>NC_087067.1:31730280-33114294 GCF_963678635.1 Symsagittifera roscoffensis | reverse complement strand
TTATGGCCGTTTGCGCAATTCACCAGGCTCAATTAGACTCTTCATACTGACATCTTTGTAAGATATTAAGGTAATTTGCAGGTTCAGAATTTTCAGGTGGACTGCTCCCGATGGTAGTGTAAGAACGGGATAATCCGTGAGTCGCCTGAAGCAAGCATCGGTGTTTACTCGGGAAGTAAAAATCAGTTTAATATTGGTGCCAGGCTATGCCCAGCATGCCAGATATTAAGCTGACAAGAACAGATACTACACATGATCTTAGCCAAAAGGCCGAGAAGCGATAACTTAACCTTTCCCAATTTTGGTATAAGCCTTGAACACAACAATGAAAAAACAGCTCGCATCATAAAAATTTATTTTTATCCGACTGGGTTGAGAGCTGGGTTGCTCCCGGACCAACTTATGAAAGGTCAAGGGGGAAAATTGAAAAGAGGTAGCCATAATGACACTTCGCCCTAACAAAACTCCCCTGCTGGCTAGTAAATCTATCGTAGGAGTACAGTAGACTACATTATAACCATCTGCGTTTGTGCCGTTACATACGACATGGGCTTAACGATGTGGACAAAGACAGAATCTGCGGTTCTGCCTTAGGCATTTGAGTAACTCCGCTTCCATTTATATCCTGACTAGCATATAACTATGTACATTACTTTTAAAACACCCGCCCTCGCGCGAGAGTAGAAATATGCTCTTATAACATGTAAAATTTTGCACGCTCACGTTATAATTTATGCAATTCAAACAAAATTTGAAAAATTGACAATTTTCAGAATTTTTTTGGCCCAATGAGTTTTATGGCCATATCGGCTGGTCAAAACCTACGGAGCGTGTACAGGGTGTCTTAGATGACCATCTATGGCATGATAGCCGCTCACTCAACGTTAGTGGCATATGGTGGAATACCAGCCAGGATACTGATAGATGCATTTAGCCTAATTGTTGTGATAAATTATTAAATAGGTAAGTATTCAAATCTATTTGACAAGTTTTCTTTGAATGCACTCTGCGATAGCAGAGAGCACCCAATTTTATGAAAAATGCAAGAAAAAAAATTGCACTAAGTTAAAAAGTAGCTTTTAGGTCGATTTTCTTCCAAAACGGCCGAATTTCAGCTCCCCCCAAAATTTCAACTGATGATTACTCCACGAACACTGAAGCTACAGAAGTCGTTTTGGGCTCGTTGGAATTGTTCTGAGTCCAAAATTTTGATACAATATTGAAAAAATAAAATTTAGACAGAAAAGAACAAAAATTTTAAAATTTTCGTTTTTTGCACCACGCTCGATTAGGCTTAACTTTTTGGCATCACCGAGCTTTCAAGAACTCATAACTTTGAACTGGTTCGACGAAATTAGTTCATTTTTTCAGTCCCCCAAGATTTGACAATGGTCTTACGATAGAAATAGAAAAATTTGGAAGTCTTAAGTTTTTTGGGCAAGTTATGGCCGTTCGCGCAATTCACCAGGCTCAATTAGACTCTTCATACTGACATCTTCACTCTATTAAGGTAATTTGCAGGTTCAGAATTTTCAGGTGGACTGCTCCCGATGGTAGTGTAAGACCGGGACAATCCGTGAGTCAACTGAAGCAAGCCTCGGTGTTTACTCGGGAAGTAAAAATCAGTTTAATATTGGTGCCAGGCTATGCCCAGCATGCCAGATATTAAACTGACAAGAACAGATACTACACATGATCTTAGCCAAAAGGCCGAGAAGCGATTACTTAACCTTTCCCAATTTTGGTATAAGCCTTGAACACAACAATGAAAAAACAGCTCGCATCATAAAAATTTATTTTTATCCGACTGGGTTGAGAGCTGGGTTGCTCCCGGACCAACTTATGAAAGGTCAAGGGGGAAAATTGAAAAGAGGTAGCCATAATGACACTTCGCCCTAACAAAACTCCCCTGCTGGCTAGTAAATCTATCGTAAGAGTACAGTAGACTACATTATAACCATCTGCGTTTGTGCCGTTACATACGACATGGGCTTAACGATGTGGACAAAGACAGAATCTGCGGTTCTGCCTTAGGCATTTGAGTAACTCCGCTTCCATTTATATCCTGACTAGCATATAACTATGTACATTACTTTTAAAACACCCGCCCTCGCGCGAGAGTAGAAATATGCTCTTATACCATGTAAAATTTTGCACGCTCACGTTATAATTTATGCAATTCAAACAAAATTTGAAAAATTGACAATTTTCAGAATTTTTTTGGCCCAATGAGTTTTATGGCCATATCGGCTGGTCAAAACCTACGGAGCGTGTACAGGGTGTCTTAGATGACCATCTATGGCATGATAGCCGCTCACTCAACGTTAGTGGCATATGGTGGAATACCAGCCAGGATACTGATAGATGCATTTAGCCTAATTGTTGTGATAAATTATTAAATAGGTAAGTATTCAAATATATTTGACAAGTTTTATTTGAATGCACTCTGCGATAGCAGAGAGCACCCCATTTTATGAAAAATGCAAGAAAAAAAATTGCACTAAGTTAAAAAGTAGCTTTTAGGTCGATTTTCTTCCAAAACGGCCGAATTTCAGCTCCCCCCAAAATTTCAACTGATGATTACTCCACGAACACTGAAGCTACAGAAGTCGTTTTGGGCTCGTTGGAATTGTTCTGAGTCCAAAATTTTGATACAATATTGAAAAAATAAAATTTAGACAGAAAAGAACAAAAATTTTGAAATTTTCTTTTTTTGCACCACGCTCGATTAGGCTTAACTTTTTGGCATCACCGAGCTTTCAAGAACTAATAACTTTGAACTGGTTCGACAAAATTGGTTCATTTTTTCAGTCCCCCAAGATTTGACAATGGTCTTACGATAGAAATAGAAAAATTTGGAAGTCTTAAGTTTTTTGGGCAAGTTATGGCCGTTCGCGCAATTCACCAGGCTCAATTAGACTCTTCATACTGACATCTTCACTCTATTAAGGTAATTTGCAGGTTCAGAATTTTCAGGTGGACTGCTCCCGATGGTAGTGTAAGACCGGGACAATCCGTGAGTCAACTGAAGCAAGCCTCGGTGTTTACTCGGGAAGTAAAAATCAGTTTAATATTGGTGCCAGGCTATGCCCAGCATGCCAGATATTAAGCTGACAAGAACAGATACTACACATGATCTTAGCCAAAAGGCCGAGAAGCGATAACTTAACCTTTCCCAATTTTGGTATAAGCCTTGAACACAACAATGAAAAAACAGCTCGCATCATAAAAATTTATATTTATCCGACTGGGTTGAGAGCTGGGTTGCTCCCGGACCAACTTATGAAAGGTCAAGGGGGAAAATTGAAAAGAGGTAGCCATAATGACACTTCGCCCTAACAAAACTCCCCTGCTGGCTAGTAAATCTATCGTTAGAGTACAGTAGACTACATTATAACCATCTGCGTTTATGCCGTTACATACGACATGGGCTTAACGATGTGGACAAAGACAGAATCTGCGGTTCTGCCTTAGGCATTTGAGTAATTCCGCTTCCATTTATATCCTGACTAGCATATAACTATGTACATTACTTTTAAAACACCCGCCCTCGCGCGAGAGTAGAAATATGCTCTTATACCATGTAAAATTTTGCACGCTCACGTTATAATTTATGCAATTCAAACAAAATTTGAAAAATTGACAATTTTCAGAATTTTTTTGGCCCAATGAGTTTTATGGCCATATCGGCTGGTCGAAACCTACGGAGCGTGTACAGGGTGTCTTAGATGACCATCTATGGCATGATAGCCGCTCACTCAACGTTAGCCTAATTGTTGTGATAAATTATTAAATAGGTAAGTATTCAAATCTATTTGACAAGTTTTCTTTGAATGCACTCTGCGATAGCAGAGAGCACCCAATTTTATGAAAAAAGCAAGAAAAAAAATTGCACTAAGTTAAAAGTTAGCTTTTAGGTCGATTTTCTTCCAAAATGGCCGAATTTCAGCTCCCCCCAAAATTTCAACTGATTATTACTCCACGAACACTGAAGCTACAGAAGTCGTTTTGGGCTCGTTGGAATTGTTCTGAGTCCAAAATTTTGATACAATATTGAAAAAATAAAATTTAGACAGAAAAGAGCAAAACTTTTGAAATTTTCGTTTTTTGCACCACGCTCGATTAGGCTTAACTTTTTGGCATCACCGAGCTTTCAAGAACTCATAACTTTGAACTGGTTCGACGAAATTGGTTCATTTTTTCAGTCCCCCAAGATTTGACAATGGGCTTACGATAGAAATAGAAAAATTTGGAAGTCTTAAGTTTTTTGGGCAAGTTATGGCCGTTCGCGCAATTCACCAGGCTCAATTAGACTCTTCATACTGACATCTTCACTCTATTAAGGTAATTTGCAGGTTCAAAATTTTCAGGTGGACTGCTCCCGATGGTAGTGTAAGACCGGGACAATCCGTGAGTCAACTGAAGCAAGCCTCGGTGTTTACTCGGGAAGTAAAAATCAGTTTAACATTGGTGCCAGGCAATGCCCAGCATGCCAGATATTAAGCTGACAAGATCAGATACTACACATGATCTTAGCCAAAAGGCCGAGAAGCGATAACTAAACCTTTCCCTTTTTTGGTATATGCCTTGAACACAACAATGAAAAAACAGCTCGCATCATAAAAATTTATATTTATCCGACTGGGTTGAGAGCTGGGTTGCTCCCGGACCAACTTTTGAAAGGTCAAGGGAGAAAATTGAAAAGAGGTAGCCATAATGACACATCGCCCTAACAAAACTCCCCTGCTGGCTAGTAAATCTATCGTAAGAGTGCAGTAGACTACATTATAACCATCTGCGTTTGTGCCGTTACATACGACATGGGCTTAACGATGTGGACAAAGACAGAATCTACGGTTCTGCCTTAGGCATTTGAGTAATTCCGCTTCCATTTATATCCTGACTAGCATATAACTATGTACATTACTTTTAAAACACCCGCCCTCGCGCGAGAGTAGAAATATGCTCTTATACCATGTAAAATTTTGCACGGTCACGTTATAATTTATGCAATTCAAACAAAATTTGAAAAATTGACAATTTTCAGAATTTTTTTGTTTTTGGCCCAATGAGTTTTATGGCCATATCGGCTGGTCAAAACCTACGGAGCGTGTACAGGGTGTCTTAGATGACCATCTATGGCATGATAGCCGCTCACTCAACGTTAGTGGCATATGGTGGAATACCAGCCAGGATACTGATAAATGCTTTTAGCCTTATTGTTGTGATTAACTTAATAAATAGGTAAGTATTCAAATCTGTTTGATAAGTTTTCTTTGAATGCACTATGCGACAGCAGAGAGCACCCCATTTTATGAAAAATGCAAGAAAAAAAATTGCACTAAATTAAAAGTTAGCTTTTAGGTCGATTTTCTTCCAAAATGGCCGAATTTCAGCTCCCCCCAAAATTTCAACTGATGATTACTCCACGAACACTGAAGCTACAGAAGTCGTTTTGGGCTCGTTGGAATTGTTCTGAGTCCAAAATTTTGATACAATATTGAAAAAATAAAATTTAGACAGAAAAAAAAGAAAAATTTTGGAATTTTCGTTTTTTGCACCACGCTCGATTAGGCTTAACTTTTTGGCATCACCGAGCTTTCAAGAACTCATAACTTTGAACTGGTTCGACGAAATTGGTTCATTTTTTCAGTCCCCCAAGATTTGACAATGGTCTTACGATAGAAATAGAAAAATTTGGAAGTCTTAAGTTTTTTGGGCAAGTTATGGCCGTTCGCGCAATTCACCAGGCTCAATTAGACTCTTCATACTGACATCTTCACTCTATTAAGGTAATTTGCAGGTTCAGAATTTTCAGGTGGACTGCTCCAGATGTTAGTGTAAGACCGGGACAATCCGTGAGTCAACTGAAGCAAGCTTCGGTGGTAACTCGGGCAGTACAAATCAGTTTTAATATTGGAGCCAGGCTATGCCCAGCATGCCAGATATTAAGCTGACAAGAACAGATACTACACATGATCTTAGCCAAAAGGCCGAGAAGCGATAACTAAACCTTTCCCAATTTTGGTATATGCCTTGAACACAACAATGAAAAAACAGCTCGCATCATAAAAATTTATATTTATCCGACTGGGTTGAGAGCTGGGTTGCTCCCGGACCAACTTATGAAAGGTCAAGGGGGAAAATTGAAAAGAGGTAGCCATAATGACACTTCGCCCTACTAAAACTCCCCTGCTGGCTAGTAAACCTACCGTAAGAGTACAGTAGACTACATTATAACCATCTGCGTTTGTGCCGTTACATACGACATGGGCTTAACGATGTGGACAAAGACAGAATCTGCGGTTCTGCCTTAGGCATTTGAGTAATTCCGCTTCCATTTATATCCTGACTAGCATATAACTATGTACATTACTTTTAAAACACTCGCCCTCGCGCGAGAGTAGAAATATGCTCTTAAACCATGTAAAATTTTGCACGCTCACGTTATAATTTATGCAATTCAAACAAAATTTGAAAAATTGACAATTTTCAGAATTTTTTTGGCCCAATGAGTTTTATGGCCCTATGGGCTGTCAAAACCTACGGAGCGTGTACAGGGTGTCTTAGATGACCATCTATGGCATGATAGCCGCTCACTCAACGTTAGTGGCATATGGTGGAATACCAGCCAGGATACTGATAGATGCTTTTAGACTAATTGTTGTGATTAACTTAATAAATAGGTAAGTATTCAAATCTATTCGATAAGTTTTCTTTGAATGCACTATGCGACAGCAGAGAGCACCCCATTTTATGAAAAATGCAAGAAAAAAAATTGCTTAAATTAAAAGTTAGCTTTTAGGTCGATTTTCTTCCAAAATGGTCGAATTTCAGCTCCCCCCAAAATTTCAACTGATGATTACTCCACGAACACTGAAGCTACAGAAGTCGTTTTGGGCTCGTTGGAATTTTTCTGAGTCCAAAATTTTGATACGATATTGAAAAAATAAAATTTAGACAGAAAAAAAAAAGAAAAATTTTGCAATTTTCGTTTTTTGCACCACGCTCGATTAGGCTTAACTTTTTGGCATCACCGAGCTTTCAAGAACTCATAACTTTGAACTGGTTCGACAAAATTGGTTCATTTTTTCAGTCCCCCAAGATTTGACAATGGTCTTACGATAGAAATAGAAAAATTTGGAAGTTTTAAGTTTTTTGGGCAAGTTATGGCCGTTCGCGCAATTCACCAGGCTCAATTAGACTCTTCATACTGACATCTTCACTCTATTAAGGTAATTTGCAGGTTCAGAATTTTCAGGTCGACTGCTCCCGATGGTAGTGTAAGACCGGGACAATCCGTGAGTCAACTGAAGCAAGCTTCGGTGTTAACTCGGGCAGTACAAATCAGTTTAATATTGGAGCCAGGCTATGCCCAGCATGCCAGATATTAAGCTGACAAGAACAGATACTACACATGATCTTAGCCAAAAGGCCGAGAAGCGATAACTAAACCTTTCCCAATTTTGGTATATGCCTTGAACACAACAATGAAAAAACAGCTCGCATCATAAAAATTTATATTTATCCGACTGGGTTGAGAGCTGGGTTGCTCCCGGACCAACTTATGAAAGGTCAAGGGGGAAAATTGAAAAGAGGTAGCCATAATGACACTTCTCCCTAACAAAACTCCCCTGCTGGCTAGTAAATCTATCGTAAGAGTACAGTAGACTACATTATAACCATCTGCGTTTGTGCCGTTACATACGACATGGG
Organism: Symsagittifera roscoffensis; assembly: GCF_963678635.1. Classification (NCBI taxonomy): domain Eukaryota; kingdom Metazoa; phylum Xenacoelomorpha; order Acoela; family Convolutidae; genus Symsagittifera; species Symsagittifera roscoffensis. Next base: position 33,106,578 of record NC_087067.1, on the reverse strand, counting down.
CTTAACGATGTGGACAAAGACAGAATCTGCGGTTCTGCCTTAGGCATTTGAGTAATTCCGCTTCCATTTATATCCTGACTAGCATATAACTATGTACATTACTTTTAAAACACCCGCCCTCGCGCGAGAGTAGAAATATGCTCTTATACCATGTAAAATTTTGCACGCTCACGTTATAATTTATGCAATTCAAACAAAATTTGAAAAATTGACAATTTTCAGAATTTTTTGGCCCAATGAGTTTTATGGCGGAGCGTGTACAGGGTGTCTTAGATGACCATCTATGGCATGATAGCCGCTCACTCAACGTTAGTGGCATATGGTGGAATACCAGCCAGGATACTGATAGATGCATTTAGCCTAATTGTTGTGATAAACTTATTAAATAGGTAAGTATTCAAATCTATTTGATAAGTTTTGTTTGAATGCACTCTGCGATAGCAGAGAGCACCCCATTTTATGAAAAATGTAAGAAAAAAAATTGCACTAACTTAAAAGTTAGCTTTTAGGTCGATTTTCTTCCAAAATGGCCGAATTTCAGCTCCCCCCAAAATTTCAACTGATGATTACTCCACGAACACTGAAGCTACAGAAGTCGTTTTGGGCTCGTTGGAATTGTTCTGAGTCCAAAATTTTGATACAATATTAAAAAAATAAAATTTAGACAGAAAAGAACAAAAATTTTGAAATTTTCGTTTTTTGCACCACGCTTGATTAGGCTTAACTTTTTGGCATCACCGAGCTTTCAAGAACTCATAACTTTGAACTGGTTCGACAAAATTGGTTCATTTTTTCAGTCCCCCAAGATTTGACAATGGTCTTACGATAGAAATAGAAAAGTTTGGAAGTCTTAAGTTTTTTGGGCAATTATGGCCGTTCGCGCAATTCACCAGGCTCAATTAAACTCTTCATACTGACATCTTCACTCTATTAAGGTAATTTGCAGGTTCAGAATTTTCAGGTGGACTGCCCCGATGGTAGTGTAAGACCGGGACAATCCGTGAGTCAACTGAAGCAAGCTTCGGTGTTAACTCGGGAAGTAAAAATCAGTTTAATATTGGTGCCAGGCTCTGCCCAGCATGCCAGATATTAAGCTGACAAGAACAGATACTACACATGATCTTAGCCAAAAGGCCGAGAAGCGATAACTAAACCTTTCCCAATTTTGGTATAAGCCTTGAACACAACAATGAAAAAACAGCTCGCATCATAAAAATTTATATTTATCCGACTGGGTTGAGAGCTGGGTTGCTCCCGGACCAACTTATGAAAGGTCAAGGGGGAAAATTGAAAAGAGGTAGCCATAATGACACTTCGACCTAACAAAACTCCCCTGCTGGGTAGTAAATCTATCGTAAGAGTGCAGTAGACTACATTATAACCATCTGCGTTTATGCCGTTACATACGACATGGGCTTAACGATGTGGACAAAGACAGAATCTGCGGTTCTGCCTTAGGCATTTGAGTAATTCCGCTTCTATTTTTATCCTGACTAGCATATAACTATGTACATTACTTTTAAAACACCCGCCCTCGCGCGAAGTAGAATTATGCTCTTATACCATGTAAAATTTTGCACGCTTACGTTATAATTTATGCAATTCAAACAAAATTTGAAAAATTGACAATTTTCAGAATTTTTTTGTTTTTGGCCCAATGAGTTTTATGGCCATATCGGCTGGTCAAAACCTACGGAGCGTGTACAAGGTGTTTTAGATGACCATCTATGGCATGATAGCCGCTCACTCAACGATAGTGGCATATGGTGGAATACCAGCCAGGATACTGATAGATGCATTTAGCCTAATTGTTGTGATAAACTTATTAAATAGGTAAGTATTCAAATATATTTGATAAGTTTTCTTTGAATGCACTCTGCGATAGCAGAGAGCACCCCATTTTATGAAAAATGCACGAAAAAAATTGCACTAACTTAAAAGTTAGCTTTTAGGTCGATTTTCTTCCAAAATGGCCGAATTTCAGCTCCCCCCAAAATTTCAACTGATGATTACTCCACGAACACTGAAGCTACAGAAGTCGTTTTGGGCTCGTTGGAATTGTTCTGAGTCCAAAATTTTGATACATTTTTGAAAAAATAAAATTTAGACAGAAAAGAACAAAAATTTTGAAATTTTCGTTTTTTGCACCACGCTCGATTAGGCTTAACTTTTTGGCATCACCGAGCTTTCAAGAACTCATAACTTTGAACTGGTTCGACGAAATTGGTTCATTTTTTCAGTCCCCCAAGATTTGACAAGGGTCTTACGATAGAAATAGAAAAGTTTGGAAGTCTTAAGTTTTTTGGGCAAGTTATGGCCGTTCGCGCAATTCACCAGGCTCAATTAAACTCTTCATACTGACATCTTCACTCTATTAAGGTAATTTGCAGGTTCAGAATTTTCAGGTGGACTGCTCCCGATGGTAGTGTAAGACCGGGACAATCCGTGAGTCAACCGAAGCAAGCTTCGGTGTTACCTCGGGAAGTAAAAATCAGTTTAATATTGGTGCCAGGCTCTGCCCAGCATGCCAGATATTAAGCTGACAAGAACAGATACTACACATGATCTTAGCCAAAAGGCCGAGAAGCGATAACTAAACCATTCCCAACTTAGGTATAAGCCTTGAACACAACAATGAAAAAACAGCTCGCATCATAAAAATTTATATTTATCCGACTGGGTTGAGAGCTGGGTTGCTCCCGGACCAACTTATGAAAGGTCAAGGGGGAAAATTGAAAAGAGGTAGCCATAATGACACTTCGCCCTAACAAAACTCCCCTGCTGGGTAGTAAATCTATCGTAAGAGTACAGTAGACTACATTATAACCATCTGCGTTTATGCCGTTACATACGACATGGGCTTAACGATGTGGACAAAGACAGAATATTGAAAAAATAAAATTTAGACAGAAAAGAACAAAAATTTTGAAATTTTCGTTTTTTGCACCACGCTCGATTAGGCTTAACTTTTTGGCATCACCGAGCTTTCAAGAACTCAAAACTTTGAACTGGTTCGACGAAATTGGTTCATTTTTTCAGTCCCCCAAGATTTGACAATGGTCTTACGATAGAAATAGAAAAGTTTGGAAGTCTTAAGTTTTTTGGGCAAGTTATGGCCGTTCGCGCAATTCACCAGGCTCAATTAAACTCTTCATACTGACATCTTCACTCTATTAAGGTAATTTGCAGGTTCAGAATTTTCAACAGGACTGCTCCCGATGGTAGTGTAAGACCGGGACAATCCGTGAGTCAACTGAAGCAAGCTTCGGTGTTAACTCGGGAAGTAAAAATCAGTTTAATATTGGTGCCAGGCTCTGCCCAGCATGCCAGATATTAAGCTGACAAGAACAGATACTACACATGATCTTAGCCAAAAGGCCGAGAAGCGATAACTAAACTTTTCCCAATTTTGGTATAAGCCTTGAACACAACAATGAAAAAACAGCTCGCATCATAAAAATTTATTTTTATCCGACTGGGTTGAGAGCTGGGTTGCTCCCGGACCAACTTATGAAAGGTCAAGGGGGAAAATTGAAAAGAGGTAGCCATAATGACACTTCGCCCTAACAAAACTCCCCTGCTGGGTAGTAAATCTATCGTAAGAGTACAGTAGACTACATTATAACCATCTGCGTTTATGCCGTTACATACGACATGGGCTTAACGATGTGGACAAAGACAGAATCTGCGGTTCTGCCTTAGGCATTTGAGTAATTCCGCTTCCATTTATATCCTGACTAGCATATAACTATGTAAACTACTTTTAAAACACCCGCCCTCGCGCGAAGTAGAAATATGCTCTTATACCATGTAAAGTTTTGCACGCTTACGTTATAATTTATGCAATTCAAACAAAATTTGAAAAATTGACAATTTTCAGAATTTTTTCGTTTTTTGGCCCAATGAGTTTTATGGCCATATCGGCTGGTCAAAACCTACGGAGCGTGTACAAGGTGTCTTAGATGACCATCTATGGCATGCTAGCCGCTCACTCAACGTTAGTGGCATATGGTGGAATACCAGCCAGGATACTGATAGATGCATTTAGCCTAATTGTTGTGATAAACGTATTAAATAGGTAAGTATTCAAATATATTTGATAAGTTTTCTTTGAATGCACTCTGCGATAGCAGAGAGCACCCCATTTTATGAAAAATGCACGAAAAAAATTGCACTAACTTAAAAGTTAGCTTTTAGGTCGATTTTCTTCCAAAATGGCCGAATTTCAGCTCCCCCCAAAATTTCAACTGATGATTACTCCACGAACACTGAAGCTACAGAAGTCGTTTTGGGCTCGTTGGAATTGTTCTGAGTCCAAAATTTTGATACAATATTGAAAAAATAAAATTTAGACAGAAAAGAACAAAAATTTTGAAATTTTCGTTTTTTGCACCACGCTCGATTAGGCTTAACTTTTTGGCATCACCGAGCTTTCAAGAACTCATAACTTTGAACTGGTTCGACGAAATTGGTTCATTTTTTCAGTCCCCCAAGATTTGACAATGGTGTTACCATAGAAATAGAAAAGTTTGGAAGTCTTAAGTTTTTTGGGCAAGTTATGGCCGTTCGCGCAATTCACCAGGCTCAATTAAACTCTTCATACTGACATCTTCACTCTATTAAGGTAATTTGCAGGTTCAGAATTTTCAGGTGGACTGCTCCCGATGGTAGTGTAAGACCGGGACAATCCGTGAGTCAACTGAAGCAAGCTTCGGTGTTAACTCGGGAAGTAAAAATCAGTTTAATATTGGTGCCAGGCTCTGCCCAGCATGCCAGATATTAAGCTGACAAGAACAGATACTACACATGATCTTAGCCAAAAGGCCGAGAAGCGATAACTAAACCTTTCCCAATTTTGGTATAAGCCTTGAACACAACAATGAAAAAACAGCTCGCATCATAAAAATTTATATTTATCCGACTGGGTTGAGAGCTGGGTTGCTCCCGGACCAACTTATGAAAGGTCAAGGGGGAAAATTGAAAAGAGGTAGCCATAATGACACTTCGCCCTAACAAAACTCCCCTGCTGGGTAGTAAATCTATCGTAAGAGTACAGTAGACTACATTATAACCATCTGCGTTTATGCCGTTACATACGACATGGGCTTAACGATGTGGACAAAGACAGAATCTGCGGTTCTGCCTTAGGCATTTGAGTAATTCCGCTTCCATTTATATCCTGACTAGCATATAACTATGTACATTACTTTTAAAACACCCGCCCTCGCGCGAAGTAGAAATATGCTCTTATACCATGTAAAATTTTGCACGCTTACGTTATAATTTATGCAATTCAAACAAAATTTGAAAAATTGACAATTTTCAGAATTTTTTTGTTTAGGCCCAATGAGTTTTATGGCCATATCGGCTGGTCAAAACCTACGGAGCGTGTACAAGGTGTCTTAGATGACCATCTATGGCATGATAGCCGCTCACTCAACGTTAGTGGCATATGGTGGAATACCAGCCAGGATACTGATAGATGCATTTAGCCTAATTGTTGTAATAAACTTATTAAATAGGTAAGTATTCAAATATATTTGATAAGTTTTCTTTGAATGCACTCTGCGACAGCAGAGAGCACCCCATTTTATGAAAAATGCAAGAAAAAAAATGCACTAACTCAAAATTTTTTCTTGCATTTTTCATAAAATGGGATGCTCTCTGCTGTCGCAGAGTGCATTCAAAGAAACTTATCAAAAAGATTTGAAAACTTACCTATTTAATAAGTTTATCACAACAATTAGGCTAAAAGCATCTATCAGTATCCTGGCTGGTATTCGACCATATGCCACTAACGTTGAGTGAGCGGCTATCATGCCATAGATGGTCATCTAAGACACCCTGTACACGCTCCGTAGGTTTTGACCAGCCGATATGGCCATAAAACTCATTGGGCCAAAAAACAAAAAAATTCTGAAAATTGTCAATTTTTCAAATTTTGTTTGAATTGCATAAATTATAACGTAAGCGTGCAAAATTTTACATGGTATAAGAGCATATTTCTACTTCTACTTCTATTTAGCCTAATTGTTGTGATAAACTTATTAAATAGGTAAGTATTCAAATATATTTGATAAGTTTTCTTTGAATGCACTCTGCGATAGCAGAGAGCACCCCATTTTATGAAAAATGCAGGAAAAAAATTAGCTTTTAGGTCGATTTTCTTCCAAAATGGCCGAATTTCAGCTCCCCCCAAAATTTCAACTGATGATTACTCCACAAACACTGAAGCTACAGAAGTCGTTTTGGGCTCGTTGGAATTGTTCTGAGTCTAAAATTTTGATACAATATTGAAAAAATAAAATTTAGACAGAAAAGAACAAAAATTTTGAAATTTTCGTTTTTTGCACCACGCTCGATTAGGCTTAACTTTTTGGCATCACCGAGCTTTCAAGAACTCATAACTTTGAACTGGTTCGACTAAATTGGTTCATTTTTTCAGTCCCCCAAGATTTGACAATGGTCTTACGATAGAAATAGAAAAGTTTGGAAGTCTTAAGTTTTTTGGGCAAGTTATGGCCGTTCGCGCAATTCACCAGGCTCAATTAAACTCTTCATACTGACATCTTCACTCTATAGGGGTAATTTGCAGGTTCAGAATTTTCAGGTGTACTGCTCCCGATGGTAGTGTAAGACCGGGACAATCCGTGAGTCAACTGAAGCAAGCTTCGGTGTTAACTCGGGAAGTAAAAATCAGTTTAATATTGGTGCCAGGCTCTGCCCAGCATGCCAGATATTAAGCTGACAAGAACAGATACTACACATGATCTTAGCCAAAAGGCCGAGAAGCGATAACTAACCCTTTCCCAATTTTGGTATAAGCCTTGAACACAACAATGAAAAAACAGCTCGCATCATAAAAATTTATATTTATCCGACTGGGTTGAGAGCTGGGTTGCTCCCGGACCAACTTATGAAAGGTCAAGGGGGAAAATTGAAAAGAGGTAGCCATAATGACACTTCGCCCTAACAAAACTCTCCTGCTGGGTACTAAATCTATCGTAAGAGTACAGTAGACTACATTATAACCATCTGCGTTTATGCCGTTACATACGACATGGGCTTAACGATGTGGACAAAGACAGATTCTGCGGTTCTGCTTTAGGCATTTGAGTAATTCCGCTTCCATTTATATCCTGACTAGCATATAACTATGTACATTACTTTTAAAACACTCGCCCTCGCGCGAGAGTAGAAATATGCTCTTATACCATGTAAAATTTTGCACGCTGACGTTATAATTTATGCAATTCAAACAAAATTTGAAAAATTGACAATTTTCAGAATTTTTTTGGCCCAATGAGTTTTATGGCCCTATCGGCTGGTCAAAACCTACGGAGCGTGTACAGGGTGTCTTAGATGACCATCTATGGCATGATAGCCGCTCACTCAACGTTAGTGGCATATGATGGAATACCAGTCAGGATACTGATAGATGCTTTTAGCCTAATTGTTGTGATAAACTTATTAAATAGGTAAGTATTCAAATCTATTTAATAAGATTTCTTTGAATGCACTCTGCGACAGCAGAGAGCACCCCATTTCATGAAAAATGCAAGAAAAAAAACTGCACCAACTGAAAAGTTAGCTTTTAGGTCGATTTTCTTCCAAAAAGGCCGAATTTCAGCTCCCCCCAAAATTTCAACTGATGATTACTCCACGAACACTGAAGCTACAGAAGTCGTTTTGGGCTCGTTGGAATTTTTCTGAGTCCAAAATTTTGATACAATATTGAAAAAATAAAATTTAGACAGAAAAAAAGAAAAATTTTGAAATTTTCGTTTTTTGCACCACGCTCGATTAGGCTTAACTTTTTGGCATCACCGAGCTTTCAAGAACTCATAACTTTGAACTGGTTCGACGAAATTGTTTCATTTTTTCAGTCCCCCAAGATTTGACAATGGTCTTACGATAGAAATAGAAAAATTTGGAAGTCTTAAGTTTTTTGGGCAAGTTATGGCCGTTCGCGCAATTCACCAGGCTCAATTAGACTCTTCATACTGACATCTTCACTCTATTAAGGTAATTTGCAGGTTCAGAATTTTCAGGTGGACTGCTCCCGATGGTAGTGTAAGACCGGGACAATCCGTGAGTCAACTGAAGCAAGCTTCGGTGTTAACTCGGGAAGTAAAAATCAGTTTAATATTGGAGCCAGGCTATGCCCAGCATGCCAGATATTAAGCTGACGAGAACAGATACTACACATGATCTTAGCCAAAAGGCCGAGAAGCGATAACTAAACTTTTCCCAATTTTGGTATATGCCTTGAACACAACAATGAAAAAACAGCTCGCATCATAAAAATTTATATTTATCCGACTGGGTTGAGAGCTGGGTTGCTCCCGGACCAACTTATGAAAGGTCAAGGGCAAAATTGAAAAGAGGTAGCCATAATGACACTTCGCCCTAACAAAACTCCCCTGCTGGCTAGTAAATCTATCGTAAGAGTACAGTAGACTACATTATAACCATCTGCGTTTGTGCCGTTACATACGACATGGGCTTAACGATGTGGACAAAGACAGAATCTGCGGTTCTGCCTTAGGCATTTGAGTAAATCCGCTTCCATTTATATCCTGACTAGCATATAACTATGTACATTACTTTTAAAACACTCGCCCTCGCGCGAGAGTAGAAATATGCTCTTATACCATGTAAAATTTTGCACGCTCACGTTATAATTTATGCAATTCAAACAAAAATTGAAAAATTGACAATTTTCAGAATTTTTTTGGCCCAATGAGTTTTATGGCCATATCGGCTGGTCAATACCTACGGAGCGTGTACAGGGTGTCTTAGATGACCATCTATGGCAAGATAGCCGCTCACTCAACGTTAGTGGCATATGGTGGAATACCAGCCAGGATACTGATAGATGCTTTTAGCCTAATTGTTGTGATAATTTGGCTCGTGATTATATCAAAATTACCTTTTCTTTTGTTACCGAGATTAAACTGAAGATAAATTTTCATTGTTTTCCACGCATTACTTACTTTTGGACATGGCTGATAGCCAGTCGCCTTCTTTCTCTGAAGTTCTCGCTGAGGGCATTGCAAGACCTCATATTAAAGTCACTTCATTCTTAAAAATGACCATCATTCCTCCCTTTACAAAAGAACATTTCAAGTCTAACGCTAGTTTCGAAGTGCCTCAAAAAAACATTTTTGACATCTTGTCCTCCTTTAAACCCCATCATCGAGATCAAATTACCATCTCCAAAGCTTTCTCTACTGTCAAAGAAAAAAGATTACATTCTTTAATCGTTATCGCTCCAACTGAGGCGGAGGACGACCTGACCATCATGAAGACAGAAGGACTGCAGCTCCTTGACAAAACTGTCTTCCCAACGGGTGACCACTTCTGGAGATACGATCCAACCGGGTTTCCACAGACGGCCATGCTACGCATGAACCAGGTGCCCGGGCTTTGTGACGATGAGGCAGTCCTCGAAGCCCTGCAGCTCACCCCAACAGTTCATGTGGAGGGAGAAGTTACGCGTCAACGCGAGAAGTGTGGACAGGGGAGCTTCTTCAATGGTAAAGCTTCGGCCATTATCAGAATTCCCAATGAGAGCGCTGAAACTGACCTGAGGCAGTGGTCGTTCAACGCTGTCAAAACTCGGCCATTCAAATGGCTCGATCTACCCTTCAACGCGCATGTCCCGTCAATTCATTCCTGCAGTCTATGCAAGGAAGAGAAAAAGCCTTATATTGGTCATGATGATTCCTGGTGTCGGATCAGGAGACAACAACCACCAGAGGTCAACCAGACGACATCTGATTTGGCCACAAGCAATTCTGCTGATGGGACTCCGGCCTCTGAGGGCCGAATGGATGAGGAGGACTGGCATGTGATGAAGGCGCGCAGTAGCCTCAGAAGGAGTGGGGCGTTCAGCCGCCAGAAATCACAGAGACGACACAGCAGCCCAGACGCGGAGAAGCAGACTCCATCAAAACTGCAAAAAAGAGAACAACAGGTATCGAGTCTAAAAACTTCTCATACATAAACTTTTTCATAATGTTGTGCTTTAAATTTCTAAAGAGCAGCGGTTTCACTGAGAAGCTGAAACCTCTAGGCATCCTTGTTCCAATAAGAAAGCCAGAACGTGGGAAAACGTCGCATAAACACTACATTTTAGGTCTAAAATTGAAAAAACTAGAAGCTCTAACCTCTAAAAAAAACAGTCTTTTTCGTTAATAGAGGTCTGAGCTTTAAACTCCAGACAGGCAGTTTGCATAGTTCAGTACTATTGTCTACATTTTTTACCCTTAATTGGAATTTTGACACATTTTGGAAAGTCAAAATGCTTTGACCTTTAAAATTTTTGAATCATGCAACGTTTGCTCCAAGAGTTATGTCAATCTCCTCAGCAAAGCCTTTTCAGACCTTGGTGGTCTAGTCAATTGTTTGACTGGACACCGGAGAGACGAGAAAGTTTTCTTGGGGATGGGTAATGCAAGACATCACTTACTGGTACATTTAAACTTGACTTACATCGTAATAACGGCTAAGACGAAATTAGTAACTTTGCATGCGATTTGCATAGGAAAAACTTATAACTTAGTCAAGACGTGCCTGTTTTCAGAACGTCCTAGAGGTTATAAGAACCACATCAGTATGAATTGCATCTATATTGACCTCAGCAAGCCAAATTTTGAAAGAAAAGTACGACATGACTACGTTATAGCATTTCCAGAATCAAAACTGTATGTATTAAGCTTAAAAGAAAACGCCATCTTGATCAATTTTAAACTGTATAATTCATTCCAAACATTAAAACAGTGTAAGTTAGAAATTTGAATTTTTTCTCAACCGAAAACTGGAATTTCCAGAGATTTTACCAAATCCGAAAAGTTTCGGCTTTGAAAAAGTCAGAATCTGGCAGTATACACTGCTCGATTTGCATCAATCCCCACAGTAAGGACTTTTCAGTCCTTACCGCCCTAGCTCGAAAGCATGATAGGCAACGGGGAGATACGTTGATTTTGGTGGTGGTGATATTAAAACCCCGTCAGGTCTTTACTCATAGAACCCCGAATAACATTATGAAACCGGCTATCTTTAACTATTCAAATTCGCATGCAAAATTATTTCCAACAGACATATAATCTAGTCATGACGTGCTTTTATACATTAAACTGTAGAGGTCTAGGTAACCACCTCAAACTTCTAGGCATCCTGGTTGACCTGAATAAGCCAAAACATGGGGGGAAATTACATCATGACTACGTTATAGCGTTACAAGAAACAAAATTGTATGTATTAAGATCAAAGCATAAGGCCATTTTGACCAGCTATAATTTGAATTATCTAATCCAGCCATTCAGCCAAAATACCTCAGAAGGTTTATTTTTATTATTTCCCAATAAAAGGAAAATTCAGAATTTTTACCAAAGCCACATGGCTTTGGCTCTGAAAGAGTCAGAATCTGGCAGCATTTACTGCTCTATATATATCAATCCCCTCAGCAAGGACTATTCAGTCCTTACTGGCCTAGCTAACAAATTAGCCGAGCTACGGAGAGATACATAGATTTTGGTTGGGGGTGACTTTAACTGCTGATCAAGTTCTGGATTATGCAATCTTGCATTACATCGTAGTGACCGGCGGGTCCAAAGATATCACATAATTTGCAACATTTTCGAATCAATTGGATGCTTTGACCTTTTCAAGGTCTGGAACAAAGTGTATCCCACCCATTTTGACCAAAAATCAAAATCCGAATCGCGTCTAGACTACATTTTTAGCAATAAAATTGACGAAATAACGACCTTGACTACATTATACACAAATTATAGCGACCATAATGCATTACATGCATGTTTTTCAAATTTTCAAGATTTTATGCATCTAAATGGCCAAAGTTACTGGAAATTGAATTATAACGTAGTTAGAGAGCACAATAAGCCTTCAGAACTGGTAGAAACACTCCAGGGGCTGTCTGATGAGTCTCTGAAACTGCCATTATCAGGGACATACGACAAATTTAAAGCCAGACTTCGTGACTGGTTGCGTTTTTTATGCATTAATGGCCATAGACAATTGAATAAAGATATCGCCCCCTACATACAAAGTGGTACGCCTGCAGATATACATTCCATCATTTCAGAGACAACCAGACAGCCCCAGTTGACCTCTAGACAGGCCATTTGTCCTTACTCTTCTCTCCGAGATGAGATGGACTTGAGGACCAAATTTAAGTCCATTCGTGGATTTTATTTGGACCTCAACCATGGTGATTCGGGTGCGCTTAAATCACTGCTAAGTTACTTCAAAGTTAATAAAAAGTATTAAGCAAATAAAGCTGAAAAGTGGTGAAATTTCCAATGACATTGATGAAATTTTATAACAAATTCTCGAGCTTTTACTCCAATATTTACTTTAAAAAAACGGTTGCTGACGCCAACTACGCACCCAGGGAGGAGTTTTTGAATGTTTTTAAGCTGCGGAATTCAAAACGAATAAAGAAAATTACCAAAACGTTTAACAATTCGCCAATAGGTGAAGAGGAAGTGAAGCAAGCTATAAATAAATTAAATAAAAATAGCGCACCTGGATCTGATGGTCTTACTTCAGACTTGTATAAAAACCACTCAAATTTTTTCGCTCCGTTGCTTGCTGAATTATTTAACTCGATGTGCTACAATAAAGCGGCACCTAGGTCATTTCTCATTTCAATAATAAAACTCATCCCAAAAATTGAAAACAGTTTAAATGTGGACGAATTCCGACCAATAAGCCTCCTTAACACTGATCTCAAAATTCTTTCCCATGTTCTGGCATCTCGTTTAAGAGACCCTTTAAATAATCTAATACGCAAACATCAACTTGCTTATTTGCCAAAGCGCAGTATTCATACAGCCATAATTAAGGCTAGATTAGCTCAAGAAAAACTCGGAAAATCTAATTGTGTGGTAGCCATCGATTTCAGTAAGGCTTTTGACCGTATGGACCGTGATTACATTTTGAACGTTTTAACAGCCATAGGCTGTCCAGAAATCATAACTTCTTTGATATCCATCATATATACTGATACCAAAGCGATGATAGAAATAGGTGGCTACCTATCACGATCAATTAGAGTCGACAATGAGATTAAACAAGGATGCCCTCTTTCGGCGCTTTTGTTCATTTTAGGAATGGAACCTTTACTCCAAGCCATACGCTATAATAATTCTATCAAATCCAACCAAGCACTTAAAATTGTGGCCTACGCCGATGATATTAGTGTTTTCATTAAGCGCGCTTGTATCGGAAATTTACTTGATGAAATCAATAAGTTCAATTTGGTATCAAAACTTGCTATAAATGTAGATAAAACCAAAGTTCTGAGTTTAGGTTTCGTGCCTAAACAGTTGAAGAAAGTATCAGCCCTTAAATTATTAGGCATACGCTTAAGCTTGAATGATTCATTGAAAATTAAAACCAAGATATTGGAAGATACGATTAATAATTCAGCTAAATTCAGCTTAAAATGTATGACTATCCGGGCGCGAAGCCTGAATATTGAGACTTTTGGGACATCAAGACTCGTATATGTGATGAGGCACTTGGAGTTGACAAAAACTTTCATTGATAGGTTAGAAATGAAATTGATGAACAGTGTATGGTTTGGAGGAAAACATTCAATCAACAAGCAGCTCTTATACCTTACATTCAATAATGGAGGTAGAGGCTTCAAAAATTTAAATTTTTATATTGCGGCTGCAAAAATTTTCGACATGGTATCCCTACTTAATACCTTGGGTAGCAACAAAGAAGTGATCTACTTCAAAAAATCTAAGATTTTCAGATCCTTCAAAAATTTCTTAATTAAAAAAAAACATTTTCAATCTCGAGTTTGCTCGAGATAGTTTTCAGCTAGTTCAAAATGGAAAAAAATTGATCCTATGAAGATGAACATATCTAGTCTTCATGCAGAGTTGATGCTTCCAAATTATAAAACGAAGGTTATAGCTAGAAAAATTGCGAATTTCTACCCGGATCTTAATCTATCAGACAAATCTTTGATTTTTCAATTCCTAACCAAAATATGGAAACATAAAAAGTTCACCCCTCTAGATGAAAACATTCTCTACTTATTTTTCTTAAACAGTTATCTGGATAAGCCCAGGAAATGGACTAAAAATTTGGTGGACCACCCCCTTTGTTACTTTTGTGAAAGAGAGTTCGAAACCATGCAACATTTGTTTTTCGCTTGTGAAAACTGCTCTACTTTTAAAGAAAAACTTAATTTCAATTCAATAAAAGATCTGCTTGTTGAAGAAAATGTAATAGGCATGAAATACATTGTAGCTAAGCTGATATCATCATGGTGTCAAGATACATCTGAATATCTCAAAAAACTTGCTTCCATTCCATAAAATGATTATCTTCATGGTGTATTATATTACATTTGATGTCGTATTTTTTTTCTGCTAACTGTAACTAAATATGTGTAACTAATTGCTTTTCTTTTTTGTAATTTGTAATTACAATCGTTAATAAATTATTTGAAAGCCTAATTGTTGTGATAAACTTATTAAATAGGTAAGTATTCAAATCTATTTGATTTTTTTTCTTTGAATGCACTCTGCGACAGCACAGAGCACCCCATTTTATGAAAAATGCAAGAAAAAAATTGCACTAAATTAAAAGTTAGCTTTTAGGTCGATTTTCTTCCAAAATGGCCGAATTTCAGCTCCCCCCAAAATTTCAACAGATGGTTACTCCACGAACACTGAAGCTAAAGAAGTCGTTTTGGGCTCGTTGGAATTGTTCTGAGTCCAAAATTGTGATACGATATTGAAAAAATAAAATTTAGACAGAAAAGAACAAAAATTTTGAAATTTTCGTTTTTTGCACCACGCTCGATTAGGCTTAACTTTTTGGCATCACCGAGCTTTCAAGAACTCATAACTTTGAACTGGTTCGACAAAATCGGTTCATTTTTTCAGTCCCCCAAGAATTGACAATGGTCTTACGATAGAAATAGAAAAATTTGGAAGTCTTAAGTTTTTTGGGCAAGTTATGGCCGTTCGCGCAATTCACCATGCTCAATTAGACTCTTCATACTGACATCTTCACTCTACTAAGGTAATTTGCAGGTTCAGAATTTTCAGGTGGACTGCTCCCTATGGTAGTGTAACACCGGGACAATCCGTGAGTCAACTGAAGCAAGCTTCGGTGTTAACTCGGGAAGTAAAAATCAGTTTAATATTGGTGCCAGGCTCTGCCCAGCATGCCAGATATTAAGCTGACAAGAACAGATACTACACATGATCTTAGCCAAAAGGCCGAGAAGCGATAACTAACCCTTTCCCAATTTTGGTATAAGCCTTGAACACAACAATGAAAAAACAGCTCGCATCATAAAAATTTATATTTATCCGACTGGGTTGAGAGCTGGGTTGCTCCCGGACCAACTTATGAAAGGTCAAGGGGGAAAATTGAAAAGAGGTAGCCATAATGACACTTCGCCCTAACAAAACTCCCCTGCTGGCTAGTAAATCTATCGTAAGAGTACAGTAGACTACATTATAACCATCTGCGTTTATGCCGTTACATACGACATGGGCTTAACGATGTGGACAAAGTTAGAATCTGCGGTTCTGCCTTAGGCATTTGAGTAATTCCGCTTCCATTTATATCCTGACTAGCATATAACTATGTACATTACTTTTAAAACACTCGCACTCGCGCGAGAGTAGAAATATGCTCTTATACCATGTAAAATTTTGCACGCTCACGTTATAATTTATGCATATCAAACAAAATTTGAAAAATTGACAATTTTCAGAATTTTTTTGGCCCAATGAGTTTTATGGCCATATCGGCTGGTCAAAACCTACGGAGCGTGTACAAGGTGTCTTAGATGACCATCTATGGCATGATAGCCGCTCACTCAACGTTAGTGGCATATGGTGGAATACCAGCCAGGATACTGATAGATGCTTTTAGCCTAATTGTTGTGATAATTTGGCTCGTGATTATATCAAAATTACCTTTTCTTTTGTTACCGAGATTAAACTGAAGATAAATTTTCATTGTTTTCCACGCATTACTTACTTTTGGACATGGCTGATAGCCAGTCGCCTTCTTTCTCTGAAGTTCTTGCTGAGGGCATTGCAAGACCTCGTATTAAAGTCACTTCATTCTTAAAAATGACCATCATTCCTCCCTTTACAAAAGAACATTTCAAGTCTAATGCTAGTTTCGAAGCTGCCTCAAAAAAACCATTGTTGACATCTTGTCCTCCTTTAAACCCCATCATCGAGATCAAATTGCCATCTCCAAAGCTTTCTCTTCTGTCAAAGAAAAAAGATTACATTCTTTAATCGTTATCGCGCCAACTGAGGCGGAGGACGACCTGACCATCATGAAGACAGAAGGACTGCAGCTCCTTGACAAAACTATCTTCCCAACGGGTGACCACTTCTGGAGATACGATCCAACCGGGTTTCCAAAGACCGCCATGCTACGCATGAACCAGGTGCCCGGGCTTTGTGACGATGAGGCAGTCCTCGAAGCCCTGCAGCTCCCCCCAACAGTTCATGTGGAGGGAGAAGTTACGCGTCAACGCGAGAAGTGTGGACAGGGGAGCTTCTTCAACGGTAAAGCTTCGGCCATTATCAGAATCCCCAATGAGAGCGCTGAAACTGACCTGAGGCAGTGGTCGTTCAACGCTGTCAAAACTCGGCCATTCAAATGGCTCGATCTACCCTTCAACGCGCATGTCCCGTCAATTCATTCCTGCAGTCTATGCAAGGAAGAGAAAAAGCCTTATATTGGTCATGATGATGCCTGGTGTCGGATCAGGAGACAACAACCACAAGAGGTCAACCAAACGACATCTGATTTGGCCACAAGCAATTCTGCTGATGGGACTCCGGCCTCTGAGGGCCGAATGGATGAGGAGGACTGGCATGTGATGAAGGCGCGCAGTAGCCTCAGAAGGAGTGGGGCGTTCAGCCGCCAGAAATCACAGAGACGACACAGCAGCCCAGACGCGGAGAAGCAGACTCCATCAAAACTGCAAAAAAGAGAACAACAGGTATAGAGTCTAAAAACTTCTCATACATAAACTTTTTCATAATGTTTTGCTTTAAATTTCTAAAGAGCAGCGGTTTCACTGAGAAGCTGAAACCTCTAGGCATCCTTGTTCCAATAAGAAAGCCAGAACGTGGGAAAACGTCGCATAAACACTACATTTTAGGTCTAAAATTTAAAAAACTAGACGCTCTAACCTCTAAAAAAAACAGTCTTTTTCGTTAATAGAGGTCTGAGCTTTAAAATCCAGACAGGCAGTTTGCATAGTTCAGTACTATTGTCTACATTTTTTACCCTTAATTGGAATTTTAACAAATTTTTTGAAAGTCAAAATGCTTTGACCTTTAAAATTTTTGAATCATGCAACGTTTGCTGCGGGAGGTGTGTCAATCTCCTCAGCAAAGCCTTTTCAGACCTTGGTGGTCTAGTCAATTGTTTGACTGGACAGCGGAGAGACGAGAAAGTTTTCTTGGGGATGGGTAATGCAAGACATCACTTACTGGTACATTTAACCTTGACTTACATCGTAATAACGGCTAAGACGAAATTAGTAACTTTGCATGCGATTTGCATAGGAAAAACTTATAACTTAGTCAAGACGTGCCTGTTTTCAGAACGTCCTAGAGGTTATAAGGACCATATCGGCTGGTCAGAGTTTTATGGCCATATCGGCTGGTCAAAACCTACGGAGCGTGTACAAGGTGTCTTAGATGACCATCTATGGCATGATAGCCGCTCACTCAACGTTAGTGGCATATGGTGCAATACCAGCCAGGATACTGATAGATGCTTTTAGCCTAATTGTTGTGATAATTTAGCTCATGATTATATCAAAATTACCTTTTCTTTTGTTACCGAGATTAAACTGAAGATAAATTTTCATTGTTTTCCACGCATTACTTACTTTTGGACATGGCTGATAGCCAGTCGCCTTCTTTCTCTGAAGTTCTTGCTGAGGGCATTGCAAGACCTCATATTAAAGTCACTTCATTCTTAAAAATGACCATGATTCCTCCCTTTACAAAAGAACATTTCAAGTCTAATGCTAGTTTCGAAGCTGCCTCAAAAAAAACCATTGTTGACATCTTGTCCTCCTTTAAACCCCATCATCGAGATCAAATTATCATCTCCAAAGCTTTCTCTTCTGTCAAAGAAAAAAGATTACATTCTTTAATCGTTATCGCGCCAACTGAGGCGGAGGACGACCTGACCATCATGAAGACAGAAGGACTGCAGCTCCTTGACAAAACTATCTTCCCAACGGGTGACCACTTCAGGAGATACGATCCAACCGGGTTTCCAAAGACGGCCATGCTACGCATGAACCAGGTGCCCGGGCTTTGTGACGATGAGGCAGTCCTCGAAGCCCTGCAGCTCCCCCCAACAGTTCATGTGGAGGGAGAAGTTACGCGTCAACGCAAGAAGTGTGGGCAGGGGAGCTTCTTCAACGGTAAAGCTTCGGCCATTATCAGAATCCCCAATGAGAGCGCTGAAACTGACCTGAGGCAGTGGTCGTTCAACGCTGTCAAAACTCGGCCATTCAAATGGCTCGATCTACCCTTCAACGCGCATGTCCCGTCAATTCATTCCTGCAGTCTATGCAAGGAAGAGAAAAAGCCTTATATTGGTCATGATGATGCCTGGTGTCGGATCAGGAGACAACAACCACCAGAGGTCAACCAGACGACATCTGATTTGGCCACAAGCAATTCTGCTGATGGGACTCCGGCCTCTGAGGGCCGAATGGATGAGGAGGACTGGCATGTGATGAAGGCGCGCAGTAGCCTCAGAAGGAGTGGGGCGTTAAGCCGCCAGAAATCACAGAGACGACACAGCAGCCCAGACGCGGAGAAGCAGACTCCATCAAAACTGCAAAAAAGAGAACAACAGGTATCGAGTCTAAAAACTTCTTATACATAAACTTTTTCATAATGTTGTGCTTTAAATTTCTAAAGAGCAGCGGTTTCACTGAGAAGCTGAAACCTCTAGGCATCCTTGTTCCAATAAGAAAGCCAGAACGTGGGAAAACGTCGCATAAACACTACATTTTAGGTCTAAAATTTAAAAAACTAGACGCTCTAACCTCTAAAAAAAACAGTCTTTTTCGTTAATAGAGGTCTGAGCTTTAAACTCCAGACAGGTAGTTTGCATAGTTCAGTACTATTGTCTACATTTTTTACCCTTAATTGGAATTTTAACACATTTTTTGAAAGTCAAAATGCTTTGACCTTTAAAATTTTTGCATCATGCAACGTTTGCTGCGGGAGGTGTGTCAATCTCCTCAGCAAAGCCTTTTCAGACCTTGGTGGTCTAGTCAATTGTTTGACTGGACACCGGAGAGACGAGAAAGTTTTCTTGGGGATGGGTAATGCAAGACATCACTTACTGGTACATTTAACCTTGACTTACATCGTAATAACGGCTAAGACGAAATTAGTAACTTTGCATGCGATTTGCATAGGAAAAACTTATAACTTAGTCAAGACGTGCCTGTTTTCAGAACGTCCTAGAGGTTATAAGGACCATATCGGCTGGTCAGAGTTTTATGGCCATATCGGCTGGTCAAAACCTACGGAGCGTGTACAAGGTGTCTTAGATGACCATCTATGGCATGATAGCCGCTCACTCAACGTTAGTGGCATATGGTGCAATACCAGCCAGGATACTGATAGATGCTTTTAGCCTAATTGTTGTGATAATTTAGCTCATGATTATATCAAAATTACCTTTTCTTTTGTTACCGAGATTAAACTGAAGATAAATTTTCATTGTTTTCCACGCATTACTTACTTTTGGACATGGCTGATAGCCAGTCGCCTTCTTTCTCTGAAGTTCTTGCTGAGGGCATTGCAAGACCTCATATTAAAGTCACTTCATTCTTAAAAATGACCATGATTCCTCCCTTTACAAAAGAACATTTCAAGTCTAATGCTAGTTTCGAAGCTGCCTCAAAAAAAACCATTGTTGACATCTTGTCCTCCTTTAAACCCCATCATCGAGATCAAATTATCATCTCCAAAGCTTTCTCTTCTGTCAAAGAAAAAAGATTACATTCTTTAATCGTTATCGCGCCAACTGAGGCGGAGGACGACCTGACCATCATGAAGACAGAAGGACTGCAGCTCCTTGACAAAACTATCTTCCCAACGGGTGACCACTTCAGGAGATACGATCCAACCGGGTTTCCAAAGACGGCCATGCTACGCATGAACCAGGTGCCCGGGCTTTGTGACGATGAGGCAGTCCTCGAAGCCCTGCAGCTCCCCCCAACAGTTCATGTGGAGGGAGAAGTTACGCGTCAACGCAAGAAGTGTGGGCAGGGGAGCTTCTTCAACGGTAAAGCTTCGGCCATTATCAGAATCCCCAATGAGAGCGCTGAAACTGACCTGAGGCAGTGGTCGTTCAACGCTGTCAAAACTCGGCCATTCAAATGGCTCGATCTACCCTTCAACGCGCATGTCCCGTCAATTCATTCCTGCAGTCTATGCAAGGAAGAGAAAAAGCCTTATATTGGTCATGATGATGCCTGGTGTCGGATCAGGAGACAACAACCACCAGAGGTCAACCAGACGACATCTGATTTGGCCACAAGCAATTCTGCTGATGGGACTCCGGCCTCTGAGGGCCGAATGGATGAGGAGGACTGGCATGTGATGAAGGCGCGCAGTAGCCTCAGAAGGAGTGGGGCGTTAAGCCGCCAGAAATCACAGAGACGACACAGCAGCCCAGACGCGGAGAAGCAGACTCCATCAAAACTGCAAAAAAGAGAACAACAGGTATCGAGTCTAAAAACTTCTTATACATAAACTTTTTCATAATGTTGTGCTTTAAATTTCTAAAGAGCAGCGGTTTCACTGAGAAGCTGAAACCTCTAGGCATCCTTGTTCCAATAAGAAAGCCAGAACGTGGGAAAACGTCGCATAAACACTACATTTTAGGTCTAAAATTTAAAAAACTAGACGCTCTAACCTCTAAAAAAAACAGTCTTTTTCGTTAATAGAGGTCTGAGCTTTAAACTCCAGACAGGTAGTTTGCATAGTTCAGTACTATTGTCTACATTTTTTACCCTTAATTGGAATTTTAACACATTTTTTGAAAGTCAAAATGCTTTGACCTTTAAAATTTTTGCATCATGCAACGTTTGCTGCGGGAGGTGTGTCAATCTCCTCAGCAAAGCCTTTTCAGACCTTGGTGGTCTAGTCAATTGTTTGACTGGACACCGGAGAGACGAGAAAGTTTTCTTGGGGATGGGTAATGCAAGACATCACTTACTGGTACATTTAACCTTGACTTACATCGTAATAACAGCTAAGACGAAATTAGTAACTTTGCATGCGATTTGCATAGGAAAAACTTATAACTTAGTCAAGACGTGCCTGTTTTCAGAACGTCCTAGAGGTTATAAGGACCACATCAGTATGAATTGCATCTATATTGACCTCAGCGAGCCAAATTTTGAAAGAAAAGTACGACATGACTACGTTATAGCATTTCCAGAATCAAAACTGTATGTATTAAGCTTAAAACAAAACGCCATCTTGATCAATTTTAAACTGTATAATTCATTCCAAACATGCAAACAGTGTAAGTTAGAAATTTTGAACTTTTTCTCAACCGAAAACTGGAATTTTTAGAGATTTTACCAAATCCGAAAAGATTCGGCTTTGACAAAGTCAGAATCTGGCAGTATATACTGCTCTATTTGCATCAATCCCCACAGTAAGGACTTTTCAGTCCTTACTGCCCTAGCTAGAAAGCATGATAGGCAACGGGGAGATACGATGATTTTGGTGGTGGTGATATTAAAACCCCATCAGGTCTTTACTCATAGAACCCCGAATAACATTATGAAACCGGCTATCTTTAACTATTCAAATTCGCATGCAAAAATATTTCCAACAGATTTATAATCTAGTCATGACGTGCTTTTATACCTTAAACTGTAGAGGTCTAGGTAATCACCTCAAACTTCTAGGCATCCTGGTTGACCTGAAAAAGCCAAAACATGGGGGGAAATTACATCATGACTACATTATAGCGTTACAAGAAACAAAATTGTATGTATTAAGCTCAAAGCATAAGGCCATTTTGACCAGCTATAAATTGAATTATCTAATCCAGCCATGCAGCCAAAACAACTCAGGAGGTTTACCTTTTATTATTTCCCAATAAATGGAAAATTCAGAGTTTTTACCAAAGCCACACGGCTTTGGCTCTGAAAGAGTCAGAATCTGGCAGCATTTACTGCTCCATATATATCAATCCCCTCAGCAAGGACTACTCAGACCTTACTGGCCTAGCTAACAAATTAGCCGAGCAACGGAGAGATACATTGATTTTGGTTGGGGGTGATTTAACTGCCGATCAAGTTCTGAATTATGCAATCTTGCATTACATCGTAGTGACCGGCGGGTCCAAAGATATCACATAATTTGCAACATTTTCGAATCAATTGGATGCTTTGACCTTTTCAAGGTCTGGAACAAAGTGTATCCCACCCATTTTGACCAAAAATCAAAATCCGAATCGCGTCTAGACTACATTTTTAGCAATAAAATTGACGAAATAACGACCTTCACTACATTATACACAAATTATAGCGACCACAATGCATTACATGCATGTTTTTCAAATTTTCAAGATTTTATGCATGTAAATGGCCAAAGTTACTGGAAATTGAATTATAACGTAGTTAGAGAGCACAATAAGCCTTCAGAACTGGTAGAAACACTCCAGGGGCTGTCTGATGAGTCTCTGAAACTGCCATTATCAGGGACATACGACAAATTTAAAGCCAGACTTCGTGACTGGTTGCGTTTTTTATGCATTAAAGGCCATAGACAATTGAATAAAGATATCGCCCCCTACAAAGTAGTACGCCTGCAGATATACATTCCATCAATTCAGAGACAACCAGACAGCCCCAGTTGGCCTCTAGACAGGCCAACTGTCCTTACTCTTCTCTCCGAGATGAGATGGACTTGAGGACCAAATTTAAGTCCATTCGTGGATTTTATTTGGACCTCAACCATGGTGATTCGGGTGCGCTTAAATCACTGCTAAGTTACTTCAAAGTTAATAAAAGTATTAAGCAAATAAAGCTGAAAAGTGGTGAAATTTCCAATGACATTGATGAAATTTTGAACGAATTCTCGAGCTTTTACTCCAATATTTACTATAAAGAAACGGTTGCTGACGCCAACTACGCACCTAGGGAGGAGCTTTTGAATGTTTTTAGGCTGCGGAATTCAAAACGAATAAAGAAAATTACCAAAATGTTTAATAATTCGCCAATAGGTGAAGAGGAAGTGAAGCAAGCTATAAATAAATTAAATAAAAATAGCGCACCTGGATCTGATGGTCTTACTTCAGACTTGTATAAAAGCCACTCAAATTTTTTCGCTCCGTTGCTTGCTGAATTATTTAACTCGATGTGCTACAATAAAGCGGCACCTAGGTCATTTCTCATTTCAATAATAAAACTCATCCCAAAAATTGAAAACAGTTTAACTGCTTCAGTATTCATACAGCGCAGTATTCATACAGCCATAATTAGGGCTAGATTAGCTCAAGAAAAACTCGGAAAATCTAATTGTGTGGTAGCCATCGATTTCAGTAAGGCTTTTGACCGTATGGACCGTGATTACTTTTTGAACGTTTTAACAGCCATAGGCTGTCCAGAAATCATAACTTCTTTGATATCCATCATATATACTGATACCAAAGCGATGATAGAAATTGAACACAACAATGAAAAAACAGCTCGCATCATAAAAATTTATATTTATCCGACTGGGTTGAGAGCTGGGTTGCTCCCGGACCAACTTATGAAAGGTCAAGGGGGAAAATTGAAAAGAGGTAGCCATAATGACACTTCGCCCTAACAAAACTCCCCTGCTGGCTAGTAAATCTATCGTAAGAGTACAGTAGACTACATTATAACCATCTGCGTTTGTGCCGTTACATACGACATGGGCTTAACGATGTGGACAAAGACAGAATCTGCGGTTCTGCCTTAGGCATTTGAGTAATTCCGCTTCCATTTATATCCTGACTAGCATATATTATGTACATTATTTTTAAAACACTCGCCCTCACGCGAGAGTAGAAATATGCTTTTATACCATGTAAAATTTTGCACGGTCACGTTATAATTTATGCAATTCAAACAAAATTTGAAAAATTGACAATTTTCTGAATTTTTTTGGCCCAATGAGTTTTATGGCCATATCGGCTGGTCAAAACCTACGGAGCGTGTACAGGGTGTCTTAGATGACCATCTATGGCATGATAGCCGCTCACTCAACGTTAGTGGCATATGGTGGAATACCAGCCAGGATACTGATAGATGCTTTTAGCCTAATTGATGTGATAAACTTATTAAATAGGTAAGTATTCAAATCTATTTGATAAGTTTTCTTTGAATGCACTCTGCGATAGCAGAGAGCACACCATTTTATGAAAAATTAAAGAAAAAAAATTGCACTAACTGAAAGTTAGCTTTTAGGTCGATTTTCTTCCAAAATGGCCGAATTTCAGCTCCCCCCAAAATTTCAACTGATGATTACTCCACGAACACTGAAGCTACAGAAGTCGTTTTGGGCTCGTTGGAATTGTTCTGAGTCCAAAATTTTGATACAATATTGAAAAAATAAAATTTAGACAGAAAAGAACAAAAATTTTGAAATTTTCGTTTTTTGCACCACGCTCGATTAGGCTTAACATTTTGGCATCACCGAGCTTTCAAGAACTCATAACTTTGAACTGGTTCGACGAAATTGGTTCATTTTTTCAGTCCCCCAAGATTTGACAATGGTCTTACGGTAGAAATAGAAAAATTTGGAAGTCTTAAGTTTTTTGGGCAAGTTATGGCCGTTCGCGCAATTCACCAGGCTCAATTAAACTCTTCATACTGACATCTTCACTCTATTAAGGTAATTTGCAGGTTAAGAAATTTCAGGTGGACTGCTCCCGATGGTAGTGTAAGACCGGGACAATCCGTGAGTCAACTGAAGCAAGCTTCGGTGTCAACTCGGGAAGTAAAAATCAGTTTAATATTGGTGCCAGGCTATGCCCAGCATGCCAGATATTAAGCTGACAAGAACAGATACTACACATGATCTTAGCCAAAAGGCCGAGAAGCGATAACTAAACCTTTTCCCAATTTTGGTACATGCCTTGAACACAACAATGAAAAAACAGCTCGCATCATAAAAATTTATATTTATCCGACTGGGTTGAGAGCTGGGTTGCTCCCGGACCAACTTATGAAAGGTCAAGGGGGAAAATTGAAAAGAGGTAGCCATAAGGACACTTAGCCCTTACAAAACTCCCCTGCTGGCTAGTAAATCTATCGTATGAGTACAGTAGACTACATTATAACCATCTGCGTTTGTGCCGTTACATACGACATGGGCTTAACGATGTGGACAAAGACAGATTCTGCGGTTCTGCCTTAGGCATTTGAGTAATTCCGCTTCCATTTATATCCTGACTAGCATATAACTATGTACAGAGAGCACCCCATTTTATGAAAAATGCAAGAAAAAAAATTGCACTAAATTAGAAGTTAGCTTTTAGGTCGATTTTCTTCCAAAGTGGCCGAATTTCAGCTCCCCCCAAAATTTCAACTGATGATTACTCCACGAACACTGAAGCTACAGAAGTCGTTTTGGGCTCGTTGGAATTGTTCTGAGTCCAAAATTTTGATACAATATTGAAAAAATAAAATTTAGACAGAAAAGAACAAAAATTTTGAAATTTTCGTTTTTTGCACCACGCTCGATTAGGCTTAACTTTTTGGCATCACCGAGCTTTCAAGAACTCATAACTTTGAACTGGTTCGACGAAATTGGTTCATTTTTTCAGTCCCCCAAGATTTGACAATGGTCTTACGATAGAAATAGAAAAATTAGGAAGTCTTGAGTTTTTTGGGCAAGTTATGGCCGTTCGCGCCATTCACCAGGCTCAATTAGACTCTTCATACTGACATCTTCACTCTATTAAGGTAATTTGCAGGTTCAGAATTTTCAGGTGGACTGCTCCCGATGGTAGTGTAAGACCGGGACAATCTGTGAGTCAACTGAAGCAAGCTTCGGTGTTAACTCGTGAAGTAAAAATCAGTTTAATATTGGTGCCAGGCTATGCCCAGCATGCCAGATATTAAGCTGACAAGAACAGATACTACACATGATCTTAGCCAAAAGGCCGAGAAGCGATAACTAAACCTTTCCCAATTTTGGTATATGACTTGAACACAACAATGAAAAAACAGCTCGCATCATAAAAGTTTATATTTATCCGACTGGGTTGAGAGCTGGGTTGCTCCCGGACCAACTTATGAAAGGTCAAGGGGGAAAATTGAAAAGAGGTAGCCATAATGACACTTCGCCCTAACAAAACTCCCCTGATGGCTAGTAAATCTATCGTAAGAGTACAGTAGACTACATTATAACCATCTGCGTTTGTGCCGTTACATACGACATGGGCTTAACGATGTGGACAAAGACAGAATCTGCGGTTCTGCCTTAGGCATTTGAGTAATTCCGCTTCCATTTATATCCTGACTAGCATATAACTATGTACATTACTTTTAAAACAATCGCCCTCGCGCGAGAGTAGAAATATGCTCTTATACCATGTAAAATTTTGCACGCTCACGTTATAATTTATGCAATTCAAACAAAATTTGAAAAATTGACAGTTTTCAGAATTTTTTTGGCCCAATGAGTTTTATGGCCATATCGGCTGGTCAAAACCTACGGAGCGTGTACAGGGTGTCTTAGATGACCATCTATGGCATGATAGCCGCTCACTCAACGTTAGTGGCATATGGTGGAATACCAGCCAGGATACTGATAGATGCTTTTAGCCTAATTGTTGTGATAAACTTATTAAATAGGTAAGTTTTCAAATCTATTTGATAAGTTTCTTTGAATGCACTCTGCGACAGCAGAGAGCACCCCATTTTATGAAAAATGCAAGAAAATAATTGCACTAAATTAAAAGTTAGCTTTTAGGTCGATTTTCTTACAAAATGGCCGAATTTCAGCTCCCCCCAAAATTTCAACTGATGATTACTCCACGAGCACTGAAGCTACAGAAGTCGTTTTGGGCTCGTTGGAATTGTTCTGAGTCCAAAATTTTGATACAATATTGAAAAAATAAAATTTAGACAGAAAAGAACAAAAATTTTGAAATTTTCCTTTTTTGCACCACGCTCGATTAGGCTTAACTTTTTGGCATCACCGAGCTTTCAAGAACTCATAACTTTGAACTGGTTCGACAAAATTGGTTCATTTTTTCAGTCCCCCAAGATTTGACAATGGTCTTACGATAGAAATAGAAAAATTTGGAAGTCTTAAGTTTTTTGGGCAAGTTATGGCCGTTCGCGCAATTCACCAGGCTCAATTAGACACTTCATACTGACATCTTCACTCTATTAAGGTAATTTGCAGGTTCAGAATTTTCAGGTGGACTGCTCCCGATGGTAGTGTAAGACCGGGACAATCCGTGAGTCAACTGAAGCAAGCTTCGGTGTTAACTCGGGAAGTAAAAATCAGTTTAATATTGGTGCCAGGCTTTGCCCAGCATGCCAGATATTAAGCTGACAAGAACAGATACTACACATGATCTTAGCCAAAAGGCCGAGAAGCGATAACTAAACCTTTTCCCAATTTTGGTACATGCCTTGAACACAACAATGAAAAAACAGCTCGCATCATAAAAATTTATATTTATCCGACTGGGTTGAGAGCTGGGTTGCTCCCGGACCAACTTATGAAAGGTCAAGGGGGAAAATTGAAAAGAGGTAGCCATAATGACACTTCGCCCTAACAAAACTCCCCTGCTGGCTAGTAAATCTATCGTAAGAGTACAGTAGACTACATTATAACCATCTGCGTTTGTGCCGTTACATACGACATGGGCTTAACGATGTGGACAAAGACAGAATCTGCGGTTCTGCCTTAGGCATTTGAGTAATTCCGCTTCCATTTATATCCTGACTAGCATATAACTATGTACATTACTTTTAAAACACTCGCCCTCGCGCGAGAGTAGAAATATGCTCTTATACCATGTAAAATTTTGCACGCTCACGTTATAATTTATGCAATTCAAACAAAATTTGAAAAATTGACAATTTTCAGAATTTTTTGGCCCA
Organism: Symsagittifera roscoffensis; assembly: GCF_963678635.1. NCBI lineage: Eukaryota > Metazoa > Xenacoelomorpha > Acoela > Convolutidae > Symsagittifera > Symsagittifera roscoffensis. The sequence goes on along the minus strand of NC_087067.1, from coordinate 33,078,383 downwards.
ATGAGTTTTATGGCGGAGCGTGTACAGGGTGTCTTAGATGACCATCTATGGCATGATAGCCGCTCACTCAACGTTAGTGGCATATGGTCGAATACCAGCCAGGATACTGATAGATGCTTTTAGCCTAATTGTTGTGATAAACTTATTAAATAGGTAAGTTTTCAAATCTATTTGATAAGTTTCTTTGAATGCACTCTGAGACAGCAGAGAGCACCCCATTTTATGAAAAATGCAAGAAAAAAATTGCACTAACTTAAAAGTTAGCTTTTAGGTCGATTTTCTTACAAAATGGCCGAATTTCAGCTCCCCCCAAAATTTCAACTGATGATTACTCCACAAACACTGCAGCTACAGAAGTCGTTTTGGGCTCGTTGGAATTGTTCTGAGTCCAAAATTTTGATACAATATTGAAAAAATAAAATTTAGACAGAAAAGAACAAAAATTTTGAAATTTTCGTTTTTTGCACCACGCTCGATTAGGCTTAACTTTTTGGCATCACCGAGCTTTCAGGAACTCATAACTTTGAACTGGTTCGACGAAATTGGTTCATTTTTTCAGTCCCCCAAGATTTGACAATGGTCTTACGATAGAAATAGAAAAATTTGGAAGTCTTAAGTTTTTTGGGCAAGTTATGGCCGTTCGCGCAATTCACCAGGCTCAATTAAACTCTTCATACTGACATCTTCACTCTATTAAGGTAATTTGCAGGTTCAGAATTTTCACGTGGACTGCTCCCGATGGTAGTGTAAGACCGGGACAATCCGTGAGTCAACTGAAGCAAGCTTCGGTGTTAACTCGGGAAGTAAAAATCAGTTTAATATTGGTGCCAGGCTATGCCCAGCATGCCAGATATTAAGCTGACAAGAACAGATACTACACATGATCTTAGCCAAAAGGCCGAGAAGCGATAACTAAACCTTTTCCCAATTTTGGTACATGCCTTGAACACAACAATGAAAAAACAGCTCGCATCATAAAAATTTATATTTATCCGACTGGGTTGAGAGCTGGGTTGCTCCCGGACCAACTTATGAAAGGTCAAGGGGGAAAATTGAAAAGAGGTAGCCATAATGACACTTCGCCCTAACAAAACTCCCCTGCTGGCTAGTAAATCTATCGTAAGAGTACAGTAGACTACATTATAACCATCCGCGTTTGTGCCGTTACATACGACATGGGCTTAACGATGTGGACAAAGACAGAATCTGCGGTTCTGCCTTAGGCATTTGAGTAATTCCGCTTCCATTTATATCCTGACTAGCATATAACTATGTGCATTACTTTTAAAACACTCGCCCTCGCGCGAGAGTAGAAATATGCTCTTATACCATGTAAAATTTTGCACGCTCACCTTATAATTTATGCAATTCAAACAAAATTTGAAAAATTGACAATTTTCAGATTTTTTTTGGCCCAATGAGTTTTATGGCGGAGCGTGTACAGGGTGTCTTAGATGACCATCTATGGCATGATAGCCGCTCACTCAACGTTAGTGGCATATGGTGGAATACCAGCCAGGATACTGATAGATGCTTTTAGCCTAATTGTTGTGATAAACTTATTAAATAGGTAAGTATTCGAATCTATTTGATAAGTTTTCTTTGAATGCACTCTGCGATAGCAGAGAGCACCCCATTTTATGAAAAATGCAAGAAAAAAATTGCACTAACTTAAAAGTTAGCTTTTAGGTCGATTTTCTTACAAAATGGCCAAATTACAGCTCCCCCCAAAATTTCAACTGATGATTACTCCACAAACACTGAAGCTACAGAAGTTGTTTTGGGCTCGTTGGAATTGTTCTGAGTCCAAAATTTTGATACAATATTGAAAAAATAAAATTTAGACAGAAAAGAACAAAAATTTTGAAATTTTCGTTTTTTGCACCACGCTCGATTAGGCTTAACTTTTTGGCATCACCGAGCTTTCAAGAACTCATAACTTTGAACTGGTTCGACGAAATTGGTTCATTTTTTCAGTCCCCCAAGATTTGACAATGGTCTTACGATAGAAATAGAAAAATTTGGAAGTCTTAAGTTTTTTGGGCAAGTTATGGCCGTTCGCGCAATTCACCAGGCTCAATTAAACTCTTCATACTGACATCTTCACTCTATTAAGGTAATTTGCAGGTTCAGAATTTTCAGGTGGACTGCTCCCGATGGTAGTGTAAGACCGGGACAATCCGTGAGTCAACTGAAGCAAGCTTCGGTGTTAACTCGGGAAGTAAAAATCAGTTTAATATTGGTGCCAGGCTATGCCCAGCATGCCAGATATTAAGCTGACAAGAACAGATACTACACATGATCTTAGCCAAAAGGCCGAGAAGCGATAACTAAACCTTTTCCCAATTTTGGTACATGCCTTGAACACAACAATGAAAAAACAGCTCGCATCATAAAAATTTATATTTATCCGACTGGGTTGAGAGCTGGGTTGCTCCCGGACCAACTTATGAAAGGTCAAGGGGGAAAATTGAAAAGAGGTAGCCATAATGACACTTCGCCCTAACAAAACTCCCCTGCTGGCTAGTAAATCTATCGTAAGAGTACAGTAGACTACATTATAACCATCTGCGTTTGTGCCGTTACATACGACATGGGCTTAACGATGTGGACAAAGACAGAATCTGCGGTTCTGCCTTAGGCATTTGAGTAATTCCGCTTCCATTTATATCCTGACTAGCATATAACTATGTACATTACTTTGAAAACACTCGCCCTCGCGCGAGAGTAGAAATATGCTCTTATACCATGTAAAATTTTGCACGCTCACGTTATAATTTATGCAATTCGAACAAAATTTGAAAAATTGACAATTTTCAGAATTTTTTTGGCCCAATGAGTTTTATGGCGGAGCGTGTACAGGGTGTCTTAGATGACCATCTATGGCATGATAGCCGCTCACTCAACGTTAGTGGCATATGGTGGAATACCAGCCAGGATACTGATAGATGCTTTTAGCCTAATTGTTGTGATAAACTTATTAAATAGGTAAGTATTCGAATCTATTTGATAAGTTTTCTTTGAATGCACTCTGCGATAGCAGAGAGCACCCCATTTTATGAAAAATGCAAGAAAAATATTGCACTAACTTAAAAATTAGCTTTTAGGTCGATTTTCTTACAAAATGGCCGAATTACAGCTCCCCCCAAAATTTCAACTGATGATTACTCCACGAACACTGAAGCTAGAGAAGTTGTTTTAGGCTCGTTGGAATTGTTCTGAGTCCAAAATTTTGATACAATATTGAAAAAATAAAATTTAGACAGAAAAGAACAAAAATTTTGAATTTTTCGTTTTTTGCACCACGCTCGATTAGGCTTAACTTTTTGGCATCACCGAGCTTTCAAGAACTCATAACTTTGAACTGGTTCGACGAAATTGGTTCATTTTTTCAGTCCCCCAAGATTTGACAATGGTCTTACGATAGAAATAGAAAAATTTGGAAGTCTTAAGTTTTTTGGGCAAGTTATGGCCGTTCGCGCAATTCACCAGGCTCAATTAAACTCTTCATACTGACATCTTCACTCTATTAAGGTAATTTGCAGGTTCAGAATTTTCAGGTGGACTGCTCCCGATGGTAGTGTAAGACCGGGACAATCCGTGAGTCAACTGAAGCAAGCTTCGGTGTTAACTCGGGAAGTAAAAATCAGTTTAATATTGGTGCCAGGCTATGCCCAGCATGCCAGATATTAAACTGACAAGAACAGATACTACACATGATCTTAGCCAAAAGGCCGAGAAGCGATAACTAAACATTTTCCCAATTTTGGTACATGCCTTGAACACAACAATGAAAAAACAGCTCGCATCATAAAAATTTATATTTATCCGACTGGGTTGAGAGCTGGGTTGCTCCCGGACCAACTTATGAAAGGTCAAGGGGGAAATTGAAAAGAGGTAGCCATAATGACACTTCGCCCTAACAAAACTCCCCTGCTGGCTAGTAAATCTATCGTAAGAGTACAGTAGACTACATTATAACCATCCGCGTTTGTGCCGTTACATACGACATGGGCTTAACGATGTGGACAAAGACAGAATCTGCGGTTCTGCCTTAGGCATTTGAGTAATTCCGCTTCCATTTATATCCTGACTAGCATATAACTATGTACATTACTTTTAAAACACTCGCCCTCGCGCGAGAGTAGAAATATGCTCTTATACCATGTAAAATTTTGCACGCTCACGTTATAATTTATGCAATTCAAACAAAATTTGAAAAATTGACAATTTTCAGAATTTTTTTGGCCCAATGAGTTTTATGGCGGAGCGTGTACAGGGTGTCTTAGATGACCATCTATGGCATGATAGCCGCTCACTCAACGTTAGTGGCATATGGTGGAATACCAGCCAGGATACTGATAGATGCTTTTAGCCTAATTGTTGTGATAAACTTATTAAATAGGTAAGTATTCGAATCTATTTGATAAGTTTTCTTTGAATGCACTCTGCGATAGCAGAGAGCACCCCATTTTATGAAAAATGCAAGAAAAAAATTGCACTAACTTAAAAGTTAGCTTTTAGGTCGATTTTCTTCCAAAATGGCCGAATTTCAGCTCCCCCCAAAATTTCAACTGATGATTACTCCACAAACACTGCAGCTACAGAAGTCGTTTTGGGCTCGTTGGAATTGTTCTGAGTCCAAAATTTTGATACAATATTGAAAAAATAAAATTTAGAAAGAAAAAAACAAAAATTTTGAAATTTTCGTTTTTTGCACCACGCTCGATTAGGCTTAACTTTTTGGCATCACCGAGCTTTCAGGAACTCATAACTTTGAACTGGTTCGACGAAATTGGTTCATTTTTTCAGTCCCCCAAGATTTGACAATGGTCTTACGATAGAAATAGAAAAATTTGGAAGTCTTAAGTTTTTTGGGCAAGTTATGGCCGTTCGCGCAATTCACCAGGCTCAATTAAACTCTTCATACTGACATCTTCACTCTATTAAGGTAATTTGCAGGTTCAGAATTTTCACGTGGACTGCTCCCGATGGTAGTGTAAGACCGGGACAATCCGTGAGTCAACTGAAGCAAGCTTCGGTGTTAACTCGGGAAGTAAAAATCAGTTTAATATTGGTGCCAGGCTATGCCCAGCATGCCAGATATTAAGCTGACAAGAACAGATACTACACATGATCTTAGCCAAAAGGCCGAGAAGCGATAACTAAACCTTTTCCCAATTTTGGTACATGCCTTGAACACAATAATGAAAAAACAGCTCGCATCATAAAAATTTATATTTATCCGACTGGGTTGAGAGCTGGGTTGCTCCCGGACCAACTTATGAAAGGTCAAGGGGGAAAGTTGAAAAGAGGTAGCCATAATGACACTTCGCCCTAACAAAACTCCCCTGCTGGCTAGTAAATCTATCGTAAGAGTACAGTAGACTACATTATAACCATCTGCGTTTGTGCCGTTACATACGACATGGGCTTAACGATGTGGACAAAGACAGAATCTGCGGTTCTGCCTTAGGCATTTGAGTAATTCCGCTTCCATTTATATCCTGACTAGCATATAACTATGTACATTACTTTTAAAACACTCGCCCTCGCGCGAGAGTAGAAATATGCTCTTATACCATGTAAAATTTTGCACGCTCACGTTATAATTTATGCAATTCAAACAAAATTTGAAAAATTGACAATTTTCAGAATTTTTTTGGCCCAATGAGTTTTATGGCGGAGCGTGTACAGGGTGTCTTAGATGACCATCTATGGCATGATAGCCGCTCACTCAACGTTAGTGGCATATGGTGGAATACCAGCCAGGATACTGATAGATGCTTTTAGCCTAATTGTTGTGATAAACTTATTAAATAGGTAAGTATTCAAATCTATTTGATAAGTTTTCTTTGAATGCACTCTGCGATAGCAGAGAGCACCCCATTTTATGAAAAATGCAAGAAAAAAAATTGCACTAACTTAAAAGTTAGCTTTTAGGTCGATTTTCTTCCAAAATGGCCGAATTTCAGCTCCCCCCAAAATTTCAACTGATGATTACTCCACAAACACTGAAGCTACAGAAGTTGTTTTGGGCTCGTTGGAATTTTTCTGAGTCCAAAATTTTGATACAATATTGAAAAAATAAAATTTAGACAGAAAAGAACAAAAATTTTGAAATTTTCGTTTTTTGCACCACGCTTGATTAGGCTTAACTTTTTGGCATCACCGAGCTTTCAAGAACTCATAACTTTGAACTGGTTCGACGAAATTGGTTCATTTTTTCAGTCCCCTAAGATTTGACAATGGTCTTACGATAGAAATAGAAAAATTTGGAAGTCTTAAATTTTTTGGGCAAGTTATGGCCGTTCGCGCAATTCACCAGGCTCAATTAAACTCTTCATACTGACATCTTCACTCTATTAAGGTAATTTGCAGGTTCAGAATTTTCAGGTGAACTGCTCCCGATGGTAGTGTAAGACCGGTACAATCCGTGAGTCAACTGAAGCAAGCTTCGGTGTTAACTCGGGAAGTAAAAATCAGTTTAATATTGGTGCCAGGCTATGCCCAGCATGCAGATATTAAGCTGACAAGAACAGATACTACACATGATCTTAGCCAAAAGGCCGAGAAGCGAGAACTAAACCTTTTCCCAATTTTGGTACATGCCTTGAACACAACAATGAAAAAACAGCTCGCATCATAAAAATTTATATTTATCCGACTGGGTTGAGAGCTGGGTTGCTCCCGGACCAACTTATGAAAGGTCGAGGGGGAAAATTGAAAAGAGGTAGCCATAGGGACACTTCGCCCTCACAAAACTCCCCTGCTGGCTAGTAAATCTATCGTAAGAGTACAGTAGACTACATTATAACCATCTGCGTTTGTGCCGTTACATACGACATGGGCTTAACGATGTGGACAAAGACAGAATCTGCGGTTCTGCCTTAGGCATTTGAGTAATTCCGCTTCCATTTATATCCTGACTAGCATATAACTATGTACATTACTTTTAAAACACTCGCCCTCGCGCGAGAGTAGAAATATGCTCTTATACCATGTAAAATTTTGCACGCTCACGTTATAATTTATGCAATTCAAACAAAATTTGAAAAATTGACAATTTTCAGAATTTTTTTGGCCCAAAGAGTTTTATGACCAAATCGGCTGGTCAAAACCTACGGAGCGTGTACAGGGTGTCTTAGATGACCATCTATGGCATGATAGCCGCTCACTCAACGTTAGTGGCATATGGTCGGATACCAGCCAGGATACTGATAGATGCTTTTAGCCTAATTGTTGTGATAAACTTATTAAATAGGTAAGTTTTCAAATCTATTTGATAAGTTTCTTTGAATGCACTCTGCGACAGCAGAGAGCACCCCATTTTATGAAAAATGCCAGAAAAAAAACTGCACTAACTGAAAAGTTAGTTTTTAGGTCGATTTTCTTCCAAAATGGCCGAATTTCAGCTCCCCCCAAAATTTCAACTGATGATTACTCCACGAACACTGAAGCTACAGAAGTTGTTTTTGGCTCGTTGGAATTGTTCTGAGTTCAAAATTTTGATACAATATTGAAAAAATAAAATTTAGACAGAAAAGAACAAAAATTTTGAAATTTTCGTTTTTTGCACCACAATCGATTAGGCTTAACTTTTTGGCATCACCGAGCTTTCAAGAACTCATAACTTTCAACTGGTTCGACGAAATTGGTTCATTTTTTCAGTCCCCCAAGATTTGACAATGGTCTTACGATAGAAATAGAAAAACTTGGAAGTCTTAAGTTTTTTGGGCAAGTTATGGCCGTTCGCGCAATTCACCAGGCTCAATTAGACTCTGCATACTGACATCTTCACTCTATTAAGGTAATTTTCAGGTTCATAATTTTCAGGTGAACTGCTCCCGATGGTAGTGTAAAGCCGGGACAATCCGTGAGTCAACTGAAGCAAGCTTCGGTGTTAACTCGGGAAGTAAAAATCAGTTTAATATTGGTGCCAGGCTATGCCGAGCATGGCAGATATTAAGCTGACAAGATCAGATACTACACATGATCTTAACCAAAAGGCCGAGAAGCGATAACTAAACCTTTCCCATTTTTGGTATATGCCTTGAACACAACAATGAAAAAACAGCTCGCATCATAAAAATTTTTATTTATCCGACTGGGTTGAGAGCTGGAATGCTCCCGGACCAACTTATGAAAGGTCAAGGGGGAAAATTGAAAAGAGGTAGCCATAATGACACTTCGCCCTAACAAAACTCCCCTGCTGGCTAGTAAATCTATCGTAAGAGTACAGTAGACTACATTATAACCATCTGCGTTTGTGCCGTTACATACGACATGGGCTTAACCATGTGGACAAAGACAGAATCTGCGGTTCTGCCTTAGGCATTTGAGTAATTCCGCTTCCATTTATATCCTGACTAGCATATAACTATGTACATTACTTTTAAAACACTCGCCCTCGCGCGAGAGTAGAAATATGCTCTTATACCATGTAAAATTTTGCACGCTCACGTTATATTTTATGCAATTCAAACAAAATTTGAAAAATTGACAATTTTCAGAATTTTTTTGGCCCAATGAGTTTTATGGCCAAATCGGCTGGTCAAAACCTACGGAGCGTGTACAGGGTGTCCTAGATGACCATCTATGGCATGATAGCCGCTCACTCAACGTTAGTGGCATATGGTGGAATACCAGCCAGGATACTGATAGATGCTTTTAGCCTAATTGTTGTGATAAACTTATTAAATAGGTAAGTATTCAAATCTATTTGATAAGTTTTCTTTGAATGCACTCTGCGACAGCAGAGAGCACCCCATTTTATGAAAAATGCAAGAAAAAAAATTGCACTAAATTAAAAGTTAGCTTTTAGGTCGATTTTCTTCCAAAGTGGCCGAATTTCAGCTGCCCCCAAAATTTCAACTGATGATTACTCCACGAACACTGAAGCTACAGAAGTCGTTTTGGGCTCGTTGGAATTTTTCTGAGTCCAAAATTGTGATACAATATTGAAAAATTAAAATTTAGACAGAAAAGAACAAAAATTTTGAAATTTTCATTTTTTGCACCACGCTCGATTAGGCTTAACTTTTTGGCATCACCGAGCTTTCAAGAACTCATAATTTTGAACTGGTTCGACGAAATTGGTTCATTTTCTCAGTCCTCTAAGATTTGACGATGGTCTTACGATAGAAATAGAAAAATTTGGAAGTCTTAAGTTTTTTGGGCAAGTTATGGCCGTTGGCGCAATTCACCAGGCTCAATTGGACTCTTCATACTGACATCTTCACTCTATTAAGGTAATTTGCAGGTTCAGAATTTTCAGGTGGACTGCTCCCGATGGTAGTGTAAGACCGGGACAATCCGTGAGTCAACTGAAGCAAGCTTCGGTGTTAACTCGGGAAGTAAAAATCAGTTTAATATTGGTGCCAGGCTCTGCCCAGCATTCCAGATATTAAGGTGACAAGAACAGATACTACACATGATCATAGCCAAAAGGCCGAGAAGCGTGAACTAAACCTTTTCCTAATTTTGGTACATGCCTTGAACACAACAATGAAAAAACAGCTCGCATCATAAAAATTTTTATTTATCCGACTGGGTTGAGAGCTGGGTTGCTCCCGGACCAACTTATGAAAGGTCAAGGGGGAAAGTTGAAAAGAGGTAGCCATAATGACACTTCGCCCTAACAAAACTCCCCTGCTGGCTAGTAAATCTATCGTAAGAGTACAGTAGACTACATTATAACCATCTGCGTTTGTGCCGTTACATACGACATGGGCTTAACGATGTGGACAAAGACAGAATCTGCGGTTCTGCCTTAGGCATTTGAGTAATTCCGCTTCCATTTATATCCTGACTAGCATATAACTATGTACATTACTTTTAAAACACTCGCACTCGCGCGAGAGTAGAAATATGCTCTTATACCATGTAAAATTTTGCACGCTCACGTTATAATTTATGCAATTCAAACAAAATTTGAAAAATTGACAATTTTCAGAATATTTTTGGCCCAATGAGTTTTATGGCCAAATCGGCTGGTCAAAACCTACGGAGCGTGTACAGGGTGTCTTAGATGACCATCTATGGCATGATAGCCGCTCACTCAACGTTAGTGGCATATGGTCGAATAGCAGCCAGGATACTGATAGATGCTTTTAGCCTAATTGTTGTGATAAACTTATTAAATAGGTAAGTTTTCAAATCTATTTGATAAGTTTCTTTGAATTCACTCTGCGACAGCAGAGAGCACCCCATTTTATGAAAAATGCAAGAAAAAAATTGCACTAATTTAAAAGTTAGCTTTTAGGTCGATTTTCTTCCAAAATGGCCGAATTTCAGCTCCCCCCCCCAAAATTTCAACTGATGATTACTCCACGAACACTGAAGCTAAAGAAGTCGTTTTGGGCTCGTTGGAATTGTTCTGAGTCCAAAATTGTGATACGATATTGAAAAAATAAAATTTAGACAGAAAAGAACAAAAATTTTGAAATTTTCGTTTTTTGCACCACGCTCGATTAGGCTTAACTTTTTGGCATCACCGAGCTTTCAAGAACTCATAACTTTGAACTGGTTCGACGAAATTGGTTCATTTTCTCAGTCCCCCAAGATTTGACGATGGTCTTACGATAGAAATAGAAAAATTTGGAAGTCTTAAGTTTTTTGGGCAAGTTATGGCCGTTCGCGCAATTCACCAGGCTCAATTAGACTCTTCTTACTGACATCTTCACTCTATTAAGGTAATTTGCAGGTTCAGAATTTTCAGGTGGACTGCTCCCGATGGTAGTGTAAGACCGGGACAATCCGTGAGTCAACTGAAGCAAGCTTCGGTGTTAACTCGGGAAGTAAAAATCAGTTTAATATTGGTGCCAGGCTACGCCCAGCATGCCAGATATTAAGCTGACAAGAACAGATACTACACATGATCTCAGCCAAAAGGCCGGGAAGCGATAGCTAAACCTTTTCCTAATTTTGGTACATGCCTTGAACACAACAATGAAAAAACAGCTCGCATCATAAAAATTTCTTTATTTATCCGACTGGGTTGAGAGCTGGGTCGCTCCCGGACCAACTTATGAAAGGTCAAGGGGGAAAGTTGAAAAGGGGTAGCCATAATGACACTTCGCCCTAACAAAACTCCCCTGCTGGCTAGTAAATCTATCGTAAGAGTACAGTAGACTACGTTATAACCATCTGCATTTGTGCCGTTACATACGACATGGGCTTAACGATGTGGACAAAGACAGAATCTGCGGTTCTGCCTTAGTCATTTGAGTAATTCCGCTTCCATTTATATCCTGACTAGCATATAACTATTTACATTACTTTTAAAACACTCGCCCTCGCGCGAGAGTAGAAATATGCTCTTATACCATGTAAAATTTTGCACGCTCACGTTATAATTTATGCAATTCAAACAAAATTTGAAAAATTGACAATTTTCAGAATTTTTTTGGCCCAATGAGTTTTTTGGCCAAATCGGCTGGTCAAAATCTACGGAGCGTGTACAGGGTGTCTTAGATGACCATCTATGGCATGATAGCCGCTCACTCAACGTTAGTGGCATATGGTCGAATACCAGCCAGGATACTGATAGATGCTTTTAGCCTAATTGTTGTGATAAACTTATTAAATAGGTTAGTTTTCAAATCTATTTGATAAGTTTCTTTGAATGCACTCTGCGCAGCAGAGAGCACCCCATTTTATGAAAAATGCAAGAAAAAAATTGCACTAACTTAAAAGTTAGCTTTTAGGTCGATTTTCTTCCAAAATGGCCGAATTTCAGCTCCCCCCAAAATTTCAACTGATGATTACTCCACGAACACTGAAGCTAAAGAAGTCGTTTTGGGCTCGTTGGAATTGTTCTGAGTCCAAAATTGTGATACGATATTGAAAAAATAAAATTTAGACAGAAAAGAACAAAAATTTTGAAATTTTCGTTTTTTGCACCACGCTCGATTAGGCTTAACTTTTTGGCATCACCGAGCTTTCAAGAACTCATAACTTTGAACTGGTTCGACGAAATTGGTTCATTCTCTCAGTCCCCCAAGATTTGACGATGGTCTTACGATAGAAATAGAAAAATTTGGAAGTCTTAAGTTTTTTGGGCAAGTTATGGCCGTTCGCGCAATTCACCAGGCTCAATTAGACTCTTCATACTGACATCTTCACTCTATTAAGGTAATTTGCAGGTTCAGAATTTTCAGGTGGACTGCTCCCGATGGTAGTGTAAGACCGGGACAATCCGTGAGTCAACTGAAGTATGCTTCGGTGTTAACTCGGGAAGTAAAAATCAGTTTAATATTGGTGCCAGGCTATGCCCAGCATGCCAGATATTAAGCTGACAAGAACAGATACTACACATGATCTTAGCCAAAAGGCCGAGAAGCGATAGCTAAACCTTTTCCTAATTTTGGTACATGCCTTGAACACAACAATGAAAAAACAGCTCGCATCATAAAAATTTATTTTTATCCGACTGGGTTGAGAGCTGGGTCGCTCCCGGACCAACTTATGAAAGGTCAAGGGGGAAAGTTGAAAAGAGGTAGCCATAATGACACTTCGCCCTAACAAAACTCCCCTGCTGGCTAGTAAATCTATCGTAAGAGTACAGTAGACTACGTTATAACCATCTGCGTTTGTGCCGTTACATACGACATGGGCTTAACGATGTGGACAAAGACAGAATCTGCGGTTCTGCCTTAGGCATTTGAGTAATTCCGCTTCCATTTATATCCTGACTAGCATATAACTATGTACATTACTTTTAAAACACTCGCCCTCGCGCGAGAGTAGAAATATGCTCTTATATCATGTAAAATTTTGCACGCTAACGTTATAATTTATGCAATTCAAACAAAATTTGAAAAATTGACAATTTTCAGAATTTTTTTGGCCCAATGAGTTTTATGGCCAAATCGGCTGGTCAAAACCTACGGAGCGTGTACAGGGTGTCTTAGATGACCATCTATGGCATGATAGCCGCTCACTCAACGTTAGTGGCATATGGTCGAATACCAGCCAGGATACTGATAGATGCTTTTAGCCTAATTGTTGTGATAAACTTACTAAATAAGTAAGTTTTCAAATCTATTTGATAAGTTTCTTTGAATGCACTCTGCGACAGCAGAGAGCATCCCATTTTATGAAAAATGCAAGAAAAAAAATTGCACTAACTTAAAAGTTAGCTTTTAGGTCGATTTTCTTCCAAAATGGCCGAATTTCAGCTCCCCCCAAAATTTCAACTGATGATTACTCCACGAACACTGAAGCTACAGAAGTCGTTTTGGGCTCGTTGGAATTGTTCTGAGTCCAAAATTTTGATACAATATTAAAAAAATAAAATTTAGACAGAAAAGAACAAAAATTTTGAAATTTTCATTTTTTGCACCACGCTCGATTAGGCTTAACTTTTTGGCATCACCGAGTTTTCAAGAACTCATAACTTTGAACTGGTTCGACAAAATTGGTTCATTTTTTCAGTCCCCCAAGATTTGACAATGGTCTTACGATAGAAATAGAAAAATTTGGAAGTCTTAATTTTTTTGGGCAAGTTATGGCCGTTCGCGCAATTCACCAGGCTCAATTAGACTCTTCATACTGACATCTTCACTCTATTAAGGTAATTTGCAGGTTCAGAATTTTCAGGTGGACTGCTCCCGATGGTAGTGTAAGACCGGGACGATCCGTGAGTCAACTGAAGCAAGCTTCGGTGTTAACTCGGGAAGTAAAAATCAGTTTAATATTGGAGCCAGGCTATGCCCAGCATGCCAGATATTAAGCTGACAAGAACAGATATACACATGATCTTAGCCAAAAGGCCGAGAAGCGATAACTAAACCTTTCCCAATTTTGGTATATGCCTTGAACACAACAATGAAAAAACAGCTCGCATCATAAAAATTTATATTTATCCGACTGGGTTGAGAGCTGGGTTGCTCCCGGACCAACTTATGAAAGGTCAAGGCGGAAAATTGAAAAGAGGTAGCCATAAGGACACTTCGCCCTAACAAAACTCCCCTGCTGGCTAGTAAATCTATCGTAAGAGTACAGTAGACTACATTATAACCATCTGCGTTTATGCCGTTACATACGACATGGGCTTAACGATGTGGACAAAGACAGAATCTGCGGTTCTGCCTTAGGCATTTGAGTAATTCCGCTTCCATTTATATCCTGACTAGCATATAACTATGTACATTACTTTTAAAACACTCGCCCTCGCGCGAGAGTAGAAATATGCTCTTATACCATGTAAAATTTTGCACGTTCACGTTATAATTTATGCAATTCAAACAAAATTTGAAAAATTGACAATTTTCAGAATTTTTTGGCCCAATGAGTTTTATGGCCAAATCGGCTGGTCAAAACCTACGGAGCGTGTACAGGGTGTCTTAGATGACCATCTATGGCATGATAGCCGCTCACTCAACGTTAGTGGCATATGGTCGAATACCAGCCAGGATACTGATAGATGCTTTTAGCCTAATTGTTGTGATAAACTTATTAAATAGGTAAGTTTTCAAATCTATTTGATAAGTTTCTTTGAATGCACTCTGCGACAGCAGAGAGCTCCCCATTTTATGAAAAGTGCAAGAAAAAAATTGCACTAAGTTAAAAGTTAGCTTTTAGGTCGATTTTCTTCCAAAATGGCCGAATTTCAGCTCCCCCCAAAATTTCAACTGATGATTACTCCACGAACACTGAAGCTAAAGAAGTCGTTTTGGGCTCGTTGGAATTGTTCTGAGTCCAAAATTGTGATACGATATTGAAAAAATAAAATTTAGTCAGAAAAGAACAAAAATTTTGAAATTTTCTTTTTTTGCACCATGCTCGATTAGGCTTAACTTTTTGGCATCACCGAGCTTTCAAGAACTCATAACCTTGAACTGGTTCGACGAAATTGGTACATTTTCTCAGTCCCCCAAGATTTGACGATGGTCTTACGATAGAAATAGAAAAATTTGGAAGTCTTAAGTTTTTTGGGCAAGTTATGGCCGTTCGCGCAATTCACCAGGCTCAATTAGACTCTTCATACTGACATCTTCACTCTATTAAGGTAATTTGCAGGTTCAGAATTTTCAGGTGGACTGCTCCCGATGGTAGTGTAAGACCGGGACAATCCGTGAGTCAACTGAAGCAAGCTTCGGTGTTAACTCGGGAAGTAAAAATCAGTTTAATATTGGTGCCAGGCTATGCCCAGCATGCCAGATATTAAGCTGACAAGAACAGATACTACACATGATCTTAGCCAAAAGGCCGAGAAGCGATAGCTAAACCTTTTCCTAATTTTGGTACATGCCTTGAACACAACAATGAAAAAACAGCTCGCATCATAAAAATTTATTTTTATCCGACTGGGTTGAGAGCTGGGTCGCTCCCGGACCAACTTATGAAAGGTCAAGGGGGAAAGTTGAAAAGAGGTAGCCATAATGACACTTCGCCCTAACAAAACTCCCCTGCTGGCTAGTAAATCTATCGTAAGAGTACAGTAGACTACGTTATAACCATCTGCGTTTGTGCCGTTACATACGACATGGGATTAACGATGTGGACAAAGACAGAATCTGCGGTTCTGCCTTAGGCATTTGAGTAATTCCGCTTCCATTTATATCCTGACTAGCATATAACTATGTACATTACTTTCAAAACACTCGCCCTCGCGCGAGAGTAGAAATATGCTCTTATACCATGTAAAATTTTGCACGCTCACGTTATAATTTATGCAATTCAAACAAAATTTGAAAAATTGACAATTTTCAGAATTTTTTGGTCCAATGAGTTTTATGGCCAAATCGGCTGGTCAAAACCTACGGAGCGTGTACAAGGTGTCTTAGATGACCATCTATGGCATGATAGCCGCTCACTCAACGTTAGTGGCATATGGTCGAATACCAGCCAGGATACTGATAGATGCTTTTAGCCTAATTGTTGTGATAAACTTATTAAATAGGTAAGTTTTCAAATCTATTTGATAAGTTTCTTTGAATGCACTCTGCGACAGCAGAGAGCACCCCATTTTATGAAAAATGCAAGAAAAAAATTGCACTAACTTAAAAGTTAGCTTTTAGGTCGATTTTCTTCCAAAATGGCCGAATTTCAGCTCCCCCCAAAATTTCAACTGATGATTACTCCACGAACACTGAAGCTAAAGAAGTCGTTTTGGGCTCGTTGGAATTTTTCTGAGTCCAAAATTGTGATACGATATTGAAAAAATAAAATTTAGACAGAAAAGAACAAAAATTTTGAAATTTTCGTTTTTTGCACCACGCTCGATTAGGCTTAACTTTTTGGCATCACCGAGCTTTCAAGAACTCATAACTTTGAACTGGTTCGACAAAATTGGTTCATTTTCTCAGTCCCCCAAGATTTGATGATGGTCTTACGATAGAAATAGAAAAATTTGGAAGTCTTAAGTTTTTTGGGCAAGTTATGGCCGTTCGCGCAATTCACCAGGCTCAATTAGACTCTTCATACTGACATCTTCACTCTATTAAGGTAATTTGCAGGTTCAGAATTTTCAGGTGGACTGCTCCCGATGGTAGTGTAAGACCGGGACAATCCGTGAGTCAACTGAAGCAAGCTTCGGTGTTAACTCGGGAAGTAAAAATCAGTTTAATATTGGTGCCAGGCTATGCCCAGCATGCCAGATATTAAGCTGACAAGAACAGATACTACACATGATTTTAGCCAAAAGGCCGAGAAGCGATAACTAAACCTTTCCCATTTTTGGTATATGCCTTGAACACAACAATGAAAAAACAGCTCGCATCATAAAAATTTATATTTATCCGACTGGGTTGAGAGCTGGGTTGCTCCCGGACCAACTTATGAAAGGTCAAGGGGGAAAATTGAAAAGAGGTAGCCATAACAAAACTCCCCTGCTGGCTAGTAAATCTATCGTAAGAGTACAGTAGACTACGTTATAACCATCTGCGTTTGTGCCGTTACATACGACATGGGCTTAACGATGTGGACAAAGACAGAATCTGCGGTTCTGCCATAGGCATTTGAGTAATTCCGCTTCCATTTATATCCTGACTAGCATATAACTATGTACATTACTTTTAAAACACTCGCCCTCGCGCGAGAGTAGAAATATGCTCTTATACCATGTAAAATTTTGCACGCTCACGTTATAATTTATGCAATTCAAACAAAATTTGAAAAATTGACAATTTTCAGAATTTTTTTGGCCCAATGAGGTTTATGGCCAAATCGGCTGGTCAAAACCTACGGAGCGTGTACAGGGTGTCTTAGATGACTATCTATGGCATGATAGCCGCTCACTCAACGTTAGTGGCATATGGTCGAATAACAGCCAGGATACTGATAGATGCTTTTAGCCTAATTGTTGTGACTTACATCATAATAACGGCCAAGACGAAATTAGTAACTTTGCATGCGATTTGCTTAGGAAAAACTTATAACTTAGTCAAGACGTGCCTGTTTTCAGAACGTCCTAGAGGTTATAAGGACCACATCAGTATGAATTGCATCTATATTGACCTCAGCAAGCCAAATTTTGAAAGAAAAGTACGACATGACTACGTTATAGCATTTCCAGAATCAAAACTGTATGTATTAAGCTTAAAAGAAAACGCCATCTTGATCAATTTTAAACTGTATAATTCATTCCAAACACGCAAACAGTGTAAGTTAGAAGTTTTGAACTATTTCTCAACCGAAAACTCGAATTTTCAGAGATTTTACCAAATCCGAAAAATTTCGGCTTTGACAAAGTCAGAATCTGGCAGTATATACTGCTCTATTTGCATCAATCCCCACAGTAAGGACTTTTCAGTCCTTACTGCCCTAGCTAGAAAGCATGATAGGCAACGGGGAGATACGTTGATTTTGGTGGTGGTGATAGTAAAACCCCATCAGGTCTTTACTCATAGAACCCCGAATAACATTATGAAACCGGCTATCTTTAACTATTCAAATTCGCATGCAAAATTTTTTCCAACAGACTTTTAATCTAGTCATGACGTGCTTTTATACATTAAACTGTAGAGGTCTAGGTAATCACCTCAAACTTCTAGGCATCCTGGTTGACCTGAATAAGCCAAAACATGGGGGGAAATTACATCATGACTACGTTATAGCGTTACAAGAAACAAAATTGTATGTATTAAGCTCAAAGCATAAGGCCATTTTGACCAGCTATAAATTGAATTATCTAATCCAGCCATGCAGCCATAATAACTCAGGAGGTTTACTTTTATTATTTCCCAATAAATGGAAAATTCAGAGTTTTAACCAAAGCCACATGGCTTTGGCTCTGAAAGAGTCAGAATCTGGCAGCATTTACTGCTCTATATATATCAATCCCCTCAGCAAGGACTATTCAGTCCTTACTGGCCTAGCTAACAAATTAGCCGAGCTACGCAGAGATACATAGATTTTGGTTGGGGGTGACTTTAACTGCCGATCAAGTTCTGAATTATGCAATCTTGCATTACATCGTAGTGACCGGCGGGTCCAAAGATATCACATAATTTGCAACATTTTCGAATCAATTGGATGCTTTGACCTTTTCAAGGTCTGGAACAAAGTGTATCCCACCCATTTTGACCAAAAATCAAAATCCGAATCGCGTCTAGACTACATTTTTAGCAATAAAATTGACGAAATAACGACCTTGACTACATTATACACAAATTATAGCGACCATAATGCATTACATGCATGTTTTTCAAATTTTCAAGATTTTATGCATGTAAATGGCCAAAGTTACTGGAAATTGAATTATAACGTAGTTAGAGAGCACAATAAGCCTTCAGAACTGGTAGAAACACTCCAGGGGCTGTCTGATGAGTCTCTGAAACTGCCATTATCAGGGACATACGACAAATTTAAAGCCAGACTTCGTGACTGGTTGCGTTTTTTATGCATTAATGGCCATAGACAATTGAATAAAAATATCGCCCCCTACATACAAAGTAGTAAGCCTGCAGATATACATTCCATCAATTCAGAGACAACCAGACAGCCCCAGTTGGCCTCTAGACAGGCCAACTGTCCTTACTCTTCTCTCCGAGATGAGATGGACTTGAGGACCAAATTTAAGTCCATTCGTGGATTTTATTTAGATCTCAACCATGGTGATTCGGGTGCGCTTAAATCACTGCTAAGTTACTTCAAAGTTAATAAAAGTATTAAGCAAATAAAGCTGAAAAGTGGTGAAATTTCCAATGACATTGATGAAATTTTGAACGAATTCTCGAGCTTTTACTCCAATATTTACTATAAAAAAACGGTTGCTGACGCCAACTACGCACCTAGGGAGGAGCTTTTGAAGGTTTTTAAGCTGCGGAATTCAAAACGAATAAAGAAAATTACCAAAATGTTTAATAATTCGCCAATAGGTGAAGAGGATGTGAAGCAAGCGATAAATAAATTAAATAAAAATAGCGCACCTGGATCTGATGGTCTTACTTCAGACTTGTATAAAAGCCACTCAAATTTTTTCGCTCAGTTATTGGCTGAATTATTTAACTCGATGTGCTACAATAAAGCGGCACCTAGGTCGTTTCTCATTTCAATAATAAAACTCATCCCAAAAATTGAAAACAGTTTAAATGTGGACGAATTCCGACCAATAGGCCTCCTTAACACTGATCTCAAAATTCTTTCCCATGTTCTGGCATCTCGTTTAAGAGACCCTCTAAATAATCTAATACGCAAACATCAACTTGCATAATTAGGGCTAGATTAGCTCAAGAAAAACTCGGAAAATCTAATTGTGTGGTAGCCATCGATTTCAGTAAGGCTTTTGACCGTATGGACCGTGATTACATTTTGAACGTTTTAACAGCCATAGGCTGTCCAGAAATCATAACTTCTTTGATATCCATCATATACACTGATACCAAAGCGATGATAGAAATAGGTGGCTACCTATCACGATCAATTAGAGTCGACAATGGGATTAAACAAGGATGCCCTCTTTCGGCGCTTTTGTTCATTTTAGGAATGGAACCTTTACTCCAAGCCATACGCTATAATAATTCTATCAAATCCAACCAAGCACTTAAAATTGTGGCCTACGCCGATGATATTAGTGTTTTCATTAAACGCGCTTGTATCGGAAATTTACTTGATGAAATCAATAAGTTCAATTTGGTATCAAAACTTGCTATAAACGTAGATAAAACCAAAGTTCTGAGTTTAGGTTTCGTGCCTAAACAGTTGAAGAAAGTATCATCCCTTAAATTATTAGGCATACGCTTAAGCTTGAATGATTCATTGAAAATTAAAACCAAGATATTGGAAGATACGATTAATAATTCAGCTAAATTCAGCTTAAAATGTATGACTCTCGGGCGCGAAGCCTGAATATTGAGACTTTTGTGACCTCAAGACTCGTATATGTGATGAGGCACTTGGAGTTGACAAAAACTTTCATTGATAGGTTAGAAATGAAATTAATTAACAGTGTATGGCTTGGAGGAAAACATTCAATCAACAAGCAGATCTTATACCTTCCATTCAATAATGGAGGCACAAGCTTCAAAAATTTAAATTTTTATATTGCGGCTGCAAAAATTTTCGACACGGTATCCCTACTTAATACCTTGGGTAGCAACAAAGAAGTGATCTACTTCAAAAAATCTAAGATTTTCAGATCCTTCAAAAAATTCTTAATTAAAAAAAACATTTTCATTCTCGAGTTTGCTCGAGATAGTTTTCAGCTAGTTCAAAATGGAAAAGTAATTAATCCTATGAAGATGAACATGCCTAGTCTTTATGCAGAGTTGATGCTTCCAAATTATAAAACGAAGGTTATAGCTAGAAAAATTGCGAATTTCTACCCGGATCTTAATCTATCAGACAAATCTTTGATTTTTCAATTCCTAACCAAAATATGGAAACATAAAAAGTTCACCCCTCTAGATAAAAACATTCTCTACTTATTTTTCTTAAACAGTTATCTGGATAAGCCCAGGAAATGGATTAAAAATTTGGTGGACCACCCCCTTTGTTACTCTTGTGAAAGAGAGTTCGAAACCATGCAACATTTGTTTTTCGCTTGTGAAAACTGCTCTACTTTTAAAGAAAAACTTAATTTCAATTCAATAAAAGATCTGCTTGTTGAAGAAAATGTAATAGGCATGAAATACATTGTAGCTAAGCTGATATCATCATGGTGTCAAGATACATCTGAATATCTCAAAAAACTTGGTTCCATTCCATAAAATGATTATCTTCATGGTGTATTATATTACATTTGATGTCGTATTTCTTTTCTGCTAACTCTAACTAAATATGTGTAACTAATTGCTTTCCTTTTTTGTAATTTGTAATTACAATCGTTAATAAATTATTTGAAAGCCTAATTGTTGTGATAAACTTATTAAATAGGTTAGTTTTCAAATCTATTTGATAAGTTTTGTTTGAATGCACTCTGCGATAGCAGAGAGCATCTCATTTTATGAAAAATGCAAGAAAAAAAATTGCACTAACTTAAAAGTTAGCTTTTAGGTCAATTTTCTTCCAAAATGGCCGAATTTCAGCTCCCCCCAAAATTTCAACTGATGATTACTCCACGAACACTGAAGCTAAAGAATCCGTTTTGGGCTCGTTGGAATTTTTCTGAGTCCAAAATTGTGATACGATATTGAAAAAATAAAATTTAGACAGAAAAAAGAACAAAAATTTTGAAATTTTCGTTTTTTGCACCACGCTCGATTAGGCTTAACTTTTTGGCATCACCGAGCTTTCAAGAACTCATAACTTTGAACTGGTTCGGCGAAATTGGTTCATTTTCTCAGTCCCCCAAGATTTGACGATGGTCTTACAATAGAAATAGAAAAATTTGGAAGTCTTAAGTTTTTTGGGCAAGTTATGGCCGTTCGCGCAATTCACCAGGCTCAATTAGACTCTTCATACTGACATCTTCACTCTATTAAGGTAATTTGCAGGTTCAGAATTTTCAGGTGGACTGCTCCCGATGGTAGTGTAAGACCAGGACAATCCGTGAGTCAACTGAAGCAAGCTCGGTGTTAACTCGGGAAGAAAAAATCAGTTTAATATTGGTGCCAGGCTATGCCCAGCATGCCAGATATTAAGCTGACAAGAACAGATACTACACATGATCTTAGCCAAAAGGCCGAGAAGCGATAACTAAGCCTTTCCCATTTTTGGTATATGCCTTGAACACAACAATGAAAAAACAGCTCGCATCATAAAAATTTATATTTATCCGACTGGGTTGAGAGCTGGGTTGCTCCCGGACCAACTTATGAAAGGTCAAGGGGGAAAATTGAAAAGAGGTAGCCATAATGACACTTCGCCCTAACAAAACTCCCCTGCTGGCTAGTAAATCTATCGTAAGAGTACAGTAGACTACGTTATAACCATCTGCGTTTATGCCGTTACATACGACATGGGCTTAACGATGTGGACAAAGACAGAATCTGCGGTTCTGCCTTAGGGATTTGAGTAATTCCGCTTCCATTTATATCCTGACTAGCATATAACTATGTACATTACTTTTAAAACACTCGCCCTCGCGCGAGAGTAGAAATATGCTCTTATACCATGTAAAATTTTGCACGCTCACGTTATAATTTATGCAATTCAAACAAAATTTGAAAAATTGACAATTTTCAGAATTTTTTTGGCCCAATGAGTTTTATGGCCAAATCGGCTGGTCAAAACCTACGGAGCGTGTACAGGGTGTCTTAGATGACCATCTATGGCATGATAGCCGCTCACTCAACGTTAGTGGCATATGGTCGAATACCAGCCAGGATACTGATAGATGCTTTTAGCCTAATTGTTGTGATAAACTTATTAAATAGTTAAGTTTTCAAATCTATTTGATAAGTTTCTTTGAATGCACTCTGCGACAGCAGAGAGCATCCCATTTAATGAAAAATGCAAGAAAAAAATTGCACTAAGTTAAAAGTTAGCTTTTAGTTCGATTTTCTTCCAAAATGGCCGAATTTCAGCTCCCCCCAAAATTTCAACTGATGATTACTCCACGAACACTGAAGCTAAAGAAGTCGTTTTGGGCTCGTTGGAATTGTTCTGAGTCCAAAATTGTGATACGATATTGAAAAAATAAAATTTAGACAGAAAAGAACAAAAATTTTGAAATTTTCGTTTTTTGCACCACGCTCGATAAGGCTTAACTTTTTGGCATCACCGAGCTTTCAAGAACTCATAACTTTGAACTTGTTCGACGAAATTGGTTCATTTTCTCAGTCCCCCAAGATTTGACGATGGTCTTACGATAGAAATAGAAAAATTTGGAAGTCTTAAGTTTTTTGGGCAAGTTATGGCCGTTCGCGCAATTCACCAGGCTCAATTAGACTCTTCATACTGACATCTTCACTCTATTAAGGTAATTTGCAGGTTCAGAATTTTCAGGTGGACTGCTCCCGATGGTAGTGTAAGACCGGGACAATCCGTGAGTCAACTGAAGCAAGCTTCGGTGTTAACTCGGGAAGTAAAAATCAGTTTAATATTGGTGCCAGGCTATGCCCAGCATGCCAGATATTAAGCTGACAAGAACAGATACTACACATGATCTTAGCCAAAAGGCCGAGAAGCGATAGCTAAACCTTTTCCTAATTTTGGTACATGACTTGAACACAACAATGAAAAAACAGCTCGCATCATAAAAATTTATTTTTATCCGACTGGGTTGAGAGCTGGGTCGCTCCCGGACCAACTTATGAAAGGTCAAGGGGGAAAGTTGAAAAGAGGTAGCCATAATGACACTTCGCCCTAACAAAACTCCCCTGCTGGCTAGTAAATCTATCGTAAGAGTACAGTAGACTACGTTATAACCATCTGCGTTTGTGCCGTTACATACGACATGGGATTAACGATGTGGACAAAGACAGAATCTGCGGTTCTGCCTTAGGCATTTGAGTAATTCCGCTTCCATTTATATCCTGACTAGCATATAACTATGTACATTACTTTTAAAACACTCGCCCTCGCGCGAGAGTAGAAATATGCTCTTATACCATGTAAAATTTTGCACGCTCACGTTATAATTTATGCAATTCAAACAAAATTTGAAAAATTGACAATTTTCAGATTTTTTTTGGCCCAATGAGTTTTATGGCCAAATCGACTGGTCAAAACCTACGGAGCGTGTACAAGGTAACTTAGATGACCATCTATGGCATGATAGCCGCTCACTCAACGTTAGTGGCATATGGTCGAATACCAGCCAGGATACTGATAGATGCATTTAGCCTAATTGTTGTGATAAACTTATTAAATAGGTAAGTTTTCAAGTCTATTTGATAAGTTTCTTTGAATGCACTCTGCGACAGCAGAGAGCACCCCATTTTATGAAAAATGCAAGAAAAAAATTGCACTAACTAAAAAGTTAGCTTTTAGGTCGATTTTCTTCCAAAATGGCCGAATTTCAGCTCCCCCCAAAATTTCAACTGATGATTACTCCACGAACACTGAAGCTAAAGAAGTCGTTTTGGGCTCGTTGGAATTGTTCTGAGTCCAAAATTGTGATACGATATTGAAAAAATAAAATTTAGACAGAAAAGAACAAAAATTTTGAAATTTTATTTTTTTGCACCACGCTCGATTAGGCTTAACTTTTTGGCATCACCGAGCTTTCAAGAACTCATAACTTTGAACTGGTTCGACAAAATTGGTTCATTTTCTCAGTCCCCCAAGATTTGACGATGGTCTTACGATAGAAATAGAAAAATTTGGAAGTCTTAAGTTTTTTGGGCAAGTTATGGCCGTTCGCGCAATTCACCAGGCTCAATTAGACTCTTCATACTGACATCTTCACTCTATTAAGGTAATTTGCAGGTTCAGAATTTTCAGGTGGACTGATCCCGATGGTAGTGTAACACCGGGACAATCCGTGAGTCAACTGAAGCAAGCTTCGGTGTTAACTCGGGAAGTAAACATCAGTTTAATATTGGTGCCAGGCTATGCCCAGCATGCCAGATTTTAAGCTGACAAGAACAGATACTACACATGATCTTAGCCAAAAGGCCGAGAAGCGATAACTAAACCTTTCCCATTTTTGGTATATGCCTTGAACACAACAATGAAAAAACAGCTCGCATCATAAAAATTTATATTTATCCGACTGGGTTGAGAGCTGGGTTGCTCCCGGACCAACTTATGAAAGGTCAAGGGGGAAAATTGAAAAGAGGTAGCCATAATGACACTTCGCTCTAACAAAACTCCCCTGCTGGCTAGTAAATCTATCGTAAGAGTACAGTAGACTACGTTATAACCATCTGCGTTTGTGCCGTTACATACGACATGGGCTTAACGATGTGGACAAAGACAGAATCTGCGGTTCTGCCTTAGGCATTTGAGTAATTCCGCTTCCATTTATATCCTGACTAGCATATAACTATGTACATTACTTTTAAAACACTCGCCCTCGCGCGAGAGTAGAAAGATGCTCTTATATCATGTAAAATTTTGCACGTTCACGTTATAATTTATGCAATTCAAACAAAATTTGAAAAATTGACAATTTTCAGAATTTTTTTGGCCCAATGAGTTTTATGGCCAAATCGGCTGGTCAAAACCTACGGAGCGTGTACAGGGTGTCTTAGATGACCATCTATGGCATGATAGCCGCTCACTCAACGTTAGTGGCATATGGTCGAATACCAGCCAGGATACTGATAGATGCTTTTAGCCTAATTGTTGTGATAAACTTATTAAATAGGTAAGTTTCAAATCTATTTGATAAGTTTCTTTGAATGCACTCTGCGACAGCAGAGAGCACCTCATTTTATGAAAAATGCAAGAAAAAAATTGCACTAAATTAAAAGTTAGCTTTTAGGTCGATTTTCTTCCAAAATGGCCGAATTTCAGCTCCCCCCAAAATTTCAACTGATGATTACTCCACGAACACTGAAGCTAAAGAAGTCGTTTTGGGCTCGTTGGAATTTTTCTGAGTCCAAAATTGTGATACGATATTGAAAAAATAAAATTTAGACAGAAAAGAACAAAAATATTGAAATTTTCGTTTTTTGCACCACGCTCGATTAGGCTTAACTTTTTGGCATCACCGAGCTTTCAAGAACTCATAACTTTGAACTGGTTCGACGAAATTGGTTCATTTTCTCAGTCCCCCAAGATTTGACGATGGGCTTACGATAGAAATAGAAAAATTTGGAAGTCTTACGTTTTTTGGGCAAATTATGGCCGTTCGCGCAATTCACCAGGCTCAATTAGACTCTTCTTACTGACATCTTCCCTCTATTAAGGTAATTTGCAGGTTCAGAATTTTCAGGTGGACTGCTCCCGATGGTAGTGTAAGACCGGGACAATCCGTGAGTCAACTGAAGCAAGCTTCGGTGTTAACTCGGGAAGTAAAAATCAGTTTAATATTGGTGCCAGGCTACGCCCAGCATGCCAGATATTAAGCTGACAAGAACAGATACTACACATGATCTTAGCCAAAAGGCCGAGAAGCGATAGCTAAACCTTTTCCTAATTTTGGTACATGCCTTGAACACAACAATGAAAAAACAGCTCGCATCATAAAAATTTATATTTATCCGACTGGGTTGAGAGCTGGGTCGCTCCCGGACCAACTTATGAAAGGTCAAGGGGGAAAGTTGAAAAGAGGTAGCCATAATGACACTTCGCCCTAACAAAACTCCCCTGCTGGCTAGTAAATCTATCGTAAGAGTACAGTAGACTACGTTATAACCATCTGCGTTTGTGCCGTTACATACGACATGGGCTTAACGATGTGGACAAAGACAGAATCTGCGGTTCTGCCTTAGTCATTTGAGTAATTCCGCTTCCATTTATATCCTGACTAGCATATAACTATGTACATTACTTTTAAAACACTCGCCCTCGCGCGAGAGTAGAAATATGCTCTTATACCATGTAAAATTTTGCACGCTCACGGTATAATTTATGCAATTCAAACAAAATTTGAAAAATTGACAATTTTCAGAATTTTTTTTGCCCAATGAGTTTTATGGCCAAATCGGCTGGTCAAAACCTACGGAGCGTGTACAGGGTGTCTTAGATGACTATCTATGGCATGATAGCCGCTCACTCAACGTTAGTGGCATATGGTCGAATACCAGCCAGGATACTGATAGATGCTTTTAGCCTAATTGTTGTGATAAACTTATTAAAAAGGTTAGTTTTCAAATCTATTTGATAAGTTTCTTTGAATGCACTCTGCGCAGCAGAGAGCACCCCATTTTATGAAAAATGCAAGTAAAAAATTGCACCAACTTAAAAGTTAGCTTTTAGGTCGATTTTCTTCCAAAATTGCCGAATTTCAGCTCCCCCCAAAATTTCAACTGATGATTACTCCACGAACACTGAAGCTAAAGAAGTCGTTTTGGGCTCGTTGGAATTGTTCTGAGTCCAAAATTGTGATACGATATTGAAAAAATAAAATTTAGACAGAAAAGAACAACAATTTTGAAATTTTCGTTTTTTGCACCACGCTCGATTAGGCTTAACTTTTTGGCATCACCGAGCTTTCAAGAACTCATAACTTTGAACTGGTTCGGCGAAATTGGTTCATTTTCTCAGTGTCCCCCAAGATTTGACGATGGTCTTACGATAGAAATAGAAAAATTTGGAAGTCTTAAGTTTTTTGGGCAAGTTATGGCCGTTCGCGCAATTCACCAGGCTCAATTAGACTCTTCATACTGACATCTTCACTCTATTAAGGTAATTTGCAGCTTCAGAACTTTCAGGTGGACTGCTACCGATGGTAGTGTAAGACCGGGACAATCCGTGAGTCAACTGAAGCAAGCTTCGGTGTTAACTCGGGAAGTAAAAATCAATTTAATATTGGTGCCAAGCTATGCCCAGCATGCCAGATATTAAGCTGACAAGAACAGATACTACACATGATCTTAGCCAAAAGGCCGAGAAGCGATAGCTAAACCTTTTCCTAATTTGGTACATGCCTTGAACACAACAATGAAAAAACAGCTCGCATCATAAAAATTTATATTTATCCGACTGGGTTGAGAGCTGGGTTGCTCCCGGACCAACTTATGAAAGGTCAAGGGGGAAAGTTGAAAAGAGGTAGCCATAATGACACTTCGCCCTAACAAAACTCCCCTGCTGGCTAGTAAATCTATCGTAAGAGTAGAGTAGACTACGTTATAACCATCTGCGTTTGTGCCGTTACATACGACATGGGCTTAACGATGTGGACAAAGACAGAATCTGCGGTTTTGCTTTAGGGATTTGAGTAATTCCGCTTCCATTTATATCCTGACTAGCATATAACTATGTACATTACTTTTAAAACACTCGCCCTCGCGCGAGAGTAGAAATATGCTCTTATACCATGTAAAATTTTGCACGCTCACGTTATAATTTATGCAATTCAAACAAAATTTGAAAAATTGACAATTTTCAGAATTTTTTTGGCCCAATGAGTTTTATGGCCAAATCGGCTGGTCAAAACCTACGGAGCGTGTACAGGGTGTCTTAGATGACCATCTATGGCATGATAGCCGCTCACTCAACGTTAGTGGCATATGGTCGAATACCAGCCAGGATACTGATAGATGCTTTTAGCCTAATTGTTGTGATAAACTTATTAAATAGGTAAGATTTCAAATCTATTTGATAAGTTTCTTTGAATGCACTCTGCGACAGCAGAGAGCATCCCATTTTATGAAAAATGCAAGAAAAAAATTGCACTAACATAAAAGTTAGCTTTTAGGTCGATTTTCTTCCAAAATGGCCGAATTTCAGCTCCCCCCAAAATTTCAACTGATGATTACTCCACCAACACTGAAGCTAAAGAAGTCGTTTTGGGCTCGTTGGAATTGTTCTGAGTCCAAAATTGTGATACGATATTGAAAAAATAAAATTTAGACAGAAAAGAACAAAAATTTTGAAATTTTCATTTTTTGCACCACGCTCGATTAGGCTTAACTTTTTGGCATCACCGAGCTTTCAAGAACTCATAACTTTGAACTGGTTCGACGAAAATGGTTCATTTTCTCAGTCCCCCAAGATTTGACGATGGTCTTACGATAGAAATAGAAAAATTTGGAAGTCTTAAGTTTTTTGGGCAAGTTATGGCCGTTCGCGCAATTCACCAGGCTCAATTAGACTCTTCATACTGACATCTTCACTCTATTAAGGTAATTTGCAGGTTCAGAATTTTCAGGTGGACTGCTCCCGATGGTAGTGTAAGACCGGGACAATCCGTGAGTCAACTGAAGCAAGCTTCGGTGTTAACTCGGGAAGTAAAAATCAGTTTAATATTGGTGCCAGGCTATGCCCAGCATGCCAGATATTAAGCTGACAAGAACAGATACTACACATGATCTTAGCCAAAAGGCCGAGAAGCGATAGCTAAACCGTTTCCTAATTTTGGTACATGCCTTGAACACAACAATGAAAAAACAGCTCGCATCATAAAAATTTATTTTTATCCGACTGGGTTGAGAGCTGGGTCGCTCCCGGACCAACTTATGAAAGGTCAAGGGGGAAAGTTGAAAAGAGGTAGCCATAATGACACTTCGCCCTAACAAAACTCCCCTGCTGGCTAGTAAATCTATCGTAAGAGTACAGTAGACTACGTTATAACCAGCAGAGAGCATCCCATTTTATGAAAAATGCAAGAAAAAAATTGCACTAACATAAAAGTTAGCTTTTAGGTCGATTTTCTTCCAAAATGGCCGAATTTCAGCTCCCCCCAAAATTTCAACTGATGATTACTCCACCAACACTGAAGCTAAAGAAGTCGTTTTGGGCTCGTTGGAATTGTTCTGAGTCCAAAATTGTGATACGATATTGAAAAAATAAAATTTAGACAGAAAAGAACAAAAATTTTGAAATTTTCATTTTTTGCACCACGCTCGATTAGGCTTAACTTTTTGGCATCACCGAGCTTTCAAGAACTCATAACTTTGAACTGGTTCGACGAAAATGGTTCATTTTCTCAGTCCCCCAAGATTTGACGATGGTCTTACGATAGAAATAGAAAAATTTGGAAGTCTTAAGTTTTTTGGGCAAGTTATGGCCGTTCGCGCAATTCACCAGGCTCAATTAGACTCTTCATACTGACATCTTCACTCTATTAAGGTAATTTGCAGGTTCAGAATTTTCAGGTGGACTGCTCCCGATGGTAGTGTAAGACCGGGACAATCCGTGAGTCAACTGAAGCAAGCTTCGGTGTTAACTCGGGAAGTAAAAATCAGTTTAATATTGGTGCCAGGCTATGCCCAGCATGCCAGATATTAAGCTGACAAGAACAGATACTACACATGATCTTAGCCAAAAGGCCGAGAAGCGATAGCTAAACCGTTTCCTAATTTTGGTACATGCCTTGAACACAACAATGAAAAAACAGCTCGCATCATAAAAATTTATTTTTATCCGACTGGGTTGAGAGCTGGGTCGCTCCCGGACCAACTTATGAAAGGTCAAGGGGGAAAGTTGAAAAGAGGTAGCCATAATGACACTTCGCCCTAACAAAACTCCCCTGCTGGCTAGTAAATCTATCGTAAGAGTACAGTAGACTACGTTATAACCAGCAGAGAGCACCCCATTTTATGAAAAATGCAAGAAAAAAATTGCACTAACTTAAAAGTTAGCTTTTAGGTCGATTTTCTTCCAAAATGGCCGAATTTCAGCTCCCCCCAAAATTTCAACTGATGATTACTCCACCAACACTGAAGCTAAAGAAGTCGTTTTGGGCTCGTTGGAGTTGTTCTGAGTCCAAAATTGTGATACGATATTGAAAAAATAAAATTTAGACAGAAAAGAACAAAAATTTTGAAATTTTCGTTTTTTGCACCACGCTCGATTAGGCTTAACTTTTTGGCATCACCGAGCTTTCAAGAACTCATAACTTTGAACTGGTTCGACGAAAATGGTTCATTTTCTCAGTCCCCCAAGATATGACGATGGTCTTACGATAGAAATACAAAAATTTGGAAGTCTTAAGTTTTTTGGGCAAGTTATGGCCGTTCGCGCAATTCACCAGGCTCAATTAGACTCTTCATACTGACATCTTCACTCTATTAAGGTAATTTGCAGGTTCAGAATTTTCAGGTGGACTGCTCCCGATGGTAGTGTAAGACCGGGACAATCCGTGAGTCAACTGAAGCAAGCTTCGGTGTTAACTCGGGAAGTAAAAATCAGTTTAATATTGGTGCCAGGCTATGCCCAGCATGCCAGATATTAAGCTGACAAGAACAGATACTACACATGATCTTGGCCAAAAGGCCGAGAAGCGATAGCTAAACCGTTTCCTATTTTTGGTACATGCCTTGAACACAACAATGAAAAAACAGCTCGCATCATAAAAATTTATTTTTATCCGACTGGGTTGAGAGCTGGGTCGCTCCCGGACCAACTTATGAAAGGTCAAGGGGGAAAGTTGAAAAGAGGTAGCCATAATGACACTTCGCCCTAACAAAACTCCCCTGCTGGCCAGTAAATCTATCGTAAGAGTAGAGTAGACTACGTTATAACCATCTGCGTTTGTGCCGTTACATACGACATGGGCTTAACGATGTGGACAAAGACAGAATCTGCGGTTTTGCTTTAGGGATTTGAGTAATTCCGCTTCCATTTATATCCTGACTAGCATATAACTATGTACATTACTTTTAAAACACTCGCCCTCGCGCGAGAGTAGAAATATGCTCTTATACCATGTAAAATTTTGCACGCTCACGTTATAATTTATGCAATTCAAACAAAATTTGAAAAATTGACAATTTTCAGAATTTTTTTGGCCCAATGAGTTTTATGGCCAAATCGGCTGGTCAAAACCTACGGAGCGTGTACAGGGTGTCTTAGATGACCATCTATGGCATGATAGCCGCTCACTCAACGTTAGTGGCATATGGTCGAATACCAGCCAGGATACTGATAGATGCTTTTAGCCTAATTGTTGTGATAAACTTATTAAATAGGTAAGTTTTCAAATCTATTTGATAAGTTTCTTTGAATGCACTCTGCGACAGCAGAGAGCATCCCATTTTATGAAAAATGCAAGAAAAAAATTGCACTAACATAAAAGTTAGCTTTTAGGTCGATTTTCTTCCAAAATGGCCGAATTTCAGCTCCCCCCAAAATTTCAACTGATGATTACTCCACCAACACTGAAGCTAAAGAAGTCGTTTTGGGCTCGTTGGAATTGTTCTGAGTCCAAAATTGTGATACGATATTGAAAAAATAAAATTTAGACAGAAAAGAACAAAAATTTTGAAATTTTCGTTTTTTGCACCACGCTCGATTAGGCTTAACTTTTTGGCATCACCGAGCTTTCAAGAACTCATAACTTTGAACTGGTTCGACGAAAATGGTTCATTTTCTCAGTCCCCCAAGATTTGACAATGGTCTTACGATAGAAATAGAAAAATTTGGAAGTCTTAAGTTTTTTGGGCAAGTTATGGCCGTTCGCGCAATTCACCAGGCTCAATTAGACTCTTCATACTGACATCTTCACTCTATTAAGGTAATTTGCAGGTTCAGAATTTTCAGGTGGACTGCTCCCGATGGTAGTGTAAGACCGGGACAATCCGTGAGTCAACTGAAGCAAGCTTCGGTGTTAACTCGGGAAGTAAAAATCAGTTTAATATTGGTGCCAGGCTATGCCCAGCATGCCAGATATTAAGCTGACAAGAACAGATACTACACATGATCTTAGCCAAAAGGCCGAGAAGCGATAGCTAAACCGTTTCCTAATTTTGGTACATGCCTTGAACACAACAATGAAAAAACAGCTCGCATCATAAAAATTTATTTTTATCCGACTGGGTTGAGAGCTGGGTCGCTCCCGGACCAACTTATGAAAGGTCAAGGGGGAAAGTTGAAAAGAGGTAGCCATAATGACACTTCGCCCTAACAAAACTCCCCTGCTGGCTAGTAAATCTATCGTAAGAGTACAGTAGACTACGTTATAACCAGCAGAGAGCACCCCATTTTATGAAAAATGCAAGAAAAAAATTGCACTAACTTAAAAGTTAGCTTTTAGGTCGATTTTCTTCCAAAATGGCCGAATTTCAGCTCCCCCCAAAAAAAAATTTCAACTGATGATTACTCCACCAACACTGAAGCTAAAGAAGTCGTTTTGGGCTCGTTGGAGTTGTTCTGAGTCCAAAATTGTGATACGATATTGAAAAAATAAAATTTAGACAGAAAAGAACAAAAATTTTGAAATTTTCGTTTTTTGCACCACGCTCGATTAGGCTTAACTTTTTGGCATCACCGAGCTTTCAAGAACTCATAACTTTGAACTGGCTCGACGAAAATGGTTCATTTTCTCAGTCCCCCAAGATATGACGATGGTCTTACGATAGAAATAGAAAAATTTGGAAGTCTTAAGTTTTGTGGGCAAGTTATGGCCGTTCGCGCAATTCACCAGGCTCAATTAGACTCTTCATACTGACATCTTCACTCTATTAAGGTAATTTGCAGGTTCAGAATTTTCAGGTGGACTGCTCCCGATGGTAGTGTAAGACCGGGACAATCCGTGAGTCAACTGAAGCAAGCTTCGGTGTTAACTCGGGAAGTAAAAATCAGTTTAATATTGGTGCCAGGCTATGCCCAGCATGCCAGATATTAAGCTGACAAGAACAGATACTACACATGATCTTGGCCAAAAGGCCGAGAAGCGATAGCTAAACCGTTTCCTATTTTTGGTACATGCCTTGAACACAACAATGAAAAAACAGCTCGCATCATAAAAATTTATTTTTATCCGACTGGGTTGAGAGCTGGGTCGCTCCCGGACCAACTTATGAAAGGTCAAGGGGGAAAGTTGAAAAGAGGTAGCCATAATGACACTTCGCCCTAACAAAACTCCCCTGCTGGCTAGTAAATCTATCGTAAGAGTACAGTAGACTACGTTATAACCATCTGCGTTTGTGCCGTTACATACGACATGGGCTTAACGATGTGGACAAAGACAGAATCTGCGGTTCTGCCTTAGGCATTTGAGTAATTCCGCTTCCATTTATATCCTGACTAGCATATAACTATGTACATTACTTTTAAAACACTCGCCCTCGCGCGAGAGTAGAAATATGCTCTTATACCATGTAAAATTTTGCACGCTCACGTTATAATTTATGCAATTCAAACAAAATTTGAAAAATTGACAATTTTCAGAATTTTTTTGGCCCAATGAGTTTTATGGCCAAATCGGCTGGTCAAAACCTACGGAGCGTGTACAAGGTGTCTTAGATGACCATCTATGGCATGATAGCCGCTCACTCAACGTTAGTGGCATATGGTCGAATACCAGCCAGGATACTGATAGATGCTTTTAGCCTAATTGTTGTGATAAACTTATTAAATAGGTAAGTTTTCAAATCTATTTGATAATTTTCTTTGAATGCACTCTGCGACAGCAGAGAGCACCCCATTTTATGAAAAATGCAAGAAAAAAATTGCACTAACTTAAAAGTTAGCTTTTAGGTCGATTTTCTTCCAAAATGGCCGAATTTCAGCTCCCCCCAAAATTTCAACTGATGATTACTCCACCAACACTGAAGCTAAAGAAGTCGTTTTGCGCTCGTTGGAATTTTTCTGAGTCCAAAATTGTGATACGATATTGAAAAAATAAAATTTAGACAGAAAAGAACAAAAATTTTGAAATTTTCGTTTTTTGCACCACGCTCGATTAGGCTTAACTTTTTGGCATCACCGAGCTTTCAAGAACTCATAACTTTGAACTGGTTCGACGAAAATGGTTCATTTTCTCAGTCCCCCAAGATTTGACGATGGTCTTACGATAGAAATAGAAAAATTTGGAAGTCTTAAGTTTTTTGGGCAAGTTATGGCCGTTCGCGCAATTCACCAGGCTCAATTAGACTCTTCATACTGACATCTTCACTCTATTAAGGTAATTTGCAGGTTCAGAATTTTCAGGTGGACTGCTCCCGATGGTAGTGTAAGGCCGGGACAATCCGTGAGTCAACTGAAGCAAGCTTCGGTGTTAACTCGGGAAGTAAAAATCAGTTTAATATTGGTGCCAGGCTATGCCCAGCATGCCAGATATTAAGCTGACAAGAACAGATACTACACATGATCTTAGCCAAAAGGCCGAGAAGCGATAGCTAAACCGTTTCCTAATTTTGGTACATGCCTTGAACACAACAATGAAAAAACAGCTCGCATCATAAAAATTTATTTTTATCCGACTGGGTTGAGAGCTGGGTCGCTCCCGGACCAACTTATGAAAGGTCAAGGGGGAAAGTTGAAAAGAGGTAGCCATAATGACACTTCGCCCTAACAAAACTCCCCTGCTGGCTAGTAAATCTATCGTAAGAGTACAGTAGACTACGTTATAACCAGCAGAGAGCACCCCATTTTATGAAAAATGCAAGAAAAAAATTGCACTAACTTAAAAGTTAGCTTTTAGGTCGATTTTCTTCCAAAATGGCCGAATTTCAGCTCCCCCCAAAATTTCAACTGATGATTACTCCACCAACACTGAAGCTAAAGAAGTCGTTTTGGGCTCGTTGGAATTGTTCTGAGTCCAAAATTGTGATACGATATTGAAAAAATAAAATTTAGACAGAAAAGAACAAAAATTTTGAAATTTTCGTTTTTTGCACCACGCTCGATTAGGCTTAACTTTTTGGCATCACCGAGCTTTCAAGAACTCATAACTTTGAACTGGTTCGACGAAAATGGTTCATTTTC
This sequence comes from Symsagittifera roscoffensis, assembly GCF_963678635.1. NCBI lineage: Eukaryota > Metazoa > Xenacoelomorpha > Acoela > Convolutidae > Symsagittifera > Symsagittifera roscoffensis. The sequence goes on along the minus strand of NC_087067.1, from coordinate 33,042,791 downwards.
TCAGTCCCCCAAGATTTGACGATGGTCTTACGATAGAAATAGAAAAATTTGGAAGTCTTAAGTTTTTTGGGCAAGTTATGGCCGTTCGCGCAATTCACCAGGCTCAATTAGACTCTTCATACTGACATCTTCACTCTATTAAGGTAATTTGCAGGTTCCGAATTTTCAGGTGGACTGCTCCCGATGGTATTGTAAGATCGGGACAATCCGTGAGTCAACTGAAGCAAGCTTCGGTGTTAACTCGGGAAGTAAAAATCAGTTTAATATTGGTGCCAGGCTATGCCCAGCATGCCAGATATTAAGCTGACAAGAACAGATACTACACATGATCTTAGCCAAAAGGCCGAGAAGCGATAGCTAAACCGTTTCCTAATTTTGGTACATGCCTTGAACACAACAATGAAAAAACAGCTCGCATCATAAAAATTTATTTTTATCCGACTGGGTTGAGAGCTGGGTCGCTCCCGGACCAACTTATGAAAGGTCAAGGGGGAAAGTTGAAAAGAGGTAGCCATAATGACACTTCGCCCTAACAAAACTACCCTGCTGGCTAGTAAATCTATCGTAAGAGTACAGTAGACTACGTTATAACCATCTGCGTTTGTGCCGTTACATACGACATGGGCTTAACGATGTGGACAAAGACAGAATCTGCGGTTCTGCCTTAGGCATTTGAGTAATTCCGCTTCCATTTATATCCTGACTAGCATATAACTATGTACATTACTTTTAAAACACTCGCCCTCGCGCGAGAGTAGACATATGCTCTTATACCATGTAAAATTTTGCACGCTCACGTTATAATTTATGCAATTCAAACAAAATTTGAAAAATTGACAATTTTCAGAATTTTTTTGGCCCAATGAGTTTTATGGCCAAATCGGCTGGTCAAAACCTACGGAGCGTGTACAAGGTGTCTTAGATGACCATCTATGGCATGATAGCCGCTCACTCAACGTTAGTGGCATATGGTCGAATACCAGCCAGGATACTGATAGATGCTTTTAGCCTAATTGTTGTGATAAACTTATTAAATAGGTAAGTTTTCAAATCTATTTGATAAGTTTCTTTGAATGCACTCTGCGACAGCAGAGAGCACCCCATTTTATGAAAAATGCAAGAAAAAAATTGCACTAACTTAAAAGTTAGCTTTTAGGTCGATTTTCTTCCAAAATGGCCGAATTTCAGCTCCCCCCAAAATTTCAACTGATGATTACTCCACAAACACTGAAGCTAAAGAAGTCGTTTTGGGCTCGTTGGAATTGTTCTGAGTTCAAAATTGTGATACGATATTGAAAAAATAAAATTTAGACAGAAAAGAACAAAAATTTTGAAATTTTCGTTTTTTGCACCACGCTCGATTAGGCTTAACTTTTTGGCATCACCGAGCTTTCAAGAACTCATAACTTTGAACTGGTTCGACGAAATTGGTTCATTTTCTCAGTCCCCCAAGATTTGACGATGGTCTTACGATAGAAATAGAAAAATTTGGAAGTCTTAAGTTTTTTGGGCAAGTTATGGCCGTTCGCGCAATTCACCAGGCTCAATTAGACTCTTCATACTGACATCTTCACTCTTTTAAGGTAATTTGCAGGTTCAGAATTTTCAGGTGGACTGCTCCCGATGGTAGTGTAAGACCGGGACAATCCGTGAGTCAACTGAAGCAAGCTTCGGTGTTAACTCGGGAAGTAAAAATCAGTTTAATATTGGTGCCAGGCTATGCCCAGCATGCCAGATATTAAGCTGACAAGAACAGATACTACACATGATCTTAGCCAAAAGGCCGAGAAGCGATAGCTAAACCGTTTCCTAATTTTGGTACATGCCTTGAACACAACAATGAAAAAACAGCTCGCATCATAAAAATTTATTTTTATCCGACTGGGTGTTGTTGTTGTTGTTGCCTAGGTGCCCGTAGTTTGGCCCTCCTCTTGTCCCTCATTTGTGGCTTCTTCTGTTTCGAGTTGCAGGAAAGCAGTTGCTTCGATCGGGTTTTCCCAGAGTGCGTGGGGGGTGATTGTAGTCGGGTTTGCGCTGCACCTGAATAGGTGACCCGTTGTGTGGGTTTCTGAGTTGCACTGTGGGCATGTTTCTGGGGTTGATTCATCTAGTCTGTGTAGGTAGCTTTGTAGGAATGGGGAGTAGCCGCTCCGTAACTGGGCAAGGGTCCGTCTAGTACCTCTCGGCAGTCGTAATTCATCCTTGCTCAGTTTGGGGGCTGGTTCGTCGAGCACTTTGTTGTTGTCCCGGTTGTCTAGGGCGTCTTTGACCTCATTTGTGTGCACTTTTTTGAGGAGCCCTCTGTAGTCCTCTTCGGTAATGTGCGTGTCGTCGTCTTCTTCTGAATCGGATGTTTCGAGGAGTGCAGTGATGTACCTCTCGTACCTGCTGAAGAGCGTTTCCTTCATGTTTCTGGGCGGTTCCGGTCGGTCTAGCAGCCTGTTGCCAGGGTGTCCTTCGAGATGATGGGCTAGCTGGTGCTGGACTGCTTTCATACGGATATGCCGCCTGACAGGTAGAATTTTCGTCTCGTCGTGCAGGTGCTGAATAGCGGTCATCGTGGTGCATCCTGTGGCCACTCTTAGGGCTGAGTTTTGGACTTTCTGCAGCGTTTCTACGTGGGTCTGTGCAGCGATCGGAGTCCAGACTGGTGATGCGTACTCTAAGACGGGCCTGATGAAGGCTTGGTAGGCTACTATGAGGGTTTCCTTGCTCTGTCCCCAGGTAGTTCCTGCCAGCGCTTTCAAGATATTCACTCTGCTCCTTCCTCTAGCTGCGGCTAGTTTGCAGTGTGGGCCGAATGTCAGGGCTGTATCGAAGGTGACGCCTAGTATTTTTGGTGTTTTCGCTAGAATGAGGGCTTTCCCGTTGATCTTCACGTCTGGTGTGATTTTGTGTTCTTTGGTGCTGGGCGTGAAGAGCGTGACGGAACATTTCGGTGTTGAAACCTCCAAATCTCTAGAGTCTAGAAAATTGCAGAGCGTCGTCAGGTAGCTGTTGATGTCTTTGCTTAGTGTCTCTATGTCGGTCCCAAGGGCGAAAACTGTGAAGTCGTCAGCATAGGATACTAAGAAAATTGTCGGTGGAGGCATTGGAGCATCTGCCACGTAGAAATTGGACAGCGTAGGAGCCACAACCGATCCTTGTGGAACTCCAAATCTGACAATACGACTGCTTGACACCGTGTCTCTGAACAGTGTGCGGGCCTGTCTACCGTGCAAGTACGTGGCTAACCAGCGTACAAGTGCTCCTGGAAGCGTGGAATCGTTAATCAGCTTGAGGAGGGTAGCGTGACACACAGTATCGAAAGCTTTCGAGAGGTCTAATGCAACGAGAACAGTACGGGCAGCGGGTTTTCGTTGATTGAAGCCGTCTGCGATTACAGTTGATAGCTCATTGAGCGCTGTGACTGTTGAGTGTCGCGGTCTGAAGCCGTGTTGATGTTCTGCCGTCTTGAGGTGTTTCTGGAGTATCGGGAGAAGGCACTTCTCGAGTATCTTGACTGCGGGGCAAAGAAGTGATATCGGCCGGTACGAGGCACTCTCATTGGCGGGTTTTCCTGGCTTCAGTAGTGGAATAATGATAGAAGTCTTCCAGATGGCGGGTATTTGACTTCTTGAAATCGACAGGTTGAACGTGCTCGTCAGATGTTCTATGGCTTTGGGTCCCAGGTGTTTAAGATGGATCATTGTGATGCCATCTGGGCCTGTGGCTTTCGAGTTTTTCGCTTTCTTCAGTGCCTTGATCACCTGGGTTGTGGTGATTGTCGGATGGTCTTCGAGGGACCTGTTTTGGATACTCTTGGTGATGGTCGTGTAGGCTTGCGACGTCGTGTGGGGCCTCGGGGTGGTGAACTGCTTGTTGAATCTGTGTGCCAGGTCTTTTGCGGAGGTGAACGTCTTCTTCCTCTTTTTCCCCTTGAACTTGATAGGCTGGTTTCTCCGCTGTTTGCTCGTCTTGTTGTCCAGCGCTTTTATCGTCCTCCAAAGTTTTGCTGCGTCGGTCCGGTGGTCGAAACTGCTGACGAACTCCCTCCATTTGGCTGTTTTGCTCTGTCGGATGGCCATTTGAATGCGGTTGTTCAGAATCTCGATCTCCGGTGAAGTCGGGTCATGAGAGCGGATGTTGTCACGCTCGATGATCCATCTGGAAGCTGACTCCGGAAGTTGGGGTATCACATCCTTGCGGCGGCCAGAAGGGATGTGATGTTTGGATGCTGTATTGATGGCGTCTCTCAGGAGGCGTTCGCCAGAGTACACATCCGGGATCTGGGGTTCGCCCAATCCCAACCCCCCCCCCCCCCCCCCCTAGTTTGACTTCTGCAGCTCACGCCAGGCGCGCCAATTAAGGCCTTATCTGGACAGTTTATACTCCTGGACGAGTGTATGATGGTTTCCACTTCGGTTGAGAAAGCTTCCCAGTCGGCCTTGGCGAGATTGGTGTAGGTTTTCTTGACTGATCTAACTGGTGTCGTCTCGGAGCTCATCGCCAGTTTGATGGTGATTGGCAAGTGGTCAGAGCTGAGGGATGTCTCAGTGCTCCATTCTGCTGAGGTTAGCAGAGACATTGAGGCTAAAGAGACGTCCGGTGACGTCGGCTGGTTGTTAGATGGGATCCTTGTGGGAGTGTTTTCATTGAGAACTCCGTAGTCAGAAAACTCGATTTCCCCTGCTAACTTGTTGCCTCGAGTGTCGACTAGTGGTGAGTGCCAAAGGGGATCGTGCGCATTGGCATCTCCTAGTACGAGGGTATTGTCTGTTTTCAGAAGCGGCTCTGTAGAGGCGCTGTACCCTTCGGGGCATGAGCTAGTGGGTGGGATGTAGTAGTTTATGACCCTGAACGAGGTGTTATTGTGGTCTACTTTGATACCCATGCACTCCATAGTCCCATCTTGTGGTAGTTGCATTGGGGTGTACACAATGTCTTCGTGGATGAGGAAAGCCAGCCGCCTCCTTCTCTGTTGGCTGGTCTGTCTTGACGAAGTACTGTGTACGAACCAAAGTTAGGGTCTCTGCTTTTAGCAGTGAGTTTGGTTTCTTGTATAGCAGCGAAATTGATATCGTGTGCATTGAGGTATGCTGCAATTTCCGGTGTTTTGCCCCCAATGCCGTTGCAGTTCAGTTGTAGGATGTTCAGGGTAGGACTGGGTGTCGTGGGTGTCGCGTGGGTGTTGGCGTTGACCGGAGATGCTGGAGTTTCTGGTGTGCAGGTGATGCATGTCCAGTCAGACACCACTTCGGAACTATCTGTAAAGGGTGTGCATGGGAAGTGCGCGTGCTTCCGACAAGATGAGCATTTGACGCTTCCTTTCTTGTTGAGGGGCTTGGCGCAGTTGCAGCACTTTTGCCTTTTAGGCGGTCCCGGGTTGCTTTCAATGCCAGCTCGGATGAGAAGAATACGGAGCAGGGTTGCTGGCCTGTCCTGCTCCGTCCACAAAAACACGGACTGGGGATGGACCTCTCTTCGTGCACGAAGGAGGGTTTTTTGTCCGGCGGGTTTTGAGGTCCGCTGAACGGCCATTTGCACCAACTGTCAGCTGGTGTTGGTTCCACCACGAAAAGGCGGCCTTGTCTGGAACCTATCCGACTGGGTTGAGAGCTGGGTCGCTCCCGGACCAACTTATGAAAGGTCAAGGGGGAAAGTTGAAAAGAGGTAGCCATAATGACACTTCGCCCTAACAAAACTCCCCTGCTGGCTAGTAAATCTATCGTAAGAGTACAGTAGACTACGTTATAACCATCTGCGTTTGTGCCGTTACATACGACATGGGCTTAACGATGTGGACAAAGACAGAATCTGCGGTTCGGCCTTAGGCATTTGAGTAATTCCGCTTCCATTTATATCCTGACTAGCATATAACTATGTACATTACTTTAAAAAAAACACTCGCCTTCGCGCGAGAGTAGAAATATGCTCTTATACCATGTAAAATTTTGCACGCTCACGTTATAATTTATGCAATTCAAACAAAATTTGAAAAATTGACAATTTTCAGAATTTTTTTGGCCCAATGAGTTTTATGGCCGAATCGGCTGGTCAAAACCTACGGAGCGTGTACAGGGTGTCTTAGATGACCATCTATGGCATGATAGCCGCACAGTCAACGTTAGTGGCATATGGTCGAATACCAGCCAGGATACTGATAGATGCTTTTAGCCAAATTGTTGTGATAAACTTATTAAATAGGTAAGTTTTCAAATCTATTTGATAAGTTTCTTTGAATGCTTTCTGCGACAGCAGAGAGCATCCCATTTTATGAAAAATGCAAGAAAAAAATTGCACTAACTTAAAAGTTAGCTTTTAGGTCGATTTTCTTCCAAAATGGCCGAATTTCAGCTCCCCCCAAAATTTCAACTGATGATTACTCCACGAACACTGAAGCTAAAGAAGTCGTTTTGGGCTCGTTGGAATTGTTCTGGGTCCAAAATTGTGATACGATATTGAAAAAATAAAATTTAGACAGAAAAGAACAAAAATTTTGAAAATTTCGTTTTTTGCACCACGCTCGATTAGGCTTAACTTTTTGGCATCACCGAGCTTTCAAGAACTCATAACTTTGAACTGGTTCGACGAAATTGGTTCATTTTCTCAGTCCCCCAAGATTTGACGGTGGTCTTACGATAGAAATAGAAAAATTTGGAAGTCCTAAGTTTTTTGGGCAAGTTATGGCCGTTCGCGCAATTCACCAGGCTCAATTAGACTCTTCATACTGACATCTTCACTCTTTTAAGGTAATTTGCAGGTTCAGAATTTTCAGGTGGACTGCTCCCGATGGTAGTGTAAGACCGGGACAATCCGTGAGTCAACTGAAGCAAGCTTCGGTGTTAACTCGGGAAGTAAAAATCAGTTTAATATTGGTGCCAGGCTATGCCCAGCATGCCAGATATTAAGCTGACAAGGACAGATACTACACATGATCTTAGCCAAAAGGCCGAGAAGCGATAGCTAAACCGTTTCCTAATTTTGGTACATGCCTTGAACACAACAATGAAAAAACAGCTCGCATCATAAAAATTTATTTTTATCCGACTGGGTTGAGAGCTGGGCCGCTCCCGGACCAACTTATGAAAGGTCAAGGGGGAAAGTTGAAAAGAGGTAGCCATAATGACACTTCGCCCTAACAAAACTCCCCTGCTGGCTAGTAAATCTATCGTAAGAGTACAGTAGACTACGTTATAACCATCTGCGTTTGTGCCGTTACATACGACATGGGCTTAACGATGTGGACAAAGACAGAATCTGCGGTTCTGCCTTAGGCATTTGAGTAATTCCGCTTCCATTTATATCCTGACTAGCATATAACTATGTACATTACTTTTAAAACACTCGCCTTCGCGCGAGAGTAGAAATATGCTCTTATACCATGTAAAATTTTGCACGCTCACGTTATAATTTATGCAATTCAAACAAAATTTGAAACATTGACAATTTTCAGAATTTTTTTGGCCCAATGAGTTTTATGGCCAAATCGGCTGGTCAAAACCTACGGAGCGTGTACAGGGTGTCTTAGATGACCATCTATGGCATGATAGCCGCACACTCAACGTTAGTGGCATATGGTCGAATACCAGCCAGGATACTGATAGATGCTTTCAGCCAAATTGTTGTGATAAACTTATTAAATAGGTAAGTTTTCAAATCTATTTGATAAGTTTCTTTGAATGCTTTCTGCGACAGCAGAGAGCATCCCATTTTATGAAAAATGCAAGAAAAAAATTGCACTAACTTAAAAGTTAGCTTTTAGGTCGATTTTCTTCCAAAATGGCCGAATTTCAGCTCCCCCCAAAATTTCAACTGATGATTACTCCACGAACACTGAAGCTAAAGAAGTCGTTTTGGGCTCGTTGGAATTGTTCTGAGTCCAAAATTGTGATACGATATTGAAAAAATAAAATTTAGACAGAAAAGAACAAAAATTTTGAAAATTTCGTTTTTTGCACCACGCTCGATTAGGCTTATCTTTTTGGCATCACCGAGCTTTCAAGAACTCATAACTTTGAACTGGTTCGACGAAATTGGTTCATTTTCTCAGTCCCCCAAGATTTGACAATGGTCTTACGATAGAAATAGAAAAATTTTGAAGTCTTAAGTTTTTTGGGCAAGTTTTAGCCGTTCGCGCAATTCACCAGGCTCAATTAGACTCTTCATACTGACATCTTCACTCTATTAAGGTAATTTGCAGGTTCAGAATTTTCAGGTGGACTGCTCCCGATGGTAGTGTAAGACCGGGGCAATCCGTGAGTCAACTGAAGCAAGCTTCGGTGTTAACTCGGGAAGTGAAAATCGGTTTAATATTGGAGCCAGGCTATGCCCAGCATGCCAGATATTAAGCTGACAAGAACAGATACTACACATGATCTTAGCCAAAAGGCCGAGAAGCGATAGCTAAACCTTTTCCTAATTTTGGTACATGCCTTGAACACAACAATGAAAAAACAGCTCGCATCATAAAAATTTATTTTTATCCGACTGGGTTGAGAGCTGGGTCGCTCCCGGACCAACTTATGAAAGGTCAAGGGGGAAAGTTGAAAAGAGGTAGCCATAATGACACTTCGCCCTAACAAAACTCCCCTGCTGGCTAGTAAATCTATCGTAAGAGTACAGTAGACTACGTTATAACCATCTGCGTTTGTGCCGTTACATACGACATGGGCTTAACGATGTGGACAAAGACAGAATCTGCGGTTCTGCCTTAGGCATTTGAGTAATTCCGCTTCCATTTATATCCTGACTAGCATATAACTATGTACATTAGTTTTAAAACACTCGCCCTCGCGCGAGAGTAGAAATATGCTCTTATACCATGTAAAATTTTGCACGCTCACGTTATAATTTATGCAATTCAAACAAAATTTGAAAGATTGACAATTTTCAGAATTTTTTTGGCCCAATGAGTTTTATGGCCAAATCGGCTGGTCAAAACCTACGGAGCGTGTACAAGGTGTCTTAGATGACCATCTATGGCATGATAGCCGCTCACTCAACGTTAGTGGCATATGGTCGAATACCAGCCAGGATACTGATAGATGCTTTTAGCCTAATTGTTGTGATCGTAATAACGGCTAAGACGAAATTAGTAACTTTGCATGCGATTTGCATAGGAAAAACTTATAACTTAGTCAAGACGTGCCTGTTTTCAGAACGTCCTAGAGGTTATAAGGACCACATCAGTATGAATTGCATCTATATTGACCTCAGCAAGCCAAATTTTGAAAGAAAAGTACGACATGACTACGTTATAGCATTTCCAGAATCAAAACGGTATGTATTAAGCTTAAAAGAAAACGCCATCTTGATCAATTTTAAACTGTATAATTCATTCCAAACACGCAAACAGTGTAAGTTAGAAATTTTGAACTTTTTCTCAACCGAAAACTGGAATTTTCGGAGATTTTACCAAATCCGAAAATTTTCGGCTTTGACAAAGTCAGAATCTGGCAGTATATACTCCTCTATTTGCATCGATCCCCACAGTAAGGACTTTTCAGTCCTTACTGCCCTAGCTAGAGAGCATGATAGGCAACGGGGAGATACGTTGATTTTGGTGGTGGTGATAGTAAAACCCCATCAGGTCTTTACTCATAGAACCCCGAATAACATTATGAAACCGGCTATCTTTAACTATTCAAATTCGCATGCAAAATTATTTCCAACAGACTTATAATCTAGTCATGACGTGCTTTTATACATTAAACTGTAGAGGTCTAGGTAATCACCTCAAACTTCTAGGCATCCTGGTTGACCTGAATAAGCCAAAACATGGGGGGAAATTACATCATGACTACGTTATAGCGTTACAAGAAACAAAATTGTATGTATTAAGCTCAAAGCATAAGGCCATTTTGACCAGCTATAAATTGAATTATCTAATCCAGCCATGCAGCCAAAATAACTCAGGATATTTTCCAATAAATGGAAAGTTCAGAGTTTTTACCAAAGCCACATGGCTTTGGCTCTGAAAGAGTCAGAATCTGGCAGCATTTACTGCTCTATATAAATCAATCCCCTCAGCAAGGACTACTCAGTCCTTACTGGCCTAGCTAACAAATTAGCCGAGCAACGGAGAGATACATTGATTTTGGTTGGGGGTGATTTTAACTGCCGATCAAGTTCTGAATTATGCAATCTTGCATTACATCGTAGTGACCGGCGGGTCCAAAGATATCACACAATTTTAAATACGACAAATTTAAAGCCAGACTTCGTGACTGGTTGCGTTTTTTATGCATTAATGGCCATAGACAACTGAATAAAAACATCGCCCCCTACATACAAAGTAGTAAGCCTGCAGATATACATTTCATCAATTCAGAGACAACCAGACAGCCCCAGTTGGCCTCTCCGAGATGAGATGGACTTGAGGACCAAATTTAAGTACATTCGTGGATTTTATTTAGACCTCAACCATGGTGATTCGGGTGCGCTTAAATCACTGCTAAGTTACTTCAAAGTTAATAAAAGTATTAAGCAAATAAAGCTGAAAAGTGGTGAAATTTCCAATGACATTGATGAAATTTTGAACGAATTCTCGAGCTTTTACTCCAATATTTACTATAAAAAAACGGTTGCTGACGCCAACTACGCACCCAGGGAGGAGCTTTTGAATGTTTTTAAGCTGCGGAATTCAAAACGAATAAAGAAAATTACCAAAATGTTTAATAATTCGCCAATAGGTGAAGAGGAAGTGAAGCAAGCTATAAATAAATTAAATAAAAATAGCGCACCTGGATCTGATGGTCTTACTTCAGACTTGTATAAAAACCACTCAAATTTTTTCGCTCCGTTGCTCGCTGAGTTATTTAACTCGATGTGCTACAATAAAGCGGCACCTAGGTCGTTTCTCATTTCAATAATAAAACTCATCCCAAAAATTGAAAACAGTTTAAATGTGGACGAATTCCGACCAATAAGCCTCCTTAACACTGATCTCAAAATTCTTTCCCATGTTCTGGCATCTCATTTAAGAGACCCTTTAAATAACCTAATACGCAAACATCAACTTGCTTATTTGCCAAAGCGCTGTATTCATACAGCCATAATTAGGGCTAGATTAGCTCAAGAAAAACTCGGAAAATCTAATTGTGTGGTAGCCATCGATTTCAGTAAGGCTTTTGACCGTATGGACCGTGATTACATTTTGAACGTTTTAACAGCCATAGGCTGTCCAGAAATCATAACTTCTTTGATATCCATCATATATACTGATACCAAAGCGATGATAGAAATAGGTGGCTACCTATCACGATCAATTAGAGTCGACAATGGGATTAAACAAGGATGCGCTCTTTCGGCGCTTTTGTTCATTTTAGGAATGGAACCTTTACTCCAAGCCATACGCTATAATAATTCTATCAAATCCAACCAAGCACTTAAAATTGTGGCCTACGCCGATGATATTAGTGTTTTCATTAAACGCGCTTGTATCGGAAATTTACTTGATGAAATCAATAAGTTCAATTTGGTATCAAAACTTGCTATAGATGTAGATAAAACCAAAGTTCTGAGTTTAGGTTTCGTGCCTAAACAGTTGAAGAAAGTATCAGCCCTTAAATTATTAGGCATATGCTTAAGCTTGAATGATTCATTGAAAATTAAAACCAAGATATTGGAAGATACGATTAATAATTCAGCTAAATTCAGCTTAAAATGTATGACTCTCCGGGCGCGAAGCCTGAATATTGAGACTTTTGTGACCTCAAGACTCGTATATGTGATGAGGCACTTGGAGTTGACAAAAACTTTCATTGATGGGTTAGAAATGAAATTGATTAACAGTGTATGGCTTGGAGGAAAACATTCAATCAACAAGCAGATCTTATACCTTCCATTCAATAATGGAGGCACAGGCTTCAAAAATTTAAATTTTTATATTGCGGCTGCAAAAATTTTCGACATGGTATCCCTACTTAATACCTTGGGTAGCAACAAAGAAGTGATCTACTTCAAAAAATCTAAGATTTTCAGATCCTTCAAAAATTTCTTAATTAAAAAAAACATTTTCATTCTCGAGTTTGCTCGAGATAGTTTTCAGCTAGTTCAAAATGGAAAAGTAATTAATCCTATGAAGATGAACATGTCTAGTCTTTATGCAGAGTTGATGCTTCCAAATTATAAAACGAAGGTTATAGCTAGAAAAATTGCGAATTTCTACCCGGATCTTAGTCTATCAGACAAATCTTTGATTTTTCAATTCCTAACCAAAATATGGAAACATAAAAAGTTCACCCCTCTAGATAAAAACATTCTCTACTTATTTTTCTTAAACAGTTATCTGGATAAGCCCAGGAAATGGATTAAAAATTTGGTGGACCACCCCCTTTGTTACTCTTGTGAAAGAGAGTTCGAAACCATGCAACATTTGTTTTTCGCTTGTGAAAACTGCTCTTCTTTTAAAGATAAACTTAATTTCAATTCAATAAAAGATCTGCTTGTTGAAGAAAAGGTAATAGGCATGAAATACATTGTAGCTAAGCTGATATCATCATGGTGTCAAGATACATCTGAATATCTCAAAAAACTTGGTTCCATTCCATAAAATGATTATCTTCATGGTGTATTATATTACATTTGATGCCGTATTTCTTTTCTGCTAACTGTAACTAAATATGTGTAACTAATTGCTTTACTTTTTTGTAATTTGTAATTACAATCGTTAATAAATTATTTGAAAGCCTAATTGTTTTGATAAACTTATTAAATAGGTAAGTTTTCAAATCTATTTGATAAATTTCTTTGAATGCACTCTGCGACAGCAGAGAGCACCCCATTTTATGAAAAATGCAAGAAAAAAATTGCACTAACTTAAAAGTTAGCTTTTAGGTCGATTTTCTTCCAAAATGGCCGAATTTCAGCTCCCCCCAAAATTTCAACTGATGATTACTCCACAAACACTGAAGCTAAAGAAGTCGTTTTGGGCTCGTTGGAATTGTTCTGAGTCCAAAATTGTGATACGATATTGAAAAAATAAAATTTAGACAGAAAAGAACAAAAATTTTGAAATTTTCGTTTTTTGCACCACGCTCGATTAGGCTTAACTTTTTGGCATCACCGAGCTTTCAAGAACTCATAACTTTGAACTGGTTCGACGAAATTGGTTCATTTTCTCAGTCCCCCAAGATTTGACAATGGTCTTACGATAGAAATAGAAAAATTTGGAAGTCTTAAGTTTTTTGGGCAAGTTATGGCCGTTCGCGCAATTCACCAGGCTCAATTAGACTCTTCATACTGACATCTTCACTCTATTAAGGTAATTTGCAGGTTCAGAATTTTCAGGTGGACTGCTCCCGATGGTAGTGTAAGACCGGGACAATCCGTGAGTCAACTGAAGCAAGCTTCGGTGTTAACTCGGGAAGTAAAAATCAGTTTAATATTGGTGCCAGGCTATGCCCAGCATGCCAGATATTAAGCTGACAAGAACAGATACTACACATGATCTTAGCCAAAAGGCCGAGAAGCGATAGCTAAACCTTTTCCTAATTTTGGTACATGCCTTGAACACAACAATGAAAAAACAGCTCGCATCATAAAAATTTATTTTTATCCGACTGGGTTGAGAGCTGGGTCGCTCCCGGACCAACTTATGAAAGGTCAAGGGGGAAAGTTGAAAAGAGGTAGCCATAATGACACTTCGCCCTAACAAAACTCCCCTGCTGGCTAGTAAATCTATCGTAAGAGTACAGTAGACTACGTTATAACCATCTGCGTTTGGGCCGTTACATACGACATGGGCTTAACGATGTGGACAAAGACAGAATCTGCGGTTCTGCCTTAGGCATTTGAGTAATTCCGCTTCCATTTATATCCTGACTAGCATATAACTATGTACATTACTTTTAAAACACTCGCCCTCGCGCGAGAGTAGAAATATGCTCTTATACCATGTAAAATTTTGCACGCTCACGTTATAATTTATGCAATTCAAACAAAATTTGAAAAATTGACAATTTTCAGAATTTTTTTGGCCCAATGAGTTTTATGGCCAAATCGGCTGGTCAAAACCTACGGAGCGTGTACAGGGTGTCTTAGATGACCATCTATGGCATGATAGCCGCTCACTCAACGTTAGTGGCATATGGTCGAATACCAGCCAGGATACTGGTAGATGCTTTTAGCCTAATTGTTGTGATAAACTTACTAAATAGGTAAGTTTTCAAATCTATTTGATAAGTTTCTTTGAATGCACTCTGCGACAGCAGAGAGCATCCCAATTTATGAAAAATGCAAGAAAAAAATTGCACTAACTTAAAAGTTAGCTTTTAGGTCGATTTTCTTCCAAAATGGCCGAATTTCAGCTCCCCCCAAAATTTCAACTGATGATTACTCCACGAACACTGAAGCTAAAGAAGTCGTTTTGGGCTCGTTGGAATTGTTCTGAGTCTAAAATTGTGATACGATATTGAAAAAATAAAATTTAGACAGAAAAGAACAAAAATTTTGAAATTTTCGTTTTTTGCACCACGCTCGATTAGGCTTAACTTTTTGGCATCACCGAGCTTTCAAGAACTCATAACTTTGAACTGGTTCGACGAAATTGGTTCATTTTCTCAGTCCCCCAAGATTTGACGATGGTCTTACGATAGAAATAGAAAAATTTGGAAGTCTTAAGTTTTTTGGGCAAGTTATGGCCGTTCGCGCAATTCACCAGGCTCAATTAGACTCTTCATACTGACATCTTCACTCTATTAAGGTAATTTGCAGGTTCAGAATTTTCAGGTGGACTGCTCCCGATGGTAGTGTAAGACCGGGACAATCCGTGAGTCAACTGAAGCAAGCTTCGGTGTTAACTCGGGAAGTAAAAATCAGTTTAATATTGGTGCCAGGCTATGCCCAGCATGCCAGATATTAAGCTGACAAGAACAGATACTACACATGATCTTAGCCAAAAGGCCGAGAAGCGATAGCTAAAACGTTTCCTAATTTTGGTACATGCCTTGAACACAACAATGAAAAAACAGCTCGCATCATAAAAATTTATTTTTATCCGACTGGGTTGAGAGCTGGGTCGCTCCCGGACCAACTTATGAAAGGTCAAGGGGGAAAGTTGAAAAGAGGTAGCCATAATGACACTTCGCCCTAACAAAACTCCCCTGCTGGCTAGTAAATCTATCGTAAGAGTACAGTAGACTACGTTATAACCATCTGCGTTTTCGCCGTTACATACGACATGGGCTTAACGATGTGGACAAAGACAGAATCTGCGGTTCTGCCTTAGGCATTTGAGTAATTCCGCTTCCATTTATATCCTGACTAGCATATAACTATGTACATTACTTTTAAAACACTCGCCCTCGCGCGAGAGTAGAAGTATGCTCTTATACCATGTAAAATTTTGCACGCTCACGTTATAATTTATGCAATTCAAACAAAATTTGAAAAATTGACAATTTTCAGAATTTTTTTGGCCCAATGAGTTTTATGGCCAAATCGGCTGGTCAAAACCTACGGAGCGTGTGCAAGGTGTCTTAGATGACCATCTATGGCATGATAGCCGCTCACTCAACGTTAGTGGCATATTGTCGAATACCAGCCAGGATACTGATAGATGCTTTTAGCCTAATTGTTGTGATAAACTTATTAAATAGGTAAGTTTTCAAATCTATTTGATAACTTCTTTGAATTCACTCTGCGACAGCAGAGAGCACCCCATTTTATGAAAAATGCAAGAAAAAAATTGCACTAAAAAGTTAGCTTTTAGGTCGATTTTCTTCCAAAATTGCCGAATTTCAGCTCCCCCCAAAATTTCAAATGATGATTACTCCACAAACACTGAAGCTAAAGAAGTCGTTTTGGGCTCGTTGGAATTGTTCTGAGTGCAAAATTGTGATACGATTTTGAAAAAATAAAATTTAGACAGAAAAGAACAAAAATTTTGAAATTTTCGTTTTTTGCACCACGCTCGATTAGGCTTAACTTTTTGGCATCACCGAGCTTTCAAGAACTCATAACTTTGAACTGGTTCGACGAAATTGGTTCATTTTCTCAGTCCCCCAAGATTTGACGATGGTCTTACGATAGAAATAGAAAAATTTGGAAGTCTTAAGTTTTTTGGGCAAGTTATGGCCGTTCGCGCAATTCACCAGGCTCAATTAGACTCTTCATACTGACATCTTCACTCTATTAAGGTAATTTGCAGGTTCAGAATTTTCAGGTGGACTGCTCCCGATGGTAGTGTAAGACCGGGACAATCCCCGAGTCAACTGAAGCAAGCTTCGGTGTTAACTCGGGAAGTAAAAATCAGTTTAATATTGGAGCCAGGCTATGCCCAGCATGCCAGATATTAAGCTGACAAGAACAGATACTACACATGATCTTAGCCAAAAGGCCGAGAAGCGATAGCTAAACCTTTTCCTAATTTTGGTACATGCCTTGAACACAACAATGAAAAAACAGCTCGCATCATAAAAATTTATTTTTATCCGACTGGGTTGAGAGCTGGGTCACTCCCGGACCAACTTATGAAAGGTCAAGGGGGAAAGTTGAAAAGAGGTAGCCATAATGACACTTCGCCCTAACAAAACTCCCCTGCTGGCTAGTAAATCTATCGTAAGAGTACAGTAGACTACGTTATAACCATCTGCGTTTGGGCTGTTACATACGACATGGGCTTAACGATGTGACAAAGACAGAATCTGCGGTTCTGCCTTAGGCATTTGAGTAATTCCGCTTCCATTTATATCCTGACTAGCATATAACTATGTACATTACTTTTAAAACACTCGCCCTCGCGAGAGTAGAAATATGCTCTTATACCATGTAAAATTTTGCACGCTCACGTTATAATTTATGCAATTCAAACAAAAGTTGAAAAATTGACAATTTTCAGAATTTTTTTGGCCCAATGAGTTTTATGGCCAAATCGGCTGGTCAAATTCTACGGAGCGTGTACAGGGTGTCTTAGATGACCATCCATGGCATGATAGCCGCTCACTCAACGTTAGTGGCATATGGTCGAATACCAGCCAGGATACTGATAGATGCTTTTAGCCAAATTGTTGTGATAAACTTATTAAATAGGTAAGTTTTCAAATCTATTTGATAAGTTTCATTGAATGCACTCTGCGACAGCAGAGAGCATCCCATTTTATGAAAAATGCAAGAAAAAAATTGCACTAACTTAAAAGTTAGCTTTTAGGTCGATTTTCTTCCAAAATGGCCGAATTTCAGCTCCCCCCAAAATTTCAACTGATGATTACTCCACGAACACGGAAGCTAAAGAAGTCGTTTTGGGCTCGTTGGAATTGTTCTGAGTCCAAAATTGTCATACGATATTGAAAAAATAAAATTTAGACAGAAAACAACAAAAATTTTGAAATTTTCGTTTTTTGCACCACGCTCGATTAGGCTTAACTTTTTGGCATCACCGAGCTTTCAAGAACTCATAACTTTGAACTGGTTCGACGAAATTGGTTCATTTTCTCAGTCCCCCAAGATTTGACGATGGTCTTACGATAGAAATAGAAAAATTTGGAAGTCTTAAATTTTTTGGGCAAGTTATGGCCGTTCGCGCAATTCACCAGGCTCAATTAGACTCTTCATACTGACATCTTCACTCTATTAAGGTAATTTGCAGGTTCAGAATTTTCAGGTGGACTGCTCCCGATGGTAGTGTAAGACCGGGGCAATCCGTGAGTCAACTGAAGCAAGCTTCGGTGTTAACTCGGGAAGTGAAAATCAGTTTAATATTGGAGCCAGGCTATGCCCAGCATGCCAGATATTAAGCTGACAAGAACAGATACTACACATGATCTTAGCCAAAAGGCCGAGAAGCGATAGCTAAACCTTTTCCTAATTTTGGTACATGCCTTGAACACAACAATGAAAAAACAGCTCGCTTCATAAAAAAAATTATTTTTATCCGACTGGGTTGAGAGCTGGGTCGCTCCCGGACCAACTTATGAAAGGTCAAGGGGGAAAGTTGAAAAGAGGTAGCCATAATGACACTTCGCCCTAACAAAACTCCCCTGCTGGCTAGTAAATCTATCGTAAGAGTACAGTAGACTACGTTATAACCATCTGCGTTTGTGCCGTTACATACGACATGGGCTTAACGATGTGGACAAAGACAGAATCTGCGGTTCTGCCTGAGGCATTTGAGTAATTCCGCTTCCATTTATATCCTGACTAGCATATAACTATGTACATTACTTTTAAAACACTCGCCCTCGCGCGAGAGTAGAAATATGCTCTTATACCATGTAAAATTTTGCACGCTCACGTTATAATTTATGCAATTCAAACAAAATTTGAAAAATTGACAATTTTGAGAATTTTTTTGGCCCAATGAGTTTTATGGCCAAATCGGCTGGTCAAAACCTACGGAGCGTGTACAGGGTGTCTTAGATGACCATCTATGGCATGATAGCCGCTCACTCAACGTTAGTGGCATATGGTCGAATACCAGCCAGGTGGAACCTGATCTAGACTACATTTTATGATTGGATAATTTAGATATTTTACCAATGTAAAGTATTTAATATTAACCAATCATGATCCATCTAACTAACAACCCACTTATTTGTAAGTGCTGAAGTTACTTGTAATTTCAGCACCAGAGAGATTTGAATTTAACTTAGAAAATAGTTGGACTCTCCCGAGCACTTCAGCAGCCGCAATAAACCAGTATACCCTAGATCTATTGAGCCTAGCAGAGACTAGTTGAACAACCTGAGACTAGATAGTATAAGAGTAAGATTAGGATCGGTATTAGACTAAGAAGTTGCACGAATCTATCCGGCCGAAAATAAGATAGCGTGACGAGCAGACGGTGTACCCTATCCGAAATTACTCTATGAGTTAACCAACTCGATCTAACTCATCTGGTGCGACCATAAGTCTCGAACAAGACCTTAATAGCTTAGAATTAACCAAAATAGATTAGAAATTAGACAAAAACATTTACAAAATGTTATACGACAATAATTTAATCGAAATGTCTCTACGACTCAATAGATCAGAGCCAATATTCCGAACCATAACAGAACTACCCGGAATTGGAAGAAGACCTCGAACCAGAGACGACATACGACAAAGTAGAAACTTGCCATATAGCTATATGATAGTTAGGCAAAAACCAGAACAAACTTTTATATTTAGAATACTACTAGCAATGAATTTAGATTTTCATTTGCAAACATAAAACCTTGAAGTTAATCTTCAAAATCATTTCAGGCGCTAAACAAAATTATTAATATACAATAACGATTGATAAAAAGATCTAAGATCGTTTTCCTAAAACTCTGCAGTAATATACAAAACATGTTTGAAAAATATTTATTGAAAAATAAAAAATAAAAATTAGTAGCATGACAATAAATGGTTAGTAATCATAAATCATCCTGTTGTTCCAGCTCCATCATCTAAAACATAACAGCAATCATAAACCCACTAATATCATCAAAACACTAAACCTTTCCTTTACACACATTTAAAATTTTATTAAAACTTAAATTCACTTAATTTTAAAACCAGATCATCAAGGCTTATCCTTGGATCTTAAATCATTTTCTACTTAATTAAATTTCAAATTTGATCATCAAGGCTTATCCTTGGATCAAACAGAACAACTTTGTTCTCCCCCACCCACTTAATTAGTGTCTAACGACCTCAAACGTCGATTCACTACCCAACCCTTTCTAAAGACCTAAGACTAATAGAAATTTTTAAACAAAACTAATCATTCAAATTAGGATAAACAGTGAAGAACTTCGGTTATTCATCCTTCACTTGACCCCCCCTCTTACCAGACCCAGGATAAATCTTAGACTTAGTAAGTTTAAAATAGTATCTAACGAACTACTCGCGTTCTAATTATACCTGAACCTTGTGGATCGATTTACTACTCTCCAACCCTTGAACACAATCACTACCCCTAAGTAAGATTAAGTAAGTTAACACCTTAACTTATACTAGCCACGAGAAAGTAAAAAATCATTCTTCGGAATCGATATACTTTTCTCTCCAACCCTGAACAAACAGACCCAGGAGGTTAAGCTAACCAAAAAATCGTAAGAACTAACAGTTTAAGAAAATAGAAACCATTTAACAACCTTTTGCATCCGTCATCCTAAACCTTATGTCATTTAAAAACCTAGGAAATAAACAAACAATCGTTTTACACAATTGTGAAATAGATAACAAAAAATACGACCTTGTAATCACACCTCATACACAAACAGTTGGATACATTCGAACAAAACGACAAACACTAAAAAGAAAAATAATAACGAAACAAAGACAAATAACACGGAAAAGATTTTCAAAAAATCGAAACGCATTTTCAGAATCAGAAACCAACAGTTTAGACGAACTTTACAAACTAAAAGAATCAATAGATAAAAATTGCCCACTTCACGATCAATTATATTTTTCTGACTCAGAAACAACTTCAAATTCATCAAAAAGAGGAAAAAGAAGAATAAAAAAGCAGTATAAACACAAACCAGTACATTTATACAATTGGAATCAACCAATTCGACACATTAACAATTACATATTAACAGTCATCGAACGAAAAAATGAGCTCAACGCACACCCCAGGTGAAGAAAGTCCAGATGATGATGAAATCTTTCCTTTTATAGTAGATACAACCACTGATAGAGGACAGCATATATTTTGCAAAAATTTACTATTAAATTTATTTGAACCCGGAATCAGTCCATGTAAAACAGAATTCCCAGATATAAAAATCAAAAGACAAATCATAGACCACTACTTAAAAGATATATGCAACATAACACAACAGTATGGAATCTACTCCATAGAATTCACCTCACCAAACCATAATAATAGAAAATATACAATTCAAACAGACGATCTTGATTTAGAATTTTCAAAAGTTTTTTCAGAATATATAAAAAGCATCCAATATCATAACTCACAAAGAGCAAACTCCATATTCACCAATGAAGTTTTCGCAATAATATATAGTTATATTTCGATATTAGAAAACGAAATCCCAATAACAAATGTCTCACCGACAGAAACATCTAAACATTTGAAAGTACGACATGAAATCACACTACTCTCTAGTTATTTAAACATCATTAAAGAAAATTTCACGAAAGATGACGTTTCACAACATACAAAACACGATCTACAAAAAATTTTGGCATGGTTCATAATAGATTATTTCACACACAATATTGATTTAATTGCACAAGCAAGAAAAAATTTTAGACCCCAAAACTCGAACGATGATACCGCTATCACAGAACAATCAGATTATGTTTGGGACCCCGAATGGTCTCATCCCGCATTTATAAGCTTCCCACAATCAATCTCAAGTCAAGCAATAAGTACGATATCTTACATAAGAGATTATGTAAAAGTAATACCATTAACCATTGATGCAACACCATTAAACTATAATACATTTTTGCCCGATACACAAAATAATAGTTTAAACTCTACAGTCATACACAATGAAAACCTCAATGGAACTAGGAATCTTACTCAACAAGATATCCAGACACCATCACACTTCATAAATGAAGAAATTGTACACACAACAACTACACAACAAAGTATTTCACCAATACGCCCAAATTTAACAACACCAAGAAATACAAATCCTTCACAAACACAGGTAACCTTACAATCAACCGTTAAACCTTCGGTTGCTCCTAAATATTCACATATGGATTACCAAACATACAGACCCATGACAATACCATCAAAAACACGCAAAACATTCACTAGAAACAACTTTGCAGACCATAATTATAATTATACACATCCATCAAAAACATATAACCAACCACAAAGAAATTTTAACCAATATACAAGATCTCGAAATTGGGATAACCCAATGACCCAACCTAATTCAATAAATTTCCAAACAAATCCTCCACAGGATCACAGTGAAAATTACCCATTTTTTCAACAAAATAAAAATAAAAAACAGACATCTTATCAAATGGATTATTTATCCTCAGATGATGATTTCTTACAACCAGATATATTTGCACCAAATACTCAAGAATATCGTAGACAAGGAATACAGAAAACACGTACAAATCATAGAAAATTTTCTCCACAACCAATAGATGCACAACATCAACAACCAATTCAACAACAAAATCTAATTAATACACAATCTTTTCAACCAATTCAACAACAAAATCCAATGACTGCACACTCGTATCAAGCATCACAAATGCAAAATGAAATACCACTCCCATATTATCTCCAACAACATGAAATAACAAGAAACCAACTTTCAAATTTTTCTCAAATGCCAAATGCAGCAGAATCATTACAAATGACAATGAATCCATACCTTATGGGTGGATCATCAATAACATCAAACAAACCTTTAATGGTTTTCACAGGAACAGACCCTGAATACTCTGTAGAAGATTATTTAAATGCAGTAACAGCAAACCTGATTTTAAATATTGGACCTGAACCAATTAATACGCCACTACATCAAAACTGGATACATCGACGCACAGCGTTAATACAAACAACCTTAGATGGCGCAGCCCAAAAATGGTTTTCAGTACTACCTCTAGAAATAAAATCAAACTGGAAAAGATTTACACAAGAATTTTCAAAAATGTTTGACTCCGAAAGAAACAAACAACAACAAAGAGTTTTATGTAATGAAATTCGCAGATTACCAAACGAAACCATCAAGCAAATAGCAGTACGAATCGAAACACTAGTTCGAAAAGCATATTCATTAAATACACACGACTATAAAAACACAAAGATGACAGAAATCTTAATGATGACCTTAACACCACAATTAAGGAAAATAGCAATAAAAAAGAGAGCATCCCATCCTTCTTCAATTCGAGAACCCGATTTAGATTTTCGAAAACTAGTAGACAAATTAGAACAAGCAGAAATCACGATGAAACTAGAAGAAACGGAAAATCTGAAATTACAATACGTTAACAGAATTGAAACGACTCCCACTAATATTAATAATATACAGGAATCAGAGACAGACCTCGTTGAAAAAATCACTGAAATACTCAATATTTACGAAAAGAACCCAAACTTTAAAGGCAAACCATCTTTCAAAAAATGGTGTAATTATTGCCGACGATACGGACATAGTATTTCCGAATGTAGACAAAAACAGCAAGACAATCAAAATAAACCTCAAAAATATAAAGAACCAAATAAATCATTCTATCAATACATGAAAAAAGATCAAAATCTACCGAACAAAACAGTCTACAGCAACAACAGTTCAGGAAAACCACTCCCGAACAATACAAATTATACAAGAAATCAATCACCATATAACTCAAGTTATAGAGGAAGATCACCAGAACGAAGAAACACGAATAATTCATCACAAAATCACTACAATAGACCAAATAGTCGAAATAACTACTCCAGATCAAATTCAAATACACAACGATTTGTTTCTAGATCTAATTCCCAATCAAGAAATAACTACTATCCAAACAACCAATCACGAAATTCATCATACAATAGGAATAGAAACTACTCCTATAATCGAAATAGAAGTTATTCAAACAACCGAAACCAGAATTACCCGAACAATCAATCAAGGAATAACTCATATAATAGATCGAACTATAACAGACCAAACAATAATTACCAAAACAGATCGCGAAATAATTCACAAAATCGACACTCAAGTTATAATAATCGTTATAGAAATTACTCCCAATCACCACACCGGAATAATAATAACTATAATAATTCTAATAATCGCCACAGAAGTAGTACACCTAAACATCAAAGACAAATCAATCAAGTACAATCTAATCCAGAAACAACATCAGACCCTCCAGGTATTGATGACACAGTAACTGATACGTTACAACTCAATCAAATAAACTGTACATCATCAGATTCAGAAAGTGATACTGAAAACACTCTTTCTATCAATATGATAAAAGTCGAAAATGACTATGAATCTGTCATATATGAACAACCCTTTTCATCACACATATATGAAAATCAATCAGAATTTCTTCAAAATTATTACACTACACCCATAAATTCCACACCAACGACGCAAGAAACAAATGAGATTAACACTACAAATCAAACCAATAAAAATACCAAAACAAAATGCTTGAATACAAACCACATTTATCAAAATATACAAAAAGAACAACCCAAAGAAAAAATTTGGACAATACCATTTCTCTTAGAAAGCCCAAGAAATAAAGAATTTCAACCACCAGACCTTGAAATAGATTTTTTAATTGATTCAGGAGCAGAATCAAACATAATAAACATCCCCACATGGAATGAAATAAAAACTTTACACCCAAAGCTAACACCTCTTGAAACATCCAGTAAGTTAGCAACAGCACAAGGATCAGCGTTGATAAACTACGGAAAAATCCAATTATTTCTCCTCCCCACCAGAACAATGGAGCAAAGCAAAATTTTAAATAAGCCATTTAAACAAATATTCCATATCACTGATATTAAATATAATATCATTGGAATACCATTTATTTCGAAGTATATACCAACAATTAACATACTAAATAGTAAAATATTAGTCAAAGATAAATATACAAAAACAAAAGAAACATCCTTAACATTTTTTCAAAGATTAAATAAACAAACACCATTCTTTTCAAAATTCTACCCGATATTTAACCAACAAAGAAAACACCTAAAACCACTATCAGGAAATATCTATAATTTTTCAATCAAACAAGTTCACCAATATGATAAAGAACAAAACAAACAAAAATTTTATATGTCAGAATTTGAATTCAAACCTATTCACAAATTTTTCAAAATCACAATCTCATCCATAAAATATTTGAAAAATTCGAATTCCGATATCATTTCCTTACATGTCTATAACAACACACCTTACCAAGTAACATTACCTTTAGGACTTTTAGGATATTGTGAAACCAACGCTACAATATCACCAATACACGAAAAAGCCTATCGCGTAAATAATATACTCCAATTACTAGATATTTGCCAATCTACAATTCTTAATGAAGAATTATCTATAAATAATATAATAAGTAACGAAAACAGAAATACGGATTATTTCACAAAAACTCCATATTTCAAACCTACATTCAACATAAGTAACTACACAGAGGACCAACAAAAATTTTTAACAATGTTTAATTTCCAACATTCACAAATAACACAAGACGAATTCGAAAAATTAGCCAAACAACTAATTGAATATTCATCAGTCTATGCAACATCAAAATTCGATGTTGGAAAAATCAGTTCATCACTACATCTCCCATTAAAACCAGACGCAGTTTTCAAAAAACAGAGAGCAAGTAAAGTACCAATTCACTTACATGATAAAGTGAACAGATTACTCGATATTTTAGAACAATACAACATTATATCACCAGTTAATAAAGAAGAACAACCAAAAGGGAACACATTTATCAACCCCGTTATCATTCTAGCTAAAGGAGAATCATTAAAAATCGTTCTCGATGCTAGATACCTCAATTCACTTATAGATGAATCAAAATGTAATTGGCCCATTGAACCAATACAAGTTATTTTAACAAAAATAAACGGCAAATACTTTACAACCGCCGATATGAATAGTGCATACAATCAAATGCCACTAGATGAACAATCACGACGTTTAACACAATTTGTTATCGGAAACCAACAATATGAATTCAACCGCTTATTCTATGGAATATCCATAGGACCAGCAGCATTTTCAGCTTTTATGAGCAAAATTTTTAGACCACTAATACTCAAGAAAAACGCAATCACCTATTTAGACGATGTTTTTATGCAATCACAAACAAAAGACGAGATGTTCAATGTTTTAGAAAAATATCACCAAATACTTCAGAACGAAAATCTGAAGGCCGCCCCCGATAAATCACACTTCTTTTTGACAAGAGTTAAATTCTTAGGACATAATATAGAAAGAAAAACAATCACTCCATTGAAATCACGCATTGACGCTATTCAAAAACTTCAACCACCAACAAATAAAAAGAAAATCCAAGAATTTCTTGGAATGTTAAACTTTTTAAGTAAATATGTTTATAAAATGCAATTATATCTACGACCATTTTATAACATCCTTAGACAACAAAATAATTTTGAATGGAACACAGAACATCAAACACGATTTGAAGAAATAAAGAAACTTTTAACTGAACAAATTTCAAACACAATTCCAGATTCAAATCAACCATTTTATGCAATGTGCGATGCTTCGAACTTTGGCATCGGTGCAGCACTATTACAATCACATAATGGTACAAATAAAATGAACCTCATATCAGCAAATTCTCGATTATTCACTCAAGCAGAGCTACGACTCTCAACTCTAATGAGAGAATGTACAGCCATAATATATACACTGACAGAATATGAATTTCTGATACTTGGATCAAAACATCCAACAGTTCTATTCACAGACCATAAACCAATCATCTTTCTCTTTACACAAAAATCTAACCCAAACCACCGAGTTTACAGATTTCAACTAATTCTAATGAAATTTCCAAACTTACATATAGTTTGGACTGCAGGAAAAAATCTTGCATTACCAGACACCTTAAGTCGAAATACACCACCTGAATTACTTACACGAAAAACAACAGTTGAAATACCCAAAAACATAAAATTCTACCTTGCAGAAAACGAAACATCACCACGATTGGAATGCAAATATGCAGTAAAAACTGATATTGAACAATCACAAATAAATAGTTTACAACATTTCCCACTTTATTTAGATTGTCAAAATAATCATTATGAAGTTGATCTACTTGGAACATCAACTTTCAAACCAATCCCATATTCTCAATGGATAAAAAATAACACCCAACAAAAACGAACAAAACAACACCCACCTAAGAAAGACCATTTTCCACTAATTGAAAAAGAAAATTTAACTGATAAAATAAATTTATCAGGACCACAAACAAATGATTCAAAATACACAATAAATCAAGTTTTTGACCTCCACGACCCACTTGATACAATACCCTTATCTAAATTCGAAATTGAAAACATTTTTCTCCCTCCAACAGAAACAATTACAATTTCAACACTGAAACAATATCAAAATCTTGACCCGATAATTAGACAACTAAAATCATGGCACAAATATAAAACTAAACCTGTCAAGGCAGATTCAACCATTCTAGGAAACAAAACACTCCTCCGATACTTTCGCAAATTTAACAACACAACAATTAACGAAAATACAGACCTTTTAGAGTATAACCTGAATGAATCTACAGTTCCCTGTCTCCCTTTAAGTATGATTCTTATAGCTTTTAATATTTCACATACACAAAATATTAAAGGACACTCTGGATCAGAAAAAACATATTCAAATTTTATACAAAATTTTTACTTCCCAAATGCACCAATTTGGATAAAAGTACTATGCAATGACTGTATAGTATGTCAACTAAATAAACCTTACCCAAATCAAAAACAAATAGCACAAAAACAAGATTTTAAAGGACAAAGCTTGTACTTTAACCATCGTATCTCATTTGATACCAAAGGACCAATTTCACCCTCATCCGAAGGAAACTCCTACATTATGGTAATTGTTGACGCATTTACACATTATGTAGCACTTAACCCAGTACCACATTGTAACGCTTATTACGCTTACACAACACTCTATGAACACTGGATAGCAAAATTCGGACTACCAGAAATTTTAGTTACAGACAACGGTACAGAATTCATAAATAATGAAATTATCACACTATGTCATTTATATAACATTAAACACAAACCACGTACATCTCATGCACCTTGGACAAACGGCTTAGTCGAAGGTATGAACCGTTCATTACAAGAATATCTTAGATGTATCATCAACGGAAATGATACAAAATATACCGAATGGTCAGCAGATGTAAAATTATTTCCATTAGCGTATAATTCACAAATTACGACAACTTTAGGAATATCACCATACGAAATGGTTTTTAACCAAAAGCCACGCAAACCAATAATGTTTACAGCAAATTCTCATAAAAACGCACAAGGTTATTGTCAACCAAATAAAGACTCAATTTGTTATAACCTACCTTTACATACACACGATGAAGATCATTTTCATCACCCACAAATTCTTAAACTAGCCTCCGGTACACACACCGAATGGATTTTAAACAGAGATAAAAAACACAATGAAATCTACCAAAAGGTAACAAAAAAGTTGTTACAAAGGCAAAATATTAATGAACAAATAAATTCACGTTTTACACCAGCCTCCGAATTAAAAATTGGAACATTTGTTTTAAAACCTAATTTTAATACTCAAAAAGGAATTTCTAAAAAATTACAACCCCTTCGAAAAGGACCATACCAAATAATTGCAAAACCCACTGATGTCACATATAAAATTACCGACTCAAACAAAAAAGAAATCGTTCAACATCGAAACAACCTATTACCTTATTACCCAAAAGAATACGCACTCCGCGAATTAACTCAATTATATTCTTTCACAGGATTAAAAATCATTCAAAATGAACCACATCTGAAAAACACAGAACAAAATGATAACCCCACCGGAAATCAAAACACAAAACCAACCGCCACCAAAAACAATACACAAAACCATAAAGAATCCCCAAAACAAAGAAAAAATAGAAAAATGACCGAACAAATAATACCCCAAGAACAAATCGACAAATCAGAAAATAGAAAAACAACAAGACTCCGAAATCAACCACGTAAAAACTATAAAATATTCATCCCCCAATCTAAAATTTTAAAGAAAGTGGAATTTCAAAAGTAATTTTAACATTATACTTCACTATCTTGAAACCTTCGAAACATTTTTCATTTACATTTTTCAAAATAACATGCTGACAAGTACGTAATAATTCTAGTTCAAAATAGACCAATAGGATTCATCCAATCCGTCACTTTCTCTAACTCAAACTAAGACCAATTAGACGAATCATATAGAACTCCAGGCACATTTATAACTATAACTTTACGACCTCCAGGTCAAAAATAAGCAAACCACTCCAACTTGACAACTAAAATAAATATCATCATAATACCGTACCCCTCCCTTATCTAATAACCCAAAGATCAACAATATTTCCCCAACTCAGACCACGAATACCCCCAAAACAAATTTGTTAACTTAGCCTAAAATAACAAAATGAACATTTTATTTAGCCTAAAGTATAAAAATCTCAAAAATACCCCAGATCATTTGACAAATGAAAATAAAGACAAAGAAGACCTCCCAATCACCATGAAAATTGCCCCCAACAATTTTTTACAAAACTCAACCCACTTGTCAAAAAACTAATAAATAATCCGACCACACTAGAAAATCGCCTCGAACAGCAAAAAATATTCGACCAAGAGATCATTTCTTAAATGCTCTTCTCTCAATCAGTTACTCAAATACTCATAAATTTAAAACATTTTTTTACAATATTTGAAACCTTTATGTTTCATTTTCTTTTTGATATACTTGAATCTTTTCTAATAATCCTAATCATTTTTTGTAACATTTTTTTAATTTTCTACACTATACTCGAACTATTCCTCCAACTTTCCAAAACCCTTGATTACATCCACAGGTACGATTCATATAACTTGTCTAAATGATACGAACAATTTTCAGTAGAACTGATATTTTTTTATTGTTTGTAATTTTCATAACATTTTTATCATCCCTCATTTTGACCATATGTAAATGTATAAAGAAAGCAATCTTCACATTTGCCCTAGCAACAATCCTCCTAATTCTTTTTTTAGAAGAATATTATAATAAACATAAACCTTCCCACTAAATTAACAATTCAAAAATCCATCAAAAATTGCTACCCAACAGTCACAGAATCAGTCTTCACCGACATCATCCCAAGATAACCCAACACCACCTTCAACTACTCAAAATCCTCAAACATCTACACGAATTTCTTTTCAAGACAATCCATACACTTTTGAAGAACGACATGCTCGTTTATCAGAACCACTAGAACCAGTTCAACGACAAGCACCTCTAAGCGAACCAACATATAACCTATACCCAACACTACCACAAGAACTAAGTAGAATAAGAAATCCTAGTCAAAACCAAAATACAGTCGAAATAAATAGACAAATTATACATCCTCGACGAAACAGAAATTTTCAAACTCCCCGAATTCATTTTGATATACCTCAATCCCCATCACAAAACACTCCAGAAAACCCCATTGGTATATTACCAGAAACCCCTACGCTTCTTTCACAACGTAGCACCTCAAGCCTACCATCAGATTACTTAGGTTCAACACCAACATCTGAACAAATACGTGAAAATCCCTTTAACCCCCCAAACCAGGCATCACGACTACCATATTGGACAACACATTCATTTACACAAGGTGAATTAAATTTAGTCAATAATCCAATAGATATTTCTACGGATACAACAACATCCTCATCACTACCAGAAACATTATCACTACCATCAACACCATCAATAAGCCAGATTTCACCACCACCTTTTAACTTAAATTTTCCAAATAATCTCGACGCCAGATATCGAGAACAATCATCAATAAATATTCCTTTAAGACTAGATTGGAATACATTTACAGCACCTCCACCATTATTTGGACAACATCAAGAAAGTAACCGCCTTCATAACTGGGCACTTAATAGATTACAATATCGCCAAGATATTCACAACGATATCCGTGATCACAATATTCAAATACTCCAACAAAACAGTTTACAATTAAAGTTTGAAATCACAGTTAAGTTAAATAATATTACCCAACATCCCTACCCATTAAATCCACCTAACATAACAGCTCAATCACTACCACCACCGTTTATAACTACTGAAGTAATATACAAATACGACAGATATACCAAAAACACAATTGGCTACATTACATTTTATAATCCATACTCAGGATTATCATACACATGTATATTCTAAAATTATTAATTTTTCTCCAACTCCTTTTTCTAGTAATCTCAAATCAAAACATAAACCCTTCCCCTCGTACAGGACCACAAGATTTATTAGTAACACATTACGATTGTGAAGAAAATGAACAAAAAACACTACATAAATATGCAATAAATCAAGTATCACAATGTGAAACAGAACCACAAGCTATAGAAACCACAGATGTAATAGCAACACTCTATTCAAAAGCCCGAGCAACAACAGTTACAGGTTATAAATTCACAGCAACATTTTCCGAAAAGAAGGTACATTGTTCACAAGTCTCGAACGGAAACAAAAACCGACTTGATCATGAATCATTCTATCAGAGTAATATAGAACGTCTTTTACATCTCAATCCCGACGATTGTAAAAGTGAATTACTTAGACTAAACATCACACAAAATAAAAACTCCGCAAGAAAGTTAGTTAATTTTCAAGTTTTTTCAGACTCTGTACATCAATCACAACTTGAAAGACACCAAGGACATATAAAACTAGACGAAAAATACCCGTATAACGGCGCACACGGACGATTAACCTATGACCTACACGATAAACATTGGATACCACACATTGGTATAAATGACCCATCAAACTGCAAAGCAGACACAAAAAATAAAGAATACCAAGAAATAATGTTTTTCGATTGGAAAATACAACTCGAAAAAATACAACTAACACGAGATTTATCAGATAATACAATGATCTATCAAGGAATCCGATTACCTTGTAAAAATGATCAAGGTTATTGCGACCCTACAACGAGAACACAAGCAACAATTGTTTGGTTCCCCGAAGATACATGTACAACATTTCAAGTAGCAAAAATACACGCTCGTATGATAAAATTTCACGAAAAATATTTTATACAATCAATTCCATATGAACAAGTCCATCCATCACGAAAACTAGGTTCTAATTTTAGAAACATAGACAATATAGAAAATAAATTGACACGTTTTCAAATATATCAAGAAACAGAACTTGCATGTAAATACAGGAATCCACTTCACAGAACACAATACTCTGAAATATTAGTTGAATACGAAAAAGGATTCGACATGACCACTGGAAAAATAAAAATCGACCCATATGCCACAGGTCATCCTCCAAACGAAGGAACATCCTATATACCAGTTAATTTTGAAAAAAGCAACGGACAACCTGGTGGACATCTAAAACCCCATGACACCAGAAGCACACGCTTACAAGAATTATCACTAATGAATACTACATATTTCGGTAATATCCACTATGATATTCATTTAGATATGAAACTAGATTATACAATTAGCCGAATTTTTCAAGAAATGTCACTCTCCGAATTAGAAACACTACACCAACTATGCGAATTAGAACGGACACAAATATTACAATCACTTGCACTAGCAGTATTAAAAATACCCTATGCAGGATATTTACTATCAGGAAATAGATCAAATTTTTTAGACTATGAAGGAAACATCTTATGGTTTTATACTTGTACTAAAAAAGTATCACCACTATACGTTTTTGAAGATAAACGATGTTATAAAAGAATCCCTATCTTTTATAAGAATAAAGTACATTTCGTGGATACACTTTCACGAAGAACCTATTTCTGGGATACCGCAGTCCCATGTGGATCAGAAAACAGCCACAATGTAGTACAACTAAACCCTGATGAAAATAAATATTATCTTCTCACTCCATATCCCACATTAATGCAATCACTCAAAAAATTTTCACCAGAAAGCATTCGCGCTATTGCTCGAAACCCAAATATAGACTTACAATCAATAGGAATCTATTCAAAATCCGATATTCAACATCACATTAGAACACAACAATTCCAAGAATTATTAACACAAATGGACACTATACAAAGACAATCAATAGACCAAAATTTACGCAAACTTGCAGAAACCGCAGGATTTGCCGATATCTACACGCAAGACTATAGCGGATATTTTAAAGACATTAAAGATTATATATATCTAAACGGTGAAAAATACCGTCCCCAAGATATATCACCAATTAACATTTTTAGCTTTGTTACACTAAAAAATGAGATCCTCGATTTTCTAGGATGGCCCTACTACATCTTAGAAAAATTGACTATTTTATACGCAATGTTTAACTTTATTGGATTTCTTTTCTCACTCTTAAAAGGAATCTACAACACATGTGCTATACACACACAAGTAAACAGACAAGCAAGTGTAGCACGCATACTCTTTGCAGGATTTTTTGGAATCTTTTCTACATCTATAAACAAAATTCTTTTAGACGCACAAATAAAAGAATATAACACAAAAATAGCAACACGACAAAATACATACGACGAGGAACATAACAATGTAGACATAACGCCAACGGCACCACAATTACCACCCCTACCAAATAACCATCCACTATCCCTAGTCCCACGAAATTTTCGAAATTTAGCCATCACACATAATCCAAATTTTCGACTCACCACATCACAAAGTCCCATCCAACATATAATGACACACCAGTCACAAGATCAAAATACTTATGAACAAATTATTGAACAACCCCATACCACCGCTTTTCAGTCTCAAAATAATCATTTTTTTAGCCCACGATGAGCCGCCAACTTGGATCACTACACCGATCACATTCCCACCCAACCAATCTTACCTCTCCAATCCCAATAATACCACTTTTTGCTTTTCCGCCACCCGATTTTCCATCTAGTAATGTAACATCAGGCATGAATTCCGACACTAATTCACACATCTCAGTTTTATATTCCATCTCACAACTCAATAACCCGAATATTGAAACCCCCGATGAATTTGCCGACTCAGAACCATCCCCATCCAATAATTTTCATAACTCTTCTAATTTTTCTCAACCCCCTTTTCAACCCATATTATCCAATAACCCTGACCCAATCACTCCCACACCCTCTTATGCTTCCCAAGTTACCCCAACCTACTCCTCATACCATTCTGACCAATCATCTCATTCTCCAGACACCCCCCGAATCTCCCCAGAGCTAGATAATTTTATTACCCTTCAACAACAACCCTACCACCTTAATACCCCAACCATAAACCAAATCTCCTCCACTATAAATTCATCCAACCCCCCTACCCCTACACCCTCTTCAAATTATACTGAATCATTAGCACCATCATCCACATCAACTGAATCTTCACACAATACTAATAGAGCTTACCGCACTTTTAAAAGAAAGTTCCCCAACCATCCTTTCCCAGCAAAACCAGGAACAGCCCGTGAATACATCAACCACCCCAAGCATACTAACACAAAAGAATTTTTAGCCATCACCTTACCCTCATTCCCACAATACACCTTAAACACCCCCCACGACACTAACGAAACACGCAACTTTGTAGATGAATACGTTTTAATGCCCACTCTCTCTTGGACCTCATATTATCATTTTACTAACCCTCTTTGCTTACCTTTATCTAACACTCACATCGATATAGAGCGAAATACGGACATGCTATATCGACTCACTACACCACTAACCGCTAGACAATTTACTTACGTTGGATATAAAAAATCACTAAAAACACACACTGCACCTAGAGCTAACGAATATACACTCGAATACTATGATCACAACATCATCAGAGCTAACCAAGATCAATTCTTAGACGACGATCGCTTCGCTAATCCACAAATTACCGAGAAATTTTTCATCAAGACACCATATATATTTACACTAAACATCTTCGACCGAAAGTTTGATCACATTATTTCAGAAGCACTAACAGACACACAAGCATACGAAAGTTTTAAAGAACGCTTCCAAATATTTTCACTAACCTTTCATTTCCTTGCACCACACGAAAGAGATTTACACTGCTCACACGATATTATGTTGCGCACTAAACAAACCCACACATATAGTTATTATCGCTTCATCCAAAATCACTTTGACCTACACACACCCTCTAGACAACCACACCATCGCTTTCAATTCATTAATTCCAAATACACTTCACCATTTTTCCTAAATTTCACATATTGCATTAAAGATACTAACCTTCATGGTATTCTTCGTAATTATGACCCCATAACCCAAATGTACATCTTCTGTCCCATCACCAAGACCTTCAACGCCGAAGAATCCCGACCCTTCCTTATCCCGCACGAGTTTGTACAACCTATAGAAATCCCAATTTTAGAATTCATCCACAACACTAAATTCAATCACAAATTATATAATCTAATCCAAAACACACCTTATGAGTTTGCAGTTGGCACTGAAGAACTAACCACTATTAAGGCACTTCAATTGCTTTGGCCACTGCTTCAGACTAAAAATATCATCCGCATCTTAGCTAAACTACTAACAACTTCAGAACTAATTCACGACATCTTCCCCCACGGTTTT
Source organism: Symsagittifera roscoffensis (assembly GCF_963678635.1). Lineage (NCBI taxonomy): Eukaryota > Metazoa > Xenacoelomorpha > Acoela > Convolutidae > Symsagittifera > Symsagittifera roscoffensis. Next base: position 33,007,502 of record NC_087067.1, on the reverse strand, counting down.
TTCCCCGACGACTAACAGGTAAGTATGAATTAAATGAATATTACTAACTAATTAAAATATTAAAAAACTCACCATACTTTATCCATGTTTTCTTTAGATTTTTAGCCTTCATCCGACAATCACCTACAAAAACCACAAAAAATAAATAAAGATCGCAAGATACTAACGCAAGATACTAACATCTTCCCCCACGGTTTTTTCCCCGACGACTAACAGGTAAGTATGAATTAAATGAATATTACTAACTAATTAAAATATTAAAAAACTCACCATACTTTATCCATGTTTTCTTTAGATTTTTAGCCTTCATCCGACAATCACCTACAAAAACCACAAAAAATAAATAAAGATCGCAAATTTCATCAAACAGATATCAAAAATTCTATTAATCTCTTACACTTATAAATTTATAAATTTAATACCAATGCAGTAAATTCATTTCTAAAATTTTCCCCACAAGCAGTAAATCTAATTATAATGAAAATTTGTAACTTAAAATTCCCCCATAACTAGCAGTAAATTTCCAAATTCTTTGCAGTAAATTAGTAAAATGCAATTGCAGTACTAACCTTTTGATATTTTCATTCATTCGCACAGAAATTCTATCCACACTCGCACAGCTCGCCCACGAAGAATTGTTTAAAATAATGAATTTCAGTTTCAAGTTTTCACACTCAACAACTCTAACATATAATAACATGTTTCAAACTTTCCTTTAACCCGGTTGGAAAGGAATTATATACTAAACAAAACTAACCAATGCAGCTTACTAAACACCACAACACAAAGCATAACAGCATGACTAAGAAAAGGAAACCAACGGTACCCAAACCGGATTAACCCAGTTTAAAACTGGATAATTTATTCTTTTGAAGACTATTATAAAGTCTAAGAAAGAAATAATAAAACACAAAAAAGTCGAAAGACAAACCCATACCACGAACAATTTGCTTTTTGGAAAAAGGACATAACCAACAAGACATAAGAAAAACCACAACAAACCCAACATAAAACGTTGTCACATAACAGGACCCCTCACAAAAACCGCATGAAATCATACTCCCACTCCTGGCCTAACCCACCAGGAAGGACGTCCTGAGCATGCTCTATAGCCGGCCTAACCCACCGCGCTACATCCACGCTTTGTGACCACACCTCTATTTTTAATAAGAGCTACTCAAGTGTGAGTAACTCTTCAAAATAACCGAACTAAAACAAAAAGCTTTTGTGAAAACAACTAACTAAAATCATAATTAAAAAATATTAAACTAATAAATGTTTTATAAAATGTAAATTACATTATGCAATACATAGATCAGAATACAACACCAAGGACGAACATCAAAAGACAAAACGACCCCACTACACTCGAGAGAGAATGACCAACCACAATCGATATGCCACTCACAATCACAACTCAAAGGATTTAGAGTACGACTTGACTTCGCAGAAAAGGACTTCATTGAACTAGACCAATGACCACCTCGATGTTCAAGTATACGTACAGATCCGAGTAACCAGGCATCCCCTCCACGCACAATCTCCACGCAGAACAGAAAAACCTGACATAGCAAACCATTCTGAAATCAGATTTGAGTTTGTTGCAAAGACTTAGTCGTTGTCACTAGAAGACACAACGTCTTACGTCTCTAAACTCCAGCTTCCTGGAACTTCTTTAACAAAGAAGAAACAGAAGAAATAAGATGTTCGCCAAACACCAACGTCCATCATCCATCCTTCGAATTGCAGAAGAACTATTCTAAAAAACTCTGTAAAACCCGGATGGGTGGAACCTGATCTAGACTACATTTTATGATTGGATAATTTAGATATTTTACCAATGTAAAGTATTTAATATTAACCAATCATGATCCATCTAACTAACAACCCACTTATTTGTAAGTGCTGAAGTTACTTGTAATTTCAGCACCAGAGAGATTTGAATTTAACTTAGAAAATAGTTGGACTCTCCCGAGCACTTCAGCAGCCGCAATAAACCAGTATACCCTAGATCTATTGAGCCTAGCAGAGACTAGTTAAACAACCTGAGACTAGATAGTATAAGAGTAAGATTAGGATCGGTATTAGACTAAGAAGTTGCACGAATCTATCCGGCCGAAAATAAGATAGCGTGACGAGCAGACGGTGTACCCTATCCGAAATTACTCTATGAGTTAACCAACTCGATCTAACTCACAGGATACTGATAGATGCTTTTAGCCTAATTGTTGTGATAAACTTATTAAATAGGTAAGTTTTCAAATCTATTTGATAAGTTTCTTTGAATGCACTCTGCGACAGCAGAGAGCACCCCATTTTATGAAAAATGCAAGAAAAAAATTTAAGTTAGCTTTTAGGTCGATTTTCTTCCAAAATGGCCGAATTTCAGCTCCCCCCAAAATTTCAACTGATGATTACTCCACGAACACTGAAGCTAAAGAAGTCGTTTTGGGCTCGTTGGAATTGTTCTGAGTCCAAAATTGTGATACGAAATTGAAAAAATAAAATTTAGACAGAAAAGAACAAAAATTTTGAAATTTTCGTTTTTTGCACCACGCTCGATTAGGCTTAACTTTTTGGCATCACCGAGCTTTCAAGAACTCATAACTTTGAACTGGTTCGACGAAATTGGTTCATTTTCTCAATCCCCCAAGATTTTACGATGGTCTTACGATAGAAATAGAAAAATTTGGAAGTCTTAAGTTTTTTGGGCAAGTTATGGCCGTTCGCGCAATTCACCAGGCTCAATTAGACTCTTCATACTGACATCTTCACTCTATTAAGGTAATTTGCAGGTTCAGAATTTTCAGGTGGACTGCTCCCGATGGTAGTGTAAGACCGGGACAATCCGTGAGTCAACTGAAGCAAGCTTCGGTGTTAACTCGGGAAGTAAAAATCAGTTTAATATTGGTGCCAGGCGATGCCCAGCATGCCAGATATTAAGCTGACAAGAACTGTTACTACACATGATCTTAGCCAAAAGGCCGAGAAGCGATAGCTAAACCTTTTCCTAATTTTGGTACATGCCTTGAACACAACAATGAAAAAACAGCTCGCATCATAAAAATTTATTTTTATCCGACTGGGTTGAGAGCTGGGTCGCTCCCGGACCAACTTATGAAAGGTCAAGGGGGAAAGTTGAAAAGAGGTAGCCATAATGACACTTCGCCCTAACAAAACTCCCCTGCTGGCTAGTAAATCTATCGTAAGAGTACAGTAGACTACGTTATAACCATCTGCGTTTGGGCCGTTACATACGACATGGGCTTAACGATGTGGACAAAGACAGAATCTGCGGTTCTGCCTTAGGCATTTGAGTAATTCCGCTTCCATTTATATCCTGACTAGCATATAACTATGTACATTACTTTTAAAACACTCGCCCTCGCGCGAGAGTAGAAATATGCTCTTATACCATGTAAAATTTTGCACGCTCACGTTATAATTTATGCAATTCAAACAAAATTTGAAAAATTGACAATTTTCAGAATTTTTTTGGCCCAATGAGTTTTATGGCCAAATCGGCTAGTCAAATTCTACGGAGCGTGTACAGGGTGTCTTAGATGACCATCTATGGCATGATAGCCGCTCACTCAACGTTAGTGGCATATGGTCGAATACCAGCCAGGATACTGATAGATGCTTTTAGCCAAATTGTTGTAATAAACTTATTAAATAGGTAAGTTTTCAAATCTATTTGATAAGTTTCATTGAATGCACTCTGCGACAGCAGAGAGCATCCCATTTTATGAAAAATGTAAGAAAAAAATTGCACTAACTTAAAAGTTAGCTTTTAGGTCGATTTTCTTCCAAAATGGCCGAATTTCAGCTCCCCCCAAAATTTCAACTGATGATTACTCCACGAACACTGAAGCTAAAGAAGTCGTTTTGGGCTCGTTGGAATTGTTAGATTAGCGTTAGAATTGTTAGAATTGTTAGATAAAGTCGTTTTGGGCTCGTTAGATTAGCTCAAGAAAAACTCGGAAAATCTAATTGTGTGGTAGCCATCGATTTCAGTAAGGCTTTTGACCGTATGGACCGTGATTACATTTTGAACGTTTTAACAGCCATAGGCTGTCCAGAAATCATAACTTCTTTGATATCCATCATATATACTGATACCAAAGCGATGATAGAAATAGGTGGCTACCTATCACGATCAATTAGAGTCGACAATGGGATTAAACAAGGATGCGCTCTTTCGGCGCTTTTGTTCATTTTAGGAATGGAACCTTTACTCCAAGCCATACGCTATAATAATTCTATCAAATCCAACCAAGCACTTAAAATTGTGGCCTACGCCGATGATATTAGTGTTTTCATTAAACGCGCTTGTATCGGAAATTTACTTGATGGAATCAATAAGTTCAATTTGGTATCAAAACTTGCTATAAATGTAGATAAAACCAAAGTTCTGAGTTTAGGTTTCGTGCCTAAACAGTTGAAGAAAGTATCAGCCCTTAAATTATTAGGCATATGCTTAAGCTTGAATGATTCATTGAAAATTAAAACCAAGATATTGGAAGATACGATTAATAATTCAGCTAAATTCAGCTTAAAATGTATGACTCTCCGGGCGCGAAGCCTGAATATTGAGACTTTTGTGACCTCAAGACTCGTATATGTGATGAGGCACTTGGAGTTGACAAAAACTTTCATTGATGGGTTAGAAATGAAATTGATTAACAGTGTATGGCTTGGAGGAAAACATTCAATCAACAAGCAGATCTTATACCTTCCATTCAATAATGGAGGCACAGGCTTCAAAAATTTAAATTTTTATATTGCGGCTGCAAAAATTTTCGACATGGTATCCCTACTTAATACCTTGGGTAGCAACAAAGAAGTGATCTACTTCAAAAAATCTAAGATTTTCAGATCCTTCAAAAATTTCTTAATGAAAAAAAAACATTTTCATTCTCGAGTTTGCTCGAGATAGTTTTCAGCTAGTTCAAAATGGAAAAGTAATTAATCCTATGAAGATGAACATGTCTAGTCTTTATCCAGAGTTGATGCTTCCAAATTATAAAACGAAGGTTATAGCTAGAAAAATTGCGAATTTCTACCCGGATCTTAGTCTATCAGACAAATCTTTGATTTTTCAATTCCTAACCAAAATATGGAAACATAAAAAGTTCACCCCTCTAGATAAAAACATTCTCTACTTATTTTTCTTAAACAGTTATCTGGATAAGCCCAGGAAATGGATTAAAAATTTGGTGGACCACCCCCTTTGTTACTCTTGTGAAAGAGAGTTCGAAACCATGCAACATTTGTTTTTCGCTTGTGAAAACTGCTCTACTTTTAAAGAAAAACTTAATTTCAATTCAATAAAAGATCTGCTTGTTGAAGAAAATGTAATAGGTATGAAATACATTGTAGCTAAGCTGATATCATCATGGTGTCAAGATACATCTGAATATCTCAAAAAACTTGGTTCCATTCCATAAAATGATTATCTTCATGGTGTATTATATTACATTTGATGCCGTATTTCTTTTCTGCTAACTGTAACTAAATATGTGTAACTAATTGCTTTCCTTTTTTGTAATTTGTAATTACAATCGTTAATAAATTATTTGTAAGCCTAATTGTTTGTGATAAACTTATTAAATAGGTAAGTTTTCAAATCTATTTGATAAGTTTCTTTGAATGCACTCTGCGACAGCAGAGAGCACCCCATTTTATGAAAAATGCAAGAAAAAAATTGCACTAACTTAAAAGTTAGCTTTTAGGTCGATTTTCTTCCAAAATGGCCGAATTTCAGCTCCCCCCAAAATTTCAACTGATGATTACTCCACAAACACTGAAGCTAAAGAAGTCGTTTTGGGCTCGTTGGAATTGTTCTGAGTCCAAAATTGTGATACGATATTGAAAAAATAAAATTTAGACAGAAAAGAACAAAAATTTTGAAATTTTCGTTTTTTGCACCACGCTCGATTAGGCTTAACTTTTTGGCATCACCGAGCTTTCAAGAACTCATAACTTTGAACTGGTTCGACGAAATTGGTTCATTTTCTCAGTCCCCCAAGATTTGACGATGGTCTTACGATAGAAATAGAAAAAATTGGAAGTCTTAAGTTTTTTGGGCAAGTTATGGCCGTTCGCGCAATTCACCAGGCTCAATTAGACTCTTCATACTGACATCTTCACTCTATTAAGGTAATTTGCAGGTGGACTGCTCCCGATGGTAGTGTAAGACCGGGACAATCCGTGAGTCAACTGACGCAAGCTTCGGTGTTAACTCGGGAAGTAAAAATCAGTTTAATATTGGTGCCAGGCTATGCCCAGCATGCCAGATATTAAGCTGACAAGAACAGATAGTACACATGATCTTAGCCAAAAGGCCGAGAAGCGATAGCTAAACCGTTTCCTAATTTTGGTACATGCCTTGAACACAACAATGAAAAAACAGCTCGCATCATAAAAATTTATTTTTATCCGACTGGGTTGAGAACTGGGTCGCTCCCGGACCAACTTATGAAAGGTCAAGGGGGAAAGTTGAAAAGAGGTAGCCATAATGACACTTCGCCCTAACAAAACTCCCCTGCTGGCTAGTAAATCTATCGTAAGAGTACAGTAGACTACGTTATAACCATCTGCGTTTGTGCCGTTACATACGACATGGGCTTAACGATGTGGACAAAGACAGAATCTGCGGTTCTGCCTTAGGCATTTGAGTAATTCCGCTTCCATTTATATCCTGACTAGCATATAACTATGTACATTACTTTTAAAACACTCGCCCTCGCGCGAGAGTAGAATTATGCTCTTATACCATGTAAAATTTTGCACGCTCACGTTATAATTTATGCAATTCAAACAAATTTTGAAAAATTGACAATTTTCAGAATTTTTTTGGCCCAATGAGTTTTATGGCCAAATCGGCTGGTCAAAACCTACGGAGCGTGTGCAAGGTGTCTTAGATGACCATCTATGGCATGATAGCCGCTCACTCAACGTTAGTGGCATATGGTCGAATACCAGCCAGGATACTGATAGATGCTTTTAGCCTAATTGTTGTGATAAACTTATTAAATAGGTAAGTTTTCAAATCTATTTGATAAGTTTCTTTGAATTCACTCTGCGACAGCAGAGAGCACTCCATTTTATGAAAAATGCAAGAAAAAAATTGCACTAAAAAGTTAGCTTTTAGGTCGATTTTCTTCCAAAATTGCCGAATTTCAGCTCCCCCCAAAATTTCAAATGATGATTACTCCACAAACACTGAAGCTAAAGAAGTCGTTTTGGGCTCGTTGGAAATGTTCTGAGTGCAAAATTGTGATACGATATTGAAAAAATAAAATTTAGACAGAAAAGAACAAAAATTTTGAAATTTTCGTTTTTTGCACCACGCTCGATTAGGCTTAACTTTTTGGCATCACCGAGCTTTCAAGAACTCATAACTTTGAACTGGTTCGACGAAATTGGTTCATTTTCTCAGTCCCCCAAGATTTGACGATGGTCTTACGGTAGAAATAGAAAAATTTGGAAGTCTTAAGTTTTTTGGGCAAGTTATGGCCGTTCGCGCAATTCACCAGGCTCAATTAGACTCTTCATACTGACATCTTCACTCTATTAAGGTAATTTGCAGGTTCAGAATTTTCAGGTGGACTGCTCCCGATGGTAGTGTAAGACCGGGACAATCCGTGAGTCAACTGAAGCAACCTACGGTGTTAACTCGGGAAGTAAAAATCAGTTTAATATTGGAGCCAGGCTATGCCCAGCATGCCAGATATTAAGCTGACAAGAACAGATACTACACATGATCTTAGCCAAAAGGCCGAGAAGCGATAGCTAAACCTTTTCCTAATTTTGGTACATGCCTTGAACACAACAATGAAAAAACAGCTCGCATCATAAAAATTTATTTTTATCCGAACGGGTTGAGAGCTGGGTCGCTCCCGGACCAACTTATGAAAGGTCAAGGGGGAAAGTTGAAAAGAGGTAGCCATAATGACACTTCGCCCTAACAAAACTCCCCTGCTGGCTAGTAAATCTATCGTAAGAGTACAGTAGACTACGTTATAACCATCTGCGTTTGGGCTGTTACATACGACATGGGCTTAACGATGTGGACAAAGACAGAATCTGCGGTTCTGCCTTAGGCATTTGAGTAATTCCGCTTCCATTTATATCCTGACTAGCATATAACTATGTACATTACTTTTAAAACACTAGCCCTCGCGCGAGAGTAGAAATATGCTCTTATACCATGTAAAATTTTGCACGCTCACGTTATAATTTATGCAATTCAAACAAAATTTGAAAAATTGACAATTTTGAGAATTTTTTTGGCCCAATGAGTTTTATGGCCAAATCGGCTGGTCAAAACCTACGGAGCGTGTACAGGGTGTCTTAGATGACCATCTATGGCATGATAGCCGCTCACTCAACGTTAGTGGCATATGGTCGAATACCAGCCAGGATACTGATAGATGCTTTTAGCCTAATTGTTGTGATAAACTTATTAAATAGGTAAGTTTTCAAATCTATTTGATAAGTTTCTTTGAATGCACTCTGCGACAGCAGAGAGCACCCCATTTTATGAAAAATGCAAGAAAAAAATTTAAGTTAGCTTTTAGGTCGATTTTCTTCCAAAATGGCCGAATTTCAGCTCCCCCCAAAATTTCAACTGATGATTACTCCACGAACACTGAAGCTAAAGAAGTCGTTTTGGGCTCGTTTGAATTGTTCTGAGTCCAAAATTGTGATACAAAATTGAAAAAATAAAATTTAGGCAGAAAAGAACAAAAATTTTGAAATTTTCGTTTTTTGCACCACGCTCGATTAGGCTTAACTTTTTGGCATCACCGAGCTTTCAAGAACTCATAACTTTGAACTGGTTCCACGAAATTGGTTCATTTTCTCAGTCCCCCAAGATTTGACGATGGTCTTACGATAGAAATAGAAAAATTTGGAAGTCTTAAGTTTTTTGGGCAAGTTATGGCCGTTCGCGCAATTCACCAGGCTCAATTAGACTCTTCATACTGACATCTTCACTCTATTAAGGTAATTTGCAGGTTCAGAATTTTCAGGTGGACTGCTCCCGATGGTAGTGTAAGACCGGGACAATCCGTGAGTCAACTGAAGCAAGCTTCGGTGTTAACTCGGGAAGTAAAAATCAGTTTAATATTGGTGCCAGGCTATGCCCAGCATGCCAGATATTAAGCTGACAAGAACAGATACTACACATGATCCCAGCCAAAAGGCCGAGAAGCGATAGCTAAACCTTTTCCTAATTTTGGTACATGCCTTGAACACAACAATGAAAAAACAGCTCGCATCATAAAAATTTATTTTTATCCGACTGGGTTGAGAGCTGGGTCGCTCCCGGACCAACTTATGAAAGGTCAAGGGGGAAAGTTGAAAAGAGGTAGCCATAATGACACTTCGCCCTAACAAAACTCCCCTGCTGGCTAGTAAATCTATCGTAAGAGTACAGTAGACTACGTTATAACCATCTGCGTTTGGGCCGTTACATACGACATGGGCTTAACGATGTGGACAAAGACAGAATCTGCGGTTCTGCCTTAGGCATTTGAGTAATTCCGCTTCCATTTATATCCTGACTAGCATATAACTATGTACATTACTTTTAAAACACTCGCCCTCGCGCGAGAGTAGAAATATGCTCTTATACCATGTAAAATTTTGCACGCTCACGTTATAATTTATGCAATTCAAACAAAATTTGAAAAATTGACAATTTTCAGAATTTTTTTGGCCCAATGAGTTTTATGGCCAAATCGGCTGGTCAAATTCTACGGAGCGTGTACAGGGTGTCTTAGATGACCATCTATGGCATGATAGCCGCTCACTCAACGTTAGTGGCATATGGTCGAATACCAGCCAGGATACTGATAGATGCTTTTAGCCAAATTGTTGTAATAAACTTATTAAATAGGTAAGTTTTCAAATCTATTTGATAAGTTTCATTGAATGCACTCTGCGACAGCAGAGAGCATCCCATTTTATGAAAAATGCAAGAAAAAAATTGCACTAACTTAAAAGTTAGCTTTTAGGTCGATTTTCTTCCAAAATGGCCGAATTTCAGCTCCCCCCAAAATTTCAACTGATGATTACTCCACGAACACTGAAGCTAAAGAAGTCGTTTTGGGCTCGTTGGAATTGTTCTGAGTCCAAAATTGTGATCCGATATTGAAAAAATAAAATTTAGACAGAAAAGAACAAAAATTTTGAAATTTTCGTTTTTTGCACCACGCTCGATTAGGCTTAACTTTTTGGCATCACCGAGCTTTCAAGAACTAATAACTTTGAACTGGTTCGACGAAATTGGTTCATTTTCTCAGTCCCCCAAGATTTGACGATGGTCTTACGATAGAAATAGAAAAATTTGGAAGTTTTAAGTTTTTTGGGCAAGTTATGGCCGTTCGCGCAATTCACCAGGCTCAATTAGACTCTTCATACTGACATCTTCACTCTATTAAGGTAATTTGCAGGTTCAGAATTTTCAGGTGGACTGCTCCCGATGGTAGTGTAAGACCGGGACAATCCGTGAGTCAACTGAAGCAAGCTTCGGTGTTAACTCGGGAAGTAAAAATCAGTTTAATATTGGTGCCAGGCTATGCCCAGCATGCCAGATATTAAGCTGACAAGAACAGATACTACACATGATCCTAGCCAAAAGGCCGAGAAGCGATAGCTAAACCTTTTCCTAATTTTGGTACATGCCTTGAACCCAACAATGAAAAAACAGCTCGCATCATAAAAATTTATTTTTATCCGACTGGGTTGAGAGCTGGGTCGCTCCCGGACCAACTTATGAAAGGTCAAGGGGGAAAGTTGAAAAGAGGTAGCCATAATGACACTTCGCCCTAACAAAACTCCCCTGCTGGCTAGTAAATCTATCGTAAGAGTACAGTAGACTACGTTATAACCATCTGCGTTTGGGCCGTTACATACGACATGGGCTTAACGATGTGGACAAAGACAGAATCTGCGGTTCTGCCTTAGGCATTTGAGTAATTCCGCTTCCATTTATATCCTGACTAGCATATAACTATGTACATTACTTTTAAAACACTCGCCCTCGCGCGAGAGTAGAAATATGCTCTTATACCATGTAAAATTTTGCACGCTCACGTTATAATTTATGCAATTTAAACAAAATTTGAAAAATTGACAATTTTCAGAATTTTTTTGGCCCAATGAGTTTTATGGCCAAATCGGCTGGTCAAATTCTACGGAGCGTGTACAGGGTGTCTTAGATGACCATCTATGGCATGATAGCCGCTCACTCAACGTTAGTGGCATATGGTCGAATACCAGCCAGGATACTGATAGATGCTTTTAGCCAAATTGTTGTAATAAACTTATTAAATAGGTAAGTTTTCAAATCTATTTGATAAGTTTCATTGAATGCACTCTGCGACAGCAGAGAGCATCCCATTTTATGAAAAATGTAAGAAAAAAATTGCACTAACTTAAAAGTTAGCTTTTAGGTCGATTTTCTTCCAAAATGGCCGAATTTCAGCTCCCCCCAAAATTTCAACTGATGATTACTCCACGAACACTGAAGCTAAAGAAGTAGTTTTGGGCTCGTTGGAATTGTTCTGAGTCCAAAATTGTGATACGATATTGAAAAAATAAAATTTAGACAGAAAAGAACAAAAATTTTGAAATTTTCGTTTTTTGCACCACGCTCGATTAGGCTTAACTTTTTGGCATCACCGAGCTTTCAAGAACTCATAACTTTGAACTGGTTCGACGAAATTGGTTCATTTTCTCAGTCCCCCAAGATTTGACGATGGTCTTACGATAGAAATAGAAAAATTTGGAAGTATTAAGTTTTTTGGGCAAGTTATGGCCGTTCGCGCAATTCACCAGGCTCAATTAGACTCTTCATACTGACATCTTCACTCTATTAAGGTAATTTGCAGGTTCAGAATTTTCAGGTGGACTGCTCCCGATGGTAGTGTAAGACCGGGACAATCCGTGAGTCAACTGAAGCAAGCTTCGGTGTTAACTCGGGAAGTAAAAATCAGTTTAATATTGGTGCCAGGCTATGCCCAGCATGCCAGATATTAAGCTGACAAGAACAGATACTACACATGATCCTAGCCAAAAGGCCGAGAAGCGATAGCTAAACCTTTTCCTAATTTTGGTACATGCCTTGAACCCAACAATGAAAAAACAGCTCGCATCATAAAAATTTATTTTTATCCGACTGGGTTGAGAGCTGGGTCGCTCCCGGACCAACTTATGAAAGGTCAAGGGGGAAAGTTGAAAAGAGGTAGCCATAATGACACTTCGCCCTAACAAAACTCCCCTGCTGGCTAGTAAATCTATCGTAAGAGTACAGTAGACTACGTTATAACCATCTGCGTTTGGGCCGTTACATACGACATGGGCTTAACGATGTGGACAAAGACAGAATCTGCGGTTCTGCCTTAGGCATTTGAGTAATTCCGCTTCCATTTATATCCTGACTAGCATATAACTATGTACATTACTTTTAAAACACTCGCCCTCGCGCGAGAGTAGAAATATGCTCTTATACCATGTAAAATTTTGCACGCTCACGTTATAATTTATGCAATTTAAACAAAATTTGAAAAATTGACAATTTTCAGAAATTTTTTGGCCCAATGAGTTTTATGGCCAAATCGGCTGGTCAAATTCTACGGAGCGTGTACAGGGTGTCTTAGATGACCATCTATGGCATGATAGCCGCTCACTCAACGTTAGTGGCATATGGTCGAATACCAGCCAGGATACTGATAGATGCTTTTAGCCAAATTGTTGTAATAAACTTATTAAATAGGTAAGTTTTCAAATCTATTTGATAAGTTTCATTGAATGCACTCTGCGACAGCAGAGAGCATCCCATTTTATGAAAAATGTAAGAAAAAAATTGCACTAACTTAAAAGTTAGCTTTTAGGTCGATTTTCTTCCAAAATGGCCGAATTTCAGCTCCCCCCAAAATTTCAACTGATGATTACTCCACGAACACTGAAGCTAAAGAAGTAGTTTTGGGCTCGTTGGAATTGTTCTGAGTCCAAAATTGTGATACGATATTGAAAAAATAAAATTTAGACAGAAAAGAACAAAAATTTTGAAATTTTCGTTTTTTGCACCACGCTCGATTAGGCTTAACTTTTTGGCATCACCGAGCTTTCAAGAACTCATAACTTTGAACTGGTTCGACGAAATTGGTTCATTTTCTCAGTCCCCCAAGATTTGACGATGGTCTTACGATAGAAATAGAAAAATTTGGAAGTCTTAAATTTTTTGGGCAAGTTATGGCCGTTCGCGCAATTCACCAGGCTCAATTAGACTCTTCATACTGACATCTTCACTCTATTAAGGTAATTTGCAGGTTCAGAACTTTCAGGTGGACTGCTCCCGATGGTAGTGTAAGACCGGGGCAATCCGTGAGTCAACTAAAGCAAGCTTCGGTGTTTACTCGGGAAGTGAAAATCAGGTTAATATTGGAGCCAGGCTATGCCCAGCATGCCAGATATTAAGCTTTCAAGAACAGATACTACACATGATCTTAGCCAAAAGGCCGAGAAGCGATAGCTAAACCTTTTCCTAATTTTGGTAAATGCCTTGAACACAACAATGAAAAAACAGCTCGCATCATAAAAATTTATTTTTATCCGACTGGGTTGAGAGCTGGGTCGCTCCCGGACCAACTTATGAAAGGTCAAGGGGGAAAGCTGAAAAGAGGTAGCCATAATGACACTTCGCCCTAACAAAACTCCCCTGCTGGCTAGTAAATCTATCGTAAGAGTACAGTAGACTACGTTATAACCATCTGCGTTTGTGCCGTTACATACGACATGGGCTTAACGATGTGGACAAAGACAGAATCTGCGGTTCTGCCTTAGGCATTTGAGTAATTCCGCTTCCATTTATATCCTGACTAGCATATAACTATGTACATTACTTTTAAAACACTCGCCCTCGCGCGAGAGTAGAAATATGCTCTTATACCATGTAAAATTTTGCACGCTCACGTTATAATTTATGCAATTCAAACAAAATTTGAAAAATTGACAATTTTGAGAAGTTTTTTGGCCCAATGAGTTTTATGGCCAAATCGGCTGGTCAAAACCTACGGAGCGTGTACAGGGTGTCTTAGATGACCATCTATGGCATGATAGCCGCTCACTCAACGTTAGTGGCATATGGTCGAATACCAGCCAGGATACTGATAGATGCTTTTAGCCTAATTGTTGTGATAAACTTATTAAATAGGTAAGTTTTCAAATATATTTGATAAGTTTCTTTGAATGCACTCTGCGACAGCAGAGAGCACCCCATTTTATGAAAAGTGCAAGAAAAAAATTGCACTAACTTAAAAGTTAGCTTTTAGGTCGATTTTCTTCCAAAATGGCCGAATTTCAGCTCCCCCCAAAATTTCAACTGATGATTACTCCACGAACACTGAAGCTAAAGAAGTCGTTTTGGGCTCGTTGGAATTGTTCTGAGTCCAAAATTGTGATACGATATTGAAAAAATAAAATTTAGACAGACAAGAACAAAAATTCTGAAATTTTCGTTTTTTGCACCACGCTCGATAAGGCTTAACTTTTTGGCATCACCGAGCTTTCAAGAACTCATAACTTTGAACTGGTTCGACGAAATTGGTTCATTTTCTCAGTCCCCCAAGATTTGACGATGGTCTTACGATAGTAATAGAAAAATTTGGAAGTCTTAAGTTTTTTGGGCAAGTTATGGCCGTTCGCGCAATTCACCAGGCTCAATTAGACTCTTCATACTGACATCTTCACTCTATTAAGGTAATTTGCAGGTTCAGAATTTTCAGGTGGACTGCTCCCGATGGTAGTGTAAGACCGGGACAATCCGTGAGTCAACTGAAGCAAGCTTCGGTGTTAACTCGGGAAGTAAAAATCAGTTTAATATTGGTGCCAGGCTATGACAAGCATGCCAGATATTAAGCTGACAAGAACAGATAATACACATGATCTTAGCCAAAAGGCCGAGAAGCGATAACTAAACCTTTTCCTAATTTTGGTACATGCCTTGAACACAACAATGAAAAAACAGCTCGCATCATAAAAATTTATATTTATCCGACTGGGTTGAGAGCTGGGTTGCTCCCGGACCAACTTATGAAAGGTCAAGGGGGAAAGTTGAAAAGAGGTAGCCATAATGACACTTCGCCCTAACAAAACTCCCCTGCTGGCTAGTAAATCTATCGTAAGAGTACAGTAGACTACGTTATAACCATCTGCGTTTGTGCCGTTACATACGACATGGGCTTAACGATGTGGACAAAGACAGAATCTGCGGTTCTGCCTTAGGCATTTGAGTAATTCCGCTTCCATTTATATCCTGACTAGCATATAACTATGTACATTACTTTTAAAACACTCGCCCTCGCGCGAGAGTAGAATTATGCTCTTATACCATGTAAAATTTTGCACGCTCACGTTATAATTTATGCAATTCAAACAAAATTTGAAAAATTGACAATTTTGAGAATTTTTTTGGCCCAATGAGTTTTATGGCCAAATCGGCTGGTCAAAACCTACGGAGCGTGTACAGGGTGTCTTAGATGACCGTCTATGGTATGATAGCCGCTCACTCAACGTTAGTGGCATATGGTCGAATACCAGCCAGGATACTGATAGATGCTTTTAGCCTAATTGTTGTGATAAACTTATTAAATAGGTAAGTTTTCAATTCTATTTGATAAGTTTCTTTGAATGCACTCTGCGACAGCAGAGAGCACCCCATTTTATGAAAAATGCCAGAAAAAAAACTGCACTAACTGAAAAGTTAGCTTTTAGGTCGATTTTCTTCCAATAAACCTCTAGGCATCCTTGTTCCAATAAGAAAGCCAGAACGTGGGAAAACGTCGCATAAACACTACATTTTAGGTCTAAAACTTAAAAAACTAGACGCTCTAACCTCTAAAAAAACAGTCTTTTTCGTTAATAGAGGTCTGAGCTTTAAACTCCAGACAGGCAGTTTGCATAGTTCAGTACTATTGTCTACATTTTTTACCCTTAATTGGAATTTTGACACATTTTTTGAAAGTCAAAATGCTTTGACCTTTAAAATTTTTGAATCATGCAACGTTTGCTGCAGGAGGTGTGTCAGTCTCCTCAGCGGAGCCTTTTCGGACCTTGGTGGTCTAGTCGATTGTTTGACTGGACACCGGAGAGACGAGAAAGTTTTCTTGGGGATGGGTAATGCAAGACATCACTTACTCGTACATTTAACCTTGACTTACATCGTAATAACGGCTAAGACGAAATTAGTAACTTTGCATGCGATTTGCATAGGAAAAACTTATAACTTAGTCAAGACGTACCTGTTTTCAGAACGTCCTAGAGGTTATAAGGACCACATCAGTATGAATTGCATCTTTATTGACCTCAGCAAGCCAAATTTTGAAAGAAAAGTACGACAGGACTACGTTATAGCATTTCTAGAATCAAAACTGTATGTATTAAGCTTAAAAGAAAACGCCATCTTGATCAATTTTAAACTGTATAATTCATTCCAAACATGCAAACAGTGTAAGTTAGACATTTTGAATTTTTACTCAACCGAAAACTGGAATTTTCAGAGATTTTACCAAATCCGAAAAGT
Source organism: Symsagittifera roscoffensis (assembly GCF_963678635.1). Classification (NCBI taxonomy): domain Eukaryota; kingdom Metazoa; phylum Xenacoelomorpha; order Acoela; family Convolutidae; genus Symsagittifera; species Symsagittifera roscoffensis. Next base: position 32,990,908 of record NC_087067.1, on the reverse strand, counting down.
TTCGGCATTGACAAAGTCAGAATCTGGCAGTATATACTGCTCTATTTGCATCAATCCCCACAGTAAGGACTTTTCAGTCCTTACTGTCCTAGCTAGAAAGCATGATAGGCAACGGGGAGATACGTTGATTTTGGTGGTGGTGATAGTAAAACCCCATCAGGTCTTTACTCATAGAACCCCGAATAATATTATGAAACCGGCTATCTTTAACTATCCAAATTCGCATGCAAAATTATTTCCAACAGACTTATAATCTAGTCATGACGTGCTTTTATACATTAAACTGTAGAGGTCTAGGTAATCACCTCAAACTTCTAGGCATCCTGGTTGACCTGAATAAGCCAAAACATGGGGGGAAATTACATCATGACTACGTTATAGCGTTACAAGAAACAAAATTGTATGTATTAAGCTCAAAGCATAAGGCCATTTTGACCAGCTATAAATTGAATTATCTAATCCAGCCATGCAGCCAAAATAACTCAGGAGGTTTACTTTTATTATTTCCCAATAAGTGGAAAATTCAGAGTTTTTACCAAAGCCACATGGCTTTGGCTCTGAAAGAGTCAGAATCTGGCAGCATTTACTGCTCTATATATATCAACCCCCTCAGCAAGGACTACTCAGTCCTTACTGGCCTAGCTAACAAATTAGCCGACCAACGGAGAGATACATTGATTTTGGTTGGGGGTGATTTTAACTGCCGATCAAGTTATGAATTATGCAATCTTGCATTACATCGTAGTGACCGGCGGGTCCAAAGATTTCACACAATTTGCAACATTTTCGAATCAATTGGATGCTTTGACCTTTTCAAGGTCTGGAACAAAGTGTATCCCACCCATTTTGACCAAAAATCAAAATCCGAATCGCGTCTAGACTACATTTTTAGCAATAAAATTGACGAAATAACGACCTTGACTACATTATACACAAATTATAGCGACCATAATGCATTACATGCATGTTTTTCAAATTTTCAAGATTTTATGCATGTAAATGGCCAAAGTTACTGGAAATTGAATTATAACGTAGTTAGAGAGCACAATAAGCCTTCAGAACTGGTAGAAACACTCCAGGGGCTGTCTGATGAGTCTCTGAAACTGCCATTATCAGGGACATACGACAAATTTAAAGCCAGACTTCGTGACTGGTTGCGTTTTTTATGCATTAATGGCGATAGACAATTGAATAAAAATATCGCCCCCTACATACAAAGTAGTAAGCCTGCAGATATACATTCCATCAAATCAGAGACAACCAGACAGCCCCAGTTGGCCTCTAGACAGGCCAACTGTCCTTACTCTTCTCTCCGAGATGAGATGGACTTGAGGACCAAATTTAAGTCCATTCGTGGATTTTATTTAGACCTCAACCATGGTGATTCGGGTGCGCTTAAATCACTGCTAAGTTACTTCAAAGTTAATAAAAGTATTAAGCAAATAAAGCTGAAAAGTGGTGAAATTTCCAATGACATTGATGAAATTTTGAACGAATTCTCGAGCTTTTACTCCAAAATTTACTATAAAAAAACGGTTGCTGACGCCAACTACGCACCTAGGGAGGAGCTTTTGAATGTTTTTAAGCTGCGGAATTCAAAACGAATAAAGAAAATTACCAAAATGTTTAATAATTCGCCAATAGGTGAAGAGGAAGTGAAGCAAGCTATAAATAAATTAAATAAAAATAGCGCACCTGGATCTGATGGTCTTACTTCAGACTTGTATAAAAGCCACTCAAATTTTTTCGCTCCGTTGCTCGCTGAATTATTTAACTCGATGTGCTACAATAAAGCGGCACCTAGGTCGTTTCTCATTTCAATAATAAAACTCATCCCAAAAATTGAAAACAGTTTAAATGTGGACGAATTCCGACCAATAAGCCTCCTTAACACTGATCTCAAAATTCTTTCCCATGTTCTGGCATCTCGTTTAAGAGACCCTTTAAATAATCTAATACGCAAACATCAACTTGCTTATTTGCCAAAGCGCAGTATTCATACAGCCATAATTAGGGCTAGATTAGCTCAAGAAAAAGCTCAGGAAAATCTAATTGTGTGGTAGCCATCGATTTCAGTAAGGCTTTTGACCGTATGGACCGTGATTACATTTTGAACGTTTTAACAGCCATAGGCTGTCCAGAAATCATAACTTCTTTGATATCCATCATATATACTGATACCAAAGCGATGATAGAAATAGGTGGCTACCTATCACGATCAATTAGAGTCGACAATGGGATTAAACAAGGATGCCCTCTTTCGGCGCTTTTGTTCATTTTAGGAATGGAACCTTTACTCCAAGCCATACGCTATAATAATTCTATCAAATCCAACCAAGCACTTAAAATTGTGGTTTACGCTGATGATATTAGTGTTTTCATTAAACGCGCTTGTATCGGAGATTTACTTGATGAAATCAATAAGTTCAATTTGGTATCAAAACTTGCTATAAATGTAGATAAAACCAAAGTTCTGAGTTTAGGTTTCGTGCCTAAACAGTTGAAAAAAGTATCATCCCTTAAATTATTAGGCATACGCTTAAGCTTGAATGATTCATTGAAAATTAAAACCAAGATATTGGAAGATACGATTAATAATTCAGCTAAATTCAGCTTAAAATGTATGACTCTCCGGGCGCGAAGCCTGAATATTGAGACTTTTGTGACCTCAAGACTCGTATATGTGATGAGGCACTTGGAGTTGACAAAAACTTTCATTGATAGGTTAGAAATGAAATTAATTAACAGTGTATGGCTTGGAGGAAAACATTCAATCAACAAGCAGATCTTATACCTTCCATTCAATAATGGAGGCACAGGCTTCAAAAATTTAAATTTTTATATCGCGGCTGCAAAAATTTTCGACATGGTATCCCTACTTAATACCTTGGGTAGCAACAAAGAAGTGATCTACTTCAAAAAATCTAAGATTTTCAGATCCTTCAAAAATTTCTTAATTAAAAAAAACATTTTCATTCTCGAGTTTGCTCGAGATAGTTTTCAGCTAGTTCAAAATGGAAAAGTAATTAATCCTATGAAGATGAACATGTCTAGTCTTTATGCAGAGTTGATGCTTCCAAATTATAAAACGAAGGTTATAGCTAGAAAAATTGCGAATTTCTACCCGGATCTTAATCTATCAGACAAATCTTTGATTTTTCAATTCCTAACCAAAATATGGAAACATAAAAGGTTCACCCCTCTAGATAAAAACATTCTCTACTTATTTTTCTTAAACAGTTATCTGGATAAGCCCAGGAAATGGATTAAAAATTTGGTGGACCACCCCCTTTGTTACTCTTGTGAAAGAGAGTTCGAAACCATGCAACATTTGTTTTTCGCTTGTGAAAACTGCTCTACTTTTAAAGAAAAACTTAATTTCAATTCAATAAAAGATCTGCTTGTTGAAGAAAATGTAATAGGCATGAAATACATTTTAGCTAAGCTGATATCATCATGGTGTCAAGATACATCTGAATATCTCAAAAAACTTGGTTCCATTCCATAAAATGATTATCTTCATGGTGTATTATATTACATTTGATGTCGTATTTCTTTTCTGCTAACTGCAACTAAATATGTGTAACAAATTGCTTTCCTTTTTTGTAATTTGTAATTACAATCGTTAATAAATTATTTGAAAGCCTAATTGTTGTGATAAATTTATTAAATAGGTAAGTTTTCAAATCTATTTGATAAGTTTCTTTGAATGCACTCTGCGACAGCAGAGAGCACCCCATTTTATGAAAAATGCAAGAAAAAAAATTGCACTAACTTAAAAGTTAGCTTTTAGGTCGATTTTCTTCCAAAATGGCCGAATTTCAGCTCCCCCCAAAATTTCAACTGATGATTACTCCACGAACACTGAAGCTAAAGAAGTCGTTTTGGGCTCGTTGGAATTGTTCTGAGTCCAAAATTGTGATACGATATTGAAAAAATAAAATTTAGACAGAAAAGAACAAAAATTTTGAAATTTTCGTTTTTCGCACCACGCTCGATTAGGCTTAACTTTTTGGCATCACCGAGCTTTCAAGAACTCATAACTTTGAACTGGTTCAACGAAATTGGTTCATTTTCTCAGTCCCCCAATATTTGACGATGGTCTTACGATAGAAATAGAAAAATTTGGAAGTCTTAAGTTTTTTGGGCAAGTTATGGCCGTTCGCGCAATTCACCAGGCTCAATTAGACTCTTCATACTGACATCTTCACTCTATTAAGGTAATTTGCAGGTTCAGAATTTTCAGGTGGACTGCTCCCGATGGTAGTGTAAGACCGGGACAATCCGTGAGTCAACTGAAGCAAGCTTCGGTGTTAACTCGGGAAGTAAAAATCAGTTTAATATTGGTGCCAGGCTATGCCCAGCATGCCAGATATTAAGCTGACAAGAACAGATACTACACATGATCTTAGCCAAAAGGCCGAGAAGCGATAGCTAAACCTTTTCCTAATTTTGATACATGCCTTGAACACAACAATGAAAAAACAGCTCGCATCATAAAAATTTTTATTTATCCGACTGGGTTGAGAGCTGGGTTGCTCCCGGACCAACTTATGAAAGGTCAAGGGGGAAAGTTGAAAAGAGGTAGCCATAATGACACTTCGCCCTAACAAAACTCCCCTGCTGGCTAGTAAATGTATCGTAAGAGTACAGTAGACTACGTTATAACCATCTGCGTTTGTGCCGTTACATACGACATGGGCTTAACGATGTGGACAAAGACAGAATCTGCGGTTCTGCCTTAGGCATTTGAGTAATTCCGCTTCCATTTATATCCTGACTAGCATATAACTATGTACATTACTTTTAAAACACTCGCCCTCGCGCGAGAGTAGAAACATGCTCTTATACCATGTAAAATTTTGCACGCTCACGTTATAATTTATGCAATTCAAACAAAATTTGAAAAATTGACAATTTTCAGAATATTTTGGCCCAATGAGTTTTATGGCCAAATCGGCTGGTCAAAACCTACGGAGCGTGTACAGGGTGTCTTAGATGACCATCTATGGCATGATAGCCGCTCACTCAACGTTAGTGGCATATGGTCGAATACCAGCCAGGATACTGATAGATGCTTTTAGCCTAATTGTTGTGATAAACTTATTAAATAGGTAAGTTTTCAAATCTATTTGATAAGTTTCTTTGAATGCACTCTGCGACAGCAGAGAGCACCCCATTTTATTAAAAATGCAAGAAAAAAATTGCACTAAATTAAAAGTTAGCTTTTAGGTCGATTTTCTTCCAAAATGGCCGAATTTCAGCTCCCCCCAAAATTTCAACTGATGATTACTCCACAAACACTGAAGCTAAAGAAGTCGTTTTGAGCTCGTTGGAATTGTTCTGAGTCCAAAATTGTGATACGATATTGAAAAAATAAAATTTAGACAGAAAAGAACAAAAATTTTGAAATTTTCGTTTTTTGCACCACGCTCGATTAGGCTTAACTTTTTGGCATCACCGAGCTTTCAAGAACTCATAACTTTGAACTGGTTCGACGAAATTGGTTCATTTTCTCAGTCCCCCAAGATTTGACGATGGTCTTACGATAGAAATAGCAAAATTTGGAAGTCTTAAGTTTTTTGGGCGCAATTCACCAGTCTCAATTAGACTCTTAATACTGACATCTTCACTCTATTAAGGTAATTTGCAGGTTCAGAATTTTCAGGTGGACTGCTCCCGATGGTAGTGTAAGACCGGGACAATCCGTGAGTCAAATGAAGCAAGCTTCGGTGTTAACTCGGGAAGTAAAAATCAGTTTAATATTGGTGCCAGGCTATGCCCAGCATGCCAGATATTTAGCTGACAAGAACAGATACTACACATGATTTTAGCCAAAAGGCCGAGAAGCGATAGCTAAACCTTTTCCTAATTTTGGTACATGCCTTGAACACAACAATGAAAAAACAGCTCGCATCATAAAAATTTATATTTATCCGACTGGGTTGAGAGCTGGGTTGCTCCCGGACCAACTTATGAAAGGTCAAGGGGGAAAGTTGAAAAGAGGTAGCCATAATGACACTTCGCCCTAACAAAACTCCCCTGCTGGCTAGTAAATCTATCGTAAGAGTACAGTAGACTACGTTATAACCATCTGCGTTTGTGCCGTTACATACGACATGGGCTTAACGATGTGGACAAAGACAGAATCTGCGGTTCTGCCTTAGGCATTGGAGTAATTCCGCTTCCATTTATATCCTGACTAGCATATAACTATGTACATTACTTTTAAAACACTCGCCCTCGCGCGAGAGTAGAAATATGCTCTTATACCATGTAAAATTTTGCACGCTCACGTTATAATTTATGCAATTCAAACAAAATTTGAAAAATTGACAATTTTCAGAATATTTTTGGCCCAATGAGTTTTATGGCCAAATCGGCTGGTCAAAACCTACGGAGCGTGTACAGGGTGTCTTAGATGACCATCTATGGCATGATAGCCGCTCACTCAACGTTAGTGGCATATGGTCGAATACCAGCCAGGATACTGATAGATGCTTTTAGCCTAATTGTTGTGATAAACTTATTAAATAGGTAAGTTTTCAAATCTATTTGATAAGTTTCTTTGAATGCACTCTGCGACAGCAGAGAGCACCCAATTTTATGAAAAATGCAAGAAAAAAATTGCACTAACTTAAAAGTTAGCTTTTAGGTCGATTTTCTTCCAAAATGGCCGAATTTCAGCTCCCCCCAAAATTTCAACTGATGATTACTCCACGAACACTGAAGCTAAAGAAGTCGTTTTGAGCTCGTTGGAATTGTTCTGAGTCCAAAATTGTGATACGATATTGAAAAAATAAAATTTAGACAGAAAAGAACAAAAATTTTGAAATTTTCGTTTTTCGCACCACGCTCGATTAGGCTTAACTTTTTGGCATCACCGAGCTTTCAAGAACTCATAACTTTGAACTGGTTCAACGAAATTGGTTCATTTTCTCAGTCCCCCAAGATTTGACGATGGTCTTACGATAGAAATAGAAAAATTTGGAAGTCTTAAGTTTTTTGGGCAAGTTATGGCCGTTCGCGCAATTCACCAGGCTCAATTAGACTCTTCATACTGACATCTTCACTCTATTAAGGTAATTTGCAGGTTCAGAATTTTCAGGTGGACTGCTCCCGATGGTAGTGTAAGACCGGGACAATCCGTGAGTCAACTGAAGCAAGCTTCGGTGTTAACTCGGGAAGTAAAAATCAGTTTAATATTGGTGCCAGGCTATGCCCAGCATGCCAGATATTAAGCTGACAAGAACAGATACTACACATGATCTTAGCCAAAAGGCCGAGAAGCGATAGCTAAACCTTTTCCTAATTTTGGTACATGCCTTGAGCACAACAATGAAAAAACAGCTCGCATCATAAAAATTTATATTTATCCGACTGGGTTGAGAGCTGGGTTGCTCCCGGACCAACTTATGAAAGGTCAAGGGGGAAAGTTGAAAAGAGGTAGCCATAATGACACTTCGCCCTAACAAAACTCCCCTGCTGGCTAGTAAATCCATCGTAAGAGTACAGTAGACTACGTTATAACCATCTGCGTTTGTGCCGTTACATACGACATGGGCTTAACGATGTGGACAAAGACAGAATCTGCGGTTCTGCCTGAGGCATTGGAGTAATTCCGCTTCCATTTATATCCTGACTAGCATATAACTATGTACATTACTTTTAAAACACTCGCCCTCGCGCGAAAGTAGAAATATGCTCTTATACCATGTAAAATTTTGCACGCTCACGTTATAATTTATGCAATTCAAACAAAATTTGAAAAATTGACAATTTTCAGAATATTTTTGGCCCAATGAGTTTTATGGCCAAATCGGCTGGTCAAAACCTACGGAGCGTGTACAGGGTGTCTTAGATGATCATCTATGGCATGATAGCCGCTCACTCAACGTTAGTGGCATATGGTCGAATACCAGCCAGGATACTGATAGATGCTTTTAGCCTAATTGTTGTGATAATTTGGCTCGTGATTATATCAAAATTACCTTTTCTTTTGTTACCGAGATTAACCTGAAAATAAATTTGCATTGTTTTTCCACGCATTACTTACTTTTGGACATGGCTGATAGCCAGTCGCCTTCTTTCTCTGAAGTTCTCGCTGAGGGCATTGCAAGACCTCATGTTAAAGTCACTTCATTCTTAAAAATGACCATCATTCCTCCCTTTATTAAAGAACATTTCAAGTCTAATGCTAGTTTCGAAGCTGCCTCAAAAAAACCATTGTTGACATCTTGTCCTCCTTTAAACCCCATCATCGAGATCAAATTACCATCTCCAAAGCTTTCTCTACTGTCAAAGAAAAAAGATTACATTCTTTAATCGTTATCGCGCCAACTGAGGCGGAGGACGAGCTGACCATCACGAAGACATAAGGACTGCAGCTCCTTGACAAAACTATCTTCCCAACGGGTGACCACTTCTGGAGATATGATCCAACCGGGTTTCCAAAGACGGCCATGCTACGCATGAACCAGGTGCCCGGGCTTTGTGACGATGAGGCAGTCCTCGAAGCCCTGCAGCTCCCCCCAACAGTTCATGTGGAGGGAGAAGTTACGCGTCAACGCGAGAAGAGTGGACAGGGGAGCTTCTTCAACGGTAAAGCCTCGGCCATTATCAGAATCCCCAATGAGAGCGCTGAAACTGACCTGAGGCAGTGGTCGTTCAACGCTGTCAAAACTCGGCCATTCAAATGGCTCGATCTACCCTTCAACGCGCATGTCCCGTCAATTCATTCCTGCAGTCTATGCAAGGAAGAGGAAAAGCCTTATATTGGTCATGATGATTCCTGGTGTCGGATCAGGAGACAACAACCACCAGAGGTCAACCAGACGACATCTGATTTGGCCACAAGCAATTCTGCTGATGGGACTCCGGCCTCTGAGGGCCGAATGGATGAGGAGGACTGGCATGTGATGAAGGCGCGCAGTAGCCTCAGAAGGAGTGGGGCGTTCAGCCGCCAGAAATCACAGAGACGACACAGCAGCCCAGACGCGGAGAAGCAGACTCCATCAAAACTGCAAAAAAGAGAACAACAGGTATCGAGTCTAAAAACTTCTCATACATAAAATTTTTCATAATGTTGTGCTTTAAATTTCTAAAGAGCAGCGGTTTCACTGAGAAGCTGAAACCTCTAGGCATCCTTGTTCCAATAAGAAAGCCAGAACGTGGGAAAACGTCGCATAAACACTACATTTTAGGTCTAAAACTTAAAAAACTAGACGCTCTAACCTCTAAAAAAACAGTCTTTTTCGTTAATAGAGGTCTGAGCTTTAAACTCCAGACAGGCAGTTTGCATAGTTCAGTACTATTGTCTACATTTTTTACCCTTAATTGGAATTTTGACACATTTTTTGAAAGTCAAAATGCTTTGACCTTTAAAATTTTTGAATCATGCAACGTTTGCTGCAGGAGGTGTGTCAGTCTCCTCAGCGGAGCCTTTTCGGACCTTGGTGGTCTAGTCGATTGTTTGACTGGACACCGGAGAGACGAGAAAGTTTTCTTGGGGATGGGTAATGCAAGACATCACTTACTCGTACATTTAACCTTGACTTACATCGTAATAACGGCTAAGACGAAATTAGTAACTTTGCATGCGATTTGCATAGGAAAAACTTATAACTTAGTCAAGACGTACCTGTTTTCAGAACGTCCTAGAGGTTATAAGGACCACATCAGTATGAATTGCATCTTTATTGACCTCAGCAAGCCAAATTTTGAAAGAAAAGTACGACATGACTACGTTATAGCATTTCCAGAATCAAAACTGTATGTATTAAGCTTAAAAGAAAACGCCATCTTGATCAATTTTAAACTGTATAATTCATTCCAAACATGCAAACAGTGTAAGTTAGAAATTTTGAACTTTTTCTCAACCGAAAACTGGAATTTTCAGAGATTTTACCAAATCCGAAAATTTTCGGCTTTGACAAAGTCAGAATCTGGCAGTATATACTGCTCTATTTGCATCAATCCCCACAGTAAGGACTTTTCAGTCCTTACTGCCCTAGCTCGAAAGCATGTTAGGCAACGGGGAGATACGTTGATTTTGGTGGTGGTGATATTAAAACCCCATCAGGTCTTTACTCATAGAACCCCGAATAACATTATGAAACCGGCTATCTTTAACTATTCAAATTCGCATGCAAAATTATTTCCAACAGACTTATAATCTAGTCATGACGTGCTTTTATACATTAAACTGTAGAGGTCTAGGTAACCACCTCAAACTTCTAGGCATCCTGGTTGACCTGAATAAGCCAAAACATGGGGGGAAATTACATCATGACTACGTTATAGCGTTACAAGAAACAAAATTGTATGTATTAAGCTCAAAGCATAAGGCCATTTTGACCAGCTATAATTTGAATTATCTAATCCAGCCATGCAGCCAAAATAACTCAGGAGGTTTACTTTTATTATTTCCCAATAAATGGAAAATTCAGAATTTTTACCAAAGCCACATGGCTTTGGCTCTGAAAGAGTCAGAATCTGGCAGCATTTACTGCTCTATATATATCAATCCCCTCAGCAAGGACTACTCAGTCCTTACTGGCCTAGCTAACAAATTAGCCGAGCAACGGAGAGATACATTGGGAGAGAGATACATTGGGAGAGAGATACAACGGAGAGATACATTGAGATACATTTTGGTTGGGGGTGATTTTAACTGCCGATCGAGTTCTGAATTATGCAATCTTGCATGACATCGTAGTGACCGGCGGGTCCAAAGATATCACATAATTTGCAACATTTTCGAACCAATTGGATGCTTTGACCTTTTCAAGGTCTGGAACAAAGTGTATCCCACCCATTTTGACCAAAAATCAAAATCCGAATCGCGTCTAGACTACATTTTTAGCAATAAAATTGACGAAATAACGACCTTGACTACATTATACACAAATTATAGCGACCATAATGCATTACATGCATGTTTTTCAAATTTTCAAGATTTTATACATGTAAATGGCCAAAGTTACTGGAAATTGAATTATAACGTAGTTAGAGAGCACAATAAGCCTTCAGAACTGGTAGAACCACTCCAGGGGCTGTCTGATGAGTCTCTGAAACTGCCATTATCAGGGACATACGACAAATTTAAAGCCAGACTTCGTGACTGGTTGCGTTTTTTATGCATTAATGGCCATAGACAATTGAATAAAGATATCGCCCCCTACATACAAAGTAGTACGCCTGCAGATATACATTCCATCAATTCAGAGACAACCAGACAGCCCCAGTTGGCCTCTAGACAGGCCAACTGTCCTTTCTCTTCTCTCCGAGATGAGATGGACTTGAGGACCAAGTCTAAGTCCATTCGTGGATTTTTTTTGGACCTCAACCATGGTGATTCGGGTGCGCTTAAATCACTGCTAAGTTACTTCAAAGTTAATAAAAGTATTAAGCAAATAAAGCTGAAAAGTGGTGAAATTTCCAATGACATTGACGAAATTTTGAACGAATTCTCGAGCGTTTACTCCAATATTTACTTTAAAAAAACGGTTGCTGACGCCAACTACGCACCCAGGGAGGAGCTTTTGAATGTTTTTAAGCTGCGGAATTCAAAACGAATAAAGAAAATTACCAAAATGTTTAACAATTCGCCAATAGGTGAAGAGGAAGTGAAGCAAGCTATAAATAAATTAAATAAAAATAGCGCACCTGGATCTGATGGTCTTACGTCAGACTTGTATAAAAGCCACTCAAATTTTTTTGCTCCGTTGCTCGCTGAATTATTTAACTCGATGTGCTACAATAAAGCGGCACCTAGGTCATTTCTCATTTCAATAATAAAACTCATCCCAAAAATTGAAAACAGTTTAAATGTGGACGAATTCCGACCAATAAGCCTCCTTAACACTGATCTCAAAATTCTTTCCCATGTTCTGGCATCTCGTTTAAGAGACCCTTTAAATAATCTAATACGCAAACATCAACTTGCTTATTTGCCAAAGCGCAGTATTCATACAGCCATAACTAGGGCTAGATTAGCTCAAGAAAAACTCGGAAAATCTAATTGTGTGGTAGCCATCGATTTCAGTAAGGCTTTTGACCGTATGGACCGTGATTACATTTTGAACGTTTTAACAGCCATAGGCTGTCCAGAAATCATAACTTCTTTGATATCCATCATATATACTGATACCAAAGCGATGATAGAAATAGGTGGCTACCTATCACGATCAATTAGAGTCGACAATGGTATTAAACAAGGATGCCCTCTTTCGGCGCTTTTGTTCATTTTAGGAATGGAACCTTTACTCCAAGCCATACGCTATAATAATTCTATCAAATCCAACCAAGCACTTAAAATTGTGGCCTACGCCGATGATATTAGTGTTTTCATTAAACGCGCTTGCATCGGAAATTTACTTGATGAAATCAATAAGTTCAATTTGGTATCAAAACTTGCTATAAATGTAGATAAAACCAAAGTTCTGAGTTTAGGTTTCGTGCCTAAACAGTTGAAGAAAGTATCAGCCCTTAAATTATTAGGCATACGCTTAAGCTTGAATGATTCATTGAAAATTAAAACCAAGATATTGGAAGATACGATTAATAATTCAGCTAAATTCAGCTTAAAATGTATGACTCTCCGGGCGCCAAGCCTGAGTATTGAGACTTTTGTGACCTCAGGACTCGTATATGTGATGAGGCACTTGGAGTTGACAAAAACTTTCATTGATAGGTTAGAAATGAAATTGATTAACAGTGTATGGCTTGGAGGAAAACATTCAATCAACAAGCAGATCTTATACCTTCCATTCAATAATGGAGGGACAGGCTTCAAAAAATTCTATTTTTATATTGCGGCTGGAAAAATTATCGACATGGTATCCCTACTTAATACCTTGGGTAGCAACAAAGAAGTGATCTACTTCAAAAAATCTAAGATTTTCAGATCCTTCAAAAATTTCTTAATTAAAAAAAACATTTTCATTCTCGAGTTTGCTCGAGATAGTTTTCAGCTAGTTCAAAATGGAAAAGTAATTGATCCTATGAAGATGAACATATCTAGTCTTTATGCAGAGTTGATGCTTCCAAATTATAAAACGCTGGTTATAGCTAGAAAAATTGCGAGTTTCTACCCGGATCTTAATCTATCAGACAAATCTTTGATTTTTCAATTCCTAACCAAAATATGGAAACATAAAAAGTTCACCCCTCTAGATAAAAACATTCTCTACTTATTTTTCTTAAACAGTTATCTGGATAAGCCCAGGAAATGGATTAAAAATTTGGTGGACCACCCCCTTTGTTACTCTTGTGAAAGAGAGTTCGAAACCATGCAACAGTTGTTTTTTGCTTGTGAAAACTGCTCTACTTTTAAAGAAAAACTTAATTTCAATTCAATAAAAGATCTGCTTGTTGAAGAAAATGTAATAGGCATGAAATACATTGTAGCTAAGCTGATATCATCATGGTGTCAAGATACATCTGAATATCTCAAAAAACTTGGTTCCATTCCATAAAATGATTATCTTCATGGTGTATTATTTTACATTTGATGTCGTATTTTTTTCTGCTAACTGTAACTAAATATGTGTAACTAATTGCTTTCCTTTTTTGTAATTTGTAATTACAATCGTTAATAAATTATTTGAAAGCATAATTGTTGTGATAAACTTATTAAATAGGTAAGTTTTCAAATCTATTTGATAAGTTTCTTTGAATGCACTCTGCGACAGCAGAGAGCACCCCGTTTTATGAAAAATGCAAGAAAAAAATTGCACTAACTTAAAAGTTAGCTTTTAGGTCGATTTTCTTCCAAAATGGCCGAATTTCAGCTCCCCCCAAAATTTCAACTGATGATTACTCCACGAACACTGAAGCTAAAGAAGTCGTTTTGAGCTCGTTGGAACTGTTCTGAGTCCAAAATTGTGATACGATATTAAAAAAATAAAATTTAGACAGAAAAGAACAAAAATTTTGAAATTTTCGTTTTTTGCACCACGCTCGATTAGGCTTAACTTTTTGGCATCACCGAGCTTTCAAGAACTCATAACTTTGAACTGGTTCGACGAAATTGGTTCATTTTCTCAGTCCCCCAAGATTTGACAATGGTCTTACGATAGAAACAGCAAAATTTGGAAGTCTTAAGTTTTTTGGGCAAGTTATGGCCGTTCGCGCAATTCACCAGTCTCAATTAGACTCTTCATACTGACATCTTCACTCTATTAAGGTAATTTGCAGGTTCAGAATTTTCAGGTGGACTGCTCCCGATGGTAGTGTAAGACCGGGACAATCCGTGAGACAACTGAAGCAAGCTTCGGTGTTAACTCGGGAAGTAAAAATCAGTTTAATATTGGTGCCAGGCTATGCCCAGCATGCCAGATATTAAGCTGACAAGAACAGATACTACACATGATCTTAGCCAAAAGGCCGAGAAGCGATAGCTAAACCTTTTCCTAATTTTGGTAGATGCCTTGAACACAACAATGAAAAAACAGCTCGCATCATAAAAATTTATATTTATCCGACTGGGTTGAGAGCTGGGTTGCTCCCGGACCAACTTATGAAAGGTCAAGGGGGAAAGTTGAAAAGAGGTAGACATAATGACACTTCGCCCTAACAAAACTCCCCTGTTGGCTAGTAAATCTATCGTAAGAGTACAGTAGACTACGTTATAACCATCTGCGTTTGTGCCGTTACATACGACATGGGCTTAACGATGTGGACAAAGACAGAATCTGCAGTTCTGCCTGAGGCATTGGAGTAATTCCGCTTCCATTTATATCCTGACTAGCATATAACTATGTGCATTACTTTTAAAACACTCGCCCTCGCGCGAGAGTAGAAATATGCTCTTATACGATGTAAAATTTTGCACGCTCACGTTATAATTTATGCAATTCAAACAAAATTTGAAAAATTGACAATTTTCAGAATACTTTTGGCCCAATGAGTTTTATGGCCAAATCGGCTGGTCAAAACCTACGGAGCGTGTACAGGGTGTCTTAGATGACCATCTATGGCATGATAGCCGCTCACTCAACGTTAGTGGCATATGGTCGAATACCAGCCAGGATACTGATAGATGCTTTTAGCCTAATTGTTGTGATAAACTTATTAAATAGGTAAGTTTTCAAATCTATTTGATAAGTTTCTTTGAATGCACTCTGCGACAGCAGAGAGCACCCCATTTTATGAAAAATGCAAGAAAAAAATTGCACTAAATTAAAAGTTAGCTTTTAGGTCGATTTTCTTCCAAAATGGCCGAATTTCAGCTCCCCCCAAAATTTCAACTGATGATTACTCCACGAACACTGAAGCTAAAGAAGTCGTTTTGGGCTCGTTGGAATTGTTCTGAGTCCAAAATTGTGATATGATATTGAAAAAATAAGATTTAGACAGAAAAGAACAAAAATTTTGAAATTTTTGTTTTTTGCACCACGCTCGATTAGGCTTAACTTTTTGGCATCACCGAGCTTTCAAGAACTCATAACTTTGAACTGGTTCGACGAAATTGGTTCATTTTCTCAGACCCCCAAGATTTGACGATGGTCTTACGATAGAAATA
This sequence comes from Symsagittifera roscoffensis, assembly GCF_963678635.1. NCBI lineage: Eukaryota > Metazoa > Xenacoelomorpha > Acoela > Convolutidae > Symsagittifera > Symsagittifera roscoffensis. Next base: position 32,975,382 of record NC_087067.1, on the reverse strand, counting down.
GAAAAATTTGGAAGTTTTAAGTTTTTTGGGCAAGTTATGGCCGTTCGCGCAATTCACCAGGCTCAATTAGACTCTTCATACTGACATCTTCACTCTATTAAGGTAATTTGCAGGTTCAGAATTTTCAGGTGGACTGCTCCCGATGGTAGTGTAAGACCGGGACAATCCGTGAGTCAACTGAAGCAAGCTTTGGTGTTAACTCGGGAAGTAAAAATCAGTTTAATATTGGTGCCAGGCTATGCCCAGCATGCCAGATATTAAGCTGACAAGAACAGATACTACACATGATTTTAGCCAAAAGGCCGAGAAGTGATAGCTAAACCTTTTCCTATTTTTGGTACATGCCTTGAACACAACAATGAAAAAACAGCTCGCATCATAAAAATTTATATTTATCCGACTGGGTTGAGAGCTGGGTTGCTCCCGGACCAACTTATGAAAGGTCAAGGGGGAAAGTTGAAAAGAGGTAGCCATAATGACACTTCGCCCTAACAAAACTTAGCCCCCTGCTGGCTAGTAAATCTATCGTAAGAGTACAGTAGACTACGTTATAACCATCTGCGTTTGTGCCGTTACATACGACATGGGCTTAACGATGTGGACAAAGACAGAATCTGCGGTTCTGCCTTAGGCATTTGAGTAATTCCGCTTCCATTTATATCCTGACTAGCATATAACTATGTACATTACTTTTAAAACACTCGCCCTCGCGCGAGAGTAGAAATATGCTCTTATACGATGTAAAATTTTGCACGCTCACGTTATAATTTATGCAATTCAAACAAAATTTGAAAAATTGACAATTTTCAGAATACTTTTGGCCCAATGAGTTTTATGGCCAAATCGGCTGGTCAAAACCTACGGAGCGTGTACAGGGTGTCTTAGATGACCATCTATGGCATGATAGCCGCTCACTCAACGTTAGTGGCATATGGTCGAATACCAGCCAGGATACTGATAGATGCTTTTAGCCTAATTGTTGTGATAAACTTATTAAATAGGTAAGTTTTCAAATCTATTTGATAAGTTTCTTTGAATGCACTCTATCAAATCCAACCAAGCACTTAAAATTGTGGCCTACGCCGATGATATTAGTGTTTTCATTAAACGCGCTTGTATCGGAAATTTACTTGATGAAATCAATAAGTTCAATTTGGTATCAAAACTTGCTATAAATGTAGATAAAACCAAAGTTCTGAGTTTAGGTTTCGTGCCTAAACAGTTGAAGAAAGTATCAGCCCTTAAATTATTAGGCATACGCTTAAGCTTGAATGATTCATTGAAAATTAAAACCAAGATATTGGAAGATACGATTAATAATTCAGCTAAATTCAGCTTAAAATGTATGACTCTCCGGGCGCCAAGCCTGAGTATTGAGACTTTTGTGACCTCAGGACTCGTATATGTGATGAGGCACTTGGAGTTGACAAAAACTTTCATTGATAGGTTAGAAATGAAATTGATTAACAGTGTATGGCTTGGAGGAAAACATTCAATCAACAAGCAGATCTTATACCTTCCATTCAATAATGGAGGGACAGGCTTCAAAAAATTCTATTTTTATATTGCGGCTGGAAAAATTATCGACATGGTATCCCTACTTAATACCTTGGGTAGCAACAAAGAAGTGATCTACTTCAAAAAATCTAAGATTTTCAGATCCTTCAAAAATTTCTTAATTAAAAAAAACATTTTCATTCTCGAGTTTGCTCGAGATAGTTTTCAGCTAGTTCAAAATGGAAAAGTAATTGATCCTATGAAGATGAACATATCTAGTCTTTATGCAGAGTTGATGCTTCCAAATTATAAAACGCTGGTTATAGCTAGAAAAATTGCGAGTTTCTACCCGGATCTTAATCTATCAGACAAATCTTTGATTTTTCAATTCCTAACCAAAATATGGAAACATAAAAAGTTCACCCCTCTAGATAAAAACATTCTCTACTTATTTTTCTTAAACAGTTATCTGGATAAGCCCAGGAAATGGATTAAAAATTTGGTGGACCACCCCCTTTGTTACTCTTGTGAAAGAGAGTTCGAAACCATGCAACATTTGTTTTTTGCTTGTGAAAACTGCTCTACTTTTAAAGAAAAACTTAATTTCAATTCAATAAAAGATCTGCTTGTTGAAGAAAATGTAATAGGCATGAAATACATTGTAGCTAAGCTGATATCATCATGGTGTCAAGATACATCTGAATATCTCAAAAAACTTGGTTCCATTCCATAAAATGATTATCTTCATGGTGTATTATTTTACATTTGATGTCGTATTTTTTTCTGCTAACTGTAACTAAATATGTGTAACTAATTGCTTTCCTTTTTTGTAATTTGTAATTACAATCGTTAATAAATTATTTGAAAGCATAATTGTTGTGATAAACTTATTAAATAGGTAAGTTTTCAAATCTATTTGATAAGTTTCTTTGAATGCACTCTGCGACAGCAGAGAGCACCCCGTTTTATGAAAAATGCAAGAAAAAAATTGCACTAACTTAAAAGTTAGCTTTTAGGTCGATTTTCTTCCAAAATGGCCGAATTTCAGCTCCCCCCAAAATTTCAACTGATGATTACTCCACGAACACTGAAGCTAAAGAAGTCGTTTTGAGCTCGTTGGAACTGTTCTGAGTCCAAAATTGTGATACGATATTAAAAAAATAAAATTTAGACAGAAAAGAACAAAAATTTTGAAATTTTCGTTTTTTGCACCACGCTCGATTAGGCTTAACTTTTTGGCATCACCGAGCTTTCAAGAACTCATAACTTTGAACTGGTTCGACGAAATTGGTTCATTTTCTCAGTCCCCCAAGATTTGACAATGGTCTTACGATAGAAACAGCAAAATTTGGAAGTCTTAAGTTTTTTGGGCAAGTTATGGCCGTTCGCGCAATTCACCAGTCTCAATTAGACTCTTCATACTGACATCTTCACTCTATTAAGGTAATTTGCAGGTTCAGAATTTTCAGGTGGACTGCTCCCGATGGTAGTGTAAGACCGGGACAATCCGTGAGACAACTGAAGCAAGCTTCGGTGTTAACTCGGGAAGTAAAAATCAGTTTAATATTGGTGCCAGGCTATGCCCAGCATGCCAGATATTAAGCTGACAAGAACAGATACTACACATGATCTTAGCCAAAAGGCCGAGAAGCGATAGCTAAACCTTTTCCTAATTTTGGTAGATGCCTTGAACACAACAATGAAAAAACAGCTCGCATCATAAAAATTTATATTTATCCGACTGGGTTGAGAGCTGGGTTGCTCCCGGACCAACTTATGAAAGGTCAAGGGGGAAAGTTGAAAAGAGGTAGACATAATGACACTTCGCCCTAACAAAACTCCCCTGTTGGCTAGTAAATCTATCGTAAGAGTACAGTAGACTACGTTATAACCATCTGCGTTTGTGCCGTTACATACGACATGGGCTTAACGATGTGGACAAAGACAGAATCTGCAGTTCTGCCTGAGGCATTGGAGTAATTCCGCTTCCATTTATATCCTGACTAGCATATAACTATGTGCATTACTTTTAAAACACTCGCCCTCGCGCGAGAGTAGAAATATGCTCTTATACGATGTAAAATTTTGCACGCTCACGTTATAATTTATGCAATTCAAACAAAATTTGAAAAATTGACAATTTTCAGAATACTTTTGGCCCAATGAGTTTTATGGCCAAATCGGCTGGTCAAAACCTACGGAGCGTGTACAGGGTGTCTTAGATGACCATCTATGGCATGATAGCCGCTCACTCAACGTTAGTGGCATATGGTCGAATACCAGCCAGGATACTGATAGATGCTTTTAGCCTAATTGTTGTGATAAACTTATTAAATAGGTAAGTTTTCAAATCTATTTGATAAGTTTCTTTGAATGCACTCTGCGACAGCAGAGAGCACCCCATTTTATGAAAAATGCAAGAAAAAAATTGCACTAAATTAAAAGTTAGCTTTTAGGTCGATTTTCTTCCAAAATGGCCGAATTTCAGCTCCCCCCAAAATTTCAACTGATGATTACTCCACGAACACTGAAGCTAAAGAAGTCGTTTTGGGCTCGTTGGAATTGTTCTGAGTCCAAAATTGTGATACGATATTGAAAAAATAAGATTTAGACAGAAAAGAACAAAAATTTTGAAATTTTTGTTTTTTGCACCACGCTCGATTAGGCTTAACTTTTTGGCATCACCGAGCTTTCAAGAACTCATAACTTTGAACTGGTTCGACGAAATTGGTTCATTTTCTCAGACCCCCAAGATTTGACGATGGTCTTACGATAGAAATAGAAAAATTTGGAAGTTTTAAGTTTTTTGGGCAAGTTATGGCCGTTCGCGCAATTCACCAGGCTCAATTAGACTCTTCATACTGACATCTTCACTCTATTAAGGTAATTTGCAGGTTCAGAATTTTCAGGTGGACTGCTCCCGATGGTAGTGTAAGACCGGGACAATCCGTGAGTCAACTGAAGCAAGCTTTGGTGTTAACTCGGGAAGTAAAAATCAGTTTAATATTGGTGCCAGGCTATGCCCAGCATGCCAGATATTAAGCTGACAAGAACAGATACTACACATGATTTTAGCCAAAAGGCCGAGAAGTGATAGCTAAACCTTTTCCTATTTTTGGTACATGCCTTGAACACAACAATGAAAAAACAGCTCGCATCATAAAAATTTATATTTATCCGACTGGGTTGAGAGCTGGGTTGCTCCCGGACCAACTTATGAAAGGTCAAGGGGGAAAGTTGAAAAGAGGTAGCCATAATGACACTTCGCCCTAACAAAACTTAGCCCCCTGCTGGCTAGTAAATCTATCGTAAGAGTACAGTAGACTACGTTATAACCATCTGCGTTTGTGCCGTTACATACGACATGGGCTTAACGATGTGGACAAAGACAGAATCTGCGGTTCTGCCTTAGGCATTTGAGTAATTCCGCTTCCATTTATATCCTGACTAGCATATAACTATGTACATTACTTTTAAAACACTCGCCCTCGCGCGAGAGTAGAAATATGCTCTTATACCATGTAAAATTTTGCACGCTCACGTTATAATTTATGCAATTCAAACAAAATTTGAAAAATTGACAATTTTCAGAATTTTTTTGGCCCAATGAGTTTTATGGCCAAATCGGCTGGTCAAAACCTACGGAGCGTGTACAGGGTGTCTTAGATGACCATCTATGGCATGATAGCCGCTCACTCAACGTTAGTGGCATATGGTCGAATACCAGCCAGGATACTGATAGATGCTTTTAGCCTAATTGTTGTGATAAACTTATTAAATAGGTAAGTTTTCAAATCTATTTGATAAGTTTCTTTGAATGCACTCTGCGACAGCAGAGAGCACCCCATTTTATGAAAAATGCAAGAAAAAAATTGCACTAACTTAAAAGTTAGGTTTTAGGTCGATTTTCTTCCAAAATGGCCGAATTTCAGCTCCCCCCAAAATTTCAACTGATGATTACTCCACAAACACTTAAGCTAAAGAAGTCGTTATGGGCTCGTTGGAATTGTTCTGAGTCCAAAATTGTGATACGATATTGAAAAAATAAAATTTAGACAGAAAAGAACAAAAATTTTGAAATTTTCGTTTTTTGCACCACGCTCGATTAGGCTTAACTTTTTGGCATCACCGAGCTTTCAAGAACTCATAACTTTGAACTGGTTCGACGAAATTGGTTCATTTTCTCAGTCCCCCAAGATTTGACGATGGTCTTACGATAGAAATAGAAAAATTTGGAAGTCTTAAGTTTTTTGGGCAAGTTATGGCCGTTCGCGCAATTCACCAGGCTCAATTAGACTCTTCATACTGACATCTTCACTCTATTAAGATAATTTGCAGGTTCAGAATTTTCAGGTGGACTGCTCCCGATGGTAGTGTAAGACCGGGAAAATCCGTGAGTCAACTGAAGCAAGCTTCGGTGTTAACTCGGGAAGTAAAAATCAGTTTAATATTGGTGCCAGGCTATGCCCAGCATGCCAGATATTAAGCTGACAAGAACAGATACTACACATGATCTTAGCCAAAAGGCCGAGAAGCTTGGTACATGCCTTGTACACAACAATGAAAAAACAGCTCGCATCATAAAAATTTATATTTATCCGACTGGGTTGAGAGCTGGGTTGCTCCCGGACCAACTTATGAAAGGTCAAGGGGGAAAGTTGAAAAGAGGTAGCCATAATGACACTTCGCCCTAACAAAACTCCCCTGCTGGCTAGTAAATCTATCGTAAGAGTACAGTAGACTACGTTATAACCATCTGCGTTTGTGCCGTTACATACGACATGGGCTTAACGATGTAGACAAAGACAGAATCTCCGGTTCTGCCTTAGGCATTTGAGTAATTCCGCTTCCATTTATATCCTGACTAGCATATAAGTATGTACATTACTTTTAAAACACTCGCCCTCGCGCGAGAGTAGAAATATGCTCTTATACCATGTGAAATTTTGCACGCTCACGTTATAATTTATGCAATTCAAACAAAATTTGAAAAATTGACAATTTTCAGAATTTTTTTGGCCCAATGAGTTTTATGGCTAAATCGGCTGGTCAAAACCTACGGAGCGTGTACAGGGTGTCTTAGATGACCATCTATGGCATGATAGCCGCTCACTCAACGTTAGTGGCATATGGTCGAATACCAGCCAGGATACTGATAGATGCTTTTAGCCTAATTGTTGTGATAAACTTATTAAATAGGTAAGTTTTCAAATCTATTTGATAAGTTTCTTTGAATGCACTCTGCGACAGCAGAGAGCACCCCATTTTATGAAAAATGCAAGAAAAAAATTGCACTAACTTAAAAGTTAGGTTTTAGGTCGATTTTCTTCTAAAATGGCCGAATTTCAGCTCCCCCCAAAATTTCAACTGATGATTACTCCACGAACACTGAAGCTAAAGAAGTCGTTTTGGGCTCGTTGGAATTGCTCTGAGTCCAAAATTGTGATACGATATTGAAAAAATAAAATTTAGACAGAAAAGAACAAAAATTTTGAAATTTTCGTTTTTTGCACCACGCTCGATTAGGCTTAACTTTTTGGCATCACCGAGCTTTCAAGAACTCATAACTTTGAACTGGTTCGACCAAATTGGTTCATTTTCTCAGTCCCCCAAGATTTGACGATGGTCTTACGATAGAAATAGAAAAATTTGGAAGTCTTAAGTTTTTTGGGCAAGTTATGGCCGTTCGCGCAATTCACCAGGCTCAATTAGACTCTTCATACTGACATCTTCACTCTATTAAGATAATTTGCAGGTTCAGAATTTTCAGGTGGACTGCTCCCGATGGTAGTGTAAGACCGGGATAATCCGTGAGTCAACTGAAGCAAGCTTCGGTGTTAACTCGGGAAGTAAAAATCAGTTTAATATTGGTGCCAGGCTATGCCCAGCATGCCAGATATTAAGCTGACAAAAACAGATACTACACATGATCTTAGCCAAAAGGCCGAGAAGCGATAGCTAAATTTTTTCCTAATTTTGGTACATGCCTTGAACACAACAATGAAAAAACAGCTCGCATCATAAAAATTTATATTTATCCGACTGGGTTGAGAGCTGGGTTGCTCCCGGACCAACTTATGAAAGGTCAAGGGGGAAAGTTGAAAAGAGGTAGCCATAATGACACTTCGCCCTAACAAAACTCCCCTGCTGGCTAGTAAATCTATCGTAAGAGTACAGTAGACTACGTTATAACCATCTGCGTTTGTGCCGTTACATACGACATGGGCTTAACGATGTAGACAAAGACAGAATCTCCGGTTCTGCCTTAGGCATTTGAGTAATTCCGCTTCCATTTATATCCTGACTAGCATATAACTATGTACATTACTTTTAAAACACTCGCCCTCGCGCGAGAGTAGAAATATGCTCTTATACCATGTAAAATTTTGCACGCTCACGTTATAATTTATGCAATTCAAACAAAATTTGAAAAATTGACAATTTTCAGAATTTTTTTGGCCCAATGAGTTTTATGGCCAAATCGGCTGGTCAAAACCTACGGAGCGTGTACAGGGTGTCTTAGATGACCATCTATGGCATGATAGCCGCTCACTCAACGTTAGTGGCATATGGTCGAATACCAGCCAGGATACTGATACATGCTTTTAGCCTAATTGTTGTGATAAACTTATTAAATAGGTAAGTTTTCAAATCTATTTGATAAGTTTCTTTGAATGCACTCTGCGACAGCAGAGAGCACCCCATTTTATGAAAAATGCAAGAAAAAAATTGCACTAACTTAAAAGTTAGGTTTTAGGTCGATTTTCTTCCAAAATGGCCGAATTTCAGCTCCCCCCAAAATTTCAACTGATGATTACTCCACGAACACTGAAGCTAAAGAAGTCGTTTTGGGCTCGTTGGAATTGTTCTGAGTCCAAAATTGTGATACGATATTGAAAAAATAAAATTTAGACAGAAAAGAACAAAAATTTTGAAATTTTCGTTTTTTGCACCACGCTCGATTAGGCTTAACTTTTTGGCATCACCGAGCTTTCAAGAACTCATAACTTTGAACTGGTTCGACCAAATTGGTTCATTTTCTCAGTCCCCCAAGATTTGACGATGGTCTTACGATAGAAATAGAAAAATTTGGAAGTCTTAAGTTTTTTGGGCAAGTTATGGCCGTTCGCGCAATTCACCAGGCTCAATTAGACTCTTCATACTGACATCTTCACTCTATTAAGATAATTTGCAGGTTCAGAATTTTCAAGTGGACTGCTCCCGATGGTAGTGTAAGACCGAGACAATCCGTGAGCCAACTGAAGCAAGCTTCGGTGTTAACTCGGGAAGTAAAAATCAGTTTAATATTGGTGCCAGGCTATGCCCAGCATGCCAGATATTAAGCTGACAAAAACAGATACTACACATGATCTTAGCCAAAAGGCCGAGAAGCGATAGCTAAACTTTTTCCTAATTTTGGTACATGCCTTGAACACAACAATGAAAAAACAGCTCGCATCATAAAAATTTATATTTATCCGACTGGGTTGAGAGCTGGGTTGCTCCCGGACCAACTTATGAAAGGTCAAGGGGGAAAGTTGAAAAGAGGTAGCCATAATGACACTTCGCCCTAACAAAACTCCCCTGCTGGCTAGTAAAATAATCGTAAGAGTACAGTAGACTACGTTATAACCATCTGCGTTTCTGCCGTTACATACGACATGGGCTTAACGATGTAGACAAAGACAGAATCTGCGGTTCTGCCTTAGGCATTTGAGTAATTCCGCTTCCATTTATATCCTGACTAGCATATAACTATGTACATTACTTTTAAAACACTCGCCCTCGCGCGAGAGTAGAAATATGCTCTTATACCATGTAAAATTTTGCACGCTCACGTTATAATTTATGCAATTCAAACAAAATTTGAAAAATTGACAATTTTTAGAATTTTTTTGGCCCAATGAGTTTTATGGCCAAATCGGCTGGTCAAAACCTACGGAGCGTGTACAGGGTGTCTTAGATGACCATCGATGGCATGATAGCTGCTCACTCAACGTTAGTGGCATATGGTCGAATACCAGCCAGGATACTGATAGATGCTTTTAGCCTAATTGTTGTGATAAACTTATTAAATAGGTAAGTTTTCAAATCTATTTGATAAGTTTCTTTGAATGCACTCTGCGACAGCAGAGAGCACCCCATTTTATGAAAAATGCAAGAAAAAAATTGCACTAACTTAAAAGTTAGGTTTTAGGTCGATTTTCTTCCAAAATGGCCGAATTTCAGCTCCCCCCAAAACTTCAACTGATGATTACTCCACGAACACTGAAGCTAAAGAAGTCGTTTTGGGCTCGTTGGAATTGTTCTGAGTCCAAAATTGTGATACGATATTGAAAAAATAAAATTTAGACAGAAAAGAACAAAAATTTTGAAATTTTCGTTTTTTGCACCACGCTCGATTAGGCTTAACTTTTTGGCATCACCGAGCTTTCAAGAACTCATAACTTTGAACTGGTTCGACCAAATTGGTTCATTTTCTCAGTCCCCCAAGATTTGACGATGGTCTTACGATAGAAATAGAAAAATTTGGAAGTCTTAAGTTTTTTGGGCAAGTTATGGCCGTTCGCGCAATTCACCAGGCTCAATTAGACTCTTCATACTGACATCTTCACTCTATTAAGATAATTTGCAGGTTCAGAATTTTCAGGTGGACTGCTCCCGATGGTAGTGTAAGACCGAGACAATCCGTGAGTCAACTGAAGCAAGCTTCGGTGTTAACTCGGGAAGTAAAAATCAGTTTAATATTGGTGCCAGGCTATGCCCAGCATGCCAGATATTAAGCTGACAAGAACAGATACTACACATGATCTTAGCCAAAAGTGCGAGAAGCGATAGCTAAACTTTTTCCTAATTTTGGTACATGCCTTGAACACAACAATGAAAAAACAGCTCGCATCATAAAAATTTATATTTATCCGACTGGGTTGAGAGCTGGGTTGCTCCCGGACCAACTTATGAAAGGTCAAGGGGGAAAGTTGAAAAGAGGTAGCCATAATGACACTTCGCCCTAACAAAACTCCCCTGCTGGCTAGTAAATCTATCGTAACAGTACAGTAGACTACGTTATAACCATCTGCGTTTGTGCCGTTACATACGACATGGGCTTAACGATGTAGACAAAGACAGAATCTGCGGTTCTGCCTTAGGCATTTGAATAATTCCGCTTCCATTTATATCCTGACTAGCATATAACTATGTACATTACTTTTAAAACACTCGCCCTCGCGCGAGAGTAGAAATATGCTATTATACCATGTAAAATTTTGCACGCTCACGTTATAATTTATGCAATTCAAACAAAATTTGAAAAATTGACAATTTTCAGAATTTTTTTGGCCCAATGAGTTTTATGGCCAAATCGGCTGGTCAAAACCTACGGAGCGTGTACAGGGTGTCTTAGATGACCATCGATGGCATGATAGCTGCTCACTCAACGTTAGTGGCATATGGTCGAATACGAGCCAGGATACTGATAGATGCTTTTAGCCTAATTGTTGTGATAAACTTATTGAATAGGTAAGTTTTCAAATCTATTTGATAAGTTTCTTTGAATGCACTCTGCGACAGCAGAGAGCACCCCATTTTAGCTTAACTTTTTGGCATCACCGAGCTTTCAAGAACTCATAACTTTGAACTGGTTCGACCAAATTGGTTCATTTTCTCAGTCCCCCAAGATTTGACGATGGTCTTACGATAGAAATAGAAAAATTTGGAAGTCTTAAGTTTTTTGGGCAAGTTATGGCCGTTCGCGCAATTCACCAGGCTCAATTAGACTCTTCATACTGACATCTTCACTCTATTAAGATAATTTGCAGGTTCAGAATTTTCAGGTGGACTGCTCCCGATGGTAGTGTAAGACCGAGACAATCCGTGAGTCAACTGAAGCAAGCTTCGGTGTTAACTCGGGAAGTAAAAATCAGTTTAATATTGGTGCCAGGCTATGCCCAGCATGCCAGATATTAAGCTGACAAGAACAGATACTACACATGATCTTAGCCAAAAGGGCGAGAAGCGATAGCTAAACCTTTTCCTAATTTTGGTACATGCCTTGAACACAACAATGAAAAAACAGCTCGCATCATAAAAATTTATATTTATCCGACTGGGTTGAGAGCTGGGTTGCTCCCGGACCAACTTATGAAAGGTCAAGGGGGAAAGTTGAAAAGAGGTAGCCATAATGACACTTCGCCCTAACAAAACTCCCCTGCTGGCTAGTAAATCTATCGTAACAGTACAGTAGACTACGTTATAACCATCTGCGTTTGTGCCATTACATACGACATGGGCTTAACGATGTAGACAAAAACAGAATCTGCGGTTCTGCCTTAGGCATTTGAATAATTCCGCTTCCATTTATATCCTGACTAGCATATAACTATGTACATTACTTTTAAAACACTCGCCCTCGCGCGAGAGTAGAAATATGCTATTATACCATGTAAAATTTTGCACGCTCACGTTATAATTTATGCAATTCAAACAAAATTTGAAAAATTGACAATTTTCAGAATTTTTTTGGCCCAATGAGTTTTATGGCCAAATCGGCTGGTCAAAACCTACGGAGCGTGTACAGGGTGTCTTAGATGACCATCGATGGCATGATAGCTGCTCACTCAACGTTAGTGGCATATGGTCGAATACGAGCCAGGATACTGATAGATGCTTTTAGCCTAATTGTTGTGATAAACTTATTGAATAGGTAAGTTTTCAAATCTATTTGATAAGTTTCTTTGAATGCACTCTGCGACAGCAGAGAGCACCCCATTTTAGCTTAACTTTTTGGCATCACCGAGCTTTCAAGAACTCATAACTTTGAACTGGTTCGACCAAATTGGTTCATTTTCTCAGTCCCCCAAGATTTGACGATGGTCTTACGATAGAAATAGAAAAATTTGGAAGTCTTAAGTTTTTTGGGCAAGTTATGGCCGTTCGCGCAATTCACCAGGCTCAATTAGACTCTTCATACTGACATCTTCACTCTATTAAGATAATTTGCAGGTTCAGAATTTTCAGGTGGACTGCTCCCGATGGTAGTGTAAGACCGAGACAATCCGTGAGTCAACTGAAGCAAGCTTCGGTGTTAACTCGGGAAGTAAAAATCAGTTTAATATTGGTGCCAGGCTATGCCCAGCATGCCAGATATTAAGCTGACAAGAACAGATACTACACATGATCTTAGCCAAAAGGCCGAGAAGCGATAGCTAAACCTTTTCCTAATTTTGGTACATGCCTTGAACACAACAATGAAAAAACAGCTCGCATCATAAAAATTTATATTTATCCGACTGGGTTGAGAGCTGGGTTGCTCCCGGACCAACTTATGAAAGGTCAAGGGGGAAAGTTGAAAAGAGGTAGCCATAATGACACTTCGCCCTAACAAAACTCCCCTGCTGGCTAGTAAATCTATCGTAACAGTACAGTAGACTACGTTATAACCATCTGCGTTTGTGCCGTTACATACGACATGGGCTTAACGATGTAGACAAAGACAGAATCTGCGGTTCTGCCTTAGGCATTTGAGTAATTCCGCTTCCATTTATATCCTGACTAGCATATAACTATGTACATTACTTTTAAAACACTCGCCCTCGCGCGAGAGTAGAAATATGCTCTTATACCATGTAAAATTTTGCACGCTCACGTTATAATTTATGCAATTCAAACAAAATTTGAAAAATTGACAATTTTCAGAATTTTTTTGGCCCAATGAGTTTTATGGCCAAATCGGCTGGTCAAAACCTACGGAGCGTGTACAGGGTGTCTTAGATGACCATCGATGGCATGATAGCTGCTCACTCAACGTTAGTGGCATATGGTCGAATACGAGCCAGGATACTGATAGATGCTTTTAGCCTAATTGTTGTGATAAACTTATTGAATAGGTAAGTTTTCAAATCTATTTGATAAGTTTCTTTGAATGCACTCTGCGACAGCAGAGAGCACCCCATTTTAGCTTAACTTTTTGGCATCACCGAGCTTTCAAGAACTCATAACTTTGAACTGGTTCGACCAAATTGGTTCATTTTCTCAGTCCCCCAAGATTTGACGATGGTCTTACGATAGAAATAGAAAAATTTGGAAGTCTTAAGTTTTTTGGGCAAGTTATGGCCGTTCGCGCAATTCACCAGGCTCAATTAGACTCTTCATACTGATATCTTCACTCTATTAAGATAATTTGCAGGTTCAAAATTTTCAGGTGGACTGCTCCCGATGGTAGTGTAAGACCGAGACAATCCGTGAGTCAACTGAAGCAAGCTTCGGTGTTAACTCGGGAAGTAAAAATCAGTTTAATATTGGTGCCAGGCTATGCCCAGCATGCCAGATATTAAGCTGACAAGAACAGATACTACACATGATCTTAGCCAAAAGGCCGAGAAGCGATAGCTAAACCTTTTCCTAATTTTGGTACATGCCTTGAACACAACAATGAAAAAACAGCTCGCATCATAAAAATTTATATTTATCCGACTGGGTTGAGAGCTGGGTTGCTCCCGGACCAACTTATGAAAGGTCAAGGGGGAAAGTTGAAAAGAGGTAGCCATAATGACACTTCGCCCTAACAAAACTCCCCTGCTGGCTAGTAAATCTATCGTAACAGTACAGTAGACTACGTTATAACCATCTGCGTTTGTGCCGTTACATACGACATGGGCTTAACGATGTAGACAAAGACAGAATCTGCGGTTCTGCCTTAGGCATTTGAGTAATTCCGCTTCCATTTATATCCTGACTAGCATATAACTATGTACATTACTTTTAAAACACTCGCCCTCGCGCGAGAGTAGAAATATGCTCTTATACCATGTAAAATTTTGCACGCTCACGTTATAATTTATGCAGTTCAAACAAAATTTGAAAAATTGACAATTTTCAGAATTTTTTTGGCCCAATGAGTTTTATGGCCAAATCGGCTGGTCAAAACCTACGGAGCGTGTACAGGGTGTCTTAGATGACCATCGATGGCATGATAGCTGCTCACTCAACGTTAGTGGCATATGGTCGAATACGAGCCAGGATACTGTTAGATGCTTTTAGCCTAATTTTTGTGATAAACTTATTGAATAGGTAAGTTTTCAAATCTATTTGATAAGTTTCTTTGAATGCACTCTGCGACAGCAGAGAGCACCCCATTTATTGAAAAATGCAAGAAAAAAATTGCACTAACTTAAAAGTTAGGTTTTAGGTCGATTTTCTTCCAAAATGGCCGAATTTCAGCTCGCCCCAAAATTTCAACTGATGATTACTCCACGAACACTGAAGCTAAACAAGTCGATTTGGGCTCGTTGGAATTGTTCTGAGTCCAAAATTGTGATACGATATTGAAAAAATAAAATTTAGACAGAAAAGAACAAAAATTTTGAAATTTTCGTTTTTTGCACCACGCTCGATTAGGCTTAACTTTTTGGCATCACCGAGCTTTCAAGAACTCATAACTTTGAACTGGTTCGACCAAATTGGTTCATTTTCTCAGTCCCCCAAGATTTGACGATGGTCTTACGATAGAAATAGAAAAATTTGGAAGTCTTAAGTTTTTTGGGCAAGTTATGGCCGTTCGCGCAATTCACCAGGCTCAATTAGACTCTTCATACTGACATCTTCACTCTATTAAGATAATTTGCAGGTTCAGAATTTTCAGGTGGACTGCTCCCGATGGTAGTGTAAGACCGAGACAATCCGTGAGTCAACTGAAGCAAGCTTCGGTGTTAACTCGGGAAGTAAAAATCAGTTTATTATTGGTGCCAGGCTATGCCCAGCATGCCAGATATTAAGCTGACAAGAACAGATACTACAAATGATTTTAGCCAAAAGGCCGAGAAGCGATAGCTAAACCTTTTCCTAATTTTGGTACATGCCTTGAACACAACAATGAAAAAACAGCTCGCATCATAAAAATTTATATTTATCCGACTGGGTTGAGAGCTGGGTTGCTCCCGGACCAACTTATGAAAGGTCAAGGGGGAAAGTTGAAAAGAGGTAGCCATAATGACACTTCGCCCTAACAAAACTCCCCTGCTGGCTAGTAAATCTATCGTAACAGTACAGTAGACTACGTTATAACCATCTGCGTTTGTGCCGTTACATACGACATGGGCTTAACGATGTAGACAAAGACAGAATCTGCGGTTCTGCCTTAGGCATTTGAGTAATTCCGCTTCCATTTATATCCTGACTAACATATAACTATGTACATTTTTTTTAAAACACTCGCCCTCGCGCGAGAGTAGAAATATGCTCTTATACCATGTAAAATTTTGCACGCTCACGTTATAATTTATGCAATTCAAACAAAATTTGAAAAATTGACAATTTTCAGAATTTTTTTGGCCCAATGAGTTTTATGGCCAAATCGGCTGGTCAAAACCTACGGAGCGTGTACAGGGTGTCTTAGATGACCATCGATGGCATGATAGCTGCTCACTCAACGTTAGTGGCATATGGTCGAATACGAGCCAGGATACTGATAGATGCTTTTAGCCTAATTGTTGTGATAAACTTAATGAATAGGTAAGTTTTCAAATCTATTTGATAAGTTTCTTTGAATGCACTCTGCGACAGCAGAGAGCACCCCATTTTATGAAAAATGCAAGAAAAAAATTGCACTAACTTAAAAGTTAGGTTTTAGGTCGATTTTCTTCCAAAATGGCCGAATTTCAGCTCCCCCCAAAATTTCAACTGATGATTACTCCACGAACACTGAAGCTAAAGAAGTCGTTTTGGGCTCGTTGGAATTGTTCTGAGTCCAAAATTGTGATACGATATTGAAAAAATAAAATTTAGACAGAAAAGAACAAAAATTTTGAAATTTTCGTTTTTTGCACCACGCTCGATTAGGCTTAACTTTTTGGCATCACCGAGCTTTCAAGAACTCATAACTTTGAACTGGTTCGACCAAATTGGTTCATTTTCTCAGTCCCCCAAGATTTGACGATGGTCTTACGATAGAAATAGAAAAATTTGGAAGTCTTTAGTTTTTTGGGCAAGTTATGGCCGTTCGCGCAATTCACCAGTCTCAATTAGACTCTTCATACTGACATCTTCACTCTATTAAGATAATTTGCAGGTTCAGAATTTTCAGGTGGACTGCTCCCGATGGTAGTGTAAGACCAGGACAATCCGTGAGTCAACTGAAGCAAGCTTCGGTGTTAACTCGGGAAGTAAAAATCAGTTTAATATTGGTGCCAGGCTATGCCCAGCATGCCAGATATTTAGCTGACAAAAACAGATACTACACATGATCTTAGCCAAAAGGCCGAGAAGCGATAGCTACACCTTTTCCTAATTTTGGTACATGCCTTGAACACAACAATGAAAAAACAGCTCGCATCATAAAAATTTATATTTATCCGACTGGGTTGAGAGCTGGGTTGCTCCCGGACCAACTTATGAAAGGTCAAGGGGGAAAGTTGAAAAGAGGTAGCCATAATGACACTTCGCCCTAACAAAACTCCCCTGCTGGCTAGTAAATCTATCGTAAGAGTACAGTAGACTACGTTATAACCATCTGCGTTTGTGCCGTTACATACGACATGGGCTTAACGATGTGGACAAAGACAGAATCTGCGGTTCTGCCTTAGGCATTTGAGTAATTCCGCTTCCATTTATATCCTGACTAGCATATAACTATGTACATTACTTTTAAAACACTCGCCCTCGCGCGAGAGTAGAAATATGCTCTTATACCATGTAAAATTTTGCACGCTCACGTTATAATTTATGCAATTCAAACAAAATTTGAAAAATTGACAATTTTCAGAATTTTTTTGGCCCAATGAGTTTTATGGCCAAATCGGCTGGTCAAAACCTACGGAGCGTGTACAGGGTGTCTTAGATGACCATCGATGGCATGATAGCTGCTCACTCAACGTTAGTGGCATATGGTCGAATACGAGCCAGGATACTGATAGATGCTTTTAGCCTAATTGTTGTGATAAACTTATTGAATAGGTAAGTTTTCAAATCTATTTGATAAGTTTCTTTGAATGCACTCTGCGACAGCAGAGAGCACCCCATTTTATGAAAAATGCAAGAAAAAAATTGCACTAACTTAAAAGTTAGGTTTTAGGTCGATTTTCTTCCAAAATGGCCGAATTTCAGCTCGCCCCAAAATTTCAACTGATGATTACTCCACGAACACTGAAGCTAAAGAAGTCGTTTTGGGCTCGTTGGAATTGTTCTGAGTCCAAAATTGTGATACGATAATGAAAAAATAAAATTTAGACAGAAAAGAACAAAAATTTTGAAATTTTCGTTTTTTGCACCACGCTCGATTAGGCTTAACTTTTTGGCATCACCGAGCTTTCAAGAACTCATAACTTTGAACTGGTTCGACCAAATTGGTTCATTTTCTCAGTCCCCCAAGATTTGACGATGGTCTTACGATAGAAATAGAATAATTTGGAAGTCTTAAGTTTTTTGGGCAAGTTATGGCCGTTCGCGCAATTCACCAGGCTCAATTAGACTCTTCATACTGACATCTTCACTCTATTAAGATAATTTGCAGGTTCAGAATTTTCAGGTGGACTGCTCCCGATGGTAGTGTAAGACCGAGACAATCCGTGAGTCAACTGAAGCAAGCTTCGGTGTTAACTCGGGAAGTAAAAATCAGTTTATTATTGGTGCCAGGCTATGCCCAGCATGCCAGATATTAAGCTGACAAGAACAGATACTACACATGATTTTAGCCAAAAGGCCGAGAAGCGATAGCTAAACCTTTTCCTAATTTTGGTACATGCCTTGAACACAACAATGAAAAAACAGCTCGCATCATAAAAATTTATATTTATCCGACTGGGTTGAGAGCTGGGTTGCTCCCGGACCAACTTATGAAAGGTCAAGGGGGAAAGTTGAAAAGAGGTAGCCATAATGACACTTCGCCCTAACAAAACTCCCCTGCTGGCTAGTAAATCTATCGTAACAGTACAGTAGACTACGTTATAACCATCTGCGTTTGTGCCGTTACATACGACATGGGCTTAACGATGTAGACAAAGACAGAATCTGCGGTTCTGCCTTAGGCATTTGAGTAATTCCGCTTCCATTTATATCCTGACTAGCATATAACTATGTACATTACTTTTAAAACACTCGCCCTCGCGCGAGAGTAGAAATATGCTCTTATACCATGTAAAATTTTGCACGCTCACGTTATAATTTATGCAATTCAAACAAAATTTGAAAAATTGACAATTTTCAGAATTTTTTTGGCCCAATGAGTTTTATGGCCAAATCGGCTGGTCAAAACCTACGGAGCGTGTACAGGGTGTCTTAGATGACCATCGATGGCATGATAGCTGCTCACTCAACGTTAGTGGCATATGGTCGAATACGAGCCAGGATACTGATAGATGCTTTTAGCCTAATTGTTGTGATAAACTTAATGAATAGGTAAGTTTTCAAATCTATTTGATAAGTTTCTTTGAATGCACTCTGCGACAGCAGAGAGCACCCCATTTTATGAAAAATGCAAGAAAAAAATTGCACTAACTTAAAAGTTAGGTTTTAGGTCGATTTTCTTCCAAAATGGCCGAATTTCAGCTCCCCCCAAAATTTCAACTGATGATTACTCCACGAACACTGAAGCTAAAGAAGTCGTTTTGGGCTCGTTGGAATTGTTCTGAGTCCAAAATTGTGATACGATATTGAAAAAATAAAATTTAGACAGAAAAGAACAAAAATTTTGAAATTTTCGTTTTTTGCACCACGCTCGATTAGGCTTAACTTTTTGGCATCACCGAGCTTTCAAGAACTCATAACTTTGAACTGGTTCGACCAAATTGGTTCATTTTCTCAGTCCCCCAAGATTTGACGATGGTCTTACGATAGAAATAGAAAAATTTGGAAGTCTTTAGTTTTTTGGGCAAGTTATGGCCGTTCGCGCAATTCACCAGTCTCAATTAGACTCTTCATACTGACATCTTCACTCTATTAAGATAATTTGCAGGTTCAGAATTTTCAGGTGGACTGCTCCCGATGGTAGTGTAAGACCAGGACAATCCGTGAGTCAACTGAAGCAAGCTTCGGTGTTAACTCGGGAAGTAAAAATCAGTTTAATATTGGTGCCAGGCTATGCCCAGCATGCCAGATATTTAGCTGACAAAAACAGATACTACACATGATCTTAGCCAAAAGGCCGAGAAGCGATAGCTAAACCTTTTCCTAATTTTGGTACATGCCTTGAACACAACAATGAAAAAACAGCTCGCATCATAAAAATTTATATTTATCCGACTGGGTTGAGAGCTGGGTTGCTCCCGGACCAACTTATGAAAGGTCAAGGGGGAAAGTTGAAAAGAGGTAGCCATAATGACACTTCGCCCTAACAAAACTCCCCTGCTGGCTAGTAAATCTATCGTAAGAGTACAGTAGACTACGTTATAACCATCTGCGTTTGTGCCGTTACATACGACATGGGCTTAACGATGTAGACAAAGACAGAATCTGCGGTTCTGCCTTAGGCATTTGAGTAATTCCGCTTCCATTTATATCCTGACTAGCATATAACTATGTACATTACTTTTAAAACACTCGCCCTCGCGCGAGAGTAGAAATATGCTCTTATACCATGTAAAATTTTGCACGCTCACGTTATAATTTATGCAATTCAAACAAAATTTGAAAAATTGACAATTTTCAGAATTTTTTTGGCCCAATGAGTTTTATGGCCAAATCGGCTGGTCAAAACCTACGGAGCGTGTACAGGGTGTCTTAGATGACCATCGATGGCATGATAGCTGCTCACTCAACGTTAGTGGCATATGGTCGAATACCAGCCAGGATACTGATAGATGCTTTTAGCCTAATTGTTGTGATAAACTTATTAAATAGGTAAGTTTTCAAATCTATTTGATAAGTTTCTTTGAATGCACTCTGCGACAGCAGAGAGCACCCCATTTTATGAAAAATGCAAGAAAAAAATTGCACTAACTTAAAAGTTAGGTTTTAGGTCGATTTTCTTCCAAAATGGCCGAAATTCAAATCCCCCCAAAAATTTCAACTGATGATTACTCCACGAACACTGAAGCTAAAGAAGTCGTTTTGGGCTCGTTGGAATTGTTCTGAGTCCAAAATTGTGATACGGTATTGAAAAAATAAAATTTAGACAAAAAAGAACAAAAATTTTGAAATTTTCGTTTTTTGCACCACGCTCGATTAGGCTTAACTTTTTGGCATCACCGAGCTTTCAAGAACTCATAACTTTGAACTGGTTCGACCAAATTGGTTCATTTTCTCAGTCCCCCAAGATTTGACGATGGTCTTACGATAGAAATAGAAAAATTTGGAAGTCTTAAGTTTTTTGGGCAAGTTATGGCCGTTCGCGCAATTCACCAGGCTCAATTAGACTCTTCATACTGACATCTTCACTCTATTAAGATAATTTGCAGGTTCAGAATTTTCAGGTGGACTGCTCCCGATGGTAGTGTAAGACCGGGACAATCCGTGAGTCAACTGAAGCAAGCTTCGGTGTTAACTCGGGAAGTAAAAAGCAGTTTAATATTGGTGCCAGGCTATGCCCAGCATGCCAGATATTAAGCTGACAAGAACAGAAACTACACATGATCTTAGCCAAAAGGCCGAGAAGCGATAGCTAAACTTTTTCCTAATTTTGGTACATATCTTGAACACAACAATGAAAAAACAGCTCGCATCATAAAAATTTATATTTATCCGACTGGGTTGAGAGCTGGGTTGCTCCCGGACCAACTTATGAAAGGTCAAGGGGGAAAGTTGAAAAGAGGTAGCCATAATGACACTTCGCCCTAACAAAACTCCCCTGCTGGCTAGTAAATCTATCGTAAGAGTACAGTAGACTACGTTATAACCATCTGCGTTTGTGCCGTTACATACGACATGGGCTTAACGATGTAGACAAAGACAGAATCTGCGGTTCTGCCTTAGGCATTTGAGTAATTCCGCTTCCATTTATATCCTGACTAGCATATAACTATGTACATTACTTTTAAAACACTCGCCCTCGCGCGAGAGTAGAAATATGCTCTTATACCATGTAAAATTTTGCACGCTCACGTTATAATTTATGCAATTCAAACAAAATTTGAAAAATTGACAATTTTCAGAATTTTTTTGGCCCAATGAGTTTTATGGCCAAATCGGCTGGTCAAAACCTACGGAGCGTGTACAGGGTGTCTTAGATGACCATCGATGGCATGATAGCTGCTCACTCAACGTTAGTGGCATATGGTCGAATACCAGCCAGGATACTGATAGATGCTTTTAGCCTAATTGTTGTGATAAACTTATTAAATAGGTAAGTTTTCAAATCTATTTGATAAGTTTCTTTGAATGCACTCTGCGACAGCAGAGAGCACCTCATTTTATGAAAAATGCAAGAAAAAAATTGCACTAACTTAAAAGTTAGGTTTTAGGTCGATTTTCTTCCAAAATGGCCGAATTTCAGCTCCCCCCAAAATTTCAACTGATGATTACTCCACGAACACTGAAGCTAAAGAAGTCGTTTTGGGCTCGTTGGAATTGTTATGAGTCCAAAATTGTGATACGATATTGAAAAAATAAAATTTAGACAGAAAAGAACAAAAATTTTGAAATTTTCTTTTTTGCACCACGCTCGATTAGGCTTAACTTTTTGGCATCACCGAGCTTTCAAGAACTCATAACTTTGAACTGGTTCGACCAAATTGGTTCATTTTCTCAGTCCCCCAAAATTTGACAATGGTCTTACGATAGAAATAGAAAAATTTGTAAGTCTTAAGTTTTTTCGGCAAGTTATGGCCGTTCGCGCAATTCACCAGGCTTAATTAGACTCTTCATACTGACATCTTCACTCTATTAATATAATTTGCAGGTTCAGAATTTTCAGGTGGACTGCTCCCGATGGTAGTGTAAGACCGGGACAATCCGTGAGTCAACTGAAGCAAGCTTCGGTGTTAACTCGGGAAGTAAAAATCAGTTTAATATTGGTGCCAGGCTATGCCCAGCATGCCAGATATTAAGCTGACAAGAACAGAAACTACACATGATCTTAGCCAAAAGGCCGAGAAGCGATAGCTAAACCTTTTCCTAATTTTGGTACATGCCTTGAACACAACAATGAAAAAACAGCTCGCATCATAAAAATTTATATTTATCCGACTGGGTTGAGAGCTGGGTTGCTCCCGGACCAACTTATGAAAGGTCAAGGGGGAAAGTTGAAAAGAGGTAGCCATAATGACACTTCGCCCTAACAAAACTCCCCTGCTGGCTAGTAAATCTATCGTAAGAGTACAGTAGACTACGTTATAACAATCTGCGTTTGTGCCGTTACATACGACATGGGCTTAACGATGTAGACAAAGACAGAATCTGCGGTTCTGCCTTAGGCATTTGAGTAATTCCGCTTCCATTTATATCCTGACTAGCATATAACTATGTACATTACTTTTAAAACACTCGGCCTCGTGCGAGAGTAGAAATATGCTCTTATACCATGTAAAATTTTGCACGCTCACGTTATAATTTATGCAATTCAAACAAAATTTGAAAAATTGACAATTTTCAGAATTTTTTTGGCCCAATGAGTTTTATGGCCAAATCGGCTGGTCAAAACCTACGGAGCGTGTACAGGGTGTCTTAGATGACCATCGATGGCATGATAGCTGGTCACTCAACGTTAGTGGCATATGGTCGAATACCAGCCAGGATACTGATAGATGCTTTTAGCCTAATTGTTGTGATAAACTTATTAATTAGGTAAGTTTTCAAATCTATTTGATAAGTTTCTTTGAATGCACTCTGCGACAGCAGAGAGCACTTCATTTTATGAAAAATGCAAGCAAAAAATTGCACTAACTTAAAAGTTAGCTTTTAGGTCGATTTTCTTCCAAAATGGCCGAATTTCAGCTCCCCCCAAAATTTCAACTGATGATTACTCCACGAAAACTGAAGCTAAAGAAGTCGTTTTGAGCTCGTTGGAATTGTTCTGAGTCCAAAATTGTGATACGATATTGAAAAAATAAAATTTAGACAGAAAATAACAAAAATTTTGTTTCGTTTTTTGCACCACGCTCGATTAGGCTTAACTTTTTGGCATCACCGAGCTTTCAAGAACTCATAACTTTGAACTGGTTCGACGAAATTGATTCATTTTCTCAGTCCCCCAAGATTTGACGATGGTCTTACGATAGAAATAGCAAAATTTGGAAGTCTTAAGTTTTTTGGTCAAGTTATGGCCGTTCGCGCAATTCACCAGTCTCAATTAGACTCTTCATACTGACATCTTCACTCTATTAAGGTAATTTGCAGGTTCAGAATTTTCAGGTGGACTGCTCCCGATGGTAGTGTAAGACCGGGACAATCCGTGAGTCAACTGAAGCGAGCTTCGGTGTTAACTCGGGAAGTAAAAATCAGTTTAATATTGGTGCCAGGCTATGCCCAGCATGCCAGATATTAAGCTGACAAGAACAGATACTACACATGATCTTAGCCAAAAGGCCGAGAAGCGATAGCTAAACCTTTTCCTAATTTTGGTACATGCTTGAACACAACAATGAAAAAACAGCTCGCATCATAAAAATTTATATTTATCCGACTGGGTTGAGAGCTATGTTGCTCTCGGACCAACTTATGAAAGGTCAAGGGGGAAAGTTGAAAAGAGGTAGCCATAATGACACTTCGCCCTAACAAAACTCCCCTGCTGGCTAGTAAATCTATCGTAAGAGTACAGTAGACTACGTTATAACCATCTGCGTTTGTGCCGTTACATACGACATGGGCTTAACGATGTAGACAAAGACAGAATCTGCGGTTCTGCCTTAGGCATTTGAGTAATTCCGCTTCCATTTATATCCTGACTAGCATATAACTATGTACATTACTTTTAAAACACTCGCCCTCGCGCGAGAGTAGAAATATGCTCTTATACCATGTAAAATTTTGCACGCTCACGTTATAATTTATGCAATTCAAACAAAATTTGAAAAATTGACAATTTTCAGAATTTTTTTGGCCCAATGAGTTTTATGGCCAAATCGGCTGGTCAAAACCTACGGAGCGTGTACAGGGTGTCTTAGATGACCATCTATGGCATGATAGCCGCTCACTCAACGTTAGTGGCATATGGTCGAATACCAGCCAGGATACTGATAGATGCTTTTAGCCTAATTGTTGTGATAAACTTATTAAATAGGTAAGTTTTCAAATCTATTTGATAAGTTTCTTTGAATGCACTCTGCGACAGCAGAGAGCACCCCATTTTATGAAAAATGCAAGAAAAAAATTGTACTAACGTAAAAGTTAGCTTTTAGGTCGATTTTCTTCCAAAAAGGCCGAATTTCAGCTCCCCCCAAAATTTCAACTGATGATTACTCCACGAACACTGAAGCTAAAGAAGTCGTTTTGAGCTCGTTGGAATTGTTCTGAGTCCAAAATTGTGATACGATATTGAAAAATTAAAATTTAGACAGAAAATAACAAAAATTTTGAAATTTTCGTTTTTTTGCACCACGCTCGATTAGGCTTAACTTTTTGGCATCACCGAGCTTTCAAGAACTCATAACTTTGAACTGGTTCGACAAAATTGATTCATTTTCTCAGTCCCCCAAGATTTGACGATGGTCTTACGATAGAAATAGCAAAATTTGGAAGTCTTAAGTTTTTTGGGCAAGTTATGGCCGTTCGCGCAATTCACTAGTCTCAATTAGACTCTTCATACTGACATCTTCACTCTATTAAGGTAATTTGTAGGTTCAGAATTTTCAGGTGGACTGCTCCCGATGGTAGTGTAAGACCGGGACAATCCGTGAGTCAACTGAAGCAAGCTTCGATGTTAACTCGGGAAGTAAAAATCAGTTTAATATTGGTGCCAGGCTATGCCCAGCATGCCAGATATTAAGCTGACAAGAACAGATACTACACATGATCTTAGCCAAAAGGCCGAGAAGCGATAGCTAAACCTTTTCCTAATTTTGGTACATGCCTTGAACACAACAATGAAAAAACAGCTCGCATCATAAAAATTTATATTTATCCGACTGGGTTGAGAGCTATGTTGCTCCCGGACCAACTTATGAAAGGTCAAGGGGGAAAGTTGAAAAGAGGTAGCCATAATGACACTTCGCCCTAACAAAACTCCCCTGCTGGCTAGTAAATCTATCGTAAGAGTACAGTAGACTACGTTATAACCATCTGCGTTTGTGCCGTTACATACGACATGGGTTTAACGATGTAGACAAAGACAGAATCTGCGGTTCTGCCTTAGGCATTTGAGTAATTCCGCTTCCATTTATATCCTGACTAGCATATAACTATGTACATTACTTTTAAAACACTCGCCCTCGCGCGAGAGTAGAAATATGCTCTTATACCATGTAAAATTTTGCACGCTCACGTTATAATTTATGCAATTCAAACAAAATTTGAATAATTGACAATTTTCAGAATTTTTTTGGCCCAATGAGTTTTATGGCCAAATCGGCTGGTCAAAACCTACGGAGCGTGTACAGGGTGTCTTAGATGACCATCTATGGCATGATAGCTGCTCACTCAACGTTAGTGGCATATGGTCGAATAACAGCCAGGATACTGATAGATGCTTTTAGCCTAATTGTTGTGACAAACTTATTAAATAGGTAAGTTTTCAAATCTATTTGATAAGTTTCTTTGAATGCACTCTGCGACAGCAGAGAGCACCCCATTTTATAAAAAATGCAAGAAAAAATTGCACTAACTTAAAAGTTAGCTTTTAGGTCGATTTTCTTCCAAAATGGCCGAATTTCAGCTCCCCCCAAAATTTCAACTGATGATTACTCCACGAACACTGAAGCTAAAGAAGTCGTTTTGAGCTCGTTGGAATAGTTCTGAGTCCAAAATTGTGATACGATATTGAAAAAATAAAATTTAGACAGAAAAGAACAAAAATTTTGAAATTTTCGTTTTTTGCACCACGCTCGATTAGGCTTAACTTTTTGGCATCACCGAGCTTTCAAGAACTCATAACTTTGAACTGGTTCGACAAAATTGGTTCATTTTCTCAGTCCCCCAAGATTTGACGATGGTCTTACGATAGAAATAGCAAAATTTGGAAGTGTTAAGTTTTTTGGGCAAGTTATGGCCGTTCGCGCAATTCACCAGTCTCAATTAGACTCTTCATACTGACATCTTCACTCTATTAAGGTAATTTGCAGGTTCAGAATTTTCAGGTGGACTGCTCCCGATGGTAGTGTAAGACCGGGACAATCCGTGAGTCAACTGAAGCAAGCTTCGGTGTTAACTCGGGAAGTAAAAATCAGTTTAATAATGGTGCCAGGCTATGCCCAGCATGCCAGATATTAAGCTGACAAGAACAGATACTACACATGATCTTAGCCAAAAGGCCGAGATGTGATAACTAAACATTTTCCTAATTTTGGTACATGCCTTGAACACAACAATGAAAAAACAGCTCGCATCATAAAAATTTATATTTATCCGACTGGGTTGAGAGCTGGGTTGCTCCCGGACCAACTTATGAAAGGTCAAGGGGGAAAGTTGAAAAGAGGTAGCCATAACGACACTTCGCCCTAACAAAACTCCCCTGCTGGCTAGTAAATCTATCGTAAGAGTACAGTAGACTACATTATAACCATCTGCGTTTGTGCCGTTACATACGACATGGGCTTAACGATGTGGACAAAGACAGAATCTGCGGTTCTGCCTTAGGCATTTGAGTAATTCCGCTTCCATTTATATCCTGACTAGCATATAACTATGTACATTACTTTTAAAACACTCGCCCTCGCGCGAGAGTAGAAATATGCTCTTATACCATGTAAAATTTTGCACGCTCACGTTATAATTTATGCAATTCAAACAAAATTTGAAAAATTGACAATTTTCAGAATTTTTTTGGCCCAATGAGTTTTATGGCCAAATCGGCTGGTCAAAACCTACGGAGCGTGTACAAGGTGTCTTAGATGACCATTTATGGCATGATAGCCGCTCACTCAACGTTAGTGGCATATGGTCGAATACCAGCCAGGATACTGATAGATGCTTTTAGCCTAATTGTTGTGACAAACTTATTAAATAGGTAAGTTTTCAAATCTATTTGATAAGTTTCTTTGAATGCACTCTGCGACAGCAGAGAGCACCCCATTTTATAAAAAATGCAAGAAAAAATTGCACTAACTTAAAAGTTAGCTTTTAGGTCGATTTTCTTCCAAAATGGCCGAATTTCAGCTCCCCCCAAAATTTCAACTGATGATTTCTCCACGAACACTGAAGCTAAAGAAGTCGTTTTGGGCTCGTTGGAATAGTTCTGAGTCCAAAATTGTGATACGATATTGAAAAAATGAAATTTAGACAGAAAGAACAAAAATTTTGAAATTTTCGTTTTTTGCACCACGCTCGATTAGGCTTAACTTTTTGGCATCACCGAGCTTTCAAGAACTCATAACTTTGAACTGGTTCGACAAAATTGGTTCATTTTCTCAGTCCCCCAAGATTTGACGATGGTCTTACGATAGAAATAGCAAAATTTGGAAGTGTTAAGTTTTTTGGGCAAGTTATGGCCGTTCGCGCAATTCACCAGGCTCAATTAGACTCTTCATACTGACATCTTCACTCTATTAAGGTAATTTGCAGGTTCAGAATTTTCAGGTGGACTGCTCCCGATGGTAGTGTAAGACCGGGACAATCCGTGAGTCAACTGAAGCAAGCTTCGGTGTTAACTCGGGAAGTAAAAATCAGTTTAATATTGGTGCCAGGCTATGCGCAGCATGCCAGATATTAAGCTGACAAGAACAGATACTACACATGATCTTAGCCAAAAGGCCGAGAAGCGATAGCTAAACCGTTTCCTAATTTTGGTACATGCCTTGAACACAACAATGAAAAAACAGCTCGCATCATAAAAATTTATATTTATCCGACTGGGTTGAGAGCTGGGTTGCTCCCGGACCAACTTATGAAAGGTCAAGGGGGAAAGTTGAAAAGAGGTAGCCATAATGACACTTCGCCCTATCAAAACTCATCTGCTGGCTAGTAAATCTATCGTAAGAGTACAGTAGACTACGTTATAACCATCTGCGTTTGTGCCGTTACATACGACATGGGCTTAACGATGTGGACAAAGACAGAATCTGCGGTTCTGCCTGAGGCATTGGAGTAATTCCGCTTCCATTTATATTCTGACTAGCATATAACTATGTACATTACTTTTAAAACACTCGCCCTCGCGCGAGAGTAGAAATATGCTCTTATACCATGTAAAATTTTGCACGCTCACGTTATAATTTATGCAATTCAAACAAAATTTGAAAAATTGACAATTTTCAGAATATTTTTGGCCCAATGAGTTTTATGGCCAAATCGGCTGGTCAAAACCTACGGAGCGTGTACAGGGTGTCTTAGATGACCATCTATGGCATGATAGCCGCTCACTCAACGTTAGTGGCATATGGTCGAATACCAGCCAGGATACTGATAGATGCTTTTAGCCTAATTGTTGTGATAAACTTATTAAATAGGTAAGTTTTCAAATCTATTTGAAAAGTTTCTTTGAATGCACTCTGCGACAGCAGAGAGCACCCCATTTTATGAAAAATGCAAGAAAAAAATTGCACTAAATTAAAAGTTAGCTTTTAGGTCGATTTTCTTCCAAAATGGCCGAATTTCAGCTCCCCCAAAATTTCAACTGATGATTACTCCACGAACACTGAAGCTAAAGAAGTCGTTTTGGGCTCGTTGGAATTGTTCTGAGTCCAAAATTGTGATACGATATTGAAAAAATAAAATTTAGACAGAAAAGAACAAAAATTTTGAAATTTTTGTTTTTTGCACCACGCTCGATTAGGCTTAACTTTTTGGCATCACCGAGCTTTCAAGAACTCATAACTTTGAACTGGTTCGACAAAATTGGTTCATTTTCTCAGTCCCCCAAGATTTGACGATGGTCTTACGATAGAAATAGCAAAATTTGGAAGTGTTAAGTTTTTTGGGCAAGTTATGGCCGTTCGCGCAATTCACCAGGCTCAATTAGACTCTTCATACTGACATCTTCACTCTATTAAGGTAATTTGCAGGTTCAGAATTTTCAGGTGGACTGCTCCTGATGGTAGTGTAAGACCGGGACAATCCGTGAGTCAACTGAAGCAAGCTTCGGTGTTAACTCGGGAAGTAAAATCAGTTTAATATTGGTGCCAGGCTATGCCCAGCATGCCAGATATTAAGCTGACAAGAACAGATACTACACATGATCTTAGCCAAAAGGCCGAGAAGCGATAGCTAAACCTTTTCCTAATTTTGGTACATGCCTTGAACACAACAATGAAAAAACAGCTCGCATCATAAAAATTTATATTTATCCGACTGGGTTGAGAGCTGGGTTGCTCCCGGACCAACTTATGAAAGGTCAAGGGGGAAAGTTGAAAAGAGGTAGCCATAATGACACTTCGCCCTAACAAAACTCCCCTGCTGGCTAGTAAATCTATCGTAAGAGTACAGTAGACTACGTTATAACCATCTGCGTTTGTGCCGTTACATACGACATGGGCTTAACGATGTGGACAAAGATAGAATCTGCGGTTCTGCCTGAGGCATTGGAGTAATTCCGCTTCCATTTATATCCTGACTAGCATATAACTATGTACATTACTTTTAAAACACTCGCCCTCGCGCGAGAGTAGAAATATGCTCTTATACCATGTAAAATTTTGCACGCTCACGTTATAATTTATGCAATTCAAACAAAATTTGAAAAATTGACAATTTTCAGAATATTTTTGGCCCAATGAGTTTTATGGCCAAATCGGCTGGTCAAAACCTACGGAGCGTGTACAAGGTGTCTTAGATGACCATCTATGGCATGATAGCCGCTCACTCAACGTTAGTGGCATATGGTCGAATACCAGCCAGGATACTGATAGATGCTTTTAGCCTAATTGTTGTGATAAACTTAGTAAATAGGTAAGTTTTCAAATCTATTTGATAAGTTTCTTTGAATGCACTCTGCGACAGCAGAGAGCACCCCATTTTATGAAAAATGCAAGAAAAAAATTGCACTAAATTAAAAGTTAGCTTTTAGGTCGATTTTCTTCCAAAATGGCCGAATTTAAGCTCCCCCCAAAATTTCAACTGATGATTACTCCACGAACACTGAAGCTAAAGAAATCGTTTTGGGCTCGTTGGAATTGTTCTGAGTCCAAAATTGTGATACGATATTGAAAAAATAAAATTTAGAAAGAAAAGAACAAAAATTTTGAAATTTTTGTTTTTTGCACCACGCTCGATTAGGCTTAACTTTTTGGCATCACCGAGCTTTCAAGAACTCATAACTTTGAACTGGTTCGACGAAATTGGTTCATTTTCTCAGACCCCCAAGATTTGACGATGGTCTTACGATAGAAATAGAATAATTTGGAAGTTTTAAGTTTTTTGGGCAAGTTATGGCCGTTCGCGCAATTCACCAGGCTCAATTAGACTCTTCATACTGACATCTTCACTCTATTAAGGTAATTTGCAGGTTCAGAATTTTCAGGTGGACTGCTCCCGATGGTAGTGTAAGACCGGGACAATCCGTGAGTCAACTGAAGCAAGCTTTGGTGTTAACTCGGGAAGTAAAAATCAGTTTAATATTGGTGCCAGGCTATGCGCAGCATGCCAGATATTAAGCTGACAAGAACAGATACTACACATGATCTTAGCCAAAAGGCCGAGAAGCGATAGCTAAACCTTTTCCTAATTTTGGTACATGCCTTGAACACAACAATGAAAAAACAGCTCGCATCATAAAAATTTATATTTATCCGACTGGGTTGAGAGCTGGGTTGCTCCCGGACCAACTTATGAAAGGTCAAGGGGGAAAGTTGAAAAGAGGTAGCCATAATGACACTTCGCCCTAACAAAACTCCCCTGCTGGCTAGTAAATCTATCGTAAGAGTACAGTAGACTACGTTATAACCATCTGCGTTTGTGCCGTTACATACGACATGGGCTTAACGATGTGGACAAAGACAGAATCTGCGGTTCTGCCTGAGGCATTGGAGTAATTCCGCTTCCATTTATAAACTGACTAGCATATAACTATGTACATTACTTTTAAAACACTCGCCCTCGCGCGAGAGTAGAAATATGCTCTTATACCATGTAAAATTTTGCACGCTCACGTTATAATTTATGCAATTCAAACAAAATTTGAAAAATTGACAATTTTCAGAATTTTTTTGGCCCAATGAGTTTTATGGCCAAATCGGCTAGTCAAAACCTACGGAGCGTGTACAGGGTGTCTTAGATGACAATCTATGGCATGATAGCCGCTCACTCAACGTTAGTGGTATATGGTCGAATACCAGCCAGGATACTGATAGATGCTTTTAGCCTAATTGTTGTGATAAACTTATTAAATAGGTAAGTTTTCAAATCTATTTGATAAGTTTCTTTGAATGCACTCTGCGACAGCAGAGAGCACCCCATTTTATGAAAAATGCAAGAAAATAATTGCACTAAATTAAAAGTTAGCTTTTAGGTCGATTTTCTTCCAAAATGGCCGAATTTCAGCTCCCCCCAAAATTTCAACTGATGATTACTCCACGAACACTGAAGCTAAAGAAATCGTTTTGGGCTCGTTCGAATTGTTCTGAGTCCAAAATTGTGATAAGATATTGAAAAAATAAAATTTAGACAGAAAAGAACAAAAATTTTGAAATTTTTGTTTTTTGCACCACGCTCAATTAGGCTTAACTTTTTGGCATCACCGAGCTTTCAAGAACTCATAACTTTGAACTGGTTCGACGAAATTGGTTCATTTTCTCAGACCCCCAAGATTTGACGATGGTCTTACGATAGAAATAGAAAAATTTGGAAGTTTTAAGTTTTTTGGGCAAGTTATGGCCGTTCGCGCAATTCACCAGGCTCAATTAGACTCTTCATACTGACATCTTCACTCTATTAAGGTAATTTGCAGGTTCAGAATTTTCAGGTGGACTGCTCCCGATGGTAGTGTAAGACCGGGAAAATCCGTAAGTCAACTGAAGCAAGCTTTGGTGTTAACTCGGGAAGTAAAAATCAGTTTAATATTGGTGCCAGGCTATGCCCAGCATGCCAGATATTAAGCTGACAAGAACAGATACTACACATGATCTTAGCCAAAAGGCCGAGAAGTGATAGCTAAACCTTTTCCTAATTTTGGTACATGCCTTGAACACAACAATGAAAAAACAGCTCGCATCATAAAAATTTATATTTATCCGACTGGGTTGAGAGCTGGGTTGCTCCCGGACCAACTTATGAAAGGTCAAGGGGGAAAGTTGAAAAGAGGTAGCCATAATGACACTTCGCCCTAACAAAACTCCCCTGCTGGCTAGTAAATCTATCGTAAGAGTACAGTAGACTACGTTATAACCATCTGCGTTTGTGCCGTTACATACGACATGGGCTTAACGATGTGGACAAAGACAGAATCTGCGGTTCTGCCTTAGGCATTTGAGTAATTCCGCTTCCATTTATATCCTGACTAGCATATAACTATGTACATTACTTTTAAAACACTCGCCCTCGCGCGAGAGTAGAAATATGCTCTTATACCATGTAAAATTTTGCACGCTCACGTTATAATTTATGCAATTCAAACAAAATTTGAAAAATTGACAATTTTCAGAATTTTTTTGGCCCAATGAGTTTTATGGCCAAATCGGCTGGTCAAAACCTACGGAGCGTGTACAAGGTGTCTTAGATGACCATTTATGGCATGATAGCCGCTCACTCAACGTTAGTGGCATATGGTCGAATACCAGCCAGGATAATGATAGATGCTTTTAGCCTAATTGTTGTGACAAACTTATTAAATAGGTAAGTTTTCAAATCTTTTTGATAAGTTTCTTTGAATGCACTCTGCGACAGCAGAGAGCACCCCATTTTATAAAAAATGCAAGAAAAAAATTGCACTAACTTAAAAGTTAGCTTTTAGGTCGATTTTCTTCCAAAATGGCCGAATTTCAGCTCCCCCCAAAATTTCAACTGATGATTTCTCCACGAACACTGAAGCTAAAGAAGTCGTTTTGGGCTCGTTGGAATAGTTCTGAGTCCAAAATTGTGATACGATATTGAAAAAATGAAATTTAGACAGAAAAGAACAAAAATTTTGAAATTTTCGTTTTTTGCACCACGCTCGATTAGGCTTAACTTTTTGGCATCACCGAGCTTTCAAGAACTCATAACTTTGAACTGGTTCGACAAAATTGGTTCATTTTCTCAGTCCCCCAAGATTTGACGATGGTCTTACGATAGAAATAGCAAAATTTGGAAGTGTTAAGTTTTTTGGGCAAGTTATGGCCGTTCGCGCAATTCACCAGGCTCAATTAGACTCTTCATACTGACATCTTCACTCTATTAAGGTAATTTGCAGGTTCAGAATTTTCAGGTGGACTGCTCCCGATGGTAGTCGAAAACCGGGTCAATCCGTGAGTCAACTGAAGCAAGCTTCGGTATTAACTCGGGAAGTAAAAATCAGTTTAATATTGGTGCCAGGCTATGCCCAGCTTGCCAGATATTAAGCTGACAAGAACAGATACTACACATGATCTTAGCCAAAAGGCCGAGAAGCGATAGCTAAACCTTTTCCTAATTTTGGTACATGCCTTGAACACAACAATGAAAAAACAGCTCGCATCATAAAAATCTATATTTATCCGACTGGGTTGAGAGCTGGGTTGCTCCCGGACCAACTTATGAAAGGTCAAGGGGGAAAGTTGAAAAGAGGTAGCCATAATGACACTTCGCCCTAACAAAACTCCCCTGCTGGCTAGTAAATCTATCGTAAGAGTACAGTAGACTACGTTATAACCATCTGCGTTTGTGCCGTTACATACGACATGGGCTTAACGATGTGGACAAAGACAGAATCTGCGGTTCTGCCTGAGGCATTGGAGTAATTCCGCTTCCAATTATATCCTGACTAGCATATAACTATGTACATTACTTTTAAAACACTCGCCCTCGCGCGAGAGTAGAAATATGCTCTTATACCATGTAAAATTTTGCACGCTCACGTTATAATTTATGCAATTCAAACAAAATTTGAAAAATTGACATATTTCAGAATATTTTTGGCCCAATGAGTTTTATGGCCAAATCGGCTGGTCAAAACCTACGGAGCGTGTACAGGGTGTCTTAGATGACCATCTATGGCATGATAGCCGCTCACTCAACGTTAGTGGCATATGGTCGAATACCAGCCAGGATACTGATAGATGCTTTTAGCCTAATTGTTGTGATAAACTTATTAAATAGGTAAGTTTTCAAATCTATTTGATAAGTTTCTTTGAATGCACTCTGCGACAGCAGAGAGCACCCCATTTTATGAAAAATGCAAGAAAAAAATTGCACTAAATTAAAAGTTAGCTTTTAGGTCGATTTTCTTCCAAAATGGCCGAATTTCAGCTCCCCCCAAAATTTCAACTGATGATTACTCCACGAACACTGAAGCTAAAGACGTCGTTTTGGGCTCGTTGGAATTGTTCTGAGTCCAAAATTGTGATACGATATTGAAAAAATAAAATTTAGTCAGAAAAGAACAAAATTTTTGAAATTTTTGTTTTTTGCACCACGCTCGATTAGGCTTAACTTTTTGGCATCACCGAGCTTTCAAGAACTCATAACTTTGAACTGGTTCGACAAAATTGGTTCATTTTTTCAGTCCCCCAAGATTTGACAATGGTCTTACGATAGAAATAGAAAAATTTGGAAGTCTTAAGTTTTTTGGGCAAGTTATGGCCGTTCGCGCAATTCACCAGGCTCAATTAGACTCTTCATACTGACATCTTCACTCTATTAAGGTAATTTGCAGGTTCAGAATTTTCAGGCGGACTGCTCCCGATGGTAGTGTAAGACCGGGACAATCCGTGAGTCAACTGAAGCAAGCTTTGGTGTTAACTCGGGAAGTAAAAATCAGTTTAATATTGGTGCCAGGCTATGCCCAGCATGCCAGATATTAAGCTGACAAGAACAGATACTACACATGAGCTTAGCCAAAAGGCCGAGAAGTGATAGCTAAACCTTTTCCTAATTTTGGTACATGCCTTGAACACAACAATGAAAAAACAGCTCGCATCATAAAAATTTATATTTATCCGACTGGGTTGAGAGCTGGGTTGCTCCCGGACCAACTTATGAAAGGTCAAGGGGGAAAGTTGAAAAGAGGTAGCCATAATGACACTTCGCCCTAACAAAACTCCCCTGATGGCCAGTAAATCTATCGTAAGAGTACAGTAGACTACGTTATAACCATCTGCGTTTGTGCCGTTACATACGACATGGGCTTAACGATGTGGACAAAGACAGAATCTGCGGTTCTGCCTTAGGCATTTGAGTAATTCCGCTTCCATTTATATCCTGACTAGCATATAACTATGTACATTACTTTTAAAACACTCGCCCTCGCGCGAGAGTAGAAATATGCTCTTATACCATGTAAAATTTTGCACGCTCACGTTATAATTTATGCAATTCAAACAAAATTTGAAAAATTGACAATTTTCAGAATTTTTTTGGCCCAATGAGTTTTATGGCCAAATCGGCTGGTCAAAACCTTCGGAGCGTGTACAGGGTGTCTTAGATGACCATCTATGGCATGATAGCCGCTCACTCAACGTTAGTGGCATATGGTCGAATACCAGCCAGGATACTGATAGATGCTTTTAGCCTAATTGTTGTGATAAACTTATTAAATAGGTAAGTTTTCAAATCTATTTGATAAGTTTCTTTGAATGCACTCTGCGACAGCAGAGAGCACTACATTTTATGAAAAATGCAAGAAAAAAATTGCACTAACTTAAAAGTTAGGTTTTAGGTCGATTTTCTTCCAAAATGGCCGAATTTCAGCTCCCCCCAAAATTTCAACTGATGATTACTCCACGAACACTGAAGCTAAAGAAGTCGTTTTGGGCTCGTTGGAATTTTTCTGAGTCCAAAACTGTGATACGATATTGAAAAAATAAGATTTAGACAGAAAAGAACAAAAATTTTGAAATTTTAGTTTTTTGCACCACGCTCGATTAGGCTTAACTTTTTGGCATCACCGAGCTTTCAAGAACTCATAACTTTGAACTGGTTCGACCAAATTGGTTCATTTTCTCAGTGCCCCAAGATTTGACGATGGTCTTACGATAGAAATAGAAAAATTTGGAAGTCTTAAGTTTTTTGGGCAAGTTATGGCCGTTCGCGCAATTCACCAGGCTCAATTAGACTCTTCATACTGACATCTTCACTCTATTAAGATAATTTGCAGGTTCAGAATTTTCAGGTGGACTGCTCCCGATGGTAGTGTAAGACCGGGACAATCCGTGAGTCAACTGAAGCAAGCTTCGGTGTTAACTCGGGAAGTAAAAATCAGTTTAATATTGGTGACAGGCTATGCCCAGCATGCCAGATATTAAGCTGACAAGAACAGATACTACACATGATCTTAGGCAAAAGGCCGAGAAGCGATAGCTAAACCTTTTCCTAATTTTGGTACATGCCTTGAACACAACAATGAAAAAACAGCTCGCATCATAAAAATTTATATTTATCCGACTGGGTTGAGAGCTGGGTTGCTCCCGGACCAACTTATGAAAGGTCAAGGGGGAAAGTTGAAAAGAGGTAGCCATAATGACACTTCGCCCTAACAAAACTCCCCTGCTGGCTAGTAAATCTATCGTAAGAGTACAGTAGACTACGTTATAACCATCTGCGTTTGTGCCGTTACATACGACATGGGCTTAACGATGTGGACAAAGACAGAATCTGCGGTTCTGCCTTAGGCATTTGAGTAATTCCGCTTCCATTTATATCCTGACTAGCATATAACTATGTACATTACTTTTAAAACACTCGCCCTCGCGCGAGAGTAGAAATATGCTCTTATACCATGTAAAATTTTGCACGCTCACGTTATAATTTATGCAATTCAAACAAAATTTGAAAAATTGACAATTTTCAGAATTTTTTTGGCCCAATGAGTTTTATGGCCAAATCGGCTGGTCAAAACCTACGGAGCGTGTACAGGGTGTCTTAGATGACCATCTATGGCATGATAGCCGCTCACTCAACGTTAGTGGCATATGGTCGAATACCAGCCAGGATACTGATAGATGCTTTTAGCCTAATTGTTGTGATAAACTTATTAAGTAGGTAAGTTTTCAAATCTATTTGATAAATTTCTTTGAATGCACTCTGCGACAGCAGAGAGCACCCCATTTTATGAAAAATGCAAGAAAAAAATTGCACTAACTTAAAAGTTAGGTTTTAGGTCGATTTTCTTCCAAAATGGCCGAATTTCAGCTCCCCCCAAAATTTCAACTGATGATTACTCCACGAACACTGAAGCTAAAGAAGTCGTTTTGGGCTCGTTGGAATTGTTCTGAGTCCAAAATTGTGATACGATATTGAAAAAAAAAAATTTAGACAGAAAAGAACCAAAATTTTGAAATTTTCATTTTTTGCACCACGCTCGATTAGGCTTAACTTTTTGGCATCACCGAGCTTTCAAGAACTCATAACTTTGAACTGGTTCGACCAAATTGGTTCATTTTCTCAGTCCCCCAAGATTTGACAATGGTCTTACGCTAGAAATAGAAAAATTTGGAAGTCTTAAGTTTTTTGGGCAAGTTATGGCCGTTCGCGCAATTCACCAGGCTCAATTAGACTCTTCATACTGACATCTTCACTCTATTAACGTAATTTGCAGGTTCAGAATTTTCAGGCGGACTGCTCCCGATGGTAGTGTAAGACCGGGACAATCCGTGAGTCAACTGAAGCAAGCTTCGGTGTTAACTCGGGAAGTAAAAATCAGTTTAATATTGGTGCCAGGCTATGCCCAGCATGCCAGATATTAAGCTGACAAGAACAGATACTACACATGATCTTAGCCAAAAGGCCGAGAAGCGATAGCTAAACCTTTTCCTAATTTTGGTACATGCCTTGAACACAACAATGAAAAAACAGCTCGCATCATAAAAATTTATATTTATCCGACTGGGTTGAGAGCTGGGTTGCTCCCGGACCAACTTATGAAAGGTCAAGGGGGAAAGTTGAAAAGAGGTAGCCATAATGACACTTCGCCCTAACAAAACTCCCCTGCTGGCTAGTAAATCTATCGTAAGAGTACAGTAGACTACGTTATAACCATCTGCGTTTGTGCCGTTACATACGACATGGGCTTAACGATGTGGACAAAGACAGAATCTGCGGTTCTGCCTTAGGCATTTGAGTAATTCCGCTTCCATTTATATCCTGACTAGCATATAACTATGTACATTACTTTTAAAACACTCGCCCTCGCGCGAGAGTAGAAATATGCTCTTATACCATGTAAAATTTTGCACGCTCACGTTATAATTTATGCAATTCAAACAAAATTTGAAAAATTGACAATTTTCAGAATTTTTTTGGCCCAATGAGTTTTATGGCCAAATCGGCTGGTCAAAACCTACGGAGCGTGTACAGGGTGTCTTAGATGACCATCTATGGCATGATAGCCGCTCACTCAACGTTAGTGGCATATGGTCGAATACCAGCCAGGATACTGATAGATGCTGTTAGCCTAATTGTTGTGATAAACTTATTAAATAGGTAAGTTTTCAAATCTATTTGATAAGTTTCTTTGAATGCACTCTGCGACAGCAGAGAGCACCCCATTTTATGAAAAATGCAAGAAAAAAATTGCACTAACTTAAAAGTTAGGTTTTAGGTCGATTTTCTTCCAAAATGGCCGAATTTCAGCTCCCCCCAAAATTTCAACTGATGATTACTCCACGAACACTGAAGCTAAAGAAGTCGTTTTGGGCTCGTTGGAATTGTTCTGAGTCCAAAAATGTGATACGATATTGAAAAAATAAAATTTAGACAGAAAAGAACAAAAATTTTGAAATTTTCATTTTTTGCACCACGCTCGATTAGGCTTAACTTTTTGGCATCACCGAGCTTTCAAGAACTCATAACTTTGAACTGGTTCGACCAAATTGGTTCATTTTCTCAGTCCCCCAAGATTTGACGATGGTCTTACGATAGAAATAGAAAAATTTGGAAGTTTTAAGTTTTTTGGGCAAGTTATGGCCGTTCGCGCAATTCACCAGGCTCAATTAGACTCTTCATACTGACATCTTCACTCTATTAAGGTAATTTGCAGGTTCAGAATTTTCAGGTGGACTGCGCCCGATGGTAGTGTAAGACCGGGACAATCCGTGAGTCAACTGAAGCAAGCTTCGGTGTTAACTCGAGAAGTAAAAATCAGTTTAATATTGGTGCCAGGCTATGCCCAGCATGCCAGATATTAAGCTGACATAAACAGATACTACACATGATCTTAGCCAAAAGGCCGAGAAGCGATAGCTAAACCTTTTCCTAATTTTGGTACATGCCTTGAACACAACAATGAAAAAACAGCTCGCATCATAAAAATTTATATTTATCCGACTGGGTTGAGAGCTGGGTTGCTCCCGGACCAACTTATGAAAGGTCAAGGGGGAAAGTTGAAAAGAGGTAGCCATAATGACAGTTCGCCCTAACAAAACTCCCCTGCTGGCTAGTAAATCTATCGTAAGAGTACATTAGACTACGTTATAACCATCTGCGTTTGTGCCGTTACATACGACATGGGCTTAACGATGTGGACAAAGACAGAATCTGCGGTTCTGCCTTAGGCATTTGAGTAATTCCGCTTCCATTTATATCCGGACTAGCATATAACTATGTACATTACTTTTAAAACACTCGCCCTCGCGCGAGAGTAGAAATATGCTCTTATACCATGTAAAATTTTGCACGCTCACGTTATAATTTATGCAATTCAAACAAAATTTGAAAAATTGACAATTTTCAGAATTTTTTTGGCCCAATGAGTTTTATGGCCAAATCGGCTGGTCAAAACCTACGGAGCATGTACAGGGTGTCTTAGATGACCATCGATGGCATGATAGCTGCTCACTCAACGTTAGTGGCATATGGTCGAATACCAGCCAGGATACTGATAGATGCTTTTAGCCTAATTGTTGTGATAAACTTATTAAATAGGTAAGTTTTCAAATCTATTTGATAAGTTTCTTTGAATGCACTCTGCGACAGCAGAGAGCACCCCATTTTATGAAAAACGCAAGAAAACAATTGCACTAACTTAAAAGTTAGGTTTTAGGTCGATTTTCTTCCAAAATGGCCGAATTTCAGCTCCCCCCAAAATTTCAACTGATGATTACTCCACGAACACTGAAGCTAAAGAAGTCGTTTTGGGCTCGTTGGAATTGTTCTGAGTCCAAAATTGTGATACGATATTGAAAAAAAAAATTTAGACAGAAAAGAACAAAAATTTTGAAATTTTCGTTTTTTGTACCACGCTCGATTAGGCTTAACTTTTTGGCATCACCGAGCTTTCAAGAAC
The DNA here is from genome assembly GCF_963678635.1 of Symsagittifera roscoffensis. Taxonomy (NCBI): domain Eukaryota; kingdom Metazoa; phylum Xenacoelomorpha; order Acoela; family Convolutidae; genus Symsagittifera; species Symsagittifera roscoffensis. The sequence goes on along the minus strand of NC_087067.1, from coordinate 32,934,545 downwards.
TCATAACTTTGAACTGGTTCGACCAAATTGGTTCAATTTCTCAGTCCCCCAAGATTTGACGATGGTATTACGATAGAAACAGAAAAATTTGGAAGTCTTAAGTTTTTTGGGCAAGTTATGGCCGTTCGCGCAATTCACCAGGCTCAATTAGACTCTTCATACTGACATCTTCACTCTATTAAGATAATTTGCAGGTTCAGAATTTTCAGGTGGACTGCTCCCGATGGTAGTGTAAGACCGGGACAATCCGTGAGTCAACTGAAGCAAGCTTCGGTGTTAACTCGGGAAGTAAAAATCAGTTTAATATTGGTGCCAGGCTATGCCCAGCATACCAGATATTAAGCTGACAAGAACAGATACTACACATGATCTTAGCCAAAAGGCCGAGAAGCGATAGCTAAACCTTTTCCTAATTTTGGTACATGCCTTGAACACAACAATGAAAAAACAGCTCGCATCATAAAAATTTATATTTATCCGACTGGGTTGAGAGCTGGGTTGCTCCCGGACCAACTTATGAAAGGTCAAGGGGGAAAGTTGAAAAGAGGTAGCCATAATGACACTTCGCCCTAACAAAACTCCCCTGCTGGCTAGTAAATCTATCGTAAGAGTACAGTAGACTACGTTATAACCATCTGCGTTTGTGCCGTTACATACGACATGGGCTTAACGATGTAGACAAAGACAGAATCTGCGGTTCTGCCTTAGGCATTTGAGTAATTCCGCTTCCATTTATATCCTGACTAGCATATAACTATGTACATTACTTTTAAAACACTCGCCCTCGCGCGAGAGTAGAAATATGCTCTTATACCATGTAAAATTTTGCACGCTCACATAATTATGCAATTCAAACAAAATTTGAAAAATTGACAATTTTCAGAATTTTTTTGGCCCAATGAGTTTTATGGCCAAATCGGCTGGTCAAAACCTACGGAGCGTGTACAGGGTGTCTTAGATGACCATCGATGGCATGATAGCTGCTCACTCAACGTTAGTGGCATATGGTCGAATACCAGCCAGGATACTGATAGATGCTTTTAGCCTAATTGTTGTGATAAACTTATTAAATAGGTATGTTTTCAAATCTATTTGATAAGTTTCTTTGAATGCACTCTGCGACAGCAGAGAGCACCCCATTTTATGAAAAATGCAAGAAAAAAATTGCACTAACTTAAAAGTTAGGATTTAAGTCGATTTTCTTCCAAAATGGCCGAATTTCAGCTCCCCCCAAAGATTCAACTGATGATTACTCCACGAACACTGAAGCTAAAGAAGTCGTTTTGGGCTCGTTGGAATTGTTCTGAGTCCAAAATTGTGATACGATATTGAAAAAATAAAATTTAGACAGAAAAGAACAAAAATTTTGAAATTTTCGTTTTTTGCACCACGCTCGATTAGGCTTAACTTTTTGGCATCACCGAGCTTTCAAGAACTCATAACTTTGAACTGGTTCGACCAAAATGGTTCATTTTCTCAGTCCCCCAAGATTTGACGATGGTCTTACGATAGAAATAGAAAAATTTGGAAGTCTTCAGTTTTTTGGGCAAGTTATGGCCGTTCGCGCAATTCACCAGGCTCAATTAGACTCTTCATACTGACATCTTCACTCTATTAAGATAATTTGCAGGTTCAGAATTTTCAGGTGGACTGCTCCCGATGGTAGTGTAAGACCGGGACAATCCGTGAGTCACCTGAAGCAAGCTTCGCTGTTAACTCGGGAAGTAAAAATCAGTTTAATATTGGTGCCAGGCTATGCCCAGCATGCCAGATATTAAGCTGACAAGAACAGATACTACACATGATCTTAGCCAAAAGGCCGAGAAGCGATAACTAAACCTTTTCCTAATTTTGGTACATGCCTTGAACACAACAATGAAAAAACAGCTCGCATCATAAAAATTTATATTTATCCGACTGGGTTGAGAGCTGGGTTGCTCCCGGACCAACTTATGAAAGGTCAAGGGGGAAAGTTGAAAAGAGGTAGCCAAAACGACACTTCGCCCTAACAAAACTCCCCTGCTGGCTAGTAAATCTATCTTAAGAGTACAGTAGACTACATTATAACCATCTGCGTTTGTGCCGTTACATACGACATGGGCTTAACGATGTGGACAAAGACAGAATCTGCGGTTCTGCCTTAGGCATTTGAGTAATTCCGCTTCCATTTATATCCTGACTAGCATATAACTATGTACATTACTTTTAAAACACTCGCCCTCGCGCGAGAGTAGAAATATGCTCTTATACCATGTAAAATTTTGCACGCTCACGTTATAATTTATGCAATTCAAACAAAATTTGAAAAATTGACAATTTTCAGAATTTTTTTGGCCCAATGAGTTTTATGGCCAAATCGGCTGGTCAAAACCTACGGAGCGTGTACAGGGTGTCTTAGATGACCATCGATGGCATGATAGCTGCTCACTCAACGTTAGTGGCATATGGTCGAATACCAGCCAGGATACTGATAGATGCTTTTAGCCTAATTGTTGTGATAAACTTATTAAGTAGGTATGTTTTCAAATCTATTTGATAAGTTTCTTTGAATGCACTCTGCGACAGCAGAGAGCACCCCATTTTATGAAAAATGCAAGAAAAAAATTGCACTAACTTAAAAGTTAGGATTTAGGTCGATTTTCTTCCAAAATGGCCGAATTTCAGCTCCCCCCAAAGATTCAACTGATGATTACTCCACGAACACTGAAGCTAAAGAAGTCGTTTTGGGCTCGTTGGAATTGTTCTGAGTCCAAAATTGTGATACGATATTGAAAAAATAAAATTTAGACAGAAAAGAACAAAAATTTTGAAATTTTCGTTTTTTGCACCACGCTCGATTAGGCTTAACTTTTTGGCATCACCGAGCTTTCAAGAACTCATAACTTTGAACTGGTTCGACCAAAATGGTACATTTTCTCAGTCCCCCAAGATTTGACGATGGTCTTACGATAGAAATAGAAAAATTTGGAAGTCTTAAGTTTTTTGGGCAAGTTATGGCCGTTCGCGCAATTCACCAGGCTCAATTAGACTCTTCATACTGACATCTTCACTCTATTAAGATAATTTGCAGGTTCAGAATTTTCAGGTGGACTGCTCCCGATGGTAGCGTAAGACCGGGACAATCCGTGAGTCAACTGAAGCAAGCTTCGCTGTTAACTCGGGAAGTAAAAATCAGTTTAATATTGGTGCTAGGCTATGCCCAGCATGCCAGATATTAAGCTGACAAGAACAGATACTACACATGATCTTAGCCAAAAGGCCGAGAAGCGATAACTAAACCTTTTCCTAATTTTGGTACATGCCTTGAACACAACAATGAAAAAACAGCTCGCATCATAAAAATTTATATTTATCCGACTGGGTTGAGAGCTGGGTTGCTCCCGGACCAACTTATGAAAGGTCAAGGGGGAAAGTTGAAAAGAGGTAGCCATAACGACACTTCGCCCTAACAAAACTCCCCTGCTGGCTAGTAAATCTATCGTAAGAGTACAGTAGACTACATTATAACCATCTGCGTTTGTGCCGTTACATACGACATGGGCTTAACGATGTGGACAAAGACAGAATCTGCGGTTCTGCCTTAGGCATTTGAGTAATTCCGCTTCCATTTATATCCTGACTAGCATATAACTATGTACATTACTTTTAAAACACTCGCCCTCGCGCGAGAGTAGAAATATGCTCTTATACCATGTAAAATTTTGCACGCTCACGTTATAATTTATGCAATTCAAACAAAATTTGAAAAATTGACAATTTTGAGAATTTTTTTGGCCCAATGAGTTTTATGGCCAAATCGGCTGGTCAAAACCTACGGAGCGTGTACAGGGTGTCTTAGATGACCATCTATGGCATGATAGCCGCTCACTCAACGTTAGTGGCATATGGTCGAATACCAGCCAGGATACTGATAGATGCTTTTAGCCTAATTGTTGTGATAAACTTATTAAGTAGGTAAGTTTTCAAATCTATTTGATAAGTTTCTTTGAATGCACTCTGCGACAGCAGAGAGCACCCCATTTTATGAAAAATGCAAGAAAAAAATTGCACTAAGTTAAAAGTTAGGTTTTAGGTCGATTTTCTTCCAAAATGGCCGAATTTCAGCTCCCCCCAAAATTTCAACTGATGATTACTCCACGAACACTGAAGCTAAAGAAGTCGTTTTGGGCTCGTTGGAATTGTTCTGAGTTCAAAATTGTGATACGATAATGAAAAAATAAAATTTAGACAGAAAAGAACAAAAATTTTGAAATTTTCGTTTTTTGCACCACGCTCGATTAGGCTTAACTTTTTGGCATCACCGAGCTTTCAAGAACTCATAACTTTGAACTGGTTCGACCAAATTGGTTCATTTTCTCAATCCCCCAAGATTTGACGATGGTCTTACGATAGAAATAGAAAAATTGGGAAGTCTTAATTTTTTTGGGCAAGTTATGGCCGTTCGCGCAATTCACCAGGCTCAATTAGACTCTTCATACTGACATCTTCACTCTATTAAGGTAATTTGCAGGTTCAGAATTTTCAGGTGGACTGCTCCCGATGGTAGTGCAAGACCGGGACAATCCGTGAGTCAACTGAAGCAAGCTTCGGTGTTAACTCGGGAAGTAAAAATCAGTTTAATATTGGTGCCAGGCTATGCCCAGCATGCCAGATATTAAGCTGACAAGAACAGATACTACACATGATCTTAGCCAAAAGGCCGAGAAGCGATAACTAAACCTTTTCCTAATTTTGGTACATGCCTTGAACACAACAATGAAAAAACAGCTCGCATCATAAAAATTTATATTTATCCGACTGGGTTGAGAGCTGGGTTGCTCCCGGACCAACTTATGAAAGGTCAAGGGGCAAAGTTGAAAAGAGGTAGCCATAACGACACTTCGCCCTAACAAAACTCCCCTGCTGGCTAGTAAATCTATCGTAAGAGTACAGTAGACTACATTATAACCATCTGCGTTTGTGCCGTTACATACGACATGGGCTTAACGATGTGGACAAAGACAGAATCTGCGGTTCTGCCTTAGGCATTTGAGTAATTCCGCTTCCATTTTTATCCTGACTAGCATATAACTATGTACATTACTTTTAAAACACTCGCCCTCGCGCGAGAGTAGAAATATGCTCTTATACCATGTAAAATTTTGCACGCTCACCTTATAATTTATGCAATTCAAACAAAATTTGAAAAATTGACAATTTTGGGAATTTTTTTGGCCCAATGAGTTTTATGGCCAAATCGGCTGGTCAAAACCTACGGAGCGTGTACAGGGTGTCTTAGATGACCATCTATGGCATGATAGCCGCTCACTCAACGTTAGTGGCATATGGTCGAATACCAGCCAGGATACTGATAGATGCTTTTAGCCTAATTGTTGTGATAAACTTATTAAGTAGGTAAGTTTTCAAATCTATTTGATAAGTTTCTTTGAATGCACTCTGCGACAGCAGAGAGCACCCCATTTTATGAAAAATGCAAGAAAAAAATTGCACTAACTTAAAAGTTAGGTTTTAGGTCGATTTTCTTCCAAAATGGCCGAATTTCAGCTCCCCCCAAAATTTCAACTGATGATTACTCCACGAACACTGAAGCTAAAGAAGTCGTTTTGGGCTCGTTGGAATTGTTCTGAGTCCAAAATTGTGATACGATATTGAAAAAATAAAATTTAGACAGAAAAGAACAAAAATTTTGAAATTTTCGTTTTTTGCACAACGCTCGATTAGGCTTAACTTTTTGGCATAACCGAGCTTTCAAGAACTCATAACTTTGAACTGGTTCGACCAAATTGGTTCATTTTCTCAGTCCCCCAAGATTTGACGATGGTCTTACGATAGAAATAGAAAAATTTGGAAGTCTTAAGTTTTTTGGGCAAGTTATGGCCGTTCGCGCAATTCACCAGGCTCAATTAGACTCTTCATACTGACATCTTCACTCTATTAAGATAATTTGCAGGTTCAGAATTTTCAGGTGGACTGCTCCCGATGGTAGTGTAAGACCGGGAAAATCCGTGAGTCAACTGAAGCAAGCTTCGGTGTTAACTCGGGAAGTAAAAATCAGTTTAATATTGGTGCCAGGCTATGCCCAGCATGCCAGATATTAAGCTGACAAGAACAGATACTACACATGATCTTAGCCAAAAGGCCGAGAAGCGATAACTAAACCTTTTCCTAATTTTGGTACATGCCTTGAACACAACAATGAAAAAACAGCTCGCATCATAAAAATTTATATTTATCCGACTGGGTTGAGAGCTGGGTTGCTCCCGGACCAACTTATGAAAGGTCAAGGGGGAAAGTTGAAAAGAGGTAGCCATAACGACACTTCGCCCTAACAAAACTCCCCTGCTGGCTAGTAAATCTATCGTAAGAGTACAGTAGACTACATTATAACCATCTGCGTTTGTGCCGTTACATACGACATGGGCTTAACGATGTGGACAAAGACAGAATCTGCGGTTCTGCCTTAGGCATTTGAGTAATTCCGCTTCCATTTATATCCTGACTAGCATATAACTATGTACATTACTTTTAAAACACTCGCCCTCGCGCGAGAGTAGAAATATGCTCTTATACCATGTAAAATTTTGCACGCTCACGTTATAATTTATGCAATTCAAACAAAATTTGAAAAACTGACAATTTTGAGAATTTTTTTGGCCCAATGAGTTTTATGGCCAAATCGGCTGGTCAAAACCTACGGAGCGTGTACAGGGTGTCTTAGATGACCATCTATGGCATGATAGCCGCTCACTCAACGTTAGTGGCATATGGTCGAATACCAGCCAGGATACTGATAGATGCTTTTAGCCTAATTGTTGTGATAAACTTATTAAGTAGGTAAGTTTTCAAATCTATTTGATAAGTTTCTTTGAATGCACTCTGCGACAGCAGAGAGCACCCCATTTTATGAAAAATGCAAGAAAAAAATTGCACTAACTTAAAAGTTAGGTTTTAGGTCGATTTTCTTCCAAAATGGCCGAATTTCAGCTCCCCCCAAAATTTCAACTGATGATTACTCCACGAACACTGAAGCTAAAGAAGTCGTTTTGGGCTCGTTGGAATTGTTCTGAGTCCAAAACTGTGATACGATATTGAAAAAATAAAATTTAGACAGAAAAGAACAAAAATTTTGAAATTTTCGTTTTTTGCACCACGCTCGATTAGGCTTAACTTTTTGGCATCACCGAGCTTTCAAGAACTCATAACTTTGAACTGGTTCGACCAAATTGGTTCATTTTCTCAGTCCCCCAAGATTTGACGATGGTCTTACGATAGAAATAGAAAAATTTGGAAGTCTTAAGTTTTTTGGGCAAGTTATGGCCGTTCGCGCAATTCACCAGGCTCAATTAGACTCTTCATACTGACATCTTCACTCTATTAAGATAATTTGCAGGTTCAGAATTTTCAGGTGGACTGCTCCCGATGGTATTGTCAGACCGGGACAATCCGTGAGTCAACTGAAGCAAGCTTCGGTGTTAACTCGGGAAGTATTAATCAGTTTAATATTGGTGCCAGGATATGCCCAGCATGCCAGATATTAAGCTGACAAGAACAGATACTACACATGATCTTAGCCAAAAGGCCGAGAAGCGATAACTAAACCTTTTCCTAATTTTGGTACATGCCTTGAACACAACAATGAAAAACAAGCTCGCATCATAAAAATTTATATTTATCCGACTGGGTTGAGAGCTGGGTTGCTCCCGGACCAACTTATGAAAGGTCAAGGGGGAAAGTTGAAAAGAGGTAGCCATAACGACACTTCGCCCTAACAAAACTCCCCTGCTGGCTAGTAAATCTATCGTAAGAGTACAGTAGACTACATTATAACCATCTGCGTTTGTGCCGTTACATACGACATGGGCTTAACGATGTGGACAAAGACAGAATCTGCGGTTCTGCCTTAGGCATTTGAGTAATTCCGCTTCCATTTTAATCCTGACTAGCATATAACTATGTACATTACTTTTAAAACACTCGCCGTCGCGCGAGAGTAGAAATATGCTCTTATACCATGTAAAATTTTGCACGCTCACGTTATAATTTATGCAATTCAAACAAAATTTGAAAAATTGACAATTTTGAGAATTTTTTTGGCCCAATGAGTTTTATGGCCAAATCGGCTGGTCAAAACCTACGGAGCGTGTACAGGGTGTCTTAGATGACCATCTATGGCATGATAGCCGCTCACTCAACGTTAGTGGCATATGGTCGAATACCAGCCAGGATACTGATAGATGCTTTTAGCCTAATTGTTGTGATAAACTTATTAAGTAGGTAAGTTTTCAAATCTATTTGATAAGTTTCTTTGAATGCACTCTGCGACAGCAGAGAGCACCCCATTTTATGAAAAATGCAAGAAAAAAATTGCACCAACTTAAAAGTTAGGTTTTAGGTCGATTTTCTTCCAAAATGGCCGAATTTCAGCTCCCCCAAAATTTCAACTGATGATTACTCCACGAACACTGAAGCTAAAGAAGTCGTTTTGGGCTCGTTGGAATTGTTCTGAGTCCAAAACTGTGATACGATATTGAAAAAATAAAATTTAGACAGAAAAGAACAAAAATTTTGAAATTTTCGTTTTTTGCACCACGCTCGATTAGGCTTAACTTTTTGGCATCACCGAGCTTTCAAGAACTCATAACTTTGAACTGGTTCGACCAAATTGGTTCATTTTCTCAGTCCCCCAAGATTTGACGATGGTCTTACGATAGAAATAGAAAAATTTGGAAGTCTTAAGTTTTTTGGGCAAGTTATGGCCGTTCGCGCAATTCACCAGGCTCAATTAGACTCTTCATACTGACATCTTCACTCTATTAAGATAATTTGCAGGTTCAGAATTTTCAGGTGGACTGCTCCCGATGGTAGTGTCAGACCGGGATAATCCGTGAGTCAACTGAAGCAAGCTTCGGTGTTAACTCGGGAAGTAAAAATCAGTTTAATATTGGTGCCAGGCTATGCCCAGCATGCCAGATATTAAGCTGACAAGAACAGATACTACACATGATCTTAGCCAAAAGGCCGAGAAGCGATAACTAAACCTTTTCCTAATTTTGGTACATGCCTTGAACACAACAATGAAAAAACAGCTCGCATCATAAAAATTTATATTTATCCGACTGGGTTGAGAGCTGGGTTGCTCCCGGACCAACTTATGAAAGGTCAAGGGGGAAAGTTGAAAAGAGGTAGCCATAACGACACTTCGCCCTAACAAAACTCCCCTGCTGGCTAGTAAATCTATCGTAAGAGTACAGTAGACTACATTATAACCATCTGCGTTTGTGCCGTTACATACGACATGGGCTTAACGATGTGGACAAAGACAGAATCTGCGGTTCTGCCTTAGGCATTTGAGTAATTCCGCTTCCATTTTAATCCTGACTAGCATATAACTATGTACATTACTTTTAAAACACTCGCCCTCGCGCGAGAGTAGAAATATGCTCTTATACCATGTAAAATTTTGCACGCTCACGTTATAATTTATGCAATTCAAACAAAATTTGAAAAATTGACAATTTTCAGAATTTTTTTGGCCCAATGAGTTTTATGGCCAAATCGGCTGGTCGAAACCTACGGAGCGTGTACAGGGTGTCTTAGATGACCATCTATGGCATGATAGCCGCTCACTCAACGTTAGTGGCATATGGTCGAATACCAGCCAGGATACTGATAGATGCTTTTAGCCTAATTGTTGTGATAAACTTATTAAGTAGGTAAGTTTTCAAATCTATTTGATAAGTTTCTTTGAATGCACTCTGCGAGAGCAGAGAGCACCCCATTTTATGAAAAATGCAAGAAAAAAATTGCACTAACTTAAAAGTTAGGTTTTAGGTCGATTTTCTTCCAAAATGGCCGAATTTCAGCTCCCCCCAAAATTTCAACTGATGATTACTCCACGAACACTGAAGCTAAAGAAGTCGTTTTGGGCTCGTTGGAATTGTTCTGAGTCCAAAATTGTGATACGATATTGAAAAAATAAAATTTAGACAGAAAAGAACAAAAATTTTGAAATTTTCGTTTTTTGCACCACGCTCGATTAGGCTTAACTTTTTGGCATCACCGAGCTTTCAAGAACTCATAACTTTGAACTGGTTCTACCAAATTGGTTCATTTTCTCAGTCCCCCAAGATTTGACGATGGTCTTACGATAGAAATAGAAAAATTTGGAAGTCTTAAGTTTTTTGGGCAAGTTATGGCCGTTCGCGCAATTCACCAGGCTCAATTAGACTCTTCATACTGACATCTTCACTCTATTAAGATAATTTGCAGGTTCAGAATTTTCAGGTGGACTGCTCCCGATGGTAGTGTAAGACCGGGACAATCCGTGAGTCAACTGAAGCAAGCTTCGCTGTTAACTCGGGAAGTAAAAATCAGTTTAATATTGGTGCCAGGCTATGCCCAGCATGCCAGATATTAAGCTGACAAGAACAGATACTACACATGATCTTAGCCAAAAGGCCGAGAAGCGATAACTAAACCTTTTCCTAATTTTGGTACATGCTTTGAACACAACAATGAAAAAACAGCTCGCATCATAAAAATTTAAATTAATCCGACTGGGTTGAGAGCTGGGTTGCTCCCGGACCAACTTATGAAAGGTCAAGGGGGAAAGTTGAAAAGAGGTAGCCATAACGACACTTCGCCCTAACAAAACTCCCCTGCTGGCTAGTAAATCTATCGTAAGAGTACAGTAGACTACATTATAACCATCTGCGTTTGTGCCGTTACATACGACATGGGCTTAACGATGTGGACAAAGACAGAATCTGCGGTTCTGCCTTAGGCATTTGAGTAATTCCGCTTCCATTTATATCCTGACTAGCATATAACTATGTACATTACTTTTAAAACACTCGCCCTCGCGCGAGAGTAGAAATATGCTCTTATACCATGTAAAATTTTGCACGCTCACGTTATAATTTATGCAATTCAAACAAAATTTGAAAAATTGACAATTTTCAGAATTTTTTTTGGCCCAATGAGTTTTATGGCCAAATCGGCTAGTCAAAACCTACGGAGCGTGTACAGGGTGTCTTAGATGACCATCTATGGCATGATAGCCGCTCACTCAACGTTAGTGGCATATGGTCGAATACCAGCCAGGATACTGATAGATGCTTTTAGCCTAATTGTTGTGATAAACTTATTAAGTAGGTAAGTTTTCAAATCTATTTGATAAGTTTCTTTGAATGCACTCTGCGACAGCAGAGAGCACCCCATTTTATGAAAAATGCAAGAAAAAAATTGCACTAACTTAAAAGTTAGGTTTTAGGTCGATTTTCTTCCAAAATGGCCGAATTTCAGCTCCCCCCAAAATTTCAACTGATGATTACTCCACGAACACTGAAGCTAAAGAAGTCGTTTTGGGCTCGTTGGAATTGTTCTGAGTCCAAAATTGTGATACGATATTGAAAAAATAAAATTTAGACAGAAAAGAACAAAAATTTTGAAATTTTCGTTTTTTGCACCACGCTCGATTAGGCTTAACTTTTTGGCATCACCGAGCTTTCAAGAACTCATAACTTTGAACTGGTTCGACCAAATTGGTTCATTTTCTCAGTCCCCCAAGATTTGACGATGGTCTTACGATAGAAATAGAAAAATTTGGAAGTCTTAAGTTTTTTGGGCAAGTTATGGCCGTTCGCGCAATTCACCAGGCTCAATTAGACTCTTCATACTGATATCTTCACTCTATTAAGATAACTTGCAGGTTCAGATTTTTCAGGTGGACTGCTCCCGATGGTAGTGTAAGACCGGGACAATCCGTGAGTCAACTGAAGCAAGCTTCGGTGTTAACTCGGGAAGTAAAAATCAGTTTAATATTGGTGCCAGGCTATGCCCAGCATGCCAGATATTAAGCTGACAAGAACAGATACTACACATGATCTTAGCCAAAAGGCCGAGAAGCGATAACTAAACCTTTTCCTAATTTTGGTACATGCCTTGAACACAACAATGAAAAAACAGCTCGCATCATAAAAATTTATATTTATCCGACTGGGTTGAGAGCTGGGTTGCTCCCGGACCAACTTATGAAAGGTCAAGGGGGAAAGTTGAAAAGAGGTAGCCATAACGACACTTCGCCCTAACAAAACTCCCCTGCTGGCTAGTAAATCTATCGTAAGAGTACAGTAGACTACATTATAACCATCTGCGTTTGTGCCGTTACATACGACATGGGCTTAACAATGTGGACAAAGACAGAATCTGCGGTTCTGCCTTAGGCATTTGAGTAATTCCGCTTCCATTTTAATCCTGACTAGCATATAACTATGTACATTACTTTTAAAACACTCGCCCTCGCGCGAGAGTAGAAATATGCTCTTATACCATGTAAAATTTTGCACGCTCACGTTATAATTTATGCAATTCAAACAAAATTTGAAAAATTGACAATTTTGAGAATTTTTTTGGCCCAATGAGTTTTATGGCCAAATCGGCTGGTCAAAACCTACGGAGCGTGTACAGGGTGTCTTAGATGACCATCTATGGCATGATAGCCGCTCACTCAACGTTAGTGGCATATGGTCGAATACCAGCCAGGATACTGATAGATGCTTTTAGCCTAATTGTTGTGATAAAATTATTAAGTAGGTAAGTTTTCAAATCTATTTGATAAGTTTCTTTGAATGCACTCTGCGACAGCAGAGAGCACCCCATTTTATGAAAAATGCAAGAAAAAAATTGCACTAACTTAAAAGTTAGGTTTTAGGTCGATTTTCTTCCAAAATGGCCGAATTTCAGCTCCCCCCAAAATTTCAACTGATGATTACTCCACGAACACTGAAGCTAAAGAAGTCGTTTTGGGCTCGTTGGAATTTTTCTGAGTCCAAAATTGTGATACGATATTGAAAAAATAAAATTTAGACAGAAAAGAACAAAAATTTTGAAATTTTCGTTTTTTGCACCACGCTCGATTAGGCTTAACTTTTTGGCATCACCGAGCTTTCAAGAACTCATAACTTTGAACTGGTTCGACCAAATTGGTTCATTTTCTCAGTCCCCCAAGATTTGACGATGGTCTTACGATAGAAATAGAAAAATTTGGAAGTCTTAAGTTTTTTGGGCAAGTTATGGCCGTTCTCGCAATTCACCAGGCTCAATTAGACTCTTCATACTGACATCTTCACTCTATTAAGATAATTTACAGGTTCAGAATTTTCAGGTGGACTGCTCCCGATGGTAGTGTAAGACCGGGACAATCCGTGAGTCAACTGAAGCAAGCTTCGGTGTTAACTCGGGAAGTAAAAATCAGTTTAATATTGGTGCCAGGCTATGTCCAGCATGCCAGATATTAAGCTGACAAGAACAGATACTACACATGATCTTAGCCAAAAGGCCGAGAAGCGATAACTAAACCTTTTCCTAATTTTGGTACATGCCTTGAACACAACAATGAAAAAACAGCTCGCATCATAAAAATTTATATTTATCCGACTGGGTTGAGAGCTGGGTTGCTCCCGGACCAACTTATGAAAGGTCAAGGGGGAAAGTTGAAAAGAGGTAGCCATAACGCCACTTCGCCCTAACAAAACTCCCCTGCTGGCTAGTAAATCTATCGTAAGAGTACAGTAGACTACATTATAACCATCTGCGTTTGTGCCGTTACATACGACATGGGCTTAACGATGTGGACAAAGACAGAATCTGCGGTTCTGCCTTAGGCATTTGAGTAATTCCGCTTCCATTTATATCCTGACTAGCATATAACTATGTACATTACTTTTAAAACACTCGCCCTCGCGCGAGAGTAGAAATATGCTCTTATACCATGTAAAATTTTGCACGCTCACGTTATAATTTATGCAATTCAAACAAAATTTGAAAAAATGACAATTTTGAGAATTTTTTTGGCCCAATGAGTTTTATGGCCAAATCGGCTGGTCAAAACCTACGGAGCGTGTACAGGGTGTCTTAGATGACCATCTATGGCATGATAGCCGCTCACTCAACGTTAGTGGCATATGGTCGAATACCAGCCAGGATACTGATAGATGCTTTTAGCCTAATTGTTGTGATAAACTTATTAAGTAGGTAAGTTTTCAAATCTATTTGATAAGTTTCTTTGAATGCACTCTGCGACAGCAGAGAGCACCCCATTTTATGAAAAACGCAAGAAAAAAATTGCACTAACTTAAAAGTTAGGTTTTAGGTCGATTTTCTTCCAAAATGGCCGAATTTCAGCTCCCCCCAAAATTTCAACTGATGATTACTCCACGAACACTGAAGCTAAAGAAGTCGTTTTGGGCTAGTTGGAATTGTTCTGAGTCCAAAATTGTGATACGATATTGAAAAAATAAAATTTAGACAGAAAAGAACAAAAATTTTGAAATTTTCGTTTTTTGCACCACGCTCGATTAGGCTTAACTTTTTGGCATCACCGAGCTTTCAAGAACTCATAACTTTGATCTGGTTCGACCAAATTGGTTCATTTTCTCAGTCTCCCAAGATTTGACGATGGTCTTACGATAGAAATAGAAAAATTTGGAAGTCTTAAGTTTTTTGGGCAAGTTATGGCCGTTCGCGCAATTCACCAGGCTCAATTAGACTCTTCATACTGACATCTTCACTCTATTAAGATAATTTGCAGGTTCAGAATTTTCAGGTGGACTGCTCCCGATGGTAGTGTCAGACCGGGACAATCCGTGAGTCAACTGAAGCAAGCTTCGGTGTTAACTCGGGAAGTAAAAATCAGTTAAATATTGGTGCCAGGCTATGCCCAGCATGCCAGATATTAAGCTGACAAGAACAGATACTACTCATGATCTTAGCCAAAAGGCCGAGAAGCGATAACTAAACCTGTTCCTAATTTTGGTACATGCCTTGAACACAACAATGAAAAAACAGCTCGCATCATAAAAATTTATATTTATCCGACTGGGTTGAGAGCTGGGTTGCTCCCGGACCAACTTATGAAAGGTCAAGGGGGAAAGTTGAAAAGAGGTAGCCATAACGACACTTCGCCCTAACAAAACTCCCCTGCTGGCTAGTAAATCTATCGTAAGAGTACAGTAGACTACATTATAACCATCTGCGTTTGTGCCGTTACATACGACATGGGCTTAACGATGTGGACAAAGACAGAATCTGCGGTTCTGCCTTAGGCATTTGAGTAATTCCGCTTCCATTTTAATCCTGACTAGCATATAACTATGTACATTACTTTTAAAACACTCGCCCTCGCGCGAGAGTAGAAATATGCTCTTATACCATGTAAAATTTTGCACGCTCACGTTATAATTTATGCAATTCAAACAAAATTTGAAAAATTGACAATTTTCAGAATTTTTTTGGCCCAATGAGTTTTATGGCCAAATCGGCTGGTCAAAACCTACGGAGCGTGTACAAGGTGTCTTAGATGACCATCTATGGCATGATAGCCGCTCACTCAACGTTAGTGGCATATGGTCGAATACCAGCCAGGATACTGATAGATGCTTTTAGCCTAATTGTTGTGATAAACTTATTAAGTAGGTAAGTTTTCAAATCTATTTGATAAATTTCTTTGAATGCACTCTGCGACAGCAGAGAGCACCCCATTTTATGAAAAATGCAAGAAAAAAATTGCACTAACTTAAAAGTTAGGTTTTAGGTCGATTTTCTTCCAAAATGGCCGAATTTCAGCTCCCCCCAAAATTTCAACTGATGATTACTCCACGAACACTGAAGCTAAAGAAGTCGTTTTGGGCTCGTTGGAATTGTTCTGAGTCCAAAATTGTGATTCGATATTGAAAAAATAAAATTTAGACAGAAAAGAACAAAAATTTTGAAATTTTCGTTTTTTGCACCACGCTCGATTAGGCTTAACTTTTTGGCATCACCGAGCTTTCAAGAACTCATAACTTTGAACTGGTTCGACCAAATTGGTTCATTTTCTCAGTCCACCAAGATTTGACAATGGTCTTACGATAGAAATAGAAAAATTTGGAAGTCTTAAGTTTTTTGGGCAAGTTATGGCCGTTCGCGCAATTCACCAGGCTCAATTAGACTCTTCATACTGACATCTTCACTCTATTAAGATAATTTGCAGGTTCAGAATTTTCAGGTGGATTGCTCCCGATGGTAGTGTAAGACCGGGACAATCCGTGAGTCAACTGAAGCAAGCTTCGCTGTTAACTCGGGAAGTAAAAATCAGTTTAATATTGGTGCCAGGCTATGCCCAGCATGCCAGATATTAAGCTGACAAGAACAGATACTACACATGATCTTAGCCAAAAGGCCGAGAAGCGATAACTAAACCTTTTCCTAATTTTGGTACATGCCTTGAACACAACAATGAAAAAACAGCTCGCATCATAAAAATTTATATTTATCCGACTGGGTTGAGAGCTGGGTTGCTCCCGGACCAACTTATGAAAGGTCAAGGGGGAAAGTTGAAAAGAGGTAGCCATAACGACACTTCGCCCTAACAAAACTCCCCTGCTGGCTAGTAAATCTATCGTAAGAGTACAGTAGACTACATTATAACCATCTGCGTTTGTGCCGTTACATACGACATGGGCTTAACGATGTGGACAAAGACAGAATCTGCGGTTCTGCCTTAGGCATTTGAGTAATTCCGCTTCCATTTTAATCCTGACTAGCATATAACAATGTACATTACTTTTAAAACACTCGCCCTCGCGCGAGAGTAGAAATATGCTCTTATACCATGAAAAATTTTGCACGCTCACGTTATAATTTATGCAATTCAAACAAAATTTGAAAAATTGACAATTTTCAGAATTTTTTTGGCCCAATGAGTTTTATGGCCAAATCGGCTGGTCAAAACCTACGGAGCGTGTACAGGGTGTCTTAGATGACCATCTATGGCATGATAGCCGCTCACTCAACGTTAGTGGCATATGGTCGAATACCAGCCAGGATACTGATAGATGCTTTTAGCCTAATTGTTGTGAAAAACTTATTAAGTAGGTAAGTTTTCAAATCTATTTGATAAGTTTCTTTGAATGCACTCTGCGACAGCAGAGAGCACCCCATTTTATGAAAAATGCAAGAAAAAAATTGCACTAACTTAAAAGTTAGGTTTTAGGTCGATTTTCTTCCAAAATGGCCGAATTTCAGCTCCCCCCAAAATTTCAACTGATGATTACTCCACGAACACTGAAGCTAAAGAAGTCGTTTTGGGCTCGTTGGAATTGTTCTGAGTCCAAAATTGTGATACGATATTGAAAAAATAAAATTTAGACAGAAAAGAACAAAAATTTTGAAATTTTCGTTTTTTGCACCACGCTCGATTAGGCTTAACTTTTTGGCATCACCGAGCTTTAAAGAACTCATAACTTTGAACTGGTTCGACCAAATTGGTTCATTTTCTCAGTCCCCCAAGATTTGACGATGGTCTTACGATAGAAATAGAAAAATTTGGAAGTCTTAAGTTTTTTGGGCAAGTTATGGCCGTTCGCGCAATTCACCAGGCTCAATTAGTCTCCTTCATACTGACATCATCACTCTATTAAGATAATTTGCAGGTTCAGAATTTTCAGGTGGACTGCTCCCGATGGTAGTGTAAGACCGGGACAATCCGTGAGTCAACTGAAGCAAGCTTCGCTGTTAACTCGGGAAGTAAAAATCAGTTTAATATTGGTGCCAGGCTATGCCCAGCATGCCAGATATTAAGCTGACAAGAACAGATACTACACATGATCTTAGCCAAAAGGCCGAGAAGCGATAACTAAACCTTTTCCTAATTTTAGTACATGCCTTGAACACAACAATGAAAAAACAGCTCGCATCATAAAAATTTATATTTATCCGACTGGGTTGAGAGCTGGGTTGCTCCCGGACCAACTTATGAAAGGTCAAGGGGGAAAGTTGAAAAGAGGTAGCCATAACGACACTTCGCCCTAACAAAACTCCCCTGCTGGCTAGTAAATCTATCGTAAGAGTACAGTAGACTACATTATAACCATCTGCGTTTGTGCCGTTACATACGACATGGGCTTAACGATGTGGACAAAGACAGAATCTGCGGTTCTGCCTTAGGCATTTGAGTAATTCCGCTTCCATTTATATCCTGACTAGCATATAACTATGTACATTACTTTTAAAACACTCGCCCTCGCGCGAGAGTAGAAATATGCTCTTATACCATGTAAAATTTTGCACGCTCACGTTATAATTTATGCAATTCAAACAAAATTTGAAAAATTGACAATTTTCAGAATTTTTTTGGCCCAATGAGTTTTATGGCCAAATCGGCTGGTCAAAACCTACGGAGCGTGTACAGGGTGTCTTAGATGACCATCTATGGCATGAGAGCCGCTCACTCAACGTTAGTGGCATATGGTCGAATACCAGCCAGGATACTGATAGATGCTTTTAGCCTAATTGTTGTGATAAACTTATTAAGTAGGTAAGTTTTCAAATCTATTTGATAAGTTTCTTTGAATGCACTCTGCGACAGCAGAGAGCACCCCATTTTATGAAAAATGCAAGAAAAAAATTGCACTAACTTAAAAGTTAGGTTTTAGGTCGATTTTCTTCCAAAATGGCCGAATTTCAGCTCCCCCCAAAATTTCAACTGATGATTACTCCACGAACACTGAAGCTAAAGAAGTCGTTTTGGGCTCGTTGGAATTGTTCTGAGTCCAAAATTGTGATACGATATTGAAAAAATAAAATTTAGACAGAAAAGAACAAAAATTTTGAAATTTTCGTTTTTTGCACCACGCTCGATTAGGCTTAACTTTTTGGCATCACCGAGCTTTCAAGAACTCATAACTTTGAACTGGTTCGACCAAATTGGTTCATTTTCTCAGTCCCCCAAGATTTGACGATGGTCTTACGATAGAAATAGAAAAATTTGGAAGTCTTAAGTTTTTTGGGCAAGTTATGGCCGTTCGCGCAATTCACCAGGCTCAATTAGTCTCCTTCATACTGACATCATCACTCTATTAAGATAATTTGCAGGTTCAGAATTTTCAGGTGGACTGCTCCCGATGGTAGTGTAAGACCGGGACAATCCGTGAGTCAACTGAAGCAAGCTTCGCTGTTAACTCGGGAAGTAAAAATCAGTTTAATATTGGTGCCAGGCTATGCCCAGCATGCCAGATATTAAGCTGACAAGAACAGATACTACACATGATCTTAGCCAAAAGGCCGAGAAGCGATAACTAAACCTTTTCCTAATTTTAGTACATGCCTTGAACACAACAATGAAAAAACAGCTCGCATCATAAAAATTTATATTTATCCGACTGGGTTGAGAGCTGGGTTGCTCCCGGACCAACTTATGAAAGGTCAAGGGGGAAAGTTGAAAAGAGGTAGCCATAACGACACTTCGCCCTAACAAAACTCCCCTGCTGGCTAGTAAATCTATCGTAAGAGTACAGTAGACTACATTATAACCATCTGCGTTTGTGCCGTTACATACGACATGGGCTTAACGATGTGGACAAAGACAGAATCTGCGGTTCTGCCTTAGGCATTTGAGTAATTCCGCTTCCATTTATATCCTGACTAGCATATAACTATGTACATTACTTTTAAAACACTCGCCCTCGCGCGAGAGTAGAAATATGCTCTTATACCATGTAAAATTTTGCACGCTCACGTTATAATTTATGCAATTCAAACAAAATTTGAAAAATTGACAATTTTCAGAATTTTTTTGGCCCAATGAGTTTTATGGCCAAATCGGCTGGTCAAAACCTACGGAGCGTGTACAGGGTGTCTTAGATGACCATCTATGGCATGATAGCCGCTCACTCAACGTTAGTGGCATATTGTCGAATACCAGCCAGGATACTGATAGATGCTTTTAGCCTAATTGTTGTGATAAACTTATTAAGTATGTAAGTTTTCAAATCTATTTGATAAGTTTCTTTGAATGCACTCTGCGACAGCAGAGAGCACCCCATTTTATGAAAAATGCAAGAAAAAAATTGCACTAACTTAAAAGTTAGGTTTTAGGTCGATTTTCTTCCAAAATGGCCGAATTTCAGCTCCCCCCAAAATTTCAACTGATGATTACTCCACGAACACTGAAGCTAAAGAAGTCGTTTTGGGCTCGTTGGAATTGTTCTGAGTCCAAAATTGTGATACGATATTGAAAAAATAAAATTTAGACAGAAAAGAACAAAAATTTTGAAATTTTCGTTTTTTGCACCACGCTCGATTAGGCTTAACTTTTTGGCATCACCGAGCTTTCAAGAACTCATAACTTTGAACTGGTTCGACCAAATTGGTTCATTTTCTCAGTCTCCCAAGATTTGACGATGGTCTTACGATAGAAACAGAAAAATTTGGAAGTCTTAAGTTTTTTAGGCAAGTTATGGCCGTTCGCGCAATTCACCAGGCTCAATTAGACTCTTCATACTGACATCTTCACTCTATTAAGATAACTTGCAGGTTCAGAATTTTCAGGTGGACTGCTCCCGATGGTAGTGTAAGACCGGGACAATCCGTGAGTCAACTGAATCAAGCTTCGGTGTTAACTCGGGAAGTAAAAATCAGTTTAATATTGGTGCCAGGCTATGCCCAGCATGCCAGATATTAAGCTGACAAGAACAGATACTACACATAATCTTAGCCAAAAGGCCGAGAAGCGATAGCTAAACCTTTTCCTAATTTTGGTACATGCCTTGAACACAACAATGAAAAAACAGCTCGCATCATAAAAATTTATATTTATCCGACTGGGTTGAGAGCTGGGTTGCTCCCGGACCAACTTATGAAAGGTCAAGGGGGAAAGTTGAAAAGAGGTAGCCATAATGACACTTCGCCCTAACAAAACTCCCCTGCTGGCTAGTAAATCTATCGTAAGAGTACAGTAGACTACGTTATAACCATCTGCGTTTGTGCCGTTACATACGACATGGGCTTAACGATGTGGACAAAGACAGAATCTGCGGTTGAGGAATGGCTGAGGAGGACTGGCATGTGATGAAGGCGCGCAGTAGCCTCAGAAGGAGTGGGGCGTTCAGCCGCCAGAAATCACAGAGACGACACAGCAGCCCAGACGCGGAGAAGCAGACTCCATCAAAACTGCAAAAAAGAGAACAACAGGTATCGAGTCTAAAAACTTCTCATACATAAACTTTTTCATAATGTTGTGCTTTAAATTTCTAAAGAGCAGCGGTTTCACTGAGAAGCTGAAATCTCTAGGCATCCTTGTTCCAATAAGAAAGCCAGAACGTGGGAAAACGTCGCATAAACACTACATTTTAGGTCTAAAGTTTAAAAAACTAGACGCTCTAACCTCTAAAAAAACAGTCTTTTTCGTTAATAGAAGTCTGAGCTTTAAACTCCAGACAGGCAGTTTGCATAGTTCAGTACTATTGTCTACATTTTCTACCCTTAATTGGAATTTTAACACATTTTTTGAAAGTCAAAATGCTTTGACCTTTAAAATTTTTGTATCATGCAACGTTTGCTGCAAGAGGTGTGTCAATCTCCTCACCAAAGCCTTTTCAGACCTTGGTGGTCTAGTCGATTGTTTGACTGGACACCGGAGAGACGAGAAAGTTTTCTTGGGGATGGGTAATGCAAGACATCACTTACTCGTACATTTAACCTTGACTTACATCGTAATAACGGCTAAGACGAAATTAGTAACTTTGCATGCGATTTGCATAGGAAAAACTTATAACTTAGTCAAGACGTACCTGTTTTCAGAACGTCCTAGAGGTTATAAGGACCACATCAGTATGAATTGCATCTTTATTGACCTCAGCAAGCCAAATTTTGAAAGAAAAGTACGACAGGACTACGTTATAGCATTTCTAGAATCAAAACTGTATGTATTAAGCTTAAAAGAAAACGCCATCTTGATCAATTTTAAACTGTATAATTCATTCCAAACATGCAAACAGTGTAAGTTAGAAATTTTGAATTTTTACTCAAGCGAAAACTGGAATTTTCAGAGATTTTACCAAATCCGAAAAGTTTCGGCATTGACAAAGTCAGAATCTGGCAGTATATACTGCTCTATTTGCATCAATCCCCACAGTAAGGACTTTTCAGTCCTTACTGCCCTAGCTAGAAAGCATGATAGGCAACGGCGAGATACGTTGATTTTGGTGGTGGTGATAGTAAAACCCCATTAGGTCTTTACTCATAGAACCCCGAATAATATTATGAAACCGGCTATCTTTAACTATCCAAATTCGCATGCAAAATTATTTCCAACAGACTTATAATCTAGTCATGACGTGCTTTTATACATTAAACTGTAGAGGTCTAGGTAATCACCTCAAACTTCTAGGCATCCTGGTTGACCTGAATAAGCCAAAACATGGGGGGAAATTACATCATGACTACGTTATAGCGTTACAAGAAACAAAATTGTATGTATTAAGCTCAAAGCATAAGGCCATTTTGACCAGCTATAAATTGAATTATCTAATCCAGCCATGCAGCCAAAATAACTCAGGAGGCTTACTTTTATTATTTCCCAATAAATGGAAAATTCAGAGTTTTTACCAAAGCCATACGGCTTTGGCTCTGAAAGAGTCAGAATCTGGCAGCATTTACTGCTCTATATATATCAATCCCCTCAGCAAGGACTACTCAGTCCTTACTGGCCTAGCTAACAAATTAGCCGAGCAACGGAGAGATACATTGATTTTGGTTGGGGGTGATTTTAACTGCCGATCAAGTTCTGGATTATGCAATCTTGCGTTACATCGTAGTGACCGGCGGGTCCAAAGATATCACATAATTTGCAACATTTTCGAATCAATTGGATGCTTTGACCTTTTCAAGGTCTGGAACAAAGTGTATCCCACCCATTTTGACCAAAAATCAAAATCCGAATCGCGTCTAGACTACATTTTCAGCAATAAAATTGACGAAATAACGACCTTGACTACATTATACACAAATTATAGCGACCATAATGCATTACATGCATGTTTTTCAAATTTTCAAGATTTTATGCATGTAAATGGCCAAAGTTACTGGAAATTGAATTATAACGTAGTTAGAGAGCACAATAAGCCTTCAGAACTGGTAGAAACACTCCAGGGGCTGTCTGATGAGTCTCTGAAACTGCCATTATCAGGGACATACGACAAATTTAAAGCCAGACTTCGTGACTGGTTGCGTTTTTTATGCATTAATGGCCATAGACAATTGAATAAAAATATTGCCCCCTACATACAAAGTAGTAAGCCTGCAGATATACATTCCATCAATTCAGAGACAACCAGACAGCCCCAGTTGGCCTCTAGACAGGCCAACTGTCCTTTCTCTTCTCTCCGAGATGAGATGGACTTGAGGACCAAATTTAAGTCCATTCGTGGATTTTATTTAGACCTCAACCATGGTGATTCGGGTGCGCTTAAATCACTGCTAAGTTACTTCAAAGTTAATAAAAGTATTAAGCAAATAAAGCTGAAAAGTGGTGAAATTTCCAATGACATTGATGAAATTTTGAACGAATTCTCGAGCTTTTACTCCAATATTTACTATAAAAAAACGGTTGCTGACGCCAACTACGCACCTAGGGAGGAGCTTTTGAATGTTTTTAAGCTGCGGAATTCAAAACGAATAAAGAAAATTACCAAAATGTTTAATAATTCGCCAATAGGTGAAGAGGAAGTGAAGCAAGCTATAAATAAATTAAATAAA
This sequence comes from Symsagittifera roscoffensis, assembly GCF_963678635.1. Taxonomy (NCBI): domain Eukaryota; kingdom Metazoa; phylum Xenacoelomorpha; order Acoela; family Convolutidae; genus Symsagittifera; species Symsagittifera roscoffensis. The sequence goes on along the minus strand of NC_087067.1, from coordinate 32,910,971 downwards.
AATAGCGCACCTGGATCTGATGGTCTTACTTCAGACTTGTACAAAAGCCACTCAAATTTTTTCGCTCCGTTGCTCGCTGAATTATTTAACTCGATGTGCTACAATAAAGCGGCACCTAGGTCGTTTCTCATTTCAATAATAAAACTCATCCCAAAAATTGAAAACAGTTTAAATGTGGACGAATTCCGACCAATAAGCCTCCTTAACACTGATCTCAAAATTCTTTCCCATGTTCTGGCATCTCGTTTAAGAGACCCTTTAAATAATCTAATACGCAAACATCAACTTGCTTATTTGCCAAAGCGCAGTATTCATACAGCCATAATTAGGGCTAGATTAGCTCAAGAAAAACTCGGAAAATCTAATTGTGTGGTAGCCATCGATTTCAGTAAGGCTTTTGACCGTATGGACCGTGATTACATTTTGAACGTTTTAACAGCCATAGGCTGTCCAGAAATCATAACTTCTTTGATATCCATCATATATACTGATACCAAAGCGATGATAGAAATAGGTGGCTACCTATCACGATCAATTAGAGTCGACAATGGGATTAAACAAGGATGCCCTCTTTCGGCGCTTTTGTTCATTTTAGGAATGGAACCTTTACTCCAAGCCATACGCTATAATAATTCTATCAAATCCAACCAAGCACTTAAAATTGTGGCCTACGCCGATGATATTAGTGTTTTCATTAAACGCGCTTGTATCGGAAATTTACTTGATGAAATCAATAAGTTCAATTTGGTATCAAAACTCGCTATAAATGTAGATAAAACCAACGTTCTGAGTTTAGGTTTCGTGCCTAAACAGTTGAAGAAAGTATCATCCCTTAAATTATTAGGCATACGCTTAAGCTTGAATGATTCATTGAAAATTAAAACCAAGATATTGGAAGATACGATTAATAATTCAGCTAAATTCAGCTTAAAATGTATGACTCTCCGGGCGCGAAGCCTGAATATTGAGACTTTTGTGACCTCAAGACTCGTATATGTGATGAGGCACTTGGAGTTGACAAAAACTTTCATTGATAGGTTAGAAATGAAATTGATTAACAGTGTATGGCTTGGAGGAAAACATTCAATCAACAAGCAGATCTTATACCTTCCATTCAATGATGGAGGCACAGGCTTCAAAAATTTAAATTTTTATATTGCGGCTGCAAAAATTTTCGACATGGTATCCCTACTTAATACCTTGGGTAGCAACAAAGAATTGATCTACTTCAAAAAATCTAAGATTTTCAGATCCTTCAAAAATTTCTTAATTAAAAAAAACATTTTCATTCTCGAGTTTGCTCGAGATAGTTTTCAGCTAGTTCAAAATGGAAAAGTAATTAATCCTATGAAGATGAACATGTCTAGTCTTTATGCAGAATTGATGCTTCCAAATTATAAAACGAAGGTTATAGCTAGAAAAATTGCGAATTTCTACCCGGATCTTAATCTATCAGACAAATCTTTGATTTTTCAATTCCTAACCAAAATATGGAAACATAAAAAGTTCACCCCTCTAGATAAAAACATTCTCTACTTATTTTTCTTAAACAGTTATCTGGATAAGCCCAGGAAATGGATTAAAAATTTGGTGGACCACCCCCTTTGTTACTCTTGTGAAAGAGAGTTCGAAACCATGCAACATTTGTTTTTCGCTTGTGAAAACTGCTCTACTTTTAAAGAAAAACTTAATTTCAATTCAATAAAAGATCTGCTTGTTGAAGAAAATGTAATAGGCATGAAATACATTGTAGCTAAGCTGATATCATCATGGTGTCAAGATACATCTGAATATCTCAAAAAACTTGGTTCCATTCCATAAAATGATTATCTTCATGGTGTATTATATTACATTTGATGTCGTATTTCTTTTCTGCTAACTGTAACTAAATATGTGTAACTAATTGCTTTCCTTTTTTGTAATTTGTAATTACCATCGTTAATAAATTATTTGAAAGCCTAATTGTTGTGATAAACTTATTAAATAGGTAAGTATTCAAATCTATTTGATAAGTTTTCTTTGAATGCACTCTGCGATAGCAGAGAGCACCCCATTTTATGAAAAATGCAAGAAAAAAAATTGCACTAACTGAAAAGTTAGCTTTTAGGTCGATTTTCTTCCAAAATGGCCGAATTTCAGCTCCCCCCAAAATTTCAACTGATGATTACTCCACGAACACTGAAGCTACAGAAGTCGTTTTGGGCTCGTTGGAATTGTTCTGAGTCCAAAATTTTGATACAATATTGAAAAAATAAAATTTAGACAGAAAAGAACAAAAATTTTGAAATTTTCGTTTTTTGCACCACGCTCGATTAGGCTTAACTTTTTGGCATCACCGAGCTTTCAAGAACTCATAACTTTGAACTGGTTCGACCAAATTGGTTCATTTTCTCAGTCCCCCAAGATTTGACGATGGTCTTACGATAGAAATAGAAAAATTTGGAAGTCTTAAGTTTTTGGGCAAGTTATGGCCGTTCGCGCAATTCACCAGGCTCAATTAGACTCTTCATACTGACATCTTCACTCTATTAAGGTAATTTGCAGGTTCAGAATTTTCAGGTGGACTGCTCCCGATGGTAGTGTAAGACCGGGACAATCCGTGAGTCAACTGAAGCAAGCTTCGGTGTTAACTCGGGAAGTAAAAATCAGTTTAATATTGGTGCCAGGCTATGCCCAGCATGCCAGATATTAAGCTGACAAGAACAGATACTACACATGATTTTAGCCAAAAGGCCGAGAAGCGATAACTAAACCTTTTCCTAATTTTGGTATATGCCTTGAACACAACAATGAAAAAACAGCTCGCATCATAAAAATTTATATTTATCCGACTGGGTTGAGAGCTGGGTTGCTCCCGGACCAACTTATGAAAGGTCAAGGGGGAAAGTTGAAAAGAGGTAGCCATAATGACACTTCGCCCTAACAAAACTCCCCTGCTGGCTAGTAAATCTATCGTAAGAGTACAGTAGACTACATTATAACCATCTGCATTTGTGCCGTTACATACGACATGGGCTTAACGATGTAGACAAAGACAGAATCTGCGGTTCTGCCTTAGGCATTTGAGTAATTCCGCTTCCATTTATATCCTGACTAGCATATAACTATGTACATTACTTTTAAAACACTCGCCCTCGCGCGAGAGTAGAAATATGCTCTTATACCATGTAAAATTTTGCACGCTCATGAAATAATTTATGCAATTCAAACAAAATTTGAAAAATTGAGAATTTTGAGAATTTTTTTGGCCCAATGAGTTTTATGGCCAAATCGGCTGGTCAAAACCTACGGAGCGTGTACAGGGTGTCTTAGATGACCATCTATGGCATGATAGCCGCTCACTCAACGTTAGTGGCATATGGTCGAATACCAGCCAGGATACTGATAGATGCTTTTAGCCTAATTGTTGTGATAAACTTATTAAATAGGTAAGTTTTCAAATCTATTTGATAAGTTTCTTAGAATGCACTCTGCGACAGCAGAGAGCACCCCATTTTATGAAAAGTGCAAGAAAAAAATTGCACTAACTTAAAAGTTAGCTTTTAGGTCGATTTTCTTCCAAAATGGCCGAATTTCAGCTCCCCCCAAAATTTCAACTGATGATTACTCCACGAACACTGAAGCTAAAGAAGTCGTTTTGGGCTCGTTGGAATTGTTCTGAGTCCAAAATTGTGATACGATATTGAAAAAATAAAATTTAGACAGAAAAGAACAAAAATTTTGAAATTTTCGTTTTTTGCACCACGCTCGATAAGGCTTAACTTTTTGGCATCACCGAGCTTTCAAGAACTCATAACTTTGAACTGGTTCGACGAAATTGCTTCATTTTCTCAGTCCCCCAAGATTTGACGATGGTCTTACGATAGTAATAGAAAAATTTGGAAGTCTTAAGTTTTTTGGGCAAGTTATGGCCGTTCGCGCAATTCACCAGGCTCAATTAGACTCTTCATACTGACATCTTCACTCTATTAAGGTATTTTGCAGGTTCAGAATTTTCAGGTGGACTGCTCCCGATGGTAGTGTAAGACCGGGACAATCCGTGAGTCAACTTAAGCAAGCTTCGGTGTTTACTCGGGAAGTAAAAATCAGTTTAATATTTGTGCCAGGCTATGCCCAGCATGCCAGATATTAAGCTGACAAGAACAGATAATACACATGATCTTAGCCAAAAGGCCGAGAAGCGATAACTAAACCTTTTCCTAATTTTGGTACATGCCTTGAACACAACAATGAAAAAACAGCTCGCATCATAAAAATTTATATTTATCCGACTGGGTTAAGAGCTGGGTTGCTCCCAACCAACTTATGAAAGGTCAAGGGGGAAAGTTGAAAAGAGGTAGCCATAATGACACTTCGCCCTAACAAAACTCCCCTGCTGGCTAGTAAATCTATCGTAAGAGTACAGTAGACTACATTATAACCATCTGCGTTTGTGCCGTTACATACGACATGGGCTTAACGATGTGGACAAAGACAGAATCTGCGGTTCTGCCTTAGGCATTTGAGTAATTCCGCTTCCATTTATATCCTGACTAGCATATAACTATGTACATTACTTTTAAAACACTCGCCCTCTTATACCATGTAAAATTTTGCACGCTCACTTATAATTTATGCAATTCAAACAAAATTTGAAAAATTGACAATTTTGAGAATTTTTTTGGCCCAATGAGTTTTATGGCCAAATCGGCTGGTCAAAACCTACGGAGCGTGTACAGGGTGTCTTAGATGACCATCTATGGCATGATAGCCGCTCACTCAACGTTAGTGGCATATGGTCGAATACCAGCCAGGATACTGATAGATGCTTTTAGCCTAATTGTTGTGATAAACTTATTAAATAGGTAAGTATTCAATTCTATTTGATAAGCTTTCTTTGAATGGACTCTGCGATAGCAGAGAGCACCCCATTTTATGAAAAATGCAAGAAAAAAAATTGCACTAACTGAAAAGTTAGCTTTTAGGTCGATTTTCTTCCAAAATGGCCGAATTTCAGCTCCCCCCAAAATTTCAACTGATGATTACTCCACGAACACTGAAGCTACAGAAGTCGTTTTGGGCTCGTTGGAATTGTTCTGAGTCCAAAATTTTGATACAATATTGAAAAAATAAAATTTAGACAGAAAAGAACAAAAATTTTGAAATTTTCGTTTTTTGCACCACGCTCGATTAGGCTTAACTTTTTGGCATCACCGAGCTTTCAAGAACTCATAACTTTGAACTGGTTCGACCAAATTGGTTCATTTTCTCAGTCCCCCAAGATTTGACGATGGTCTTACGATAGAAATAGAAAAATTTGGAAGTCTTAAGTTTTTGGGCAAGTTATGGCCGTTCGCGCAATTCACCAGGCTCAATTAGACTCTTCATACTGACATCTTCACTCTATTAAGGTAATTTGCAGGTTCAGAATTTTCAGGTGGACTGCTCCCGATGGTAGTGTAAGACCGGGACAATCCGTGAGTCAACTGAAGCAAGCTTCGGTGTTAACTCGGGAAGTAAAAATCAGTTTAATATTGGTGCCAGGCTATGCCCAGCATGCCAGATATTAAGCTGACAAGAACAGATAATACACATGATCTTAGCCAAAAGGCCGAGAAGCGATAACTAAACCTTTTCCTAATTTTGGTACATGCCTTGAACACAACAATGAAAAAACAGCTCGCATCATAAAAATTTATATTTATCCGACTGGGTTAAGAGCTGGGTTGCTCCCAACCAACTTATGAAAGGTCAAGGGGGAAAGTTGAAAAGAGGTAGCCATAATGACACTTCGCCCTAACAAAACTCCCCTGCTGGCTAGTAAATCTATCGTAAGAGTACAGTAGACTACATTATAACCATCTGCGTTTGTGCCGTTACATACGACATGGGCTTAACGATGTGGACAAAGACAGAATCTGCGGTTCTGCCTTAGGCATTTGAGTAATTCCGCTTCCATTTATATCCTGACTAGCATATAACTATGTACATTACTTTTAAAACACTCGCCCTCTTATACCATGTAAAATTTTGCACGCTCACTTATAATTTATGCAATTCAAACAAAATTTGAAAAATTGACAATTTTGAGAATTTTTTTGGCCCAATGAGTTTTATGGCCAAATCGGCTGGTCAAAACCTACGGAGCGTGTACAGGGTGTCTTAGATGACCATCTATGGCATGATAGCCGCTCACTCAACGTTAGTGGCATATGGTCGAATACCAGCCAGGATACTGATAGATGCTTTTAGCCTAATTGTTGTGAAAAACTTATTAAATAGGTAAGTATTCAAATCTATTTGATAAGCTTTCTTTGAATGGACTCTGCGATAGCAGAGAGCACCCCATTTTATGAAAAATGCAAGAAAAAAAATTGCACTAACTGAAAAGTTAGCTTTTAGGTCGATTTTCTTCCAAAATGGCCGAATTTCAGCTCCCCCCAAAATTTCAACTGATGATTACTCCACGAACACTGAAGCTACAGAAGTCGTTTTGGGCTCGTTGGAATTGTTCTGAGTCCAAAATTTTGATACAATATTGAAAAAATAAAATTTAGACAGAAAAGAACAAAAATTTTGAAATTTTCGTTTTTTGCACCACGCTCGATTAGGCTTAACTTTTTGGCATCACCGAGCTTTCAAGAACTCATAACTTTGAACTGGTTCGACCAAATTGGTTCATTTTCTCAGTCCCCCAAGATTTGACGATGGTCTTACGATAGAAATAGAAAAATTTGGAAGTCTTAAGTTTTTGGGCAAGTTATGGCCGTTCGCGCAATTCACCAGGCTCAATTAGACTCTTCATACTGACATCTTCACTCTATTAAGGTAATTTGCAGGTTCAGAATTTTCAGGTTGACTGCTCCCGATGGTAGTGTAAGACCGGGACAATCCGTGAGTCAACTGAAGCAAGCTTCGGTGTTAACTCGGGAAGTAAAAATCAGTTTAATATTGGTGCCAGGCTATGCCCAGCATGCCAGATATTAAGCTGACAAGAACAGATACTACACATGAGTTTAGCCAAAAGGCCGAGAAGCGATAACTAAACCTTTTCCTAATTTTGGTACATGCCTTGAACACAACAATGAAAAAACAGCTCGCATCATAAAAATTTATATTTATCCGACTGGGTTGAGAGCTGGGTTGCTCCCGGACCAACTTATGAAAGGTCAAGGGGGAAAGTTGAAAAGAGGTAGCCATAATGACACTTCGCCCTAACAAAACTCCCCTGCTGGCTAGTAAATCTATCGTAAGAGTACAGTAGACTACGTTATAACCATCTGCGTTTGGGCTGTTACATACGACATGGGCTTAACGATGTGGACAAAGACAGAATCTGCGGTTCTGCCTTAGGCATTTGAGTAATTCCGCTTCCATTTATATCCTGACTAGCATATAACTATGTACATTACTTTTAAAACACTCGCCCTCGCGCGAGAGTAGAAATATGCTCTTATACCATGTAAAATTTTGCACGTTCACGATATAATTTATGCAATTCAAACAAAATTTGAAAAATTGACAATTTTCAGAATTTTTTTGGCCCGTTGAGTTTTATGGCCAAATCGGCTGGTCAAAACCTACGGAGCGTGTACAGGGTGTCTTAGATGACCATTTATGGCATGATAGCCGCTCACTCAACGTTAGTGGCATATGGTCGAATACCAGCCAGGATACTGATAGATGCTTTTAGCCTAATTGTTGTGATAAACTTATTAAATAGGTAAGGTTTCAAATCTATTTGATAAGTTTCTTTGAATGCACTCTGCGACAACAGAGAGCACCCCATTTTATGAAAAATGCAAGAAAAAAATTGCACTAACTTAAAAGTTAGCTTTTAGGTCGATTGTCTTCCAAAATGGCCGAATTTCAGCTCCCCCCAAATTTTCAACTGATGATTACTCCACGAACACTGAAGCTAAAGAAGTCGTTTTGGGCTCGTTGGAATTGCTCTGAGTCAAAAATTGTGATTCGATATTGAAAAAATAAAATTTAGACAGAAAAGAACAAAAATTTTGAAATTTTCGTTTTTGCACCACGCTCGATTAGGCTTAACTTTTTGGCATCACCGAGCTTTCAAGAACTCATAACTTTGAACTGGCTCGACGAAATTGGTTCATTTTCTCAGTCCCCCAAGATTTGACGATGGTCTTACGATAGAAATAGCAAAATTTGGAAGTCTTAAGTTTTTTGGGCAAGTTATGACCGTTCGCGCAATTCACCAGTCTCAATTAGACTCTTCATACTGACATCTTCACTCTATTAAGGTAATTTGCAGGTTCAGAATTTTCAGGTGGACTGCTCCCGATGGTAGTGTAAGACCGGGACAATCCGTGAGTCAACTGAAGCAAGCTTCGGTGTTAACTCGGGAAGTAAAAATCAGTTTAATATTGGTGCCAGGCTATGCCCAGCATGCCAGATATTAAGCTGACAAGAACAGATACTACACATGATCTTAGCCAAAAGGCCGAGAAGCGATAACTAAACCTTTTCCTAATTTTGGTACATGCCTTGAACACAACAATGAAAAAATAGCTCGCATCATAAAAATTTATATTTATCCGACTGGGTTGAGAGCTGGGTTGCTCCCGGACCAACTTATGAAAGGTCAAGGGGGAAAGTTGAAAAGAGGTAGCCATAACGACACTTCGCCCTAACAAAACTCCCCTGCTGGCTAGTAAATATATCGTAAGAGTACAGTAGACTACGTTATAACCATCTGCGTTTGTGCCGTTACATACGACATGGGCTTAACGATGTGGACAAAGACAGAATCTGCGGTTCTGCCTTAGGCATTTGAGTAATTCCGCTTCCATTTATATCCTGACTAGCATATAACTATGTACATTACTTTTAAAACACTCGCCCTCGCGCGAGAGTAGAAATATGCTCTTATACCATGTAAAATTTTGCACGCTCACGTTATAATTTATGCAATTCAAACAAAATTTGAAAAATTGACAATTTTGAGAATTTTTTTGGCCCAATGAGTTTTATGGCCAAATCGGCTGGTCAAAACCTACGGAGCGTGTACAGGGTGTCTTAGATGACCATCTATGGCATGATAGCCGCTCACTCAACGTTAGTGGCATATGGTCGAATACCAGCCAGGATACTGATAGATGCTTTTAGCCTAATTGTTGTGATAAACTTATAAAATAGGTAAGTATTCAAATCTATTTGATAAGTTTTCTTTGAATGCACTCTGCGATAGCAGAGAGCACCCCATTTTATGAAAAATGCAAGAAAAAAAATTGCACTAACTGAAAAGTTAGCTTTTAGGTCGATTTTGTTCCAAAATGGCCGAATTTCAGCTCCCCCCAAAATTTCAACTGATGATTACTCCACGAACACTGAAGCTACAGAAGTCGTTTTGGGCTCGTTGGAATTTTTCTGAGTCCAAACATTTGATACAATATTGAAAAAATAAAATTTAGACAGAAAAGAACAAAAATTTTGAAATTTTCGTTTTTTGCACCACGCTCGATTAGGCTTAACTTTTTGGCATCACCGAGCTTTCAAGAACTCATAACTTTGAACTGGTTCGACCAAATTGGTTCATTTTCTCAGTCCCCCAAGATTTGACGATGGTCTTACGATAGAAATAGAAAAATTTGGAAGTCTTAAGTTTTTGGGCAAGTTATGGCCGTTCGCGCAATTCACCAGGCTCAATTAGACTCTTCATACTGACATCTTCACTCTATTAAGGTAATTTGCAGGTTCAGAATTTTCAGGTGGACTGCTCCCGATGGTAGTGTAAGACCGGGACAATCCGTGAGTCAACTGAAGCAAGTTTCGGTGTTAACTCGGGAAGTAAAAATCAGTTTAATATTGGTGCCAGGCTATGCCCAGCATGCCAGATATTAAGCTGACAAGAACAGATACTACACATGATTTTAGCCAAAAGGCCGAGAAGCGATAACTAAACCTTTTCCTAATTTTGGTACATGCCTTGAACACAACAATGAAAAAACAGCTCGCATCATAAAAATTTATATTTATCCGACTGGGTTGAGAGCTGGGTTGCTCCCGGACCAACTTATGAAAGGTCAAGGGGGAAAGTTGAAAAGAGGTAGCCATAATGACACTTCGCCCTAACAAAACTCCCCTGCTGGCTAGTAAATCTATCGTAAGAGTACAGTAGACTACATTATAACCATCTGCATTTGTGCCGTTACATACGACATGGGCTTAACGATGTAGACAAAGACAGAATCTGCGGTTCTGCCTTAGGCATTTGAGTAATTCCGCTTCCATTTTTATCCTGACTAGCATATAACTATGTACATTACTTTTAAAACACTCGCCCTCGCGCGAGAGTAGAAATATGCTCTTATACCATGTAAAATTTTGCACGCTCATGATACAATTTATGCAATTCAAACAAAATTTGAAAAATTGACAATTTTGAGAATTTTTTTGGCCCAATGAGTTTTATGGCCAAATCGGCTGGTCAAAACCTACGGAGCGTGTACAGGGTGTCTTAGATGACCATCTATGGCATGATAGCCGCTCACTCAACGTTAGTGGCATATGGTCGAATACCAGCCAGGATACTGATAGATGCTTCTAGCCTAATTGTTGTGATAAACTTATTAAATAGGTAAGTTTTCAAATCTATTTGATAAGTTTCTTTGAATGCACTCTGCGACAACAGAGAGCACCCCATTTTATGAAAAGTGCAAGAAAAAAATTGCACTAACTTAAAAGTTAGCTTTTAGGTCGATTTTGTTCCAAAATGGCCGAATTTCAGCTCCCCCCAAAATTTCAACTGATGATTACTCCACGAACACTGAAGCTACAGAAGTCGTTTTGGGCTCGTTGGAATTGTTCTGAGTCCAAAAATTTGATACAATATTGAAAAAATAAAATTTAGACAGAAAAGAACAAAAATTTTGAAATTTTCGTTTTTTGCACCACGCTCGATTAGGCTTAACTTTTTGGCATCACCGAGCTTTCAAGAACTCATAACTTTGAACTGGTTCGACCAAATTGGTTCATTTTCTCAGTCCCCCAAGATTTGACGATGGTCTTACGATAGAAATAGAAAAATTTGGAAGTCTTAAGTTTTTGGGCAAGTTATGGCCGTTCGCGCAATTCACCAGGCTCAATTAGACTCTTCATACTGACATCTTCACTCTATTAAGGTAATTTGCAGGTTCAGAATTTTCAGGTGGACTGCTCCCGATGGTAGTGTAAGACCGGGACAATCCGTGAGTCAACTGAAGCAAGCTTCGGTGTTAACTCGGGAAGTAAAAATCAGTTTAATATTGGTGCCAGGCTATGCCCAGCATGCCAGATATTAAGCTGACAAGAACAGATACTACACATGATTTTAGCCAAAAGGCCGAGAAGCGATAACTAAACCTTTTCCTAATTTTGGTACATGCCTTGAACATAACAATGAAAAAACAGCTCGCATCATAAAAATTTATATTTATCCGACTGGGTTGAGAGCTGGGTTGCTCCCGGACCAACTTATGAAAGGTCAAGGGGGAAAGTTGAAAAGAGGTAGCCATAATGACACTTCGCCCTAACAAAACTCCCCTGCTGGCTAGTAAATCTATCGTAAGAGTACAGTAGACTACATTATAACCATCTGCATTTGTGCCGTTACATACGACATGGGCTTAACGATGTAGACAAAGACAGAATCTGCGGTTCTGCCTTAGGCATTTGAGTAATTCCGCTTCCATTTATATCCTGACTAGCATATAACTATGTACATTACTTTTAAAACACTCGCCCTCGCGCGAGAGTAGAAATATGCTCTTATACCATGTAAAATTTTGCACGCTCATGATACAATTTATGCAATTCAAACAAAATTTGAAAAATTGACAATTTTGAGAATTTTTTTGGCCCAATGAGTTTTATGGCCAAATCGGCTGGTCAAAACCTACGGAGCGTGTACAGGGTGTCTTAGATGACCATCTATGGCATGATAGCCGCTCACTCAACGTTAGTGGCATATGGTCGAATACCAGCCAGGATACTGATAGATGCTTTTAGCCTAATTGTTGTGATAAACTTATTAAATAGGTAAGTTTTCAAATCTATTTGATAAGTTTCTTTGAATGCACTCTGCGACAGCAGAGAGCACCCCATTTTATGAAAAGTGCAAGAAAAAAATTGCACTAACTTAAAAGTTAGCTTTTAGGTCGATTTTCTTCCAAAATGGCCGAATTTCAGCTCCCCCCAAAATTTCAACTGATGATTACTCCACGAACACTGAAGCTACAGAAGTCGTTTTGGGCTCGTCGGAATTGTTCTGAGTCCAAAATTTTGATACAATATTGAAAAAATAAAATTTAGACAGAAAAGAACAAAAATTTTGAAATTTTCGTTTTTTGCACCACGCTCGATTAGGCTTAACTTTTTGGCATCACCGAGCTTTCAAGAACTCATAACTTTGAACTGGTTCGACCTAATTGGTTCATTTTCTCAGTCCCCCAAGATTTGACGATGGTCTTACGATAGAAATAGAAAAATTTGGAAGTCTTAAGTTTTTGGGCAAGTTATGGCCGTTCGCGCAATTCACCAGGCTCAATTAGACTCTTCATACTGACATCTTCACTCTATTAAGGTAATTTGCAGGTTCAGAATTTTCAGGTGGACTGCTCCCGATGGTAGTGTAAGACCGGGACAATCCGTGAGTCAACTGAAGCAAGCTTCGGTGTTAACTCGGGAAGTAAAAATCAGTTTAATATTGGTGCCAGGCTATGCCCAGCATGACAGATATTAAGCTGACAAGAACAGATACTACACATGATTTTATCCAAAAGGCCGAGAAGCGATAACTAAACCTTTTCCTAATTTTGGTACATGCCTTGAACACAACAATGAAAAAACAGCTCGCATCATAAAAATTTATATTTATCCGACTGGGTTGAGAGCTGGGTTGCTCCCGGACCAACTTATGAAAGGTCAAGGGGGAAAGTTGAAAAGAGGTAGCCATAATGACACTTCGCCCTAACAAAACTCCCCTGCTCGCTAGTAAATCTATCGTAAGAGTACAGTAGACTACATTATAACCATCTGCGTTTGTGCCGTTACATACGACATGGGCTTAACGATGTAGACAAAGACAGAATCTGCGGTTCTGCCTTAGGCATTTGAGTAATTCCGCTTCCATTTATATCCTGACTAGCATATAACTATGTACATTACTTTTAAAACACTCGCCCTCGCGCGAGAGTAGAAATATGCTCTTATACCATGTAAAATTTTGCACGCTCACGATATAATTTATGCAATTCAAACAAAATTTGAAAAATTGACAATTTTCAGAATTTTTTTGGCCCGTTGAGTTTTATGGCCAAATCGGCTGGTCAAAACCTACGGAGCGTGTACAGGGTGTCTTAGATGACCATCTATGGCATGATAGCCGCTCACTCAACGTTAGTGGCATATGGTCGAATACCAGCCAGGATACTGATAGATGCTTTTAGCCTAATTGTTGTGATGAACTTATTAAATAGGTAAGTTTTCAAATCTATTTGATAAGTTTCTTTGAATGCACTCTGCGACAGCAGAGAGCACCCCATTTTATGAAAAATGCAAGAAAAAAATTGCACTAACTTAAAAGTTAGCTTTTAGGTCGATTGTCTTCCAAAATGGCCGAATTTCAGCTCCCCCCAAAATTTCAACTGATGATTACTCCACGAACACTGAAGCTAAAGAAGTCGTTTTGGGCTCGTTGGAATTGTTCTGAGTCAAAAATTGTGATTCGATATTGAAAAAATAAAATTTAGACAGAAAAGAACAAAAATTTTGAAATTTTCGTTTTTGCACCACGCTCGATTAGGCTTAACTTTTTGGCATCACCGAGCTTTCAAGAACTCATAACTTTGAACTGGTTCGACGAAATTGGTTCATTTTCTCAGTCCCCCAAGATTTGACGATGGTCTTACGATAGAAATAGCAAAATTTGGAAGTCTTAAGTTTTTTGGGCAAGTTATGACCGTTCGCGCAATTCACCAGTCTCAATTAGACTCTTCATACTGACATCTTCACTCTATTAAGGTAATTTGCAGGTTCAGAATTTTCAGGTGGACTGCTCCCGATGGTAATGTAAGACCGGGACAATCCGTGAGTCAACTGAAGCAAGCTTCGGTGTTAACTCGGGAAGTAAAAATCAGTTTAATATTGGTGCCAGTCTATGCCCAGCATGCCAGATATTAAGCTGACAAGAACAGATACTACACATGATCTTAGCCAAAAGGCCGAGAAGCGATAACTAAACCTTTTCCTAATTTTGGTACATGCCTTGAACACAACAATGAAAAAACAGCTCGCATCATAAAAATTTATATTTATCCGACTGGGTTGAGAGCTGGGTTGCTCCCGGACCAACTTATGAAAGGTCAAGGGGGAAAGTTGAAAAGAGGTAGCCATAACGACACTTCGCCCTAACAAAACTCCCCTGCTGGCTAGTAAATCTATCGTAAGAGTACAGTAGACTACATTATAACCATCTGCGTTTGTGCCGTTACATACGACATGGGCTTAACGATGTGGACAAAGACAGAATCTGCGGTTCTGCCTTAGGCATTTGAGTAATTCCGCTTCCATTTATATCCTGACTAGCATATAACTATGTACATTACTTTTAAAACACTCGCCCTCGCGCGAGAGTAGAAATATGCTCTTATACCATGTAAAATTTTGCACGCTCACGTTATAATTTATGCAATTCAAACAAAATTTGAAAAATTGACAATTTTCAGAATTTTTTGGCCCAATGAGTTTTATGGCCAAATCGGCTGGTCAAAACCTACGGAGCGTGTACAAGGTGTCTTAGATGACCATTTATGGCATGATAGCCGCTCACTCAACGTTAGTGGCATATGGTCGAATACCAGCCAGGATACTGATAGATGCTTTTAGCCTAATTGTTGTGATAAACTTATTAAATAGGTAAGTTTGCACCCCATTTTATGAAAAATGCAAGAAAAAAATTGCACTAACTTAAAAGTTAGCTTTTAGGTCGATTTTCTTCCAAAATGGCCGAATTTCAGCTCCCCCCAAAATTTCAACTGATGATTACTCCACGAACACTGAAGCTACAGAAGTCGTTTTGGGCTCGTCGGAATTGTTCTGAGTCCAAAATTTTGATACAATATTGAAAAAATAAAATTTAGACAGAAAAGAACAAAAATTTTGAAATTTTCGTTTTTTGCACCACGCTCGATTAGGCTTAACTTTTTGGCATCACCGAGCTTTCAAGAACTCATAACTTTGAACTGGTTCGACGAAATTGGTTCATTTTCTCAGTCCCCCAAGATTTGACGATGGTCTTACGATAGAAATAGAAAAATTTGGAAGTCTTAAGTTTTTTGGGCAAGTTATGGCCGTTCGCGCAATTCACCAGGCTCAATTAGACTCTTCATACTGACACCTTCACTCTATTAAAGTAATTTGCAGGTTCAGAATTCTCAGGTGGACTGCTCCCGATGGTAGTGTAAGACCGGGACAATCTGTGAGTCAACTGAAGCAAGCTTCGGTGTTAACTCGTGAAGTAAAAATCAGTTTAATATTGGTGCCAGGCTATGCCCAGCATGCCAGATATTAATCTGACAAGAACAGATACTACACATGATCTTAGCCAAAAGGCCGAGAAGCGATAGCTAAACCTTTTCCTAATTTTGGTACATGCCTTGAACACAACAATGAAAAAACAGCTCGCATCATAAAAATTTGTATTTATCCGACTGGGTTGAGAGCTGGGTTGCTCCCGGACCAACATATGAAAGGTCAAGGGGGAAAGTTGAAAAGAGGTAGCCATAATGACACTTCGCCCTAACAAAACTCCCCTGCTGGCCAGTAAATCTATCGTAAGAGTACAGTAGACTACGTTATAACCATCTGCGTTTGTGCCGTTACATACGACATGGGCTTAACGATGTGGACAAAGACAGAATCTGCGGTTCTGCCTTAGGCATTTGAGTAATTCTGCTTCCATTTATATCCTGACTAGCATATAACTATGTACATTACTTTTAAAACACTCGCCCTCGCGCGAGAGTAGAAATATGCTCTTATACCATGTGAAATTTTGCACGCTCACGTTATAATTTATGCAATTCAAACAAAATTTGAAAAATTGACAATTTTCAGAATTTTTTTGGCCCAATGAGTTTTATGGCCAAATCGGCTAGTCAAAACCTACGGAGCGTGTACAAGGTGTCTTAGATGACCATTTATGGCATGATAGCCGCTCACTCAACGTTAGTGGCATATGGTCGAATACCAGCCAGGATACTCATAGATGCTTTTAGCCTAATTGTTGTGATAAACTTATTAAATAGGTAAGTTTTCAAATCTATTTGATAAGTTTCTTTGAATGCACTCTGCGTCAGAAGAGAGCACCCCATTTTATGAAAAATGCAAGAAAAAAATTGCACTAACTTAAAAGTTAGCGTTTAGGTCGATTTTCTTCCAAACTGGCCGAATTTCAGCTCCCCCCAAAATTTCAACTGATGATTACTCCACGAACACTGAAGCTAAAGAAGTCGTTTTGGGCTCGTTGGAATTGTTCTGAGTCCAAAATTGTGATTCGATATTGAAAAAATAAAATTTAGACAGAAAAGAACAAAAATTTTGAAATTTTCGTTTTTGCACCACGCTCGATTAGGCTTAACTTTTTGGCATCACCGAGCTTTCAAGAACTCATAACTTTGAACTGGTTCGACAAAATTGGTTCATTTTCTCAGTCCCCCAAGATTTGACGATGGTCTTACGATAGAAATAGAAAAATTTGGAAGTCTTAAGTTTTTTGGGCAAGTTATGGCCGTTCGCGCAATTCACCAGGCTCAATTAGACTCTTCATACTGACATCTTCACTCTATTAAGGTAATTTGCAGGTTCAGAATTTTCAGGTGGACTGCTCCCGATGGTAGTGTAAGACCGGGACAATCTGTGAGTCAACTGAAGCAAGCTTCGGTGTTAACTCGTGAAGTAAAAATCAGTTTAATATTGGTGCCAGGCTATGCCCAGCATGCCAGATATTAATCTGACAAGAACAGATACTACACATGATCTTAGCCAAAAGGCCGAGAAGCGATAGCTAAACCTTTTCCTAATTTTGGTACATGCCTTGAACACAACAATGAAAAAACAGCTCGCATCATAAAAATTTATATTTATCCGACTGGGTTGAGAGCTGGGTTGCTCCCGGACCAACTTATGAAAGGTCAAGGGGGAAAGTTGAAAAGAGGTAGCCATAATGACACTTCGCCCTAACAAAACTCCCCTGCTGGCTAGTAAATCTATCGTAAGAGTACAGTAGACTACGTTATAACCATCTGCGTTTGTGCCGTTACATACGACATGGGCTTAACGATGTGGACAAAGACAGAATCTGCGGTTCTGCCTTAGGCATTTGAGTAATTCCGCTTCCATTTATATCCTGACTAGCATATAACTATGTACATTACTTTTAAAACACTCGCCCTCGCGCGAGAGTAGAAATCTGCTCTTATACCATGTAAAATTTTGCACGCTCACGTTATAATTTATGCAATTCAAACAAAATTTGAAAAATTGACAATTTTCAGAATTTTTTTGGCCCAATGAGTTTTATGGCCAAATCGGCTGGTCAAAACCTACGGAGCGTGTACAAGGTGTATTAGATGACCATTTATGGCATGATAGCCGCTCACTCAACGTTAGTGGCATATGGTCGAATACCAGCCAGGATACTCATAGATGCTTTTAGCCTAATTGTTGTGATAAACTTATTAAATAGGTAAGTTTTCAAATCTATTTGATAAGTTTCTTTGAATGCACTCTGCGACAGAAGAGAGCACCCCATTTTATGAAAAATGCAAGAAAAAAATTGCACTAACTTAAAAGTTAGGTTTTAGGTCGATTTTCTTCCAAAATGGCCGAATTTCAGCTCCCCCCAAAATTTCAACTGACGATTACTCCACGAACACTGAAGCTAAAGAAGCCGTTTTGGGCTCGTTGGAATTGTTCTGAGTCCAAAATTGTGATACGATATTGAAAAAACAAAATTTAGACAGAAAAGAACAAAAATTTTGAAATTTTCGTTTTTTGCACCACGCTCCATTAGGCTTAACTTTTTGGCATCACCGAGCTTTCAAGAACTCAAAACTTTGAACTGGTTCGACGAAATTGGTTCATTTTCTGAGTCCCCCAAGATTTGACGATGGTCTTACGATGGAAATAAAAAAATTTGGAAGTCTTAAGTTTTTTGGGCAACTTATGGCCGTTCGCGCAATTCACCAGGCTCAATTAGACTCTTCATACTGACATCTTCACTCTATTAAGGTAATTTGCAGGTTCAGAATTTTCAGGTGGACTGCTCCCGATGGTAGTGTAAGACCGGGACAATCCGTGAGTCAACTGAAGCAAGCTTCGGTGTTAACTCGGGAATTAAAAATCAGTTTCATATTGGTGCCAGGCTATGCCCAGCATGCCAGATATTAAGCTGACAAGAACAGATACTACACATGATCTTAGCCAAAAGGCCGAGAAGCGATAACTAAACCTTTTCCTAATTTTGGTACATGCCTTGAACACAACAATGGAAAAATAGCTCGCATCATAAAAATTTATTTTTATCCGACTGGGTTGAGAGCTGGGTTGCTCCCGGACCAACTTATGAAAGGTCAAGGGGGAAAGTTGAAAAGAGGTAGCCATAATGACACTTCGCCCTAACAAAACTCCCCTGCTGGCTAGTAAATCTATCGTAAGAGTACAGTAGACTACGTTATAACCATCTGCGTGTGTGCCGTTACATACGACATGGGCTTAACGATGTGGACAAAGACAGAATCTGCGGTTCTGCCTTAGGCATTTGAGTAAGTCCGCTTCCATTTATATCCTGACTAGCATATAACTATGTACTTTACTTTTAAAACACTCGCCCTCGCGCGAGAGTAGAAATATGCTCTTATACCATGTAAAATTTTGCACGCTCACGTTATAATTTATGCAATTCAAACAAAATTTGAAAAATTGACAATTTTCAGAATTTTTTTGGCCCAATGAGTTTTATGGCCAAATCGGCTGGTCAAAACCTACGGAGCGTGTACAAGGTGTCTTAGATGACCATTTATGGCATGATAGCCGCTCACTCAACGTTAGTGGCATATGGTCGAATACCAGCCAGGATACTGATAGATGCTTTTAGCCTAATTGTTGTGATAAACTTATTAAATAGGTAAGGTTTCAAATCTATTTGATAAGTTTCTTTGAATGCACTCTGCGTCAGAAGAGAGCACCACATTTTATGAAAAATGCAAGAAAAAAATTGCACTAACTTAAAAGTTAGCTTTTAGGTCGATTTTCTTCCAAACTGGCCGAATTTCAGCTCCCCCCAAAATTTCAACTGATGATTACTCCACGAACACTGAAGCTAAAGAAGTCGTTTTGGGCTCGTTGGAATTGTTCTGAGTCCAAAATTGTGATACGATATTGAAAAAACAAAATTTAGACAGAAAAGAACAAAAATTTTGAAATTTTTGTTTTTTGCACCACGCTCGATTAGGCTTAACTTTTTGGCATCACCGAGCTTTCAAGAACTCATAACTTTGAACTGGTTCGACGAAATTGGTTCATTTTCTCAGTCCCCCAAGATTTGACGATGGTCTTACGATAGAAATAGAAAAATTTGGAATTCTTAAGTTTTTTGGGCAATTTATGGCCGTTCGCGCAATTCACCAGGCTCAATTAGACTCTTCATACTGACATCTTCACTCTATTAAGGTAATTTGCAGGTTCAGAATTTTCAGGTGGACTGCTCCCGATGGTAGTGTAAGACCGGGACAATCCGTGAGTCAACTGAAGCAAGCTTCGGTGTTAACTCGGGAAGTAAAAATCAGTTTAATATTGGTGCCAGGCTATGCCCAGCATGCCAGATATTAAGCTGACAAGAACAGATAATACACATGATCTTAGCCAAAAGGCCGAGAAGCGATAACTAAACCTTTTCCTAATTTTGGTACATGCCTTGAACACAACAATGAAAAAACAGCTCGCATCATAAAAATTTATATTTATCCGACTGGGTTGAGAGCTGGGTTGCTCCCGGACCAACTTATGAAAGGTCAAGGGGGAAAGTTGAAAAGAGGTAGCCATAATGACACTTCGCCCTAACAAAACTCCCCTGCTGGCTAGTAAATCTATCGTAAGAGTACAGTAGACTACGTTATAACCATCTGCGTTTGTGCCGTTACATACGACATGGGCTTAACGATGTGGACAAAGACAGAATCTGCGGTTCTGCCTTAGGCATTTGAGTAATTCCGCTTCCATTTATATCCTGACTAGCATATAGCTATGTACATTACTTTTAAAACACTCGCCCTCACGCGAGAGTAGAAATATGCTCTTATACCATGTAAAATTTTGCACGCTCACGTTATAATTTATGCAATTCAAACTAAATTTGAAAAATTGACAATTTTCAGAATTTTTTTGGCCCAATGAGTTTTATGGCCAAATCGGCTGGTCAAAACCTACGGAGCGTGTACAGGGTGTCTTAGATGACCATCTATGGCATGATAGCCGCTCACTCAACGTTAGTGGCATATGGTCGAATACCAGCCAGGATACTGATAGATGCTTTTAGCCTAATTGTTGTGATAAACTTATTAAATAGGTAAGTTTTCAAATCTATTTGATAAGTTTCTTTGAATGCACTCTGCGACAGCAGAGAGCACCCCATTTTATGAAAAATGCAAGAAAAAAATTGCACTAACTTAAAAGTTAGCTTTTAGGTCGATTTTCTTCCAAAATGGCCGAATTTCAGCTCCCCCCAAAATTTCAACTGATGATTACTCCACGAACACTGAAGCTAAAGAAGTCGTTTTGGGCTCGTTGGAATTGTTCTGAGTCCAAAAATGTGATACGATATTGAAAAAATAAAATTTAGACAGAAAAGAACAAAAATTTTGAAATTTTCGTTTTTTGCACCACGCTCGATTAGGCTTAACTTTTTGGCATCACCGAGCTTTCAAGAACTCATAACTTTGAACTGGTTCGACCAAATTGGTTCATTTTCTCAGTCCCCCAAGATTTGATGATGGTCTTACGATAGAAATAGAAAAATTGGGAAGTCTTAAGTTTTTTGGGCAAGTTATGGCCGTTCGCGCAATTCACCAGGCTCAATTAGACTCTTCATACTGACATCTTCATTCTATTAAGGTAGTTTGCAGGTTCAGAATTTTCAGGTGGACTGCTCCCGAAGGTAGTGTAAGACCTGGACAATCCGTGAGTCAACTGAAGCAAGCTTCGGTGTTAACTCGGGAAGTAAAATTCAGTTTAATATTGGTGCCAGGCTATGCCCAGCATGCCAGATATTAAGCTGACAAGAACAGATACTACACATGATCTTAGCCAAAAGGCCGAGAAGCGATAGCTAAACCTTTTCCTAATTTTGGTACATGCCTTGAACACAACAATGAAAAAACAGCTCGCATCATAAAAATTTATATTTATCCGACTGGGTTGAGAGCTGGGTTGCTCCCGGACCAATTTATGAAAGGTCAAGGGGGAAAGTTGGAAAGAGGTAGCCATAATGACACTTCGCCCTAACAAAACTCCCCTGCTGGCTAGTAAATCTATCGTAAGAGTACAGTAGACTACGTTATAACCATCTGCGTTTGTGCCGTTACATACGACATGGGCTTAACGATGTGGACAAAGACAGAATCTGCGGTTCTGCCTTAGGCATTTGAGTAATTCCGCTTCCATTTATATCCTGACTAGCATATAACTATGTACATTACTTTTAAAACACTCGCCCTCGCGCGAGAGTAGAAATATGCTCTTATACCATGTAAAATTTTGCACGCTCACGTTATAATTTATGCAATTCAAACAAAATTTGAAAAATTGACAATTTTCAGAGTATTTTTGGCCCAATGAGTTTTATGGCCAAATCGGCTGGTCAAAACCTACGGAGCGTGTACAGGGTGTCTTAGATGACCATCTATGGCATGATAGCCGCTCACTCAACGTTAGTGGCATATGGTCGAATACCAGCCAGGATACTGATAGATGCTTTTAGCCTAATTGTTGTGATAAACTTATTAAATAGGTAAGTTTTCAAATCTATTTGATAAGTTTCTTTGAATGCACTCTGCGACAGCAGAGAGCACCCCATTTTATGAAAAATGCAAGAAAAAAATTGCACTAACTTAAAAGTTAGGTTTTAGGTCGATTTTCTTCCAAAATGGCCGAATTTCAGCTCCCCCCAAAATTTCAACTGATGATTACTCCACGAACACTGAAGCTAAAGAAGTCGTTTTGGGCTCGTTGGAATTGTTCTGAGTCCAAAAATGTGATACGATATTGAAAAAATAAAATTTAGACAGAAAAGAACAAAAATTTTGAAATTTTCGTTTTTTGCACCACGCTCGATTAGGCTTAACTTTTTGGCATCACCGAGCTTTCAAGAACTCATAACTTTGAACTGGTTCGACCAAATTGGTTCATTTTCTCAGTCCCCCAAGATTTGATGATGGTCTTACGATAGAAATAGAAAAATTGGGAAGTCTTAAGTTTTTTGGGCAAGTTATGGCCGTTCGCGCAATTCACCAGGCTCAATTAGACTCTTCATACTGACATCTTCATTCTATTAAGGTAGTTTGCAGGTTCAGAATTTTCAGGTGGACTGCTCCCGAAGGTAGTGTAAGACCTGGACAATCCGTGAGTCAACTGAAGCAAGCTTCGGTGTTAACTCGGGAAGTAAAATTCAGTTTAATATTGGTGCCAGGCTATGCCCAGCATGCCAGATATTAAGCTGACAAGAACAGATACTACACATGATCTTAGCCAAAAGGCCGAGAAGCGATAGCTAAACCTTTTCCTAATTTTGGTACATGCCTTGAACACAACAATGAAAAAACAGCTCGCATCATAAAAATTTATATTTATCCGACTGGGTTGAGAGCTGGGTTGCTCCCGGACCAATTTATGAAAGGTCAAGGGGGAAAGTTGGAAAGAGGTAGCCATAATGACACTTCGCCCTAACAAAACTCCCCTGCTGGCTAGTAAATCTATCGTAAGAGTACAGTAGACTACGTTATAACCATCTGCGTTTGTGCCGTTACATACGACATGGGCTTAACGATGTGGACAAAGACAGAATCTGCGGTTCTGCCTTAGGCATTTGAGTAATTCCGCTTCCATTTATATCCTGACTAGCATATAACTATGTACATTACTTTTAAAACACTCGCCCTCGCGCGAGAGTAGAAATATGCTCTTATACCATGTAAAATTTTGCACGCTCACGTTATAATTTATGCAATTCAAACAAAATTTGAAAAATTGACAATTTTCAGAGTATTTTTGGCCCAATGAGTTTTATGGCCAAATCGGCTGGTCAAAACCTACGGAGCGTGTACAGGGTGTCTTAGATGACCATCTATGGCATGATAGCCGCTCACTCAACGTTAGTGGCATATGGTCGAATACCAGCCAGGATACTGATAGATGCTTTTAGCCTAATTGTTGTGATAAACTTATTAAATAGGTAAGTTTTCAAATCTATTTGTTAAGTTTCTTTGAATGCACTCTGCGACAGCAGATAGCACCCCATTTTATGAAAAATGCAAGAAAAAAATTGCACTAACTTAAAAGTTAGCTTGTAGGTCGATTTTCTTCCAAAATGGCCGAATTTCAGCTCCCCCCAAAATTTCAACTGATGATTACTCGACGAACACTGAAGCTAAAGAAGTCGTTTTGGGCTCGTTGGAATTGTTCTGAGTCCAAAAATGTGATACGATATTGAAAAAATAAAATTTAGACAGAAAAGAACAAAAATTTTGAAATTTTCGTTTTTTGCACCACGCTCGATTAGGCTTAACTTTTGGCATCACCGAGCTTTCAAGAACTCATAACTTTGAACTGGTTCGACCAAATTGGTTCATTTTCTCAGTCCCCCAAGATTTGACGATGGTCTTACGATAGAAATAGAAAAATTTGGAAGTCTTAAGTTTTTTGGGCAAGTTATGGCCGTTCGCGGAATTCACCAGGCTCAATTAGACTCTTCATACTGACATCTTCATTATATTAAGGTAATTTGCAGGTTCAGAATTTTCAGGTGGACTGCTCCCGATGGTTGTGTAAGACCGGGACAATCCGTGAGTCAACTGAAGCAAGCTTCGGTGTTAACTCGGGAAGTAAAAATCAGTTTAATATTGGTGCCAGGCTATGCCCAGCATGCCAGATATTAAGCTGACAAGAACAGATACTACACAAGATCTTAGCCAAAAGGCCGAGAAGCGATAGCTAAACCTCTTCCTAATTTTGGTACATGCCTTGAACACAACAATGAAAAAACAGCTCGCATCATAAAAATTTATATTTATCCGACTGGGTTGAGAGCTGGGTTGCTCCCGGACCAACTTATGAAAGGTCAAGTGGAAAAATTGAAAAGAGGTAGCCATAATGACACTTCGCCCTAGCAAAACTCCCCTGCTGGCTAGTAAATCTATCGTAAGAGTACAGTAGACTACGTTATAACCATCTGCGTTTGTGCCGTTACATACGACATGGGCTTAACGATGTAGACAAAGACAGAATCTGCGGTTCTGCCTTAGTCATTTGAGTAATTCCGCTTCCATTTATATCCTGACTAGCATATAACTATGTACATTACTTTTAAAACACTCGCCCTTGCGCGAGAGTAGAAATATGCTCTTATACCATGTAAAATTTTGCACGCTCACGTTATAATTTATGCAATTCAAACAAAACTTGAAAATAAAATTGACAATTTTCAGAATTTTTTGGCCCAATGAGTTTTATGGCCAAATCGGCTGGTCAAAACCTACGGAGCGTGTACAGGGTGTCTTAGATGACCATCTATGGCATGATAGCCGCTCACTCAACGTTA
Source organism: Symsagittifera roscoffensis (assembly GCF_963678635.1). NCBI lineage: Eukaryota > Metazoa > Xenacoelomorpha > Acoela > Convolutidae > Symsagittifera > Symsagittifera roscoffensis. The sequence continues at coordinate 32,886,118 of NC_087067.1, read as the reverse complement.
GTGGCATATGGTCGAATACCAGCCAGGATACTGATAGATGCTTTTAGCCTAATTGTTGTGATAAACTTATTAAATAGGTAAGTTTTCAAATATATTTGATAAATTTCTTTGAATGCACTCTGCGACAGCAGAGAGCACCTCATTTTATGAAAAATGCAAGAAAAAATTGCACTAACTTAAAAGTTAGCTTTTAGGTCGATTTTCTTCCAAAATGGCCGAATTTCAGCTCTTCCCAAAATTTCAACTGATGATTACTCCACGAACACTGAAGCTAAAGAAGTCATTTTGGGCTCGTTGGAATTGTTCTGAGTCCAAAACTATGATACGATATTGAAAAAATAAAATTTAGACAGAAAAGAACAAAAATTTTGAAATTTTCGTTTTTTGCACCACGCTCGATTAGGCTTAACTTTTTGGCATCACCGAGCTTTCAAGAACTCATAACTTTGAACTGGTTCGACCAAATTGGTTCATTTTCTCAGTCCCCCAAGATTTGACGATGGTCTTACGATAGAAATAGAAAAATTTGGAAGTCTTAAGTTTTTTGGGCAAGTTATGGCCGTTCGCGCAATTCACCAGGCTCAATTAGACTCTTGATACTGACATCTTCACTCTATTAAGATAATTTGCAGGTTCAGAATTTTCAGGTGGACTGCTCCCGATGGTAGTGTAAGACCGGGACAATCCGTGAGTCAACTGAAGCAAGCTTCGGTGTTAACTCGGGAAGTAAAAATCAGTTTAATATTGGTGCCAGGCTATGCCCAGCATGCCAGATATTAAGCTGACAAGAACAGATACTACACATGATCTTAGCCAAAAGGCCGAGAAGCGATAACTAAACCTTTTCCTAATTTTGGTACATGCCTTGAACACAACAATGAAAAAAAAGCTCGCATCATAAAAATTTATATTTATCCGACTGGGTTGAGAGCTGGGTTGCTCCCGGACCAACTTATGAAAGGTCAAGGGGGAAAGTTGAAAAGAGGTAGCCATAATGACACTTCGCCCTAACAAAACTCCCCTGCTGGCTAGTAAATCTATCGTAAGAGTACAGTAGACTACGTTATAACCATCTGCGTTTGTGCCGTTACATACGACATGGGCTTAACGATGTGGACAAAGACAGAATCTGCGGTTCTGCCTTAGGCATTTGAGTAATTCCGCTTCCATTTATATCCTGACTAGCATATAACTATGTACATTACTTTTAAAACACTGGCCCTCGCGCGAGAGTAGAAATATGCTCTTATACCATGTAAAATTTTGCACGCTCACGTTATAATTTATGCAATTCAAACAAAATTTGAAAAATTGACAATTTTCAGAATTTTTTTGGCCCAATGAGTTTTATGGCCAAATCGGCTGGTCAAAACCTACGGAGCGTGTACAGGGTGTCTTAGATGACCATCTATGACATGATAGCCGCTCACTCAACGTTAGTGGCATATGGTCGAATACCAGCCAGGATACTGATAGATGCTTTTAGCCTAATTGTTGTGATAATTTGGCTCGTGATTATATCAAAATTACCTTTTCTTTTGTTACCGAGATTAACTTGAAAATAAATTTGCATTGTTTTCCACGCATTACTTACTTTTGGACATGGCTGATAGCCAGTCGCCTTCTTTCTCTGAAGTTCTCGCTGAGGGCATTGCAAGACCTCATATTAAAGTCACTTCATTCTTAAAAATGACCATCATTCCTCCCTTTACAAAAGTCTAATGCTAGTTTCGAAGCTGCCTCAAAAAAAACCATTGTTGACATCTTGTCCTCCTTTAAACCCCATCATCGAGATCAAATTACCATCTCCAAAGCTTTCTCTACTGTCAAAGAAAAAAGATTACATTCTTTAATCGTTATCGCGCCAACTGAGGCGGAGGACGAGCTGACCATCATGAAGACAGAAGGACTGCAGCTCCTTGACAAAACTATCTTCCCAACGGGTGACCACTTCTGGAGATATGATCCAACCGGGTTTCCAAAGACGGCCATGCTACGCATGAACCAGGTGCCCGGGCTTTGTGACGATGAGGCAGTCCTCGAAGCCCTGCAGCTCCCCCCAATAGTTCATGTGGAGGGAGAAGTTACGCGTCAACGCGAGAAGTGTGGACAGGGGAGCTTCTTCAACGGTAAAGCCTCGGCCATTATCAGAATCCCCAATGAGAGCGCTGAAACTGACCTGAGGCAGTGGTCGTTCAACGCTGTCAAAACTCGGCCATTCAAATGGCTCGATCTACCCTTCAACGCGCATGTCCCGTCAATTCATTCCTGCAATCTATGCAAGGAAGAGAAAAAGCCTTATATTGGTCATGATGATTCCTGGTGTCGGATCAGGAGACAACAACCACCAGAGGTCAACCAGACGACATCTGATTTGGCCACAAGCAATTCTGCTGATGGGACTCCGGCCTCTGAGGGCCGAATGGATGAGGAGGACTGGCATGTGATGAAGGCGCGCAGTAGCCTCAGAAGGAGTGGGGCGTTCAGCCGCCAGAAATCACAGAGACGACACAGCAGCCCAGACGCGGAGAAGCAGACTCCATCAAAACTGCAAAAAAAGAGAACAACAGGTATCGAGTCTAAAAACTTCTCATACATAAACTCTTTCATAATGATGTGCTTTAAATTTCTAAAGAGCAGCGGTTTCACTGAGAAGCTGAAACCTCTAGGCATCCTTGTTCCAATAAGAAAGCCAGAACGTGGGAAAACGTCGCATAAACACTACATTTTAGGTCTAAAATTTAAAAAACTAGACGCTCTAACCTCTAAAAAAACAGTCTTTTTCGTTAATAGAAGTCTGAGCTTTAAACTCCAGACAGGCAGTTTGCATAGTTCAATACTATTGTCTACATTTTTTACCATTAATTGGAATTTTAACACAATTTTTGAAAGTCAAAATGCTTTGACCTTTAAAATTTTTGTCTCATGCAACGTTTGCTGCAAGAGGTGTGTCAATCTCCTCAGCAAAGCCTATTCAGACCTTGGTGGTCTAGTCAATTGTTTGACTGAACACCGGAGAGACGAGAAAGTTTTCTTGGCGATGGGTAATGCAAGACATCACTTACTGGTACATTTAACCTTGACTTACATCGTAATAACGGCTAAGACGAAATTAGTAACTTTGCATGCGATTTGCATAGGAAAAACTTATAACTTAGTCAAGACGTGCCTGTTTTCAGAACGTCCTAGAGGTTATAAGGACCACATCAGTATGAATTGCATCTTTATTGACCTCAGCAAGCCAAATTTTGAAAGAAAAGTACGACATGACTACGTTATAGCATTTCCAGAATCAAAACTGTATGTATTAAGCTTAAAAGAAAACGCCATCTTGATCAATTTTAAACTGTATAATTCATTCCAAACATGCAAACAGTGTAAGTTAGAAATTTTGAACTTTTTCTCAACCGAAAACTGGAATTTTCAGAGATTTTACCAAATCCGAAAATTTTCGGCTTTGACAAAGTCAGAATCTGGCAGTATTTACTGCTCTATTTGCATCAATCCCCACAGTAAGGACTTTTCAGTCGTTACTGCCCTAGCTCGAAAGCATGATAGGCAACGGGGAGATACGTTGATTTTGGTGGTGGTGATATTAAAACCCCATCAGGTCTTTACTCATAGAACCCCGAATAACATTATGAAACCGGCTATCTTTAACTATTCAAATTCGCATGCAAAATTTTTTCCAACAGACTTATAATCTAGTCATGACGTGCTTTTATACATTAAACTGTAGAGGTCTAGGTCAAACTTCTAGGCATCCTGGTTGACCTGAATAAGCCAAAACATGGGGGGAAATTACATCATGACTACGTTATAGCGTTACAAGAAACAAAATTGTATGTATTAAGCTCAAAGCATAAGGCCATTTTGACCAGCTATAATTTGAATTATCTAATCCAGCCATGCAGCCATAAAAACTCAGGAGGTTTACTTTTATTATTTCCCAATAAATGGAAAATTCAGAATTTTTACCAAAGACACATGGCTTTGGCTCTGAAAGAGTCAGAATCTGGCAGCATTTACTGCTCTATATATATCAATCCCCTCAGCAAGGACTACTCAGTCCTTACTGGCCTAGCTAACAAATTAGCCGAGCAACGGAGAGATACATTGATTTTGGTTGGGGGTGATTTTAACTGCCGATCGAGTTCTGAATTATGCAATCTTGCATTACATCGTAGTGACCGGCGGGTCCAAAGATATCACATAATTTGCAACATTTTCGAATCAATTGGATGCTTTGACCTTTTCAAGGTCTGGAACAAAGTGTATCCCACCCATTTTGACCAAAAATCAAAATCCGAATCGCGTCTAGACTACATTTTTAGCAATAAAATTGACGAAATAACGACCTTGACTACATTATACACAAATTATAGCGACCATAATGCATTACATGCATGTTTTTCAAATTTTCAAGATTGTATGCATGTAAATGGCCAAAGTTACTGGAAATTGAATTATAACGTAGTTAGAGAGCACAATAAGCCTTCAGAACTGGTAGAAACACTCCAGGGGCTGTCTGATGAGTCTCTGAAACTGCCATTATCAGGGACATACGACAAATTTAAAGCCAGACTTCGTGACTGGTTGCGTTTTTTATGCATTAATGGCCATAGACAATTGAATAAAGATATCGCCCCCTACATACAAAGTAGTACGCCTGCAGATATACATTCCATCAATTCAGAGACAACCAGACAGCCCCAGTTGGCCTCTAGACAGGCCAACTGTCCTTACTCTTCTCTCCGAGATGAGATGGACTTGAGGACCAAATTTAAGTCCATTCGTGGATTTTATTTGGACCTCAACCATGGTGATTCGGGTGCGCAATCACTGCTAAGTTACTTCAAAGTTAATAAAAGTATTAAGCAAATAAAGCTGAAAAGTGGTGAAATTTCCAATGACATTGATGAAATTTTGAATGAATTCTCGAGCTTTTACTCCAATATTTACTTTAAAAAAACGGTTGCTGACGCCAACTACGCACCCAGGGAGGAGCTTTTGAATGTTTTTAAGCTGCGGAATTCAAAACGAATAAAGAAAATTACCAAAATGTTTAACAATTCGCCAATAGGTGAAGAGGAAGTGAAGCAAGCTATAAATAAATTAAATAAAAATAGCGCACTTGGATCTGATGGTCTTACTTCAGACTTGTATAAAAGCCACTCAAATTTTTTCGCTCCGTTGCTCGCTGATTTATTTAACTCGATGTGCTACAATAAAGCGGCACCTAGGTCATTTCTCATTTCAATAATAAAACTCATCCCAAAAATTGAAAACAGTTTAAATGTGGACGAATTCCGACCAATAAGCCTCCTTAACACTGATCTCAAAATTCTTTCCCATGTTCTGGCATCTCGTTTAAGAGACCCTTTAAATAATCTAATACGCAAACATCAACTTGCTTATTTGCCAAAGCGCAGTATTCATACAGCCATAATTAGGGCTAGATTAGCTCAAGAAAAACTCGGAAAATCTAATTGTGTGGTAGCCATCGATTTCAGTAAGGCTTTTGACCGTATGGACCGTGATTACATTTTGAACGTTTTAACAGCCATAGGCTGTCCAGAAATCATAACTTCTTTGATATCCATCATATATACTGATACCAAAGCGATGATAGAAATAGGTGGCTACCTATCACGATCAATTAGAGTCGACAATGGTATTCAACAAGGATGCCCTCTTTCGGCGCTTTTGTTCATTTTAGGAATGGAACCTTTACTCCAAGCCATACGCTATAATAATTCTATCAAATCCAACCAAGCACTTAAAATTGTGGCCTACGCCGATGATATTAGTGTTTTCATTAAACGCGCTTGTATCGGAAATTTACTTGATGAAATCAATAAGTTCAATTTGGTATCAAAACTTGCTATAAATGTAGATAAAACCAAAATTCTGAGTTTAGGTTTCGTGCCTAAACAGTTGAAGAAAGTATCAGCCCTTAAATTATTAGGCATACGCTTAAGCTTGAATGATTCATTGAAAATTAAAACCAAGATATTGGAAGATACGATTAATAATTCAGCTAAATTCAGCTTAAAATGTATGACTCTCCGGGCGCGAAGCCTGAATATTGAGACTTTTGTGACCTCAAGACTCGTATATGTGATGAGGCACTTGGAGTTGACAAAAACTTTCATTGATAGGTTAGAAATGAAACTGATTAACAGTGTATGGCTTGGAGGAAAACATTCAATCAACAAGCAGATCTTATACCTTCCATTCAATAATGGAGGCACAGGCTTCAAAAATTTAAATTTTTATATTGCGGCTGCAAAAATTTTCGACATGGTATCCCTACTTAATACCTTGGGTAGCAACAAAGAAGTGATCTACTTCAAAAAATCTAAGATTTTCAGATCCTTCAAAAATTTCTTAATTAAAAAAACATTTTCATTCTCGAGTTTGCTCGAGATAGTTTTCAGCTAGTTCAAAATGGAAAAGTAATTGATCCTATGAAGATGAACATATCTAGTCTTTATGCAGAGTTGATGCTTCCAAATTATAAAACGAAGGTTATAGCTAGAAAAATTGCGAGTTTCTACCCGGATCTTAATCTATCAGACAAATCTTTGATTTTTCAATTCCTAACCAAAATATGGAAACATAAAAAGTTCACCCCTCTAGATAAAAACATTATCTACTTATTTTTCTTAAACAGTTATCTGGATAAGCCCAGGAAATGGATTAAAAATTTGGTGGACCACCCCCTTTGTTACTCTTGTGAAAGAGAGTTCGAAACCATGCAACATTTGTTTTTTGCTTGTGAAAACTGCTCTACTTTTAAAGAAAAACTTAAATTCAGTTCAAACAAAGATCTGCTTGTTGAAGAAAATGTAATAGGCATGAAATACATTGTAGCTAAGCTGATATCATCATGGTGTCAAGATACATCTGAATATCTCAAAAAACTTGGTTCCATTCCATAAAATGATTATCTTCATGGTGTATTATATTACATTTGATGTCGTATTTTTTTTCTGCTAACTGTAACTAAATATGTGTAACTAATTGCTTTCCTTTTTTGTAATTTGTAATTACAATCGTTAATAAATTATTTGAAAGCCTAATTGTTGTGATAAACTTATTAAATAGGTAAGTTTTCAAATCTATTTGATAAGTTTCTTTGAATGCACTCTGCGACAGCAGAGAGCACCCCATTTTATAAAAAATGCAAGAAAAAAATTGCACTAACTTAAAAGTTAGCTTTTAGGTCGATTTTCTTCCAAAATGGCCGAATTTCAGCTCCCCCCAAAATTTCAACTGATGATTACTCCACGAACACTGAAGCTAAAGAAGTCGTTTTGGGCTCGTTGGAATTGTTCTGAGTCCAAAAATGTGATACGATATTGAAAAAATAAAATTTAGACAGAAAAGAACAAAAATTTTGAAATTTTCCTTTTTTGCACCACGCTCGATTAGGCTTAACTTTTTGGCATCACCGAGCTTTCAAGAACTCATAACTTTGAACTGGTTCGACCAAATTGGTTCATTTTCTCAGTCCCCCAAGATTTGATGATGGTCTTACGATAGAAATAGAAAAATTTGGAAAACTTAAGTTTTTTGGGCAAGTTATGGCCGTTCGCGCAATTCACCAGGCTCAATTAGACTCTTCATACTGACATCTTCATTCTATTAAGGTAATTTGCAGGTTCAGAATTTTCAGGTGGACTGCTCCCGATGGTAGTGTAAGACCGGGACAATCCGTGAGTCAACTGAAGCAAGCTTCGGTGTTAACTCGGGAAGTAAAAATCAGTTTAATATTGGTGCCAGGCTATGCCCAGCATGCCAGATATTAAGCTGACAAGAACAGATACTACACATGATTTTAGCCAAAAGGCCGAGAAGCGATAGCTAAACCGTTTTCTAATTTTGGTAGATGCCTTGAACACAACAATGAAAAAACAGCTCGCATCATAAAAATTTATATTTATCCGACTGGGTTGAGAGCTGGGTTGCTCCCGGACCAACTTATGAAAGGTCAAGGGGGAAAGTTGAAAAGAGGTAGCCATAATGACACTTCGCCCTAACAAAACTTCCCTGCTGGCTAGTAAATCTATCGTAAGAGTACAGTAGACTACGTTATAACCATCTGCGTTTGTGCCGTTACATACGACATGGGCTTAACGATGTGGACAAAGACAGAATCTGCGGTTCTGCCTTAGGCATTTGAGTAATTCCGCTTCCATTTATATCCTGACTAGCATATAACTATGTACATTACTTTTAAAACACTCGCCCTCGCGCGAGAGTAGAAATATGCTCTTATACCATGTAAAATTTTGCACGCTCACGTTATAATTTATGCAATTCAAACAAAATTTGAAAAATTGACAATTTTCAGAATATTTTTGGCCCAATGAGTTTTATGGCCAAATCGGCTGGTCAAAACCTACGGAGCGTGTACAGGGTGTCTTAGATGACCATCTATGGCATGATAGCCGCTCACTCAACGTTAGTGGCATATGGTCGAATACCAGCCAGGATACTGATAGATGCTTTTAGCCTAATTGTTGTGATAAACTTATTAAATAGGTAAGTTTTCAAATCTATTTGATAAGTTTCTTTGAATGCACTCTGCGACAGCAGATAGCACCCCATTTTATGAAAAATGCAAGAAAAAAATTGCACTAACTTAAAAGTTAGCTTTTAGGTCGATTTTCTTCCAAAATGGCCGAATTTCAGCTCCCCCCAAAATTTCAACTGATGATTACTCGACGAACACTGAAGCTAAAGAAGTCGTTTTGGGCTCGTTGGAATTGTTCTGAGTCCAAAAATGTGATACGATATTGAAAAAATAAAATTTAGACAGAAAAGAACAAAAATTTGGAAATTTTCGTTTTTTGCACCACGCTCGATTAGGCTTAACTTTTTGGCATCACCGAGCTTTCAAGAACTCATAACTTTGAACTGGTTCGACCAAGTTGGTTCATTTTCTCAGTCCCCCAAGATTTGACGATGGTCTTACGATAGAAATAGAAAAATTTGGAAGTCTTAAGTTTTTTGGGCAAGTTATGGCCGTTCGCGCAATTCACCAGGCTCAATTAGACTCTTCATACTGACATCTTCATTATATTAAGGTAATTTGCAGGTTCAGAATTTTCAGGTGGACTGCTCCCGATGGTAGTGTAAGACCGGGACAATCCGTGAGTCAACTGAAGCAAGCTTCGGTGTTAACTCGGGAAGTAAAAATCAGTTTAATATTGGTGCCAGGCTATGCCCAGCATGCCAGATATTAAGCTGACAAGAACAGATACTACACATGATCTTAGCCAAAAGGCCGAGAAGCGATAGCTAAACCTTTTCCTAATTTTGGTACATGCCTTGAACACAACAATGAAAAAACAGCTCGCATCAGAAAAATTTATATTTATCCGACTGGGTTGAGAGCTGGGTTGCTCCCGGACCAACTTATGAAAGGTCAAGGGGGAAAGTTGAAAAGAGGTAGCCATAATGACACTTTGCCCTAGCAAAACTCCCCTGCTGGCTAGTAAATCTATCGTAAGAGTACATTAGACTACGTTATAACCATCTGCGTTTGTGCCGTTACATACGACATGGGCTTAACGATGTAGACAAAGACAGAATCTGCGGTTCTGCCTTAGGCATTTGAGTAATTCCGCTTCCATTTATATCCTGACTAGCATATAACTATGTACATTACTTTTAAAACACTCGCCCTTGCGCGAGAGTAGAAATATGCTCTTATACCATGTAAAATTTTGCACGCTCACGTTATAATTTATGCAATTCAAACAAAATTTGAAAATAAAATTGACAATTTTCAGAATTTTTTTGGCCCAATGAGTTTTATGGCCAAATCGGCTGGTCAAAACCTACGGAGCGTGTACAGGGTGTCTTTGATGACCATCTATGGCATGATAGCCGCTCACTCAACGTTAGTGGCATATGGTCGAATACCAGCCAGGATACTGATAGATGCTTTTAGCCTAATTGTTGTGATAAACTTATTAAATAGGTAAAATTTCAAATCTATTTGATAAGTTTCTTTGAATGCACTCTGCGACAGCAGAGAGCACCTCATTTTATGAAAAAAGCAAGAAAAAAATTGCACTAATTTAAAAGTTAGCTTTTAGGTCGATTTTCTTCCAAAATGGCCGAATTTCAGCTCCCCCCAAAATTTCAACTGATGATTACTCCACGAACACTGAAGCTAAAGAAGTCATTTTGGGCTCGTTGGAATTGTTCTGAGTCCAAAATTGTGATACAATATTGAAAAAATAAAATTTAGACAGAAAAGAACAAAAATTTTGAAATTTTCGTTTTTTGCACCACGCTCGATTAGGCTTAACTTTTTGGCATCACCGAGCTTTCAAGAACTCATAACTTTGAACTGGTTCGACGAAATTGGTTCATTTTCTCAGTCCCCCAAGATTTGACGATGGTCTTACGATAGAAATAGCAAAATTTGGAACTGTTAAGTTTTTTGGGCAAGTTATGGCCGTTCGCGCAATTCACCAGTCTCAATTAGACTCATCATACTGACATCTTCACTCTATTAAGGTAATTTGCAGGTTCAGCTTTTCAGGTGGACTGCTCCCGATGGTAGTGTAAGACCGGGACAATCCGTGAGTCAACTGAAGCAAGCTTCGGTGTTAACTCGGGAAGTAAAAATCAGTTTAATATTGGTGCCAGGCTATGCCCAGCATGCCAGATATTAAGCTGACAAGAACAGATACTACACATGATCTTAGCCAAAAGGCCGAGAAGCGATAACTAAACCTTTTCCTAATTTTGGTACATGCCTTGAACACAACAATGAAAAAACAGCTCGCATCATAAAAATTTATATTTATCCGACTGGGTTGAGAGCTGGGTTGCTCCCGGACCAACTTATGAAAGGTCAAGGGGGAAAGTTGAAAAGAGGTAGCCATAACGACACTTCGCCCTAACAAAACTCCCCTGCTGGCTAGTAAATCTATCGTAAGAGTACAGTAGACTACATTATAACCATCTGCGTTTGTGCCGTTACATACGACATGGGCTTAACGATGTGGACAAAGACAGAATCTGCGGTTCTGCCTTAGGCATTTGAGTAATTCCGCTTCCATTTATATCCTGACTAGCATATAACTATGTACATTACTTTTAAAACACTCGCCCTCGCGCGAGAGTAGAAATATGCTCTTATACCATGTAAAATTTTGCACGCTCACGTTATAATTTATGCAATTCAAACAAAGTTTGAAAAATTGACAATTTTTAGAATTTTTTTGGCCCAATAAGTTTTATGGCCAAATCGGCTGGTCAAAACCTACGGAGCGTGTACAAGGTGTCTTAGATGACCATTTATGGCGTGATAGCCGCTCACTCAACGTTAGTGGCATATGGTCGAATACCAGCCAGGATACTGATAGATGCTTTTATCCTAATTGTTGTGATAAACTTATTAAATAGGTAAGTTTTCAAATCTATTTGATAAGTTTCTTTGAATGCACTCTGCGACAGCAGAGAGCACCCCATTTTATGAAAAATGCAAGAAAAAAATTGCACCAACTTAAAAGTTAGCTTTTAGGTCGATTTTCTTCCAAAATGGCCGAATTTCAGCTCCCCCCAAAATTTCAACTGATGATTACTCCACGAAAACTGAAGCTAAAGAAGTCGTTTTGGGATCGTTGGAGTTTTTCTGAGTCCAAAATTGTGATACGATATTGAAAAAATAAAATTTAGACAGAAAAGAACAAAAATTTTGAAATTTTCGTTTTTTGCACCACGCTCGATTAGGCTTAACTATTTGGCATCACCGAGCTTTCAAGAACTCATAACTTTGAACTGGTTCAACGAAATTGGTTCATTTTCTCAGTCCCCCAAGATTTGACGATGGTCTTACGATAGAAATAGAAAAATTTGGAAGTCTTAAGTTTTTTGGGCAAGTTATGGCCGTTCGCGCAATTCACCAGGCTCAATTAGACTCTTCATACTGACATCTTCACTCTATTAAGGTAATTTGCAGGTTCAGAATTTTCAGGAGGACTGCTCCCGATGGTAGTGTAAGACCGGGACAATCCGTGAGTCAACTGAAGCAAGCTTCGGTGTTAACTCGGGAAGTAAAAATCAGTTTAATATTGGTGCCAGGCTATGCCCAGCATGCCAGATATTAAGCTGACAAGAACAGATACTACACATGATCTTAGCCAAAAGGCCGAGAAGCGATAGCTAAACCTTTTCCTAATTTTGGTACATGCCTTGAACACAACAATGAAAAAACAGCTCGCATCGTAAAAATTTATATTTATCCGACTGGGTTGAGATCTGGGTTGCTCCCGGACCAACTTATGAAAGGTCAAGGGGGAAAGTTGAAAAGAGGTAGCCATAATGACACTTCTCCTAACAAAACTCCCCTGCTGGCTAGTAAATCTATCGTAAGAGTACAGTAGACTACGTTATAACCATCTGCGTTTGTGCCGTTACATACGACATGGGCTTAACGATGTGGACAAAGACAGAATCTGCGGTTCTGCCTTAGGCATTGGAGTAATTCCGCTTCCATTTATATCCTGACTAGCATATAACTATGTACATTACTTTTAAAACACTCGCCTTCGCGCGAGAGTAGAAATATGCTCTTATACCATGTAAAATTTTGCACGCTCACGTTATAATTTATGCAATTCAAACAAAATTTGAAAAATTGACAATTTTCAGAATATTTTTGGCCCAATGAGTTTTATGGCCAAATCGGCTGGTCAAAACCTACGGAGCGTGTACAGGGTGTCTTAGATGACCATCTATGGCATGATAGCCGCTCACTCAACATTAGTGGCATATGGTCGAATACCAGCCAGGATACTGATAGATGCTTTTAGCCTAATTGTTGTGATAAACTTATTAAATAGGTAAGTTTTCAAATCTATTTGATAAGTTTCTTTGAATGCACTCTGCGACAGCAGAGAGCACCCCATTTTATGAAAAATGCAAGAAAAAAATGCACTAACTAAAAAGTTAGCTTTTAGGTCGATTTTCTTCCAAAATGGCCGAATTTCAGCTCCCCCCAAAATTTCAACTGATGATTACTCCACGAACACTGAAGCTAAAGAAGTCGTTTTGAGCTCGTTGGAATTGTTCTGAGTCCAAAATTGTGATACGATATTGAAAAAATAAAATTTAGACAGAAAAGAACAAAAATTTTGAAATTTTCGTTTTTTGCACCACGCTCGATTAGGCTTAACTTTTTGGCATCACCGAGCTTTCAAGAACTCATAACTTTGAACTGGTTCGACAAAATTGGTTCATTTTCTCAGTCCCCCAAGATTTGACGATGGTCTTACGATAGAAATAGCAAAATTTGGAAAACTTAAGTTTTTTGGGCAAGTTATGGCCGTTCGCGCAATTCACCAGTCTCAATTAGACTCTTCATACTGACATCTTCACTCTATTAGGTAATTTGCAGGTTCAGAATTTTCAGGTGGACTGCTCCCGATGGTAGTGTAAGACCGGGACAATCCGTGAGTCAACTGAAGCAAGCTTCGGTGTTAACTCGGGAAGTATAAATCAGTTTAATATTGGTGCCAGGCTATGCCCAGCAGGCCAGATATTAAGCTGACAAGAACAGATACTACACATGATCTTAGCCAAAAGGCCGAGAAGCGATAACTAAACCTTTTCCTAATTTTGGTACATGCCTTGAACACAACAATGAAAAAACAGCTCGCATCATAAAAATTTATATTTCCGACTGGGTTGAGAGCTGGGTTGCTCCCGGACCAACTTATGAAAGGTCAAAGGGGAAAGTTGAAAAGAGGTAGCCATAACGACACTTCGCCCTAACAAAACTCCCCTGCTGGCTAGTAAATCTATCGTAAGAGTACAGTAGACTACATTATAACCATCTGCGTTTGTGCCGTTACATACGACATGGGCTTAACGATGTGGACAAAGACAGAATCTGCGGTTCTGCCTTAGGCATTTGGGTAATTCCGCTTCCATTTATATCCTGACTAGCATATAACTATGTACATTACTTTTAAAACACTCGCCCTCGCGCGAGAAAAGAAATATGCTCTTATACCATGTAAAATTTTGCACGCTCACGTTATAATTTATGCAATTCAAACAAAATTTGAAAAATTGACAATTTTCAGAATTTTTTTGGCCCAATAAGTTTTATGGCCAAATCGGCCGGTCAAAACCTACGGAGCGTGTACAACGTGTCTTAGATGACCATTTATGGCGTGATAGCCGCTCACTCAACGTTAGTGGCATATGGTCGAATACCAGCCAGGATACTGATAGATGCTTTTAGCCTAATTGTTGTGATAAACTTATTAAATAGGTAAGTTTTCAAATCTATGTGATAAGTTTCTTTGAATGCACTCTGCGACAGCAGAGAGCACCCCATTTTATGAAAAATGCAAGAAAAAAATTGCACTAACTTAAAAGTTAGCTTTTAGGTCGATTTTCTTCCAAAATGGCCGAATTTCAGCTCCCCCCAAAATTTCAACTGATGATTACTCCACGAACACTGAAGCTAAAGAAGTCGTTTTGAGCTCGTTGGAATTGTTCTGAGTCCAAAATTGTGATACGATATTGAAAAAATAAAATTTAGACAGAAAAGAACAAAAATTTTGAAATTTTCGTTTTTTGCACCACGCTCGATTAGGCTTAACTTTTTGGCATCACCGAGCTTTCAAGAACTCATAACTTTGAACTGGTTCGACGAAATTGGTTCATTTTCTCAGTCCCCCAAGATTTGACGATGGTCTTACGATAGAAATAGCAAAATTTGGAAGTCTTAAGTTTTTTGGGCAAGTTATGGCCGTTCGCGCAATTCACCAGTCTCAATTAGACTCTTCATACTGACATCTTCACTTTATTAAGGTAATTTCCAGGTTCAGAATTTTCAGGTGGACTGCTCCCGATGGTAGTGTAAGACCGGGACAATCCGTGAGTCAACTGAAGCAAGCTTCGGTGTTAACTCGGGAAGTAAAAATCAGTTTAATATTGGTTCCAGGCTATGCCCAGCATGCCAGATATTAGGCTGACAAGAACAGATACTACACATGATCTTAGCCAAAAGGCCGAGAAGCGATAACTAAACCTTTTCCTAATTTTGGTACATGCCTTGAACACAACAATGAAAAAACAGCTCGCATCATAAAAATTTATATTTATCCGACTGGGTTGAGAGCTGGGTTGCTCCCGGACCAACTTATGAAAGGTCAAGGGGGAAAGTTGAAAAGAGGTAGCCATAACGACACTTCGCCCTAACAAAACTCCCCTGCTGGCTGGTAAATCTATCGTAAGAGTACAGTAGACTACATTATAACCATCTGCGTTTGTGCCGTTACATACGACATGGGCTTAACGATGTGGACAAAGACAGAATCTGCGGTTCTGCCTTAGGCATTTGAGTAATTCCGCTTCCATTTTTATCCTGACTAGCATATAACTATGTACATTACTTTTGAAACACTCGCCCTCGCGCGAGAGTAGAAATATGCTCTTATACCATGTAAAATTTTGCACGCTCACGTTATAATTTATGCAATTGAAACAAAATTTGATAAATTGACAATTTTCAGAATTTTTTTGGCCCAATAAGTTTTATGGCCAAATCGGCTGGTCAAAACCTACGGAGCGTGTACAAGGTGTCTTAGATGACCATTTATGGCGTGATAGCCGCTCACTCAACGTTAGTGGCATATGGTCGAATACCAGCCAGGATACTGATAAATGCTTTTAGCCTAATTGTTGTGATAAACTTATTAAATAGGTAAGTTTTCAAATCTATTTGATAAGTTTCTTTGAATGCACTCTGCGACAGCAGAGAGCACCCCATTTTATGAAAAATGCAAGAAAAAAATTGCACAAACTTAAAAGTTAGCTTTTAGGTCGATTTTCTTCCAAAATGGCCGAATTTCAGCTCCCCCCAAAATTTCAACTGATGATTACTCCACGAACACTGAAGCTAAAGAAGTCGTTTTGGGCTCGTTGGAATTTTTCTGAGTCCAAAATTGTGATACGATATTGAAAAAATAAAATTTAGACAGAAAAGAACAAAAATTTTGAAATTTTCGTTTTTTGCACCACGCTCGATTAGGCTTAACTTTTTGGCATCACCGAGCTTTCAAGAACTCATAACTTTGAACTGGTTCGACGAAATTGGTTCATTTTCTCAGTCCCCCAAGATTTGACGATGGTCTTACGATAGAAATAGCAAAATTTGGAAGTCTTAAGTTTTTTGGGCAAGTTATGGCCGTTGGCGCAATTCACCAGTTTCAATTAGACTCTTAATACTGACATCTTCACTCTATTAAGGTAATTTGCAGGTTCAGACTTTTCAGGTGGACTGCTCCCGATGGTAGTGTAAGACCGGGACAATCCGTGAGTCAACTGAAGCAAGCTTCGGTGTTAACTCGGGAAGTAAAAATCAGTTTAATATTGGTGCCAGGCTATGCCCAGCATGCCAGATATTAAGCTGACAAGAACAGATACTACACATGATCTTAGCCAAAAGGCCGAGAAGCGATAGCTAAACCTTTTCCTAATTTTGGTACATGCCTTGAACACAACAATGAAAAAACAGCTCGCATCATAAAAATTTATATTTATCCGACTGGGTTGAGAGCTGGGTTGCTCCCGGACCAACTTATGAAAGGTCAAGGGGGAAAGTCGAAAAGAGGTAGCCATAATGACACTTCGCCCTAACAAAACTCCCCTGCTGGCTAGTAAATCTATCGTAAGAGTACAGTAGACTACGTTATAACCATCTGCGTTTGTGCCGTTACATACGACATGGGCTTAACGATGTGGACAAAGACAGAATCTGCGGTTCTGCCTTAGGCATTGGAGTAATTCCGCTTCCATTTATATCCTGACTAGCATATAACTATGTACATTACTTTTAAAACACTCGCCCTCGCGCGAGAGTAGAAATATGCTCTTATACCATGTAAAATTTTGCACGCTCACGTTATAATTTATGCAATTCAAACAAAATTTGAAAAATTGACAATTTTCAGAATTTTTTTGGCCCAATGAGTTTTATGGCCAAATCGGCTGGTCAAAACCTACGGAGCGTGTACACGGGGGTGTCTTAGATGACCATCTATGGCATGATAGCCGCTCACTCAACGTTAGTGGCATATGGTCGAATACCAGCCAGGATACTGATAGATGCTTTTAGCCTAATTGTTGTGATAAACTTATTAAATAGGTAAGTTTTCAAATCTATTTGATAAGGTTCTTTGAATGCACTCTGCGACAGCAGAGAGCATCCCATTTTATGAAAAATGCAAGAAAAAAATTGCACTAACTTAAAAGTTAGCTTTTAGGTCGATTTTCTTCCAAAATGGCCGAATTTCAGATCCCCCAAAATTTCAACTGATGATTACTCCACGAACACTGAAGCTAAAGAAGTCGTTTTGAGCTCGTTGGAATTGCTCTGAGTCCAAAATTGTGATACGATTTTGAAAAAATAAAATTTAGACAGAAAAGAACAAAAATTTTGAAATTTTCGTTTTTTGCACCACGCTCGATTAGGCTTAACTTTTTGGCATCACCGAGCTTTCAAGAACTCATAACTCTGAACTGGTTCGACGAAATTGGTTCATTTTCTCATTCCCCCAAGATTTGACGATGGTCTTACGATAGAAATAGCAAAATTTGGAAGTCTTAAGTTTTTTGGGCAAGTTATGGCCGTTCGCGCAATTCACCAGTCTCAATTAGACTCTTCATACTGACATCTTCACTCTATTAAGGTAATTTGCAGGTTCAGAATTTTCAAGTGGACTGCTCCCGATGGTAGTGTAAGACCGGGACAATCCGTGAGTCAACTGAAGCAAGCTTCGGTGTTAACTCGGGAAGTAAAAATCAGTTTAATATTGGTGCCAGGCTATGCCCAGCATGCCAGATAATAAGCTGACAAGAACAGATACTACACATGATCTTAGCCAAAAGGCCGAGAAGCGATAACTAAACCTTTTCCTAATTTTGGTACATGCCTTGAACACAACAATGAAAAAACAGCTCGCATCATAAAAATTTATATTTATCCGACTGGGTTGAGAGCTGGGTTGCTCCCGGACCAACTTATGAAAGGTCAAGAGGGAAAGTTGAAAAGAGGTAGCCATAACGACACTTCGCCCTAACAAAACTCCCCTGCTGGCTAGTAAATCTATCGTAAGAGTACAGTAGACTACATTATAACCATCTGCGTTTGTGCCGTTACATACGACATGGGCTTAACGATGTGGACAAAGACAGAATCTGCGGTTCTGCCTTAGGCATTTGAGTAATTCCGCTTCCATTTATATCCTGACTAGCATATAACTATGTACATTACTTTTAAAACACTCGCCCTCGCGCGAGAGTAGAAATATGCTCTTATACCACGTAAAATTTTGCACGCTCACGTTATAATTTATGCAATTCAAACAAAATTTGAAAAATTGACAATTTTCAGAATATTTTTGGCCCAATGAGTTTTATGGCCAAATCGGCTGGTCAAAACCTACGGAGCGTGTACAGGGTGTCTTAGATGACCATCTATGGCATGATAGCCGCTCACTCAACGTTAGTGGCATATGGTCGAATACCAGCCAGGATACTGATAGATGCTTTTAGCCTAATTGTTGTGATAATTTGGCTTGTGATTATATCAAAATTACCTTTTCTTTTGTTACCGAGATTAACCTGAAAATAAATTTGCATTGTTTTCCACGCATTACTTACTTTTGGACATGGCTGATAGCCAGTCGCCTTCTTTCTCTGAAGTTCTCGCTGAGGGCATTGCAAGACCTCATATTAAAGTCACTTCATTCTTAAAAATGACCATCATTCCTCCTTTTACAAAAGAACATTTCAAGTCTAATGCTAGTTTCGAAGCTGCCTCAAAAAAAACCATTGTTGACATCTTGTCCTCCTTTAAACCCCATCATCGAGATCAAATTACCATCTCCAAAGCTTTCTCTACTGTCAAAGAAAAAAGATTACATTCTTTAATCGTTATCGCGCCAACTGAGGCGGAGGACGAGCTGACCATCTTGAAGACAGAAGGACTGCAGCTCCTTGACAAAACTATCTTCCCAACGGGTGACCACTTCTGGAGATATGATCCAACCGGGTTTCCAAAGACGGCCATGCTACGCATGAACCAGGTCCCCGGGCTTTGTGACGATGAGGCAGTCCTCGAAGCCCTGCAGCTCCCCCCAACAGTTCATGTGGAGGGAGAAGTTACGCGTCAACGCGAGAAGTGTGGACAGGGGAGCTTCTTCAACGGTAAAGCTTCGGCCATTATCAGAATCCCCAATGAGGGCGCTGAAACTGACCTGAGACAGTGGTCGTTCAACGCTGTCAAAACTCGGCCATTCAAATGGCTCGATCTACCCTTCAACGCGCATGTCCCGTCAATTCATTCCTGCAGTCTATGCAAGGAAGAGAAAAAGCCTTATATTGGTCATGATGATTCCTGGTGTCGGATCAGGAGACAACAACCACCAGAGGTCAACCAGACGACATCTGATTTGGCCACAAGCAATTCTGCTGATGGGACTCCGGCCTCTGAGGGCCGAATGGATGAGGAGGACTGGCATGTGATGAAGGCGCGCAGTAGCCTCAGAAGGAGTGGGGCGTTCAGCCGCCAGAAATCACAGAGACGACACAGCAGCCCAGACGCGGAGAAGCAGACTCCATCAAAACTGCAAAAAAGAGAACAACAGGTATCGAGTCTAAAAACTTCTCATACATAAACTTTTTCATAATGTTGTGCTTTAAATTTCTAAAGAGCAGCGGTTTCACTGAGAAGCTGAAACCTCTAGGCATCCTTGTTCCAATAAGAAAGCCAGAACGTGGGAAAACGTCGCATAAACACTACATTTTAGGTCTAAAATTTAAAAAACTAGACGCTCTAACCTCTAAAAAAACAGTCTTTTTCGTTAATAGAAGTCTGAGCTTTAAACTCCAGACAGGCAGTTTGCATAGTTCAGTACTATTGTCTACATTTTCTACCCTTAATTGGAATTTTAACACATTTTTTGAAAGTCAAAATGCTTTGACCTTTAAAATTTTTGTATCATGCAAGATTTGCTGCAAGAGGTGTGTCAATCTCCTCAGCAAAGCCTTTTCAGACCTTGGTGGTCTAGTCAATTGTTTGACTGAACACCGGAGAGACGAGAAAGTTTTCTTGATGATGGGTAATGCAAGACATCACTTACTGGTACATTTAACCTTGACTTACATCGTAATAACGGCTAAGACGAAATTAGGAACTTTGCATGCAATTTGCATAGGAAAAACTTATAACTTAGTCAAGATGTGCCTGTTTTCAGAACGTCCTAGAGGTTATAAGGACCACATCAGTATGAATTGCATCTATATTGACCTCAGCAAGCCAAATTTTGAAAGAAAAGTACGACATGACTACGTTATAGCATTTCCAGAATCAAAACTTTATGTATTAAGCTTAAAAGAAAACGCCATCTTGATCAATTTTAAACTGTATAATTCATTCCAAACATGCAAACAGTGTAAGTTAGATATTTTGAACTTTTTCTCAACCGAAAACTCGAATTTTCAGAGATTTTACCAAATCCGAAAATTTTCGGCTTTGACAAAGTCAGAATCTGCTCAGTATATACTGCTCTATTTGCAGGCCATTAAGCTCAAAGCATAAGGCCCTAGCTAGAAAGCATAATAGGCAACGGGGAGATACGTTGATTTTGGTGGTGATAGTAAAACCCCATCAGGTCTTTACTCATAGAACCCCGAATAACATTATGAAACCGGCTATCTTTAACTATTCAAATTCGCATGCAAAATTTTTTCCAACACACTTATAATCTAGTCATGACGTGCTTTTATACATTAAACTGTAGAGGTCTAGGTAATCACCTCAAACTTCTAGGCATCCTGGTTGACCTGAATAAGCCAAAACATGGGGGGAAATTACATCATGACTACGTTATAGCGTTACAAGAAACAAAATTGTATGTATTAAGCTCAAAGCATAAGGCCATTTTGACCAGCTATAAATTGAATTATCTAATCCAGCCATGCAGCCAAAATAACTCAGGAGGTTTACTTTTTTTATTTCCCAATAAATGGAAAATTCAGAGTTTTTACCAAAGCCACATGGCTTTGGCTCTGAAAGAGTCAGAATCTGGCAGCATTTACTGCTCTATTTATATCAATCCCCTCAGCGAGGACTACTCAGTCCTTACTGGCCTAGCTAACAAATTAGCCGAGCAACGGAGAGATACATTGATTTTGGATGGGGGTGAGTTTAACTGCCGATCAAGTTCTGGATTATGCAATCTTGCATTACATCGTAGTGACCGGCGGGTCCAAAGATATCACATAATTTGCAACATTTTCGAATCAATTGGATGCTTTGACCTTTTCAAGGTCTGGAACAAAGTGTATCCCACCCATTTTGACCAAAAATCAAAATCCGAATCGCGTCTAGACTACATTTTTAGCAATAAAATTGACGAAATAACGACCTTGACTACATTATACACAAATTATAGCGACCATAATGCATTACATGCATGTTTTTCAAATTTTCAAGATTTTATGCATGTAAATGGCCAAAGTTACTGGAAATTGAATTATAACGTAGTTAGAGAGCACAATAAGCCTTCAGAACTGGTAGAAACACTCCAGGGGCTGTCTGATGAGTCTCTGAAACTGCCATTATCAGGGACATACGACAAATTTAAAGCCAGACTTCGTGACTGGTTGCGTTTTTTATGCATTAATGGCCATAGACAATTGAATAAAAATATCGCCCCCTACATACAAAGTAGTACGCCTGCAGATATACATTCCATCAATTCAGAGACAACCAGACAGCCCCAGTTGGCCTCTAGACAGGCCAACTGTCCTTACTCTTCTCTCCGAGATGAGATGGACTTGAGGACCAAATTTAAGTCCATTCGTGGATTTTATTTAGACCTCAACCATGGTGATTCGGGTGCGCTTAAATCACTGCTAAGTTACTTCAAAGTTAATAAAAGTATTAAGCAAATAAAGCTGAAAAGTGGTGAAATTTCCAATGACATCGATGAAATTTTGAACGAATTCTCGAGCTTTTACTCCAATATTTACTATAAAAAAACGGTTGCTGACTCCAACTACGCAACTAGGGAGGAGCTTTTGAATGTTTTTAAGCTGAGGAATTCAAAACGAATAAAGAAAATTACCAAAATGTTTAATAATTCGCCAATAGGTGAAGAGGAAGTGAAGCAAGCTATAAATAAATTAAATAAAAATAGCGCACCTGGATCTGATGGTCTTACTTCAGACTTGTATAAAAGCCACTCAAATTTTTTCGCTCCGTTGCTCGCTGAATTATTTAACTCGATGTGCTACAATAAAGCGGCACCTAGGTCGTTTCTCATTTCAATAATAAAACTCATCCCAAAAATTGAAAACAGTTTAAATGTGGACGAATTCCGACCAATAAGCCTCCTTAACACTGATCTCAAAATTCTTTCCCATGTTCTGGCATCTCGTTTAAGAGACCCTTTAAATAATCTAATACGCAAACATCAACTTGCTTATTTGCCAAAGCGCAGTATTCATACAGCCATAATTAGGGCTAGATTAGCTCAAGAAAAACTCGGAAAATCTAATTGTGTGGTAGCCATCGATTTCAGTAAGGCTTTTGACCGTATGGACCGTGATTACATTTTGAACGTTTTAACAGCCATAGGCTGTCCAGAAATCATAACTTCTTTGATATCCATCATATATACTGATACCAAAGCGATGATAGAAATAGGTGGCTACCTATCACGATCAATTAGAGTCGACAATGGGATTAAACAAGGATGCCCTCTTTCGGCGCTTTTGTTCATTTTAGGAATGGAACCTTTACTCCAAGCCATACGCTATAATAATTCTATCAAATCCAACCAAGCACTTAAAATTGTGGCCTACGCCGATGATTTTAGTGTTTTCATTAAACGCGCTTGTATCGGAAATTTACTTGATGAAATCAATAAGTTCAATTTGGTATCAAAACTTGCTATAAATGTAGATAAAACCAAAGTTCTGAGTTTAGGTTTCGTGCCTAAACAGTTGAAGAAAGTATCATCCCTTAAATTATTAGGCATACGCTTAAGCTTGAATGATTCATTGAAAATTAAAACCAAGATATTGGAAGATACGATTAATAATTCAGCTAAATTCAGCTTAAAATGTATGACTCTCCGGGCGCGAAGCCTGAATATTGAGACTTTTGTGACCTCAAGACTCGTATATGTGATGAGGCACTTGGAGTTGACAAAAACTTTCATTGATAGGTTAGAAATGAAATTAATTAACAGTGTATGGCTTGGAGGAAAACATTCAATCAACAAGCAGATCTTATACCTTCCATTCAATAATGGAGGCACAGGCTTCAAAAATTTAAATTTTTATATTGCGGCTGCAAAAATTTTCGACATGGTATCCCTACTTAATACCTTGGGTAGCAACAAAGAAGTGATCTACTTGAAAAAATCTAAGATTTTCAGATCCTTCAAAAATTTCTTAACTAAAAAAAACATTTTCATTCTCGAGTTTGCTCGAGATAGTTTTCAGCTAGTTCAAAATGGAAAAGTAATTAATCCTATGAAGATGAACATGTCTGGTCTTTATGCAGAGTTGATGCTTCCAAATTATAAAACGAAGGTTATAGCTAGAAAAATTGCGAATTTCTACCCGGATCTTAATCTATCAGACAAATCTTTGATTTTTCAATTCTTAACCAAAATATGGAAACATAAAAAGTTCACCCCTCTAGATCAAAACATTCTCTACTTATTTTTCTTAAACAGTTATCTGGATAAGCCCAGGAAATGGATTAAAAATTTGGTGGACCACCCCCTTTGTTACTCTTGTGAAAGAGAGTTCGAAACCATGCAACATTTGTTTTTCGCTTGTGAAAACTGCTCTACTTTTACAGAAAAACTTAATTTCAATTCAATAAAAGATCTGCTTGTTGAAGAAAATGTAATAGGCATGAAATACATTGTAGCTAAGCTGATATCATCATGGTGTCAAGATACATCTGAATATCTCAAAAAACTTGGTTCCATTCCATAAAATGATTATCTTCATGGTGTATTATATTACATTTGATGTCGTATTTCTTTTCTGCTAACTGTAACTAAATATGTGTAACTAATTGCTTTCCTTTTTTGTAATTTGTAATTACAATCGTTAATAAATTATTTGAAAGCCTAATTGTTGTGATAAACTTATTAAATAAGTAAGTTTTCAAATCTATTTGATAAGTTTCTTTGAATGCACTCTGCGACAGCAGAGAGCATCCCATTTTATGAAAAATGCAAGAAAAAAATTGCACTAACTTAAAAGTTAGCTTTTAGGTCGATTTTCTTCCAAAATGGCCGAATTTCAGCTCCCCCCAAAATTTCAACTGATGATTACTCCACGAACACTGAAGCTAAAGAAGTCGTTTTGAGCTCGTTGGAATTGTTCTGAGTCCAAAATTGTGATACGATATTGAAAAAATAAAATTTAGACAGAAAAGAACAAAAATTTTGAAATTTTCGTTTTTTGCACCACGCTCGATTAGGCTTAACTTTTTGGCATCACCGAGCTTTCAAGAACTCATAACTTTGAACTGGTTCGACGAAATTGATTCATTTTCTCAGTCCCCCAAGATTTGACGATGGTCTTACGATAGAAATAGCAAAATTTGGAAGTCTTAAGTTTTTTGGGCAAGTTATGGCCGTTCGCGCAATTCACCAGTCTCAATTAGACTCTTCATACTGACATCTTCACTCTATTAAGGTAATTTGCAGGTTCAGAATTTTCAGGTGGACTGCTCCCGATGGTAGTGTAAGACCGGGACAATCCGTGAGTCAACTGAAGCAAGCTTCGGTGTTAACTCGGGAAGTAAAAATCAGTTTAATATTGGTGCCAGGCTATGCCCAGCATGCCAGATATTAAGCTGAAAAGAACAGATACTACACATGATCTTAGCCAAAATGCCGAGAAGCGATAACTAAACCTTTTCCTAATTTTGGTACATGCCTTGAACACAACAATGAAAAAACAGCTCGCATCATAAAAATTTATGTTTATCCGACTGGGTTGAGAGCTGGGTCGCTCCCGGACCAACTTATGAAAGGTCAAGGGGGAAAGTTGAAAAGAGGTAGCCATAATGACACTTCGCCCTAACAAAACTCCCCTGCTGGCTAGTAAATCTATCGTAAGAGTACAGTAGACTACGTTATAACCATCTGCGTTTGGGCCGTTACATACGACATGGGCTTAACGATGTGGACAAAGACAGAATCTGCGGTTCTGCCTTAGGCATTTGAGTAATTCCGCTTCCATTCACATCCTGACTAGCATATAAATATGTACATTACTTTTAAAACACTCGCCCTCGCGCGAGAGTAGAAATATGCTCTTATACCATGTAAAATTTTGCACGCTCACGTTATAATTTATGCAATTCAAACAAAATTTGAAAAATTGACAATTTTCAGAATTTTTTTGGCCCAATAAATTTTATGGCCAAATCGGCTGGTCAAAACCTACGGAGCGTGTACAAGGTGTCTTAGATGACCATTTATGGCGTGATAGCCGCTCACTCAACGTTAGTGGCATATGGTCGAATACCAGCCAGGATACTGATAGATGCTTTTAGCCTAATTGTTGTGATAATTTGGCTCGTGATTATATCAAAATTACCTTCTCTTTTGTTACCGAGATTAAACTGAAGATAAATTTGCATTGTTTTCCACGCATTACTTTCTTTTGGACATGGCTGATAGCCAGTCGCCTTCTTTCTCTGAAGTTCTCGCTGAGGGCATTGCAAGACCTCATATTAAAGTCACTTCATTCTTAAAAATGACCATCATTCCTCCTTTTACAAAAAAACATTTCAAGTCTAATGCTAGTTTCGAAGCTGCCTCGAAAAAAACCATTGTTGACATCTTGTCCTCCTTTAAACCCCATCATCGAGATCAATTTACCATCTCCAAAGCTTTCTCTACTGTCAAAGAAAAAAGATTACATTCTTTAATCGTTATCGCGCCAACTGAGGCGGAGGACGAGCTGACCATCTTGAAGACAGAAGGACTGCAGCTCCTTGACAAAACTATCTTCCCAACGGGTGACCACTTCTGGAGATATGATCCAACCGGGTTTCCAAAGACGGCCATGCTACGCATGAACCAGGTCCCCGGGCTTTGTGACGATGAGGCAGTCCTCGAAGCCCTGCAGCTCCATCCAACAGTTCATGTGGAGGGAGAAGTTACGCGTCAACGCGAGAAGTGTGGACAGGGGAGCTTCTTCAACGGTAAAGCTTCGGCCATTATCAGAATCCCCAATGAGAGCGCTGAAACTGACCTGAGGCAGTGGTCGTTCAACGCTGTCAAAACTCGGCCATTCAAATGGCTCGATCTACCCTTCAACGCGCATGTCCCGTCAATTCATTCCTGCAGTCTATGCAAGGAAGAGAAAAAGCCTTATATTGGTCATGATGATTCCTGGTGTCGGATCAGGAGACAACAACCACCAGAGGTCAACCAGACGACATCTGATTTGGCCACAAGCAATTCTGCTGATGAAACTCCGGCCTCTGAGGGCCGAATGGATGAGGAGGACTGGCATGTGATGAAGGCGCGCAGTAGCCTCAGAAGGAGTGGGGCGTTCAGCCGCCAGAAATCACAGAGACGACACAGCAGCCCAGACGCGGAGAAGCAGACTCCATCAAAACTGCAAAAAAGAGAACAACAGGTATCGAGTCTAAAAACTTCTCATACATAAACTTTTTCATAATGTTGTGCTTTAAATTTCTAAAGAGCAGCGGTTTCACTGAGAAGCTGAAATCTCTAGGCATCCTTGTTCCAATAAGAAAGCCAGAACGTGGGAAAACGTCGCATAAACACTACATTTTAGGTCTAAAATTTAAAAAACTAGACGCTCTAACCTCTAAAAAAACAGTCTTTTTCGTTAATAGAAGTCTGAGCTTTAAACTCCAGACAGGCAGTTTGCATAGTTCAGTACTATTGTCTACATTTTCTACCCTTAATTGGAATTTTAACACATTTTTTGAAAGTCAAAATGCTTTGACCTTTAAAATTTTTGTATCATGCAACGTTTGCTGCAAGAGGTGTGTCAATCTCCTCACCAAAGCCTTTTCAGACCTTGGTGGTCTAGTCAATTGTTTGACTGAACACCGGAGAGACGAGAAAGTTTTCTTGGCGATGGGTAATGCAAGACATCACTTACTCGTGGACGAATTCCGACCAATAAGCCTCCTTAACACTGATCTCAAAATTCTTTCCCATGTTCTGGCATCTCGTTTAAGAGACCCTTTAAATAATCTAATACGCAAACATCAACTTGCTTATTTGCCAAAGCGCAGTATTCATACAGCCATAATTAGGGCTAGATTAGCTCAAGAAAAACTCGGAAAATCTAATTGTGTGGTAGCCATCGATTTCAGTAAGGCTTTTGACCGTATGGACCGTGATTACATTTTGAACGTTTTAACAGCCATAGGCTGTCCAGAAATCATAACTTCTTTGATATCCATCATATATACTGATACCAAAGCGATGATAGAAATAGGTGGCTACCTATCACGATCAATTAGAGTCGACAATGGGATTAAACAAGGATGCCCTCTTCTACCCTTAATTGGAATTTTAACACATTTTTTGAAAGTCAAAATGCTTTGACCTTTAAAATTTTTGTATCATGCAACGTTTGCTGCAAGAGGTGTGTCAATCTCCTCACCAAAGCCTTTTCAGACCTTGGTGGTCTAGTCAATTGTTTGACTGAACACCGGAGAGACGAGAAAGTTTTCTTGGCGATGGGTAATGCAAGACATCACTTACTGGTACATTTAACCTTGACTTACATCGTAATAACGGCTAAGACGAAATTAGGAACTTTGCATGCAATTTGCATAGGAAAAACTTATAACTTAGTCAAGACGTGCCTGTTTTCAGAATGTCCTAGAGGTTATAAGGACCACATCAGTATGAATTGCATCTATATTGACCTCAGCAAGCCAAATTTTGAAAGAAAAGTACGACATGACTACGTTATAGCATTTCCAGAATCAAAACTGTATGTATTAAGCTTAAAAGAAAACGCCATCTTGATCAATTTTAAACTGTATAATTCATTCCAAACATGCAAACAGTGTAAGTTAGAATTTTTGAACTTTTTCTCAACCGAAAACTCGAATTTTTAGAGATTTTACCAAATCCGAAAATTTTCGGCTTTGACAAAGTCAGAATCTGGCAGTATATACTGCTCTATTTGCATCAATCCCCACAGTAAGGACATTTCAGTCCTTACTGCCCTAGCTAGAAAGCATGATAGGCAACGGGGAGATACGTTGATTTTGGTGGTGGTGATAGTAAAACCCCATCAGGTCTTTACTCATAGAACCCCGAATAACATTATGATACCGGCTATCTTTAACTATTCATATTCGCATGCAAAATTTTTTCCAACAGACTTATAATCTAGTCATGACGTGCTTTTATACATTAAACTGTAGAGGTCTAGGTAATCACCTCAAACTTCTAGGCATCCTGGTTGACCTGAATAAGCCAAAACATGGGGGGAAATTACATCATGACTACGTTATAGCGTTACAAGAAACAAAATTGTATGTATTAAGCTCAAAGCATAAGGCCATTTTGACCAGCTATAAATTGAATTATCTAATCCAGCCATGCAGCCAAAATAACTCAGGAGGTTTACTTTTATTATTTCCCAATAAATGGAAAATTCAGAGTTTTTACCAAAGCCACATGGCTTTGGCTCTGAAAGAGTCAGAATCTGGCAGTATTTACTGCTCTATATATATATATATATCAATCCCCTCAGCAAGGACTACTCAGTCCTTACTGGCCTAGCTAACAAATTAGCCTACCAACGGAGAGATACATTGATTTTGGTTGGGGGTGATTTTAACTGCCGATCAAGTTCTGAATTATGCAATCTTGCATTACATCGTAGTGACCGGCGGGTCCAAAGATATCACACAATTTGCAACATTTTCGAATCAATTGGATGCTTTGACCAAAAATCAAAATCCGAATCGCGTCTAGACTACATTTTTAGCAATAAAATTGACGAAATAACGACCTTGACTACATTATACACAAATTATAGCGACCATAATGCATTACATGCATGTTTTTCAAATTTTCAAGATTTTATGCATGTAAATGGCCAAAGTTACTGGAAATTGAATTATAACGTAGTTAGAGAGCACAATAAGCCTTCAGAACTGGTAGAAACACTCCAGGGGCTGTCTGATGAGTCTCTGAAACTGCCATTATCAGGGACATACGACAAATTTAAAGCCAGACTTCGTGACTGGTTGCGTTTTTTATGCATTAATGGCCATAGACAATTGAATAAAAATATTGCCCCCTACATACAAAGTAGTAAGCCTGCAGATATACATTCCATCAATTCAGAGACAACCAGACAGCCCCAGTTGGCCTCTAGACAGGCCAACTGTCCTTTCTCTTCTCTCCGAGATGAGATGGACTTGAGGACCAAATTTAAGTCCATTCGTGGATTTTATTTAGACCTCAACCATGGTGATTCGGGTGCGCTTAAATCACTGCTAAGTTACTTCAAAGTTAATAAAAGTATTAAGCAAATAAAGCTGAAAAGTGGTGAAATTTCCAATGACATTGATGAAATTTTGAACGAATTCTCGAGCTTTTACTCCAATATTTACTATAAAAAAACGGTTGCTGACGCCAACTACGCACCTAGGGAGGAGCTTTTGAATGTTTTTAAGCTGCGGAATTCAAAACGAATAAAGAAAATTACCAAAATGTTTAATAATTCGCCAATAGATGAAGAGGAAGTGAAGCAAGCTATAAATAAATTAAATAAAAATAGCGCACCTGGATCTGATGGTCTTACTTCAGACTTGTATAAAAGCCACTCAAATTTTTTCGCTCCGTTGCTCGCTGAATTATTTAACTCGATGTGCTACAATAAAGCGGCACCTAGGTCGTTTCTCATTTCAATAATAAAACTCATCCCAAAAATTGAAAACAGTTTAAATGTGGACGAATTCCGACCAATAAGCCTCCTTAACACTGATCTCAAAATTCTTTCCCATGTTCTGGCATCTCGTTTAAGAGACCCTTTAAATAATCTAAAACGCAAACATCAACTTGCTTATTTGCCGAAGCGCAGTATTCATACAGCCATAATTAGGGCTAGATTAGCTCAAGAAAAACTCGGAAAATCTAATTGTGTGGTAGCCATCGATTTCAGTAAGGCTTTTGACCGTATGGACCGTGATTACATTTTGAACGTTTTAACAGCCATAGGCTGTCCAGAAATCATAACTTCTTTGATATCCATCATATATACTGATACCAAAGCGATGATAGAAATAGGTGGCTACCTATCACGATCAATTAGAGTCGACAATGGGATTAAACAAGGATGCCCTCTTCTACCCTTAATTGGAATTTTAACACATTTTTTGAAAGTCAAAATGCTTTGACCTTTAAAATTTTTGTATCATGCAACGTTTGCTGCAAGAGGTGTGTCAATCTTCTCACCAAAGCCTTTTCAGACCTTGGTGGTCTAGTCAATTGTTTGACTGAACACCGGAGAGACGAGACAGTTTTCTTGGCGATGGGTAATGCAAGACATCACTTACTGGTACATTTAACCTTGACTTACATCGTAATAACGGCTAAGACGAAATTAGGAACTTTGCATGCAATTTGCATAGGAAAAACTTATAACTTAGTCAAGACGTGCCTGTTTTCAGAATGTCCTAGAGGTTATAAGGACCACATCAGTATGAATTGCATCTATATTGACCTCAGCAAGCCAAATTTTGAAAGAAAAGTACGACATGACTACGTTATAGCATTTCCAGAATCAAAACTGTATGTATTAAGCTTAAAAGAAAACGCCATCTTGATCAATTTTAAACTGTATAATTCATTCCAAACATGCAAACAGTGTAAGTTAGAATTTTTGAACTTTTTCTCAACCGAAAACTCAAATTTTCATAGATTTTACCAAATCCGAAAATTTTCGGCTTTGACAAAGTCAGAATCTGGCAGTATATACTGCTCTATTTGCATCAATCCCCACAGTAAGGACATTTCAGTCCTTACTGCCCTAGCTAGAAAGCATGATAGGCAACGGGGAGATACGTTGATTTTGGTGGTGGTGATAGTAAAACCCCATCAGGTCTTTACTCATAGAACCCCGAATAACATTATGAAACCGGCTATCTTTAACTATTCAAATTCGCATGCAAAGTTTTTTCCAACAGACTTATAATCTAGTCATGACGTGCTTTTATACATTAAACTGTAGAGGTCTAGGTAATCACCTCAAACTTCTAGGCATCCTGGTTGACCTGAATAAGCCAAAACATGGGGGGAAATTACATCATGACTACGTTATAGCGTTACAAGAAACAAAATTGTATGTATTAAGCTCAAAGCATAAGGCCATTTTGACCAGCTATAAATTGAATTATCTAATCCAGCCATGCAGCCAAAATAACTCAGGAGGTTTACTTTTATTATTTCCCAATAAGTGGAAAATTCAGAGTATTTACCAAAGCCACATGGCTTTGGCTCTGAAAGAGTCAGAATCTGGCAGCATTTACTGCTCTATATATATCAATCCCCTCAGCAAGGACTACTCAGTCCTTACTGGCCTAGCTAACAAATTAGCCGACCAACGGAGAGATACATTGATTTTGGTTGGGGTGATTTTAACTGCCGATCAAGTTCTGAATTATGCAATCTTGCATTACATCGTAGTGACCGGCGGGTCCAAAGATATCACACAATTTGCAACATTTTCGAATCAATTGGATGCTTTGACCTTTTCAAGGTCTGGAACAAAGTGTATCCCACCCATTTTGACCAAAAATCAAAATCCGAATCGCGTCTAGACTACATTTTTAGCAATAAAATTGACGAAATAACGACCTTGACTACATTATACACAAATTATAGCGACCATAATTCAAAGCGACCGTGATTATATCAAAATTACCTTCTCTTTTGTTACCGAGATTAAACTGAAGATAAATTTGCATTGTTTTCCACGCATTACTTTCTTTTGGACATGGCTGATAGCCAGTCGCCTTCTTTCTCTGAAGTTCTCGCTGAGGGCATTGCAAGACCTCATATTAAAGTCACTTCATTCTTAAAAATGACCATCATTCCTCCTTTTACAAAAGAACATTTCAAGTCTAATGCTAGTTTCGAAGCTGCCTCGAAAAAAAACATTGTTGACATCTTGTCCTCCTTTAAACCCCATCATCGAGATCAATTTACCATCTCCAAAGCTTTCTCTACTGTCAAAGAAAAAAGATTACATTCTTTAATCGTTATCGCGCCAACTGAGGCGGAGGACGAGCTGACCATCTTGAAGACAGAAGGACTGCAGCTCCTTGACAAAACTATCTTCCCAACGGGTGACCACTTCTGGAGATATGATCCAACCGGGTTTCCAAAGACGGCCATGCTACGCATGAACCAGGTCCCCGGGCTTTGTGACGATGAGGCAGTCCTCGAAGCCCTGCAGCTCCCCCCAACAGTTCATGTGGAGGGAGAAGTTACGCGTCAACGCGAGAAGTGTGGACAGGGGAGCTTCTTCAACGGTAAAGCTTCGGCCATTATCAGAATCCCCAATGAGAGCGCTGAAACTGACCTGAGGCAGTGGTCGTTCAACGCTGTCAAAACTCGGCCATTCAAATGGCTCGATCTACCCTTCAACGCGCATGTCCCGTCAATTCATTCCTGCAGTCTATGCAAGGAAGAGAAAAAGCCTTATATTGGTCATGATGATTCCTGGTGTCGGATCAGGAGACAACAACCACCAGAGGTCAACCAGACGACATCTGATTTGGCCACAAGCAATTCTGCTGATGAAACTCCGGCCTCTGAGGGCCGAATGGATGAGGAGGACTGGCATGTGATGAAGGCGCGCAGTAGCCTCAGAAGGATTGGGGCGTTCAGCCGCCAGAAATCACAGAGACGACACAGCAGCCCAGACGCGGAGAAGCAGACTCCATCAAAACTGCAAAAAAGAGAACAACAGGTATCGAGTCTAAAAACTTCTCATACATAAACTTTTTCATAATGTTGTGCTTTAAATTTCTAAAGAGCAGCGGTTTCACTGAGAAGCTGAAATCTCTAGGCATCCTTGTTCCAATAAGAAAGCCAGAACGTGGGAAAACGTCGCATAAACACTACATTTTAGGTCTAAAATTTAAAAAACTAGACGCTCTAACCTCTAAAAAAACAGTCTTTTTCGTTAATAGAAGTCTGAGCTTTAAACTCCAGACAGGCAGTTTGCATAGTTCAGTACTATTGTCTATATTTTCTACCCTTAATTGGAATTTTAACACATTTTTTGAAAGTCAAAATGCTTTGACCTTTAAAATTTTTGTATCATGCAACGTTTGCTGCAAGAGGTGTGTCAATCTCCTCACCAAAGCCTTTTCAGACCTTGGTGGTCTAGTCAATTGTTTGACTGAACACCGGAGAGACGAGAAAGTTTTCTTGGCGATGGGTAATGCAAGACATCACTTACTCGTGGACGAATTCCGACCAATAAGCCTCCTTAGCACTGATCTCAAAATTCTTTCCCATGTTCTGGCATCTCGTTTAAGAGACCCTTTAAATAATCTAATACGCAAACATCAACTTGCTTATTTGCCAAAGCGCAGTATTCATACAGCCATAATTAGGGCTAGATTAGCTCAAGAAAAACTCGGAAAATCTAATTGTGTGGTAGCCATCGATTTCAGTAAGGCTTTTGACCGTATGGACCGTGATTACATTTTGAACGTTTTAACAGCCATAGGCTGTCCAGAAATCATAACTTCTTTGATATCCATCATATATACTGATACCAAAGCGATGATAGAAATAGGTGGCTACCTATCACGATCAATTAGAGTCGACAATGGGATTAAACAAGGATGCCCTCTTCTACCCTTAATTGGAATTTTAACACATTTTTTGAAAGTCAAAATGCTTTGACCTTTAAAATTTTTGTATCATGCAACGTTTGCTGCAAGAGGTGTGTCAATCTCCTCACCAAAGCCTTTTCAGACCTTGGTGGTCTAGTCAATTGTTTGACTGAACACCGGAGAGACGAGAAAGTTTTCTTGGCGATGGGTAATGCAAGACATCACTTACTGGTACATTTAACCTTGACTTACATCGTAATAACGGCTAAGACGAAATTAGGAACTTTGCATGCAATTTGCATAGGAAAAACTTATAACTTAGTCAAGACGTGCCTGTTTTCAGAATGTCCTAGAGGTTATAAGGACCACATCAGTATGAATTGCATCTATATTGACCTCAGCAAGCCAAATTTTGAAAGAAAAGTACGACATGACTACGTTATAGCATTTCCAGAATCAAAACTGTATGTATTAAGCTTAAAAGAAAACGCCATCTTGATCAATTTTAAACTGTATAATTCATTCCAAACATGCAAACAGTGTAAGTTAGAATTTTTGAACTTTTTCTCAACCGAAAACACGAATTTTTAGAGATTTTACCAAATCCGAAAATTTTCGGCTTTGACAAAGTCAGAATCTGGCAGTATATACTGCTCTATTTGCATCAATCCCCACAGTAAGGACATTTCAGTCCTTACTGCCCTAGCTAGAAAGCATGATAGGCAACGGGGAGATACGTTGATTTTGGTGGTGGTGATAGTAAAACCCCATCAGGTCTTTACTCATAGAACCCCGAATAACATTATGATACCGGCTATCTTTAACTATTCATATTCGCATGCAAAATTTTTTCCAACAGACTTATAATCTAGTCATGACGTGCTTTTATACATTAAACTGTAGAGGTCTAGGTAATCACCTCAAACTTCTAGGCATCCTGGTTGACCTGAATAAGCCAAAACATGGGGGGAAATTACATCATGACTACGTTATAGCGTTACAAGAAACAAAATTGTATGTAGTAAGCTCAAAGCATAAGGCCATTTTGACCAGCTATAAATTGAATTATCTAATCCAGCCATGCAGCCAAAATAACTCAGGAGGTTTACTTTTATTATTTCCCAATAAATGGAAAATTCAGAGTTTTTACCAAAGCCACATGGCTTTGGCTCTGAAAGAGTCAGAATCTGGCAGCATTTACTGCTCTATATATATCAATCCCCTCAGCAAGGACTACTCAGTCCTTACTGGCCTAGCTAACAAATTAGCCTACCAACGGAGAGATACATTGATTTTGGTTGGGGGTGATTTTAACTGCCGATCAAGTTCTGAATTATGCAATCTTGCATTACATCGTAGTGACCGGCGGGTCCAAAGATATCACACAATTTGCAACATTTTCGAATCAATTGGATGCTTTGACCAAAAATCAAAATCCGAATCGCGTCTAGACTACATTTTTAGCAATAAAATTGACGAAATAACGACCTTGACTACATTATACACAAATTATAGCGACCATAATGCATTACATGCATGTTTTTCAAATTTTCAAGATTTTATGCATGTAAATGGCCAAAGTTACTGGAAATTGAATTATAACGTAGTTAGAGAGCACAATAAGCCTTCAGAACTGGTAGAAACACTCCAGGGGCTGTCTGATGAGTCTCTGAAACTGCCATTATCAGGGACATACGACAAATTTAAAGCCAGACTTCGTGACTGGTTGCGTTTTTTATGCATTAATGGCCATAGACAATTGAATAAAAATATCGCCCCCTACATACAAAGTAGTAAGCCTGCAGATATACATTCCATCAATTCAGAGACAACCAGACAGCCCCAGTTGGCCTCTAGACAGGCCAACTGTCCTTACTCTTCTCTCCGAGATGAGATGGACTTGAGGACCAAATTTAAGTCCATTCGTGGATTTTATTTAGACCTCAACCATGGTGATTCGGGTGCGCTTAAATCACTGCTAAGTTACTTCAAAGTTAATAAAAGTATTAAGCAAATAAAGCTGAAAAGTGGTGAAATTTCCAATGACATTGATGAAATTTTGAACGAATTCTCGAGCTTTTACTCCAATATTTACTATAAAAAAACGGTTGCTGACGCCAACTACGCACCTAGGGAGGAGCTTTTGAATGTTTTTAAGCTGCGGAATTCAAAACGAATAAAGAAAATTACCAAAATGTTTAATAATTCGCCAATAGGTGAAGAGGAAGTGAAGCAAGCTATAAATAAATTAAATAAAAATAGCGCACCTGGATCTGATGGTCTTACTTCAGACTTGTATAAAAGCCACTCAAATTTTTTCGCTCCGTTGCTCGCTGAATTATTTAACTCGATGTGCTACAATAAAGCGGCACCTAGGTCGTTTCTCATTTCAATAATAAAACTCATCCCAAAAATTGAAAACAGTTTAAAAGTGGACGAATTCCGACCAATAAGCCTCCTTAACACTGATCTCAAAATTCTTTCCCATGTTCTGGCATCTCGTTTAAGAGACCCTTTAAATAATCTAAAACGCAAACATCAACTTGCTTATTTGCCGAAGCGCAGTATTCATACAGCCATAATTAGGGCTAGATTAGCTCAAGAAAAACTCGGAAAATCTAATTGTGTGGTAGCCATCGATTTCAGTAAGGCTTTTGACCGTATGGACCGTGATTACATTTTGAACGTTTTAACAGCCATAGGCTGTCCAGAAATCATAACTTCTTTGATATCCATCATATATACTGATACCAAAGCGATGATAGAAATAGGTGGCTACCTATCACGATCAATTAGAGTCGACAATGGGATTAAACAAGGATGCCCTCTTCTACCCTTAATTGGAATTTTAACACATTTTTTGAAAGTCAAAATGCTTTGACCTTTAAAATTTTTGTATCATGCAACGTTTGCTGCAAGAGGTGTGTCAATCTCCTCACCAAAGCCTTTTCAGACCTTGGTGGTCTAGTCAATTGTTTGACTGAACACCGGAGAGACGAGACAGTTTTCTTGGCGATGGGTAATGCAAGACATCACTTACTGGTACATTTAACCTTGACTTACATCGTAATAACGGCTAAGACGAAATTAGGAACTTTGCATGCAATTTGCATAGGAAAAACTTATAACTTAGTCAAGACGTGCCTGTTTTCAGAATGTCCTAGAGGTTATAAGGACCACATCAGTATGAATTGCATCTATATTGACCTCAGCAAGCCAAATTTTGAAAGAAAAGTACGACATGACTACGTTATAGCATTTCCAGAATCAAAACTGTATGTATTAAGCTTAAAAGAAAACGCCATCTTGATCAATTTTAAACTGTATAATTCATTCCAAACATGCAAACAGTGTAAAGTAGAATTTTTGAACTTTTTCTCAACCGAAAACTCAAATTTTCATAGATTTTACCAAATCCGAAAATTTTCGGCTTTGACAAAGTCAGAATCTGGCAGTATATACTGCTCTATTTGCATCAATCCCCACAGTAAGGACATTTCAGTCCTTACTGCCCTAGCTAGAAAGCATGATAGGCAACGGGGAGATACGTTGATTTTGGTGGTGGTGATAGTAAAACCCCATCAGGTCTTTACTCATAGAACCCCGAATAACATTATGAAACCGGCTATCTTTAACTATTCAAATTCGCATGCAAAGTTTTTTCCAACAGACTTATAATCTAGTCATGACGTGCTTTTATACATTAAACTGTAGAGGTCTAGGTAATCACCTCAAACTTCTAGGCATCCTGGTTGACCTGAATAAGCCAAAACATGGGGGGAAATTACATCATGACTACGTTATAGCGTTACAAGAAACAAAATTGTATGTATTAAGCTCAAAGCATAAGGCCATTTTGACCAGCTATAAATTGAATTATCTAATCCAGCCATGCAGCCAAAATAACTCAGGAGGTTTACTTTTATTATTTCCCAATAAGTGGAAAATTCAGAGTATTTACCAAAGCCACATGGCTTTGGCTCTGAAAGAGTCAGAATCTGGCAGCATTTACTGCTCTATATATATCAATCCCCTCAGCAAGGACTACTCAGTCCTTACTGGCCTAGCTAACAAATTAGCCGACCAACGGAGAGATACATTGATTTTGGTTGGGGTGATTTTAACTGCCGATCAAGTTCTGAATTATGCAATCTTGCATTACATCGTAGTGACCGGCGGGTCCAAAGATATCACACAATTTGCAACATTTTCGAATCAATTGGATGCTTTGACCTTTTCAAGGTCTGGAACAAAGTGTATCCCACCCATTTTGACCAAAAATCAAAATCCGAATCGCGTCTAGACTACATTTTTAGCAATAAAATTGACGAAATAACGACCTTGACTACATTATACACAAATTATAGCGACCATAATGCATTAGGTCGATTTTCTTCCAAAATGGCCGAATTTCAGCTCCCCCCAAAATTTCAACTGATGATTACTCCACGAACACTGAAGCTAAAGAAGTCGTTTTGGGCTCGTTGGAATTGTTCTGAGTCCAAAATTGTGATACGATATTGAAAAAATAAACTTTAGACAGAAAAGAACAAAAATTTTGAAATTTTCATTTTTTGCACCACGCTCGATTAGGCTTAACTTTTTGGCATCACCGAGCTTTCAAGAACTCATAACTTTGAACTGGTTCGACCAAATTGGTTCATTTTCTCAGTCCCCCAAGATTTGACAATGGTCTTACGATATAAATAGAAAAATTTGGAAGTCTTAAGTTTTTTGGGCAAGTTATGGCCGTTCGCGCAATTCACCAGGCTCAATTAGACTCTTCATACTGACATCTTCACTCTATTAAGATAATTTACAGGTTCAGAATTTTCAGGTGGACTGCTCCCGATGGTAGTGTAAGACCGGGACGATCCGTGAGTCAACTGAAGCAAGCTTCGGTGTTAACTCGGGAAGTAAAAATCAGTTTAATATTGGTGCCAGGCTATGCCAAGCATGCCAGATATTAAGCTGACAAGAACAGATACTACACATGATCTTAGCCAAAAGGCCGAGAAGCGATAGCTAAACCTTTTCATAATTTTGGTACATGCCTTGAACACAACAATGAAAAAACAGCTCGCATCATAAAAATTTATATTTATCCGACTGGGTTGAGAGCTGGGTTGCTCCCGGACCAACTTATGAAAGGTCAAGGGGGAAAGTTGAAAAGAGGTAGCCATAATGACACTTCGCCCTAACAAAACTCCCCTGCTGGCTAGTAAATCTATCGTAAGAGTACAGTAGACTACGTTATAACCATCTGCGTTTGTGCCGTTACATACGACATGGGCTTAACGATGTGGACAAAGACAGAATCTGCGGTTCTGCCTTAGGCATTTGAGTAATTCCGCTTCCATTTATATCCTGACTAGCATATAACTATGTACATTACTTTTAAAACACTCGCCCTCGCGCGAGAGTAGAAATATGCTCTTATACCATGTAAAATTTTGCACGCTCACGTTATAATTTATGCAATTCAAACAAAATTTGAAAAATTGACAATTTTCAGAATTTTTTTGGCCCAATGAGTTTTATGGCCAAATCGGCTGGTCAAAACCTACGGAGCGTGTACAGGGTGTCTTAGATGACCATCTATGGCATGATAGCCGCTCACTCAACGTTAGTGGCATATGGTCGAATACCAGCCAGGATACTGATAGATGCTGTTAGCCTAATTGTTGTGATAAACTTATTAAATAGGTAAGTTTTCAAATCTATTTGATAAGTTTCTTTGAATGCACTCTGCGACAGCAGAGAGCACCCCATTTTATGAAAAATGCAAGAAAAAAATTGCACTAACTTAAAAGTTAGGTTTTAGGTCGATTTTCTTCCAAAATGGCCGAATTTCAGCTCCCCCCAAAATTTCAACTGATGATTACTCCACGAACACTGAAGCTAAAGAAGTCGTTTTGGGCTCGTTGGAATTGTTCTGAGTCCAAAATTGTGATACGATATTGAAAAAATAAAATTTAGACAGAAAAGAACAAAAATTTTGAAATTTTCATTTTTTGCACCACGCTCGATTAGGCTTAACTTTTTGGCATCACCGAGCTTTCAAGAACTCATAACTTTGAACTGGTTCGACCAAATTGGTTCATTTTCTCAGTCCCCCAAGATTTGACAATGGTCTTACGATATAAATAGAAAAATTTGGAAGTCTTAAGTTTTTTGGGCAAGTTATGGCCGTTCGCGCAATTCACCAGGCTCAATTAGACTCTTCATACTGACATCTTCACTCTATTAAGATAATTTACAGGTTCAGAATTTTCAGGTGGACTCCTCCCGATGGTAGTGTAAGACCGGGACAATCCGTGAGTCAACTGAAGCAAGCTTCGGTGTTAACTCGGGAAGTAAAAATCAGTTTAATATTGGTGCCAGGCTATGCCAAGCATGCCAGATATTAAGCTGACAAGAAC
The DNA here is from genome assembly GCF_963678635.1 of Symsagittifera roscoffensis. Taxonomy (NCBI): domain Eukaryota; kingdom Metazoa; phylum Xenacoelomorpha; order Acoela; family Convolutidae; genus Symsagittifera; species Symsagittifera roscoffensis. The sequence goes on along the minus strand of NC_087067.1, from coordinate 32,845,741 downwards.
AGATACTACACATGATCTTAGCCAAAAGGCCGAGAAGCGATAGCTAAACCTTTTCATAATTTTGGTACATGCCTTGAACACAACAATGAAAAAACAGCTCGCATCATAAAAATTTATATTTATCCGACTGGGTTGAGAGCTGGGTTGCTCCCGGACCAACTTATGAAAGGTCAAGGGGGAAAGTTGAAAAGAGGTAGCCATAATGACACTTCGCCCTAACAAAACTCCCCTGCTGGCTAGTAAATCTATCGTAAGAGTACAGTAGACTACGTTATAACCATCTGCGTTTGTGCCGTTACATACGACATGGGCTTAACGATGTGGACAAAGACAGAATCTGCGGTTCTGCCTTAGGCATTTGAGTAATTCCGCTTCCATTTATATCCTGACTAGCATATAACTATGTACATTACTTTTAAAACACTCGCCCTCGCGCGAGAGTAGAAATATGCTCTTATACCATGTAAAATTTTGCACGCTCACGTTATAATTTATGCAATTCAAACAAAATTTGAAAAATTGACAATTTTCAGAAGTTTTTTGGCCCAATGAGTTTTATGGCCAAATCGGCTGGTCAAAACCTACGGAGCGTGTACAGGGTGTCTTAGATGACCATCTATGGCATGATAGCCGCTCACTCAACGTTAGTGGCATATGGTCGAATACCAGCCAGGATACTGATAGATGCTGTTAGCCTAATTGTTGTGATAAACTTATTAAATAGGTAAGTTTTCAAATCTATTTGATAAGTTTCTTTGAATGCACTCTGCGACAGCAGAGAGCACCCCATTTTATGAAAAATGCAAGAAAAAAATTGCACTAACTTAAAAGTTAGGTTTTAGGTCGATTTTCTTCCAAAATGGCCGAATTTCAGCTCCCCCCAAAATTTCAACTGATGATTACTCCACGAACACTGAAGCTAAAGAAGTCGTTTTGGGCTCGTTGGAATTGTTCTGAGTCCAAAATTGTGATACGATATTGAAAAAATAAAATTTAGACAGAAAAGAACAAAAATTTTGAAATTTTCATTTTTTGCACCACGCTCGATTAGGCTTAACTTTTTGGCATCACCGAGCTTTCAAGAACTCATAACTTTGAACTGGTTCGACCAAATTGGTTCATTTTCTCAGTCCCCCAAGATTTGACAATGGTCTTACGATAGAAATAGAAAAATTTGGATGTCTTAAGTTTTTTGGGCAAGTTATGGCCGTTCGCGCAATTCACCAGGCTCAATTAGACTCTTCATACTGACATCTTCACTCTATTAAGATAATTTACAGGTTCAGAATTTTCAGGTGGACTGCTCCCGATGGTAGTGTAAGACCGGGACAATCCGTGAGTCAACTGAAGCAAGCTTCGGTGTTAACTCGGGAAGTAAAAATCAGTTTAATATTGGTGCCAGGCTATGCCCAGCATGCCAGATATTAAGCTGACAAGAACAGATACTACACATGATCTTAGCCAAAAGGCCGAGAAGCGATAGCTAAACCTTTTCATAATTTTGGTACATGCCTTGAACACAACAATGAAAAAACAGCTCGCATCATAAAAATTTATATTTATCCGACTGGGTTGAGAGCTGGGTTGCTCCCGGACCAACTTATGAAAGGTCAAGGGGGAAAGTTGAAAAGAGGTAGCCATAATGACACTTCGCCCTAACAAAACTCCCCTGCTGGCTAGTAAATCTATCGTAAGAGTACAGTAGACTACGTTATAACCATCTGCGTTTGTGCCGTTACATACGACATGGGCTTAACGATGTGGACAAAGACAGAATCTGCGGTTCTGCCTTAGGCATTTGAGTAATTCCGCTTCCATTTATATCCTGACTAGCATATAACTATGTACATTTCTTTTAAAACACTCGCCCTCGCGCGAGAGTAGAAATATGCTCTTATACCATGTAAAGTTTTGCACGCTCACGTTATAATTTATGCAATTCAAACAAAATTTGAAAAATTGACAATTTTCAGAATTTTTTTGGCCCAATGAGTTTTATGGCCAAATCGGCTGGTCAAAACCTACGGAGCATGTACAGGGTGTCTTAGATGACCATCGATGGCATGATAGCTGCTCAATCAACGTTAGTGGCATATGGTCGAATACCAGCCAGGATACTGATAGATGCTTTTAGCCTAATTGTTGTGATAAACTTATTAAATAGGTAAGTTTTCAAATCTATTTGATAAGTTTCTTTGAATGCACTCTGCGACAGCAGAGAGCACCCCATTTTATGAAAAATGCAAGAAAAAAATTGCACTAACTTAAAAGTTAGGTTTTAGGTCGATTTTCTTCCAAAATGGCCGAATTTCAGCTCCCCCCAAAATTTCAACTGATGATTACTCCACGAACACTGAAGCTAAAGAAGTCGTTTTGGGCTCGTTGGAATTGTTCTGAGTCCAAAATTGTGATACGATATTGAAAAAAAAAATTTAGACAGAAAAGAACAAAAATTTTGAAATTTTCGTTTTTTGTACCACGCTCGATTAGGCTTAACTTTTTGGCATCACCGAGCTTTCAAGAACTCATAACTTTGAACTGGTTCGACCAAATTGGTTCATTTTCTCAGTCCCCCAAGATTTGACGATGGTATTACGATAGAAATAGAAAAATTTGGAAGTCTTAAGTTTTTTGGGCAAGTTATGGCCGTTCGCGCAATTCACCAGGCTCAATTAGACTCTTCATACTGACATCTTCACTCTATTAAGATAATTTGCAGGTTCAGAATTTTCAGGTGGACTGCTCCCGATAGTAGTGTAAGACCGGGACAATCCGTGAGTCAACTGAAGCAAGCTTCGGTGTTAACTCGGGAAGTAAAAATCAGTTTAATATTGGTGCCAGGCTATGCCCAGCATGCCAGATATTAAGCTGACAAGAACAGATACTACACATGATCTTAGCCAAAAGGCCGAGAAGCGATAGCTAAACCTTTTCCTAATTTTGGTACATGCCTTGAACACAACAATGAAAAAACAGCTCGCATCATAAAAATTTATATTTATCCGACTGGGTTGAGAGCTGGGTTGCTCCCGGACCAACTTATGAAAGGTCAAGGGGGAAAGTTGAAAAGAGGTAGCCATAATGACACTTCGCCCTAACAAAACTCCCCTGCTGGCTAGTAAATCTATCGTAAGAGTACAGTAGACTACGTTATAACCATCTGCGTTTGTGCCGTTACATACGACATGGGCTTAACGATGTAGACAAAGACAGAATCTGCGGTTCTGCCTTAGGCATTTGAGTAATTCCGCTTCCATTTATATCCTGACTAGCATATAACTATGTACATTACTTTTAAAACACTCGCCCTCGCGCGAGAGTAGAAATATGCTCTTATACCATGTAAAATTTTGCACGCTCACGTTATAATTTATGCAATTCAAACAAAATTTGAAAAATTGACAATTTTCAGAATTTTTTTGGCCCAATGAGTTTTATGGCCAAATCGGCTGGTCAAAACCTACGGAGCGTGTACAGGGTGTCTTAGATGACCATCGATGGCATGATAGCTGCTCACTCAACGTTAGTGGCATATGGTCGAATACCAGCCAGGATACTGATAGATGCTTTTAGCCTAATTGTTGTGATAAACTTATTAAATAGGTATGTTTTCAAATCTATTTGATAAGTTTCTTTGAATGCACTCTGCGACAGCAGAGAGCACCCCATTTTATGAAAAATGCAAGAAAAAAATTGCACTAACTTAAAAGTTAGGTTTTAGGTCGATTTTCTTCCAAAATGGCCGAATTTCAGCTCCCCCCAAAATTTCAACTGATGATTACTCCACGAACACTGAAGCTAAAGAAGTCGTTTTGGGCTCGTTGGAATTGTTCTGAGTCCAAAATTGTGATACGATATTGAAAAAATAAAATTTAGACAGAAAAGAACAAAAATTTTGAAATTTTCATTTTTTGCACCACGCTCGATTAGGCTTAACTTTTTGGCATCACCGAGCTTTCAAGAACTCATAACTTTGAACTGGTTCGACCAAATTGGTTCATTTTCTCAGTCCCCCAAGATTTGACAATGGTCTTACGATAGAAATAGAAAAATTTGGAAGTCTTAAGTTTTTTGGGCAAGTTATGGCCGTTCGCGCAATTCACCAGGCTCAATTAGACTCTTCATACTGACATCTTCACTCTATTAAGATAATTTACAGGTTCAGAATTTTCAGGTGGACTGCTCCCGATGGTAGTGTAAGACCGGGACAATCCGTGAGTCAACTGAAGCAAGCTTCGGTGTTAACTCGGGAAGTAAAAATCAGTTTAATATTGGTGCCAGGCTATGCCCAGCATGCCAGATATTAAGCTGACAAGAACAGATACTACACATGATCTTAGCCAAAAGGCCGAGAAGCGATAGCTAAACCTTTTCATAATTTTGGTACATGCCTTGAACACAACAATGAAAAAACAGCTCGCATCATAAAAATTTATATTTATCCGACTGGGTTGAGAGCTGGGTTGCTCCCGGACCAACTTATGAAAGGTCAAGGGGAAAAGTTGAAAAGAGGTAGCCATAATGACACTTCGCCCTAACAAAACTCCCCTGCTGGCTAGTAAATCTATCGTAAGAGTACAGTAGACTACGTTATAACCATCTGCGTTTGTGCCGTTACATACGACATGGGCTTAACGATGTGGACAAAGACAGAATCTGCGGTTCTGCCTTAGGCATTTGAGTAATTCCGCTTCCATTTATATCCTGACTAGCATATAACTATGTACATTTCTTTTAAAACACTCGCCCTCGCGCGAGAGTAGAAATATGCTCTTATACCATGTAAAGTTTTGCACGCTCACGTTATAATTTATGCAATTCAAACAAAATTTGAAAAATTGACAATTTTCAGAATTTTTTTGGCCCAATGAGTTTTATGGCCAAATCGGCTGGTCAAAACCTACGGAGCATGTACAGGGTGTCTTAGATGACCAACGATGGCATGATAGCTGCTCAATCAACGTTAGTGGCATATGGTCGAATACCAGCCAGGATACTGATAGATGCTTTTAGCCTAATTGTTGTGATAAACTTATTAAATAGGTAAGTTTTCAAATCTATTTGATAAGTTTCTTTGAATGCACTCTGCGACAGCAGAGAGCACCCCATTTTATGAAAAATGCAAGAAAAAAATTGCACTAACTTAAAAGTTAGGTTTTAGGTCGATTTTCTTCCAAAATGGCCGAATTTCAGCTCCCCCCAAAATTTCAACTGATGATTACTCCACGAACACTGAAGTTAAAGAAGTCGTTTTGGGCTCGTTGGAATTGTTCTGAGTCCAAAATTGTGATACGATATTGAAAAAAAAAATTTAGACAGAAAAGAACAAAAATTTTGAAATTTTCGTTTTTTGTACCACGCTCGATTAGGCTTAACTTTTTGGCATCACCGAGCTTTCAAGAACTCATAACTTTGAACTGGTTCGACCAAATTGGTTCATTTTCTCAGTCCCCCAAGATTTGACGATGGTATTACGATAGAAATAGAAAAATTTGGAAGTCTTAAGTTTTTTGGGCAAGTTATGGCCGTTCGCGCAATTCACCAGGCTCAATTAGACTCTTCATACTGACATCTTCACTCTATTAAGATAATTTGCAGGTTCAGAATTTTCAGGTGGACTGCTCCCGATAGTAGTGTAAGACCGGGACAATCCGTGAGTCAACTGAAGCAAGCTTCGGTGTTAACTCGGGAAGTAAAAATCAGTTTAATATTGGTGCCAGGCTATGCCCAGCATGCCAGATATTAAGCTGACAAGAACAGATACTACACATGATCTTAGCCAAAAGGCCGAGAAGCGAAAGCTAAACCTTTTCCTAATTTTGGTACATGCCTTGAACACAACAATGAAAAAACAGCTCGCATCATAAAAATTTATATTTATCCGACTGGGTTGAGAGCTGGGTTGCTCCCGGACCAACTTATGAAAGGTCAAGGGGGAAAGTTGAAAAGAGGTAGCCATAATGACACTTCGCCCTAACAAAACTCCCCTGCTGGCTAGTAAATCTATCGTAAGAGTACAGTAGACTACGTTATAACCATCTGCGTTTGTGCCGTTACATACGACATGGGCTTAACGATGTAGACAAAGACAGAATCTGCGGTTCTGCCTTAGGCATTTGAGTAATTCCGCTTCCATTTATATCCTGACTAGCATATAACTATGTACATTACTTTTAAAACACTCGCCCTCGCGCGAGAGTAGAAATATGCTCTTATACCATGTAAAATTTTGCACGCTCACGTTATAATTTATGCAATTCAAACAAAATTTGAAAAATTGACAATTTTCAGAATTTTTTTGGCCCAATGAGTTTTATGGCCAAATCGGCTGGTCAAAACCTACGGAGCGTGTACAGGGTGTCTTAGATGACCATCGATGGCATGATAGCTGCTCACTCAACGTTAGTGGCATATGGTCGAATACCAGCCAGGATACTGATAGATGCTTTTAGCCTAATTGTTGTGATAAACTTATTAAATAGGTATGTTTTCAAATCTATTTGATAAGTTTCTTTGAATGCACTCTGCGACAGCAGAGAGCACCCCATTTTATGAAAAATGCAAGAAAAAAATTGAACTAACTTAAAAGTTAGGATTTAGGTCGATTTTCTTCCAAAATGGCCGAATTTCAGCTCCCCCCAAAGATTCAACTGATGATTACTCCACGAACACTGAAGCTAAAGAAGTCGTTTTGGGCTCGTTGGAATTGTTCTGAGTCCAAAATTGTGATACGATATTGAAAAAATAAAATTTAGACAGAAAAGAACAAAAATTTTGAAATTTTCGTTTTTTGCACCACGCTCGATTAGGCTTAACTTTTTGGCATCACCGAGCTTTCAAGAACTCATAACTTTGAACTGGTTCGACCAAAATGGTTCATTTTCTCAGTCCCCCAAGATTTGACGATGGTCTTACGATGGAAATAGAAAAATTTGGAAGTCTTAAGTTTTTTGGGCAAGTTATGGCCGTTCGCGCAATTCACCAGGCTCAATTAGACTCTTCATACTGACATCTTCACTCTATTAAGATAATTTGCAGGTTCAGAATTTTCAGGTGGACTGCTCCCAATGGTAGTGTAAGACCGGGACAATCCGTGAGTCAACTGAAGCAAGCTTCGCTGTTAACTCGGAAAGTAAAAATCAGTTTAATATTGGTGCCAGGCTATGCCCAGCATGCCAGATATTAAGCTGACAAGAACAGATACTACACATGATCTTAGCCAAAAGGCCGAGAAGCGATAACTAAACCTTTTCCTAATTTTGGTACATGCCTTGAACACAACAATGAAAAAACAGCTCGCATCATAAAAATTTATATTTATCCGACTGGGTTGAGAGCTGGGTTGCTCCCGGACCAACTTATGAAAGGTCAAAAGTTGAAAAGAGGTAGCCATAACGACACTTCGCCCTAACTAAACTCCCCTGCTGGCTAGTAAATCTATCGTAAGAGTACAGTAGACTACATTATAACCATCTGCGTTTGTGCCGTTACATACGACATGGGCTTAACGATGTGGACAAAGACAGAATCTGCGGTTCTGCCTTAGGCATTTGAGTAATTCCGCTTCCATTTATATCCTGACTAGCATATAACTATGTACATTACTTTTAAAACACTCGCCCTCGCGCGAGAGTAGAAATATGCTCTTATACCATGTAAAATTTTGCACGCTCACGTTATAATTTATGCAATTCAAACAAAATTTGAAAAATTGACAATTTTGAGAATTTTTTTGGCCCAATGAGTTTTATGGCCAAATCGGCTGGTCAAAACCTACGGAGCGTGTACAGGGTGTCTTAGATGACCATCTATGGCATGATAGCCGCTCACTCAACGTTAGTGGCATATGGTCGAATACCAGCCAGGATACTGATAGATGCTTTTAGCCTAATTGTTGTGATAAACTTATTAAGTAGGTAAGTTTTCAAATCTATTTGATAAGTTTCTTTGAATGCACTCTGCGACAGCAGAGAGCACCCCATTTTATGAAAAATGCAAGAAAAAAATTGCACTAAGTTAAAAGTTAGGTTTTAGGTCGATTTTCTTCCAAAATGGCCGAATTTCAGCTCCCCCCAAAATTTCAACTGATGATTACTCCACGAACACTGAAGCTAAAGAAGTCGTTTTGGGCTCGTTGGAATTTTTCTGAGTCCAAAATTGTGATACGATATTGAAAAAATAAAATTTAGACAGAAAAGAACAAAAATTTTGAAATTTTCGTTTTTTGCACCACGCTCGATTAGGCTTAACTTTTTGGCATCACCGAGCTTTCAAGAACTCATAACTTTGAACTGGTTCGACCAAATTGGTTCATTTTCTCAGTCCCCCAAGATTTGACGATGGTCTTACGATAGAAATAGAAAAATTTGGAAGTCTTAAGTTTTTTGGGCAAGTTATGGCCGTTCGCGCAATTCACCAGGCTCAATTAGACTCTTCATACTGACATCTTCACTCTATTAAGATAATTTGCAGGTTCAGAATTTTCAGGTGGACTGCTCCCGATGGTAGTGTAAGACCGGGACAATCCGTGAGTCAACTGAAGCAAGCTTCGGTGTTAACTCGGGAAGTAAAAAACAGTTTAATATTGGTGCCAGGCTATGCCCAGCATGCCAGATATTAAGCTGACAAGAACAGATACTACACATGATCTTAGCCAAAAGGCCGAGAAGCGATAACTAAACCTTTTCCTAATTTTGGTACATGCCTTGAACACAACAATGAAAAAACAGCTCGCATCATAAAAATTTATATTTATCCGACTGGGTTGAGAGCTGGGTTGCTCCCGGACCAACTTATGAAAGGTCAAGGGGGAAAGTTGAAAAGAGGTAGCCATAACGACACTTCGCCCTAACAAAGATCCCCTGCTGGCTAGTAAATCTATCGTAAGAGTACAGTAGACTACATTATAACCATCTGCGTTTGTGCCGTTACATACGACATGGGCTTAACGATGTGGACAAAGACAGAATCTGCGGTTCTGCCTTAGGCATTTGAGTAATTCCGCTTCCATTTATATCCTGACTAGCATATAACTATGTACATTACTTTTAAAACACTCGCCCTCGCGCGAGAGTAAAAATATGCTCTTATACCATGTAAAATTTTGCACGCTCACCTTATAATTTATGCAATTCAAACAAAATTTGAAAAATTGACAATTTTGAGAATTTTTTTGGCCCAATGAGTTTTATGGCCAAATCGGCTGGTCAAAACCTACGGAGCGTGTACAGGGTGTCTTAGATGACCATCTATGGCATGATAGCCGCTCACTCAACGTTAGTGGCATATGGTCGAATACCAGCCAGGATACTGATAGATGCTTTTAGCCTAATTGTTGTGATAAACTTATTAAGTAGGTAAGTTTTCAAATCTATTTGATAAGTTTCTTTGAATGCACTCTGCGACAGCAGAGAGCACCCCATTTTATGAAAAATGCAAGAAAAAAATTGCACTAACTTAAAAGTTAGGTTTTAGGTCGATTTTCTTCCAAAATGGCCGAATTTCAGCTCCCCCCAAAATTTCAACTGATGATTACTCCACGAACACTGAAGCTAAAGAAGTCGTTTTGGGCTCGTTGGAATTGTTCTGAGTCCAAAATTGTGATACGATATTGAAAAAATAAAATTTAGACAGAAAAGAACAAAAATTTTGAAATTTTCGTTTTTTTCACCACGCTCGATTAGGCTTAACTTTTTGGCATCACCGAGCTTTCAAGAACTCATAACTTTGAACTGGTTCGACCAAATTGGTTCATTTTCTCAGTCCCCCAAGATTTGACGATGGTCTTACGATAGAAATAGAAAAAATTTGGAAGTCTTAAGTTTTTTGGGCAAGTTATGGCCGTTCGCGCAATTCACCAGGCTCAATTAGACTCTTCATACTGACATCTTCACTCTATTAAGATAATTTGCAGGTTCAGAATTTTCAGGTGGACTGCTCCCGATGGTAGTGTAAGACCGAGACAATCCGTGAGTCAACTGAAGCAAGCTTCGGTGTTAACTCGGGAAGTAAAAATCAGTTTAATATTGGTGCCAGGCTATGCCCAGCATGCCAGATATTAAGCTGACAAGAACAGATACTACACATGATCTTAGCCAAAAGGCCGAGAAGCGATAACTAAACCTTTTCCTAATTTTGGTACATGCCTTGAACACAACAATGAAAAAACAGCTCGCATCATAAAAATTTATATTTATCCGACTGGGTTGAGAGCTGGGTTGCTCCCGGACCAACTTATGAAAGGTCAAGGGGGAAAGTTGAAAAGAGGTAGCCATAACGACACTTCGCCCTAACAAAACTCCCCTGCTGGCTAGTAAATCTATCGTAAGAGTACAGTAGACTACATTATAACCATCTGCGTTTGTGCCGTTACATACGACATGGGCTTAACGATGTGGACAAAGACAGAATCTGCGGTTCTGCCTTAGGCATTTGAGTAATTCCGCTTCCATTTATATCCTGACTAGCATATAACTATGTACATTACTTTTAAAACACTCGCCCTCGCGCGAGAGTAGAAATATGCTCTTATACCATGTAAAATTTTGCACGCTCACGTTATAATTTATGCAATTCAAACAAAATTTGAAAAATTGACAATTTTCAGAATTTTTTTGGCCCAATGAGTTTTATGGCCAAATCGGCTGGTCAAAACCTACAGAGCGTGTACAGGGTGTCTTAGATGACCATCTATGGCATGATAGCCGCTCACTCAACGTTAGTGGCATATGGTCGAATACCAGCCAGGATACTGATAGATGCTTTTAGCCTAATTGTTGTGATAAACTTATTAAGTAGGTAAGTTTTCAAATCTATTTGATAAGTTTCTTTGAATGCACTCTGCGACAGCAGAGAGCACCCCATTTTATGAAAAATGCAAGAAAAAAATTGCACTAACTTAAAAGTTAGGTTTTAGGTCGATTTTCTTCCAAAATGGCCGAATTTCAGCTCCCCCCAAAATTTCAACTGATGATTACTCCACGAACACTGAAGCTAAAGAAGTCGTTTTGGGCTCGTTGGAATTGTTCTGAGTCCAAAACTGTGATACGATATTGAAAAAATAAAATTTAGACAGAAAAGAACAAAAATTTTGAAATTTTCGTTTTTTGCACCACGCTCGATTAGGCTTAACTTTTTGGCATCACCGAGCTTTCAAGAACTCATAACTTTGAACTGGTTCGACCAAATTGGTTCATTTTCTCAGTCCCCCAAGATTTGACGATGGTCTTACGATAGAAATAGAAAAATTTGGAAGTCTTAATTTTTTTGGGCAAGTTATGGCCGTTCGCGCAATTCACCAGGCTCAATTAGACTCTTCATACTAATCTTCACTCTATTAAGATAATTTGCAGGTTCAGAATTTTCAGGTGGACTGCTCCCGATGGTAGTGTCAGACCGGGACAATCCGTGAGTCAACTGAAGCAAGCTTCGGTGTTAACTCGGGAAGTAATAATCAGTTTAATATTGGTGCCAGGCTAAGCCCAGCATGCCAGATATTAAGCTGACAAGAACAGATACTACACATGATCTTAGCCAAAAGGCCGAGAAGCGATAAATAAACCTTTTCCTAATTTTGGTACATGCCTTGAACACAACAATGAAAAAACAGCTCGCATCATAAAAATTTATATTTATCCGACTGGGTTGAGAGCTGGGTTGCTCCCGGACCAACTTATGAAAGGTCAAGGGGGAAAGTTGAAAAGAGGTAGCCATAACGACACTTCGCCCTAACAAAACTCCCCTGCTGGCTAGTAAATCTATCGTAAGAGTACAGTAGACTACATTATAACCATCTGCGTTTGTGCCGTTACATACGACATGGGCTTAACGATGTGGACAAAGACAGAATCTGCGGTTCTGCCTTAGGCATTTGAGTAATTCCGCTTCCATTTTAATCCTGACTAGCATATAACTATGTACATTACTTTTAAAACACTCGCCCTCGCGCGAGAGTAGAAATATGCTCTTATACCATGTAAAATTTTGCACGCTCACGTTATAATTTATGCAATTCAAACAAAATTTGAAAAATTGACAATTTTGAGAATTTTTTTGGCCCAATGAGTTTTATGGCCAAATCGGCTGGTCAAAACCTACGGAGCGTGTACAGGGTGTCTTAGATGACCATCTATGGCATGATAGCCGCTCACTCAACGTTAGTGGCATATGGTCGAATACCAGCCAGGATACTCATAGATGCTTTTAGCCTAATTGTTGTGATAAACTTATTAAGTAGGTAAGTTTTCAAATCTATTTGATAAGTTTCTTTGAATGCACTCTGCGACAGCAGAGAGCACCCCATTTTATGAAAAATGCAAGAAAAAAATTGCACTAACTTAAAAGTTAGGTTTTAGGTCGATTTTCTTCCAAAATGGCCGAATTTCAGCTCCCCCCAAAATTTCAACTGATGATTACTCCACGAACACTGAAGCTAAAGAAGTCGTTTTGGGCTCGTTGGAATTGTTCTGAGTCCAAAATTGTGATACGATATTGAAAAAATAAAATTTAGACAGAAAAGAACAAAAATTTTGAAATTTTCGTTTTTTGCACCACGCTCGATTAGGCTTAACTTTTTGGCATCACCGAGCTTTCAAGAACTCATAACTTTGAACTGGTTCGACCAAATTGGTTCATTTTCTCAGTCCCCCAAGATTTGACGATGGTCTTACGATAGAAATAGAAAAATTTGGAAGTCTTAAGTTTTTTGGGCAAGTTATGGCCGTTCGCGCAATTCACCAGGCTCAATTAGACTCTTCATACTAACATCTTCACTCTATTAAGATAATTTGCAGGTTCAGAATTTTCAGGTGGACTGCTCCCGATGGTAGTGTAAGACCGGGACAATCCGTGAGTCAACTGAAGCAAGCTTCGGTGTTAACTCGGGAAGTAAAAATCAGTTTAATATTGGTGCCAGGCTATGCCCAGCATGCCAGATATTAAGCTGACAAGAACAGATACTACACATGATCTTAGCCAAAAGGCCGAGAAGCGATAACTAAACCTTTTCCTAATTTTGGTACATGCCTTGAACACAACAATGAAAAAACAGCTCGCATCATAAAAATTTATATTTATCCGACTGGGTTGAGAGCTGGGTTGCTCCCGGACCAACTTATGAAAGGTCAAGGGGGAAAGTTGAAAAGAGGTAGCCATAACGACACTTCGCCCTAACAAAACTCCCCTGCTGGCTAGTAAATCTATCGTAAGAGTACAGTAGACTACATTATAACCATCTGCGTTTGTGCCGTTATATACGACATGGGCTTAACGATGTGGACAAAGACAGAATCTGCGGTTCTGCCTTAGGCATTTGAGTAATTCCGCTTCCATTTATATCCTGACTAGCATATAACTATGTACATTACTTTTAAAACACTCGCCCTCGCGCGAGAGTAGAAATATGCTCTTATACCATGTAAAATTTTGCACGCTCACGTTATAATTTATGCAATTCAAACAAAATTTGAAAAATTGACAATTTTCAGAATTTTTTTGGCCCAATGAGTTTTATGGCCAAATCGGCTGGTCAAAACCTACGGAGCATGTACAGGGTGTCTTAGATGACCATCTATGGCATGATAGCCGCTCACTCAACGTTAGTGGCATATGGTCGAATACCAGCCAGGATACTGATAGATGCTTTTAGCCTAATTGTTGTGATAAACTTATTAAGTAGGTAAGTTTTCAAATCTATTTGATAAGTTTCTTTGAATGCACTCTGCGACAGCAGATAGCACCCCATTTTATGAAAAATGCAAGAAAAAAATTGCACTAACTTAAAAGTTAGGTTTTAGGTCGATTTTCTTCCAAAATGGCCGAATTTCAGCTCCCCCCAAAATTTCAACTGATGATTACTCCACGAACACTGAAGCTAAAGAAGTCGTTTTGGGCTCGTTGGAATTGTTCTGAGTCCAAAACTGTGATACGATATTGAAAAAATAAAACTTAGACAGAAAAGAACAAAAATTTTGAAATTTTCGTTTTTTGCACCACGCTCGATTAGGCTTAACTTTTTGGCATCACCGAGCTTTCAAGAACTCATAACTTTGAACTGGTTCGACCAAATTGGTTCATTTTCTCAGTCCCCCAAGATTTGACAATGGTCTTACGATAGAAATAGAAAAATTTGGAAGTCTTAAGTTTTTTGGGCAAGTTATGGCCGTTCGCGCAATTCACCAGGCTCAATTAGACTCTTCATACTGACATCTTCACTCTATTAATATAATTTGCAGGTTCAGAATTTTCAGGTGGACTGCTCCCGATGGTAGTGTAAGACCGGGACAATCCGTGAGTCAACTGAAGCAAGCTTCGGTGTTAACTCGGGAAGTAAAAATCAGTTTAATATTGGTGCCAGGCTATGCCCAGCATGCCAGATATTAAGCTGACAAGAACAGATACTACACATGATCTTAGCCAAAAGGCCGAGAAGCGATAACTAAACCTTTTCCTAATTTTGGTACATGCCTTGAACACAACAATGAAAAAACAGCTCGCATCATAAAAATTTATATTTATCCGACTGGGTTGAGAGCTGGGTTGCTCCCGGACCAACTTATGAAAGGTCAAGGGGGAAAGTTGAAAAGAGGTAGCCATAACGACACTTCGCCCTAACAAAACTCCCCTGCTGGCTAGTAAATCTATCGTAAGAGTACAGTAGACTACATTATAACCATCTGCGTTTGTGCCGTTACATACGACATGGGCTTAACGATGTGGACAAAGACAGAATCTGCGGTTCTGCCTTAGGCATTAGAGTAATTCCGCTTCCATTTATATCCTGACTAGCATATAACTATGTACATTACTTTTAAAACACTCGCCCTCGCGCGAGAGTAGAAATATGCTCTTATACCATGTAAAATTTTGCACGCTCACGTTATAATTTATGCAATTCAAACAAAATTTGAAAAATTGACAATTTTCAGAATTTTTTTTGGCCCAATGAGTTTTATGGCCAAATCGGCTGGTCAAAACCTACGGAGCATGTACAGGGTGTCTTAGATGACCATCTATGGCATGATAGCCGCTCACTCAACGTTAGTGGCATATGGTCGAATACCAGCCAGGATACTGATAGATGCTTTTAGCCTAATTGTTGTGATAAACTTATTAAGTAGGTAAGTTTTCAAATCTATTTGATAAGTTTCTTTGAATGCACTCTGCGACAGCAGAGAGCACCCCATTTTATGAAAAATGCAAGAAAAAAATTGCACTAACTTAAAAGTTAGGTTTTAGGTCGATTTTCTTCCAAAATGGCCGAATTTCAGCTCCCCCCAAAATTTCAACTGATGATTACTCCACGAACACTGAAGCTAAAGAAGTCGTTTTGGGCTCGTTGGAATTGTTCTGAGTCCAAAACTGTGATACGATATTGAAAAAATAAAACTTAGACAGAAAAGAACAAAAATTTTGAAATTTTCGTTTTTTGCACCACGCTCGATTAGGCTTAACTTTTTGGCATCACCGAGCTTTCAAGAACTCATAACTTTGAACTGGTTCGACCAAATTGGTTCATTTTCTCAGTCCCCCAAGATTTGACAATGGTCTTACGATAGAAATAGAAAAATTTGGAAGTCTTAAGTTTTTTGGGCAAGTTATGGCCGTTCGCGCAATTCACCAGGCTCAATTAGACTCTTCATACTGACATCTTCACTCTATTAAGATAATTTGCAGGTTCAGAATTTTCAGGTGGACTGCTCCCGATGGTAGTGTAAGACCGGGACAATCCGTGAGTCAACTGAAGCAAGCTTCGGTGTTAACTCGGGAAGTAAAAATCAGTTTAATATTGGTGCCAGGCTATGCCCAGCATGCCAGATATTAAGCTGACAAGAACAGATACTACACATGATCTTAGCCAAAAGGCCGAGAAGCGATAACTAAACCTTTTCCTAATTTTGGTACATGCCTTGAACACAACAATGAAAAAACAGCTCGCATCATAAAAATTTATATTTATCCGACTGGGTTGAGAGCTGGGTTGCTCCCGGACCAACTTATGAAAGGTCAAGGGGGAAAGTTGAAAAGAGGTAGCCATAACGACACTTCGCCCTAACAAAACTCCCCTGCTGGCTAGTAAATCTATCGTAAGAGTACAGTAGACTACATTATAACCATCTGCGTTTGTGCCGTTACATACGACATGGGCTTAACGATGTGGACAAAGACAGAATCTGCGGTTCTGCCTTAGGCATTTGAGTAATTCCGCTTCCATTTATATCCTGACTAGCATATAACTATGTACATTACTTTTAAAACACTCGCCCTCGCGCGAGAGTAGAAATATGCTCTTATACCATGTAAAATTTTGCACGCTCACGTTATAATTTATGCAATTCAAACAAAATTTGAAAAATTGACAATTTTCAGAATTTTTTTGGCCCAATGAGTTTTATGGCCAAATCGGCTGGTCAAAACCTACGGATCATGTACAGGGTGTCTTAGATGACCATCTATGGCATGATAGCCGCTCACTCAACATTAGTGGCATATGGTCGAATACCAGCCAGGATACTGATAGATGCTTTTAGCCTAATTGTTGTGATAAACTTATTAAGTAGGTAAGTTTTCAAATCTATTTGATAAGTTTCTTTGAATGCACTCTGCGACAGCAGAGAGCACCCCATTTTATGAAAAATGCAAGAAAAAAATTGCACTAACTTAAAAGTTAGGTTTTAGGTCGATTTTCTTCCAAAATGGCCGAATTTCAGCTCCCCCCAAAATTTCAACTGATGATTACTCCACGAACACTGAAGCTAAAGAAGTCGTTTTGGGCTCGTTGGAATTGTTCTGAGTCCAAAACTGTGATACGATATTGAAAAAATAAAATTTAGACAGAAAAGAACAAAAATTTTGAAATTTTCGTTTTTTGCACCACGCTCGATTAGGCTTAACTTTTTGGCATCACCGAGCTTTCAAGAACTCATAACTTTGAACTGGTTCGACCAAATTGGTTCATTTTCTCAGTCCCCCAAGATTTGACAATGGTCTTACGATAGAAATAGAAAAATTTGGAAGTCTTAATTTTTTTGGGCAAGTTATGGCCGTTCGCGCAATTCACCAGGCTCAATTAGACTCTTCATACTGACATCTTCACTCTATTAAGATAATTTGCAGGTTCAGAATTTTCAGGTGGACTGCTCCCGATGGTAGTGTCAGACCGGGACAATCCGTGAGTCAACTGAAGCAAGCTTCGGTGTTAACTCGGGAAGTAATAATCAGTTTAATATTGGTGCCAGGCTAAGCCCAGCATGCCAGACATTAAGCTGACAAGAACAGATACTACACATGATCTTAGCCAAAAGGCCGAGAAGCGATAACTAAACCTTTTCCTAATTTTGGTACATGCCTTGAACACAACAATGAAAAAACAGCTCGCATCATAAAAATTTATATTTATCCGACTGGGTTGAGAGCTGGGTTGCTCCCGGACCAACTTATGAAAGGTCAAGGGGGAAAGTTGAAAAGAGGTAGCCATAACGACACTTCGCCCTAACAAAACTCCCCTGCTGGCTAGTAAATCTATCGTAAGAGTACAGTAGACTACATTATAACCATCTGCGTTTGTGCCGTTACATACGACATGGGCTTAACGATGTGGACAAAGACAGAATCTGCGGTTCTGCCTTAGGCATTTGAGTAATTCCGCTTCCATTTTAACCCTGACTAGCATAAAACTATGTACATTACTTTTAAAACACTCGCCCTCGCGCGAGAGTAGAAATATGCTCTTATACCATGTAAAATTTTGCACGCTCACGTTATAATTTATGCAATTCAAACAAAATTTGAAAAATTGACAATTTTGAGAATTTTTTTGGCCCAATGAGTTTTATGGCCAAATCGGCTGGTCAAAACCTACGGAGCGTGTACAGGGTGTCTTAGATGACCATCTATGGCATGATAGCCGTTCACTCAACGTTAGTGGCATATGGTCGAATACCAGCCAGGATACTGATAGATGCTTTTAGCCTAATTGTTGTGATAAACTTATTAAGTAGGTAAGTTTTCAAATCTATTTGATATGTTTCTTTGAATGCACTCTGCGACAGCAGAGAGCACCCCATTTTATGAAAAATGCAAGAAAAAAATTGCACTAACATAAAAGTTAGGTTTTAGGTCGATTTTCTTCCAAAATGGCCGAATTTCAGCTCCCCCAAAATTTCAACTGATGATTACTCCACGAACACTGAAGCTAAAGAAGTCGTTTTGAGCTCGTTGGATTTGTTCTGAGTCCAAAATTGTGATACGATATTGAAAAAATAAAATTTAGACAGAAAAGAACAAAAATTTTGAAATTTTCGTTTTTTGCACCACGCTCGATTAGGCTTAACTTTTTGGCATCACCGAGCTTTCAAGAACTCATAACTTTGAACTGGTTCGACCAAATTGGTTCATTTTCTCAGTCCCCCAAGATTTGACGATGGTCTTACGATAGAAATAGAAAAATTTGGAAGTCTTAAGTTTTTTGGGCAAGTTATGGCCGTTCGCGCAATTCACCAGGCTCAAGAGACTCTTCATACTGACATCTTCACTCTATTAAGATAATTTGCAGGTTCAGAATTTTCAGGTGGACTGCTCCCGCTGGTAGTGTCAGACCGGGACAATCCGTGTGTCAACTGAAGCAAGCTTCGGTGTTAACTCGGGAAGTAAAAATCAGTTTAATATTGGTGCCAGGCTATGCCCAGCATGCCAGATATTAAGCTGACAAGAACAGATACTACACATGATCTTAGCCAAAAGGCCGAGAAGCGATAACTAAACCTTTTCCTAATTTTGGTACATGCCTTGAACACAACAATGAAAAAACAGCTCGCATCATAAAAATTTATATTTATCCGACTGGGTTGAGAGCTGGGTTGCTCCCGGACCAACTTATGAAAGGTCAAGGGGGAAAGTTGAAAAGAGGTAGCCATAACGACACTTCGCCCTAACAAAACTCCCCTGCTGGCTAGTAAATCTATCGTAAGAGTACAGTAGACTACATTATAACCATCTGCGTTTGTGCCGTTACATACGACATGGGCTTAACGATGTGGACAAAGACAGAATCTGCGGTTCTGCCTTAGGCATTTGAGTAATTCCGCTTCCATTTTAATCCTGACTAGCATATAACTATGTACATTACTTTTAAAACACTCGCCCTCGCGCGAGAGTAGAAACATGCTCTTATACCATGTAAAATTTTGCACGCTCACGTTATAATTTATGCAATTCAAACAAAATTTGAAAAATTGACAATTTTCAGAATTTTTTTGGCCCAATGAGTTTTATGGCCAAATCGGCTGGTCGAAACCTACGGAGCGTGTACAGGGTGTCTTAGATGACCATCTATGGCATGATAGCCGCTCACTCAACGTTAGTGGCATATGGTCGAATACCAGCCAGGATACTGATAGATGCTTTTAGCCTAATTGTTGTGATAAACTTATTAATTAGGTAAGTTTTCAAATCTATTTGATAAGTTTCTTTGAATGCACTCTGCGAGAGCAGATAGCACCCCATTTTATGAAAAATGCAAGAAAAAAATTGCACTAACTTAAAAGTTAGGTTTTAGGTCGATTTTCTTCCAAAATGGCCGAATTTCAGCTCCCCCCAAAATTTCAACTGATGATTACTCCACGAACACTGAAGCTAAAGAAGTCGTTTTGGGCTCGTTGGAATTGTTCTGAGTCCAAAATTGTGATACCATATTGAAAAAATAAAATTTAGACAGAAAAGAACAAAAATTTTGAAATTTTCGTTTTTTGCACCACGCTCGATTAGGCTTAACTTTTTGGCATCACCGAGCTTTCAAGAACTCATAACTTTGAACTGGTTCATTTTCTCAGTCCCCCAAGATTTGACGATGGTCTTACGATAGAAATAGAAAAATTTGGAAGTCTTAAGTTTTTTGGGCAAGTTATGGCCGTTCGCGCAATTCACCAGGCTCAATTAGACTCTTCATACTGACATCTTCACTCTATTAAGATAATTTGCAGGTTCAGAATTTTCAGGTGGACTGCTCCCGATGGTAGTGTAAGACCGGGACAATCCGTGAGTCAACTGAAGCAAGCTTCGCTGTTAACTCGGGAAGTAAAAATCAGTTTAATATTGGTGCCAGGCTATGCCCAGCATGCCAGATATTAAGCTGACAAGAACAGATACTACACATGATCTTAGCCAAAAGGCCGAGAAGCGATAACTAAACCTTTTCCTAATTTTGGTACATGCCTTGAACACAACAATGAAAAAACAGCTCGCATCATAAAAATTTATATTTATCCGACTGGGTTGAGAGCTGGGTTGCTCCCGGACCAACTTATGAAAGGTCAAGGGGGAAAGTTGAAAAGAGGTAGCCATAACGACAATTCGCCCTAACAAAACTCCCCTGCTGGCTAGTAAATCTATCGTAAGAGTACAGTAGACTACATTATAACCATCTGCGTTTGTGCCGTTACATACGACATGGGCTTAACGATGTGGACAAAGACAGAATCTGCGGTTCTGCCTTAGGCATTTGAGTAATTCCGCTTCCATTTATATCCTGACTAGCATATAACTATGTACATTACTTTTAAAACACTCGCCCTCGCGCGAGAGTAGAAATATGCTCTTATACCATGTAAAATTTTGCACGCTCACGTTATAATTTATGCAATTCAAACAAAATTTGAAAAATTGACAATTTTCAGAATTTTTTTGGCCCAATGAGTTTTATGGCCAAATCGGCTAGTCAAAACCTACGGAGCGTGTACAGGGTGTCTTAGATGACCATCTATGGCATGATAGCCGCTCACTCAACGTTAGTGGCATATGGTCGAATACCAGCCAGGATACTGATAGATGCTTTTAGCCTAATTGTTGTGATAAACTTATTAAGTAGGTAAGTTTTCAAATCTATTTGATAAGTTTCTTTGAATGCACTCTGCGAGAGCAGAGAGCACCCCATTTTATGAAAAATGCAAGAAAAAAATTGCACTAACTTAAAAGTTAGGTTTTAGGTCGATTTTCTTCCAAAATGGCCGAATTTCAGCTCCCCCCAAAATTTCAACTGATGATTACTCCACGAACACTGAAGCTAAAGAAGTCGTTTTGGGCTCGTTGGAATTGTTCTGAGTCCAAAATTGTGATACCATATTGAAAAAATAAAATTTAGACAGAAAAGAACAAAAATTTTGAAATTTTCGTTTTTTGCACCACGCTCGATTAGGCTTAACTTTTTGGCATCACCGAGCTTTCAAGAACTCATAACTTTGAACTGGTTCATTTTCTCAGTCCCCCAAGATTTGACGATGGTCTTACGATAGAAATAGAAAAATTTGGAAGTCTTAAGTTTTTTGGGCAAGTTATGGCCGTTCGCGCAATTCACCAGGCTCAATTAGACTCTTCATACTGACATCTTCACTCTATTAAGATAATTTGCAGGTTCAGAATTTTCAGGTGGACTGCTCCCGATGGTAGTGTAAGACCGGGACAATCCGTGAGTCAACTGAAGCAAGCTTCGCTGTTAACTCGGGAAGTAAAAATCAGTTTAATATTGGTGCCAGGCTATGCCCAGCATGCCAGATATTAAGCTGACAAGAACAGATACTACACATGATCTTAGCCAAAAGGCCGAGAAGCGATAACTAAACCTTTTCCTAATTTTGGTACATGCCTTGAACACAACAATGAAAAAACAGCTCGCATCATAAAAATTTATATTTATCCGACTGGGTTGAGAGCTGGGTTGCTCCCGGACCAACTTATGAAAGGTCAAGGGGGAAAGTTGAAAAGAGGTAGCCATAACGACAATTCGCCCTAACAAAACTCCCCTGCTGGCTAGTAAATCTATCGTAAGAGTACAGTAGACTACATTATAACCATCTGCGTTTGTGCCGTTACATACGACATGGGCTTAACGATGTGGACAAAGACAGAATCTGCGGTTCTGCCTTAGGCATTTGAGTAATTCCGCTTCCATTTATATCCTGACTAGCATATAACTATGTACATTACTTTTAAAACACTCGCCCTCGCGCGAGAGTAGAAATATGCTCTTATACCATGTAAAATTTTGCACGCTCACGTTATAATTTATGCAATTCAAACAAAATTTGAAAAATTGACAATTTTCAGAATTTTTTTGGCCCAATGAGTTTTATGGCCAAATCGGCTAGTCAAAACCTACGGAGCGTGTACAGGGTGTCTTAGATGACCATCTATGGCATGATAGCCGCTCACTCAACGTTAGTGGCATATGGTCGAATACCAGCCAGGATACTGATAGATGCTTTTAGCCTAATTGTTGTGATAAACTTATTAAGTAGGTAAGTTTTCAAATCTATTTGATAAGTTTCTTTGAATGCACTCTGCGAGAGCAGAGAGCACCCCATTTTATGAAAAATGCAAGAAAAAAATTGCACTAACTTAAAAGTTAGGTTTTAGGTCGATTTTCTTCCAAAATGGCCGAATTTCAGCTCCCCCCAAAATTTCAACTGATGATTACTCCACGAACACTGAAGCTAAAGAAGTCGTTTTGGGCTCGTTGGAATTGTTCTGAGTCCAAAATTGTGATACGATATTGAAAAAATAAAATTTAGACAGAAAAGAACAAAAATTTTGAAATTTTCGTTTTTTGCACCACGCTCGATTAGGCTTAACTTTTTGGCATCACCGAGCTTTCAAGAACTCATAACTTTGAACTGGTTCATTTTCTCAGTCCCCCAAGATTTGACGATGGTCTTACGATAGAAATAGAAAAATTTGGAAGTCTTAAGTTTTTTGGGCAAGTTATGGGCGTTCGCGCAATTCACCAGGCTCAATTAGACTCTTCATACTGACATCTTCACTCTATTAAGATAATTTGCAGGTTCAGAATTTTCAGGTGGACTGCTCCCGATGGTAGTGTAAGACCGGGACAATCCGTGAGTCAACTGAAGCAAGCTTCGCTGTTAACTCGGGACGTAAAAATCAGTTTAATATTGGTGCCAGGCTATGCCCAGCATGCCAGATATTAAGCTGACAAGAACAGATACTACACATGATCTTGGCCAAAAGGCCGAGAAGCGATAACTAAACCTTTTCCTACTTTTGGTACATGCCTTGAACACAACAATGAAAAAACAGCTCGCATCATAAAAATTTATATTTATCCGACTGGGTTGAGAGCTGGGTTGCTCCCGGACCAACTTATGAAAGGTCAAGGGGGAAAGTTGAAAAGAGGTAGCCATAACGACACTTCGCCCTAACAAAACTCCCCTGCCGGCTAGTAAATCTATCGTAAGAGTACAGTAGACTACATTATAACCATCTGCGTTTGTGCCGTTACATACGACATGGGCTTAACGATGTGGACAAAGACAGAATCTGCGGTTCTGCCTTAGGCATTTGAGTAATTCCGCTTCCATTTATATCCTGACTAGCATATAACTATGTACATTACTTTTAAAACACTCGCCCTCGCGCGAGAGTAGAAATATGCTCTTATACCATGTAAAATTTTGCACGCTCACGTTATAATTTATGCAATTCAAACAAAATTTGAAAAATTGACAATTTTCAGAATTTTTTTGGCCCAATGAGTTTTATGGCCAAATCGGCTAGTCAAAACCTACGGAGCGTGTACAGGGTGTCTTAGATGACCATCTATGGCATGATAGCCGCTCACTCAACGTTAGTGGCATATGGTCGAATACCAGCCAGGATACTGATAGATGCTTTTAGCCTAATTGTTGTGATAAACTTATTAAGTAGGTAAGTTTTCAAATCTATTTGATAAGTTTCTTTGAATGCACTCTGCGAGAGCAGAGAGCACCCCATTTTATGAAAAATGCAAGAAAAAAATTGCACTAACTTAAAAGTTAGGTTTTAGGTCGATTTTCTTCCAAAATGGCCGAATTTCAGCTCCCCCCAAAATTTCAACTGATGATTACTCCACGAACACTGAAGCTAAAGAAGTCGTTTTGGGCTCGTTGGAATTGTTCTGAGTCCAAAACTGTGATACGATATTGAAAAAATAAAATTTAGACAGAAAAGAACAAAAATTTTGAAATTTTCGTTTTTTGCACCACGCTCGATTAGGCTTAACTTTTTGGCATCACCGAGCTTTCAAGAACTCATAACTTTGAACTGGTTCGACCAAATTGGTTCATTTTCTCAGTCCCCCAAGATTTGACAATGGTCTTACGATAGAAATAGAAAAATTTGGAATTCTTAAGTTTTTCGCGCAATTCACCAGGCTCAATTAGACTCTTCATACTGACATCTTCACTCTATTAAGATAATTTGCAGGTTCAGAATTTTCAGGTGGACTGCTCCCGATGGTAGTGTAAGACCGGGACAATCCGTGAGTCAACTGAAGCAAGCTTCGGTGTTAACTCGGGAAGTAAAAATCAGTTTAATATTGGTGCCAGGCTATGCCCAGCATGCCAGATATTAAGCTGACAAGAACAGATACTACACATGATCTTAGCCAAAAGGCCGAGAAGCGATAGCTAAACCTTTTCCTAATTTTGGTACATGCCTTGAACACAACAATGAAAAAACAGCTCGCATCATAAAAATTTATATTTATCCGACTGGGTTGAGAGCTGGGTTGCTCCCGGACCAACTTATGAAAGGTCAAGGGGGAAAGTTGAAAAGAGGTAGCCATAATGACACTTCGCCCTAACAAAACTCCCCTGCTGGCTAGTAAATCTATCGTAAGAGTACAGTAGACTACGTTATAACCATCTGCGTTTGTGCCGTTACATACGACATGGGCTTAACGATGTGGACAAAGACAGAATCTGCGGTTCTGCCTTAGGCATTTGAGTAATTCCGCTTCCATTTATATCCTGACTAGCATATAACTATGTACATTTCTTTTAAAACACTCGCCCTCGCGCGAGAGTAGAAATATGCTCTTATACCATGTAAAATTTTGCACGCTCACGTTATAATTTATGCAATTCAAACAAAATTTGAAAAATTGACAATTTTCAGAATTTTTTTGGCCCAATGAGTTTTATGGCCAAATCGGCTGGTCAAAACCTACGGAGCATGTACAGGGTGTCTTAGATGACCATCGATGGCATGATAGCTGCTCACTCAGCGTTAGTGGCATATGGTCGAATACCAGCCAGGATACTGATAGATGCTTTTAGCCTAATTGTTGTGATAAACTTATTAAGTAGGTAAGTTTTCAAATCTATTTGATAAGTTTCTTTGAATGCACTCTGCGACAGCAGAGAGCACCCCATTTTATGAAAAATGCAAGAAAAAAATTGCACTAACTTAAAAGTTAGGTTTTAGGTCGATTTTCTTCCAAAATGGCCGAATTTCAGCTCCCCCCAAAATTTCAACTGATGATTACTCCACGAACACTGAAGCTAAAGAAGTCGTTTTGGGCTCGTTGGAATTGTTCTGAGTCCAAAATTGTGATACGAAATTGAAAAAATAAAATTTAGACAGAAAAGAACAAAAATTTTGAAATTTTCGTTTTTTGCACCACGCTCGATTAGGCTTAACTTTTTGGCATCACCGAGCTTTCAAGAACTCATAACTTTGAACTGGTTCGACCAAATTGGTTCATTTTCTCAGTCCCCCAAGATTTGACAATGGTCTTACGATAGAAATAGAAAAATTTGGAAGTCTTAAGTTTTTTGGGCAAGTTATGGCCGTTCGCGCAATTCACCAGGCTCAATTAGACTCTTCATACTGACATCTTCACTCTATTAAGATAACTTGCAGGTTCAGAATTTTCAGGTGGACTGCTCCCGATGGTAGTGTAAGACCGGGACAATCCGTGAGTCAACTGAAGCAAGCTTCGGTGTTAACTCGGGAAGTAAAAATCAGTTTAATATTGGTGCCAGGCTATGCCCAGCATGCCAGATATTAAGCTGACAAGAACAGATACTACACATGATCTTAGCCAAAAGGCCGAGAAGCGATAACTAAACCTTTTCCTAATTTTGGTACATGCCTTGAACACAACAATGAAAAAACAGCTCGCATCATAAAAATTTATATTTATCCGACTGGGTTGAGAGCTGGGTTGCTCCCGGACCAACTTATGAAAGGTCAAGGGGGAAAGTTGAAAAGAGGTAGCCATAACGACACTTCGCCCTAACAAAACTCCCCTGCTGGCTAGTAAATCTATCGTAAGAGTACAGTAGACTACATTATAACCATCTGCGTTTGTGCCGTTACATACGACATGGGCTTAACGATGTGGACAAAGACAGAATCTGCGGTTCTGCCTTAGGCATTTGAGTAATTCCGCTTCCATTTATATCCTGACTAGCATATAACTATGTACATTACTTTTAAAACACTCGCCCTCGCGCGAGAGTAGAAATATGCTCTTATACCATGTAAAATTTTGCACGCTCACGTTATAATTTATGCAATTCAAACAAAATTTGAAAAATTGACAATTTTGAGAATTTTTTTGGCCCAATGAGTTTTATGGCCAAATCGGCTGGTCAAAACCTACGGAGCGTGTACAGGGTGTCTTAGATGACCATCTATGGCATGATAGCCGCTCACTCAACGTTAGTGGCATATGGTCGAATACCAGCCAGGATACTGATAGATGCTTTTAGCCTAATTGTTGTGATAAACTTATTAAGTAGGTAAGTTTTCAAATCTATTTGATAAGTTTCTTTGAATGCACTCTGCGACAGCAGAGAGCACCCCATTTTATGAAAAATGCAAGAAAAAAATTGCACTAACTTAAAAGTTAGGTTTTAGGTCGATTTTCTTCCAAAATGGCCGAATTTCAGCTCCCCCCAAAATTTCAACTGATGATTACTCCACGAACACTGAAGCTAAAGAAGTCGTTTTGGGCTCGTTGGAATTTTTCTGAGTCCAAAATTGTGATACGATATTGAAAAAATAAAAATTAGACAGAAAAGAACAAAAATTTTGAAATTTTCGTTTTTTGCACCACGCTCGATTAGGCTTAACTTTTTGGCATCACCGAGCTTTCAAGAACTCATAACTTTGAACTGGTTCGACCAAATTGGTTCATTTTCTCAGTCCCCCAAGATTTGACGATGGTCTTACGATAGAAATAGAAAAATTTGGAAGTCTTAAGTTTTTTGGGCAAGTTATGGCCGTTTGCGCAATTCACCAGGCTCAATTAGACTCTTCATACTGACATCTTCACTCTATTAAGATAATTTGCAGGTTCAGAATTTTCAGGTGGACTGCTCCCGATGGTAGTGTCAGACCGGGACAATCCGTGAGTCAACTGAAGCAAGCTTCGGTGTTAACTCGGGAAGTAGAATCAGTTTAATATTGGTGCCAGGCTATGCCCAGCATGCCAGATATTAAGCTGACAAGAACAGATACTACACATGATCTTAGCCAAAAGGCCGAGAAGCGATAACTAAACCTTTTCCTAATTTTGGTACATGCCTTGAACACAACAATGAAAAAACAGCTCGCATCATAAAAATTTATATTTATCCGACTGGGTTGAGAGCTGGGTTGCTCCCGGACCAACTTATGAAAGGTCAAGGGGGAAAGTTGAAAAGAGGTAGCCATAACGACACTTCGCCCTAACAAAACTCCCCTGCTGGCTAGTAAATCTATCGTAAGAGTACAGTAGACTACATTATAACCATCTGCGTTTGTGCCGTTACATACGACATGGGCTTAACGATGTGGACAAATACAGAATCTGCGGTTCTGCCTTAGGCATTTGAGTAATTCCGCTTCCATTTATATCCTGACTAGCATATAACTATGTACATTACTTTTAAAACACTCGCCCTCGCGCGAGAGTAGAAATATGCTCTTATACCATGTAAAATTTTGCACGCTCACGTTATAATTTATGCAATTCAAACAAAATTTGAAAAATTGACAATTTTGAGAATTTTTTTGGCCCAATGAGTTTTATGGCCAAATCGGCTGGTCAAAACCTACGGAGCGTGTACAGGGTGTCTTAGATGACCATCTATGGCATGATAGCCGCTCACTCAACGTTAGTGGCATATGGTCGAATACCAGCCAGGATACTGATAGATGCTTTTAGCCTAATTGTTGTGATAAACTTATTAAGTAGGTAAGTTTTCAAATCTATTTGATAAGTTTCTTTGAATGCACTCTGCGACAGCAGAGAGCACCCCATTTTATGAAAAATGCAAGAAAAAAATTGCACTAACTTAAAAGTTAGGTTTTAGGTCGATTTTCTTCCAAAATGGCCGAATTTCAGCTCCCCCCAAAATTTCAACTGATGATTACTCCACGAACACTGAAGCTAAAGAAGTCGTTTTGGGCTCGTTGGAATTTTTCTGAGTCCAAAATTGTGATACGATATTGAAAAAATAAAAATTAGACAGAAAAGAACAAAAATTTTGAAATTTTCGTTTTTTGCACCACGCTCGATTAGGCTTAACTTTTTGGCATCACCGAGCTTTCAAGAACTCATAACTTTGAACTGGTTCGACCAAATTGGTTCATTTTCTCAGTCCCCCAAGATTTGACGATGGTCTTACGATAGAAATAGAAAAATTTGGAAGTCTTAAGTTTTTTGGGCAAGTTATGGCCGTTTGCGCAATTCACCAGGCTCAATTAGACTCTTCATACTGACATCTTCACTCTATTAAGATAATTTGCAGGTTCAGAATTTTCAGGTGGACTGCTCCCGATGGTAGTGTCAGACCGGGACAATCCGTGAGTCAACTGAAGCAAGCTTCGGTGTTAACTCGGGAAGTAGAATCAGTTTAATATTGGTGCCAGGCTATGCCCAGCATGCCAGATATTAAGCTGACAAGAACAGATACTACACATGATCTTAGCCAAAAGGCCGAGAAGCGATAACTAAACCTTTTCCTAATTTTGGTACATGCCTTGAACACAACAATGAAAAAACAGCTCGCATCATAAAAATTTATATTTATCCGACTGGGTTGAGAGCTGGGTTGCTCCCGGACCAACTTATGAAAGGTCAAGGGGGAAAGTTGAAAAGAGGTAGCCATAACGACACTTCGCCCTAACAAAACTCCCCTGCTGGCTAGTAAATCTATCGTAAGAGTACAGTAGACTACATTATAACCATCTGCGTTTGTGCCGTTACATACGACATGGGCTTAACGATGTGGACAAAGACAGAATCTGCGGTTCTGCCTTAGGCATTTGAGTAATTCCGCTTCCATTTTAATCCTGACTAGCATATAACTATGTACATTACTTTTAAAACACTCGCCCTCGCGCGAGAGTAGAAATATGCTCTTATACCATGTAAAATTTTGCACGCTCACGTTATAATTTATGCAATTCAAACAAAATTTGAAAAATTGACAATTTTGAGAATTTTTTTGGCCCAATGAGTTTTATGGCCAAATCGGCTGGTCAAAACCTACGGAGCGTGTACAGGGTGTCTTAGATGACCATCTATGGCATGATAGCCGCTCACTCAACGTTAGTGGCATATGGTCGAACACCAGCCAGGATACTGATAGATGCTTTTAGCCTAATTGTTGTGATAAACTTATTAAGTAGGTAAGTTTTCAAATCTATTTGATAAGTTTCTTTGAATGCACTCTGCGACAGCAGAGAGCACCCCATTTTATGAAAAATGCAAGAAAAAATTGCACTAACTTAAAAGTTAGGTTTTAGGTCGATTTTCTTCCAAAATGGCCGAATTTCAGCTCCCCCCAAAATTTCAACTGATGATTACTCCACGAACACTGAAGCTAAAGAAGTCGTTTTGGGCTCGTTGGAATTGTTCTGAGTCCAAAATTGTGATACG
The DNA here is from genome assembly GCF_963678635.1 of Symsagittifera roscoffensis. Lineage (NCBI taxonomy): Eukaryota > Metazoa > Xenacoelomorpha > Acoela > Convolutidae > Symsagittifera > Symsagittifera roscoffensis. The sequence continues at coordinate 32,816,040 of NC_087067.1, read as the reverse complement.
ATATTGAAAAAATAAAATTTAGACAGAAAAGAACAAAAATTTTGAAATTTTCTTTTTTTGCACCACGCTCGATTAGGCTTAACTTTTTGGCATCACCGAGCTTTCAAGAACTCATAACTTTGAACTGGTTCGACCAAATTGGTTCATTTTCTCAGTCCCCCAAGATTTGACGATGGTCTTACGATAGAAATAGAAAAATTTGGAAGTCTTAAGTTTTTTGGGCAAGTTATGGCCGTTCGCGCAATTCACCAGGCTCAATTAGACTCTTCATACTGACATCTTCACTCTATTAAGATAATTTGCAGGTTCAGAATTTTCAGGTGGACTGCTCCCGATGGTAGTGTAAGACCGGGACAATCCGTGAGTCAACTGAATCAAGCTTCGCTGTTAACTCGGGAAGTAAAAATCAGTTTAATATTGGTGCCAGGCTATGCCCAGCATGCCAGATATTAAGCTGACAAGAACAGATACTACACATGATCTTAGCCAAAAGGCCGCGAAGCGATAACTAAACCTTTTCCTAATTTTGGTACATGCCTTGAACACAACAATGAAAAAACAGCTCGCATCATAAAAATTTATATTTATCCGACTGGGTTGAGAGCTGGGTTGCTCCCGGACCAACTTATGAAAGGTCAAGGGGGAAAGTTGAAAAGAGGTAGCCATAACGACACTTCGCCCTAACAAAACTCCCCTGCTGGCTAGTAAATCTATCGTAAGAGTACAGTAGACTACATTATAACCATCTGCGTTTGTGCCGTTACATACGACATGGGCTTAACGATGTGGACAAAGACAGAATCTGCGGTTCTGCCTTAGGCATTTGAGTAATTCCGCTTCCATTTTAATCCTGACTAGCATATAACTATGTACATTACTTTTAAAACACTCGCCCTCGCGCGAGAGTAGAAATATGCTCTTATACCATGTAAAATTTTGCACGCTCACGTTATAATTTATGCAATTCAAACAAAATTTGAAAAATTGACAATTTTGAGAATTTTTTTGGCCCAATGAGTTTTATGGCCAAATCGGCTGGTCAAAACCTACGGAGCGTGTACAGGGTGTCTTAGATGACCATCTATGGCATGATAGCCGCTCACTCAACGTTAGTGGCATATGGTCGAATACCAGCCAGGATACTGATAGATGCTTTTAGCCTAATTGTTGTGATAAACTTATTAAGTAGGTAAGTTTTCAAATCTATTTGATAAGTTTCTTTGAATGCACTCTGCGACAGCAGAGAGCACCCCATTTTATGAAAAATGCAAGAAAAAAATTGCACTAACTTAAAAGTTAGGTTTTAGGTCGATTTTCTTCCAAAATGGCCGAATTTCAGCTCCCCCCAAAATTTCAACTGATGATTACTCCACGAACACTGAAGCTAAAGAAGTCGTTTTGGGCTCGTTGGAATTTTTCTGAGTCCAAAATTGTGATACGATATTGAAAAAATAAAAATTAGACAGAAAAGAACAAAAATTTTGAAATTTTCGTTTTTTGCACCACGCTCGATTAGGCTTAACTTTTTGGCATCACCGAGCTTTCAAGAACTCATAACTTTGAACTGGTTCGACCAAATTGGTTCATTTTCTCAGTCCCCCAAGATTTGACGATGGTCTTACGATAGAAATAGAAAAATTTGGAAGTCTTAAGTTTTTTGGGCAAGTTATGGCCGTTTGCGCAATTCACCAGGCTCAATTAGACTCTTCATACTGACATCTTCACTCTATTAAGATAATTTGCAGGTTCAGAATTTTCAGGTGGACTGCTCCCGATGGTAGTGTCAGACCGGGACAATCCGTGAGTCAACTGAAGCAAGCTTCGGTGTTAACTCGGGAAGTAGAATCAGTTTAATATTGGTGCCAGGCTATGCCCAGCATGCCAGATATTAAGCTGACAAGAACAGATACTACACATGATCTTAGCCAAAAGGCCGAGAAGCGATAACTAAACCTTTTCCTAATTTTGGTACATGCCTTGAACACAACAATGAAAAAACAGCTCGCATCATAAAAATTTATATTTATCCGACTGGGTTGAGAGCTGGGTTGCTCCCGGACCAACTTATGAAAGGTCAAGGGGGAAAGTTGAAAAGAGGTAGCCATAACGACACTTCGCCCTAACAAAACTCCCCTGCTGGCTAGTAAATCTATCGTAAGAGTACAGTAGACTACATTATAACCATCTGCGTTTGTGCCGTTACATACGACATGGGCTTAACGATGTGGACAAAGACAGAATCTGCGGTTCTGCCTTAGGCATTTGAGTAATTCCGCTTCCATTTTAATCCTGACTAGCATATAACTATGTACATTACTTTTAAAACACTCGCCCTCGCGCGAGAGTAGAAATATGCTCTTATACCATGTAAAATTTTGCACGCTCACGTTATAATTTATGCAATTCAAACAAAATTTGAAAAATTGACAATTTTCAGAATTTTTTTGGCCCAATGAGTTTTATGGCCAAATCGGCTGGTCAAAACCTACGGAGCGTGTACAGGGTGTCTTAGATGACCATCTATGGCATGATAGCGGCTCACTCAACGTTAGTGGCATATGGTCGAATACCAGCCAGGATACTGATAGATGCTTTTAGCCTAATTGTTGTGATAAACTTATTAAGTAGGTAAGTTTTCAAATCTATTTGATAAGTTTCTTTGAATGCACTCTGCGACAGCAGAGAGCACCCCATTTTATGAAAAATGCAAGAAAAAATTGCACTAACATAAAAGTTAGGTTTTAGGTCGATTTTCTTCCAAAATGGCCGAATTTCAGCTCCCCCCAAAATTTCAACTGATGATTACTCCACGAACACTGAAGCTAAAGAAGTCGTTTTGGGCTCGTTGGAATTGTTCTGAGTCCAAAATTGTGATACGATATTGAAAAAATAAAATTTAGACAGAAAAGAACAAAAATTTTGAAATTTTCTTTTTTTGCACCACGCTCGATTAGGCTTAACTTTTTGGCATCACCGAGCTTTCAAGAACTCATAACTTTGAACTGGTTCGACCAAATTGGTTCATTTTCTCAGTCCCCCAAGATTTGACGATGGTCTTACGATAGAAATAGAAAAATTTGGAAGTCTTAAGTTTTTTGGGCAAGTTATGGCCGTTCGCGCAATTCACCAGGCTCAATTAGACTCTTCATACTGACATCTTCACTCTATTAAGATAATTTGCAGGTTCAGAATTTTCAGGTGGACTGCTCCCGATGGTAGTGTAAGACCGGGACAATCCGTGAGTCAACTGAATCAAGCTTCGCTGTTAACTCGGGAAGTTAAAATCAGTTTAATATTGGTGCCAGGCTATGCCCAGCATGCCAGATATTAAGCTGACAAGAACAGATACTACACATGATCTTAGCCAAAAGGCCGCGAAGCGATAACTAAACCTTTTCCTAATTTTGGTACATGCCTTGAACACAACAATGAAAAAACAGCTCGCATCATAAAAATTTATATTTATCCGACTGGGTTGAGAGCTGGGTTGCTCCCGGACCAACTTATGAAAGGTCAAGGGGGAAAGTTGAAAAGAGGTAGCCATAACGACACTTCGCCCTAACAAAACTCCCCTGCTGGCTAGTAAATCTATCGTAAGAGTACAGTAGACTACATTATAACCATCTGCGTTTGTGCCGTTACATACGACATGGGCTTAACGATGTGGACAAAGACAGAATCTGCGGTTCTGCCTTAGGCATTTGAGTAATTCCGCTTCCATTTTAATCCTGACTAGCATATAACTATGTACATTACTTTTAAAACACTCGCCCTCGCGCGAGAGTAGAAATATGCTCTTATACCATGTAAAATTTTGCACGCTCACGTTATAATTTATGCAATTCAAACAAAATTTGAAAAACTGACAATTTTCAGAATTTTTTTGGCCCAATGAGTTTTATGGCCAAATCGGCTGGTCAAAACCTACGGAGCGTGTACAGGGTGTCTTAGATGACCATCTATGGCATGATAGCCGCTCACTCAACGTTAGTGGCATATGGTCGAATACCAGCCAGGATACTGATAGATGCTTTTAGCCTAATTGTTGTGATAAACTTATTAAGTAGGTAAGTTTTCAAATCTATTTGATAAGTTTCTTTGAATGCACTCTGCGACAGCAGAGAGCACCCCATTTTATGAAAAATGCAAGAAAAAAATTGCACTAACTTAAAAGTTAGGTTTTAGGTCGATTTTCTTCCAAAATGGCCGAATTTCAGCTCCGCCCAAAATTTCAACTGATGATTACTCCACGAACACTGAAGCTAAAGAAGTCGTTTTGGGCTCGTTGGAATTGTTCTGAGTCCAAAATTGTGATACGATATTGAAAACATAAAATTTAGACAGAAAAGAACAAAAATTTGGAAAATTTCTTTTTTTGCACCACGCTCGATTAGGCTTAACTTTTTGGCATCACCGAGCTTTCAAGAACTCATAACTTTGAACTGGTTCGACCAAATTGGTTCATTTTCTCAGTCCCCCAAGATTTGACGATGGTCTTACGATAGAAATAGAAAAATTTGGAAGTCTTAAGTTTTTTGGGCAAGTTATGGCCGTTCGCGCAATTCACCAGGCTCAATTAGACTCTTCATACTGACATCTTCACTCTATTAAGATAATTTGCAGGTTCAGAATTTTCAGGTGGACTGCTCCCGATGGTAGTGTAAGACCGGGACAATCCGTGAGTCAACTGAAGCAAGCTTCGCTGTTAACTCGGGAAGTAAAAATCAGTTTAATATTGGTGCCAGGCTATGCCCAGCATGCCAGATATTAAGCTGACAAGAACAGATACTACACATGATCTTAGCCAAAAGGCCGAGAAGCGATAACTAAACCTTTTCCTAATTTTGGTACATGCCTTGAACACAACAATGAAAAAACAGCTCGCATCATAAAAATTTATATTTATCCGACTGGGTTGAGAGCTGGGTTGCTCCCGGACCAACTTATGAAAGGTCAAGGGGGAAAGTTGAAAAGAGGTAGCCATAACGACACTTCGCCCTAACAAAACTCCCCTGCTGGCTAGTAAATCTATCGTAAGAGTACAGTAGACTACATTATAACCATCTGCGTTTGTGCCGTTACATACGACATGGGCTTAACGATGTGGACAAAGACAGAATCTGCGGTTCTGCCTTAGGCATTTGAGTAATTCCGCTTCCATTTATATCCTGACTAGCATATAACTATGTACATTACTTTTAAAACACTCGCCCTCGCGCGAGAGTAGAAATATGCTCTTATACCATGTAAAATTTTGCACGCTCACGTTATAATTTATGCAATTCAAACAAAATTTGAAAAATTGACAATTTTCAGAATTTTTTTGGCCCAATGAGTTTTATGGCCAAATCGGCTGGTCAAAACCTACGGAGCGTGTACAGGGTGTCTTAGATGACCATATATGGCATGATAGCCGCTCACTCAACGTTAGTGGCATATGGTCGAATACCAGCCAGGATACTGATAGATGCTTTTAGCCTAATTGTTGTGATAAACTTATTAAGTAGGTAAGTTTTCAAATCTATTTGATAAGTTTCTTTGAATGCACTCTGCGACAGCAGAGAGCACCCCATTTTATGAAAAATGCAAGAAAAAAATTGCACTAAGTTAAAAGTTAGGTTTTAGGTCGATTTTCTTCCAAAATGGCCGAATTTCAGCTCCCCCCAAAATTTCAACTGATGATTACTCCACGAACACTGAAGCTAAAGAAGTCGTTTTGGGCTCGTTGGAATTGTTCTGAGTCCAAAATTGTGATACGATATTGAAAAAATAAAATTTAGACAGAAAAGAACAAAAATTTTGAAATTTTCGTTTTTTGCACCACGCTCGATTAGGCTTAACTTTTTGGCATCACCGAGCTTTCAAGAACTCATAACTTTGAACTGGTTCGACCAAATTGGTTCATTTTCTCAGTCCCCCAAGATTTGACGATGGTCTTACGATAGAAATAGAAAAATTTGGAAGTCTTAAGTTTTTTAGGCAAGTTATGGCCGTTCGCGCAATTCACCAGGCTCAATTAGACTCTTCATACTGACATCTTCACTCTATTAAGATAATTTGCAGGTTCAGAATTTTCAGGTGGACTGCTCCCGATGGTAGTGTAAGACCGGGACAATCCGTGAGTCAACTGAAGCAAGCTTCGGTGTCAACTCGGGAAGTAAAAATCAGTTTAATATTGGTGCCAGGCTATGCCCAGCATGCCAGATATTAAGCTGACAAGAACAGATACTACACATGATCTTAGCCAAAAGGCCGAGAAGCGATAGCTAAACCTTTTCCTAATTTTGGTACATGCCTTGAACACAACAATGAAAAAACAGCTCGCATCATAAAAATTTATATTTATCCGACTGGGTTGAGAGCTGGGTTGCTCCCGGACCAACTTATGAAAGGTCAAGGGGGAAAGTTGAAAAGAGGTAGCCATAATGACCCTTCGCCCTAACAAAACTCCCCTGCTGGCTAGTAAATCTATCGTAAGAGTACAGTAGACTACGTTATAACCATCTGCGTTTGTGCCGTTACATACGACATGGGCTTAACGATGTGGACAAAGACAGAATCTGCGGTTCTGCCTTAGGCATTTGAGTAATTCCGCTTCCATTTATATCCTGACTAGCATATAACTATGTACATTACTTTTAAAACACTCGCCCTCGCGCGAGAGTAGAAAGATGCTCTTATACTATGTAAAATTTTGCACGCTCACGTTATAATTTATGCAATTCAAACAAAATTTGAAAAATTGACAATTTTCAGAATTTTTTTGGCCCAATGAGTTTTATGGCCAAATCGGCTGGTCAAAACATACGGAGCGTGTACAGGGTGTCTTAGATGACCATCTATGGCATGATAGCCGCTCACTCAACGTTAGTGGCATGTGGTCGAATACCAGCCAGGATACTGATAGTTGCTTTTAGCCTAATTGTTGTGATAAACTTATTAAGTAGGTAAGTTTTCAAATCTATTTGATAAGTTTCTTTGAATGCACTCTGCGACAGCAGAGAGCACCCCATTTTATGAAAAATGCAAGAAAAAAATTGCACTAACTTAAAAGTTAGGTTTTAGGTCGATTTTCTTCCAAAATGGCCGAATTTCAGCTCCCCCCAAAATTTCAACTGATGATTACTCCACGAACACTGAAGCTAAAGAAGTCGTTTTGGGCTCGTTGGAATTGATCTGAGTCCAAAATTGTGATACGATATTGAAAAAATAAAATTTAGACAGAAAAGAACAAAAATTTTGAAATTTTCGTTTTTTGCACCACGCTCGATTAGGCTTAACTTTTTGGCATCACCGAGCTTTCAAGAACTCATAACTTTGAACTGGTTCGACCAAATTGGTTCATTTTCTCAGTCCCCCAAGATTTGACGATGGTCTTACGATAGAAATAGAAAAATTTGGAAGTCTTAAGTTTTTTGGGCAAGTTATGGCCGTTCGCGCAATTCACCAGGCTCAATTAGACTCTTGATACTGACATCTTCACTCTATTAAGATAATTTGCAGGTTCAGAATTTTCAGGTGGACTGCTCCCGATGGTAGTGTAAGACCGGGACAATCCGTGAGTCAACTGAAGCAAGCTTCGGTGTTAACTCGGGAAGTAAAAATCAGTTTAATATTGGTGCCAGGCTATGCCCAGCATGCCAGATATTAAGCTGACAAGAACAGATACTACACATGATCTTAGCCAAAAGGCCGAGAAGCGATAACTAAACCTTTTCCTATTTTTGGTACATGCCTTGAACACAACAATGAAAAAACAGCTCGCATCATAAAAATTTATATTTATCCGACTGGGTTGAGAGCTGGGTTGCTCCCGGACCAACTTATGAAAGGTCAAGGGGGAAAGTTGAAAAGAGGTAGCAATAACGACACTTCGCCCTAACAAAACTCCCCTGCTGGCTAGTAAATCTATCTTAAGAGTACAGTAGACTACATTATAACCATCTGCGTTTGTGCCGTTACATACGACATGGGCTTAACGATGTGGACAAAGACAGAATCTGCGGTTCTGCCTTAGGCATTTGAGTAATTCCGCTTCCATTTATATCCGGACTAGCATATAACTATGTACATTACTTTTAAAACACTTGCCCTCGCGCGAGAGTAGAAATATGCTCTTATACCATGTAAAATTTTGCACGCTCACGTTATAATTTATGCAATTCAAACAAAATTTGAAAAATTGACAATTTTCAGAATTTTTTTGGCCCAATGAGTTTTATGGCCAAATCGGCTGGTCAAAACCTACGGAGCATGTACAGGGTGTCTTAGATGACCATCGATGGCTTGATAGCTGCTCACTCAACGTTAGTGGCATATGGTCGAATACCAGCCAGGATACTGATAGATGCTTTTAGCCTAATTGTTGTGATAAACTTATTAAATAGGTAAGTTTTCAAATCTATTTGATAAGTTTCTTTGAATGCACTCTGCGACAGCAGTGAGCACCCTATTTTATGAAAAATGCAAGAAAAAAATTGCACTAACTTAAAAGTTAGGTTTTAGGTCGATTTTCTTCCAAAATGGCCGAATTTCAGCTCCCCCCAAAATTTCAACTGATGATTACTCCACGAACACTGAAGCTAAAGAAGTCGTTTTGGGCTCGTTGGAATTGTTCTGAGTCCAAAATTGTGATGCGATATTGAAAAAATAAAATTTAGACAAAAAAGAACAAAAATTTTGAAATTTTCGTTTTTTGCACCACGCTCGATTAGGCTTAACTTTTTGGCATCACCGAGCTTTCAAGAACTCATAACTTTGAACTGGTTCGACCAAATTGGTTCATTTTCTCAGTCCCCCAAGATTTGACGATGGTCTTACGATAGAAATAGAAAAATTTGGAAGTCTTAAGTTTTTTGGGCAAGTTATGGCCGTTCGCGCAATTCACCAGGCTCAATTAGACTCTTCATACTGACATCTTCACTCTATTAAGATAATTTGCAGGTTCAGAATTTTCAGGTGGACTGCTCCCGAAGGTAGTGTAAGACCGGGACAATCCGTGAGTCAACTGAAGCAAGCTTCGGTGTTAACTCGGGAAGTAAAAATCAGTTTAATATTTACTTTTATGAAAAATGCAAGAAAAAAATTGCACTAACTTAAAAGTTAGGTTTTAGGTCGATTTTCTTCCAAAATGGCCGAATTTCAGCTCCCCCCAAAATTTCAACTGATGATTACTCCACGAACACTGAAGCTAAAGAAGTCGTTTTGGGCTCGTTGGAATTGTTCTGAGTCCAAAATTGTGATGCGATATTGAAAAAATAAAATTTAGACAAAAAAGAACAAAAATTTTGAAATTTTCGTTTTTTGCACCACGCTCGATTAGGCTTAACTTTTTGGCATCACCGAGCTTTCAAGAAGACTCTTCATACTGACATCTTCACTCTATTAAGATAATTTGCAGGTTCAGAATTTTCAGGTGGACTGCTCCCGATGGTAGTGTAAGACCGGGACAATCCGTGAGTCAACTGAAGCAAGCTTCGGTGTTAACTCGGGAAGTAAAAATCAGTTTAATATTGGTGCCAGGCTATGCCCAGCATGCCAGATACTACACATGATCTTAGCCAAAAGGCCGAGAAGCGATAGCTAAACCTTTTCCTAATTTTGGTACATGCCTTGAACACAACAATGAAAAAACAGCTCGCATCATAAAAATTTATATTTATCCGACTGGGTTGAGAGCTGGGTTGCTCCCGGACCAACTTATGAAAGGTCAAGGGGGAAAGTTGAAAAGAGGTAGCCATAATGACACTTCGCCCTAACAAAACTCCCCTGCTGGCTAGTAAATCTATCGTAAGAGTACAGTAGACTACGTTATAACCATCTGCGTTTGTGCCGTTACATACGACATGGGCTTAACGATGTAGACAAAGACAGAATCTGCGGTTCTGCCTTAGGCATTTGAGTAATTCCGCTTCCATTTATATCCTGACTAGCATATAACTATGTACATTACTTTTAAAACACTCGCCCTCGCGCGAGAGTAGAAATATGCTCTTATACCATGTAAAATTTTGCACGCTCACGTTATAATTTATGCAATTCAAACAAAATTTGAAAAATTGACAATTTTCAGAATTTTTTTGGCCCAATGAGTTTTATGGCCAAATCGGCTGGTCAAAACCTACGGAGCGTGTACAGGGTGTCTTAGATGACCATCGATGGCATGATAGCTGCTCACTCAACGTTAGTGGCATATGGTCGAATACCAGCCAGGATACTGATAGATGCTTTTAGCCTAATTGTTGTGATAAACTTATTAAATAGGTAAGTTTTCAAATCTATTTGATAAGTTTCTTTGAATGCACTCTGCGACAGCAGAGAGCACCCCATTTTATGAAAAATGCAAGAAAAAATTGCACTAACTTAAAAGTTAGGTTTTAGGTCGATTTTCTTCCAAAATGGCCGAATTTCAGCTCCCCCCAAAATTTCAACTGATGATTACTCCACGAACACTGAAGCTAAAGAAGTCGTTTTGGGCTCGTTGGAATTGTTCTGAGTCCAAAATTGTGATGCGATATTGAAAAAATAAAATTTAGACAAAAAAGAACAAAAATTTTGAAATTTTCGTTTTTTGCACCACGCTCGATTAGGCTTAACTTTTTGGCATCACCGAGCTTTCAAGAACTCATAACTTTGAACTGGTTCGACCAAATTGGTTCATTTTCTCAGTCCCCCAAGATTTGACGATGGTCTTACGATAGAAATAGAAAAATTTGGAAGTCTTAAGTTTTTTGGGCAAGTTATGGCCGTTCGCGCAATTCACCAGGCTCAATTAGACTCTTCATACTGACATCTTCACTCTATTAAGATAATTTGCAGGTTCAGAATTTTCAGGTGGACTGCTCCCGAAGGTAGTGTAAGACCGGGACAATCCGTGAGTCAACTGAAGCAAGCTTCGGTGTTAACTCGGGAAGTAAAAATCAGTTTAATATTTACTTTTATGAAAAATGCAAGAAAAAAATTGCACTAACTTAAAAGTTAGGTTTTAGGTCGATTTTCTTCCAAAATGGCCGAATTTCAGCTCCCCCCAAAATTTCAACTGATGATTACTCCACGAACACTGAAGCTAAAGAAGTCGTTTTGGGCTCGTTGGAATTGTTCTGAGTCCAAAATTGTGATGCGATATTGAAAAAATAAAATTTAGACAAAAAAGAACAAAAATTTTGAAATTTTCGTTTTTTGCACCACGCTCGATTAGGCTTAACTTTTTGGCATCACCGAGCTTTCAAGAAGACTCTTCATACTGACATCTTCACTCTATTAAGATAATTTGCAGGTTCAGAATTTTCAGGTGGACTGCTCCCGATGGTAGTGTAAGACCGGGACAATCCGTGAGTCAACTGAAGCAAGCTTCGGTGTTAACTCGGGAAGTAAAAATCAGTTTAATATTGGTGCCAGGCTATGCCCAGCATGCCAGATACTACACATGATCTTAGCCAAAAGGCCGAGAAGCGATAGCTAAACCTTTTCCTAATTTTGGTACATGCCTTGAACACAACAATGAAAAAACAGCTCGCATCATAAAAATTTATATTTATCCGACTGGGTTGAGAGCTGGGTTGCTCCCGGACCAACTTATGAAAGGTCAAGGGGGAAAGTTGAAAAGAGGTAGCCATAATGACACTTCGCCCTAACAAAACTCCCCTGCTGGCTAGTAAATCTATCGTAAGAGTACAGTAGACTACGTTATAACCATCTGCGTTTGTGCCGTTACATACGACATGGGCTTAACGATGTAGACAAAGACAGAATCTGCGGTTCTGCCTTAGGCATTTGAGTAATTCCGCTTCCATTTATATCCTGACTAGCATATAACTATGTACATTACTTTTAAAACACTCGCCCTCGCGCGAGAGTAGAAATATGCTCTTATACCATGTAAAATTTTGCACGCTCACGTTATAATTTATGCAATTCAAACAAAATTTGAAAAATTGACAATTTTCAGAATTTTTTTGGCCCAATGAGTTTTATGGCCAAATCGGCTGGTCAAAACCTACGGAGCGTGTACAGGGTGTCTTAGATGACCATCGATGGCATGATAGCTGCTCACTCAACGTTAGTGGCATATGGTCGAATACCAGCCAGGATACTGATAGATGCTTTTAGCCTAATTGTTGTGATAAACTTATTAAATAGGTAAGTTTTCAAATCTATTTGATAAGTTTCTTTGAATGCACTCTGCGACAGCAGAGAGCACCCCATTTTATGAAAAATGCAAGAAAAAAATTGCACTAACTTAAAAGTTAGGTTTTAGGTCGATTTTCTTCCAAAATGGCCGAATTTCAGCTCCCCCCAAAATTTCAACTGATGATTACTCCACGAACACTGAAGCTAAAGAAGTCGTTTTGGGCTCGTTGGAATTGTTCTGAGTCCAAAATTGTGATACGATATTGAAAAAATAAAATTTAGACAGAAAAGAACAAAAATTTTGAAATTTTCGTTTTTTGCACCACGCTCGATTAGGCTTAACTTTTTGGCATCACCGAGCTTTCAAGAACTCATAACTTTGAACTGGTTCGACCAAATTGGTTCATTTTCTCAGTCCCCCAAGATTTGACGATGGTCTTACGATAGAAATAGAAAAATTTGGAAGTCTTAAGTTTTTTGGGCAAGTTATGGCCGTTCGCGCAATTCACCAGGCTCAATTAGACTCTTCATACTGACATCTTCACTCTATTAAGCTAATTTGCAGGTTCAGAATTTTCAGGTGGACTGCTCCCGATGGTAGTGTAAGACCGGGACAATCCGTGAGTCAACTGAAGCAAGCTTCGGTGTTAACTCGGGAAGTAAAAATCAGTTTAATATTGGTGCCAGGCTATGCCCAGCATGCCAGATATTAAGCTGACAAGAACAGATACTACACATGATCTTAGCCAAAAGGCCGAGAAGCGATAACTAAACCTTTTCCTAATTTTGGTACATGCCTTGAACACAACAATGAAAAAACAGCTCGCATCATAAAAATTTATATTTATCCGACTGGATTGAGAGCTGGGTTGCTCCCGGACCAACTTATGAAAGGTCAAGGGGGAAAGTTGAAAAGAGGTAGACATAACGACACTTCGCCCTAACAAAACTCCCCTGCTGGCTAGTAAATCTATCGTAAGAGTACAGTAGACTACATTATAACCATCTGCGTTTGTGCCGTTACATACGACATGGGCTTAACGATGTGGACAAAGACAGAATCTGCGGTTCTGCCTTAGGCATTTGAGTAATTCCGCTTCCATTTATATCCTGACTAGCATATAACTATGTACATTACTTTTAAAACACTCGCCCTCGCGCGAGAGTAGAAATATGCTCTTATACCATGTAAAACTTTGCACGCTCACGTTAAATTTATGCAATTCAAACAAAATTTGAAAAATTGACAATTTTCAGAATTTTTTTGGCCCAATGAGTTTTATGGCCAAATCGGCTGGTCAAAACCTACGGAGCGTGTACAGGGTGTCTTAGATGACCATCTATGGCATGATAGCCGCTCACTCAACGTTAGTGGCATGTGGTCGAATACCAGCCAGGATACTGATAGATGCTTTTAGCCTAATTGTTGTGATAAACTTATTAAGTAGGTAAGTTTTCAAATCTATTTGATAAGTTTCTTTGAATGCACTCTGCGACAGCAGAGAGCACCCCATTTTATGAAAAATGCAAGAAAAAAATTGCACTAACTTAAAAGTTAGGTTTTAGGTCGATTTTCTTCCAAAATGGCCGAATTTCAGCTCCCCCCAAAATTTCAACTGATGATTACTCCACGAACACTGAAGCTAAAGAAGTCGTTTTGGGCTCGTTGGAATTGTTCTGAGTCCAAAATTGTGATACGATATTGAAAAAATAAAATTTAGACAGAAAAGAACAAAAATTTTGAAATTTTCGTTTTTTGCACCACGCTCGATTAGGCTTAACTTTTTGGCATCACCGAGCTTTCAAGAACTCATAACTTTGAACTGGTTCGACCAAATTGGTTCATTTTCTCAGTCCCCCAAGATTTGACGATGGTCTTACGATAGAAATAGAAAAATTTGGAAGTCTTAAGTTTTTTGGGCAAGTTATGGCCGTTCGCGCAATTCACCAGGCTCAATTAGACTCTTCATACTGACGTCTTCACTCTATTATGATAATTTGCAGGTTCAGAATTTTCGGGTGGACTGCTCCATGTGGTAGTGTAAGACCGGGACAATCCGTGAGTCAACTGAAGCAAGCTTCGCTGTTAACTCGGGAAGTAAAAATCAGTTTAATATTGGTGCCAGGCTATGCCCAGCATGCCAGATATTAAGCTGACAAGAACAGATACTACACATGATCTTAGCCAAAAGGCCGAGAAGCGATAACTAAACCTTTTCCTAATTTTGGTACATGCCTTGAACACAACAATGAAAAAACAGCTCGCATCATAAAAATTTATATTTATCCGACTGGGTTGAGAGCTGGGTTGCTCCCGGACCAACTTATGAAAGGTCAAGGGGGAAAGTTGAAAAGAGGTAGCCATAACGACACTTCGCCCTAACAAAACTCCCCTGCTGGCTAGTAAATCTATCGTAAGAGTACAGTAGACTACATTATAACCATCTGCGTTTGTGCCGTTACATACGACATGGGCTTAACGATGTGGACAAAGACAGAATCTGCGGTTCTGCCTTAGGCATTTGAGTAATTCCGCTTCCATTTATATCCTGACTAGCATATAACTATGTACATTACTTTTAAAACACTCGCCCTCGCGCGAGAGTAGAAATATGCTCTTATACCATGTAAAATTTTGCACGCTCACGTTATAATTTATGCAATTCAAACAAAATTTGAAAAATTGACAATTTTCAGAATTTTTTTGGCCCAATGAGTTTTATGGCCAAATCGGCTGGTCAAAACCTACGGAGCGTGTACAGGGTGTCTTAGATGACCATCTATGGCATGATAGCCGCTCACTCAACGTTAGTGGCATATGGCCGAATACCAGCCAGGATACTGATAGATGCTTTTAGCCTAATTGTTGTGATAAACTTATTAGGTAGGTAAGTTTTCAAATCTATTTGATAAGTTTCTTTGAATGCACTCTGCGACAGCAGAGAGCACCCCATTTTATGAAAAATGCAAGAAAAAAATTGCACTAACTTAAAAGTTAGGTTTTAGGTCGATTTTCTTCCAAAATGGCCGAATTTCAGCTCCCCCCAAAATTTCAACTGATGATTACTCCACGAACACTGAAGCTAAAGAAGTCGTTTTGGGCTCGTTGGAATTGTTCTGAGTCCAAAATTGTGATACGATATTGAAAAAATAAAATTTAGACAGAAAAGAACAAAAATTTTGAAATTTTCGTTTTTTGCACCACGCTCGATTAGGCTTAACTTTTTGGCATCACCGAGCTTTCAAGAACTCATAACTTTGAACTGGTTCGACCAAATTGGTTCATTTTCTCAGTCCCCCAAGATTTGACGATGGTCTTACGATAGAAATAGAAAAATTTGGAAGTCTTAAGTTTTTTGGGCAAGTTATGGCCGTTCGCGCAATTCACCAGGCTCAATTAGACTCTTCATACTGACATCTTCACTCTATTAAGATAATTTGCAGGTTCAGAATTTTCAGGTGGACTGCTCCCGATGGTAGTGTAAGACCGGGACAATCCGTGAGTCAACTGAAGCAAGCTTCGGTGTTAACTCGGGAAGTAAAAATCAGTTTAATATTGGTGCCAGGCTATGCCCAGCATGCCAGATATTAAGCTGACAAGAACAGATACTACACATGATCTTAGCCAAAAGGCCGAGAAGCGATAACTAAACCTTTTCCTAATTTTGGTACATGCCTTGAACACAACAATGAAAAAACAGCTCGCATCATAAAAATTTATATTTATCCGACTGGGTTGAGAGCTGGGTTGCTCCCGGACCAACTTATGAAAGGTCAAGGGGGAAAGTTGAAAAGAGGTAGCCATAACGACACTTCGCCCTAACAAAACTCCCCTGCTGGCTAGTAAATCTATCGTAAGAGTACAGTAGACTACATTATAACCATCTGCGTTTGTGCCGTTACATACGACATGGGCTTAACGATGTGGACAAAGACAGAATCTGCGGTTCTGCCTTAGGCATTTGAGTAATTCCGCTTCCATTTATATCCTGACTAGCATATAACTATGTACATTACTTTTAAAACACTCGCCCTCGCGCGAGAGTAGAAATATGCTCTTATACCATGCAAAATTTTGCACGCTCACGTTATAATTTATGCAATTCAAACAAAATTTGAAAAATTGACAATTTTCAGAATTTTTTTGGCCCAATGAGTTTTATGGCCAAATCGGCTGGTCAAAACCTACGGAGCGTGTACAGGGTGTCTTAGATGACCATCTATGGCATGATAGCCGCTCACTCAACGTTAGTGGCATATGGTCGAATACCAGCCAGGATACTGATAGATGCTTTTAGCCTAATTGTTGTGATAAACTTATTAAGTAGGTAAGTTTTCAAATCTATTTGATAAGTTTCTTTGAATGCACTCTGCGACAGCAGAGAGCAACCCATTTTATGAAAAATGCAAGAAAAAAATTGCATTAACTTAAAAGTTAGGTTTTAGGTCGATTTTCTTCCAAAATGGCCGAATTTCAGCTCCCCCCAAAATTTCAACTGATGATTACTCCACGAACACTGAAGCTAAAGAAGTCGTTTTGGGCTCGTTGGAATTGTTCTGAGTCCAAAATTGTGATACGATATTGAAAAAATAAAATTTAGACAGAAAAGAACAAAAATTTTGAAATTTTCGTTTTTTGCACCACGCTCGATTAGGCTTAACTTTTTGGCATCACCGAGCTTTCAAGAACTCATAACTTTGAACTGGTTCGACCAATTTGGTTCATTTTCTCAGTCCCCCAAGATTTGACGATGGTCTTACGATAGAAATAGAAAAATTTGGAAGTCTTAAGTTTTTTGGGCAAGTTATGGCCGTTCGCGCAATTCACCAGGCTCAATTAGACTCTTCATACTGACATCTTCACTCTATTAAGATAATTTGCAGGTTCAGAATTTTCAGGTGGACTGCTCCCGATGGTAGTGTAAGACCGGGACAATCCGTGAGTCAACTGAAACAAGCTTCGGTGTTAACTCGGGAAGTAAAAATCAGTTTAATATTGGTGCCAGGCTATGCCCAGCATGCCAGATATTAAGCTGACAAGAACAGATACTACACATGATCTTAGCCAAAAGGCCGAGAAGCGATAACTAAACCTTTTCCTAATTTTGGTACATGCCTTGAACACAACAATGAAAAAACAGCTCGCATCATAAAAATTTATATTTATCAGACTGGGTTGAGAGCTGGGTTGCTCCCGGACCAACTTATGAAAGGTCAAGGGGGAAAGTTGAAAAGAGGTAGCCATAACGACACTTCGCCCTAACAAAACACCCCTGCTGGCTAGTAAATCTATCGTAAGAGTACAGTAGACTACATTATAACCATCTGCGTTTGTGCCGTTACATACGACATGGGCTTAACGATGTGGACAAAGACAGAATCTGCGGTTCTGCCTTAGGCATTTGAGTAATTCCGCTTCCATTTATATCCTGACTAGCATATAACTATGTACATTACTTTTAAAACACTCGCCCTCGCGCGAGAGTAGAAATATGCTCTTATACCATGCAAAATTTTGCACGCTCACGTTATAATTTATGCAATTCAAACAAAATTTGAAAAATTGACAATTTTCAGAATTTTTTTGGCCCAATGAGTTTTATGGCCAAATCGGCTGGTCAAAACCTACGGAGCGTGTACAGGGTGTCTTAGATGACCATCTATGGCATGATAGCCGCTCACTCAACGTTAGTGGCATATGGTCGAATACCAGCCAGGATACTGATAGATGCTTTTAGCCTAATTGTTGTGATAATTTGGCTCGTGATTATACCAAAATTACCTTTTCTTTTGTTACCGAGAATAAACTGAAGATAAATTTGCATTGTTTTCCACGCATTACTTACTTTTGGACATGGCTGATAGCCAGTCGCCTTCTTTTTCTGAAGTTCTCGCTGAGGGCATTGCAAGACCTCATATTAAAGTCACTTCATTCTTAAAAATGACCATCATTCCTCCCTTTACAAAAGAACATTTCAAGTCTAATGCTAGTTTCGAAGTTGCCTCAAAAAAAACCATTGTTGACATCTTGTCCTCCTTTAAACCCCATCATCGAGATCAAATTACCATCTCCAAAGCTTTCTCTACTGTCAAAGAAAAAAGATTACATTCTTTAATCGTTATCGCTCCAACTGAGGCGGAGGACGACCTGACCATCATGAAGACAGAAGGACTGCAGCTCCTTGACAAAACTATCTTCCCAACGGGTGACCACTTGTGGAGATACGATCCAACCGGGTTTCCAAAGACGGCCATGCTACGCATGAACCAGGTGCCCGGGCTTTGTGACGATGAGGCAGTCCTCGAAGCCCTGCAGCTCCCCCCAACAGTTCATGTGGAGGGAGAAGTTACGCGTCAACGCGAGAAGTGTGGACAGGGGAGCTTCTTCAATGGTAAAGCTTCGGCCATTATCAGAATCCCCAATGAGAGCGCTGAAACTGACCTGAGGCAGTGGTCGTTCAACGCTGTCAAAACTCGGCCATTCAAATGGCTCGATCTACCCTTCAACGCGCATGTCCCGTCAATTCATTCCTGCAGTCTATGCAAGGAAGAGAAAAAGCCTTATATTGGTCATGATGATTCCTGGTGTCGGATCAGGAGACAACAACCACCAGAGGTCAACCAGACGACATCTGATTTGGCCACAAGCAATTCTGCTGATGGGACTCCGGCCTCTGAGGGCCGAATGGATGAGGAGGACTGGCATGTGATGAAGGCGCGCAGTAGCCTCAGAAGGAGTGGGGCGTTCAGCCGCCAGAAATCACAGAGACGACACAGCAGCCCAGACGCGGAGAAGCAGACTCCATCAAAACTGCAAAAAAGAGAACAACAGGTATCGAGTCTAAAAACTTCTCATACATAAACTTTTTCATAATGTTGTGCTTTAAATTTCTAAAGAGCAGCGGTTTCACTGAGAAGCTGAAACCTCTAGGCATCCTTGTTCCAATAAGAAAGCCAGAACGTGGGAAAACGTCGCATAAACACTACATTTTAGGTCTAAAATTTAAAAAACTAGACGCTCTAACCTCTAAAAAAACAGTCTTTTTCGTTAATAGAGGTCTGAGCTTTAAACTCCGGACAGGCAGTTTGCATAGCTCAGTACTATTGTCTACAGTTTTTACCCTTAATTGGAATTTTGACACATTTTTTGAAAGTCAAAATCCTTTGACCTTTATAATTTTTGAATCATGCAACGTTTGCTGCAAGAGTTATGTCAATCTCCTCAGCAAAGCCTTTTCAGACCTTGGTGGTCTAGTCAATTGTTTGACTGGACACCGGAGAGACGAGAAAGTTTTCTTGGGGATGGGTAATGGGAGACATCACTTACTGGTACATTTAACCTTGACTTACATCGTAATAACGGCTAAGACGAAATTAGTAACTTTGCATGCGATTTGCATAGGAAAAACTTATAACTTAGTCAAGACGTGCCTGTTTTCAGAACGTCCTAGAGGTTATAAGGACCACATCAGTATGAATTGCATCTACATTGACCTCTGCAAGCCAAATTTTGAAAGAAAAGTACGAAATGACTACGTTATATCATTTCCAGAATCAAAACTGTATGTATTAAGCTTAAAAGAAAACGCCATCTTGATCAATTTTAAACTGTATAATTCATTCCAAACATGCAAACAGTATAAGTTAGAAATTTTGAATTTTTTCTCAAACGAAAACTGGAATTTTCAGAGATTTATCAAATCCGAAAAGTTTCGGCTTTGACAAAGTCAGAATCTGGCAGTATATACTGCTCTATTTGCATCAATCCCCACAGTAAGGACTTTTCAGTCCTTACTGCCCTAGCTCGAAAGCATGATAGGCAACGGGGAGATACGTTGATTTTGGTGGTGGTGATATTAAAACCCCATCATGTCTTTACTCATAGAACCCCGAATAACATTATGAAACCGGCTATCTTTAACTATTCAAATTCGCATGCAAAATTATTTCCAACAGACTTATAATCTAGTCATGACGTGCTTTTATACATTAAACTGTAGAGGTCTAGGTAACCACCTCAAACTTCTAGGCATCCTGGTTGACCTGAATAAGCCAAAACATGGGGGGAAATTACATCATGACTACGTTATAGCGTTACAAGAAACAAAATTGTATGTATTAAGCTCAAAGCATAAGGCCATTTTGACCAGCTATAATTTGAATTATCTAATCCAGCCATGCAGCCAAAATAACTCAGGAGGTTTACTTTTATTATTTCCCAATAAATGGAAAATTCTGATTTTTTACCAAAGCCACATGGCTTTGGCTCTGAAAGAGTCAGAATCTGGCAGCATTTACTGCTCTATATATATCAATCCCCTCAGCAAGGACTACTCAGTCCTTACTGGCCTAGCTAACAAATTAGCCGAGCAACGGAGAGATACAATGATTTTGGTTGGGGGTGATTTTAACTGCCGATCAAGTTCTGGATTATGCAATCTTGCATTACATCGTAGTGACCGGCGGGTCCAAAGATATCACATAATTTGCAACATTTTCGAATCAATTGGATGCTTTGACCTTTTCAAGGTTTGGAACAAAGTGTATCCCACCCATTTTGACCAAAAATCAAAATCCGAATCGCGTCTAGACTACATTTTTAGCAATAAAATTGACGAAATAACGACCTTGACTACATTATACACAAATTATAGCGACCATAATGCATTACATGCATGTTTTTCAAATTTTCAAGATTTTATGCATGTAAATGGCCAAAGTTACTGGAAATTGAATTATAACGTAGTTAGAGAGCACAATAAGCCTTCAGAACTGGTAGAAACACTCCAGGGGCTGTCTGATGAGTCTCTGAAACTGCCATTATCAGGGACATACGACAAATTTAAAGCCAGACTTCGTGACTGGTTGCGTTTTTTATGCATTAATGGCCATAGAAAATTGAATAAAGATATCGCCCCCTACATACAAAGTAGTACGCCTGCAGATATACATTCCATCAATTCAGAGACAACCAGACAGCCCCAGTTGGCCTCTAGACAGGCCAACTGTCCTTACTCTTCTCTCCGAGATGAGATGGACTTGAGGACCAAATTTAAGTCCATTCGTGGATTTTATTTGGACCTCAACCATGCTAAGTTACTTCAAAGTTAATAAAAGTATTAAGCAAATAAAGCTGAAAAGTGGTGAAATTTCCAATGACATTGATGAAATTTTGAACGAATTCTCGAGCTTTTACTCCAATATTTACTTTAAAAAAACGGTTGCTGACGCCAACTACGCACCCAGGAAGGAGCCGTTGAATGTTTTTAAGCTGCGGAATTCAAAACGAATAAAGAAAATTACCAAAATGTTTAACAATTCGCCAATAGGTGAAGAGGAAGTGAAGCAAGCTATAAATAAATTAAATAAAAATAGCGCACCTGGATCTGATGGTCTTACTTCAGACTTGTATAAGAGCCACTCAAATTTTTTCGCTCCGTTGCTCGCTGAATTATTTAACTCGATGTGCTACAATAAAGCGGCACCTAGGTCATTTCTCATTTCAATAATAAAACTCATCCCAAAAATTGAAAACAGTTTAAATGTGGACGAATTCCGACCAATAAGCCTCCTTAACACTGATCTCAAAATTCTTTCCCATGTTCTGGCATCTCGTTTAAGAGACCCTTTAAATAATCTAATACGCAAACATCAACTTGCTTATTTGCCAAAGCGCAATATTCATACAGCCATAATTAGGGCTAGATTAGCTCAAGAAAAACTCGGAAAATCTAATTGTGTGGTAGCCATCGATTTCAGTAAGGCTTTTGACCGTATGGACCGTGATTACATTTTGAACGTTTTAACAGCCATAGGCTGTCCAGAAATCATAACTTCTTTGATATCCATCATATATACTGATACCAAAGCGATGATAGAAATAGGTGGCTACCTATCACGATCAATTAGAGTCGACAATGGGATTAAACAAGGATGCCCTCTTTCGGCGCTTTTGTTCATTTTAGGAATGGAACCTTTACTCCAAGCCATACGCTATAATAATTCTATCAAATCCAACCAAGCACTTAAAATTGTGGCCTACGCCGATGATATTAGTGTTTTCATTAAACGCGCTTGTATCGGAAATTTACTTGATCAAATCAATAAGTTCAATTTGGTATCAAAACTTGCTATAAATGTAGATAAAACCAAAGTTCTGAGTTTAGGTTTTGTGCCTAAACAGTTGAAGAAAGTATCATCCCTTAAATTATTAGGCATACGCTTAAGCTTGAATGATTCATTGAAAATTAAAACCAAGATATTGGAAGATACGATTAATAATTCAGCTAAATTCAGCTTAAAATGTATGACTCTCCGGGCGCGAAGCCTGAATATTGAGACTTTTGTGACCTCAAGACTCGTATATGTGATGAGGCACTTGGAGTTGACAAAAACTTTCATTGATAGGTTAGAAATGAAATTGATTAACAGTGTATGGCTTGGAGGAAAACATTCAATCAACAAGCAGATCTTACACCTTCCATTCAATAATGGAGGCACAGGCTTCAAAAATTTAAATTTTTATATTGCGGCTGCAAAAATTTTCGACATGGTATCCCTACTTAATACCTTGGGTAGCAACAAAGAAGTGATCTACTTCAAAAAATCTAAGATTTTCAGATCCTTCAAAAATTTCTTAATTAAAAAAAACATTTTCATTCTCGAGTTTGCTCGAGATAGTTTTCAGCTAGTTCAAAATGGAAAAGTAATTAATCCTATGAAGATGAACATGTCTAGTCTTTATGCAGAGTTGATGCTTCCAAATTATAAAACGAAGGTTATAGCTAGAAAAATTGCGAATTTCTACCCGGATCTTAATCTATCAGACAAATCTTTGATTTTTCAATTCCTAACCAAAATATGGAAACATAAAAAGTTCACCCCTCTAGATAAAAACATTCTCTACTTATTTTTCTTAAACAGTTATCTGGATAAGCCCAGGAAATGGATTAAAAATTTGGTGGACCACCCCCTTT
Source organism: Symsagittifera roscoffensis (assembly GCF_963678635.1). Taxonomy (NCBI): domain Eukaryota; kingdom Metazoa; phylum Xenacoelomorpha; order Acoela; family Convolutidae; genus Symsagittifera; species Symsagittifera roscoffensis. Next base: position 32,792,935 of record NC_087067.1, on the reverse strand, counting down.
GTTAGTCTTGTGAAAGAGAGTTCGAAACCATGCAACATTTGTTTTTCGCTTGTGAAAACTGCTCTACTTTTAAAGAAAAACTTAATTTCAATTCAATAAAAGATCTGCTTGTTGAAGAAAATGTAATAGGCATGAAATACATTGTAGCTAAGCTGATATCATCATGGTGTCAAGATACATCTGAATATCTCAAAAAACTTGGTTCCATTCCATAAAATGATTATCTTCATGGTGTATTATATTACATTTGATGTCGTATTTCTTTTCTGCTAACTGTAACTAAATATGTGTAACTAATTGCTTTCCTTTTTTGTAATTTGTAATTACAATCGTTAATAAATTATTTGAAAGCCTAAATGTTGTGATAAACTTATTAAGTAGGTAAGTTTTCAAATCTATTTGATAAGTTTCTTTGAATGCACTCTGCGACAGCAGAGAGCACCCCATTTTATGAAAAATGCAAGAAAAAAATTGCACTAACTTAAAAGTTAGGTTTTAGGTCGATTTTCTTCCAAAATGGCCGAATTTCAGCTCCCCCCAAAATTTCAACTGATGATTACTCCACGAACACTGAAGCTAAAGAAGTCGTTTTGGGCTCGTTGGAATTGTTCTGAGTCCAAAATTGTGATACGATATTGAAAAAATAAAATTTAGACAGAAAAGAACAAAAATTTTGAAATTTTCGTTTTTTGCACCACGCTCGATTAGGCTTAACTTTTTGGCATCACCGAGCTTTCAAGAACTCATAACTTTGAACTGGTTCGACCAAATTGGTTCATTTTCTCAGTCCCCCAAGATTTGACGATGGTCTTACGATAGAAATAGAAAAATTTGGAAGTCTTAAGTTTTTTGGGCAAGTTATGGCCGTTCGCGCAATTCACCAGGCTCAATTAGACTCTTCATACTGACATCTTCACTCTATTAAGATAATTTGCAGGTTCAGAATTTTCAGGTGGACTGCTCCCGATGGTAGTGTAAGACCGGGACAATCCGTGAGTCAACTGAAGCAAGCTTCGCTGTTAACTTGGGAAGTAAAAATCAGTTTAATATTGGTGCCAGGCTATGCCCAGCATGCCAGATATTAAGCTGACAAGAACAGATACTACACATGATCTTAACCAAAAGGCCGAGAAGCGATAACTAAACCTTTTCCTAATTTTGGTACATGCCTTGAACACAACAATGAAAAAACAGCTCGCATCATAAAAATTTATATTTATCCGACTGGGTTGAGAGCTGGGTTGCTCCCGGACCAACTTATGAAAGGTCAAGGGGGAAAGTTGAAAAGAGGTAGCCATAACGACACTTCGCCCTAACAAAACTCCCCTGCTGGCTAGTAAATCTATCGTAAGAGTACAGTAGACTACATTATAACCATCTGCGTTTGTGCCGTTACATACGACATGGGCTTAACGATGTGGACAAAGACAGAATCTGCGGTTCTGCCTTAGGCATTTGAGTAATTCCGCTTCCATTTATATCCTGACTAGCATATAACTATGTACATTACTTTTAAAACACTCGCCCTCGCGCGAGAGTAGAAATATGCTCTTATACCATGTAAAATTTTGCACGCTCACGTTATAATTTATGCAATTCAAACAAAATTTGAAAAATTGACAATTTTCAGAATTTTTTTGGCCCAATGAGTTTTATGGCCAAATTGGCTGGTCAAAACCTACGGAGCGTGTACAGGGTGTCTTAGATGACCATCTATGGCATGATAGCCGCGCACTCAACGTTAGTGGCATATGGTCGAATACCAGCCAGGATACTGATAGATGCTTTTAGCCTAATTGTTGTGATAAACTTATTAAGTAGGTAAGTTTTCAAATCTATTTGATAAGTTTCTTTGAATGCACTCTGCGACAGCAGAGAGCACCCCATTTTATGAAAAATGCAAGAAAAAATTGCACTAACTTAAAAGTTAGGTTTTAGGTCGATTTTCTTCCAAAATGGCCGAATTTCAGCTCCCCCCAAAATTTCAACTGATGATTACTCCACGAACACTGAAGCTAAAGAAGTCGTTTGGGGCTCGTTGGAATTTTTCTGAGTCCAAAATTGTGATACGATATTGAAAAAATAAAATTTAGACAGAAAAGAACAAAAATTTTGGAAATTTTCGTTTTTTGCACCACGCTCGATTAGGCTTAACTTTTTGGCATCACCGAGCTTTCAAGAACTCATTACTTTGAACTGGTTCGACCAAATTGGTTCATTTTCTCAGTCCCCCAAGATTTGACGATGGTCTTACGATAGAAATATAAAAATTTGGAAGTCTTAAGTTTTTTGGGCAAGTTATGGCCGTTCGCGCAATTCACCAGGCTCAATTAGACTCTTCATACTGACATCTTCACTCTATTAAGATAATTTGCAGGTTCAGAATTTTCAGGTGGACTGCTCCCGATGGTAGTGTAAGACCGGGACAATCCGTGAGTCAACTGAAGCAAGCTTCGCTGTTAACTCGGGAAGTAAAAATCAGTTTAATATTGGTGCCAGGCTATGCCCAGCATGCCAGATATTAAGCTGACAAGAACAGATACTACACATGATCTTAGCCAAAAGGCCGAGAAGCGATAACTAAACCTTTTCCTAATTTTGGTACATGCCTTGAACACAACAATGAAAAAACAGCTCGCATCATAAAAATTTATATTTATCCGACTGGGTTGAGAGCTGGGTTGCTCCCGGACCAACTTATGAAAGGTCAAGGGGGAAAGTTGAAAAGAGGTAGCCATAACGACACTTCGCCCTAACAAAACTCCCCTGCTGGCTAGTAAATCTATCGTAAGAGTACAGTAGACTACATTATAACCATCTGCGTTTGTGCCGTTACATACGACATGGGCTTAACGATGTGGACAAAGACAGAATCTGCGGTTCTGCCTTAGGCATTTGAGTAATTCCGCTTCCATTTTAATCCTGACTAGCATATAACTATGTACATTACTTTTAAAACACTCGCCCTCGCGCGAGAGTAGAAATATGCTCTTATACCATGTAAAATTTTGCACGCTCACGTTATAATTTATGCAATTCAAACAAAATTTGAAAAATTGACAATTTTCAGAATTTTTTTTGGCCCAATGAGTTTTATGGCCAAATCGGCTGGTCAAAACCTACGGAGCGTGTACAGGGTGTCTTAGATGACCATCTATGGCATGATAGCCGCTCACTCAACGTTAGTGGCATATGGTCGAATACCAGCCAGGATACTGATAGATGCTTTTATCCTAATTGTTGTGATAAACTTATTAAGTAGGTAAGTTTTCAAATCTATTTGATAAGTTTCTTTGAATGCACTCTGCGACAGCAGAGAGCACCCCATTTTATGAAAAATGCAAGAAAAAAATTGCACTAACTTAAAAGTTAGGTTTTAGGTCGATTTTCTTCCAAAATGGCCGAATTTCAGCTCCCCCCAAAATTTCAGCTGATGATTACTCCACGAACACTGAAGCTAAAGAAGTCGTTTTGGGCTCGTTGGAATTGTTCTGAGTCCAAAAATGTGATACGATATTGAAAAAATAAAATTTAGACAGAAAAGAACAAAAATTTTGAAATTTTCGTTTTTTGCACCACGCTCGATTAGGCTTAACTATTTGGCATCACCGAGCTTTCAAGAACTCATAACTTTGAACTGGTTCGACCAAATTGGTTCATTTTCTCAGTCCCCCAAGATTTGACGATGGTCTTACGATAGAAATAGAAAAATTTGGAAGTCTTAAGTTTTTTGGGCAAGTTATGGCCGTTCGCGCAATTCACCAGGCTCAATTAGACTCTTCATACTGACATCTTCACTCTATTAAGATAATTTGCAGGTTCAGAATTTTCAGGTGGACTGCTCCCGATGGTAGTGTAAGACCGGGAACGTGAAGCAAGCTTCGCTGTTAACTCGGGAAGTAAAATCAGTTTAATATTGGTGCCAGGCTATGCCCAGCATGCCAGATATTAAGCTGACAAGAACAGAAACTACACATGATCTTAGCCAAAAGGCCGAGAAGCGATAACTAAACCTTTTCCTAATTTTGGTACATGCCTTGAACACAACAATGAAAAAACAGCTCGCATCATAAAAATTTATATTTATCCGACTGGGTTGAGAGCTGGGTTGCTCCCGGACCAACTTATGAAAGGTCAAGGGGGAAAGTTGAAAAGAGGTAGCCATAACGACACTTCGCCCTAACAAAACTCCCCTGCTGGCTAGTAAATCTATCGTAAGAGTACAGTAGACTACATTATAACCATCTGCGTTTGTGCCGTTACATACGACATGGGCTTAACGATGTGGACAAAGACAGAATCTGCGGTTCTGCCTTAGGCATTTGAGTAATTCCGCTTCCATTTATATCCTGACTAGCATATAACTATGTACATTACTTTTAAAACACTCGCCCTCGCGCGAGAGTAGAAATATGCTCTTATACCATGTAAAATTTTGCACGCTCACGTTATAATTTATGCAATTCAAACAAAATTTGAAAAATTGACAATTTTCAGAATTTTTTTGGCCCAATGAGTTTTATGGCCAAATCGGCTGGTCAAAACCTACGGAGCGTGTACAGGGTGTCTTAGATGACCATCTATGGCATGATAGCCGCTCACTCAACGTTAGTGGCATATGGTCGAATACCAGCCAGGATACTGATAGATGCTTTTAGCCTAATTGTTGTGATAAACTTATTAAATAGGTAAGTTTTCAAATCTATTTGATAAGTTTCTTTGAATGCACTCTGCGACAGCGGAGAGCACCCCATTTTATGAAAAATGCAAGAAAAAAATTGCACTGACTTAAAAGTTAGGTTTTAGGTCGATTTTCTTCCAAAATGGCCGAATTTCAGCTCCCCCCAAAATTTCAACTGATGATTACTCCACGAACACTGAAGCTAGAGAAGTCGTTTTGGGCTCGTTGGAATTGTTCTGAGTCCAAAATTGTGATACGATATTGAAAAAATAAAATTTAGACAGAAAAGAACAAAAATTTTGAAATTTTCGTTTTTTGCACCACGCTCGATTAGGCTTAACTTTTTGGCATCACCGAGCTTTCAAGAACTCATAACTTTGAACTGGTTCGACCAAATTGGTTCATTTTCTCAGTCCCCCAAGATTTGACGATGGTCTTACGATAGAAATAGAAAAATTTGGAAGTCTTAAGTTTTTTGGGCAAGTTATGGCCGTTCCGGCAATTCACCAGGCTCAATTAGACTATTCATACTGACATCTTCACTCTATTAAGATAATTTGCAGGTTCAGAATTTTCAGGTGGACTGTTCCCGATGGTAGTGTAAGACCGGGACAATCCGTGAGTCAACTGAAGCAAGCTTCGGTGTTAACTCGGGAAGTAAAAATCAGTTTAATATTGGTGCCAGGCTATGCCCAGCATGCCAGATATTAAGCTGACAAGAACAGAAACTACACATGATCTTAGCCAAAATGCCGAGAAGCGATAGCTAAACCTTTTCCTAATTTTGGTACATGCCTTGAACACAACAATGAAAAAACAGCTCGCATCATAAAAATTTATATTTATCCGACTGGGTTGAGAGCTGGGTTGCTCCCGGACCAACTTATGAAAGGTCAAAGGGGAAAGTTGAAAAGAGGTAGCCATAACGACACTTCGCCCTAACAAAACCCCCTGCTGGCTAGTAAATCTATCGTAAGAGTACAGTAGACTACATTATAACCATCTGCGTTTGTGCCGTTACATACGACATGGGCTTAACGATGTGGACAAAGACAGAATCTGCGGTTCTGCCTTAGGCATTTGAGTAATTCCGCTTCCATTTATATCCTGACTAGCATATAACTATGTACATTACTTTTAAAACACTCGCCCTCGCGCGAGAGTAGAAATATGCTCTTATACCATGTAAAATTTTGCACGCTCACGTTATAATTTATGCAATTCAAACAAAATTTGAAAAATTGACAATTTTCAGAATTTTTTTGGCCCAATGAGTTTTATGGCCAAATCGGCTGATCAAAACCTACGGAGCGTGTACAGGGTGTCTTAGATGACCATCTATGGCATGATAGCCGCTCACTCAACGTTAGTGGCATATGGTCGAATACCAGCCAGGATACTGATAGATGCTTTTAGCCTAATTGTTGTGATAAACTTATTAAGTAGGTAAGTTTTCAAATCTATTTGATAAGTTTCTTTGAATGCACTCTGCGACAGCAGAGAGCACCCCATTTTATGAAAAATGCAAGAAAAAAATTGCACTAACTTAAAAGTTAGGTTTTAGGTCGATTTTCTTCCAAAATGGCCGAATTTCAGCTCCCCCCAAAATTTCAACTGATGATTACTCCACGAACACTGAAGCTAAAGAAGTCGTTTTGGGCTCGTTGGAATTGTTCTGAGTCCAAAATTGTGATACGATATTGAAAAAATAAGATTTAGACAGAAAAGAACAAAAATTTTGAAATTTTAGTTTTTTGCACCACGCTCGATTAGGCTTAACTTTTTGGCATCACCGAGCTTTCAAGAACTCATAACTTTGAACTGGTTCGACCAAATTGGTTCATTTTCTCAGTCCCCCAAGATTTGACGATGGTCTTACGATAGAAATAGAAAAATTTGGAAGTCTTAAGTTTTTTGGGCAAGTTATGGCCGTTCGCGCAATTCACCAGGCTCAATTAGACTCTTCATACTGACATCTTCACTCTATTAAGATAATTTGCAGGTTCAGAATTTTCAGGTGGACTGCTCCCTATGGAAGTGTAAGACCGGGACAATCCGTGAGTCAACTGAAGCAAGCTTCGGTGTTAACTCGGGAAGTAAAAATCAGTTTAATATTGGTGCCAGGCTATGCCCAGCATGCCAGATATTAAGCTGACAAGAACAGAAACTACACATGATCTTAGCCAAAAGGCCGAGAAGCGATAGCTAAACCTTTTCCTAATTTTGGTACATGCCTTGAACACAACAATGAAAAAACAGCTCGCATCATAAAAATTTATATTTATCCGACTGGGTTGAGAGCTGGGTTGCTCCCGGACCAACTTATGAAAGGTCAAGGGGGAAAGTTGAAAAGAGCGTTTGTGCCGTTACATACGACATGGGCTTAACGATGTGGACAAAGACAGAATCTGCGGTTCTGCCTTAGGCAAAGATATCACATAATTTGCAACATTTTCGAATCAATTGGATGCTTTGACCTTTTCAAGGTCTGGAACAAAGTGTATCCCACCCATTTTGACCAAAAATCAAAATCCGAATCGCGTCTAGACTACATTTTTAGCAATAAAATTGACGAAATAACGACCTTGACTACACTATACACAAATTATAGCGACCATAATGCATTACATACATGTTTTTCAAATTTTCAAGATTTTATGCATGTAAATGGCCAAAGTTAATGGAAATTGAATTATAACGTAGTTAGAGAGCACAATAAGCCTTCAGAACTGGTAGAAACACTCCAGGGGCTGTCTGATGAGTCTCTGAAACTGCCATTATCAGGGACATACGACAAATTTAAAGCCAGACTTCGTGACTGGTTGCGTTTTTTATGCATTAATGGCCATAGACAATTGAATAAAGATATCGCCCCCTACATACAAAGTAGTACGCCTGCAGATATACATTCCATCAATTCAGAGACAACCAGACAGCCCCAGTTGGCCTCTAGACAGGCGAACTGTCCTTACTCTTCTCTCCGAGATGAGATGGACTTGAGGACCAAATTTAAGTCTATTCGTGGATTTTATTTGGACCTCAACCATGGTGATTCGGGTGCGCTTAAATCACTGCTAAGTTACTTCAAAGTTAATAAAAGTATTAAGCAAATAAAGCTGAAAAGTGGTGAAATTTCCTATGACACTGATGAAATTTTGAACGAATTCTCGAGCTTTTACTCCAATATTTACTATAAAAAAACGGTTGCTGACGCCAACTACGCACCCAGGGAGGAGCTTTTGAATGTTTTTAAGCTGCGGAATTCAAAACGAATAAAGAAAATTACCAAAATGTTTAATAATTCGCCAATAGGTGAAGAGGAAGTGAAGCAAGCTATAAATAAATTAAATAAAAATAGCGCACCTGGATCTGATGGTCTTACTTCAGACTTGTATAAAAACCACTCAAATTTTTTCGCTCCGTTGCTCGCTGAATTATTTAACTCGATGTGCTACAATAAAGCGGCACCTAGGTCGTTTCTCATTTCAATAATAAAACTCATCCCAAAAATTGAAAACAGTTTAAATGTGGACGAATTCCGACCAATAAGCCTCCTTAACACTGATCTCAAAATTCTTTCCCATGTCCTGGCATCTCGTTTAAGAGACCCTTTAAATAATCTAATACGCAAACATCAACTTGCTTATTTGCCAAAGCGCAGTATTCATACAGCCATAATTAGGGCTAGATTAGCTCAAGAAAAACTCGGAAAATCTAATTGTGTGGTAGCCATCGATTTCAGTAAGGCTTTTGACCGTATGGACCGTGATTACATTTTGAACGTTCTAACAGCCATAGGCTGTCCAGAAATCATAACTTCTTTGATATCCATCATATATACTGATACCAAAGCGATGATAGAAATAGGTGGCTACCTATTACGATCAATTAGAGTCGACAATGGGATTAAACAAGGATGCCCTCTTTCGGCGCTTTTGTTCATTTTAGGAATGGAACCTTTACTCCAAGCCATACGCTATAGTAATTCTATCAAATCCAACCAAGCACTTAAAATTGTGGCCTACGCCGATGATATTAGTGTTTTCATTAAACGCGCTTGTATCGGAAATTTACTTGATGAAATCAATAAGTTCAATTTGGTATCAAAACTTGCTATAAATGTAGATAAAACCAAAGTTCTGAGTTTAGGTTTCGTGCCTAAACAGTTGAAGAAAGTATCAGCCCGTAAATTATTAGGCATACGCTTAAGCTTGAATGATTCATTGAAAATTAAAACCAAGATATTGGAAGATACGATTAATAATTCAGCTAAATTCAGCTTAAAATGTATGACTCTCCGGGCGCGAAGCCTAAATATTGAGACTTTTGTGACCTCAAGACTCGTATATGTGATGAGGCACTTGGAGTTGACAAAAACTTTCATTGATAGGTTAGAAATGAAATTGATTAACAGTGTATGGCTTGGAGGAAAACATTCAATCAACAAGCAGATCTTATACCTTCCATTCAAAAATGGAGGCACAGGCTTCAAAAATTTAAATTTTTATATTGCGGCTGCAAAAATTTTCGACATGGTATCCCTACTTAATACCTTGGGTAGCAACAAAGAAGTGATCTACTTCAAAAAATCTAAGATTTACAGATCCTTCAAAAATTTCTTAATTAAAAAAAACATTTTCATTCTCGAGTTTGCTCGAGATAGTTTTCAGCTAGTTCAAAATGGAAAAGTAATTGATCCTATGAAGATGAACATATCTAGTCTTTATGCAGAGTTGATGCTTCCAAATTATAAAACGAAGGTTATAGCTAGAAAAATTGCGAATTTCTACCCGGATCTTAATCTATCAGACAAATCTTTGATTTTTCAATTCCTAACCAAAATATGGAAACATAAAAAGTTCACCCCTCTAGATAAAAACATTCTCTACTTATTTTTCTTAAACAGTTATCTGGATAAGCCCAGGAAATGGATTAAAAATTTGGTGGACCACCCCCTTTGTTACTCTTGTGAAAGAGAGTTCGAAACCATGCAACATTTGTTTTTCGCTTGGGAAAACTGCTCTACTTTTAAAGAAAAACTTAATTTCAATTCAAAAAAAGATCTGCTTGTTGAAGAAAATGTAATAGGCATGAAATACATTGTAGCTAAGCTGATATCATCATGGTGTCAAGATACATCTGAATATCTCAAAAAACTTGGTTCCATTCCATAACATGATTATCTTCATGGTGTATCATATTACATTTGATGTCGTATTCTTTTCTGCTAACTGTAACTAAATATGTGTAACTAATTGCTTTCCTTTTTTGTAATTTGTAATTACAATCGTTAATAAATTATTTGAAAGCCTAATTGTTGTGATAAACTTATTAAATAGGTAAGTTTTCAAATCTATTTGATAAGTTTCTTTGAATGCACTCTGCGACAGCAGAGAGCTTCCCATTTTATGAAAAATGCAAGAAAAAAATTGCACTAACTGAAAAGTTAGGTTTTAGGTCGATTTTCTTCCAAAATGGCCGAATTTCAGCTCCCCCCAAAATTTCAACTGATGATTACTCCACGAACACTGAAGCTAAAGAAGTCGTTTTGGGCTCGTTGGAATTGTTCTGAGTCCAAAATTGTGATACGATATTGAAAAAATAAAATTTAGACAGAAAAGAACAAAAATTTTGAAATTTTCGTTTTTTGCACCACGCTCGATTAGGCTTAACTTTTTGGCATCACCGAGCTTTCAAGAACTCATAACTTTGAACTGGTTCGACCAAATTGGTTCATTTTCTCAGTCCCCCAAGATTTGACGATGGTCTTACGATAGAAATAGAAAAATTTGGAAGTCTTAAGTTTTTTGGGCAAGTTATGGCCGTTCGCGCAATTCACCAGGCTCAATTAGACTCTTCATACTGACATCTTCACTCTATTAAGATAATTTGCAGGTTCAGAATTTTCAGGTGGACTGCTCCCGATGGTAGTGTAAGACCGGGACAATCCGTGAGTCAACTGAAGCAAGCTTCGGTGTTAACTCGGGAAGTAAAAATCAGTTTAATATTGGTGCCAGGCTATGCCCAGCATGCCAGATATTAAGCTGACAAGAACAGCTACTACACATGATCTTAGCCAAAAGGCCGAGAAGCGATAGCTAAACCTTTTCCTAATTTTGGTACATGCCTTGAACACAACAATGGAAAAACAGCTCGCATCATAAAAATTTATATTTATCCGACTGGGTTGAGAGCTGGGTTGCTCCCGGACCAACTTATGAAAGGTCAAGGGGGAAAGTTGAAAAGAGGTAGCCATAATGACACTTCGCCCTAACAAAACTCCCCTGCTGGCTAGTAAATCTATCGTAAGAGTACAGTAGACTACGTTATAACCATCTGCGTTTGTGCCGTTACATACGACATGGGCTTAACGATGTAGACAAAGACAGAATCTGCGGTTCTGCCTTAGGCATTTGAGTAATTCCGCTTCCATTTATATCCTGACTAGCATATAACTATGTACATTACTTTTAAAACACTCGCCCTCGCGCGAGAGTAGAAATATGCTCTTATACCATGTAAAATTTTGCACGCTCACGTTATAATTTATGCAATTCAAACAAAATTTGAAAAATTGACAATTTTCAGAATTTTTTTGGCCCAATGAGTTTTATGGCCAAATCGGCTGGTCAAAACCTACGGAGCGTGTACAGGGTGTCTTAGATGACCATCGATGGCATGATAGCTGCTCACTCAACGTTAGTGGCATATGGTCGAATACCAGCCAGGATACTGATAGATGCTTTTAGCCTAATTGTTGTGATAAACTTATTAAATAGGTAAGTTTTCAAATCTATTTGATAAGTTTCTTTGAATGCACTCTGCGACAGCAGAGAGCTTCCCATTTTATGAAAAATACAAGAAAAAAATTGCACTAACTGAAAAGTTAGGTTTTAGGTCGATTTTCTTCCAAAATGGCCGAATTTCAGCTCCCCCCAAAATTTGAACTGATGATTACTCCACGAACACTGAAGCTAAAGAAGTCGTTTTGGGCTCGTTGGAATTGTTCTGAGTCCAAAATTGTGATACGATATTGAAAAAGTAAAATTTAGACAGAAAAGAACAAAAATTTTGAAATTTTCGTTTTTTGCACCACGCTCGATTAGGCTTAACTTTTTGGCATCACCGAGCTTTCAAGAACTCATAACTTTGAACTGGTTCGACCAAATTGGTTCATTTTCTCAGTCCCCCAAGATTTGACGATGGTCTTACGATAGAAATAGAAAAATTTGGAAGTCTTAAGTTTTTTGGGCAAGTTATGGCCGTTCGCGCAATTCACCAGGCTCAATTAGACTCTTCATACTGACATCTTCACTCTATTAAGATAATTTGCAGGTTCAGAATTTTCAGGTGGACTGCTCCCGATGGTAGTGTCAGACCGGGACAATCCGTGAGTCAACTGAAGCAAGCTTCGGTGTTAACTCGGGAAGTAAAAATCAGTTTAATATTGGTGCCAGGCTATGCCCAGCATGCCAGATATTAAGCTGACAAGAACAGATACTACACATGATCTTAGCCAAAAGGCCGAGAAGCGATAACTAAACCTTTTCCTAATTTTGGTACATGCCTTGAACACAACAATGAAAAAACAGCTCGCATCATAAAAACTTATATTTATCCGACTGGGTTGAGAGCTGGGTTGCTCCCGGACCAACTTATGAAAGGTCAAGGGGGAAAGTTGAAAAGAGGTAGCCATAATGACACTTCGCCCTAACAAAACTCCCCTGCTGGCTAGTAAATCTATCGTAAGAGTACAGTAGACTACGTTATAACCATCTGGGTTTGTGCCGTTACATACGACATGGGCTTAACGATGTGGACAAAGACAGAATCTGCGGTTCTGCCTTAGGCATTTGAGTAATTCCGCTTCCATTTATATCCTGACTAGCATATAACTATGTACATTACTTTTAAAACACTCGCCCTCGCGCGAGAGTAGAAATATGCTCTTATACCATGTAAAATTTTGCACGCTCACGTTATAATTTATGCAATTCAAACAAAATTTGAAAAATTGACAATTTTCAGAATTTTTTTGGCCCAATGAGTTTTATGGCCAAATCGGCTGGTCAAAACCTACGGAGCGTGTACAGGGTGTCTTAGATGACCATCGATGGCATGATAGCTGCTCACTCAACGTTAGTGGCATATGGTCGAATACCAGCCAGGATACTGATAGATGCTTTTAGCCTAATTGTTGTGATAAACTTATTAAATAGGTAAGTTTTCAAATCTATTTGATAAGTTTCTTTGAATGCACTCTGCGACAGCAGAGAGCTTCCCATTTTATGAAAAATGCAAGAAAAAAATTGCACTAACTGAAAAGTTAGGTTTTAGGTCGATTTTCTTCCAAAATGGCCGAATTTCAGCTCCCCCCAAAATTTCAACTGATGATTACTCCACGAACACTGAAGCTAAAGAAGTCGTTTTGGGCTCGTTGGAATTGTTCTGAGTCCAAAATTGTGATACGATATTGAAAAAATAAAATTTAGACAGAAAAGAACAAAAATTTTGAAATTTTCGTTTTTTGCACCACGCTCGATTAGGCTTAACTTTTTGGCATCACCGAGCTTTCAAGAACTCATAACTTTGAACTGGTTCGACCAAATTGGTTCATTTTCTCAGTCCCCCAAGATTTGACGATGGTCTTACGATAGAAATAGAAAAATTTGGAAGTCTTAAGTTTTTTGGGCAAGTTATGGCCGTTCGCGCAATTCACCAGGCTCAATTAGACTCTTCATACTGACATCTTCACTCTATTAAGATAATTTGCAGGTTCAGAATTTTCAGGTGGACTGCTCCCGATGTTAGTGTAAGACCGGGACAATCCGTGAGTCAACTGAAGCAAGCTTCGGTGTTAACTCGGGAAGTAAAAATCAGTTTAATATTGGTGCCAGGCTATGCCCAGCATGCCAGATATTAAGCTGACAAGAACAGCTACTACACATGATCTTAGCCAAAAGGCCGAGAAGCGATAGCTAAACCTTTTCCTAATTTTGGTACATGCCTTGAACACAACAATGAAAAAACAGCTCGCATCATAAAAATTTATATTTATCCGACTGGGTTGAGAGCTGGGTTGCTCCCGGACCAACTTATGAAAGGTCAAGGGGGAAAGTTGAAAAGAGGTAGCCATAATGACACTTCGCCCTAACAAAACTCCCCTGCTGGCTAGTAAATCTATCGTAAGAGTACAGTAGACTACGTTATAACCATCTGCGTTTGTGATGTTACATACGACATGGGCTTAACGATGTAGACAAAGACAGAATCTGCGGTTCTGCCTTAGGCATTTGAGTAATTCCGCTTCCATTTATATCCTGACTAGCATATAACTATGTACATTACTTTTAAAACACTCGCCCTCGCGCGAGAGTAGAAATATGCTCTTATACCATGTAAAATTTTGCACGCTCACGTTATAATTTATGCAATTCAAACAAAATTTGAAAAATTGACAATTTTCAGAATTTTTTTGGCCCAATGAGTTTTATGGCCAAATCGGCTGGTCAAAACCTACGGAGCGTGTACAGGGTGTCTTAGATGACCATCGATGGCATGATAGCTGCTCACTCAACGTTAGTGGCATATGGTCGAATACCAGCCAGGATACTGATAGATGCTTTTAGCCTAATTGTTGTGATAAACTTATTAAATAGGTAAGTTTTCAAATCTATTTGATAAGTTTCTTTGAATGCACTCTGCGACAGCAGAGAGCTTCCCATTTTATGAAAAATACAAGAAAAAAATTGCACTAACTGAAAAGTTAGGTTTTAGGTCGATTTTCTTCCAAAATGGCCGAATTTCAGCTCCCCCCAAAATTTGAACTGATGATTACTCCACGAACACTGAAGCTAAAGAAGTCGTTTTGGGCTCGTTGGAATTGTTCTGAGTCCAAAATTGTGATACGATATTGAAAAAATGAAATTTAGACAGAAAAGAACAAAAATTTTGAAATTTTCGTTTTTTGCACCACGCTCGATTAGGCTTAACTTTTTGGCATCACCGAGCTTTCAAGAACTCATAACTTTGAACTGGTTCGACCAAATTGGTTCATTTTCTCAGTCCCCCAAGATTTGACGATGGTCTTACGATAGAAATAGAAAAATTTGGAAGTCTTAAGTTTTTTGGGCAAGTTATGGCCGTTCGCGCAATTCACCAGGCTCAATTAGACTCTTCATACTGACATCTTCACTCTATTAAGATAATTTGCAGGTTCAGAATTTTCAGGTGGACTGCTCCCGATGGTAGTGTAAGACCGGGACAATCCGTGAGTCAATTGAAGCAAGCTTCGGTGTTAACTCGGGAAGTAAAAATCAGTTTAATATTGGTGCCAGGCTATGCCCAGCATGCCAGATATTAAGCTGACAAGAGCAGCTACTACACATGATCTTAGCCAAAAGGCCGAGAAGCGATAGCTAAACCTTTTCCTAATTTTGGTACATGCCTTGAACACAACAATGAAAAAACAGCTCGCATCATAAAAATTTATATTTATCCGACTGGGTTGAGAGCTGGGTTGCTCCCGGACCAACTTATGAAAGGTCAAGGGGGAAAGTTGAAAAGAGGTAGCCATAATGACACTTCGCCCTAACAAAACTCCCCTGCTGGCTAGTAAATCTATCGTAAGAGTACAGTAGACTACGTTATAACCATCTGCGTTTGTGATGTTACATACGACATGGGCTTAACGATGTAGACAAAGACAGAATCTGCGGTTCTGCCTTAGGCATTTGAGTAATTCCGCTTCCATTTATATCCTGACTAGCATATAACTATGTACATTACTTTTAAAACACTCGCCCTCGCGCGAGAGTAGAAATATGCTCTTATACCATGTAAAATTTTGCACGCTTACGTTATAATTTATGCAATTCAAACAAAATTTGAAAAATTGACAATTTTCAGAACTTTTTTGGCCCAATGAGTTTTATGGCCAAATCGGCTGGTCAAAACCTACGGAGCGTGTACAGGGTGTCTTAGATGACCATCGATGGCATGATAGCTGCTCACTCAACGTTAGTGGCATATGGTCGAATACCAGCCAGGATACTGATAGATGCTTTTAGCCTAATTGTTGTGATAAACTTATTAAATAGGTAAGTTTTCAAATCTATTTGATAAGTTTCTTTGAATGCACTCTGCGACAGCAGAGAGCTTCCCATTTTATGAAAAATACAAGAAAAAAATTGCACTAACTGAAAAGTTAGGTTTTAGGTCGATTTTCTTCCAAAATGGCCGAATTTCAGCTCCCCCCAAAATTTGAACTGATGATTACTCCACGAACACTGAAGCTAAAGAAGTCGTTTTGGGCTCGTTGGAATTGTTCTGAGTCCAAAATTGTGATACGATATTGAAAAAATAAAATTTAGACAGAAAAGAACAAAAATTTTGAAATTTTCGTTTTTTGCACCACGCTCGATTAGGCTTAACTTTTTGGCATCACCGAGCTTTCAAGAACTCATAACTTTGAACTGGTTCGACCAAATTGGTTCATTTTCTCAGTCCCCCAAGATTTGACGATGGTCTTACGATAGAAATAGAAAAATTTGGAAGTCTTAAGTTTTTTGGGCAAGTTATGGCCGTTCGCGCAATTCACCAGGCTCAATTAGACTCTTCATACTGACATCTTCACTCTATTAAGATAATTTGCAGGTTCAGAATTTTCAGGTGGACTGCTCCCGATGGTAGTGTCAGACCGGGACAATCCGTGAGTCAACTGAAGCAAGCTTCGGTGTTAACTCGGGAAGTAAAAATCAGTTTAATATTGGTGCCAGGCTATGCCCAGCATGCCAGATATTAAGCTGACAAGAACAGATACTACACATGATCTTAGCCAAAAGGCCGAGAAGCGATAACTAAACCTTTTCCTAATTTTGGTACATGCCTTGAACACAACAATGAAAAAACAGCTCGCATCATAAAAATTTATATTTATCCGACTGGGTTGAGAGCTGGGTTGCTCCCGGACCAACTTATGAAAGGTCAAGGGGGAAAGTTGAAAAGAGGTAGCCATAATGACACTTCGCCCTAACAAAACTCCCCTGCTGGCTAGTAAATCTATCGTAAGAGTGCAGTAGACTACGTTATAACCATCTGCGTTTGTGCCGTTACATACGACATGGGCTTAACGATGTGGACAAAGACAGAATCTGCGGTTCTGCCTTAGGCATTTGAGTAATTCCGCTTCCATTTATATCCTGACTAGCATATAACTATGTACATTACTTTTAAAACACTCGCGCTCGCGCGAGAGTAGAAATATGCTCTTATACTATGTAAAATTTTGCACGCTCACGTTATAATTTATGCAATTCAAACAAAATTTGAAAAATTGACAATTTTCAGAATTTTTTTGGCCCAATGAGTTTTATGGCCAAATCGGCTGGTCAAAACCTACGGAGCGTGTACAGGGTGTCTTAGATGACCATCGATGGCATGATAGCTACTCACTCAACGTTAGTGGCATATGGTCGAATACCAGCCAGGATACTGATAGATGCTTTTAGCCTAATTGTTGTGATAAACTTATTAAATAGGTAAGTTTTCAAATCTATTTGATAAGTTTCTTTGAATGCACTCTGCGACAGCAGAGAGCTTCCCATTTTATGAAAAATACAAGAAAAAAATTGCACTAACTGAAAAGTTAGGTTTTAGGTCGATTTTCTTCCAAAATGGCCGAATTTCAGCTCCCCCCAAAATTTGAACTGATGATTACTCCACGAACACTGAAGCTAAAGAAGTCGTTTTGGGCTCGTTGGAATTGTTCTGAGTCCAAAATTGTGATACGATATTGAAAAAATAAAATTTAGACAGAAAAGAACAAAAATTTTGAAATTTTCGTTTTTTGCACCACGCTCGATTAGGCTTAACTTTTTGGCATCACCGAGCTTTCAAGAACTCATAACTTTGAACTGGTTCGACCAAATTGGTTCATTTTCTCAGTCCCCCAAGATTTGACGATGGTCTTACGATAGAAATAGAAAAATTTGGAAGTCTTAAGTTTTTTGGGCAAGTTATGGCCGTTCGCGCAATTCACCAGGCTCAATTAGACTCTTCATACTGACATCTTCACTCTATTAAGATAATTTGCAGGTTCAGAATTTTCAGGTGGACTGCTCCCGATGGTAGTGTCAGACCGGGACAATCCGTGAGTCAACTGAAGCAAGCTTCGGTGTTAACTCGGGAAGTAAAAATCAGTTTAATATTGGTCCCAGGCTATGCCCAGCATGCCAGATATTAAGCTGAGAAGAACAGATACTACACATGATCTTAGCCAAAAGGCCGAGAAGCGATAACTAAACCTTTTCCTAATTTTGGTACATGCCTTGAACACAACAATGAAAAAACAGCTCGCATCATAAAAATTTATATTTATCCGACTGGGTTGAGAGCTGGGTTGCTCCCGGACCAACTTATGAAAGGTCAAGGGGGAAAGTTGAAAAGAGGTAGCCATAATGACACTTCGCCCTAACAAAACTCCCCTGCTGGCTAGTAAATCTATCGTAAGAGTACAGTAGACTACGTTATAACCATCTGCGTTTGTGCCGTTACATACGACATGGGCTTAACGATGTGGACAAAGACAGAATCTGCGGTTCTGCCTTAGGCATTTGAGTAATTCCGCTTCCATTTATATCCTGACTAGCATATAACTATGTACATTACTTTTAAAACACTCGCCCTCGCGCGAGAGTAGAAATATGCTCTTATACCATGTAAAATTTTGCACGCTCACGTTATAATTTATGCAATTCAAACAAAATTTGAAAAATTGACAATTTTCAGAATTTTTTTGGCCCAATGAGTTTTATGGCCAAATCGGCTGGTCAAAACCTACGGAGCGTGTACAGGGTGTCTTAGATGACCATCGATGGCATGATAGCTGCTCACTCAACGTTAGTGGCATATGGTCGAATACCAGCCAGGATACTGATAGATGCTTTTAGCCTAATTGTTGTGATAAACTTATTAAATAGGTAAGTTTTCAAATATATTTGATAAGTTTCTTTGAATGCACTCTGCGACAGCAGAGAGCACCCCATTTTATGAAAAATGCAAGAAAAAAATTGCACTAACTTAAAAGTTAGGTTTTAGGTCGATTTTCTTCCAAAATGGCCGAATTTCAGCTCCCCCCAAAATTTGAACTGATGATTACTCCACGAACACTGAAGCTAAAGAAGTCGTTTTGGGCTCGTTGGAATTGTTCTGAGTCCAAAATTGTGATACGATATTGAAAAAATAAAATTTAGACAGAAAAGAACAAAAATTTTGAAATTTTCGTTTTTTGCACCACGCTCGATTAGGCTTAACTTTTTGGCATCACCGAGCTTTCAAGAACTCATAACTTTGAACTGGTTCGACCAAATTGGTTCATTTTCTCAGTCCCCCAAGATTTGACGATGGTCTTACGATAGAAATAGAAAAATTTGGAAGTCTTAAGTTTTTTGGGCAAGTTATGGCCGTTCGCGCAATTCACCAGGCTCAATTAGACTCATCATACTGACATCTTCACTCTATTAAGATAATTTGCAGGTTCAGAATTTTCAGGTGGACTGCTCCCGATGGTAGTGTCAGACCGGGACAATCCGTGAGTCAACTGAAGCAAGCTTCGGTGTTAACTCGGGAAGTAAAAATCAGTTTAATATTGGTGCCAGGCTATGCCCAGCATGCCAGATATTAAGCTGACAAGAACAGATACTACACATGATCTTAGCCAAAAGGCCGAGAAGCGATAACTAAACCTTTTCCTAATTTTGGTACATGCCTTGAACACAACAATGAAAAAACAGCTCGCATCATAAAAATTTATATTTATCCGACTGGGTTGAGAGCTGGGTTGCTCCCGGACCAACTTATGAAAGGTCAAGGGGGAAAGTTGAAAAGAGGTAGCCATAATGACACTTCGCCCTAACAAAACTCCCCTGCTGGCTAGTAAATCTATCGTAAGAGTACAGTAGACTACGTTATAACCATCTGCGTTTGTGCCGTTACATACGACATGGGCTTAACGATGTGGACAAAGACAGAATCTGCGGTTCTGCCTTAGGCATTTGAGTAATTCCGCTTCCATTTATATCCTGACTAGCATATAACTATGTACATTACTTTTAAAACACTCGCCCTCGCGCGAGAGTAGAAATATGCTCTTATACCATGTAAAATTTTGCACGCTCACGTTATAATTTATGCAATTCAAACAAAATTTGAAAAATTGACAATTTTCAGAATTTTTTTGGCCCAATGAGTTTTATGGCCAAATCGGCTGGTCAAAACCTACGGAGCGTGTACAGGGTGTCTTAGATGACCATCGATGGCATGATAGCTGCTCACTCAACGTTAGTGGCATATGGTCGAATACCAGCCAGGATACTGATAGATGCTTCTAGCCTAATTGTTGTGATAAACTTATTAAATAGGTAAGTTTTCAAATCTATTTGATAAGTTTCTTTGAATGCACTCTGCGACAGCAGAGAGCACCCCATTTTATGAAAAATGCAAGAAAAAAATTGCACTAACGTAAAAGTTAGGTTTTAGGTCGATTTTCTTCCAAAATGGCCGAATTTCAGCTCCCCCCAAAATTTCAACTGATGATTACTCCACGAACACTGAAGCTAAAGAAGTCGTTTTGGGCTCGTTGGAATTGTTCTGAGTCCAAAATTGTGATACGATATTGAAAAAATAAAATTTAGACAGAAAAGAACAAAAATTTTGAAATTTTCCTTTTTTGCACCACGCTCGATTAGGCTTAACTTTTTGGCATCACCGAGCTTTCAAGAACTCATAACTTTGAACTGGTTCGACCAAATTGGTTCATTTTCTCAGTCCCCCAAGATTTGACAATGGTCTTACGATAGAAATAGAAAAATTTGGAAGTCTTAAGTTTTTTGGGCAAGTTATGGCCGTTCGCGCAATTCACCAGGCTCAATTAGACTCTTCATACTGACATCTTCACTCTATTAAGATAATTTGCAGGTTCAGAATTTTCAGGTGGACTGCTCCCGATGGTAGTGTAAGACCGGGACAATCCGTGAGTCAACTGAAGCAAGCTTCGGTGTTAACTCGGGAAGTAAAAATCAGTTTAATATTGGTGCCAGGCTATGCCCAGCATGCCAGATATTAAGCTGACAAGAACAGATACTACACATGATCTTAGCCAAAAGGCCGAGAAGCGATAGCTAAACCTTTTCCTAATTTTGGTACATGCCTTGAACACAACAATGAAAAAACAGCTCGCATCATAAAAATTTATATTTATCCGACTGGGTTGAGAGCTGGGTTGCTCCCGGACCAACTTATGAAAGGTCAAGGGGGAAAGTTGAAAAGAGGTAGCCATAATGACACTTCGCCCTAACAAAACTCCCCTGCTGGCTAGTAAATCTATCGTAAGAGTACAGTAGACTACGTTATAACCATCTGCGTTTGTGCCGTTACATACGACATGGGCTTAACGATGTGGACAAAGACAGAATCTGCGGTTCTGCCTTAGGCATTTGAGTAATTCCGCTTCCATTTATATCCTGACTAGCATATAACTATGTACATTACTTTTAAAACACTCGCCCTCGCGCGAGAGTAGAAATATGCTCTTATACCATGTAAAATTTTTCACGCTCACGTTATAATTTATGCAATTCAAACAAAATTTGAAAAATTGACAATTTTCAGAATTTTTTTGGCCCAATGAATTTTATGGCCAAATCGGCTGGTCAA
The DNA here is from genome assembly GCF_963678635.1 of Symsagittifera roscoffensis. Lineage (NCBI taxonomy): Eukaryota > Metazoa > Xenacoelomorpha > Acoela > Convolutidae > Symsagittifera > Symsagittifera roscoffensis. The sequence goes on along the minus strand of NC_087067.1, from coordinate 32,771,541 downwards.
AACCTACGGAGCGTGTACAGGGTGTCTTAGATGACCATCGATGGCATGATAGCTGCTCACTCAACGTTAGTGGCATATGGTCGAATACCAGCCAGGATACTGATAGATGCTTTTAGCCTAATTGTTGTGATAAACTTATTAAATAGGTAAGTTTTCAAATCTATTTGATAAGTTTCTTTGAATGCACTCTGCGACAGCAGAGAGCACCCCATTTTATGAAAAATGCAAGAAAAAAATTGCACTAACTTAAAAGTTAGGTTTTAGGTCGATTTTCTTCCAAAATGGCCGAATTTCAGCTCCCCCCAAAATTTGAACTGATGATTACTCCACGAACACTGAAGCTAAAGAAGTCGTTTTGGGCTCGTTGGAATTGTTCTGAGTCCAAAATTGTGATACGATATTGAAAAAATAAAATTTAGACAGAAAAGAACAAAAATTTTGAAATTTTCCTTTTTTGCACCACGCTCGATTAGGCTTAACTTTTTGGCATCACCGAGCTTTCAAGAACTCATAACTTTGAACTGGTTCGACCAAATTGGTTCATTTTCTCAGTCCCCCAAGATTTGACGATGGTCTTACGATAGAAATAGAAAAATTTGGAAGTCTTAAGTTTTTTGGGCAAGTTATGGCCGTTCGCGCAATTCACCAGGCTCAATTAAACTCTTCATACTGACATCTTCACTCTATTAAGATAATTTGCAGGTTGAGAATTTTCAGGTGGACTGCTCCCGATGGTAGTGTAAGACCGGGACAATCCGTGAGTCAACTGAAGCAAGCTTCGGTGTTAACTCGGGAAGTAAAAATCAGTTTAATATTGGTGCCAGGCTATGCCCAGCATGCCAGATATTAAGCTGACAAGAACAGATACTACACATGATCTTAGCCAAAAGGCCGAGAAGCGATAGCTAAACCTTTTCCTAATTTTGGTACATGCCTTGAACACAACAATGAAAAAACAGCTCGCATCATAAAAATTTATATTTATCCGACTGGGTTGAGAGCTGGGTTGCTCCCGGACCAACTTATGAAAGGTCAAGGGGGAAAGTTGAAAAGAGGTAGCCATAATGACACTTCGCCCTAACAAAACTCCCCTGCTGGCTAGTAAATCTATCGTAAGAGTACAGTAGACTACGTTATAACCATCTGCGTTTGTGCCGTTACATACGACATGGGCTTAACGATGTGGACAAAGACAGAATCTGCGGTTCTGCCTTAGGCATTTGAGTAATTCCGCTTCCATTTATATCCTGACTAGCATATAACTATGTACATTACTTTTAAAACACTCGCCCTCGCGCGAGAGTAGAAATATGCTCTTATACCATGTAAAATTTTGCACGCTCACGTTATAATTTATGCAATTCAAACAAAATTTGAAAAATTGACAATTTTCAGAATTTTTTTTGGCCCAATGAGTTTTATGGCCAAATCGGCTGGTCAAAACCTACGGAGCGTGTACAGGGTGTCTTAGATGACCATCGATGGCATGATAGCTGCTCACTCAACGTTAGTGGCATATGGTCGAATACCAGCCAGGATACTGATAGATGCTTTTAGCCTAATTGTTGTGATAAAATTATTAAATAGGTAAGTTTTCAAATCTATTTGATAAGTTTCTTTGAATGCACTCTGCGACAGCAGAGAGCACCCCATTTTATGAAAAATGCAAGAAAAAAATTGCACTAACTTAAAAGTTAGGTTTTAGGTCGATTTTCTTCCAAAATGGCCGAATTTCAGCTCCCCCCAAAATTTCAACTGATGATTACTCCACGAACACTGAAGCTAAAGAAGTCGTTTTGGGCTCGTTGGAATTGTTCTGAGTCCAAAATTGTGATACGATATTGAAAAAATAAAATTTAGACAGAAAAGAACAAAAATTTTGAAATTTTCCTTTTTTGCACCACGCTCGATTAGGCTTAACTTTTTGGCATCACCGAGCTTTCAAGAACTCATAACTTTGAACTGGTTCGACCAAATTGGTTCATTTTCTCAGTCCCCCAAGATTTGACGATGGTCTTACGATAGAAATAGAAAAAATTTGGAAGTCTTAAGTTTTTTGGGCAAGTTATGGCCGTTCGCGCAATTCACCAGGCTCAATTAGACTCTTCATACTGATTTCTTCACTCTATTAAGATAATTTGCAGGTTCAGAATTTTCAGGTGGACTGCTCCCGATGGTAGTGTAAGACCGGGACAATCCGTGAGTCAACTGAAGCAAGCTTCGGTGTTAACTCGGGAAGTAAAAATCAGTTTAATATTGGTGCCAGGCTATGCCCAGCATGCCAGATATTAAGCTGACAAGAACAGAAACTACACATGATCTTAGCCAAAAGGCCGAGAAGCGATAGCTAAACCTTTTCCTAATTTTGGTACATGCCTTGAACACAACAATGAAAAAACAGCTCGCATCATAAAAATTTATATTTATCCGACTGGGTTGAGAGCTGGGTTGCTCCCGGACCAACTTATGAAAGGTCAAGGGGGAAAGTTGAAAAGAGGTAGCCATAATGACACTTCGCCCTAACAAAACTCCCCTGCTGGCTAGTACATCTATCGTAAGAGTACAGTAGACTACATTATAACCATCTGCGTTTGTGCCGTTACATACGACATGGGCTTAACGATGTGGACAAAGACAGAATCTGCGGTTCTGCCTTAGGCATTTGAGTAATTCCGCTTCCATTTATATCCTGACTAGCATATAACTATGTACATTACTTTTAAAACACTCGCCCTCGCGCGAGAGTAGAAATATGCTCTTAAACCATGTAAAATTTTGCACGCTCACGTTATAATTTATGCAATTCAAACAAAATTTGAAAAATTGACAATTTTCAGAATTTTTTTGGCCCAATGAGTTTTATGGCCAAATCGGCTGGTCAAAACCTACGGAGCATGTACAGGGTGTCTTAGATGACCATCGATGGCATGATAGCTGCTCACTCAACGTTAGTGGCATATGGTCGAATACCAGCCAGGATACTGATAGATGCTTTTAGCCTAATTGTTGTGATAAAATTATTAAATAGGTAAGTTTTCAAATCTATTTGATAAGTTTCTTTGAATGCACTCTGCGACAGCAGAGAGCACCCCATTTTATGAAAAATGCAAGAAAAAAATTGCACTAACTTAAAAGTTAGGTTTTAGGTCGATTTTCTTCCAAAATGGCCGAATTTCAGCTCCCCCCAAAATTTCAACTGATGATTACTCCACGAACACTGAAGCTAAAGAAGTCGTTTTGGGCTCGTTGGAATTGTTCTGAGTCCAAAATTGTGATACGATATTGAAAAAATAAAATTTAGACAGAAAAGAACAAAAATTTTGAAATTTTCCTTTTTTGCACCACGCTCGATTAGGCTTAACTTTTTGGCATCACCGAGCTTTCAAGAACTCATAACTTTGAACTGGTTCGACCAAATTGGTTCATTTTCTCAGTCCCCCAAGATTTGACGATGGTCTTACGATAGAAATAGAAAAAATTTGGAAGTCTTAAGTTTTTTGGGCAAGTTATGGCCGTTCGCGCAATTCACCAGGCTCAATTAGACTCTTCATACTGACATCTTCACTCTATTAAGATAATTTGCCGGTTCAGAATTTTCAGGTGGACTGCTCCCGATGGTAGTGTAAGACCGGGACAATCCGTGAGTCAACTGAAGCAAGCTTCGGTGTTAACTCGGGAAGTAAAAATCAGTTTAATATTGGTGCCAGGCTATGCCCAGCATGCCAGATATTAAGCTGACAAGAACAGAAACTACACATGATCTTAGCCAAAAGGCCGAGAAGCGATAGCTAAACCTTTTCCTAATTTTGGTACATGCCTTGAACACAACAATGAAAAAACAGCTCGCATCATAAAAATTTATATTTATCCGACTGGGTTGAGAGCTGGGTTGCTCCCGGACCAACTTATGAAAGGTCAAGGGGGAAAGTTGAAAAGAGGTAGCCATAATGACACTTCGCCCTAACAAAACTCCCCTGCTGGCTAGTACATCTATCGTAAGAGTACAGTAGACTACATTATAACCATCTGCGTTTGTGCCGTTACATACGACATGGGCTTAACGATGTGGACAAAGACAGAATCTGCGGTTCTGCCTTAGGCATTTGAGTAATTCCGCTTCCATTTATATCCTGACTAGCATATAACTATGTACATTACTTTTAAAACACTCGCCCTCGCGCGAGAGTAGAAATATGCTCTTAAACCATGTAAAATTTTGCACGCTCACGTTATAATTTATGCAATTCAAACAAAATTTGAAAAATTGACAATTTTCAGAATTTTTTTGGCCCAATGAGTTTTATGGCCAAATCGGCTGGTCAAAACCTACGGAGCATGTACAGGGTGTCTTAGATGACCATCGATGGCATGATAGCTGCTCACTCAACGTTAGTGGCATATGGTCGAATACCAGCCAGGATACTGATAGATGCTTTTAGCCTAATTGTTGTGATAAACTTATTAAATAGGTAAGTTTTCAAATCTATATGATAAGTTTCTTTGAATGCACTCTGCGACAGCAGAGAGCACCCCATTTTATGAAAAATGCAAGAAAAAAATTGCACTAAATTAAAAGTTAGCTTTTAGGTCGATTTTCTTCCAAAATGGCCGAATTTCAGCTCCCCCCAAAATTTCAACTGATGATTACTCCACGAACACTGAAGCTAAAGAAGTCGTTTTGGGCTCGTTGGAATTGTTCTGAGTCCAAAATTGTGATACGATATTGAAAAAATAAAATTTAGACAGAAAAGAACAAAAATTTTGAAATTTTCGTTTTTTGCACCACGCTCGATTAGGCTTAACTTTTTGGCATCACCGAGCTTTCAAGAACTCATAACTTTGAACTGGTTCGACGAAATTGGTTCATTTTCTCAGACCCCCAAGATTTGACAATGGTCTTACGATAGAAATAGAAAAATTTGGAAGTCTTAAGTTTTTTGGGCAAGTTATGGCCGTTCGCGCAATTCACCAGGCTCAATTAGACTCTTCATACTGACATCTTCACTCTATTAAGATAATTTGCAGGTTCAGAATTTTCAGGTGGACTGCTCCCGATGGTAGTGTAAGACCGGGACAATCCGTGAGTCAACTGAAGCAAGCTTCGGTGTTAACTCGGGAAGTAAAAATCAGTTTAATATGTGCCAGGCTATGCCCAGCATGCCAGATATTAAGCTGACAAGAACAGATACTACACATGATCTTAGCCAAAAGGCCGAGAAGCGATAGCTAAACCTTTTCCTAATTTTGGTACATGCCTTGAACACAACAATGAAAAAACAGCTCGCATCATAAAAAGTTATATTTATCCGACTGGGTTGAGAGCTGGGTTGCTCCCGGACCAACTTATGAAAGGTCAAGGGGGAAAGTTGAAAAGAGGTAGCCATAATGACACTTCGCCCTAACAAAACTCCCCTGCTGGCTAGTAAATCTATCGTAAGAGTACAGTAGACTACGTTATAACCATCTGCGTTTGTGCCGTTACATACGACATGGGCTTAACGATGTAGACAAAGACAGAATCTGCGGTTCTGCCTTAGGCATTTGAGTAATTCCGCTTCCATTTATATCCTGACTAGCATATAACTATGTACATTACTTTTAAAACACTCGCCCTCGCGCGAGAGTAGAAATATGCTCTTATACCATGTAAAATTTTGCACGCTCACGTTATAATTTATGCAATTCAAACAAAATTTGAAAAATTGACAATTTTCAGAATTTTTTTGGCCCAATGAGTTTTATGGCCAAATCGGCTGGTCAAAACCTACGGAGCGTGTACAGGGTGTCTTAGATGACCATCGATGGCATGATAGCTGCTCACTCAACGTTAGTGGCATATGGTCGAATACCAGCCAGGATACTGATAGATGCTTTTAGCCTAATTGTTGTGATAAACTTATTAAATAGGTAAGTTTTCAAATCTATTTGATAAGTTTCTTTGAATGCACTCTGCGACAGCAGAGAGCACCCCATTTTATGAAAAATGCAAGAAAAAAATTGCACTAACATAAAAGTTAGGTTTTAGGTCGATTTTCTTCCAAAATGGCCGAATTTCAGCTCCCCCCAAAATTTCAACTGATGATTACTCCACGAACACTGAAGCTAAAGAAGTCGTTTTGGGCTCGTTGGAATTGTTCTGAGTCCAAAATTGTGATACGATATTGAAAAAATAAAATTTAGACAGAAAAGAACAAAAATTTTGAAATTTTCGTTTTTTGCACCACGCTCGATTAGGCTTAATTTTTTGGCATCACCGAGCTTTCAAGAACTCATAACTTTGAACTGGTTCGACCAAATTGGTTCATTTTCTCAGTCCCCCAAGATTTGACAATGGTCTTACGATAGAAATAGAAAAATTTGGAAGTCTTAAGTTTTTTGGGCAAGTTATGGCCGTTCGCGCAATTCACCAGGCTCAATTAGACTCTTCATACTGACATCTTCACTCTATTAAGATAATTTGCAGGTTCAGAATTTTCAGGTGGACTGCTCCCGATGGTAGTGTAAGACCGGGACAATCCGTGAGTCAACTGAAGCAAGCTTCGGTGTTAACTCGGGAAGTAAAAATCAGTTTAATATTGGTGCCAGGCTATGCCCAGCATGCCAGATATTAAGCTGACAAGAACAGATACTACACATGATCTTAGCCAAAAGGCCGAGAAGCGATAGCTAAACCTTTTCCTAATTTTGGTACATGCCTTGAACACAACAATGAAAAAACAGCTCGCATCATAAAAATTTATATTTATCCGACTGGGTTGAGAGCTGGGTTGCTCCCGGACCAACTTATGAAAGGTCAAGGGGGAAAGTTGAAAAGAGGTAGCCATAATGACACTTCGCCCTAACAAAACTCCCCTGCTGGCTAGTAAATCTATCGTAAGAGTACAGTAGACTACGTTATAACCATCTGCGTTTGTGCCGTTACATACGACATGGGCTTAACGATGTAGACAAAGACAGAATCTGCGGTTCTGCCTTAGGCATTTGAGTAATTCCGCTTCCATTTATATCCTGACTAGCATATAACTATGTACATTACTTTTAAAACACTCGCCCTCGCGCGAGAGTAGAAATATGCTCTTATACCATGTAAAATTTTGCACGCTCACGTTATAATTTATGCAATTCAAACAAAATTTGAAAAATTGACAATTTTCAGAATTTTTTTGGCCCAATGAGTTTTATGGCCAAATCGGCTGGTCAAAACCTACGGAGCGTGTACAGGGTGTCTTAGATGACCATCGATGGCATGATAGCTGCTCACTCAACGTTAGTGGCATATGGTCGAATACCAGCCAGGATACTGATAGATGCTTTTAGCCTAATTGTTGTGATAAACTTATTAAATAGGTAAGTTTTCAAATCTATTTGATAAGTTTCTTTGAATGCACTCTGCGACAGCAGAGAGCACCCCATTTTATGAAAAATGCAAGAAAAAAATTGCACTAACTTAAAAGTTAGGTTTTAGGTCGATTTTCTTCCAAAATGGCCGAATTTCAGCTCCCCCCAAAATTTCAACTGATGATTACTCCACGAACACTGAAGCTAAAGAAGTCGTTTTGGGCTCGTTGGAATTGTTATGAGTCCAAAATTGTGATACGATATTGAAAAAATAAAATTTAGACAGAAAAGAACAAAAATTTTGAAATTTTCCTTTTTTGCACCACGCTCGATTAGGCTTAACTTTTTGGCATCACCGAGCTTTCAAGAACTCATAACTTTGAACTGGTTCGACCAAATTGGTTCATTTTCTCAGTCCCCCAAGATTTGACGATGGTCTTACGATAGAAATAGAAAAATTTGGAAGTCTTAAGTTTTTTGGGCAAGTTATGGCCGTTCGCGCAATTCACCAGGCTCAATTAGACTCTTCACTGACATCTTCACTCTATTAAGATAATTTGCAGGTTCAGAATTTTCAGGTGGACTGCTCCCGATGGTAGTGTAAGACCGGGACAATCCGTGAGTCAACTGAAGCAAGCTTCGGTGTTAACTCGGGGAGTAAAAATCAGTTTAATATTGGTGCCAGGCTATGCCCAGCATGCCAGATATTAAGCTGACAAGAACAGATACTACACATGATCTTAGCCAAAAGGCCGAGAAGCGATAGCTAAACCTTTTCCTAATTTTGGTACATGCCTTGAACACAACAATGAAAAAACAGCTCGCATCATAAAAATTTATATTTATCCGACTGGGTTGAGAGCTGGGTTGCTCCCGGACCAACTTATGAAAGGTCAAGGGGGAAAGTTGAAAAGAGGTAGCCATAATGACACTTCGCCCTAACAAAACTCCCCTGCTGGCTAGTAAATCTATCGTAAGAGTACAGTAGACTACGTTATAACCATCTGCGTTTGTGCCGTTACATACGACATGGGCTTAACGATGTGGACAAAGACAGAATCTGCGGTTCTGCCTTAGGCATTTGAGTAATTCCGCTTCCATTTATATCCTGACTAGCATATAACTATGTACATTACTTTTAAAACACTCGCCCTCGCGCGAGAGTAGAAATATGCTCTTATACCATGTAAAATTTTGCACGCTCACGTTATAATTTATGCAATTCAAACAAAATTTGAAAAATTGACAATTTTCAGAATTTTTTTGGCCCAATGAGTTTTATGGCCAAATCGGCTGGTCAAAACCTACGGAGCGTGTACAGGGTGTCTTAGATGACCATCGATGGCATGATAGCTGCTCACTCAACGTTAGTGGCATATGGTCGAATACCAGCCAGGATACTGATAGATGCTTTTAGCCTAATTGTTGTGATAAACTTATTAAATAGGTAAGTTTTCAAATCTATTTGATAAGTTTCTTTGAATGCACTCTGCGACAGCAGAGAGCACCCCATTTTATGAAAAATGAAAGAAAAATTGCACTAACTTAAAAGTTAGGTTTTAGGTCGATTTTCTTCCAAAATGGCCGAATTTCAGCTCCCCCCAAAATTTCAACTGATGATTACTCCACGAACACTGAAGCTAAAGAAGTCGTTTTGGGCTCGTTGGAATTGTTCTGAGTCCAAAATTGTGATACGATATTGAAAAAATAAAATTTAGACAGAAAAGAACAAAAATTTTGAAATTTTCCTTTTTTGCACCACGCTCGATTAGGCTTAACTTTTTGGCATCACCGAGCTTTCAAGAACTCATAACTTTGAACTGGTTCGACCAAATTGGTTCATTTTCTCAGTCCCCCAAGATTTGACAATGGTCTTACGATAGAAATAGAAAAATTTGGAAGTCTTAAGTTTTTTGGGCAAGTTATGGCCGTTCGCGCAATTCACCAGGCTCAATTAGACTCTTCATACTGACATCTTCACTCTATTAAGATAATTTGCAGGTTCAGAATTTTCAGGTGGACTGCTCCCGATTGTAGTGTAAGACCGGGACAATCCGTGAGTCAACTGAAGCAAGCTTCGGTGTTAACTCGGGAAGTAAAAATCAGTTTAATATTGGTGCCAGGCTATGCCCAGCATGCCAGATATTAAGCTGACAAGAACAGATACTACACATGATCTTAGCCAAAAGGCCGAGAAGCGATAGCTAAACCTTTTCCTAATTTTGGTACATGCCTTGAACACAACAATGAAAAAACAGCTCGCATCATAAAAATTTATATTTATCCGACTGGGTTGAGAGCTGGGTTGCTCCCGGACCAACTTATGAAAGGTCAAGCGGGAAAGTTGAAAAGAGGTAGCCATAATGACACTTCGCCCTAACAAAACTCCCCTGCTGGCTAGTAAATCTATCGTAAGAGTACAGTAGACTACGTTATAACCATCTGCGTTTGTGCCGTTACATACGACATGGGCTTAACGATGTGGACAAAGACAGAATCTGCGGTTCTGCCTTAGGCATTTGAGTAATTCCGCTTCCATTTATATCCTGACTAGCATATAACTATGTACATTACTTTTAAAACACTCGCCCTCGCGCGAGAGTAGAAATATGCTCTTATACCATGTAAAATTTTGCACGCTCACGTTATAATTTATGCAATTCAAACAAAATTTGAAAAATTGACAATTTTCAGAATTTTTTTGGCCCAATGAGTTTTATGGCCAAATCGGCTGGTCAAAACCTACGGAGCGTGTACAGGGTGTCTTAGATGACCATCGATGGCATGATAGCTGCTCACTCAACGTTAGTGGCATATGGTCGAATACCAGCCAGGATACTGATAGATGCTTTTAGCCTAATTGTTGTGATAAAATTATTAAATAGGTAAGTTTTCAAATCTATTTGATAAGTTTCTTTGAATGCACTCTGCGACAGCAGAGAGCACCCCATTTTATGAAAAATGCAAGAAAAAAATTGCACTAACCTAAAAGTTAGGTTTTAGGTCGATTTTCTTCCAAAATGGCCGAATTTCAGCTCCCCCCAAAATTTCAACTGATGATTACTCCACGAACACTGAAGCTAAAGAAGTCGTTTTGGGCTCGTTGGAATTGTTCTGAGTCCAAAATTGTGATACGATATTGAAAAAATAAAATTTAGACAGAAAAGAACAAAAATTTTGAAATTTTCGTTTTTTGCACCACGCTCGATTAGGCTTAACTTTTTGGCATCACCGAGCTTTCAAGAACTCATAACTTTGAACTGGTTCGACCAAATTGGTTCATTTTCTCAGTCCCCCAAGATTTGACGATGGTCTTACGATAGAAATAGAAAAATTTGGAAGTCTTAAGTTTTTTGGGCAAGTTATGGCCGTTCGCGCAATTCACCAGGCTCAATTAAACTCTTCATACTGACATCTTCACTCTATTAAGATAATTTGCAGGTTCAGAATTTTCAGGTGGACTGCTCCCGATGGTAGTGTAAGACCGGGACAATCCGTGAGTCAACTGAAGCAAGCTTCGGTGTTAACACGGGAAGTAAAAATCAGTTTAATATTGGTGCCAGGCTATGCCCAGCATGCCAGATATTAAGCTGACAAGAACAGATACTACACATGATCTTAGCCAAAAGGCCGAGAAGCGATAGCTAAACCTTTTCCTAATTTTGGTACATGCCTTGAACACAACAATGAAAAAACAGCTCGCATCATAAAAATTTATATTTATCCGACTGGGTTGAGAGCTGGGTTGCTCCCGGACCAACTTATGAAAGGTCAAGGGGGAAAGTTGAAAAGAGGTAGCCATAATGACACTTCGCCCTAACAAAACTCCCCTGCTGGCTAGTAAATCTATCGTAAGAGTACAGTAGACTACGTTATAACCATCTGCGTTTGTGCCGTTACATACGACATGGGCTTAACGATGTGGACAAAGACAGAATCTGCGGTTCTGCCTTAGGCATTTGAGTAATTCCGCTTCCATTTATATCCTGACTAGCATATAACTATGTACATTACTTTTAAAACACTCGCCCTCGAGCGAGAGTAGAAATATGCTCTTATACCATGTAAAATTTTGCACGCTCACGTTATAATTTATGCAATTCAAACAAAATTTGAAAAATTGACAATTTTCAGAATTTTTTTGGCCCAATGAGTTTTATGGCCAAATCGGCTGGTCAAAACCTACGGAGCGTGTACAGGGTGTCTTAGATGACCATCGATGGCATGATAGCTGCTCACTCAACGTTAGTGGCATATGGTCGAATACCAGCCAGGATACTGATAGATGCTTTTAGCCTAATTGTTGTGATAAAATTATTAAATAGGTAAGTTTTCAAATCTATTTGATAAGTTTCTTTGAATGCACTCTGCGACAGCAGAGAGCACCCCATTTTATGAAAAATGCAAGAAAAAAATTGCACTAACTTAAAAGTTAGGTTTTAGGTCGATTTTCTTCCAAAATGGCCGAATTTCAGCTCCCCCCAAAATTTCAACTGATGATTACTCCACGAACACTGAAGCTAAAGAAGTCGTTTTGGGCTCGTTGGAATTTTTCTGAGTCCAAAATTGTGATACGATATTGAAAAAATAAAATTTAGACAGAAAAGAACAAAAATTTTGAAATTTTCGTTTTTTGCACCACGCTCGATTAGGCTTAACTTTTTGGCATCACCGAGCTTTCAAGAACTCATAACTTTGAACTGGTTCGACCAAATTGGTTCATTTTCTCAGTCCCCCAAGATTTGACGATGGTCTTACGATAGAAATAGAAAAAATTTGGAAGTCTTAAGTTTTTTGGGCAAGTTATGGCCGTTCGCGCAATTCACCAGGCTCAATTAGACTCTTCATACTGACATCTTCACTCTATTAAGATAATTTGCAGGTTCAGAATTTTCAGGTGGACTGCTCCCGATGGTAGTGTAAGACCGGGACAATCCGTGAGTCAACTGAAGCAAGCTTCGGTGTTAACTCGGGAAGTAAAAATCAGTTTAATATTGGTCCCAGGCTATGCCCAGCATGCCAGATATTAAGCTGACAAGAACAGAAACTACACATGATCTTAGCCAAAAGGCCGAGAAGCGATAGCTAAACCTTTTCCTAATTTTGGTACATGCCTTGAACACAACAATGAATAAACAGCTCGCATCATAAAAATTTATATTTATCCGACTGGGTTGAGAGCTGGGTTGCTCCCGGACCAACTTATGAAAGGTCAAGGGGGAAAGTTGAAAAGAGGTAGCCATAATGACACTTCGCCCTAACAAAACTCCCCTGCTGGCTAGTAAATCTATCGTAAGAGTACAGTAGACTACGTTATAACCATCTGCGTTTGTGCCGTTACATACGACATGGGCTTAACGATGTAGACAAAGACAGAATCTGCGGTTCTGCCTTAGGCATTTGAGTAATTCCGCTTCCATTTATATCCTGACTAGCATATAACTATGTACATTACTTTTAAAACACTCGCCCTCGCGCGAGAGTAGAAATATGCTCTTATACCATGTAAAATTTTGCACGCTCACGTTATAATTTATGCAATTCAAACAAAATTTGAAAAATTGACAATTTTCAGAATTTTTTTGGCCCAATGAGTTTTATGGCCAAATCGGCTGGTCAAAACCTACGGAGCGTGTACAGGGTGTCTTAGATGACCATCGATGGCATGATAGCTGCTCACTCAACGTTAGTGGCATATGGTCGAATACCAGCCAGGATACTGATAGATGCTTTTAGCCTAATTGTTGTGATAAACTTATTAAATAGGTAAGTTTTCAAATCTATTTGATAAGTTTCTTTGAATGCACTCTGCGACAGCAGAGAGCACCCCGTTTTATGAAAAATGCAAGAAAAAAATTGCACTAACATAAAAGTTAGGTTTTAGGTCGATTTTCTTCCAAAATGGCCGAATTTCAGCTCCCCCCAAAATTTCAACTGATGATTACTCCACGAACACTGAAGCTAAAGAAGTCGTTTTGGGCTCGTTGGAATTGTTCTGAGTCCAAAATTGTGATACGATATTGAAAAAATAAAATTTAGACAGAAAAGAACAAAAATTTTGAAATTTTCGTTTTTTGCACCACGCTCGATTAGGCTTAACTTTTTGGCATCACCGAGCTTTCAAGAACTCATAACTTTGAACTGGTTCGACCAAATTGGTTCATTTTCTCAGTCCCCCAAGATTTGACAATGGTCTTACGATAGAAATAGAAAAATTTGGAAGTCTTAAGTTTTTTGGGCAAGTTATGGCCGTTCGCGCAATTCACCAGGCTCAATTAGACTCTTCATACTGACATCTTCACTCTATTAAGATAATTTGCAGGTTCAGAATTTTCAGGTGGACTGCTCCCGATGGTAGTGTAAGACCGGGACAATCCGTGAGTCAACTGAAGCAAGCTTCGGTGTTAACTCGGGAAGTAAAAATCAGTTTAATATTGGTGCCAGGCTATGCCCAGCATGCCAGATATTAAGCTGACAAGAACAGATACTACACATGATCTTAGCCAAAAGGCCGAGAAGCGATAGCTAAACCTTTTCCTAATTTTGGTACATGCCTTGAACACAACAATGAAAAAACAGCTCGCATCATAAAAATTTATATTTATCCGACTGGGTTGAGAGCTGGGTTGCTCCCGGACCAACTTATGAAAGGTCAAGGGGGAAAGTTGAAAAGAGGTAGCCATAATGACACTTCGCCCTAACAAAACTCCCCTGCTGGCTAGTAAATCTATCGTAAGAGTACAGTAGACTACGTTATAACCATCTGCGTTTGTGCCGTTACATACGACATGGGCTTAACGATGTGGACAAAGACAGAATCTGCGGTTCTGCCTTAGGCATTTGAGTAATTCCGCTTCCATTTATATCCTGACTAGCATATAACTATGTACATTACTTTTAAAACACTCGCCCTCGCGCGAGAGTAGAAATATGCTCTTATACCATGTAAAATTTTGCACGCTCACGTTTAATTTATGCAATTCAAACAAAATTTGAAAAATTGACAATTTTCAGAATTTTTTTGGCCCAATGAGTTTTATGGCCAAATCGGCTGGTCAAAACCTACGGAGCGTGTACAGGGTGTCTTAGATGACCATCGATGGCATGATAGCTGCTCACTCAACGTTAGTGGCATATGGTCGAATACCAGCCAGGATACTGATAGATGCTTTTAGCCTAATTGTTGTGATAAACTTATTAAATAGGTAAGTTTTCAAATCTATTTGATAAGTTTCTTTGAATGCACTCTGCGACAGCAGAGAGCACCCCATTTTATGAAAAATGCAAGAAAAAAATTGCACTAACTTAAAAGTTAGGTTTTAGGTCGATTTTCTTCCAAAATGGCCGAATTTCAGCTCCCCCCAAAATTTCAACTGATGATTACTCCACGAACACTGAAGCTAAAGAAGTCGTTTTGGGCTCGTTGGAATTGTTCTGAGTCCAAAATTGTGATACGATATTGAAAAAATAAAATTTAGACAGAAAAGAACAAAAATTTTGAAATTTTCGTTTTTTGCACCACGCTCGATTAGGCTTAACTTTTTGGCATCACCGAGCTTTCAAGAACTCATAACTTTGAACTGGTTCGACTAAATTGGTTCATTTTCACAGTCCCCCAAGATTTGACGATGGTCTTACGATAGAAATAGAAAAATTTGGAAGTCTTAAGTTTTTTGGGCAAGTTATGGCCGTTCGCGCAATTCACCAGGCTCAATTAGACTCTTCATACTGACATCTTCACTCTATTAAGATAATTTGCAGGTTCAGAATTTTCAGGTGGACTGCTCCCGATGGTAGTGTAAGACCGGGACAATCCGTGAGTCAACTGAAGCAAGCTTCGGTGTTAACTCGGGAAGTAAAAATCAGTTTAATATTGGTGCCAGGCTATGCCCAGCATGCCAGATATTAAGCTGACAAGAACAGATACTACACATGATCTTAGCCAAAAGGCCGAGAAGCGATAGCTAAACCTTTTCCTAATTTTGGTACATGCCTTGAACACAACAATGAAAAAACAGCTCGCATCATAAAAATTTATATTTATCCGACTGGGTTGAGAGCTGGGTTGCTCCCGGACCAACTTATGAAAGGTCAAGGGGGAAAGTTGAAAAGAGGTAGCCATAATGACACTTCGCCCTAACAAAACTCCCCTGCTGGCTAGTAAATCTATCGTAAGAGTACAGTAGACTACGTTATAACCATCTGCGTTTGTGCCGTTACATACGACATGGGCTTAACGATGTGGACAAAGACAGAATCTGCGGTTCTGCCTTAGGCATTTGAGTAATTCCGCTTCCATTTATATCCTGACTAGCATATAACTATGTACATTACTTTTAAAACACTCGCCCTCGCGCGAGAGTAGAAATATGCTCTTATACCATGTAAAATTTTGCACGCTCACGTTATAATTTATGCAATTCAAACAAAATTCGAAAAATTGACAATTTTCAGAATTTTTTTGGCCCAATGAGTTTTATGGCCAAATCGGCTGGTCAAAACCTACGGAGCGTGTACAGGGTGTCTTAGATGACCATCGATGGCATGATAGCTGCTCACTCAACGTTAGTGGCATATGGTCGAATACCAGCCAGGATACTGATAGATGCTTTTAGCCTAATTGTTGTGATAAACTTATTAAATAGGTAAGTTTTCAAATCTATTTGATAAGTTTCTTTGAATGCACTCTGCGACAGCAGAGAGCACCCCATTTTATGAAAAATGCAAGAAAAAAATTGCACTAACTTAAAAGTTAGGTTTTAGGTCGATTTTCTTCCAAAATGGCCGAATTTCAGCTCCCCCCAAAATTTCAACTGATGATTACTCCACGAACACTGAAGCTAAAGAAGTCGTTTTGGGCTCGTTGGAATTGTTCTGAGTCCAAAATTGTGATACGATATTGAAAAAATAAAATTTAGACAGAAAAAAACAAAAATTTTGAAATTTTCGTTTTTTGCACCACGCTCGATTAGGCTTAACTTTTTGGCATCACCGAGCTTTCAAGAACTCATAACTTTGAACTGGTTCGACCAAATTGGTTCATTTTCTCAGTCCCCCAAGATTTGACGATGGTCTTACGATAGAAATAGAAAAATTTGGAAGTCTTAAGTTTTTTGGGCAAGTTATGGCCGTTCGCGCAATTCACCAGGCTCAATTAGACTCTTCATACTGACATCTTCACTCTATTAAGATAATTTGCAGGTTCAGAATTTTCAGGTGGACTGCTCCCGATGGTAGTGTAAGACCGGGACAATCCGTGAGTCAACTGAAGCAAGCTTCGGTGTTAACTCGGGAAGTAAAAATCAGTTTAATATTGGTGCCAGGCTATGCCCAGCATGCCAGATATTAAGCTGTCAAGAACAGAAACTACACATGATCTTAGCCAAAAGGCCGAGAAGCGATAGCTAAACCTTTTCCTAATTTTGGTACATGCCTTGAACACAACAATGAAAAAACAGCTCGCATCATAAAAATTTATATTTATCCGACTGGGTTGAGAGCTGGGTTGCTCCCGGACCAACTTATGAAAGGTCAAGGGGGAAAGTTGAAAAGAGGTAGCCATAATGACACTTCGCCCTAACAAAACTCCCCTGCTGGCTAGTACATCTATCGTAAGAGTACAGTAGACTACGTTATAACCATCTGCGTTTGTGCCGTTACATACGACATGGGCTTAACGATGTGGACAAAGACAGAATCTGCGGTTCTGCCTTAGGCATTTGAGTAATTCCGCTTCCATTTATATCCTGACTAGCATATAACTATGTACATTACTTTTAAAACACTCGCCCTCGCGCGAGAGTAGAAATATGCTCTTAAACCATCTAAAATTTTGCACGCTCACGTTATAATTTATGCAATTCAAACAAAATTTGAAAAATTGACAATTTTCAGAATTTTTTTGGCCCAATGAGTTTTATGGCCAAATCGGCTGGTCAAAACCTACGGAGCGTGTACAGGGTGTCTTAGATGACCATCGATGGCATGATAGCTGCTCACTCAACGTTAGTGGCATATGGTCGAATACCAGCCAGGATACTGATAGATGCTTTTAGCCTAATTGTTGTGATAAACTTATTAAATAGGTAAGTTTTCAAATCTATTTGATAAGTTTCTTTGAATGCACTCTGCGAAAGCAGAGAGCACCCCATTTTATGAAAAATGCAAGAAAAAAATTGCACTAACTTAAAAGTTAGGTTTTAGGTCGATTTTCTTCCAAAATGGCCGAATTTCAGCTCCCCCCAAAATTTCAACTGATGATTACTCCACGAACACTGAAGCTAAAGAAGTCGTTTTGGGCTCTTTGGAATTGTTCTGAGTCCAAAATTGTGATACGATATTGAAAAAATAAAATTTAGACAGAAAAGAACAAAAATTTTGAAATTTTCGTTTTTTGCACCACGCTCGATTAGGCTTAACTTTTTGGCATCACCGAGCTTTCAAGAACTCATAACTTTGAACTGGTTCGACCAAATTGGTTCATTTTCTCAGTCCCCCAAGATTTGACGATGGTCTTACGATAGAAATAGAAAAATTTGGAAGTCTTAAATTTTTTGGGCAAGTTATGGCCGTTCGCGCAATTCACCAGGCTCAATTAGACTCTTCATACTGACATCTTCACTCTATTAAGATAATTTGCAGGTTCAGAATTTTCAGGTGGACTGCTCCCGATGGTAGTGTAAGACAGGGACAATCCGTGAGTCAACTGAAGCAAGCTTCGGTGTTAACTCGGGAAGTAAAAATCAGTTTAATATTGGTGCCAGGCTATGCCCAGCATGCCAGATATTAAGCTGTCAAGAACAGAAACTACACATGATCTTAGCCAAAAGGCCGAGAAGCGATAGCTAAACCTTTTCCTAATTTTGGTACATGCCTTGAACACAACAATGAAAAAACAGCTCGCATCATAAAAATTTATATTTATCCGACTGGGTTGAGAGCTGGGTTGCTCCCGGACCAACTTATGAAAGGTCAAGGGGGAAAGTTGAAAAGAGGTAGCCATAATGACACTTCGCCCTAACAAAACTCCCCTGCTGGCTAGTAAATCTATCGTAAGAGTACAGTAGACTACGTTATAACCATCTGCGTTTGTGCCGTTACATACGACATGGGCTTAACGATGTGGACAAAGACAGAATCTGCGGTTCTGCCTTAGGCATTTGAGTAATTCCGCTTCCATTTATATCCTGACTAGCATATAACTATGTACATTACTTTTAAAACACTCGCCCTCGAGCGAGAGTAGAAATATGCTCTTATACCATGTAAAATTTTGCACGCTCACGTTATAATTTATGCAATTCAAACAAAATTTGAAAAATTGACAATTTTCAGAATTTTTTTGGCCCAATGAGTTTTATGGCCAAATCGGCTGGTCAAAACCTACGGAGCGTGTACAGGGTGTCTTAGATGACCATCGATGGCATGATAGCTGCTCACTCAACGTTAGTGGCATATGGTCGAATACCAGCCAGGATACTGATAGATGCTTTTAGCCTAATTGTTGTGATAAAATTATTAAATAGGTAAGTTTTCAAATCTATTTGATAAGTTTCTTTGAATGCACTCTGCGACAGCAGAGAGCACCCCATTTTATGAAAAATGCAAGAAAAAAATTGCACTAACTTAAAAGTTAGGTTTTAGGTCGATTTTCTTCCAAAATGGCCGAATTTCAGCTCCCCCCAAAATTTCAACTGATGATTACTCCACGAACACTGAAGCTAAAGAAGTCGTTTTGGGCTCGTTGGAATTTTTCTGAGTCCAAAATTGTGATACGATATTGAAAAAATAAAATTTAGACAGAAAAGAACAAAAATTTTGAAATTTTCGTTTTTTGCACCACGCTCGATTAGGCTTAACTTTTTGGCATCACCGAGCTTTCAAGAACTCATAACTTTGAACTGGTTCGACCAAATTGGTTCATTTTCTCAGTCCCCCAAGATTTGACGATGGTCTTACGATAGAAATAGAAAAAATTTGGAAGTCTTAAGTTTTTTGGGCAAGTTATGGCCGTTCGCGCAATTCACCAGGCTCAATTAGACTCTTCATACTGACATCTTCACTCTATTAAGATAATTTGCAGGTTCAGAATTTTCAGGTGGACTGCTCCCGATGGTAGTGTAAGACCGGGACAATCCGTGAGTCAACTGAAGCAAGCTTCGGTGTTAACTCGGGAAGTAAAAATCAGTTTAATATTGGTCCCAGGCTATGCCCAGCATGCCAGATATTAAGCTGACAAGAACAGAAACTACACATGATCTTAGCCAAAAGGCCGAGAAGCGATAGCTAAACCTTTTCCTAATTTTGGTACATGCCTTGAACACAACAATGAATAAACAGCTCGCATCATAAAAATTTATATTTATCCGACTGGGTTGAGAGCTGGGTTGCTCCCGGACCAACTTATGAAAGGTCAAGGGGGAAAGTTGAAAAGAGGTAGCCATAATGACACTTCGCCCTAACAAAACTCCCCTGCTGGCTAGTAAATCTATCGTAAGAGTACAGTAGACTACGTTATAACCATCTGCGTTTGTGCCGTTACATACGACATGGGCTTAACGATGTAGACAAAGACAGAATCTGCGGTTCTGCCTTAGGCATTTGAGTAATTCCGCTTCCATTTATATCCTGACTAGCATATAACTATGTACATTACTTTTAAAACACTCGCCCTCGCGCGAGAGTAGAAATATGCTCTTATACCATGTAAAATTTTGCACGCTCACGTTATAATTTATGCAATTCAAACAAAATTTGAAAAATTGACAATTTTCAGAATTTTTTTGGCCCAATGAGTTTTATGGCCAAATCGGCTGGTCAAAACCTACGGAGCGTGTACAGGGTGTCTTAGATGACCATCGATGGCATGATAGCTGCTCACTCAACGTTAGTGGCATATGGTCGAATACCAGCCAGGATACTGATAGATGCTTTTAGCCTAATTGTTGTGATAAACTTATTAAATAGGTAAGTTTTCAAATCTATTTGATAAGTTTCTTTGAATGCACTCTGCGACAGCAGAGAGCACCCCGTTTTATGAAAAATGCAAGAAAAAAATTGCACTAACATAAAAGTTAGGTTTTAGGTCGATTTTCTTCCAAAATGGCCGAATTTCAGCTCCCCCCAAAATTTCAACTGATGATTACTCCACGAACACTGAAGCTAAAGAAGTCGTTTTGGGCTCGTTGGAATTGTTCTGAGTCCAAAATTGTGATACGATATTGAAAAACTAAAATTTAGACAGAAAAGAACAAAAATTTTGAAATTTTCGTTTTTTGCACCACGCTCGATTAGGCTTAACTTTTTGGCATCACCGAGCTTTCAAGAACTCATAACTTTGAACTGGTTCGACCAAATTGGTTCATTTTCTCAGTCCCCCAAGATTTGACAATGGTCTTACGATAGAAATAGAAAAATTTGGAAGTCTTAAGTTTTTTGGGCAAGTTATGGCCGTTCGCGCAATTCACCAGGCTCAATTAGACTCTTCATACTGACATCTTCACTCTATTAAGATAATTTGCAGGTTCAGAATTTTCAGGTGGACTGCTCCCGATGGTAGTGTAAGACCGGGACAATCCGTGAGTCAACTGAAGCAAGCTTCGGTGTTAACTCGGGAAGTAAAAATCAGTTTAATATTGGTGCCAGGCTATGCCCAGCATGCCAGATATTAAGCTGACAAGAACAGATACTACACATGATCTTAGCCAAAAGGCCGAGAAGCGATAGCTAAACCTTTTCCTAATTTTGGTACATGCCTTGAACACAACAATGAAAAAACAGCTCGCATCATAAAAATTTATATTTATCCGACTGGGTTGAGAGCTGGGTTGCTCCCGGACCAACTTATGAAAGGTCAAGGGGGAAAGTTGAAAAGAGGTAGCCATAATGACACTTCGCCCTAACAAAACTCCCCTGCTGGCTAGTAAATCTATCGTAAGAGTACAGTAGACTACGTTATAACCATCTGCGTTTGTGCCGTTACATACGACATGGGCTTAACGATGTGGACAAAGACAGAATCTGCGGTTCTGCCTTAGGCATTTGAGTAATTCCGCTTCCATTTATATCCTGACTAGCATATAACTATGTACATTACTTTTAAAACACTCGCCCTCGCGCGAGAGTAGAAATATGCTCTTATACCATGTAAAATTTTGCACGCTCACGTTTAATTTATGCAATTCAAACAAAATTTGAAAAATTGACAATTTTCAGAATTTTTTTGGCCCAATGAGTTTTATGGCCAAATCGGCTGGTCAAAACCTACGGAGCGTGTACAGGGTGTCTTAGATGACCATCGATGGCATGATAGCTGCTCACTCAACGTTAGTGGCATATGGTCGAATACCAGCCAGGATACTGATAGATGCTTTTAGCCTAATTGTTGTGATAAACTTATTAAATAGGTAAGTTTTCAAATCTATTTGATAAGTTTCTTTGAATGCACTCTGCGACAGCAGAGAGCACCCCATTTTATGAAAAATGCAAGAAAAAAATTGCACTAACTTAAAAGTTAGGTTTTAGGTCGATTTTCTTCCAAAATGGCCGAATTTCAGCTCCCCCCAAAATTTCAACTGATGATTACTCCACGAACACTGAAGCTAAAGAAGTCGTTTTGGGCTCGTTGGAATTGTTCTGAGTCCAAAATTGTGATACGATATTGAAAAAATAAAATTTAGACAGAAAAGAACAAAAATTTTGAAATTTTCGTTTTTTGCACCACGCTCGATTAGGCTTAACTTTTTGGCATCACCGAGCTTTCAAGAACTCATAACTTTGAACTGGTTCGACTAAATTGGTTCATTTTCACAGTCCCCCAAGATTTGACGATGGTCTTACGATAGAAATAGAAAAATTTGGAAGTCTTAAGTTTTTTGGGCAAGTTATGGCCGTTCGCGCAATTCACCAGGCTCAATTAGACTCTTCATACTGACATCTTCACTCTATTAAGATAATTTGCAGGTTCAGAATTTTCAGGTGGACTGCTCCCGATGGTAGTGTAAGACCGGGACAATCCGTGAGTCAACTGAAGCAAGCTTCGGTGTTAACTCGGGAAGTAAAAATCAGTTTAATATTGGTGCCAGGCTATGCCCAGCATGCCAGATATTAAGCTGACAAGAACAGATACTACACATGATCTTAGCCAA
The DNA here is from genome assembly GCF_963678635.1 of Symsagittifera roscoffensis. Lineage (NCBI taxonomy): Eukaryota > Metazoa > Xenacoelomorpha > Acoela > Convolutidae > Symsagittifera > Symsagittifera roscoffensis. Next base: position 32,749,057 of record NC_087067.1, on the reverse strand, counting down.
AAGGCCGAGAAGCGATAGCTAAACCTTTTCCTAATTTTGGTACATGCCTTGAACACAACAATGAAAAAACAGCTCGCATCATAAAAATTTATATTTATCCGACTGGGTTGAGAGCTGGGTTGCTCCCGGACCAACTTATGAAAGGTCAAGGGGGAAAGTTGAAAAGAGGTAGCCATAATGACACTTCGCCCTAACAAAACTCCCCTGCTGGCTAGTAAATCTATCGTAAGAGTACAGTAGACTACGTTATAACCATCTGCGTTTGTGCCGTTACATACGACATGGGCTTAACGATGTGGACAAAGACAGAATCTGCGGTTCTGCCTTAGGCATTTGAGTAATTCCGCTTCCATTTATATCCTGACTAGCATATAACTATGTACATTACTTTTAAAACACTCGCCCTCGCGCGAGAGTAGAAATATGCTCTTATACCATGTAAAATTTTGCACGCTCACGTTATAATTTATGCAATTCAAACAAAATTCGAAAAATTGACAATTTTCAGAATTTTTTTGGCCCAATGAGTTTTATGGCCAAATCGGCTGGTCAAAACCTACGGAGCGTGTACAGGGTGTCTTAGATGACCATCGATGGCATGATAGCTGCTCACTCAACGTTAGTGGCATATGGTCGAATACCAGCCAGGATACTGATAGATGCTTTTAGCCTAATTGTTGTGATAAACTTATTAAATAGGTAAGTTTTCAAATCTATTTGATAAGTTTCTTTGAATGCACTCTGCGACAGCAGAGAGCACCCCATTTTATGAAAAATGCAAGAAAAAAATTGCACTAACTTAAAAGTTAGGTTTTAGGTCGATTTTCTTCCAAAATGGCCGAATTTCAGCTCCCCCCAAAATTTCAACTGATGATTACTCCACGAACACTGAAGCTAAAGAAGTCGTTTTGGGCTCGTTGGAATTGTTCTGAGTCCAAAATTGTGATACGATATTGAAAAAATAAAATTTAGACAGAAAAAAACAAAAATTTTGAAATTTTCGTTTTTTGCACCACGCTCGATTAGGCTTAACTTTTTGGCATCACCGAGCTTTCAAGAACTCATAACTTTGAACTGGTTCGACCAAATTGGTTCATTTTCTCAGTCCCCCAAGATTTGACGATGGTCTTACGATAGAAATAGAAAAATTTGGAAGTCTTAAGTTTTTTGGGCAAGTTATGGCCGTTCGCGCAATTCACCAGGCTCAATTAGACTCTTCATACTGACATCTTCACTCTATTAAGATAATTTGCAGGTTCAGAATTTTCAGGTGGACTGCTCCCGATGGTAGTGTAAGACCGGGACAATCCGTGAGTCAACTGAAGCAAGCTTCGGTGTTAACTCGGGAAGTAAAAATCAGTTTAATATTGGTGCCAGGCTATGCCCAGCATGCCAGATATTAAGCTGTCAAGAACAGAAACTACACATGATCTTAGCCAAAAGGCCGAGAAGCGATAGCTAAACCTTTTCCTAATTTTGGTACATGCCTTGAACACAACAATGAAAAAACAGCTCGCATCATAAAAATTTATATTTATCCGACTGGGTTGAGAGCTGGGTTGCTCCCGGACCAACTTATGAAAGGTCAAGGGGGAAAGTTGAAAAGAGGTAGCCATAATGACACTTCGCCCTAACAAAACTCCCCTGCTGGCTAGTACATCTATCGTAAGAGTACAGTAGACTACGTTATAACCATCTGCGTTTGTGCCGTTACATACGACATGGGCTTAACGATGTGGACAAAGACAGAATCTGCGGTTCTGCCTTAGGCATTTGAGTAATTCCGCTTCCATTTATATCCTGACTAGCATATAACTATGTACATTACTTTTAAAACACTCGCCCTCGCGCGAGAGTAGAAATATGCTCTTAAACCATCTAAAATTTTGCACGCTCACGTTATAATTTATGCAATTCAAACAAAATTTGAAAAATTGACAATTTTCAGAATTTTTTTGGCCCAATGAGTTTTATGGCCAAATCGGCTGGTCAAAACCTACGGAGCGTGTACAGGGTGTCTTAGATGACCATCGATGGCATGATAGCTGCTCACTCAACGTTAGTGGCATATGGTCGAATACCAGCCAGGATACTGATAGATGCTTTTAGCCTAATTGTTGTGATAAACTTATTAAATAGGTAAGTTTTCAAATCTATTTGATAAGTTTCTTTGAATGCACTCTGCGAAAGCAGAGAGCACCCCATTTTATGAAAAATGCAAGAAAAAAATTGCACTAACTTAAAAGTTAGGTTTTAGGTCGATTTTCTTCCAAAATGGCCGAATTTCAGCTCCCCCCAAAATTTCAACTGATGATTACTCCACGAACACTGAAGCTAAAGAAGTCGTTTTGGGCTCGTTGGAATTGTTCTGAGTCCAAAATTGTGATACGATATTGAAAAAATAAAATTTAGACAGAAAAGAACAAAAATTTTGAAATTTTCGTTTTTTGCACCACGCTCGATTAGGCTTAACTTTTTGGCATCACCGAGCTTTCAAGAACTCATAACTTTGAACTGGTTCGACCAAATTGGTTCATTTTCTCAGTCCCCCAAGATTTGACGATGGTCTTACGATAGAAATAGAAAAATTTGGAAGTCTTAAATTTTTTGGGCAAGTTATGGCCGTTCGCGCAATTCACCAGGCTCAATTAGACTCTTCATACTGACATCTTCACTCTATTAAGATAATTTGCAGGTTCAGAATTTTCAGGTGGACTGCTCCCGATGGTAGTGTAAGACAGGGACAATCCGTGAGTCAACTGAAGCAAGCTTCGGTGTTAACTCGGGAAGTAAAAATCAGTTTAATATTGGTGCCAGGCTATGCCCAGCATGCCAGATATTAAGCTGTCAAGAACAGAAACTACACATGATCTTAGCCAAAAGGCCGAGAAGCGATAGCTAAACCTTTTCCTAATTTTGGTACATGCCTTGAACACAACAATGAAAAAACAGCTCGCATCATAAAAATTTATATTTATCCGACTGGGTTGAGAGCTGGGTTGCTCCCGGACCAACTTATGAAAGGTCAAGGGGGAAAGTTGAAAAGAGGTAGCCATAATGACACTTCGCCCTAACAAAACTCCCCTGCTGGCTAGTACATCTATCGTAAGAGTACAGTAGACTACGTTATAACCATCTGCGTTTGTGCCGTTACATACGACATGGGCTTAACGATGTGGACAAAGACAGAATCTGCGGTTCTGCCTTAGGCATTTGAGTAATTCCGCTTCCATTTATATCCTGACTAGCATATAACTATGTACATTACTTTTAAAACACTCGCCCTCGCGCGAGAGTAGAAATATGCTCTTAAACCATCTAAAATTTTGCACGCTCACGTTATAATTTATGCAATTCAAACAAAATTTGAAAAATTGACAATTTTCAGAATTTTTTTGGCCCAATGAGTTTTATGGCCAAATCGGCTGGTCAAAACCTACGGAGCGTGTACAGGGTGTCTTAGATGACCATCGATGGCATGATAGCTGCTCACTCAACGTTAGTGGCATATGGTCGAATACCAGCCAGGATACTGATAGATGCTTTTAGCCTAATTGTTGTGATAAACTTATTAAATAGGTAAGTTTTCAAATCTATTTGATAAGTTTCTTTGAATGCACTCTGCGAAAGCAGAGAGCACCCCATTTTATGAAAAATGCAAGAAAAAAATTGCACTAACTTAAAAGTTAGGTTTTAGGTCGATTTTCTTCCAAAATGGCCGAATTTCAGCTCCCCCCAAAATTTCAACTGATGATTACTCCACGAACACTGAAGCTAAAGAAGTCGTTTTGGGCTCGTTGGAATTGTTCTGAGTCCAAAATTGTGATACGATATTGAAAAAATAAAATTTAGACAGAAAAGAACAAAAATTTTGAAATTTTCGTTTTTTGCACCACGCTCGATTAGGCTTAACTTTTTGGCATCACCGAGCTTTCAAGAACTCATAACTTTGAACTGGTTCGACCAAATTGGTTCATTTTCTCAGTCCCCCAAGATTTGACGATGGTCTTACGATAGAAATAGAAAAATTTGGAAGTCTTAAATTTTTTGGGCAAGTTATGGCCGTTCGCGCAATTCACCAGGCTCAATTAGACTCTTCATACTGACATCTTCACTCTATTAAGATAATTTGCAGGTTCAGAATTTTCAGGTGGACTGCTCCCGATGGTAGTGTAAGACAGGGACAATCCGTGAGTCAACTGAAGCAAGCTTCGGTGTTAACTCGGGAAGTAAAAATCAGTTTAATATTGGTGCCAGGCTATGCCCAGCATGCCAGATATTAAGCTGTCAAGAACACAAACTACACATGATCTTAGCCAAAAGGCCGAGAAGCGATAGCTAAACCTTTTCCTAATTTTGGTACATGCCTTGAACACAACAATGAAAAAACAGCTCGCATCATAAAAATTTATATTTATCCGACTGGGTTGAGAGCTGGGTTGCTCCCGGACCAACTTATGAAAGGTCAAGGGGGAAAGTTGAAAAGAGGTAGCCATAATGACACTTCGCCCTAACAAAACTCCCCTGCTGGCTAGTACATCTATCGTAAGAGTACAGTAGACTACGTTATAACCATCTGCGTTTGTGCCGTTACATACGACATGGGCTTAACGATGTGGACAAAGACAGAATCTGCGGTTCTGCCTTAGGCATTTGAGTAATTCCGCTTCCATTTATATCCTGACTAGCATATAACTATGTACATTACTTTTAAAACACTCGCCCTCGCGCGAGAGTAGAAATATGCTCTTAAACCATCTAAAATTTTGCACGCTCACGTTATAATTTATGCAATTCAAACAAAATTTGAAAAATTGACAATTTTCAGAATTTTTTTGGCCCAATGAGTTTTATGGCCAAATCGGCTGGTCAAAACCTACGGAGCATGTACAGGGTGTCTTAGATGACCATCGATGGCATGATAGCTGCTCACTCAACGTTAGTGGCATATGGTCGAATACCAGCCAGGATACTGATAGATGCTTTTAGCCTAATTGTTGTGATAAACTTATTAAATAGGTAAGTTTTCAAATCTATTTGATAAGTTTCTTTGAATGCACTCTGCGACAGCAGAGAGCACTCCATTTTATGAAAAATGCAAGAAAAAAATTGCACTAACTTGAAAAATAGGTTTTAGGTCGATTTTCTTCCAAAATGGCCGAATTTCAGCTCCCCCAAAATTTCAACTGATGATTACTCCACGAACACTGAAGCTAAAGAAGTCGTTTTGGGCTCGTTGGAATTGTTCTGAGTCCAAAATTGTGATACGATATTGAAAAAATAAAATTTAGACAGAAAAGAACAAAAATTTTGAAATTTTCGTTTTTTGCACCACGCTCGATTAGGCTTAACTTTTTGGCATCACCGAGCTTTCAAGAACTCATAACTTTGAACTGGTTCGACCAAATTGGTTCATTTTCTCAGTCCCCCAAGATTTGACGATGGTCTTACGATAGAAATAGAAAAATTTGGAAGTCTTAAGTTTTTTGGGCAAGTTATGGCCGTTCGCGCAATTCACCAGGCTCAATTAGACTTTTCATACTGACATCTTCACTCTATTAAGATAATTTGCAGGTTCAGAATTTTCAGGTGGACTGCTCCCGATGGTAGTGTAAGACCGGGACAATCCGTGAGTCAGCTGAAGCAAGCTTCGGTGTTAACTCGGGAAGTAAAAATCAGTATAATATTGGTGCCAGGCTATGCCCAGCATGCCAGATATTAAGCTGTCAAGAACAGAAACTACACATGATCTTAGCCAAAAGGCCGAGAAGCGATAGCTAAACCTTTTCCTAATTTTGGTACATGCCTTGAACACAACAATGAAAAAACAGCTCGCATCATAAAAATTTATATTTATCCGACTGGGTTGAGAGCTGGGTTGCTCCCGGACCAACTTATGAAAGGTCAAGGGGGAAAGTTGAAAAGAGGTAGCCATAATGACACTTCGCCCTAACAAAACTCCCCTGCTGGCTAGTACATCTATCGTAAGAGTACAGTAGACTACGTTATAACCATCTGCGTTTGTGCCGTTACATACGACATGGGCTTAACGATGTGGACAAAGACAGAATCTGCGGTTCTGCCTTAGGCATTTGAGTAATTCCGCTTCCATTTATATCCTGACTAGCATATAACTATGTACATTACTTTTAAAACACTCGCCCTCGCGCGAGAGTAGAAATATGCTCTTAAACCATGTAAAATTTTGCACGCTCGCGTTATAATTTATGCAATTCAAACAAAATTTGAAAAATTGACAATTTTCAGAATTTTTTTGGCCCAATGAGTTTTATGGCCAAATCGGCTGGTCAAAACCTACGGAGCGTGTACAGGGTGTCTTAGATGACCATCGATGGCATGATAGCTGCTCACTCAACGTTAGTGGCATATGGTCGAATACCAGCCAGGATACTGATAGATGCTTTTAGCCTAATTGTTGTGATAAACTTATTAAATAGGTAAGTTTTCAAATCTATTTGATAAGTTTCTTTGAATGCACTCTGCGACAGCAGAGAGCACCCCATTTTATGAAAAATGCAAGAAAAAAATTGCACTAACTTAAAAGTTAGGTTTTAGGTCGATTTTCTTCCAAAATGGCCGAATTTCAGCTCCCCCCAAAATTTCAACTGATGATTACTCCACGAACACTGAAGCTAAAGAAGTCGTTTTGTGCTCGTTGGAATTGTTCTGAGTCCAAAATTGTGATACGATATTGAAAAAATAAAATTTAGACAGAAAAGAACAAAAATTTTGAAATTTTCGTTTTTTGCACCACGCTCGATTAGGCTTAACTTTTTGGCATCACCGAGCTTTCAAGAACTCATAACTTTGAACTGGTTCGACCAAATGGGTTCATTTTCTCAGTCCCCCAAGATTTGACGATGGTCTTACGATAGAAATAGAAAAATTTGAAAGTCTTAAATTTTTTGGGCAAGTTATGGCCGTTCGCGCAATTCACCAGGCTCAATTAGACTCTTCATACTGACATCTTCACTCTATTAAGATAATTTGCAGGTTCAGAATTTTCAGGTGGACTGCTCCCGATGGTAGTGTAAAACCGGGACAATCCGTGAGTCAACTGAAGCAAGCTTCGGTGTTAACTCGGGAAGTAAAAATCAGTTTAATATTGGTGCCAGGCTATGCCCAGCATGCCAGATATTAAGCTGTCAAGAACACAAACTACACATGATCTTAGCCAAAAGGCCGAGAAGCGATAGCTAAACCTTTTCCTAATTTTGGTACATGCCTTGAACACAACAATGAAAAAACAGCTCGCATCATAAAAACTTATATTTATCCGACTGGGTTGAGAGCTGGGTTGCTCCCGGACCAACTTATGAAAGGTCAAGGGGGAAAGTTGAAAAGAGGTAGCCATAATGACACTTCGCCCTAACAAAACTCCCCTGCTGGCTAGTACATCTATCGTAAGAGTACAGTAGACTACGTTATAACCATCTGCGTTTGTGCCGTTACATACGACATGGGCTTAACGATGTGGACAAAGACAGAATCTGCGGTTCTGCCTTAGGCATTTGAGTAATTCCGCTTCCATTTATATCCTGACTAGCATATAACTATGTACATTACTTTTAAAACACTCGCCCTCGCGCGAGAGTAGAAATATGCTCTTAAATCATCTAAAATTTTGCACGCTCACGTTATAATTTATGCAATTCAAACAAAATTTGAAAAATTGACAATTTTCAGAATTTTTTTGGCCCAATGAGTTTTATGGCCAAATCGGCTGGTCAAAACCTACGGAGCATGTACAGGGTGTCTTAGATGACCATCGATGGCATGATAGCTGCTCACTCAACGTTAGTGGCATATGGTCGAATACCAGCCAGGATACTGATAGATGCTTTTAGCCTAATTGTTGTGATAAACTTATTAAATAGGTAAGTTTTCAAATATATTTGATAAGTTTCTTTGAATGCACTCTGCGACAGCAGAGAGCACCCCATTTTATGAAAAATGCAAGAAAAAAATTGCACTAACTTGAAAAATAGGTTTTAGGTCGATTTTCTTCCAAAATGGCCGAATTTCAGCTCCCCCAAAATTTCAACTGATGATTACTCCACGAACACTGAAGCTAAAGAAGTCGTTTTGGGCTCGTTGGAATTGTTCTGAGTCCAAAATTGTGATACGATATTGAAAAAATAAAATTTAGACAGAAAAGAACAAAAATTTTGAAATTTTCGTTTTTTGCACCACGCTCGATTAGGCTTAACTTTTTGGCATCACCGAGCTTTCAAGAACTCATAACTTTGAACTGGTTCGACCAAATTGGTTCATTTTCTCAGTCCCCCAAGATTTGACGATGGTCTTACGATAGAAATAGAAAAATTTGGAAGTCTTAAATTTTTTGGGCAAGTTATGGCCGTTCGCGCAATTCACCAGGCTCAATTAGACTCTTCATACTGACATCTTCACTCTATTAAGATAATTTGCAGGTTCAGAATTTTCAGGTGGACTGCTCCCGATGGTAGTGTAAAACCGGGACAATCCGTGAGTCAACTGAAGCAAGCTTCGGTGTTAACTCGGGAAGTAAAAATCAGTTTAATATTGGTGCCAGGCTATGCCCAGCATGCCAGATATTAAGCTGTCAAGAACACAAACTACACATGATCTTAGCCAAAAGGCCGAGAAGCGATAGCTAAACCTTTTCCTAATTTTGGTACATGCCTTGAACACAACAATGAAAAAACAGCTCGCATCATAAAAACTTATATTTATCCGACTGGGTTGAGAGCTGGGTTGCTCCCGGACCAACTTATGAAAGGTCAAGGGGGAAAGTTGAAAAGAGGTAGCCATAATGACACTTCGCCCTAACAAAACTCCCCTGCTGGCTAGTACATCTATCGTAAGAGTACAGTAGACTACGTTATAACCATCTGCGTTTGTGCCGTTACATACGACATGGGCTTAACGATGTGGACAAAGACAGAATCTGCGGTTCTGCCTTAGGCATTTGAGTAATTCCGCTTCCATTTATATCCTGACTAGCATATAACTATGTACATTACTTTTAAAACACTCGCCCTCGCGCGAGAGTAGAAATATGCTCTTAAACCATCTAAAATTTTGCACGCTCACGTTATAATTTGTGCAATTCAAACAAAATTTGAAAAATTGACAATTTTCAGAATTTTTTTGGCCCAATGAGTTTTATGGCCAAATCCGCTGGTCAAAACCTACGGAGCATGTACAGGGTGTCTTAGATGACCATCGATGGCATGATAGCTGCTCACTCAACGTTAGTGGCATATGGTCGAATACCAGCCAGGATACTGATAGATGCTTTTAGCCTAATTGTTGTGATAAACTTATTAAATAGGTAAGTTTTCAAATCTATTTGATAAATTTCTTTGAATGCACTCTGCGACAGCAGAGAGCACCCCATTTTATGAAAAATGCAAGAAAAAAATTGCACTAACTTGAAAAATAGGTTTTAGGTCGATTTTCTTCCAAAATGGCCGAATTTCAGCTCCCCCAAAATTTCAACTGATGATTACTCCACGAACACTGAAGCTAAAGAAGTCGTTTTGGGCTCGTTGGAATTGTTCTGAGTCCAAAATTGTGATACGATATTGAAAAAATAAAATTTAGACAGAAAAGAACAAAAATTTTGAAATTTTCGTTTTTTGCACCACGCTCGATTAGGCTTAACTTTTTGGCATCACCGAGCTTTCAAGAACTCATAACTTTGAACTGGTTCGACCAAATTGGTTCATTTTCTCAGTCGCCCAAGATTTGACGATGGTCTTACAATAGAAATAGAAAAATTTGGAAGTCTTAAGTTTTTTGGGCAAGTTATGGCCGTTCGCGCAATTCACCAGGCTCAATTAGACTCTTCATACTGACATCTTCACTCTATTAAGATAATTTGCAGGTTCAGAATTTTCAGGTGGACTGCTCCCGATGGTAGTGTAAGACCGGGACAATCCGTGAGTCAACTGAAGCAAGCTTCGGTGTTAACTCGGGAAGTAAAAATCAGTTTAATATTGGTGCCAGGCTATGCCCAGCATGCCAGATATTAAGCTGACAAGAACAGATACTACACATGATCTTAGCCAAAAGGCCGAGAAGCGATAGCTAAACCTTTTCCTAATTTTGGTACATGCCTTGAACACAACAATGAAAAAACAGCTCGCATCATAAAAATTTATATTTATCCGACTGGGTTGAGAGCTGGGTTGCTCCCGGACCAACTTATGAAAGGTCAAGGGGGAAAGTTGAAAAGAGGTAGCCATAATGACACTTCGCCCTAACAAAACTCCCCTGCTGGCTAGTAAATCTATCGTAAGAGTACAGTAGACTACGTTATAACCATCTGCGTTTGTGCCGTTACATACGACATGGGCTTAACGATGTAGACAAAGACAGAATCTGCGGTTCTGCCTTAGGCATTTGAGTAATTCCGCTTCCATTTATATCCTGACTAGCATATAACTATGTACATTACTTTTAAAACACTCGCCCTCGCGCGAGAGTAGAAATATGCTCTTATACCATGTAAAATTTTGCACGCTCACGTTATAATTTATGCAATTCAAACAAAATTTGAAAAATTGACAATTTTCAGAATTTTTTCGGCCCAATGAGTTTTATGGCCAAATCGGCTGGTCAAAACCTACGGAGCGTGTACAGGGTGTCTTAGATGACCATCGATGGCATGATAGCTGCTCACTCAACGTTAGTGGCATATGGTCGAATACCAGCCAGGATACTGATAGATGCTTTTAGCCTAATTGTTGTGATAAACTTATTAAATAGGTAAGTTTTCAAATCTATTTGATAAGTTTCTTTGAATGCACTCTGCGACAGCAGAGAGCACCCCATTTTATGAAAAATGCAAGAAAAAAATTGCACTAACATAAAAGTTAGGTTTTAGGTCGATTTTCTTCCAAAATGGCCGAATTTCAGCTCCCCCCAAAATTTCAACTGATGATTACTCCACGAACACTGAAGCTAAAGAAGTCGTTTTGGGCTCGTTGGAATTGTTCTGAGTCCAAAATTGTGATACGATATTGAAAAAATAAAATTTAGACAGAAAAGAACAAAAATTTTGAAATTTTCGTTTTTTGCACCACGCTCGATTAGGCTTAACTTTTTGGCATCACCGAGCTTTCAAGAACTCATAACTTTGAACTGGTTCGACCAAATTGGTTCATTTTCTCAGTCCCCCAAGATTTGACGATGGTCTTACGATAGAAATAGAAAAATTTGGAAGTCCTAAGTTTTTTGGGCAAGTTATGGCCGTTCGCGCAATTCACCAGGCTCAATTAGACTCTTCATACTGACATCTTCACTCTATTAAGATAATTTGCAGGTTCAGAATTTTCAGGTGGACTGCTCCCGATGGTAGTGTAAGACCGGGACAATCCGTGAGTCAACTGAAGCAAGCTTCGGTGTTAACTATGGAAGTAAAAATCAGTTTAATATTGGTGCCAGATATTACGCTGACAAGAACAAATACTACACATGATCTTAGCCAAAAGGCCGAGAAGCGATAGCTAAACCTTTTCCTAATTTTGGTACATGCCTTGAACACAACAATGAAAAAACAGCTCGCATCATAAAAATTTATATTTATCCGACTGGGTTGAGAGCTGGGTTGCTCCCGGACCAACTTATGAAAGGTCAAGGGGGAAAGTTGAAAAGAGGTAGCCATAATGACACTTCGCCCTAACAAAACTCCCCTGCTGGCTAGTAAATCTATCGTAAGAGTACAGTAGACTACGTTATAATCATCTGCGTTTGTGCCGTTACATACGACATGGGCTTAACGATGTAGACAAAGACAGAATCTGCGGTTCTGCCTTAGGCATTTGAGTAATTCCGCTTCCATTTATATCCTGACTAGCATATAACTATGTACATTACTTTTAAAACACTCGCCCTCGCGCGAGAGTAGAAATATGCTCTTATACCATGTAAAATTTTGCACGCTCACGTTATAATTTATGCAATTCAAACAAAATTTGAAAAATTGACAATTTTCAGAATTTTTTTGGCCCAATGAGTTTTATGGCCAAATCGGCTGGTCAAAACCTACGGAGCATGTACAGGGTGTCTTAGATGACCATCGATGGCATGATAGCTGCTCACTCAACGTTAGTGGCATATGGTCGAATACCAGCCAGGATACTGATAGATGCTTTTAGCCTAATTGTTGTGATAAACTTATTAAATAGGTAAGTTTTCAAATCTATTTGATAAGTTTCTTTGAATGCACTCTGCGACAGCAGAGAGCACCCCATTTTATGAAAAATGCAAGAAAAAAATTGCACTAACTTGAAAAATAGGTTTTAGGTCGATTTTCTTCCAAAATGGCCGAATTTCAGCTCCCCCAAAATTTCAACTGATGATTACTCCACGAACACTGAAGCTAAAGAAGTCGTTTTGGGCTCGTTGGAATTGTTCTGAGTCCAAAATTGTGATACGATATTGAAAAAATAAAATTTAGAAAGAAAAGAACAAAAATTTTGAAATTTTCGTTTTTTGCACCACGCTCGATTAGGCTTAACTTTTTGGCATCACCGAGCTTTCAAGAACTCATAACTTTGAACTGGTTCGACCAAATTGGTTCATTTTCTCAGTCCCCCAAGATTTGACGATGGTCTTACAATAGAAATAGAAAAATTTGGAAGTCTTAAGTTTTTTGGGCAAGTTATGGCCGTTCGCGCAATTCACCAGGCTCAATTAGACTCTTCATACTGACATCTTCACTCTATTAAGATAATTTGCAGGTTCAGAATTTTCAGGTGGACTGCTCCCGATGGTAGTGTAAGACCGGGACAATCCGTGAGTCAACTGAAGCAAGCTTCGGTGTTAACTCGGGAAGTAAAAATCAGTTTAATATTGGTTCCAGGCTATGCCCAGCATGCCAGATATTAAGCTGACAAGAACAGATACTACACATGATCTTAGCCAAAAGGCCGAGAAGCGATAGCTAAACATTTTCCTAATTTTGGTACATGCCTTGAACAGAACAATGAAAAAACAGCTCGCATCATAAAAATTTATATTTATCCGACTGGGTTGAGAGCTGGGTTGCTCCCGGACCAACTTATGAAAGGTCAAGGGGGAAAGTTGAAAAGAGGTAGCCATAATGACACTTCGCCCTAACAAAACTCCCCTGCTGGCTAGTAAATCTATCGTAAGAGTACAGTAGACTACGTTATAACCATCTGCGTTTGTGCCGTTACATACGACATGGGCTTAACGATGTAGACAAAGACAGAATCTGCGGTTCTGCCTTAGGCATTTGAGTAATTCCGCTTCCATTTATATCCTGACTAGCATATAACTATGTACATTACTTTTAAAACACTCGCCCTCGCGCGAGAGTAGAAATATGCTCTTATACCATGTAAAATTTTGCACGCTCACGTTATAATTTATGCAATTCAAACAAAATTTGAAAAATTGACAATTTTCAGAATTTTTTCGGCCCAATGAGTTTTATGGCCAAATCGGCTGGTCAAAACCTACGGAGCGTGTACAGGGTGTCTTAGATGACCATCGATGGCATGATAGCTGCTCACTCAACGTTAGTGGCATATGGTCGAATACCAGCCAGGATACTGATAGATGCTTTTAGCCTAATTGTTGTGATAAACTTATTAAATAGGTAAGTTTTCAAATCTATTTGATAAGTTTCTTTGAATGCACTCTGCGACAGCAGAGAGCACCCCATTTTATGAAAAATGCAAGAAAAAAATTGCACTAACATAAAAGTTAGGTTTTAGGTCGATTTTCTTCCAAAATGGCCGAATTTCAGCTCCCCCCAAAATTTCAACTGATGATTACTCCACGAACACTGAAGCTAAAGAAGTCGTTTTGGGCTCGTTGGAATGGTTCTGAGTCCAAAATTGTGATACGATATTGAAAAAATAAAATTTAGACAGAAAAGAACAAAAATTTTGAAATTTTCGTTTTTTGCACCACGCTCGATTAGGCTTAACTTTTTGGCATCACCGAGCTTTCAAGAACTCATAACTTTGAACTGGTTCGACCAAATTGGTTCATTTTCTCAGTCCCCCAAGATTTGACGATGGTCTTACGATAGAAATAGAAAAATTTGGAAGTCCTAAGTTTTTTGGGCAAGTTATGGCCGTTCGCGCAATTCACCAGGCTCAATTAGACTCTTCATACTGACATCTTCACTCTATTAAGATAATTTGCAGGTTCAGAATTTTCAGGTGGACTGCTCCCGATGGTAGTGTAAGACCGGGACAATCCGTGAGTCAACTGAAGCAAGCTTCGGTGTTAACTATGGAAGTAAAAATCAGTTTAATATTGGTGCCAGATATTACGCTGACAAGAACAGATACTACACATGATCTTAGCCAAAAGGCCGAGAAGCGATAGCTAAACCTTTTCCTAATTTTGGTACATGCCTTGAACACAACAATGAAAAAACAGCTCGCATCATAAAAATTTATATTTATCCGACTGGGTTGAGAGCTGGGTTGCTCCCGGACCAACTTATGAAAGGTCAAGGGGGAAAGTTGAAAAGAGGTAGCCATAATGACACTTCGCCCTAACAAAACTCCCCTGCTGGCTAGTAAATCTATCGTAAGAGTACAGTAGACTACGTTATAACCATCTGCGTTTGTGCCGTTACATACGACATGGGCTTAACGATGTGGACAAAGACAGAATCTGCGGTTCTGCCTTAGGCATTTGAGTAATTCCGCTTCCATTTATATCCTGACTAGCATATAACTATGTACATTACTTTTAAAACACTCGCCCTCGCGCGAGAGTAGAAATATGCTCTTATACCATGTAAAATTTTGCACGCTCACGTTATAATTTATGCAATTCAAACAAAATTTGAAAAATTGACAATTTTCAGAATTTTTTTGGCCCAATGAGTTTTATGGCCAAATCGGCTGGTCAAAACCTACGGGGTGTCTTAGATGACCATCGATGGCATGATAGCTGCTCACTCAACGTTAGTGGCATATGGTCGAATACCAGCCAGGATACTGATAGATGCATTTAGCCTAATTGTTGTGATAAACTTATTAAATAGGTAAGTTTTCAAATCTATTTGATAAGTTTCTTTGAATGCACTCTGCGACAGCAGAGAGCACCCCATTTTACGAAAAATGCAAGAAAAAAATTGCACTAACTTAAAAGTTAGGTTTTAGGTCGATTTTCTTCCAAAATGGCCGAATTTCAGCTCCCCCCAAAATTTCAACTGATGATTACTCCACGAACACTGAAGCTAAAGAAGTCGTTTTGGGCTCGTTGGAATTGTTCTGAGTCCAAAATTGTGATACGATATTGAAAAAATAAAATTTAGACAGAAAAGAACAAAAATTTTGAAATTTTCGTTTTTTGCACCACGCTCGATTAGGCTTAACTTTTTGGCATCACCGAGCTTTCAAGAACTCATAACTTTGAACTGGTTCGACCAAATTGGTTCATTTTCTCAGTCCCCCAAGATTTGACGATGGTCTTACAATAGAAATAGAAAAATTTGGAAGTCTTAAGTTTTTTGGGCAAGTTATGGCCGTTCGCGCAATTCACCAGGCTCAATTAGACTCTTCATACTGACATCTTCACTCTATTAAGATAATTTGCAGGTTCAGAATTTTCAGGTGGACTGCTCTCGATGGTAGTGTAAGACCGGGACAATCCGTGAGTCAACTGAAGCAAGCTTCGGTGTTAACTCGGGAAGTAAAAATCAGTTTAATATTGGTGCCAGGCTATGCACAGCATGCCAGATATTAAGCTGACAAGAACAGATACTACACATGATCTTAGCCAAAAGGCCGAGAAGCGATAGCTAAACCTTTTCCTAATTTTGGCACATGCCTTGAACACAACAATGAAAAAACAGCTCGCATCATAAAAATTTATATTTATCCGACTGGGTTGAGAGCTGGGTTGCTCCCGGACCAACTTATGAAAGGTCAAGGGGGAAAGTTGAAAAGAGGTAGCCATAATGACACTTCGCCCTAACAAAACTCCCCTGCTGGCTAGTAAATCTATCGTAAGAGTACAGTAGACTACGTTATAACCATCTGCGTTTGTGCCGTTACATACGACATGGGCTTAACGATGTAGACAAAGACAGAATCTGCGGTTCTGCCTTAGGCATTTGAGTAATTCCGCTTCCATTTATATCCTGACTAGCATATAACTATGTACATTACTTTTAAAACACTCGCCCTCGCGCGAGAGTAGAAATATGCTCTTATACCATGTAAAATTTTGCACGCTCACGTTATAATTTATGCAATTCAAACAAAATTTGAAAAATTGACAATTTTCAGAATTTTTTCGGCCCAATGAGTTTTATGGCCAAATCGGCTGGTCAAAACCTACGGAGCGTGTACAGGGTGTCTTAGATGACCATCGATGGCATGATAGCTGCTCACTCAACGTTAGTGGCATATGGTCGAATACCAGCCAGGATACTGATAGATGCTTTTAGCCTAATTGTTGTGATAAACTTATTAAATAGGTAAGTTTTCAAATCTATTTGATAAGTTTCTTTGAATGCACTCTGCGACAGCAGAGAGCACCCCATTTTATGAAAAATGCACGAAAAAAATTGCACAAACTTAAAAGTTAAGTTTTAGGTCGATTTTCTTCCAAAATGGCCGAATTTCAGCTCCCCCCAAAATTTCAACTGATGATTACTCCACGAACACTGAAGCTAAAGAAGTCGTTTTGGGCTCGTTGGAATTGTTCTGAGTCCAAAATTGTGATACGATATTGAAAAAATAAAATTTAGACAGAAAAGAACAAAAATTTTGAAATTTTCGTTTTTTGCACCACGCTCGATTAGGCTTAACTTTTTGGCATCACCGAGCTTTCAAGAACTCATAACTTTGAACTGGTTCGACCAAATTGGTTCATTTTCTCAGTCCCCCAAGATTTGACGATGGTCTTACGATAGAAATAGAAAAATTTGGAAGTCCTAAGTTTTTTGGGCAAGTTATGGCCGTTCGCGCAATTCACCAGGCTCAATTAGACTCTTCATACTGACATCTTCACTCTATTAAGATAATTTGCAGGTTCAGAATTTTCAGGTGGACTGCTCCCGATGGTAGTGTAAGACCGGGACAATCCGTGAGTCAACTGAAGCAAGCTTCGGTGTTAACTATGGAAGTAAAAATCAGTTTAATATTGGTGCCAGATATTACGCTGACAAGAACAGATACTACACATGATCTTAGCCAAAAGGCCGAGAAGCGATAGCTAAACCTTTTCCTAATTTTGGTACATGCCTTGAACACAACAATGAAAAAACAGCTCGCATCATAAAAATTTATATTTATCCGACTGGGTTGAGAGCTGGGTTGCTCCCGGACCAACTTATGAAAGGTCAAGGGGGAAAGTTGAAAAGAGGTAGCCATAATGACACTTCGCCCTAACAAAACTCCCCTGCTGGCTAGTAAATCTATCGTAAGAGTACAGTAGACTACGTTATAACCATCTGCGTTTGTGCCGTTACATACGACATGGGCTTAACGATGTGGACAAAGACAGAATCTGCGGTTCTGCCTTAGGCATTTGAGTAATTCCGCTTCCATTTATATCCTGACTAGCATATAACTATGTACATTACTTTTAAAACCATCGCCCTCGCGCGAGAGTAGAAATATGCTCTTATACCATGTAAAATTTTGCACGCTCACGTTATAATTTATGCAATTCAAACAAAATTTGAAAAATTGACAATTTTCAGAATTTTTTTGGCCCAATGAGTTTTATGGCCAAATCGGCTGGTCAAAACCTACGGAGCGTGTACAGGGTGTCTTAGATGACCATCGATGGCATGATAGCTGCTCACTCAACGTTAGTGGCATATGGTCGAATACCAGCCAGGATACTGATAGATGCATTTAGCCTAATTGTTCTGATAAACTTATTAAATAGGTAAGTTTTCAAATCTATTTGATAAGTTTCTTTGAATGCACTCTGCGACAGCAGAGAGCACCCCATTTTACGAAAAATGCAAGAAAAAAATTGCACTAACTTAAAAGTTAGGTTTTAGGTCGATTTTCTTCCAAAATGGCCGAATTTCAGCTCCCCCCAAAATTTCAACTGATGATTACTCCACGAACACTGAAGCTAAAGAAGTCGTTTTGGGCTCGTTGGAATTGTTCTGAGTCCAAAATTGTGATACGATATTGAAAAAATAAAATTTAGACAGAAAAGAACAAAAATTTTGAAATTTTCGTTTTTTGCACCACGCTCGATTAGGCTTAACTTTTTGGCATCACCGAGCTTTCAAGAACTCATAACTTTGAACTGGTTCGACCAAATTGGTTCATTTTCTCAGTCCCCCAAGATTTGACGATGGTCTTACAATAGAAATAGAAAAATTTGGAAGTCTTAAGTTTTTTGGGCAAGTTATGGCCGTTCGCGCAATTCACCAGGCTCAATTAGACTCTTCATACTGACATCTTCACTCTATTAAGATAATTTGCAGGTTCAGAATTTTCAGGTGGACTGCTCCCGATGGTAGTGTAAGACCGGGACAATCCGTGAGTAAACTGAAGCAAGCTTCGGTGTTAACTCGGGAAGTAAAAATCAGTTTAATATTGGTGCCAGGCTATGCACAGCATGCCAGATATTAAGCTGACAAGAACAGATACTACACATGATCTTAGCCAAAAGGCCGAGAAGCGATAGCTAAACCTTTTCCTAATTTTGGTACATGCCTTGAACACAACAATGAAAAAACAGCTCGCATCATAAAAATTTATATTTATCCGACTGGGTTGAGAGCTGGGTTGCTCCCGGACCAACTTATGAAAGGTCAAGGGGGAAAGTTGAAAAGAGGTAGCCATAATGACACTTCGCCCTAACAAAACTCCCCTGCTGGCTAGTAAATCTATCGTAAGAGTACAGTAGACTACGTTATAACCATCTGCGTTTGTGCCGTTACATACGACATGGGCTTAACGATGTAGACAAAGACAGAATCTGCGGTTCTGCCTTAGGCATTTGAGTAATTCCGCTTCCATTTATATCCTGACTAGCATATAACTATGTACATTACTTTTAAAACACTCGCCCTCGCGCGAGAGTAGAAATATGCTCTTATACCATGTAAAATTTTGCACGCTCACGTTATAATTTATGCAATTCAAACAAAATTTGAAAAATTGACAATTTTCAGAATTTTTTTGGCCCAATGAGTTTTATGGCCAAATCGGCTGGTCAAAACCTACGGAGCGTGTACAGGGTGTCTTAGATGACCATCGATGGCATGATAGCTGCTCACTCAACGTTAGTGGCATATGGTCGAATACCAGCCAGGATACTGATAGATGCTTTTAGCCTAATTGTTGTGATAAACTTATTAAATAGGTAAGTTTTCAAATCTATTTGATAAGTTTCTTTGAATGCACTCTGCGACAGCAGAGAGCACCCCATTTTATGAAAAATGCAAGAAAAAAATTGCACTAACATAAAAGTTAGGTTTTAGGTCGATTTTCTTCCAAAATGGCCGAATTTCAGCTCCCCCCAAAATTTCAACTGATGATTACTCCACGAACACTGAAGCTAAAGAAGTCGTTTTGGGCTCGTTGGAATTGTTCTGAGTCCAAAATTGTGATACGATATTGAAAAAATAAAATTTAGACAGAAAAGAACAAAAATTTTGAAATTTTTCTTTTTTTGCACCACGCTCGATTAGGCTTAACTTTTTGGCATCACCGAGCTTTCAAGAACTCATAACTTTGAACTGGTTCGACCAAATTGGTTCATTTTCTCAGTCCCCCAAGATTTGACGATGGTCTTACGATAGAAATAGAAAAATTTGGAAGTCTTAAGTTTTTTGGGCAAGTTATGGCCGTTCGCGCAATTAGAATCTTCATACTGACATCTTCACTCTATTAAGATAATTTGCAGGTTCAGAATTTTCAGGTGGACTGCTCCCGATGGTAGTGTAAGACCGGGACAATCCGTGAGTCAACTGAAGCAAGCTTCGGTGTTAACTCGGGAAGTAAAAATCAGTTTAATATTGGTGCCAGGCTATGCCCAGCATGCCAGATATTAAGCTGACAAGAACAGATACTACACATGATCTTAGCCAAAAGGCCGAGAAGCGATAGCTAAACCTTTTCCTAATTTTGGTACATGCCTTGAACACAACAATGAAAAAACAGCTCGCATCATAAAAATTTATATTTATCCGACTGGGTTGAGAGCTGGGTTGCTCCCGGACCAACTTATGAAAGGTCAAGGGGGAAAGTTGAAAAGAGGTAGCCATAATGACACTTCGCCCTAACAAAACTCCCCTGCTGGCTAGTAAATCTATCGTAAGAGTACAGTAGACTACGTTATAACCATCTGCGTTTGTGCCGTTACATACGACATGGGCTTAACGATGTGGACAAAGACAGAATCTGCGGTTCTGCCTTAGGCATTTGAGTAATTCCGCTTCCATTTATATCCTGACTAGCATATAACTATGTACATTACTTTTAAAACACTCGCCCTCGCGCGAGAGTAGAAATATGCTCTTATACCATGTAAAATTTTGCACGCTCACGTTATAATTTATGCAATTCAAACAAAATTTGAAAAATTGACAATTTTCAGAATTTTTTTGGCCCAATGAGTTTTATAGCCAGTTCGGCTGGTCAAAACCTACGGAGCGTGTACAGGGTGTCTTAGATGACCATCGATGGCATGATAGCTGCTCACTCAACGTTAGTGGCATATGGTCGAATACCAGCCAGGATACTGATAGATGCTTATAGCCTAATTGTTGTGATAAACTTATTAAATAGGTAAGTTTTCAAATCTATTTGATAAGTTTCTTTGAATGCACTCTGCGACAGCAGAGAGCACCCTATTTTATGAAAAATGCAAGAAAAAAATTGCACTTACTTAAAAGTTAGGTTTTAGGTCGATTTTCTTCCAAAATGGCCGAATTTCAGCTCCCCCCAAAATTTCAACTGATGATTACTCCACGAACACTGAAGCTAAAGAAGTCGTTTTGGGCTCGTTGGAATTGTTCTGAGTCCAAAATTGTGATACGATATTGAAAAAACAAAATTTAGACAGAAAAGAACAAAAAATTTGAAATTTTCGTTTTTTGCACCACGCTCGATTAGGCTTAACTTTTTGGCATCACCGAGCTTTCAAGAACTCATAACTTTGAACTGGTTCGACCAAATTGGTTCATTTTCTCAGTCCCCCAAGATTTGACGATGGTTTTACGATAGAAATAGAAAAATTTGGAAGTCTTAAGTTTTTTGGGCAAGTTATGGCCGTTCGCGCAATTCACCAGGCTCAATTAGACTCTTCATACTGACATCTTCACTCTATTAAGATAATTTGCAGGTTCAGAATTTTCAGGTGGACTGCTCCCGATGGTAGTGTAAGACCGGGACAATCCGTGAGTCAACTGAAGCAAGCTTCGGTGTTAACTCGGGAAGTAAAAATCAGTTTAATATTGGTGCCAGGCTATGCCCAGCATGCCAGATATTAAGCTGACAAGAACAGATACTACACATGATCTTAGCCAAAAGGCCGAGAAGCGATAGCTAAACCTTTTCCTAATTTTGGTACATGCCTTGAACACAACAATGAAAAAACAGCTCGCATCATAAAAATTTATATTTATCCGACTGGGTTGAGAGCTGGGTTGCTCCCGGACCAACTTATGAAAGGTCAAGGGGGAAAGTTGAAAAGAGGTAGCCATAATGACACTTCGCCCTAACAAAACTCCCCTGCTGGCTAGTAAATCTATCGTAAGAGTACAGTAGACTACGTTATAACCATCTGCGTTTGTGCCGTTACATACGACATGGGCTTAACGATGTGGACAAAGACAGAATCTGCGGTTCTGCCTTAGGCATTTGAGTAATTCCGCTTCCATTTATATCCTGACTAGCATATAACTATGTACATTACTTTTAAAACACTCGCCCTCGCGCGAGAGTAGAAATATGCTCTTATACCATGTAAAATTTTGCACGCTCACGTTATAATTTATGCAATTCAAACAAAATTTGAAAAATTGACAATTTTCAGAATTTTTTTGGCCCAATGAGTTTTATAGCCAGTTCGGCTGGTCAAAACCTACGGAGCGTGTACAGGGTGTCTTAGATGACCATCGATGGCATGATAGCTGCTCACTCAACGTTAGTGGCATATGGTCGAATACCAGCCAGGATACTGATAGATGCTTACAGCCTAATTGTTGTGATAAACTTATTAAATAGGTAAGTTTTCAAATCTATTTGATAAGTTTCTTTGAATGCACTCTGCGACAGCAGAGAGCACCCTATTTTATGAAAAATGCAAGAAAAAAATTGCACTTACTTAAAAGTTAGGTTTTAGGTCGATTTTCTTCCAAAATGGCCGAATTTCAGCTCCCCCCAAAATTTCAACTGATGATTACTCCACGAACACTGAAGCTAAAGAAGTCGTTTTGGGCTCGTTGGAATTGTTCTGAGTCCAAAATTGTGATACGATATTGAAAAAACAAAATTTAGACAGAAAAGAACAAAAAATTTGAAATTTTCGTTTTTTGCACCACGCTCGATTAGGCTTAACTTTTTGGCATCACCGAGCTTTCAAGAACTCATAACTTTGAACTGGTTCGACCAAATTGGTTCATTTTCTCAGTCCCCCAAGATTTGACGATGGTTTTACGATAGAAATAGAAAAATTTGGAAGTCTTAAGTTTTTTGGGCAAGTTATGGCCGTTCGCGCAATTCACCAGGCTCAATTAGACTCTTCATACTGACATCTTCACTCTATTAAGATAATTTGCAGGTTCAGAATTTTCAGGTGGACTGCTCCCGATGGTAGTGTAAGACCGGGACAATCCGTGAGTCAACTGAAGCAAGCTTCGGTGTTAACTCGGGAAGTAAAAATCACTATAATATTGGTGCCAGGCTATGCCCAGCATGCCAGATATTAAGCTGACAAGAACAGAAACTACACATGATCTTAGCCAAAAGGCCGAGAAGCGATAGCTAAAACTTTTCCTAATTTTGGTACATGCCTTGAACACAACAATGAAAAAACAGCTCGCATCATAAAAATTTATATTTATCCGACTGGGTTGAGAGCTGGGTTGCTCCCGGACCAACTTATGAAAGGTCAAGGGGGAAAGTTGAAAAGAGGTAGCCATAATGACACTTCGCCCTAACAAAACTCCCCTGCTGGCTAGTAAATCTATCGTAAGAGTACAGTAGACTACGTTATAACCATCTGCGTTTGTGCCGTTACATACGACATGGGCTTAACGATGTGGACAAAGACAGAATCTGCGGTTCTGCCTTAGGCATTTGAGTAATTCCGCTTCCATTTATATCCTGACTAGCATATAACTATGTACATTACTTTTAAAACACTCGCCCTCGCGCGAGAGTAGAAATATGCTCTTATACCATGTAAAATTTTGCACGCTCACGTTATAATTTATGCAATTCAAACAAAATTTGAAAAAATGACAATTTTCAGAATTCTTTTGGCCCAATGAGTTTTATGGCCAAATCGGCTGGTCGCAACCTACGGAGCGTGTACAGGGTGTCTTAGATGATCATCGATGGCATGATAGCTGCTCACTCAACGTTAGTGGCATATGGTCGAATACCAGCCAGGATACTGATAGATGCTTTTAGCCTAATTGTTGTGATAAACTTATTAAATAGGTAAGTTTTCAACTCTATTTGATAAGTTTCTTTGAATGCACTCTGCGACAGCAGAGAGCTTCCCATTTTATGAAAAATGCAAGAAAAAAATTGCACTTACTGAAAAGTTAGGTTTTAGGTCGATTTTCTTCCAAAATGGCCGAATTTCAGCTCCCCCCAAAATTTCAACTGATGATTACTCCACGAACACTGAAGCTAAAGAAGTCGTTTTGGGCTCGTTGGAATTTTTCTGAGTCCAAAATTGTGATACGATATTGAAAAAATAAAATTTAGACAGAAAAGAACAAAAATTTTGAAATTTTCGTTTTTTGCACCACGCTCGATTAGGCTTAACTTTTTGGCATCACCGAGCTTTCAAGAACTCATAACTTTGAACTGGTTCGACCAAATTGGTTCATTTTCTCGGTCCCCCAAGATTTGACGATGGTCTTACGATAGAAATAGAAAAATTTGGAAGTCTTAAGTTTTTTGGGCAAGTTATGGCCGCTCGCGCAATTCACCAGGCTCAATTAGACTCTTCATACTGACATCTTCACTCTATTAAGATAATTTGCAGGTTCAGAATTTTCAAGTGGACTGCTCCCGATGGTAGTGTAAGACCGGGACAATCCGTGAGTCAACTGAAGCAAGCTTCGGTGTTAACTCGGGAAGTAAAAATCAGTTTAATATTGGTGCCAGGCTATGCCCAGCATGCCAGATATTAAGCTGACAAGAACAGAAACTACACATGATCTTAGCCAAAAGGCCGAGAAGCGATAGCTAAACCTTTTCCTAATTTTGGTACATGCCTTGAACACAACAATGAAAAAACAGCTCGCATCATAAAAATTTGTATTTATCCGACTGGGTTGAGAGCTGGGTTGCTCCCGGACCAACTTATGAAAGGTCAAGGGGGAAAGTTGAAAAGAGGTAGCCATAATGACACTTCGCCCTAACAAAACTCCCCTGCTGGCTAGTAAATCTATCGTAAGAGTACAGTAGACTACGTTATAACCATCTGCGTTTGTGCCGTTACATACGACATGGGCTTAACGATGTAGACAAAGACAGAATCTGCGGTTCTGCCTTAGGCATTTGAGTGATTCCGCTTCCATTTATATCCTGACTAGCATATAACTATGTACATTACTTTTAAAACACTCGCCCTCGCGCGAGAGTAGAAATATGCTCTTATACCATGTAAAATTTTGCACGCTCACGTTATAATTTATGCAATTCAAACAAAATTTGAAAAATTGACAATTTTCAGAATTTTTTTGGCCCAATGAGTTTTATGGCCAAATCGGCTGGTCAAAACCTACGGAGCGTGTACAGGGTGTCTTAGATGACCATCGATGGCATGATAGCTGCTCACTCAACGTTAGTGGCATATGGTCGAATACCAGCCAGGATACTGATAGATGCTTTTAGCCTAATTGTTGTGATAAACTTATTAAATAGGTAAGTTTTCAAATCAATTTGATAAGTTTCTTTGAATGCACTCTGCGACAGCAGAGAGCACCCCATTTTATGAAAAATGCAAGAAAAAAATTGCACTAACTTAAAAGTTAGGTTTTAGGTCGATTTTCTTCCAAAATGGCCGAATTTCAGCTCCCCCCAAAATTTCAACTGATGATTACTCCACGAACACTGAAGCTAAAGAAGTCGTTTTGGGCTCGTTGGAATTGTTCTGAGTCCAAAATTGTGATACGATATTGAAAAAATAAAATTTAGACAGAAAAGAACAAAAATTTTGAAATTTCCGTTTTTTGCACCACGCTCGATTAGGCTTAACTTTTTGGCATCACCGAGCTTTCAAGAACTCATAACTTTGAACTGGTTCGACCAAATTGGTTCATTTTCTCAGTCCCCCAAGATTTGACGATGGTCTTACGATAGAAATAGAAAAATTTGGAAGTCTTAAGTTTTTTGGGCAAGTTATGGCCGTTCGCGCAATTCACCAGGCTCAATTAGACTCTTCATACTGACATCTTCACTCTATTAAGATAACTTGCAGGTTCAGAATTTTCAAGTGGACTGCTCCCGATGGTAGTGTAAGACCGGGACAATCCGTGAGTCAACTGAAGCAAGCTTCGGTGTTAACTCGGGAAGTAAAAATCAGTTTAATATTGGTGCCAGGCTATGCCCAGCATGCCAGATATTAAGCTGACAAGAACAGAAACTACACATGATCTTAGCCAAAAGTCCGAGAAGCGATAGCTAAACCTTTTCCTAATTTTGGTACATGCCTTGAACACAACAATGAAAAAACAGCTCGCATCATAAAAATTTATATTTATCCGACTGGGTTGAGAGCTGGGTTGCTCCCGGACCAACTTATGAAAGGTCAAGGGGGAAAGTTGAAAAGAGGTAGCCATAATGACACTTCGCCCTAACAAAACTCCCCTGCTGGCTAGTAAATCTATCGTAAGAGTACAGTAGACTACGTTATAACCATCTGCGTTTGTGCCGTTACATACGACATGGGCTTAACGATGTAGACAAAGACAGAATCTGCGGTTCTGCCTTAGGCATTTGAGTAATTCCGCTTCCATTTATATCCTGACTAGCATATAACTAAGTACAATACTTTTAAAACACTCGCCCTCGCGCGAGAGTAGAAATATGCTCTTATACCATGTAAAATTTTGCACGCTCACGTTATAATTTATGCAATTCAAACAAAATTTGAAAAATTGACAATTTTCAGAATTTTTTTGGCCCAATGAGTTTTATGGCGAAATCGGCTGGTCAAAACCTACGGAGCGTGTACAGGGTGTCTTAGATGACCATCGATGGCATGATAGCTGCTCACTCAACGTTAGTGGTATATGGTCGAATACCAGCCAGGATACTGATAGATGCTTTTTGCCAAGCCTAATTGTTGTGATAAACTTATTAAATAGGTAAGTTTTCAAATCTATTTGATAAGTTTCTTTGAATGCACTCTGCGACAGCAGAGAGCACCCCATTTTATGAAAAATGCAAGAAAAAAATTGCACTAACTTAAAAGTTAGGTTTTAGGTCGATTTTCTTCCAAAATGGCCGAATTTCAGCTCCCCCCAAAATTTCAACTGATGATTACTCCACGAACACTGAAGCTAAAGAAGTCGTTTTGGGCTCGTTGGAATTGTTCTGAGTCCAAAATTGTGATACGATATTGAAAAAATAAAATTTAGACAGAAAAGAACAAAAATTTTGAAATTTTCGTTTTTTGCACCACGCTCGATTAGGCTTAACTTTTTGGCATCACCGAGCTTTCAAGAACTCATAACTTTGAACTGGTTCTACCAAATTGGTTCATTTTCTCAGTCCCCCAAGATTTGACGATGGTCTTACGATAGAAATAGAAAAATTTGGAAGTCTTAAGTTTTTGGGGCAAGTTATGGCCGTTCGCGCAATTCACCAGGCTCAATTAGACTCTTCATACTGACATCTTCACTCTATTAAGATAATTTGCAGGTTCAGAATTTTCAAGTGGACTGCTCCCGATGGTAGTGTAAGACCGGGACAATCCGTGAGTCAACTGAAGCAAGCTTCGGTGTTAACTCGGGAAGTAAAAATCAGTTTAATATTGGTGCCAGGCTATGCCCAGCATGCCAGATATTAAGCTGACAAGAACAGAAACTACACATGATCTTAGCCAAAAGGCCGAGAAGCGATAGCTAAACCTTTTCCTAATTTTGGTACATGCCTTGAACACAACAATGAAAAAACAGCTCGCATCATAAAAATTTATATTTATCCGACTGGGTTGAGAGCTGGGTTGCTCCCGGACCAACTTATGAAAGGTCAAGGGGGAAAGTTGAAAAGAGGTAGCCATAATGACACTTCGCCCTAACAAAACTCCCCTGCTGGCTAGTAAATCTATCGTAAGAGTACAGTAGACTACGTTATAACCATCTGCGTTTGTGCCGTTACATACGACATGGGCTTAACGATGTAGACAAAGACAGAATCTGCGGTTCTGCCTTAGGCATTTGAGTAATTCCGCTTCCATTTATATCCTGACTAGCATATAACTAAGTACAATACTTTTAAAACACTCGCCCTCGCGCGAGAGTAGAAATATGCTCTTATACCATGTAAAATTTTGCACGCTCACGTTATAATTTATGCAATTCAAACAAAATTTGAAAAATTGACAATTTTCAGAATTTTTTTGGCCCAATGAGTTTTATGGCGAAATCGGCTGGTCAAAACCTACGGAGCGTGTACAGGGTGTCTTAGATGACCATCGATGGCATGATAGCTGCTCACTCAACGTTAGTGGTATATGGTCGAATACCAGCCAAGATACTGATAGATGCTTTTTGCCAAGCCTAATTGTTGTGATAAACTTATTAACTAGGTAAGTTTTCAAATCTATTTGATAAGTTTCTTTGAATGCACTCTGCGACAGCAGAGAGCACCCCATTTTATGAAAAATGCAAGAAAAAAATTGCACTAAGTTAAAAGTTAGGTTTTAGGTCGATTTTCTTCCAAAATGGCCGAATTTCAGCTCCCCCCAAAATTTCAACTGATGATTACTCCACGAACACTGAAGCTAAAGAAGTCGTTTTGGGCTCGTTGGAATTGTTCTGAGTCCAAAATTGTGATACGATATTGAAAAAATAAAATTTAGACAGAAAAGAACAAAAATTTTGAAATTTTCGTTTTTTGCACCACGCTCGATTAGGCTTAACTTTTTGGCATCACCGAGCTTTCAAGAACTCATAACTTTGAACTGGTTCGACCAAATTGGTTCATTTTCTCAGTCCCCCAAGATTTGACGATGGTCTTACGATAGAAATAGAAAAATTTGGAAGTCTTAAGTTTTTTGGGCAAGTTATGGCCGTTCGCGCAATTCACCAGGCTCAATTAGACTCTTCATACTGACATCTTCACTCTATTAAGATAATTTGCAGGTTCAGAATTTTCAGATGGACTGCTCCCGATGGTAGTGTAAGACCGGGACAATCCGTGAGTCAACTGAAGCAAGCTTCGGTGTTAACTCGGGAAGTAAAAATCAGTTTAATATTGGTGCCAGGCTATGCCCAGCATGCCAGATATTAAGCTGACAAGAACAGATACTACACATGATCTTAGCCAAAAGGCCGAGAAGCGATAGCTAAACCTTTTCCTAATTTTGGTACATGCCTTGAACACAACAATGAAAAAACAGCTCGCATCATAAAAATTTATATTTATCCGACTGGGTTGAGAGCTGGGTTGCTCCCGGACCAACTTATGAAAGGTCAAGGGGGAAAGTTGAAAAGAGGTAGCCATAATGACACTTCGCCCTAACAAAACTCCCCTGCTGGCTAGTAAATCTATCGTAAGAGTACAGTAGACTACGTTATAACCATCTGCGTTTGTGCCGTTACATACGACATGGGCTTAACGATGTGGACAAAGACAGAATCTGCGGTTCTGCCTTAGGCATTTGAGTAATTCCGCTTCCATTTATATCCTGACTAGCATATAACTATGTACATTACTTTTAAAACACTCGCCCTCGCGCGAGAGTAGAAATATGCTCTTATACCATGTAAAATTTTGCACGCTCACGTTATAATTTATGCAATTCAAACAAAATTTGAAAAATTGACAATTTTCAGAATTTTTTTGGCCCAATGAGTTTTATGGCCAAATCGGCTGGTCGCAACCTACGGAGCGTGTACAGGGTGTCTTAGATGACCATCGATGGCATGATAGCTGCTCACTCAACGTTAGTGGCATATGGTCGAATACCAGCCAGGATACTGATAGATGCTTTTAGCCTAATTGTTGTGATAAACTTATTAAATAGGTAAGTTTTCAAATCTATTTGATAAGTTTCTTTGAATGCACTCTGCGACAGCAGAGAGCTTCCCATTTTATGAAAAATGCAAGAAAAAAATTGCACTAACTGAAAAGTTAGGTTTTAGGTCGATTTTCTTCCAAAATGGCCGAATTTCAGCTCCCCCCAAAATTTCAACTGATGATTACTCCACGAACACTGAAGCTAAAGAAGTCGTTTTGGGCTCGTTGGAATTGTTCTGAGTCCAAAATTGTGATACGATATTGAAAAAATAAAATTTAGACAGAAAAGAACAAAAATTTTGAAATTTTCGTTTTTTGCACCACGCTCGATTAGGCTTAACTTTTTGGCATCACCGAGCTTTCAAGAACTCATAACTTTGAACTGGTTCGACCAAATTGGTTCATTTTCTCAGTCCCCCAAGATTTGACGATGGTCTTACGATAGAAATAGAAAAATTTGGAAGTCTTAAGTTTTTTGGGCAAGTTATGGCCGTTCGCGCAATTCACCAGGCTCAATTAGACTCTTCATACTGACATCTTCACTCTATTAAGATAATTTGCAGGTTCAGAATTTTCAGGTGGACTGCTCCCGATGGTAGTGTAAGACCGCGACAATCCGTGAGTCAACTGAAGCAAGCTTCGGTGTTAACTCGGGAAGTAAAAATCAGTTTAATATTGGTGCCAGGCTATGCCCAGCATGCCAGATATTAAGCTGACAAGAACAGATACTACACATGATCTTAGCCAAAAGGCCGAGAAGCGATAGCTAAACCTTTTCCTAATTTTGGTACATGCCTTGAACACAACAATGAAAAAACAGCTCGCATCATAAAAATTTATATTTATCCGACTGGGTTGAGAGCTGGGTTGCTCCCGGACCAACTTATGAAAGGTCAAGGGGGAAAGTTGAAAAGAGGTAGCCATAATGACACTTCGCCCTAACAAAACTCCCCTGCTGGCTAGTAAATCTATCGTAAGAGTACAGTAGACTACGTTATAACCATCTGCGTTTGTGCCGTTACATACGACATGGGCTTAACGATGTAGACAAAGACAGAATCTGCGGTTCTGCCTTAGGCATTTGAGTAATTCCGCTTCCATTTATATCCTGACTAGCATATAACTATGTACATTACTTTTAAAACACTCGCCCTCGCGCGAGAGTAGAAATATGCTCTTATACCATGTAAAATTTTGCACGCTCACGTTATAATTTATGCAATTCAAACAAAATTTGAAAAATTGACAATTTTCAGAATTTTTTTGGCCCAATGAGTTTTATGGCCAAATCGGCTGGTCAAAACCTACGGAGCGTGTACAGGGTGTCTTAGATGACCATCGATGGCATGATAGCTGCTCACTCAACGTTAGTGGCATATGGTCGAATACCAGCCAGGATACTGATAGATGCTTTAGCCTAATTGTTGTGATAAACTTATTAAATAGGTAAGTTTTCAAATCTATTTGATAAGTTTCTTTGAATGCACTCTGCGACAGCAGAGAGCACCCCATTTTATGAAAAATGCAAGAAAAAAATTGCACTAAGTTAAAAGTTAGGTTTTAGGTCGATTTTCTTCCAAAATGGCCGAATTTCAGCTCCCCCCAAAATTTCAACTGATGATTACTCCACGAACACTGAAGCTAAAGAAGTCGTTTTGGGCTCGTTGGAATTGTTCTGAGTCCAAAATTGTGATACGATATTGAAAAAATAAAATTTAGACAGAAAAGAACAAAAATTTTGAAATTTTCGTTTTTTGCACCACGCTCGATTAGGCTTAACTTTTTGGCATCACCGAGCTTTCAAGAACTCATAACTTTGAACTGGTTCGACCAAATTGGTTCATTTTCTCAGTCCCCCAAGATTTGACGATGGTCTTACGATAGAAATAGAAAAATTTGGAAGTCTTAAGTTTTTTGGGCAAGTTATGGCCGTTCGCGCAATTCACCAGGCTCAATTAGACTCTTCATACTGACATCTTCACTCTATTAAGATAATTTGCAGGTTCAGAATTTTTAGGTGGACTGCTCCCGATGGTAGTGTAAGACCGGGACAATCCGTGAGTCAACTGAAGCAAGCTTCGGTGTTAACTCGTGAAGTAAAAATCAGTTTAATATTGGTGCCAGGCTATGCCCAGCATGTCAGATATTAAGCTGACAAGAACAGATACTACACATGATCTTAGCCAAAAGGCCGCGAAGCGATAGCTAAACCTTTTCCTAATTTTGGTACATGCCTTGAACACAACAATGAAAAAACAGCTCGCATCATAAAAATTTATATTTATCCGACTGGGTTGAGAGCTGGGTTGCTCCCGGACCAACTTATGAAAGGTCAAGGTGGAAAGTTGAAAAGAGGTAGCCATAATGACACTTCGCCCTAACAAAACTCCCCTGCTGGCTAGTAAATATATCGTAAGAGTACAGTAGACTACGTTATAACCATCTGCGTTTGTGCCGTTACATACGACATGGGCTTAACGATGTGGACAAAGACAGAATCTGCGGTTCTGCCTTAGGCATTTGAGTAATTCCGCTTCCATTTATATCCTGACTAGCATATAACTATGTACATTACTTTTAAAACACTCGCCCTCGCGCGAGAGTAGAAATATGCTCTTATACCATGTAAAATTTTGCACGCTCACGTTATAATTTATGCAATTCAAACAAAATTTGAAAAATTGACAATTTTCAGAATTTTTTTGGCCCAATGAGTTTTATGGCCAAATCGGCTGGTCAAAACCTACGGAGCGTGTACAGGGTGTCTTAGATGACCATCGATGGCATGATAGCTGCTCACTCAACGTTAGTGGCATATGGTCGAATACCAGCCAGGATACTGATAGATGCTTTTAGCCTAATTGTTGTGATAAACTTATTAAATAGGTAAGTTTTCAAATATATTTGATAAGTTTCTTTGAATGCACTCTGCGACAGCAGAGAGCACCCCATTTTATGAAAAATGCAAGAAAAAAATTGCACTAACTTAAAAGTTAGGTTTTAGGTCGATTTTCTTCCAAAATGGCCGAATTTCAGCTCCCCCCAAAATTTCAACTGATGATTACTCCACGAACACTGAAGCTAAAGAAGTCGTTTTGGGCTCGTTGGAATTGTTCTGAGTCCAAAATTGTGATACGATATTGAAAAAATAAAATTTAGACAGAAAAGAACAAAAATTTTGAAATTTTCGTTTTTTGCACCACGCTCGATTAGGCTTAACTTTTTGGCATCACCGAGCTTTCAAGAACTCATAACTTTGAACTGGTTCGACCAAATTGGTTCATTTTCTCAGTCCCCCAAGATTTGACAATGGTCTTACGATAGAAATAGAAAAATTTGGAAGTCTTAAGTTTTTTGGGCAAGTTATGGCCGTTCGCGCAATTCACCAGGCTCAATTAGACTCTTCATACTGACATCTTCACTCTATTACGATAATTTGCAGGTTCAGAATTTTCAGGTGGACTGCTCCCGATGGTAGTGTAAGACCGGGACAATCCGTGAGTCAACTGAAGCAAGCTACGGTGTTAACTCGGGAAGTAAAAATCAGTGTCATATTGGTGCCAGGCTATGCCCAGCATGCCAGATATTAAGCTGACAAGAACAGATACTACACATGATCTTAGCCAAAAGGCCGAGAAGCGATAGCTAAACCTTTTCCTAATTTTGGTACATGCCTTGAACACAACAATGAAAAAACAGCTCGCATCATAAAAATTTATATTTATCCGACTGGGTTGAGAGCTGGGTTGCTCCCGGACCAACTTATGAAAGGTCAAGGGGGAAAGTTGAAAAGAGGTAGCCATAATGACACTTCGCCCTAACAAAACTCCCCTGCTGGCTAGTAAATCTATCGTAAGAGTACATTAGACTACGTTATAACCATCTGCGTTTGTGCCGTTACATACGACATGGGCTTAACGATGTGGACAAAGACAGAATCTGCGGTTCTGCCTTAGGCATTTGAGTAATTCCGCTTCCATTTATATCCTGACTAGCATATAACTATGTACATTACTTTTAAAACACTCGCCCTCGCGCGAGAGTAGAAATATGCTCTTATACCATGTAAAATTTTGCACGCTCACGTTATAATTTATGCAATTCAAACAAAATTTGAAAAATTGACAATTTTCAGAATTTTTTTGGCCCAATGAGTTTTATGGCCAAATCGGCTGGTCAAAACCTACGGAGCGTGTACAGGGTGTCTTAGATGACCATCGATGGCATGATAGCTGCTCACTCAACGTTAGTGGCATATGGTCGAATACCAGCCAGGATACTGATAGATGCTTTTAGCCTAATTGTTGTGATAAACTTATTAAATAGGTAAGTTTTCAAATCTATTTGATAAGTTTCTTTGAATGCACTCTGCGACAGCAGAGAGCACCCCATTTTATGAAAAATGCAAGAAAAAAATTGCACTAACCTAAAAGTTAGGTTTTAGGTCGATTTTCTTCCAAAATGGCCGAATTTCAGCTCCCCCCAAAATTTCAACTGATGATTACTCCACGAACACTGAAGCTAAAGAAGTCGTTTTGGGCTATTTGGAATTTTTCTGAGTCCAAAATTGTGATACTATATTGAAAAAATAAAATTTAGACAGAAAAGAACAAAAATTTTGAAATTTTCGTTTTTTGCACCACGCTCGATTAGGCTTAACTTTTTGGCATCACCGAGCTTTCAAGAACTCATAACTTTGAACTGGTTCGACCAAATTGGTTCATTTTCTCAGTCCCCCAAGATTTGACGATGGTCTTACGATAGAAATAGAAAAATTTGGAAGTCTTAAGTTTTTTGGGCAAGTTATGGCCGTTCGCGCAATTCACCAGGCTCAATTAGACTCTTCATACTGACATCTTCACTCTATTAAGATAATTTGCAGGTTCAGAATTTTCAGGTGGACTGCTCCCGATGGTAGTGTAAGACCGTGACAATCCGTGAGTCAACTGAAGCAAGCTTCGGTGTTAACTCGGGAAGTAAAAATCAGTTTAATATTGGTGCCAGGCTATGCCCAGCATGCCAGATATTAAGCTGACAAGAACAGATACTACACATGATCTTAGCCAAAAGGCCGAGAAGCGATAGCTAAACCTTTTCCTAATTTTGGTACATGCCTTGAACACAACAATGAAAAAACAGCTCGCATCATAAAAATTTATATTTATCCGACTGGGTTGAGAGCTGGGTTGCTCCCGGACCACCTTATGAAAGGTCAAGGGGGAAAGTTGAAAAGAGGTAGCCATAATGACGCTTCGCCCTAACAAAACTCCCCTGCTGGCTAGTAAATCTATCGTAAGAGTACAGTAGACTACGTTATAACCATCTGCGTTTGTGCCGTTACATACGACATGGGCTTAACGATGTGGACAAAGACAGAATCTGCGGTTCTGCCTTAGGCATTTGAGTAATTCCGCTTCCATTTATATCCTGACTAGCATATAACTATGTACATTACTTTTAAAACACTCGCCCTCGCGCGAGAGTAGAAATATGCTCTTATACCATGTAAAATTTTGCACGCTCACGTTATAATTTATGCAATTCAAACAAAATTTGAAAAATTGACAATTTTCAGAATTTTTTTGGCCCAATGAGTTTTATGGCCAAATCGGCTGGTCAAAACCTACGGAGCATGTACAGGGTGTCTTAGATGACCATCGATGGCATGATAGCTGCTCACTCAACGTTAGTGGCATATGGTCGAATACCAGCCAGGATACTGATAGATGCTTTTAGCCTAATTGTTGTGATAAACTTATTAAATAGGTAAGTTTTCAAATCTATTTGATAAGTTTCTTTGAATGCACTCTGCGACAGCAGAGAGCACCCCATTTTATGAAAAATGCAAGAAAAAAATTGCACTAACCTAAAAGTTAGGTTTTAGGTCGATTTTCTTCCAAAATGGCCGAATTTCAGCTCCCCCCAAAATTTCAACTGATGATTACTCCACGAACACTGAAGCTAAAGAAGTCGTTTTGGGCTCGTTGGAATTGTTCTGAGTCCAAAATTGTGATACGATATTGAAAAAATAAAATTTAGACAGAAAAGAACAAAAATTTTGAAATTTTCGTTTTTTGCACCACGCTCGATTAGGCTTAACTTTTTGGCATCACCGAGCTTTCAAGAACTCATAACTTTGAACTGGTTCGACCAAACTGGTTCATTTTCTCAGTCCCCCAAGATTTGACAATGGTCTTACGATAGAAATAGAAAAATTTGGAAGTCTTAAGTTTTTTGGGCAAGTTATGGCCGTTCGCGCAATTCACCAGGCTCAATTAGACTCTTCATACTGACATCTTCACTCTATTAAGATAATTTGCAGGTTCAGAATTTTCAGGTGGACTGCTCCCGATGGTAGTGTAAGACCGGGACAATCCGTGAGTCAACTGAAGCAAGCTTCGGTGTTAACTCGGGAAGTAAAAATCAGTTTAATATTGGTGCCAGGCTATGCCCAGCATGCCAGATATTAAGCTGACAAGAACAGATACTACACATGATTTTAGCCAAAAGGCCGAGAAGCGATAGCTAAACCTTTTCCTAATTTTGGTACATGCCTTGAAAACAACAATGAAAAAACAGCTCGCATCATAAAAATTTATATTTATCCGACTGGGTTGAGAGCTGGGTTGCTCCCGGACCAACTTATGAAAGGTCAAGGGGGAAAGTTGAAAAGAGGTAGCCATAATGACACTTCGCCCTAACAAAACTCCCCTGCTGGCTAGTAAATCTATCGTAAGAGTACAGTAGACTACGTTACAACCATCTGCGTTTGTGCCGTTACATACGACATGGGCTTAACGATGTAGACAAAGACAGAATCTGCGGTTCTGCCTTAGGCATTTGAGTAATTCCGCTTCCATTTATATCCTGACTAGCATATAACTATGTACATTACTTTTAAAACACTCGCCCTCGCGCGAGAGTAGAAATATCCTCTTATACCATGTAAAATTTTGCACGCTCAAGTTATAATTTATGCAATTCAAACAAAATTTGAAAAATTGACAATTTTCAGAATTTTTTTGGCCCAATGAGTTTTATGGCCAAATCGGCTGGTCAAAACCTACGGAGCGTGTACAGGGTGTCTTAGATGACCATCGATGGCATGATAGCTGCTCACTCAACGTTAGTGGCATATGGTCGAATACCAGCCAGGATACTGATAGATGCTTTTAGCCTAATTGTTGTGATAAACTTATTAAATAGGTAAGTTTTCAAATCTATTTGATAAGTTTCTTTGAATGCACTCTGCGACAGCAGAGAGCACCCCATTTTATGAAAAATGCAAGAAAAAAATTGCACTAACTTAAAAGTTAGGTTTTAGGTCGATTTTCTTCCAAAATGGCCGAATTTCAGCTCCCCCCAAAATTTCAACTGATGATTACTCCACGAACACTGAAGCTAAAGAAGTCGTTTTGGGCTCGTTGGAATTGTTCTGAGTCCAAAATTGTGATACGATATTGAAAAAATAAAATTTAGACAGAAAAGAACAAAAATTTTGAAATTTTCGTTTTTTGCACCACGCTCGATTAGGCTTAACTTTTTGGAATCACCGAGCTTTCAAGAACTCATAACTTTGAACTGGTTCGACCAAATTGGTTCATTTTCTCAGTCCCCCAAGATTTGACGATGGTCTTACGATAGAAATAGAAAAATTTGGAAGTCTTAAGTTTTTTGGGCAAGTTATGGCCGTTCGAGCAATTCACCAGGCTCAATTAGACCCTTCATACTGACATCTTCACTCTATTAAGATAATTTGCAGGTTCAGAATTTTCAGGTGGACTGCTCCCGATGGTAGTGTAAGACCGGGACAATCCGTGAGTCAACTGAAGCAAGCTTCGGTGTTAACTCGGGAAGTAAAAATCAGTTTAATATTGGTGCCAGGCTATGCCCAGCATGCCAGATATTTAGCTGACAAGAACAGATACTACACATGATCTTAGCCAAAAGGCCGAGAAGCGATAGCTAAACCTTTTCCTAATTTTGGTACATGCCTTGAACACAACAATGAAAAAACAGCTCGCATCATAAAAATTTATATTTATCCGACTGGGTTGAGAGCTGGGTTGCTCCCGGACCAACTTATGAAAGGTCAAGGGGGAAAGTTGAAAAGAGGTAGCCATAATGACACTTCGCCCTAACAAAACTCCCCTGCTGGCTAGTAAATCTATCGTAAGAGTACAGTAGACTACGTTATAACCATCTGCGTTTGTGCCGTTACATACGACATGGGCTTAACGATGTAGACAAAGACAGAATCTGCGGTTCTGCCTTAGGCATTTGAGTAATTCCGCTTCCATTTATATCCTGACTAGCATATAACTATGTACATTACTTTTAAAACACTCGCCCTCGCGCGAGAGTAGAAATATGCTCTTATACCATGTAAAATTTTGCACGCTCACGTTATAATTTATGCAATTCAAACAAAATTTGAAAAATTGACAATTTTCAGAATTTTTTTGGCCCAATGAGTTTTATGGCCAAATCGGCTGGTCAAAACCTACGGAGCGTGTACAGGGTGTCTTAGATGACCATCGATGGCATGATAGCTGCTCACTCAACGTTAGTGGCATATGGTCGAATACCAGCCAGGATACTGATAGATGCTTTTAGCCTAATTGTTGTGATAAACTTATTAAATAGGTAAGTTTTCAAATCTATTTGATAAGTTTCTTTGAATGCACTCTGCGACAGCAGAGAGCACCCCATTTTATGAAAAATGCAAGAAAAAATTGCACTAACTTAAAAGTTAAGTTTTAGGTCGATTTTCTTCCAAAATGGCCGAATTTCAGCTCCCCCCAAAATTTCAACTGATGATTACTCCACGAACACTGAAGCTAAAGAAGTCGTTTTGGGCTCGTTGGAATTGTTCTGAGTCCAAAATTGTGATACGATATTGAAAAAATAAAATTTAGACAGAAAAGAACAAAAATTTTGAAATTTTCGTTTTTTGCACCACGCTCGATTAGGCTTAACTTTTTGGCATCACCGAGCTTTCAAGAACTCATAACTTTGAACTGGTTCGACCAAATTGGTTCATTTTCTCAGTCCCCCAAGATTTGACGATGGTCTTACGATAGAAATAGAAAAATTTGGAAGTCTTAAGTTTTTGGGGCAAGTTATGGCCGTTCGAGCAATTCACCAGGCTCAATTAGACCCTTCATACTGACATCTTCACTCTATTAAGATAATTTGCAGGTTCAGAATTTTCAGGTGGACTGCTCCCGATGGAAGTGTAAGACCGGGACAATCCGTGAGTCAACTGAAGCAAGCTTCGGTGTTAACTCGGGAAGTAAAAATCAGTTTAATATTGGTGCCAGGCTATGCCCAGCATGCCAGATATTAAGCTGACAAGAACAGATACTACACATGATCTTAGCCAAAAGGCCGAGAAGCGATAGCTAAACCTTTTCCTAATTTTGGTACATGCCTTGAACACAACAATGAAAAAACAGCTCGCATCATAAAAATTTATATTCGTCCGACTGGGTTGAGAGCTGGGTTGCTCCCGGACCAACTATGAA
This sequence comes from Symsagittifera roscoffensis, assembly GCF_963678635.1. Classification (NCBI taxonomy): domain Eukaryota; kingdom Metazoa; phylum Xenacoelomorpha; order Acoela; family Convolutidae; genus Symsagittifera; species Symsagittifera roscoffensis. The sequence goes on along the minus strand of NC_087067.1, from coordinate 32,710,113 downwards.
AGGTCAAGGGGGAAAGTTGAAAAGAGGTAGCCATAATGACACTTCGCCCTAACAAAACTCCCCTGCTGGCTAGTAAATCTATCGTAAGAGTACAGTAGACTACGTTATAACCATCTGCGTTTGTGCCGTTACATACGACATGGGCTTAACGATGTAGACAAAGACAGAATCTGCGGTTCTGCCTTAGGCATTTGAGTAATTCCGCTTCCATTTATATCCTGACTAGCATATAACTATGTACATTACTTTTAAAACACTCGCCCTCGCGCGAGAGTAGAAATATGCTCTTATACCATGTAAAATTTTGCACGCTCACGTTATAATTTATGCAATTCAAACAAAATTTGAAAAATTGACAATTTTCAGAATTTTTTTGGCCCAATGAGTTTTATGGCCAAATCGGCTGGTCAAAACCTACGGAGCGTGTACAGGGTGTCTTAGATGACCATCGATGGCATGATAGCTGCTCACTCAACGTTAGTGGCATATGGTCGAATACCAGCCAGGATACTGATAGATGCTTTTAGCCTAATTGTTGTGATAAACTTATTAAATATGTAAGTTTTCAAATCTATTTGATAAGTTTCTTTGAATGCACTCTGCGACAGCAGAGAGCACCCCATTTTATGAAAAATGCAAGAAAAAAATTGCACTAACATAAAAGTTAGGTTTTAGGTCGATTTTCTTCCAAAATGGCCGAATTTCAGCTCCCCCCAAAATTTCAACTGATGATTACTCCACGAACACTGAAGCTAAAGAAGTCGTTTTGGGCTCGTTGGAATTGTTCTGAGTCCAAAATTGTGATACGATATTGAAAAAATAAAATTTAGACAGAAAAGAACAAAAATTTTGAAATTTTCGTTTTTTGCACCACGCTCGATTAGGCTTAACTTTTTGGCATCACCGAGCTTTCAAGAACTCATAACTTTGAACTGGTTCGACCAAATTGGTTCATTTTCTCAGTCCCCCAAGATTTGACGATGGTCTTACGATAGAAATAGAAAAATTTGGAAGTCTTAAGTTTTTTGGGCAAGTTATGGCCGTTCGAGCAATTCACCAGGCTCAATTAGACCCTTCATACTGACATCTTCACTCTATTAAGATAATTTGCAGGTTCAGAATTTTCAGGTGGACTGCTCCCGATGGAAGTGTAAGACCGGGACAATCCGTGAGTCAACTGAAGCAAGCTTCGGTGTTAACTCGGGAAGTAAAAATCAGTTTAATATTGGTGCCAGGCTATGCCCAGCATGCCAGATATTAAGCTGACAAGAACAGATACTACACATGATCTTAGCCAAAAGGCCGAGAAGCGATAGCTAAACCTTTTCCTAATTTTGGTACATGCCTTGAACACAACAATGAAAAAACAGCTCGCATCATAAAAATTTATATTCGTCCGACTGGGTTGAGAGCTGGGTTGCTCCCGGACCAACTATGAAAGGTCAAGGGGGAAAGTTGAAAAGAGGTAGCCATAATGACACTTCGCCCTAACAAAACTCCCCTGCTGGCTAGTAAATCTATCGTAAGAGTACAGTAGACTACGTTATAACCATCTGCGTTTGTGCCGTTACATACGACATGGGCTTAACGATGTAGACAAAGACAGAATCTGCGGTTCTGCCTTAGGCATTTGAGTAATTCCGCTTCCATTTATATCCTGACTAGCATATAACTATGTACATTACTTTTAAAACACTCGCCCTCGCGCGAGAGTAGAAATATGCTCTTATACCATGTAAAATTTTGCACGCTCACGTTATAATTTATGCAATTCAAACAAAATTTGAAAAATTGACAATTTTCAGAATTTTTTTGGCCCAATGAGTTTTATGGCCAAATCGGCTGGTCAAAACCTACGGAGCGTGTACAGGGTGTCTTAGATGACCATCGATGGCATGATAGCTGCTCACTCAACGTTAGTGGCATATGGTCGAATACCAGCCAGGATACTGATAGATGCTTTTAGCCTAATTGTTGTGATAAACTTATTAAATAGGTAAGTTTTCAAATCTATTTGATAAGTTTCTTTGAATGCACTCTGCGACAGCAGAGAGCACCCCATTTTATGAAAAATGCAAGAAAAAAATTGCACTAACTTAAAAGTTAGGTTTTAGGTCGATTTTCTTCCAAAATGGCCGAATTTCAGCTCCCCCCAAAATTTCAACTGATGATTACTCCACGAACACTGAAGCTAAAGAAGTCGTTTTGGGCTCGTTGGAATTGTTCTGAGTCCAAAATTGTGATACGATATTGAAAAAATAAAATTTAGACAGAAAAGAACAAAAATTTTGAAATTTTCGTTTTTTGCACCACGCTCGATTAGGCTTAACTTTTTGGAATCACCGAGCTTTCAAGAACTCATAACTTTGAACTGGTTCGACCAAATTGGTTCATTTTCTCAGTCCCCCAAGATTTGACGATGGTCTTACGATAGAAATAGAAAAATTTGGAAGTCTTAAGTTTTTTGGGCAAGTTATGGCCGTTCGAGCAATTCACCAGGCTCAATTAGACCCTTCATACTGACATCTTCACTCTATTAAGATAATTTGCAGGTTCAGAATTTTCAGGTGGACTGCTCCCGATGGTAGTGTAAGACCGGGACAATCCGTGAGTCAACTGAAGCAAGCTTCGGTGTTAACTCGGGAAGTAAAAATCAGTTTAATATTGGTGCCAGGCTATGCCCAGCATGCCAGATATTAAGCTGACAAGAACAGATACTACACATGATCTTAGCCAAAAGGCCGAGAAGCGATAGCTAAACCTTTTCCTAATTTTGGTACATGCCTTGAACACAACAATGAAAAAACAGCTCGCATCATAAAAATTTATATTTATCCGACTGGGTTGAGAGCTGGGTTGCTCCCGGACCAACTTATGAAAGGTCAAGGGGGAAAGTTGAAAAGAGGTAGCCATAATGACACTTCGCCCTAACAAAACTCCCCTGCTGGCTAGTAAATCTATCGTAAGAGTACAGTAGACTACGTTATAACCATCTGCGTTTGTGCCGTTACATACGACATGGGCTTAACGATGTAGACAAAGACAGAATCTGCGGTTCTGCCTTAGGCATTTGAGTAATTCCGCTTCCATTTATATCCTGACTAGCATATAACTAAGTACATTACTTTTAAAACACTCGCCCTCGCGCGAGAGTAGAAATATGCTCTTATACCATGTAAAATTTTGCACGCTCACGTTATAATTTATGCAATTCAAACAAAATTTGAAAAATTGACAATTTTCAGAATTTTTTTGGCCCAATGAGTTTTATGGCCAAATCGGCTGGTCAAAACCTACGGAGCGTGTACAGGGTGTCTTAGATGACCATCGATGGCATGATAGCTGCTCACTCAACGTTAGTGGCATATGGTCGAATACCAGCCAGGATACTGATAGATGCTTTTAGCCTAATTGTTGTGATAAACTTATTAAATAGGTAAGTTTTCAAATCTATTTGATAAGTTTCTTTGAATGCACTCTGCGACAGCAGAGAGCACCCCATTTTATGAAAAATGCAAGAAAAAAATTGCACTAACTTAAAAGTTAAGTTTTAGGTCGATTTTCTTCCAAAATGGCCGAATTTCAGCTCCCCCCAAAATTTCAACTGATGATTACTCCACGAACACTGAAGCTAAAGAAGTCGTTTTGGGCTCGTTGGAATTGTTCTGAGTCCAAAATTGTGATACGATATTGAAAAAATAAAATTTAGACAGAAAAGAACAAAAATTTTGAAATTTTCGTTTTTTGCACCACGCTCGATTAGGCTTAACTTTTTGGCATCACCGAGCTTTCAAGAACTCATAACTTTGAACTGGTTCGACCAAATTGGTTCATTTTCTCAGTCCCCCAAGATTTGACGATGGTCTTACGATAGAAATAGAAAAATTTGGAAGTCTTAAGTTTTTTGGGCAAGTTATGGCCGTTCGAGCAATTCACCAGGCTCAATTAGACCCTTCATACTGACATCTTCACTCTATTAAGATAATTTGCAGGTTCAGAATTTTCAGGTGGACTGCTCCCGATGGAAGTGTAAGACCGGGACAATCCGTGAGTCAACTGAAGCAAGCTTCGGTGTTAACTCGGGAAGTAAAAATCAGTTTAATATTGGTGCCAGGCTATGCCCAGCATGCCAGATATTAAGCTGACAAGAACAGATACTACACATGATCTTAGCCAAAAGGCCGAGAAGCGATAGCTAAACCTTTTCCTAATTTTGGTACATGCCTTGAACACAACAATGAAAAAACAGCTCGCATCATAAAAATTTATATTCGTCCGACTGGGTTGAGAGCTGGGTTGCTCCCGGACCAACTATGAAAGGTCAAGGGGGAAAGTTGAAAAGAGGTAGCCATAATGACACTTCGCCCTAACAAAACTCCCCTGCTGGCTAGTAAATCTATCGTAAGAGTACAGTAGACTACGTTATAACCATCTGCGTTTGTGCCGTTACATACGACATGGGCTTAACGATGTAGACAAAGACAGAATCTGCGGTTCTGCCTTAGGCATTTGAGTAATTCCGCTTCCATTTATATCCTGACTAGCATATAACTATGTACATTACTTTTAAAACACTCGCCCTCGCGCGAGAGTAGAAATATGCTCTTATACCATGTAAAATTTTGCACGCTCACGTTATAATTTATGCAATTCAAACAAAATTTGAAAAATTGACAATTTTCAGAATTTTTTTGGCCCAATGAGTTTTATGGCCAAATCGGCTGGTCAAAACCTACGGAGCGTGTACAGGGTGTCTTAGATGACCATCGATGGCATGATAGCTGCTCACTCAACGTTAGTGGCATATGGTCGAATACCAGCCAGGATACTGATAGATGCTTTTAGCCTAATTGTTGTGATAAACTTATTAAATAGGTAAGTTTTCAAATCTATTTGATAAGTTTCTTTGAATGCACTCTGCGACAGCAGAGAGCACCCCATTTTATGAAAAATGCAAGAAAAAAATTGCACTAACTTAAAAGTTAGGTTTTAGGTCGATTTTCTTCCAAAATGGCCGAATTTCAGCTCCCCCCAAAATTTCAACTGATGATTACTCCACGAACACTGAAGCTAAAGAAGTCGTTTTGGGCTCGTTGGAATTGTTCTGAGTCCAAAATTGTGATACGATATTGAAAAAATAAAATTTAGACAGAAAAGAACAAAAATTTTGAAATTTTCGTTTTTTGCACCACGCTCGATTAGGCTTAACTTTTTGGCATCACCGAGCTTTCAAGAACTCATAACTTTGAACTGGTTCGACCAAATTGGTTCATTTTCTCAGTCCCCCAAGATTTGACGATGGTCTTACGATAGAAATAGAAAAATTTGGAAGTCTTAAGTTTTTTGGGCAAGTTATGGCCGTTCGAGCAATTCACCAGGCTCAATTAGACCCTTCATACTGACATCTTCACTCTATTAAGATAATTTGCAGGTTCAGAATTTTCAGGTGGACTGCTCCCGATGGTATTGTAAGACCGGGACAATCCGTGAGTCAACTGAAGCAAGCTTCGGTGTTAACTCGGGAAGTAAAAATCAGTTTAATATTGGTGCCAGGCTATGCCCAGCATGCCAGATATTAAGCTGACAAGAACAGATACTACACATGATCTTAGCCAAAAGGCCGAGAAGCGATAGCTAAACCTTTTCCTAATTTTGGTACATGCCTTGAACACAACAATGAAAAAACAGCTCGCATCATAAAAATTTATATTTATCCGACTGGGTTGAGAGCTGGGTTGCTCCCGGACCAACTTATGAAAGGTCAAGGGGGAAAGTTGAAAAGAGGTAGCCATAATGACACTTCGCCCTAACAAAACTCCCCTGCTGGCTAGTAAATCTATCGTAAGAGTACAGTAGACTACGTTATAACCATCTGCATTTGTGCCATTACATACGACATGGGCTTAACGATGTAGACAAAGACAGAATCTGCGGTTCTGCCTTAGGCATTTGAGTAATTCCGCTTCCATTTATATCCTGACTAGCATATAACTAAGTACATTACTTTTAAAACACTCGCCCTCGCGCGAGAGTAGAAATATGCTCTTATACCATGTAAAATTTTGCACGCTCACGTTATAATTTATGCAATTCAAACAAAATTTGAAAAATTGACAATTTTCAGAATTTTTTTGGCCCAATGACTTTTATGGCCAAATCGGCTGGCCAAAACCTACGGAGCGTGTACAGGGTGTCTTAGATGACCATCGATGGCATGATAGCTGCTCACTCAACGTTAGTGGCATATGGTCGAATACCAGCCAGGATACTGATAGATGCTTTTAGCCTAATTGTTGTGATAAACTTATTAAATAAGTAAGTTTTCAAATCTATTTGATAAGTTTCTTTGAATGCACTCTGCGACAGCAGAGAGCACCCCATTTTATGAAAAATGCAAGAAAAAAATTTCACTAACTTAAAAGTTAGGTTTTAGGTCGATTTTCTTCCAAAATGGCCGAATTTCAGCTCCCCCCAAAATTTCAACTGATGATTACTCCACGAACACTGAAGCTAAAGAAGTCGTTTTGGGCTCGTTGGAATTGTTCTGAGTCCAAAATTGTGATACGATATTGAAAAAATAAAATTTAGACAGAAAAGAACAAAAATTTTGAAATTTTCGTTTTTTGCACCACGCTCGATTAGGCTTAACTTTTTGGCATCACCGAGCTTTCAAGAACTCATAACTTTGAACTGGTTCGACCAAATTGGTTCATTTTCTCAGTCCCCCAAGATTTGACGATGGTCTTACGATGGAAATAGAAAAATTTGGAAGTCTTAAGTTTTTTGGGCAAGTTATGGCCGTTCGCGCAATTCACCAGGCTTAATTAGACTCTTCATACTGACATCTTCACTCTATTAAGATAATTTTCAGGTTCAGAATTTTCAGGTGGACTGCTCCCGATGGTAGTGTAAGACCGGGACAATCCGTGAGTCAATTGAAGCAAGCTTCGGTGTTAACTCGGGAAGTAAAAATCAGTTTAATATTGGTGCCAGGCTATGCCCAGCATGCCAGATATTAAGCTGACAAGAACAGATACTACACATGATCTTAGCCAAAAGGCCGAGAAGCGATAGCTAAACCTTTTCCTAATTTTGGTACATGCCTTGAACACAACAATGAAAAAACAGCTCGCATCATAAAAATTTATATTTATCCGACTGGGTTGAGAGCTGGGTTGCTCCCGGACCAACTTATGAAAGGTCAAGGGGGAAAGTTGAAAAGAGGTAGCCATAATGACACTTCGCCCTAACAAAACTCCCCTGCTGGCTAATAAATCTATCGTAAGAGTACAGTAGACTACGTTATAACCATCTGCGTTTGTGCCGTTACATACGACATGGGCTTAACGATGTAGACAAAGACAGAATCTGCGGTTCTGCCTTAGGCATTTGAGTAATTCCGCTTCCATTTATATCCTGACTAGCATATAACTATGTACATTACTTTTAAAACACTCGCCCTCGCGCGAGAGTAGAAATATGCTCTTATACCATGTAAAATTTTGCACGCTCACGTTATAATTTATGCAATTCAAACAAAACTTGAAAAATTGACAATTTTCAGAATTTTTTTGGCCCAATGAGTTTTATGGCCAAATCGGCTGGTCAAAACCTACGGAGCGTGTACAGGGTGTCTTAGATGACCATCGATGGCATGATAGCTGCTCACTCAACGTTAGTGGCATATGGTCGAATACCAGCCAGGATACTGTTAGATGCTTTTAGCCTAATTGTTGTGATAAACTTATTAAATAGGTAAGTTTTCAAATCTATTTGATAAGTTTCTTTGAATGCACTCTGCGACAGCAGAGAGCACCCCATTTTATGAAAAATGCAAGAAAAAAATTTCACTAACTTAAAAGTTAGGTTTTAGGTCGATTTTCTTCCAAAATGGCCGAATTTCAGCTCCCCCCAAAATTTCAACTGATGATTACTCCACGAACACTGAAGCTAAAGAAGTCGTTTTGGGCTCGTTGGAATTGTTCTGAGTCCAAAATTGTGATACGATATTGAAAAAATAAAATTTAGACAGAAAAGAACAAAAATTTTGAAATTTTCGTTTTTTGCACCACGCTCGATTAGGCTTAACTTTTTGGCATCACCGAGCTTTCAAGAACTCATAACTTTGAACTGGTTCGACCAAATTGGTTCATTTTCTCAGTCCCCCAAGATTTGACGATGGTCTTACGATGGAAATAGAAAAATTTGGAAGTCTTAAGTTTTTTGGGCAAGTTATGGCCGTTCGCGCAATTCACCAGGCTTAATTAGACTCTTCATACTGACATCTTCACTCTATTAAGATAATTTTCAGGTTCAGAATTTTCAGGTGGACTGCTCCCGATGGTAGTGTAAGACCGGGACAATCCGTGAGTCAATTGAAGCAAGCTTCGGTGTTAACTCGGGAAGTAAAAATCAGTTTAATATTGGTGCCAGGCTATGCCCAGCATGCCAGATATTAAGCTGACAAGAACAGATACTACACATGATCTTAGCCAAAAGGCCGAGAAGCGATAGCTAAACCTTTTCCTAATTTTGGTACATGCCTTGAACACAACAATGAAAAAACAGCTCGCATCATAAAAATTTATATTTATCCGACTGGGTTGAGAGCTGGGTTGCTCCCGGACCAACTTATGAAAGGTCAAGGGGGAAAGTTGAAAAGAGGTAGCCATAATGACACTTCGCCCTAACAAAACTCCCCTGCTGGCTAATAAATCTATCGTAAGAGTACAGTAGACTACGTTATAACCATCTGCGTTTGTGCCGTTACATACGACATGGGCTTAACGATGTAGACAAAGACAGAATCTGCGGTTCTGCCTTAGGCATTTGAGTAATTCCGCTTCCATTTATATCCTGACTAGCATATAACTATGTACATTACTTTTAAAACACTCGCCCTCGCGCGAGAGTAGAAATATGCTCTTATACCATGTAAAATTTTGCACGCTCACGTTATAATTTATGCAATTCAAACAAAATTTGAAAAATTGACAATTTTCAGAATTTTTTTGGCCCAATGAGTTTTATGGCCAAATCGGCTGGTCAAAACCTACGGAGCGTGTACAGGGTGTCTTAGATGACCATCGATGGCATGATAGCTGCTCACTCAACGTTAGTGGCATATGGTCGAATACCAGCCAGGATACTGATAGATGCTTTTAGCCTAATTGTTGTGATAAACTTATTAAATAGGTAAGTTTTCAAATCTATTTGATAAGTTTCTTTGAATGCACTCTGCGACAGCAGAGAGCACCCCATTTTATGAAAAATGCAAGAAAAAAATTTCACTAACTTAAAAGTTAGGTTTTAGGTCGATTTTCTTCCAAAATGGCCGAATTTCAGCTCCCCCCAAAATTTCAACTGATGATTACTCCACGAACACTGAAGCTAAAGAAGTCGTTTTGGGCTCGTTGGAATTGTTCTGAGTCCAAAATTGTGATACGATATTGAAAAAATAAAATTTAGACAGAAAAGAACAAAAATTTTGAAATTTTCGTTTTTTGCACCACGCTCGATTAGGCTTAACTTTTTGGCATCACCGAGCTTTCAAGAACTCATAACTTTGAACTGGTTCGACCAAATTGGTTCATTTTCTCAGTCCCCCAAGATTTGACGATGTTCTTACGATGGAAATAGAAAAATTTGGAAGTCTTAAGTTTTTTGGGCAAGTTATGGCCGTTCGCGCAATTCACCAGGCTTAATTAGACTCTTCATACTGACATCTTCACTCTATTAAGATAATTTTCAGGTTCAGAATTTTCAGGTGGACTGCTCCCGATGGTAGTGTAAGACCGGGACAATCCGTGAGTCAATTGAAGCAAGCTTCGGTGTTAACTCGGGAAGTAAAAATCAGTTTAATATTGGTGCCAGGCTATGCCCAGCATGCCAGATATTAAGCTGACAAGAACAGATACTACACATGATCTTAGCCAAAAGGCCGAGAAGCGATAGCTAAACCTTTTCCTAATTTTGGTACATGCCTTGAACACAACAATGAAAAAACAGCTCGCATCATAAAAATTTATATTTATCCGACTGGGTTGAGAGCTGGGTTGCTCCCGGACCAACTTATGAAAGGTCAAGGGGGAAAGTTGAAAAGAGGTAGCCATAATGACACTTCGCCCTAACAAAACTCCCCTGCTGGCTAATAAATCTATCGTAAGAGTACAGTAGACTACGTTATAACCATCTGCGTTTGTGCCGTTACATACGACATGGGCTTAACGATGTAGACAAAGACAGAATCTGCGGTTCTGCCTTAGGCATTTGAGTAATTCCGCTTCCATTTATATCCTGACTAGCATATAACTATGTACATTACTTTTAAAACACTCGCCCTCGCGCGAGAGTAGAAATATGCTCTTATACCATGTAAAATTTTGCACGCTCACGTTATAATTTATGCAATTCAAACAAAATTTGAAAAATTGACAATTTTCAGAATTTTTTTGGCCCAATGAGTTTTATGGCCAAATCGGCTGGTCAAAACCTACGGAGCGTGTACAGGGTGTCTTAGATGACCATCGATGGCATGATAGCTGCTCACTCAACGTTAGTGGCATATGGTCGAATACCAGCCAGGATACTGATAGATGCTTTTAGCCTAATTGTTGTGATAAACTTATTAAATAGTTAAGTTTTCAAATCTATTTGATAAGTTTCTTTGAATGCACTCTGCGACAGCAGAGAGCACCCCATTTTATGAAAAATGCAAGAAAAAAATTTCACTAACTTAAAAGTTAGGTTTTAGGTCGATTTTCTTCCAAAATGGCCGAATTTCAGCTCCCCCCAAAATTTCAACTGATGATTACTCCACGAACACTGAAGCTAAAGAAGTCGTTTTGGGCTCGTTGGAATTGTTCTGAGTCCAAAATTGTGATACGATATTGAAAAAATAAAATTTAGACAGAAAAGAACAAAAATTTTGAAATTTTCGTTTTTTGCACCACGCTCGATTAGGCTTAACTTTTTGGCATCACCGAGCTTTCAAGAACTCATAACTTTGAACTGGTTCGACCAAATTGGTTCATTTTCTCAGTCCCCCAAGATTTGACGATGGTCTTACGATGGAAATAGAAAAATTTGGAAGTCTTAAGTTTTTTGGGCAAGTTATGGCCGTTCGCGCAATTCACCAGGCTTAATTAGACTCTTCATACTGACATCTTCACTCTATTAAGATAATTTTCAGGTTCAGAATTTTCAGGTGGACTGCTCCCGATGGTAGTGTAAGACCGGGACAATCCGTGAGTCAATTGAAGCAAGCTTCGGTGTTAACTCGGGAAGTAAAAATCAGTTTAATATTGGTGCCAGGCTATGCCCAGCATGCCAGATATTAAGCTGACAAGAACAGATACTACACATGATCTTAGCCAAAAGGCCGAGAAGCGATAGCTAAACCTTTTCCTAATTTTGGTACATGCCTTGAACACAACAATGAAAAAACAGCTCGCATCATAAAAATTTATATTTATCCGACTGGGTTGAGAGCTGGGTTGCTCCCGGACCAACTTATGAAAGGTCAAGGGGGAAAGTTGAAAAGAGGTAGCCATAATGACACTTCGCCCTAACAAAACTCCCCTGCTGGCTAATAAATATATCGTAAGAGTACAGTAGACTACGTTATAACCATCTGCGATTGTGCCGTTACATACGACATGGGCTTAACGATGTAGACAAAGACAGAATCTGCGGTTCTGCCTTAGGCATTTGAGTAATTCCGCTTCCATTTATATCCTGACTAGCATATAACTATGTACATTACTTTTAAAACACTCGCCCTCGCGCGAGAGTAGAAATATGCTCTTATACCATGTAAAATTTTGCACGCTCACGTTATAATTTATGCAATTCAAACAAAATTTGAAAAATTGACAATTTTCAGAATTTTTTTGGCCCAATGAGTTTTATGGCCAAATCGGCTGGTCAAAACCTACGGAGCGTGTACAGGGTGTCTTAGATGACCATCGATGGCATGATAGCTGCTCACTCAACGTTAGTGGCATATGGTCGAATACCAGCCAGGATACTGATAGATGCTTTTAGCCTAATTGTTGTGATAAACTTATTAAATAGGTAAGTTTTCAAATCTATTTGATAAGTTTCTTTGAATGCACTCTGCGACAGCAGAGAGCACCCCATTTTATGAAAAATGCAAGAAAAAAATTGCACTAACTTAAAAGTTAGGTTTTAGGTCGATTTTCTTCCAAAATGGCCGAATTTCAGCTCCCCCCAAAATTTCAACTGATGATTACTCCACGAACACTGAAGCTACAGAAGTCGTTTTGGGCTCGTTGGAATTTTTCTGAGTCCAAAATTGTGATACGATATTGAAAAAATAAAATTTAGACAGAAAAGAACAAAAATTTTGAAATTTTCGTTTTTTGCACCACGCTCGATTAGGCTTAACTTTTTGGCATCACCGAGCTTTCAAGAACTCATAACTTTGAACTGGTTCGACCAAATTGGTTCATTTTCTCAGTCCCCCAAGATTTGACGATGGTCTTACGATGGAAATAGAAAAATTTGGAAGTCTTAAGTTTTTTGGGCAAGTTATGGCCGTTCGCGCAATTCACCAGGCTTAATTAGACTCTTCATACTGACATCTTCACTCTATTAAGATAATTTGCAGGTTCAGAATTTTCAGGTGGACTGCTCCCGATGGTAGTGTAAGACCGGGACAATCCGTGAGTCAACTGAAGCAAGCTTCGGTGTTAACTCGGGAAGTAAAAATCAGTTTAATATTGGTGCCAGGCTATGCCCAGCATGCCAGATATTAAGCTGACAAGAACAGATACTACACAAGATCTTAGCCAAAAGGCCGAGAAGCGATAGCTAAACCTTTTCCTAATTTTGGTACATGCCTTGAACACAACAATGAAAAAACAGCTCGCATCATAAAAATTTATATTTATCCGACTGGGTTGAGAGCTGGGTTGCTCCCGGACCAACTTATGAAAGGTCAAGGGGGAAAGTTGAAAAGAGGTAGCCATAATGACACTTCGCCCTAACAAAACTCCCCTGCTGGCTAATAAATCTATCGTAAGAGTACAGTAGACTACGTTATAACCATCTGCGTTTGTGCCGTTACATACGACATGGGCTTAACGATGTAGACAAAGACAGAATCTGCGGTTCTGCCTTAGGCATTTGAGTAATTCCGCTTCCATTTATATCCTGACTAGCATATAACTATGTACATTACTTTTAAAACACTCGCCCTCGCGCGAGAGTAGAAATATGCTCTTATACCATGTAAAATTTTGCACGCTCACGTTATAATTTATGCAATTCAAACAAAATTTGAAAAATTGACAATTTTCAGAATTTTTTTGGCCCAATGAGTTTTATGGCCAAATCGGCTGGTCAAAACCTACGGAGCGTGTACAGGGTGTCTTAGATGACCATCGATGGCATGATAGCTGCTCACTCAACGTTAGTGGCATATGGTCGAATACCAGCCAGGATACTGATAGATGCTTTTAGCCTAATTGTTGTGATAAACTTATTAAATAGGTAAGTTTTCAAATCTATTTGATAAGTTTCTTTGAATGCACTCTGCGACAGCAGAGAGCACCCCATTTTATGAAAAATGCCAGAAAAAAATTGCACTAACTTAAAAGTTAGGTTTTAGGTCGATTTTCTTCCAAAATGGCCGAATTTCAGCTCCCCCCAAAATTTCAACTGATGATTACTCCACGAACACTGAAGCTACAGAAGTCGTTTTGGGCTCGTTGGAATTTTTCTGAGTCCAAAATTGTGATACGATATTGAAAAATAAAATTTAGACAGAAAAGAACAAAAATTTTGAAATTTTCGTTTTTTGCACCACGCTCGATTAGGCTTAACTTTTTGGCATCACCGAGCATTCAAGAACTCATAACTTTGAACTGGTTCGACCAAATTGGTTCATTTTCTCAGTCCCCCAAGATTTGACGATGGTCTTACGATAGAAATAGAAAAATTTGGAAGTCTTAAGTTTTTTGGGCAAGTTATGGCCGTTCGAGCAATTCACCAGGCTCAATTAGACCCTTCATACTGACATCTTCACTCTATTAAGATAATTTGCAGGTTCAGAATTTTCAGGTGGACTGCTCCCGATGGTAGTGTAATACCGGGACAATCCGTGAGTCAACTGAAGCAAGCTTCGGTGTTAACTCGGGAAGTAAAAATCAGTTTAATATTGGTGCCAGGCTATGCCCAGCATGCCAGATATTAAGCTGACAAGAACAGATACTACACATGATCTTAGCCAAAAGGCCGAGAAGCGATAGCTAAACCTTTTCCTAATTTTGGTACATGCCTTGAACACAACAATGAAAAAACTGCTCGCATCATAAAAATTTATATTTATCCGACTGGGTTGAGAGCTGGGTTGCTCCCGGACCAACTTATGAAAGGTCAAGGGGGAAAGTTGAAAAGAGGTAGCCATAATGACACTTCGCCCTAACAAAACTCCCCTGCTGGCTAGTAAATCTATCGTAAGAGTACAGTAGACTACGTTATAACCATCTGCATTTGTGCCGTTACATACGACATGGGCTTAACGATGTAGACAAAGACAGAATCTGCGGTTCTGCCTTAGGCATTTGAGTAATTCCGCTTCCATTTATATCCTGACTAGCATATAACTATGTACATTACTTTTAAAAGACTCGCCCTCGCGCGAGAGTAGAAATATGCTCTTATACCATGTAAAATTTTGCACGCTCACGTTATAATTTATGCAATTCAAACAAAATTTGAAAAATTGACAATTTTCAGAATTTTTTTGGCCCAATGAGTTTTATGGCCAAATCGGCTGGTCAAAACCTACGGAGCGTGTACAGGGTGTCTTAGATGACCATCGATGGCATGATAGCTGCTCACTCAACGTTAGTGGCATATGGTCGAATACCAGCCAGGATACTGATAGATGCTTTTAGCCTAATTGTTGTGATAAACTTATTAAATAGGTAAGTTTTCAAATCTATTTGATAAGTTTCTTTGAATGCACTCTGCGACAGCAGAGAGCACCCCATTTTATGAAAAATGCAAGAAAAAAATTGCACTAACTTAAAAGTTAGCTTTTAGGTCGATTTTCTTCCAAAATGGCCGAATTTCAGCTCCCCCCAAAATTTCAACTGATGATTACTCCACGAACACTGAAGCTAAAGAAGTCGTTTTGGGCTCGTTGGAATTGTTCTGAGTCCAAAATTGTGATACGATATTGAAAAAATAAAATTTAGACAGAAAAGAACAAAAATTTTGAAATTTTCGTTTTTTGCACCACGCTCGATTAGGCTTAACTTTTTGGCATCACCGAGCTTTCAAGAACTCATAACTTTGAACTGGTTCGACCAAATTGGTTCATTTTCTCAGTCCCCCAAGATTTGACGATGGTCTTACGATAGAAATAGAAAAATTTGGAAGTCTTAAGTTTTTTGGGCAAGTTATGGCCGTTCGAGCAATTCACCAGGCTCAATTAGACCCTTCATACTGACATCTTCACTCTATTAAGATAATTTGCAGGTTCAGAATTTTCAGGTGGACTGCTCCCGATGGTAGTGTAAGACCGGGACAATCCGTGAGTCAACTGAAGCAAGCTTCGGTGTTAACTCGGGAAGTAAAAATCAGTTTAATATTGGTGCCAGGCTATGCCCAGCATGCCAGATATTAAGCTGACAAGAACAGATACTACACATGATCTTAGCCAAAAGGCCGAGAAGCGATAGCTAAACCTTTTCCTAATTTTGGTACATGCCTTGAACACAACAATGAAAAAACTGCTCGCATCATAAAAATTTATATTTATCCGACTGGGTTGAGAGCTGGGTTGCTCCCGGACCAACTTATGAAAGGTCAAGGGGGAAAGTTGAAAAGAGGTAGCCATAATGACAGTTCGCCCTAACAAAACTCCCCTGCTGGCTAGTAAATCTATCGTAAGAGTACAGTAGACTACGTTATAACCATCTGCATTTGTGCCGTTACATACGACATGGGCTTAACGATGTAGACAAAGACAGAATCTGCGGTTCTGCCTTAGGCATTTGAGTAATTCCGCTTCCATTTATATCCTGACTAGCATATAACTATGTACATTACTTTTAAAAGACTCGCCCTCGCGCGAGAGTAGAAATATGCTCTTATACCATGTAAAATTTTGCACGCTCACGTTATAATTTATGCAATTCAAACAAAATTTGAAAAATTGACAATTTTCAGAATTTTTTTGGCCCAATGAGTTTTATGGCCAAATCGGCTGGTCAAAACCTACGGAGCGTGTACAGGGTGTCTTAGATGACCATCGATGGCATGATAGCTGCTCACTCAACGTTAGTGGCATATGGTCGAATACCAGCCAGGATACTGATAGATGCTTTTAGCCTAATTGTTGTGATAAACTTATTAAATAGGTAAGTTTTCAAATCTATTTGATAAGTTTCTTTGAATGCACTCTGCGACAGCAGAGAGCACCCCATTTTATGAAAAATGCAAGAAAAAAATTGCACTAACTTAAAAGTTAGCTTTTAGGTCGATTTTCTTCCAAAATGGCCGAATTTCAGCTCCCCCCAAAATTTCAACTGATGATTACTCCACGAACACTGAAGCTAAAGAAGTCGTTTTGGGCTCGTTGGAATTGTTCTGAGTCCAAAATTGTGATACGATATTGAAAAAATAAAATTTAGACAGAAAAGAACAAAAATTTTGAAATTTTCGTTTTTTGCACCACGCTCGATTAGGCTTAACTTTTTGGCATCACCGAGCTTTCAAGAACTCATAACTTTGAACTGGTTCGACCAAATTGGTTCATTTTCTCAGTCCCCCAAGATTTGACGATGGTCTTACGATAGAAATAGAAAAATTTGGAAGTCTTAAGTTTTTTGGGCAAGTTATGGCCGTTCGCGCAATTCACCAGGCTTAATTAGACTCTTCATACTGACATCTTCACTCTATTAAGATAATTTGCAGGTTCAGAATTTTCAGGTGGACTGCTCCCGATGGTAGTGTAAGAACGGGACAATCCGTGAGTCAACTGAAGCAAGCTTCGGTGTTAACTCGGGAAGTAAAAATCAGTTTAATATTGGTGCCAGGCTATGCCCAGCATGCCAGATATTAAGCTGACAAGAACAGATACTACACATGATCTTAGCCAAAAGGCCGAGAAGTGATAGCTAAACCTTTTCCTAATTTTGGTACATGCCTTGAACTCAACAATGAAAAAACAGCTCGCATCATAAAAATTTATATTTATCCGACTGGGTTGAGAGCTGGGTTGCTCCCGGACCAACTTATGAAAGGTCAAGGGGGAAAGTTGAAAAGAGGTGACATCTTCACTCTATTAAGATAATTTGCAGGTTCAGAATTTTCAGGTGGACTGCTCCCGATGGTAGTGTAAGAACGGGACAATCCGTGAGTCAACTGAAGCAAGCTTCGCTGTTAACTCGGGAAGTAAAAATCAGTTTAATATTGGTGCCAGGCTATGCCCAGCATGCCAGATATTAAGCTGACAAGAACAGATACTACACATGATCTTAGCCAAAAGGCCGAGAAGTGACAGCTAAACCTTTTTCTAATTTTGGTACATGCCTTGAACTCAACAATGAAAAAACAGCTCGCATCATAAAAATTTATATTTATCCGACTGGGTTGAGAGCTGGGTTGCTCCCGGACCAACTTATGAAAGGTCAAGGGGGAAAGTTGAAAAGAGGTAGCCATAATGACACTTCGCCCTAACAAAACTCCCCTGCTGGCTAGTAAATCTATCGTAAGAGTACAGTAGACTACGTTATAACCATCTGCGTTTGTGCCGTTACATACGACATGGGCTTAACGATGTAGACAAAGACAGAATCTGCGGTTCTGCCTTAGGCATTTGAGTAATTCCGCTTCCATTTATATCCTGGCTAGCATATAACTATGTACATTACTTTTAAAAGACTCGCCCTCGCGCGAGAGTAGAAATATGCTCTTATACCATGTAAAATTTTGCACGCTCACGTTATAATTTATGCAATTCAAACAAAATTTGAAAAATTGACAATTTTCAGAATTTTTTTGGCCCAATGAGTTTTATGGCCAAATCGGCTGGTCAAAACCTACGGAGCGTGTACAGGGTGTCTTAGATGACCATCGATGGCATGATAGCTGCTCACTCAACGTTAGTGGCATATGGTCGAATACCAGCCAGGATACTGTTAGATGCTTTTAGCCTAATTGTTGTGATAAACTTATTAAATAGGTAAGTTTTCAAATCTATTTGATAAGTTTCTTTGAATGCACTCTGCGACAGCAGAGAGCACCCCATTTTATGAAAAATGCAAGAAAAAAATTTCACTAACTTAAAAGTTAGGTTTTAGGTCGATTTTCTTCCAAAATGGCCGAATTTCAGCTCCCCCCAAAATTTCAACTGATGATTACTCCACGAACACTGAAGCTAAAGAAGTCGTTTTGGGCTCGTTGGAATTGTTCTGAGTCCAAAATTGTGATACGATATTGAAAAAATAAAATTTAGACAGAAAAGAACAAAAATTTTGAAATTTTCGTTTTTTGCACCACGCTCGATTAGGCTTAACTTTTTGGCATCACCGAGCTTTCAAGAACTCATAACTTTGAACTGGATCGACCAAATTGGTTCATTTTCTCAGTCCCCCAAGATTTGACGATGGTCTTACGATAGAAATAGAAAAATTTGGAAGTCTTAAGTTTTTTGGGCAAGTTATGGCCGTTCGCGCAATTCACCAGGCTTAATTAGACTCTTCATACTGACATCTTCACTCTATTAAGATAATTTGCAGGTTCAGAATTTTCAGGTGGACTGCTCCCGATGGTAGTGTAAGAACGGGACAATCCGTGAGTCAACTGAAGCAAGCTTCGGTGTTAACTCGGGAAGTAAAAATCAGTTTAATATTGGTGCCAGGCTATGCCCAGCATGCCAGATATTAAGCTGACAAGAACAGATACTACACATGATCTTAGCCAAAAGGCCGAGAAGTGATAGCTAAACCTTTTCCTAATTTTGGTACATGCCTTGAACTCAACAATGAAAAAACAGCTCGCATCATAAAAATTTATATTTATCCGACTGGGTTGAGAGCTGGGTTGCTCCCGGACCAACTTATGAAAGGTCAAGGGGGAAAGTTGAAAAGAGGTAGCCATAATGACAATTCGCCCTAACAAAACTCCCCTGCTGGCTAGTAAATCTATCGTAAGAGTACAGTAGACTACGTTATAACCATCTGCGTTTGTGCCGTTACATACGACATGGGCTTAACGATGTAGACAAAGACAGAATCTGCGGTTCTGCCTTAGGCATTTGAGTAATTCCGCTTCCATTTATATCCTGACTAGCATATAACTATGTACATTACTTTTAAAAGACTCGCCCTCGCGCGAGAGTAGAAATATGCTCTTATACCATGTAAAATTTTGCACGCTCACGTTATAATTTATGCAATTCAAACAAAATTTGAAAAATTGACAATTTTCAGAATTTTTTTGGCCCAATGAGTTTTATGGCCAAATCGGCTGGTCAAAACCTACGGAGCGTGTACAGGGTGTCTTAGATGACCATCGATGGCATGATAGCTGCTCACTCAACGTTAGTGGCATATGGTCGAATGCCAGCCAGGATACTGATAGATGCTTTTAGCCTAATTGTTGTGATAAACTTATTAAATAGGTAAGTTTTCAAATCTATTTGATAAGTTTCTTTGAATGCACTCTGCGACAGCAGAGAGCACCCCATTTTATGAAAAATGCAAGAAAAAAATTGCACTAACTTAAAAGTTAGCTTTTAGGTCGATTTTCTTCCAAAATGGCCGAATTTCAGCTCCCCCCAAAATTTCAACTGATGATTACTCCACGAACACTGAAGCTAAAGAAGTCGTTTTGGGCTCGTTGGAATTGTTCTGAGTCCAAAATTGTGATACGATATTGAAAAAAAAAAATTTAGACAGAAAAGAACAAAAATTTTGAAATTTTCGTTTTTTGCACCACGCTCGATTAGGCTTAACTTTTTGGCATCACCGAGCTTTCAAGAACTCATAACTTTGAACTGGTTCGACCAAATTGGTTCATTTTCTCAGTCCCCCAAGATTTGACGATGGTCTTACGATAGAAATAGAAAA
This sequence comes from Symsagittifera roscoffensis, assembly GCF_963678635.1. Lineage (NCBI taxonomy): Eukaryota > Metazoa > Xenacoelomorpha > Acoela > Convolutidae > Symsagittifera > Symsagittifera roscoffensis. The sequence goes on along the minus strand of NC_087067.1, from coordinate 32,690,005 downwards.
ATTTGGAAGTCTTAAGTTTTTTGGGCAAGTTATGGCCGTTCGCGCAATTCACCAGGCTTAATTAGACTCTTCATACTGACATCTTCACTCTATTAAGATAATTTGCAGGTTCAGAATTTTCAGGTGGACTGCTCCCGATGGTAGTGTAAGAACGGGACAATCCGTGAGTCAACTGAAGCAAGCTTCGGTGTTAACTCGGGAAGTAAAAATCAGTTTAATATTGGTGCCAGGCTATGCCCAGCATGCCAGATATTAAGCTGACAAGAACAGATACTACACATGATCTTAGCCAAAAGGCCGAGAAGTGATAGCTAAACCTTTTCCTAATTTTGGTACATGCCTTGAACTCAACAATGAAAAAACAGCTCGCATCATAAAAATTTATATTTATCCGACTGGGTTGAGAGCTGGGTTGCTCCCGGACCAACTTATGAAAGGTCAAGGGGGAAAGTTGAAAAGAGGTAGCCATAATGACACTTCGCCCTAACAAAACTCCCCTGCTGGCTAGTAAATCTATCGTAAGAGTACAGTAGACTACGTTATAACCATCTGCGTTTGTGCCGTTACATACGACATGGGCTTAACGATGTAGACAAAGACAGAATCTGCGGTTCTGCCTTAGGCATTTGAGTAATTCCGCTTCCATTTATATCCTGACTAGCATATAACTATGTACATTACTTTTAAAAGACTCGCCCTCGCGCGAGAGTAGAAATATGCTCTTATACCATGTAAAATTTTGCACGCTCACGTTATAATTTATGCAATTCAAACAAAATTTGAAAAATTGACAATTTTCAGAATTTTTTTGGCCCAATGAGTTTTATGGCCAAATCGGCTGGTCAAAACCTACGGAGCGTGTACAGGGTGTCTTAGATGACCATCGATGGCATGATAGCTGCTCACTCAACGTTAGTGGCATATGGTCGAATACCAGCCAGGATACTGATAGATGCTTTTAGCCTAATTGTTGTGATAAACTTATTAAATAGGTAATCTTTCAAATCTATTTGATAAGTTTCTTTGAATGCACTCTGCGACAGCAGAGAGCACCCCATTTTATGAAAAATGCAAGAAAAAAATTGCACTAACTTAAAAGTTAGCTTTTAGGTCGATTTTCTTCCAAAATGGCCGAATTTCAGCTCCCCCCAAAATTTCAACTGATGATTACTCCACGAACACTGAAGCTAAAGAAGTCGTTTTGGGCTCGTTGGAATTGTTCTGAGTCCAAAATTGTGATACGATATTGAAAAAATAAAATTTAGACAGAAAAGAACAAAAATTTTGAAATTTTCGTTTTTTGCACCACGCTCGATTAGGCTTAACTTTTGTGCATCACCGAGCTTTCAAGAACTCATAACTTTGAACTGGTTCGACCAAATTGGTTCATTTTCTCAGTCCCCCAAGATTTGACGATGGTCTTACGATAGAAATAGAAAAATTTGGAAGTCTTAAGTTTTTTGGGCAAGTTATGGCCGTTCGCGCAATTCACCAGGCTTAATTAGACTCTTCATACTGACATCTTCACTCTATTAAGATAATTTGCAGGTTCAGAATTTTCAGGTGGACTGCTCCCGATGGTAGTGAAAGAACGGGACAATCCGTGAGTCAACTGAAGCAAGCTTCGGTGTTAACTCGGGAAGTAAAAATCAGTTTAATATTGGTGCCAGGCTATGCCCAGCATGCCAGATATTAAGCTGACAAGAACAGATACTACACATGATCTTAGCCAAAAGGCCGAGAAGTGATAGCTAAACCTTTTCCTAATTTTGGTACATGCCTTGAACTCAACAATGAAAAAACAGCTCGCATCATAAAAATTTATATTTATCCGACTGGGTTGAGAGCTGGGTTGCTCCCGGACCAACTTATGAAAGGTCAAGGGGGAAAGTTGAAAAGAGGTAGCCATAATGACACTTCGCCCTAACAAAACTCCCCTGCTGGCTAGTAAATCTATCGTAAGAGTACAGTAGACTACGTTATAACCATCTGCGTTTGTGCCGTTACATACGACATGGGCTTAACGATGTAGACAAAGACAGAATCTGCGGTTCTGCCTTAGGCATTTGAGTAATTCCGCTTCCATTTATATCCTGACTAGCATATAACTATGTACATTACTTTTAAAACACTCGCCCTCGCGCGAGAGTAGAAATATGCTCTTATACCATGTAAAATTTTGCACGCTCACGTTATAATTTATGCAATTCAAACAAAATTTGAAAAATTGACAATTTTCAGAATTTTTTTGGCCCAATGAGTTTTATGGCCAAATCGGCTGGTCAAAACCTACGGAGCGTGTACAGGGTGTCTTAGATGACCATCGATGGCATGATAGCTGCTCACTCAACGTTAGTGGCATATGGTCGAATACCAGCCAGGATACTGATAGATGCTTTTAGCCTAATTGTTGTGATAAACTTATTAAATAGGTAAGTTTTCAAATCTATTTGATAAGTTTCTTTGAATGCACTCTGCGACAGCAGAGAGCACCCCATTTTATGAAAAATGCAAGAAAAAAATTGCACTAACTTAAAAGTTAGCTTTTAGGTCGATTTTCTTCCAAAATGGCCGAATTTCAGCTCCCCCCAAAATTTCAACTGATGATTACTCCACGAACACTGAAGCTAAAGAAGTCGTTTTGGGCTCGTTGGAATTGTTCTGAGTCCAAAATTGTGATACGATATTGAAAAAATAAAATTTAGACAGAAAAGAACAAAAATTTTGAAATTTTCGTTTTTTGCACCACGCTCGATTAGGCTTAACTTTTTGGCATCACCGAGCTTTCAAGAACTCATAACTTTGAACTGGTTCGACCAAATTGGTTCATTTTCTCAGTCCCCCAAGATTTGACGATGGTCTTACGATAGAAATAGAAAAATTTGGAAGTCTTAAGTTTTTTGGGCAAGTTATGGCCGTTCGCGCAATTCACCAGGCTTAATTAGACTCTTCATACTGACATCTTCACTCTATTAAGATAATTTGCAGGTTCAGAATTTTCAGGTGGACTGCTCCCGATGGTAGTGTAAGACCGGGACAATCCGTGAGTCAACTGAAGCAAGCTTCGGTGTTAACTCGGGAAGTAAAAATCAGTTTAATATTGGTGCCAGGCTATGCCCAGCATGCCAGATATTAAGCTGACAAGAACAGATACTACACATGATCTTAGCCAAAAGGCCGAGAAGCGATAGCTAAACCTTTTCCTAAATTTGGTACATGCCTTGAACACAACAATGAAAAAACAGCTCGCATCATAAAAATTTATATTTATCCGACTGGGTTGAGAGCTGGGTTGCTCCCGGACCAACTTATGAAATGTCAAGGGGGAAAGTTGAAAAGAGGTAGCCATAATGACACTTCGCCCTAACAAAACTCCCCTGCTGGCTAGTAAATCTATCGTAAGAGTACAGTAGACTACGTTATAACCATCTGCGTTTGTGCCGTTACATACGACATGGGCTTAACGATGTAGACAAAGACAGAATCTGCGGTTCTGCCTTAGGCATTTGAGTAATTCCGCTTCCATTTATATCCTGACTAGCATATAACTATGTACATTACTTTTAAAACACTCGCCCTCGCGCGAGAGTAGAAATATGCTCTTATACCATGTAAAATTTTGCACGCTCACAATATAATTTATGCAATTCAAACAAAATTTGAAAAATTGACAATTTTCAGAATTTTTTTGGCCCAATGAGTTTTATGGCCAAATCGGCTGGTCAAAACCTACGGAGCGTGTACAGGGTGTCTTAGATGACCATCGATGGCATGATAGCTGCTCACTCAACGTTAGTGGCATATGGTCGAATACCAGCCAGGATACTGATTGATGCTTTTAGCCTAATTGTTGTGATAAACTTATTAAATAGGTAAGTTTTCAAATCTATTTGATAAGTTTCTTTGAATGCACTCTGCGACAGCAGAGAGCACCCCATTTTATGAAAAATGCAAGAAAAAAATTGCACTAACTTAAAAGTTAGCTTTTAGGTCGATTTTCTTCCAAAATGACCGAATTTCAGCTAACCCCAAAATTTCAACTGATGATTACTCCACGAACACTGAAGCTAAAGAAGTCGTTTTGGGCTCGTTGAAATTGTTCTGAGTCCAAAATTGTGATACGATATTGAAAAAATAAAATTTAGACAGAAAAGAACAAAAATTTTGAAATTTTCGTTTTTTGCACCACGCTCTATTAGGCTTAACTTTTTGGCATCACCGAGCTTTCAAGAACTCATAACTTTGAACTGGTTCGACCAAATTGGTTCATTTTCTCAGTCCCCCAAGATTTGACGATGGTCTTACGATAGAAATAGAAAAATTTGGAAGTCTTAAGTTTTTTGGGCAAGTTATGGCCGTTCGCGCAATTCACCAGGCTTAATTAGACTCTTCATACTGACATCTTCACTCTATTAAGATAATTTGCAGGTTCAGAATTTTCAGGTGGACTGCTCCCGATGGTAGTGTAAGACCGGGACAATCCGTGAGTCAACTGAAGCAAGCTTCGGTGTTAACTCGGGAAGTAAAAATCAGTTTAATATTGGTGCCAGGCTATGCCCAGCATGCCAGACATTAAGCTGACAAGAACAGATACTACACATGATCTTAGCCAAAAGGCCGAGAAGCGATAGCTAAACCTTTTCCTAATTTTGGTACATGCCTTGAACACAACAATGAAAAAACAGCTCGCATCATAAAAATTTATATTTATCCGACTGGGTTGAGAGCTGGGTTGCTCCCGGACCAACTTATGAAAGGTCAATCTATCGGTCAAATCTATCGTAAAAGTACAGTAGACTACGTTATAACCATCTGCGTTTGTGCCGTTACATACGACATGGGCTTAACGATGTAGACAAAGACAGAATCTGCGGTTCTGCCTTAGGCATTTGAGTAATTCCGCTTCCATTTATATCCTTACTAGCATATAACTATGTACATTACTTTTAAAACACTCGCCCTCGCGCGAGAGTAGAAATATGCTCTTATACCATGTAAAATTTTGCACGCTCACGTTATAATTTATGCAATTCAAACAAAATTTGAAAAATTGACAATTTTCAGAATTTTTTTGGCCCAATGAGTTTTATGGCCAAATCGGCTGGTCAAAACCTACGGAGCGTGTACAGGGTGTCTTAGATGACCATCGATGGCATGATAGCTGCTCACTCAACGTTAGTGGCATATGGTCGAATATCAGCCAGGATACTGATAGATGCTTTTAGCCTAATTGTTGTGATAAACTTATTAAATAGGTAAGTTTTCAAATCTATTTGATAAGTTTCTTTGAATGCACTCTGCGACAGCAGAGAGCACCCCATTTTATGAAAAATGCAAGAAAAAAATTGCACTAACTTAAAAGTTAGCTTTTAGGTCGATTTTCTTCCAAAATGGCCGAATTTCAGCTCCCCCCAAAATTTCAACTGATGATTACTCCACGAACACTGAAGCTAAAGAAGTCGTTTTGAGCTCGTTGGAATAGTTCTGAGTCCAAAATTGTGATACGATATTGAAAAAATAAAATTTAGACAGAAAAGAACAAAAATTTTGAAATTTTCGTTTTTTGCACCACGCTCGATTAGGCTTAACTTTTTGGCATCACCGAGCTTTCAAGAACTCATAACTTTGAACTGGTTCGACCAAATTGGTTCATTTTCTCAGTCCCCCAAGATTTGACAATGGTCTTACGATAGAAATAGAAAAATTTGGAAGTCTTAAGTTTTTTGGGCAAGTTATGGCCGTTCGCGCAATTCACCAGGCTTAATTAGACTCTTCATACTGACATCTTCACTCTATTAAGATAATTTGCAGGTTCAGAATTTTCAGGTGGACTGCTCCCGATGGTAGTGTAAGACCGGGACAATCCGTGAGTCAACTGAAGCAAGCTTCGTTGTTCACTCGGGAAGTAAAAATCAGTTTAATATTGGTGCCAGGCTATGCCCAGCATGCCAGATATTAAGCTGACAAGAACAGATACTACACATGATCTTAGCCAAAAGGCCGAGAAGCGATAGCTAAACCTTTTCCTAATTTTGGTACATGCCTTGAACACAACAATGAAAAAACAGCTCGCATCATAAAAATTTGTATTTATCCGACTGGGTTGAGAGCTGGGTTGCTCCCGGACCAACTTATGAAAGGTCAAGGGGGAAAGTTGAAAAGAGGTAGCCATAATGACACTTCGCCCTAACAAAACTCCCCTGCTGGCTAGTAAATCTATCGTAAGAGTACAGTAGACTACGTTATAACCATCTGCGTTTGTTTTGTTACATACGACATGGGCTTAACGATGTAGACAAAGACAGAATCTGCGGTTCTGCCTTAGGCATTTGAGTAATTCCGCTTCCATTTATATCCTGACTAGCATATAACTATGTACATTACTTTTAAAACACTCGCCCTCGCGCGAGAGTAGAAATATGCTCTTATACCATGTAAAATTTTGCACGCTCACGTTATAATTTATGCAATTCAAACTAAATTTGAAAAATTGACAATTTTCAGAATTTTTTTGGCCCAATGAGTTTTATGGCCAAATCGGCTGGTCAAAACCTACGGAGCGTGTACAGGGTGTCTTAGATGACCATCGATGGCATGATAGCTGCTCACTCAACGTTAGTGGCATATGGTCGAATACCAGCCAGGATACTGATAGATGCTTTTAGCCTAATTGTTGTGATAAACTTATTAAATAGGTAAGTTTTCAAATCTATTGATAAGTTTCTTTCAATGCACTCTGCGACAGCAGAGAGCACCCCATTTTATGAAAAATGCAAGAAAAAAATTGCACTAACTTAAAAGTTAGCTTTTAGGTCGATTTTCTTCCAAAATGGCCGAATTTCAGCTCCCCCCAAAATTTCAACTGATGATTACTCCACGAACACTGCAGCTAAAGAAGTCGTTTTGAGCTCGTTGGAATAGTTCTGAGTCCAAAATTGTGATACGATATTGAAAAAATAAAATTTAGACAGAAAAGAACAAAAATTTTGAAATTTTCGTTTTTTGCACCACGCTCGATTAGGCTTAACTTTTTGGCATCACCGAGCTTTCAAGAACTCATAACTTTGAACTGGTTCGACCAAATTGGTTCATTTTCTCAGTCCCCCAAGATTTGACGATGGTCTTACGATAGAAATAGAAAAATTTGGAAGTCTTAAGTTTTTTGGGCAAGTTATGGCCGTTCGCGCAATTCACCAGGCTTAATTAGACTCTTCATACTGACATCTTCACTCTATTAAGACAATTTGCAGGTTCAGAATTTTCAGGTGGACTGCTCCCGATGGTAGTGTAAGACCGGGACAATCCGTGAGTCAACTGAAGCAAGCTTCGGTGTTAACTCGGGAAGTAAAAATCAGTTTAATATTGGTGCCAGGCTATGCCCAGCATGCCAGATATTAAGCTGACAAGAACAGATACTACACATGATCTTAGCCAAAAGGCCGAGAAGCGATAGCTAAACCTTTTCCTAATTTTGGTACATGCCTTGAACACAACAATGAAAAAACAGCTCGCATCATAAAAATTTATATTTATCCGACTGGGTTGAGAGCTGGGTTGCTCCCGGACCAACTTATGAAAGGTCAAGGGGGAAAGTTGAAAAGAGGTAGCCATAATGACACTTCGCCCTAACAAAACTCCCCTGCTGGCTAGTAAATCTATCGTAAGAGTACAGTAGACTACGTTATAACCATCTGCGTTTGTGCCGTTACATACGACATGGGCTTAACGATGTAGACAAAGACAGAATCTGCGGTTCTGCCTTAGGCATTTGAGTAATTCCGCTTCCATTTATATCCTGACTAGCATATAACTATGTACATTACTTTTAAAACACTCGCCCTCGCGCGAGAGTAGAAATATGCTCTTATACCATGTAAAATTTTGCACGCTCACGTTATAATTTATGCAATTCAAACAAAATTTGAAAAATTGACAATTTTCAGAATTTTTTTGGCCCAATGAGTTTTATGGCCAAATCGGCTGGTCAAAACCTACGGAGCGTGTACAGGGTGTCTTAGATGACCATCGATGGCATGATAGCTGCTCACTCAACGTTAGTGGCATATGGTCGAATACCAGCCAGGATACTGATAGATGCTTTTAGCCTAATTGTTGTGATAAACTTATTAAATAGGTAAGTTTTCAAATCTATTTGATAAGTTTCTTTGAATGCACTCTGCGACAGCAGAGAGCACCCCATTTTATGAAAAATGCAAGAAAAAAATTGCACTAACTTAAAAGTTAGCTTTTAGGTCGATTTTCTTCCAAAATGGCCGAATTTCAGCTCCCCCCAAAATTTCAACTGATGATTACTCCACGAACACTGAAGCTAAAGAAGTCGTTTTGGGCTCGTTGGAATTGTTCTGAGTCCAAAATTGTGATACGATATTGAAAAAATAAAATTTAGACAGTAAAGAACAAAAATTTTGAAATTTTCGTTTTTTGCACCACGCTCGATTAGGCTTAACTTTTTGGCATCACCGAGCTTTCAAGAACTCATAACTTTGAACTGGTTCGACCAAATTGGTTCATTTTCTCAGTCCCCCAAGATTTGACAATGGTCTTACGATAGAAATAGAAAAATTTGGAAGTCTTAAGTTTTTTGGGCAAGTTATGGCCGTTCGCGCAATTCACCAGTCTTAATTAGACTCTTCATACTGACATCTTCACTCTATTAAGATAATTTGCAGGTTCAGAATTTTCAGGTGGACTGCTCCCGATGGTAGTGTAAGACCGGGACAATCCGTGAGTCAACTGAAGCAAGCTTCGGTGTTAACTCGGGAAGTAAAAATCAGTTTAATATTGGAGCCAGGCTATGCCCAGCATGCCAGATATTAAGCTGACAAGAACAGATACTACACATATCTTAGCCAAAAGGCCGAGAAGCGATAGCTAAACCTTTTCCTAATTTTGGTACATGCCTTGAACACAACAATGAAAAAACAGCTCGCATCATAAAAATTTATATTTATCCGACTGGGTTGAGAGCTGGGTTGCTCCCGGACCAACTTATGAAAGGTCAAGGGGGAAAGTTGAAAAGAGGTAGCCATAATGACACTTCGCCCTAACAAAACTCCCCTGCTGGCTAGTAAATCTATCGTAAGAGTACAGTAGACTACGTTATAACCATCTGCGTTTGTGCCGTTACATACGACATGGGCTTAACGATGTAGACAAAGACAGAATCTGCGGTTCTGCCTTAGGCATTTGAGTAATTCCGCTTCCATTTATATCCTGACTAGCATATAACTATGTACATTACTTTTAAAACACTCGCCCTCGCGCGAGAGTAGAAATATGCTCTTATACCATGTAAAATTTTGCACGCTCACGTTATAATTTATGCAATTCAAACAAAATTTGAAAAATTGACAATTTTCAGAATTTTTTTGGCCCAATGAGTTTTATGGCCAAATCGGCTGGTCAAAACCTACGGAGCGTGTACAGGGTGTCTTAGATGACCATCGATGGCATGATAGCTGCTCACTCAACGTTAGTGGCATATGGTCGAATACCAGCCAGGATACTGATAGATGCTTTTAGCCTAATTGTTGTGATAAACTTATTAAATAGGTAAGTTTTCAAATCTATTTGATAAGTTTCTTTGAATGCACTCTGCGACAGCAGAGAGCACCCCATTTTATGAAAAATGCAAGAAAAAAATTGCACTAACTTAAAAGTTAGCTTTTAGGTCGATTTTCTTCCAAAATGGCCGAATTTCAGCTCACCCCAAAATTTCAACTGATGATTACTCCACGAACACTGAAGCTAAAGAAGTCGTTTTGGGCTCGTTGGAATTGTTCTGAGTCCAAAATTGTGATACGATATTGAAAAAATAAAATTTAGACAGTAAAGAACAAACATTTTGAAATTTTCGTTTTTTGCACCACGCTCGATTAGGCTTAACTTTTTGGCATCACCGAGCTTTCAAGAACTCATAACTTTGAACTGGTTCGACCAAATTGGTTCATTTTCTCAGTCCCCCAAGATTTGACAATGGTCTTACGATAGAAATAGAAAAATTTGGAAGTCTTAAGTTTTTTGGGCAAGTTATGGCCGTTCGCGCAATTCACCAGTCTTAATTAGACTCTTCATACTGACATCTTCACTCTATTAAAATAATTTGCAGGTTCAGAATTTTCAGGTGGACTGCTCCCGATGGTAGTGTAAGACCGGGACAATCCGTGAGTCAACTGAAGCAAGCTTCGGTGTTAACTCGGGAAGTAAAAATCAGTTTAATATTGGAGCCAGGCTATGCCCAGCATGCCAGATATTAAGCTGACAAGAACAGATACTACACATGATCTTAGCCAAAAGGCCGAGAAGCGATAGCTAAACCTTTTCCTAATTTTGGTACATGCCTTGAACACAACAATGAAAAAACAGCTCGCATCATAAAAATTTATATTTATCCGACTGGGTTGAGAGCTGGGTTGCTCCCGGACCAACTTATGAAAGGTCAAGGGGGAAAGTTGAAAAGAGGTAGCCATAATGACACTTCGCCCTAACAAAACTCCCCTGCTGGCTAGTAAATCTATCGTAAGAGTACAGTAGACTACGTTATAACCATCTGCGTTTGTGCCGTTACATACGACATGGGCTTAACGATGTAGACGAAGACAGAATCTGCGGTTCTGCCTTAGGCATTTGAGTAATTCCGCTTCCATTTATATCCTGACTAGCATATAACTATGTACATTACTTTTAAAACACTCGCCCTCGCGCGAGAGTAGAAATATGCTCTTATACCATGTAAAATTTTGCACGCTCACGTTATAATTTATGCAATTCAAACAAAATTTGAAAAATTGACAATTTTCAGAATTTTTTTGGCCCAATGAGTTTTATGGCCAAATCGGCTGGTCAAAACCTACGGAGCGTGTACAGGGTGTCTTAGATGACCATCGATGGCATGATAGCTGCTCACTCAACGTTAGTGGCATATGGTCGAATACCAGCCAGGATACTGATAGATGCTTTTAGCCTAATTGTTGTGATAAACTTATTAAATAGGTAAGTCTTCAAATCTATTTGATAAGTTTCTTTGAATGCACTCTGCGACAGCAGAGAGCACCCCATTTTATGAAAAATGCAAGAAAAAAATTGCACTAACTTAAAAGTTAGCTTTTAGGTCGATTTTCTTCCAAAATGGCCGAATTTCAGCTCCCCCCAAAATTTCAACTGATGATTACTCCACGAACACTGAAGCTAAAGAAGTCGTTTTGGGCTCGTTGGAATTGTTCTGAGTCCAAAATTGTGATACGATATTGAAAAAATAAAATTTAGACAGAAAAGAACAAAAATTTTGAAATTTTCGTTTTTTGCACCACGCTCGATTAGGCTTAACTTTTTGGCATCACCGAGCTTTCAAGAACTCATAACTTTGAACTGGTTCGACCAAATTGGTTCATTTTCTCAGTCCCCCAAGATTTGACAATGGTCTTACGATAGAAATAGAAAAATTTGGAAGTCTTAAGTTTTTTGGGCAAGTTATGGCCGTTCGCGCAATTCACCAGGCTTAATTAGACTCTTCATACTGACATCTTCACTCTATTAAGATAATTTGCAGGTTCAGAATTTTCAGGTGGACTGCTCCCGATGGTAGTGTAAGACCGGGACAATCCGTGAGTCAACTGAAGCAAGCTTCGGTGTTAACTCGGGAAGTAAAAATCAGTTTAATATTGGAGCCAGGCTATGCCCAGCATGCCAGATATTAAGCTGACAAGAACAGATACTACACATGATTTTAGCCAAAAGGCCGAGAAGCGATAGCTAAACCTTTTCCTAATTTTGGTATATGCCTTGAACACAACAATGAAAAAACAGCTCGCATCATAAAATTTTATATTTATCCGACTGGGTTGAGAGCTGGGTTGCTCCCGGACCAACTTATGAAAGGTCAAGGGGGAAAGTTGAAAAGAGGTAGCCATAATGACACTTCGCCCTAACAAAACTCCCCTGCTGGCTAGTAAATCTATCGTAAGAGTACAGTAGACTACGTTATAACCATCTGCGTTTGTGCCGTTACATACGACATGGGCTTAACGATGTAGACAAAGACAGAATCTGCGGTTCTGCCTTAGGCATTTGAGTAATTCCGCTTCCATTTATATCCTGACTAGCATATAACTATGTACATTACTTTTAAAACACTCGCCCTCGCGCGAGAGTAGAAATATGCTCTTATACCATGTAAAATTTTGCACGCTCACGTTATAATTTATGCAATTCAAACAAAATTTGAAAAATTGACAATTTTCAGAATTTTTTTGGCCCAATGAGTTTTATGGCCAAATCGGCTGGTCAAAACCTACGGAGCGTGTACAGGGTGTCTTAGATGACCATCGATGGCATGATAGCTGCTCACTCAACGTTAGTGGCATATGGTCGAATACCAGCCAGGATACTGATAGATGCTTTTAGCCTAATTGTTGTGATAAACTTATTAAATAGGTAAGTTTTCAAATCTATTTGATAAGTTTCTTTGAATGCACTCTGCGACAGCAGAGAGCACCCCATTTTATGAAAAATGCAAGAAAAAAATTGCACTAATTTAAAAGTTAGCTTTTAGGTCGATTTTCTTCCAAAATGGCCGAATTTCAGCTCCCCCCAAAATTTCAACTGATGATTACTCCACGAACACTGAAGCTAAAGAAGTCGTTTTGGGCTCGTTGGAATTGTTCTGAGTCCAAAATTGTGATACGATATTGAAAAAATAAAATTTAGACAGAAAAGAACAAAAATTTTGAAATTTTCGTTTTTTGCACCACGCTCGATTAGGCTTAACTTTTTGGCATCACCGAGCTTTCAAGAACTCATAACTTTGAACTGGTTCGCCCAAATTGGTTCATTTTCTCAGCCCCCCAAGATTTGACGATGGTCTTACGATAGAAATAGAAAAATTTGGAAGTCTTAAGTTTTTTGGGCAAGTTATGGCCGTTCGCGCAATTCACCAGGCTTAATTAGACTCTTCATACTGACATCTTCACTCTATTAAGATAATTTGCAGGTTCAGAATTTTCAGGTGGACTGCTCCCGATGGTAGTGTAAGACCGGGACAATCCGTGAGTCAACTGAAGCAAGCTTCGGTGTTAACTCGGGAAGTGAAAATCAGTTTAATATTGGAGCCAGGCTATGCCCAGCATGCCAGATATTAAGCTGACAAGAACAGATACTACACATGATTTTAGCCAAAAGGCCGAGAAGCGATAGCTAAACCTTTTCCTAATTTTGGTACATGCCTTGAACACAACAATGAAAAAACAGCTCGCATCATAAAAATTTACATTTATCCGACTGGGTTGAGAGCTGGGTTGCTCCCGGACCAACTTATGAAAGGTCAAGGGGGAAAGTTGAAAAGAGGTAGCCATAATGACACTTCGCCCTAACAAAACTCCCCTGCTGGCTAGTAAATCTATCGTAAGAGTACAGAAGACTACGTTATAACCATCTGCGTTTGTGCCGTTACATACGACATGGGCTTAACGATGTAGACAAAGACAGAATCTGCGGTTCTGCCTTAGGCATTTGAGTAATTCCGCTTCCATTTATATCCTGACTAGCATATAACTATGTACATTACTTTTAAAACACTCGCCCTCGCGCGAGAGTAGAAATATGCTCTTATACCATGTAAAATTTTGCACGCTCACGTTATAATTTATGCAATTCAAACAAAATTTGAAAAATTGACAATTTTCAGAATTTTTTTGGCCCAATGAGTTTTATGGCCAAATCGGCTGGTCAAAACCTACGGAGCGTGTACAGGGTGTCTTAGATGACCATCGATGGCATGATAGCTGCTCACTCAACGTTAGTGGCATATGGTCGAATACCAGCCAGGATACTGATAGATGCTTTTAGCCTAATTGTTGTGATAAACTTATTAAATAGGTAAGTCTTCAAATCTATTTGATAAGTTTCTTTGAATGCACTCTGCGACAGCAGAGAGCACCCCATTTTATGAAAAATGCAAGAAAATTATTGCACTAACTTAAAAGTTAGCTTTTAGGTCGATTTTCTTCCAAAATGGCCGAATTTCAGCTCCCCCCAAAATTTCAACTGATGATTACTCCACGAACACTGAAGCTAAAGAAGTCGTTTTGGGCTCGTTGGAATTGTTCTGAGTCCAAAATTGTGATACGATAATGAAAAAATAAAATTTAGACAGAAAAGAACAAAAATTTTGAAATTTTCGTTTTTTGCACCACGCTCGATTAGGCTTAACTTTTTGGCATCACCGAGCTTTCAAGAACTCATAACTTTGAACTGGTTCGACCAAATTGGTTCATTTTCTCAGTCCCCCAAGATTTGACAATGGTCTTACGATAGAAATAGAAAAATTTGGAAGTCTTAAGTTTTTTGGGCAAGTTATGGCCGTTCGCGCAATTCACCAGGCTTAATTAGACTCTTCATACTGACATCTTCACTCTATTAAGATAATTTGCAGGTTCAGAATTTTCAGGTGGACTGCTCCCGATGGTAGTGTAAGACCGGGACAATCCGTGAGTCAACTGAAGCAAGCTTCGGTGTTAACTCGGGAAGTAAAAATCAGTTTAATATTGGAGCCAGGCTATGCCCAGCATGCCAGATATTAAGCTGACAAGAACAGATACTACACATGATCTTAGCCAAAAGGCCGAGAAGCGATAGCTAAACCTTTTCCTAATTTTGGTACATGCCTTGAACACAACAATGAAAAAACAGCTCGCATCATAAAAATTATATTTATCCGACTGGGTTGAGAGCTGGGTTGCTCCCGGACCAACTTATGAAAGGTCAAGGGGGAAAGTTGAAAAGAGGTAGCCATAATGACACTTCGCCCTAACAAAACTCCCCTGCTGGCTAGTAAATCTATCGTAAGAGTACAGTAGACTACGTTATAACCATCTGCGTTTGTGCCGTTACATACGACATGGGCTTAACGATGTAGACAAAGACAGAATCTGCGGTTCTGCCTTAGGCATTTGAGTAATTCCGCTTCCATTTATATCCTGACTAGCATATAACTATGTACATTACTTTTAAAACACTCGCCCTCGCGCGAGAGTAGAAATATGCTCTTATACCATGTAAAATTTTGCACGCTCACGTTATAATTTATGCAATTCAAACAAAATTTGAAAAATTGACAATTTTCAGAATTTTTTTGGCCCAATGAGTTTTATGGCCAAATCGGCTGGTCAAAACCTACGGAGCGTGTACAGGGTGTCTTAGATGACCATCGATGGCATGATAGCTGCTCACTCAACGTTAGTGGCATATGGTCGAATACCAGCCAGGATACTGATAGATGCTTTTAGCCTAATTGTTGTGATAAACTTATTAAATAGGTAAGTTTTCAAATCTATTTGATAAGTTTCTTTGAATGCACTCTGCGACAGCAGAGAGCACCCCATTTTATGAAAAATGCAAGAAAAAAATTGCACTAATTTAAAAGTTAGCTTTTAGGTCGATTTTCTTCCAAAATGGCCGAATTTCAGCTCCCCCCAAAATTTCAACTGATGATTACTCCACGAACACTGAAGCTAAAGAAGTCGTTTTGGGCTCGTTGGAATTGTTCTGAGTCCAAAATTGTGATACGATATTGAAAAAATAAAATTTAGACAGAAAAGAACAAAAATTTTGAAATTTTCGTTTTTTGCACCACGCTCGATTAGGCTTAACTTTTTGGCATCACCGAGCTTTCAAGAACTCATAACTTTGAACTGGTTCGACCAAATTGGTTCATTTTCTCAGTCCCCCAAGATTTGACAATGGTCTTACGATAGAAATAGAAAAATTTGGAAGTCTTAAGTTTTTTGGGCAAGTTATGGCCGTTCGCGCAATTCACCAGGCTTAATTAGACTCTTCATACTGACATCTTCACTCTATTAAGATAATTTGCAGGTTCAGAATTTTCAGGTGGACTGCTCCCGATGGTAGTGTAAGACCGGGACAATCCGTGAGTCAACTGAAGCAAGCTTCGGTGTTAACTCGGGAAGTAAAAATCAGTTTAATATTGGTGCCAGGCTATGCCCAGCATGCCAGATATTAAGCTGACAAGAACAGATACTACACATGATCTTAGCCAAAAGGCCGAGAAGCGATAGCTAAACCTTTTCCTAATTTTGGTACATGCCTTGAACACAACAATGAAAAAACAGCTCGAATCATAAAAATTTATATTTATCCGACTGGGTTGAGAGCTGGGTTGCTCCCGGACCAACTTATGAAAGGTCAAGGGGGAAAGTTGAAAAGAGGTAGCCATAATGACACTTCGCCCTAACAAAACTCCCCTGCTGGCTAGTAAATCTATCGTAAGAGTACTACGTTATAACCATCTGCGTTTGTGCCGTTACATACGACATGGGCTTAACGATGTAGACAAAGACAGAATCTGCGGTTCTGCCTTAGGCATTTGAGTAATTCCGCTTCCATTTATATCCTGACTAGCATATAACTATGTACATTACTTTTAAAACACTCGCCCTCGCGCGAGAGTAGAAATATGCTCTTATACCATGTAAAATTTTGCACGCTCACGTTATAATTTATGCAATTCAAACAAAATTTGAAAAATTGACAATTTTCAGAATTTTTTTGGCCCAATGAGTTTTATGGCCAAATCGGCTGGTCAAAACCTACGGAGCGTGTACAGGGTGTCTTAGATGACCATCGATGGCATGATAGCTGCTCACTCAACGTTAGTGGCATATGGTCGAATACCAGCCAGGATACTGTTAGATGCTTTTAGCCTAATTGTTTTGATAAACTTATTAAATAGGTAAGTCTTCAAATCTATTGGATAAGTTTCTTTGAATGCACTCTGCGACAGCAGAGAGCACCCCATTTTATGAAAAATGCAAGAAAAAAATTGCACTAACTTAAAAGTTAGCTTTTAGGTCGATATTCTTCCAAAATGGCCGAATTTCAGCTCCCCCCAAAATTTCAACTGATGATTACTCCACGAACACTGAAGCTAAAGAAGTCGTTTTGGGCTCGTTGGAATTGTTCTGAGTCCAAAATTGTGATACGATATTGAAAAAATAAAATTTAGACAGAAAAGAACAAAAATTTTGAAATTTTCGTTTTTTGCACCACGCTCGATTAGGCTTAACTTTTTGGCATCACCGAGCTTTCAAGAACTCATAACTTTGAACTGGTTCGACCAAATTGGTTCATTTTCTCAGTCCCCCAAGATTTGACAATGGTCTTACGATAGAAATAGAAAAATTTGGAAGTCTTAAGTTTTTTGGGCAAGTTATGGCCGTTCGCGCAATTCACCAGGCTTAATTAGACTCTTCATACTGACATCTTCACTCTATTAAGATAATTTGCAGGTTCAGAATTTTCAGGTGGACTGCTCCCGATGGTAGTGTAAGACCGGGACAATCCGTGAGTCAACTGAAGCAAGCTTCGGTGTTAACTCGGGAAGTAAAAATCAGTTTAATATTGGAGCCAGGCTATGCCCAGCATGCCAGATATTAAGCTGACAAGAACAGATACTACACATGATCTTAGCCAAAAGGCCGAGAAGCGATTTTCTAATTTTGGTACATGCCTTGAACACAACAATGAAAAAACAGCTCGCATCATAAAAATTTATATTTATCCGACTGGGTTGAGAGCTGGGTTGCTCCCGGACCAACTTATGAAAGGTCAAGGGGGAAAGTTGAAAAGAGGTAGCCATAATGACACTTCGCCCTAACAAAACTCCCCTGCTGGCTAGTAAATCTATCGTAAGAGTACAGTAGACTACGTTATAACCATCTGCGTTTGTGCCGTTACGCTCTGGGTTGAGAGCTGGGTTGCTCCCGGACCAACTTATGAAAGGTCAAGGGGGAAAGTTGAAAAGAGGTAGCCATAATGACACTTCGCCCTAACAAAACTCCCCTGCTGGCTAGTAAATCTATCGTAAGAGTACAGTAGACTACGTTATAACCATCTGCGTTTGTGCCGTTAAATTTTCGTTTTTTGCACCACGCTCGATTAGGCTTAACTTTTTGGCATCACCGAGCTTTCAAGAACTCATAACTTTGAACTGGTTCGACCAAATTGGTTCATTTTCTCAGTCCCCCAAGATTTGACAATGGTCTTACGATAGAAATAGAAAAATTTGGAAGTCTTAAGTTTTTTGGGCAAGTTATGGCCGTTCGCGCAATTCACCAGGCTTAATTAGACTCTTCATACTGACATCTTCACTCTGCATGCCAGATATTAAGCTGACAAGAACAGATACTACACATGATCTTAGCCAAAAGGCCGAGAAGCGATTTTCTAATTTTGGTACATGCCTTGAACACAACAATGAAAAAACAGCTCGCATCATAAAAATTTATATTTATCCGACTGGGTTGAGAGCTGGGTTGCTCCCGGACCAACTTATGAAAGGTCAAGGGGGAAAGTTGAAAAGAGGTAGCCATAATGACACTTCGCCCTAACAAAACTCCCCTGCTGGCTAGTAAATCTATCGTAAGAGTACAGTAGACTACGTTATAACCATCTGCGTTTGTGCCGTTACATACGACATGGGCTTAACGATGTAGACAAAGACAGAATCTGCGGTTCTGCCTTAGGCATTTGAGTAATTCCGCTTCCATTTATATCCTGACTAGCATATAACTATGTACATTACTTTTAAAACACTCGCCCTCGCGCGAGAGTAGAAATATGCTCTTATACCATGTAAAATTTTGCACGCTCACGTTATAATTTATGCAATTCAAACAAAATTTGAAAAATTGACAATTTTCAGAATTTTTTTGGCCCAATGAGTTTTATGGCCAAATCGGCTGGTCAAAACCTACGGAGCGTGTACAGGGTGTCTTAGATGACCATCTATGGCATGATAGCCGCTCACTCAACGTTAGTGGCATATGGTCGAATACCAGCCAGGATACTGATAGATGCTTTTAGCCTAATTGTTGTGATAAACTTATTAAGTAGGTAAGTTTTCAAATCTATTTGATAAGTTTCTTTGAATGCACTCTGCGACAGCAGAGAGCAACCCATTTTATGAAAAATGCAAGAAAAAAATTGCACTAACTTAAAAGTTAGCTTTTAGGTCGATATTCTTCCAAAATGGCCGAACTTCAGCTCCCCCCAAAATTTCAACTGATGATTACTCCACGAACACTGAAGCTAAAGAAGTCGTTTTGGGCTCGTTGGAATTGTTCTGAGTCCAAAATTGTGATACGATATTGAAAAAATAAAATTTAGACAGAAAAGAACAAAAATTTTGAAATTTTCGTTTTTTGCACCACGCTCGATTAGGCTTAACTTTTTGGCATCACCGAGCTTTCAAGAACTCATAACTTTGAACTGGTTCGACCAAATTGGTTCATTTTCTCAGTCCCCCAAGATTTGACAATGGTCTTACGATAGAAATAGAAAAATTTGGAAGTCTTAAGTTTTTTGGGCAAGTTATGGCCGTTCGCGCAATTCACCAGGCTTAATTAGACTCTTCATACTGACATCTTCACTCTATTAAGATAATTTGCAGGTTCAGAATTTTCAGGTGGACTGCTCCCGATGGTAGTGTAAGACCGGGACAATCCGTGAGTCAACTGAAGCAAGCTTCGGTGTTAACTCGGGAAGTAAAAATCAGTTTAATATTGGAGCCAGGCTATGCCCAGCATGCCAGATATTAAGCTGACAAGAACAGATACTACACATGATCTTAGCCAAAAGGCCGAGAAGCGATTTTCTAATTTTGGTACATGCCTTGAACACAACAATGAAAAAACAGCTCGCATCATAAAAATTTATATTTATCCGACTGGGTTGAGAGCTGGGTTGCTCCCGGACCAAATTATGAAAGGTCAAGGGGGAAAGTTGAAAAGAGGTAGCCATAATGACACTTCGCCCTAACAAAACTCCCCTGCTGGCTAGTAAATCTATCGTAAGAGTACAGTAGACTACGTTATAACCATCTGCGTTTGTGCCGTTACGCTCTGGGTTGAGAGCTGGGTTGCTCCCGGACCAACTTATGAAAGGTCAAGGGGGAAAGTTGAAAAGAGGTAGCCATAATGACACTTCGCCCTAACAAAACTCCCCTGCTGGCTAGTAAATCTATCGTAAGAGTACAGTAGACTACGTTATAACCATCTGCGTTTGTGCCGTTAAATTTTCGTTTTTTGCACCACGCTCGATTAGGCTTAACTTTTTGGCATCACCGAGCTTTCAAGAACTCATAACTTTGAACTGGTTCGACCAAATTGGTTCATTTTCTCAGTCCCCCAAGATTTGACAATGGTCTTACGATAGAAATAGAAAAATTTGGAAGTCTTAAGTTTTTTGGGCAAGTTATGGCCGTTCGCGCAATTCACCAGGCTTAATTAGACTCTTCATACTGACATCTTCACTCTGCATGCCAGATATTAAGCTGACAAGAACAGATACTACACATGATCTTAGCCAAAAGGCCGAGAAGCGATTTTCTAATTTTGGTACATGCCTTGAACACAACAATGAAAAAACAGCTCGCATCATAAAAATTTATATTTATCCGACTGGGTTGAGAGCTGGGTTGCTCCCGGACCAACTTATGAAAGGTCAAGGGGGAAAGTTGAAAAGAGGTAGCCATAATGACACTTCGCCCTAACAAAACTCCCCTGCTGGCTAGTAAATCTATCGTAAGAGTACAGTAGACTACGTTATAACCATCTGCGTTTGTGCCGTTACATACGACATGGGCTTAACGATGTAGACAAAGACAGAATCTGCGGTTCTGCCTTAGGCATTTGAGTAATTCCGCTTCCATTTATATCCTGACTAGCATATAACTATGTACATTACTTTTAAAACACTCGCCCTCGCGCGAGAGTAGAAATATGCTCTTATACCATGTAAAATTTTGCACGCTCACGTTATAATTTATGCAATTCAAACAAAATTTGAAAAATTGACAATTTTCAGAATTTTTTTGGCCCAATGAGTTTTATGGCCAAATCGGCTGGTCAAAACCTACGGAGCGTGTACAGGGTGTCTTAGATGACCATCGATGGCATGATAGCTGCTCACTCAACGTTAGTGGCATATGGTCGAATACCAGCCAGGATACTGATAGATGCTTTTAGCCTAATTGTTGTGATAAACTTATTAAATAGGTAAGTTTTCAAATCTATTTGAAAAGTTTCTTTGAATGCACTCTGCGACAGCAGAGAGCACCCCATTTTATGAAAAATGCAAGAAAAAAATTGCACTAATTTAAAAGTTAGCTTTTAGGTCGATTTTCTTCCAAAATGGCCGAATTTCAGCTCCCCCCAAAATTTCAACTGATGATTACTCCACGAACACTGAAGCTAAAGAAGTCGTTTTGGGCTCGTTGGAATTGTTCTGAGTCCAAAATTGTGATAGGATATTGAAAAAATAAAATTTAGACAGAAAAGAACAAAAATTTTGAAATTTTCGTTTTTTGCACCACGCTCGATTAGGCTTAACTTTTTGGCATCACCGAGCTTTCAAGAACTCATAACTTTGAACTGGTTCGACCAAATTGGTTCATTTTCTCAGTCCCCCAAGATTTGACGATGGTCTTACGATAGAAATAGAAAAATTTGGAAGTCTTAAGTTTTTTGGGCAAGTTATGGCCGTTCGCGCAATTCACCAGGCTTAATTAGACTCTTCATACTGACATCTTCACTCTATTAAGATAATTTGCAGGTTCAGAATTTTCAGGTGGACTGCTCCCGATGGTAGTGTAAGACCGGGACAATCCGTGAGTCAACTGAAGCAAGCTTCGGTGTTAACTCGGGAAGTAAAAATCAGTTTAATATTGGTGCCAGGCTATGCCCAGCATGCCAGATATTAAGCTGACAAGAACAGATACTACACATGATCTTAGCCAAAAGGTCGAGAAGCGATAGCTAAACCTTTTCCTAATTTTGGTACATGCCTTGAACACAACAATGAAAAAACAGCTCGCATCATAAAAATTTATATTTATCCGACTGGGTTGAGAGCTGGGTTGCTCCCGGACCAACTTATGAAAGGTCAAGGGGGAAAGTTGAAAAGAGGTAGCCATAATGACACTTCGCCCTAACAAAACTCCCCTGCTGGCTAGTAAATCTATCGTAAGAGTACAGTAGACTACGTTATAACCATCTGCGTTTGTGCCGTTACATACGACATGGGCTTAACGATGTAGACAAAGACAGAATCTGCGGTTCTGCCTTAGGCATTTGAGTAATTCCGCTTCCATTTATATCCTGACTAGCATATAACTATGTACATTACTTTTAAAACACTCGCCCTCGCGCGAGAGTAGAAATATGCTCTTATACCATGTAAAATAAAATTTTGCACGCTCACGTTATAATTTATGCAATTCAAACAAAATTTGAAAAATTGACAATTTTCAGAATTTTTTTGGCCCAATGAGTTTTATGGCCAAATCGGCTGGTCAAAACCTACGGAGCGTGTACAGGGTGTCTTAGATGACCATCGATGGCATGATAGCTGCTCACTCAACGTTAGTGGCATATGGTCGAATACCAGCCAGGATACTGATAGATGCTTTTAGCCTAATTGTTGTGATAAACTTATTAAATAGGTAAGTTTTCAAATCTATTTGATAAGTTTCTTTGAATGCACTCTGCGACAGCAGAGAGCACTCCATTTTATGAAAAATGCAAGAAAAAAATTGCACTAACTTAAAAGTTAGCTTTTAGGTCGATTTTCTTCCAAAATGGCCGAATTTCAGCTCCCCCCAAAATTTCAACTGATGATTACTCCACGAACACTGAAGCTAAAGAAGTCGTTTTGAGCTCGTTGGAATAGTTCTGAGTCCAAAATTGTGATACGATATTGAAAAAATAAAATTTAGACAGAAAAGAACAAAAATTTTGAAATTTTCGTTTTTTGCACCACGCTCGATTAGGCTTAACTTTTTGGCATCACCGAGCTTTCAAGAACTCATAACTTTGAACTGGTTCGACCAAATTGGTTCATTTTCTCAGTCCCCCAAGATTTGACGATGGTCTTACGATAGAAATAGAAAAATTTGGAAGTCTTAAGTTTTTTGGGCAAGTTATGGCCGTTCGCGCAATTCACCAGGCTTAATTAGACTCTTCATACTGACATCTTCACTCTATTAAGATAATTTGCAGGTTCAGAATTTTCAGGTGGACTGCTCCCGATGGTAGTGTAAGACCGGGACAATCCGTGAGTCAACTGAAGCAAGCTTCGGTGTTAACTCGGGAAGTAAAAATCAGTTTAATATTGGTGCCAGGCTATGCCCAGCATGCCAGATATTAAGCTGACAAGAACAGATACTACACATGATCTTAGCCAAAAGGCCGAGAAGCGATAGCTAAACCTTTTCCTAATTTTGGTACATGCCTTGAACACAACAATGAAAAAACAGCTCGCATCATAAAATTTTATATTTATCCGACTGGGTTGAGAGCTGGGTTGCTCCCGGACCAACTTATGAAAGGTCAAGGGGGAAAGTTGAAAAGAGGTAGCCATAATGACACTTCGCCCTAACAAAACTCCCCTGCTGGCTAGTAAATCTATCGTAAGAGTACAGTAGACTACGTTATAACCATCTGCGTTTGTGCCGTTACATACGACATGGGCTTAACGATGTAGACAAAGACAGAATCTGCGGTTCTGCCTTAGGCATTTGAGTAATTCCGCTTCCATTTATATCCTGACTAGCATATAACTATGTACATTACTTTTAAAACACTCGCCCTCGCGCGAGAGTAGAAATATGCTCTTATACCATGTAAAATTTTGCACGCTCACGTTATAATTTATGCAATTCAAACAAAATTTGAAAAATTGACAATTTTCAGAATTTTTTTGGCCCAATGAGTTTTATGGCCAAATCGGCTGGTCAAAACCTACGGAGCGTGTACAGGGTGTCTTAGATGACCATCGATGGCATGATAGCTGCTCACTCAACGTTAGTGGCATATGGTCGAATACCAGCCAGGATACTGATAGATGCTTTTAGCCTAATTGTTGTGATAAACTTATTAAATAGGTAAGTTTTCAAATCTATTTGATAAGTTTCTTTGAATGCACTCTGCGACAGCAGAGAGCACCCCATTTTATGAAAAATGCAAGAAAAAAATTGCACTAACTTAAAAGTTAGCTTTTAGGTCGACTTTCTTCCAAAATGGCCGAATTTCAGCTCCCCCCAAAGTTTCAACTGATGATTACTCCACGAACACTGAAGCTAAAGAAGTCGTTTTGAGCTCGTTGGATTTGTTCTGAGTCCAAAATTGTGATACGATATTGAAAAAATAAAATTTAGACAGAAAAGAACAAAAATTTTGAAATTTTCGTTTTTTGCACCACGCTCGATTAGGCTTAACTTTTTGGCATCACCGAGCTTTCAAGAACTCATAACTTTGAACTGGTTCGACCAAATTGGTTCATTTTCTCAGTCCCCCAAGATTTGACGATGGTCTTACGATAGAAATAGAAAAATTTGGAAGTCTTAAGTTTTTTGGGCAAGTTATGGCCGTTCGCGCAATTCACCAGGCTTAATTAGACTCTTCATACTGACATCTTCACTCTATTAAGATAATTTGCAGGTTCAGAATTTTCAGGTGGACTGCTCCCGATGGTAGTGTAAGACCGGGAAAATCCGTGAGTCAACTGAAGCAATCTTCGGTGTTAACTCGGGAAGTAAAAATCAGTTTAATATTGGTGCCAGGCTATGCCCAGCATGCCAGATATTAAGCTGACAAGAACAGATACTACACGTGATCTTAGCCAAAAGGCCGAGAAGCGATAGCTAAACCTTTTCCTAATTTTGGTACATGCCTTGAACACAACAATGAAAAAACAGCTCGAATCATAAAAATTTATATTTATCCGACTGGGTTGAGAGCTGGGTTGCTCCCGGACCAACTTATGAAAGGTCAAGGGGGAAAGTTGAAAAGAGGTAGCCATAATGACACTTCGCCCTAACAAAACTCCCCTGCTGGCTAGTAAATCTATCGTAAGAGTACAGTAGACTACGTTATAACCATCTGCGTTTGTGCCGTTACATACGACATGGGCTTAACGATGTAGACAAAGACAGAATCTGCGGTTCTGCCTTAGGCATTTGAGTAATTCCGCTTCCATTTATATCCTGACTAGCATATAACTATGTACATTACTTTTAAAACACTCGCCCTCGCGCGAGAGTAGAAATATGCTCTTATACCATGTAAAATTTTGCACGCTCACGTTATAATTTATGCAATTCAAACAAAATTTGAAAAATTGACAATTTTCAGAATTTTTTTGGCCCAATGAGTTTTATGGCCAAATCGGCTGGTCAAAACCTACGGAGCGTGTACAGGGTGTCTTAGATGACCATCGATGGCATGATAGCTGCTCACTCAACGTTAGTGGCATATGGTCGAATACCAGCCAGGATACTGATAGATGCTTTTAGCCTAATTGTTACCGAGATTAAACTGAAAATAAATTTGCATTGTTCTACACGCATTACTTACTTTTGGACATGGCTGATAGCCAGTCGCCTTCTTTCTCTGAAGTTCTCGCTGAGGGCATTGCAAGACCTCATATTAAAGTCACTTCATTCTTAAAAATGACCATCATTCCTCCCTTTACAAAAGAACATTTCAAGTCTAATGCTAGTTTCGAAGCTGCCTCAAAAAAAAACCATTGTTGACATCTTGTCCTCCTTTAAACCCCATCATCGAGATCAAATTACCATCTCCAAAGCTTTCTCTACTGTCAAAGAAAAAAGATTACATTCTTTAATCGTTATCGCGCCAACTGAGGCGGAGGACGAGCTGACCATCATGAAGACAGAAGGACTGCAGCTCCTTGACAAAACTATCTTCCCAACGGGTGACCACTTCTGGAGATATGATCCAACCGGGTTTCCAAAGACGGCCATGCTACGCATGAACCAGGTGCCCGGGCTTTGTGACGATGAGGCAGTCCTCGAAGCCCTGCAGCTCCCCCCAACAGTTCATGTGGAGGGAGAAGTTACGCGTCAACGCGAGAAGTGTGGACAGGGGAGCTTCTTCAACGGTAAAGCTTCGGCCATTATCAGAATCCCCAATGAGAGCGCTGAAACTGACCTGAGGCAGTGGTCGTTCAACGCTGTCAAAACTCGGCCATTCAAATGGCTCGATCTACCCTTCAACGCGCATGTCCCGTCAATTCATTCCTGCAGTCTATGCAAGGAAGAGAAAAAGCCTTATATTGGTCATGATGATTCCTGGTGTCGGATCAGGAGACAACAACCACCAGAGGTCAACCAGACGACATCTGATTTGGCCACAAGCAATTCTGCTGATGGGACTCCGGCCTCTGAGGGCCGAATGGATGAGGAGGACTGGCATGTGATGAAGGCGCGCAGTAGCCTCAGAAGGAGTGGGGCGTTCAGCCGCCAGAAATCGCAGAGACGACACAGCAGCCCAGACGCGGACAAGCAGACTCCATCAAAACTGCAAAAAAGAGAACAACAGGTATCGAGTCTAAAAACTTCTCATACATAAACTTTTTCATAATGTTGTGCTTTAAATTTCTAAAGAGCAGCGGTTTCACTGAGAAGCTGAAACCTCTAGGCATCCTTGTTCCAATAAGAAAGCCAGAACGTGGGAAAACGTCGCATAAACACTACATTTTAGGTCTAAAATTTAAAAAACTAGACGCTCTAACCTCTAAAAAAACAGTCTTTTTCGTTAATAGAAGTCTGAGCTTTAAACTCCAGACAGGCAGTTTGCATAGTTCAGTACTATTGTCTACATTTTTTACCCTTAATTGGAATTTTAACACATTTTTTGATTGTCAATGAGTTTTATGGCCAAATCGGCTGGTCAAAACCTACGGAGCGTGTACAGGGTGTCTTAGATGACCATCGATGGCATGATAGCTGCTCACTCAACGTTAGTGGCATATGGTCGAATACCAGCCAGGATACTGATAGATGCTTTTAGCCTAATTGTTGTGATAAACTTATTAAATAGGTAAGTTTTCAAATCTATTTGATAAGTTTCTTTGAATGCACTCTGCGACAGCAGAGAGCACCCCAATTTATGAAAAATGCAAGAAAAAAATTGCACTAACTTAAAAGTTAGCTTTTAGGTCGATTGTCTTCCAAAGTGGCCGAATTTCAGCTCCCCCAAAATTTCAACTGATGATTACTCCACGAACACTGAAGCTAAAGAAGTCGTTTTGAGCTCGTTGGATTTGTTCTGAGTCCAAAATTGTGATACGATATTGAAAAAATAAAATTTAGACAGAAAAGAACAAAAATTTTGAAATTTTCGTTTTTTGCACCACGCTCGATTAGGCTTAACTTTTTGGCATCACCGAGCTTTCAAGAACTCATAACTTTGAACTGGTTCGACCAAATTGGTTCATTTTCTCAGTCCCCCAAGATTTGACGATGGTCTTACGATAGAAATAGAAAAATTTGGAAGTCTTAAGTTTTTTGGGCAAGTTATGGCCGTTCGCGCAATTCACCAGGCTTAATTAGACTCTTCATACTGACATCTTCACTCTATTAAGATAATTTGCAGGTTCAGAATTTTCAGGTGGACTGCTCCCGATGGTAGTGTAAGACCGGGACAATCCGTGAGTCAACTGAAGCAATCTTCGGTGTTAACTCGGGAAGTAAAAATCAGTTTAATATTGGTGCCAGGCTATGCCCAGCACGCCAGATATTAAGCTGACAAGAACAGATACTACACATGATCTTAGCCAAAAGGCCGAGAAGCGATAGCTAAACCTTTTCCTAATTTTGGTACATGCCTTGAACACAACAATGAAAAAACAGCTCGAATCATAAAAATTTATATTTATCCGACTGGGTTGAGAGCTGGGTTGCTCCCGGACCAACTTATGAAAGGTCAAGGGGGAAAGTTGAAAAGAGGTAGCCATAATGACACTTCGCCCTAACAAAACTCCCCTGCTGGCTAGTAAATCTATCGTAAGAGTACAGTAGACTACGTTATAACCATCTGCGTTTGTGCCGTTACATACGACATGGGCTTAACGATGTAGACAAAGACAGAATCTGCGGTTCTGCCTTAGGCATTTGAGTAATTCCGCTTCCATTTATATCCTGACTAGCATATAACTATGTACATTACTTTTAAAACACTCGCCCTCGCGCGAGAGTAGAAATATGCTCTTATACCATGTAAAATTTTGCACGCTCACGTTATAATTTATGCAATTCAAACAAAATTTGAAAAATTGACAATTTTCAGAATTTTTTTGGCCCAATGAGTTTTATGGCCAAATCGGCTGGTCAAAACCTACGGAGCGTGTACAGGGTGTCTTAGATGACCATCGATGGCATGATAGCTGCTCACTCAACGTTAGTGGCATATGGTCGAATACCAGCCAGGATACTGATAGATGCTTTTAGCCTAATTGTTACCGAGATTAAACTGAAAATAAATTTGCATTGTTTTACACGCATTACTTACTTTTGGACATGGCTGATAGCCAGTCGCCTTCTTTCTCTGAAGTTCTCGCTGAGGGCATTGCAGGACCTCATATTAAAGTCACTTCATTCTTAAAAATGACCATCATTCCTCCCTTTACAAAAGAACATTTCAAGTCTAATGCTAGTTTCGAAGCTGCCTCAAAAAAAAACCATTGTTGACATCTTGTCCTCCTTTAAACCCCATCATCGAGATCAAATTACCATCTCCAAAGCTTTCTCTACTGTCAAAGAAAAAAGATTACATTCTTTAATCGTTATCGCGCCAACTGAGGCGGAGGACGAGCTGACCATCATGAAGACAGAAGGACTGCAGCTCCTTGACAAAACTATCTTCCCAACGGGTGACCACTTCTGGAGATATGATCCAACCGGGTTTCCAAAGACGGCTTTGCTACGCATGAACCAGGTGCCCGGGCTTTGTGACGATGAGGCAGTCCTCGAAGCCCTGCAGCTCCCCCCAACAGTTCATGTGGAGGGAGAAGTTACGCGTCAACGCGAGAAGTGTGGACAGGGGAGCTTCTTCAACGGTAAAGCTTCGGCCATTATCAGAATCCCCAATGAGAGCGCTGAAACTGACCTGAGGCAGTGGTCGTTCAACGCTGTCAAAACTCGGCCATTCAAATGGCTCGATCTACCCTTCAACGCGCATGTCCCGTCAATTCATTCCTGCAGTCTATGCAAGGAAGAGAAAAAGCCTTATATTGGTCATGATGATTCCTGGTGTCGGATCAGGAGACAACAACCACCAGAGGTCAACCAGACGACATCTGATTTGGCCACAAGCAATTCTGCTGATGGGACTCCGGCCTCTGAGGGCCGAATGGATGAGGAGGACTGGCATGTGATGAAGGCGCGCAGTAGCCTCAGAAGGAGTGGGGCGTTCAGCCGCCAGAAATCGCAGAGACGACACAGCAGCCCAGACGCGGACAAGCAGACTCCATCAAAACTGCAAAAAAGAGAACAACAGGTATCGAGTCTAAAAACTTCTCATACATAAACTTTTTCATAATGTTGTGCTTTAAATTTCTAAAGAGCAGCGGTTTCACTGAGAAGCTGAAACCTCTAGGCATCCTTGTTCCAATAAGAAAGCCAGAACGTGGGAAAACGTCGCATAAACACTACATTTTAGGTCTAAAATTTAAAAAACTAGACGCTCTAACCTCTAAAAAAACAGTCTTTTTCGTTAATAGAAGTCTGAGCTTTAAACTCCAGACAGGCAGTTTGCATAGTTCAGTACTATTGTCTACATTTTTTACCCTTAATTGGAATTTTAACACATTTTTTGATTGTCAAAATGCTTTGACCTTTAAAATTTTTGTATCATGCAACGTTTGCTGCAAGAGGTATGTCAATCTCCTCAGCAAAACCTTTTCAGACCTTGGTGGTCTAGTCAATTGTTTGACTGAACACCGGAGAGACGAGAAAGTTTTCTGGGCGATGGGTAATGCAAGACATCACTTACTGGTACATTTAACCTTGACTTACATCGTAATAACGGCTAAGACGAAATTAGTAACTTTGCATGCGATTTGCATAGGAAAAACTTATAACTTAGTCAAGACGTGCCTGTTTTCAGAACGTCCTAGAGGTTATAAGGACCACATCAGTATGAATTGCATCTATATTTACCTCAGCAAGCCAAATTTTGAAAGAAAAGTACGACATGACTACGTTATAGCATTTCCAGAATCAAAACTGTATGTATTAAGCTTAAAAGAAAACGCCATCTTGATCAATTTTAAACTGTATAATTCAGTCCAAACAAGCAAACAGTGTAAGTTAGAAATTTTGAATTTTTTCTCAACCGAAAACTGGAATTTTCAGAGATTTTACCAAAACCGAAAATTTTCGGCTTTGACAAAGTCAGAATCTGGCAGTATATACTGCTCTATTTGCATCAAACCCCACAGTAAGGACTTTTCAGTCCTAACTGCCCTAGCTAGAAAGCATGATAGGCAACGGGGAGATACGTTGAATTTGGTGGTGGTGATAGTAAAACCGCATCAGGTCTTTACTCATAGAACCCCGAATAACATTATGAAACCGGCTATCTTTAACTATTCAAATTCGCATGCAAAATTATTTCCAACAGACTTATAATCTATTCATGACGTGCTTTTATACCTTAAACTGTAGAGGTCTAGGTAATCACCTCAAACTTCTAGGCATCCTGGTTGACCTGAATAAGCCAAAACATGGGGGGAAATTACATCATGACTACGTTATAGCGTTACAAGAAACAAAATTGTATGTATTAAGCTCAAAGCATAAGGCAATTTTGACCAGCTATAAATTGAAATATCTAATCCAGCCATGCAGCCAAAATAACTCAGGAGGTTTACTTTTATTATTTCCCAATAAATGGAAAATTCAGAGTTTTTACCAAAGCCACATTGCTTTGGATCTGAAAGAGTCAGAATCTGGCAGCATTTACTGCTCTATATATATATATATATATATATCAATCCCCTCAGCAAGGACTACTCAGTCCTTACTGACCTAGCTAACAAATTAGCCGAGCAACGGAGAGATACATTGATTTTGGTTGGGGGTGATTTTAACTGCCGATCAAGTTCTGAGTTATGCAATCTTGCATTACATCGTAGTGACCGGCGGGTCCAAAGATATCACATAATTTGCAACATTTTCGAATCAATTGGATGCTTTGACCTTTTCAAGGTCTGGAACAAAGTGTATCCCACCCATTTTGACCAAAAATCAAAATCCGAATCGCGTCTAGACTACATTTTTAGCAATAAAATTGACGAAATAACGACCTTGACTACATTATACACAAATTATAGCGACCATAATGCATTACATGCATGTTTTTCAAATTTTCAAGATTTTATGCATGTAAATGGCCAAAGTTACTGGAAATTGAAATATAACGTAGTTAGAGAGCACAATAAGCCTTCAGAACTGGTAGAAACACTCCAGGGGCTGTCTGATGAGTCTCTGAAACTGCCATTATCAGGGACATACGACAAATTTAAAGCCAGACTTCGTGACTGGTTGCGTTTTTTATGCATTAATGGCCATAGACAGTTGAATAAAAATATCGCCCCCTACATACAAAGTAGTAATCCTGCAGATATACATTCCATCAATTCAGAGACAACCAGACAGCCCCAGTTGGCCTCTAGACAGGCCAACTGTCCTTACTCTTCTCTCCGAGATGAGATGGACTTGAGGACCAAATTTAAGTCCATTCGTGGATTTTATTTAGACCTCAACCATGGTGATTCGGGTGCGCTTAAATCACTGCTAAGTTACTTCAAAGTTAATAAAAGTATTAAGCAAATAAAGCTGAAAAGTGGTGAAATTTCCAATGACATTGATGAAATTTTGAACGAATTCTCGAGATTTTACTCCAATTTTTACTTAAAAAAAAAGGTTGCTGACGCCAACTACGCACCTAGGGAGGAGCTTTTGAATGTTTTTAAGCTGCGGAATTCAAAACGAATAAAGAAAATTACCAAAATGTTTAATAATTCGCCAATAGGTGAAGAGGAAGTGAACCAAGCTATAAATAAATTAAATAAAAATAGCGCACCTGGATCTGATGGTCTTACTTCAGACTTGTATAAAAGCCACTCAAATTTTTTCACTCCGTTGCTCGCTGAATTATTTAACTCGATGTGCTACAATAAAGCGGCACCTAGGTCGTTTCTCATTTCAATAATAACACTCATCCCAAAAATTGAAAACAGTTTAAATGTGGACGAATTCCGACCAATAAGCCTCCTTAACACTGATCTCAAAATTCTTTCCCATGTTCTGGCATCTCGTTTAAGAGACCCTTTAAATAATCTAATACGCAAACATCAACTTGCTTATTTGCCAAAGCGCAGTATTCATACAGCCATAATTAGGGCTAGATTAGCTCAAGAAAAACTCGGAAAATCTAATTGTGTGGTAGCCATCGATTTCAGTAAGGCTTTTGACCGTAAGGACCGTGATTACATTTTGAACGTTTTAACAGCCATAGGCTGTCCAGAAGTCATAACTTCTTTGATATCCATCATATATACTGATACCAAAGCGATGATAGAAATAGGTGGCTACCTATCACGATCAATTAGAGTCGACAATGGTATTAAACAAGGATGCCCTCTTTCGGCGGTTTTGTTCATTTTAGGAATGGAACCTTTACTCCAAGCCATACGCTATAATAATTCTATCAAATCCAACCAAGCACTTAAAATTGTGGCCTACGCCGATGATATTAGTGTTTTCATTAAACGCGCTTGTATCGGAAATTTACTTGATGAAATCAATAAGTTCAATTTGGTATCAAAACTTGCTATAATTGTAGATAAAACCAAAGTTCTGAGTTTAGGTTTCGTGCCTAAACAGTTGAAGAAAGTATCAGCCCTTAAATTATTAGGCATATGCTTAAGCTTGAATGATTCATTGAAAATTAAAACCAAGATATTGGAAGATACGATTAATAATTCAGCTAAATTCAGCTTAAAATGTATGACTCTCCGGGCGCGAAGCCTGAATATTGAGACTTTTGTGACCTCAAGACTCGTATATGTGATGAGGCACTTGGAGTTGACAAAAACTTTCATTGATAGGTTAGAAATGAAATTGATTAACAGTGTATGGCTTGGAGGAAAACATTCAATCAACAAGCAGATCTTATACCTTCCATTCAATAATGGAGGCACAGGCTTCAAAAATTTAAATTTTTATATTGCGGCTGCAAAAATTTTCGACATGGTATCCCTACTTAATACCTTGGGTAGCAACAAAGAAGTGATCTACTTCAAAAAATCTAAGATTTTCAGATCCTTCAAAAATTTCTTAATTAAAAAAAAACATTTTCATTCTCGAGTTTGCTCGAGATAGTTTTCAGCTAGTTCAAAATGGAAAAGTAATTAATCCTATGAAGATGAACATGTCTAGTCTTTATGCAGAGTTGATGCTTCCAAATTATAAAACGAAGGTTATAGCTAGAAAAATTGCGAATTTCTACCCGGATCTTAATCTATCAGACAAATCTTTGATTTTTCAATTCCTAACCAAAATATGGAAACATAAAAAGTTCACCCCTCTAGATAAAAACATTCTCTACTTTTTTTTCTTAAACAGTTATCTGGATAAGCCCAGGAAATGGATTAAAAATTTGGTGGACCACCCCCTTTGTTACTCTTGTGAAAGAGAATTCGAAACCATGCAACATTTGTTTTTCGCTTGTGAAAACTGCTCTACTCTTAAAGAAAAACTTAATTTCAATTCAATAAAAGATCTGCTTGTTGAAGAAAATGTAATAGGCATGAAATACATTGTAGCTAAGCTGATATCATCATGGTGTCAAGATACATCTGAATATCTCAAAAAACTTGGTTCCATTCCATAAAATGATTATCTTCATTGTGTATTATATTACATTTGATGTCGTATTTCTTTTCTGCTAACTCTAACTAAATATGTGTAACTAATTGCTTTCCTTTTTTGTAATTTGTAATTACAATCGTTAATAAATTATTTGAAAGCCTAATTGTTGTGATAAACTTATTAAATAGGTAAGTTTTCAAATCTATTTGATAAGTTTCTTTGAATGCACTCTGCGACAGCAGAGAGCACCCCATTTTATGAAAAATGCAAGAAAAAAATTGCACTAACTTAAAAGTTAGCTTTTAGGTCGATTTTCTTCCAAAATGGCCGAATTTCAGCTCCCCCCAAAATTTCAACTGATGATTACTCCACGAACACTGAAGCTAAAGAAGTCGTTTTGAGCTCGTTGGAATTGTTCTGAGTCCAAAATTGTGATACGATATTGAAAAAATAAAATTTAGACAGAAAAGAACAAAAATTTTGAAATTTTCGTTTTTTGCACCACGCTCGATTAGGCTTAACTTTTTGGCATCACCGAGCTTTCAAGAACTCATAACTTTGAACTGATTCGACCAAATTGGTTCATTTTCTCAGTCCCCCAAGATTTGACGATGGTCTTACGATAGAAATAGAAAAATTTGGAAGTCTTAAGTTTTTTGGGCAAGTTATGGCCGTTCGCGCAATTCACCAGGCTTAATTAGACTCTTCATACTGACATCTTCACTCTATTAAGATAATTTGCAGGTTCAGAATTTTCAGGTGGACTGCTCCCGATGGTAGTGTAAGACCGGGACAATCCGTGAGTCAACTGAAGCAAGCTTCGGTGTTAACTCGGGAAGTAAAAATCAGTTTAATATTGGTGCCAGGCTATGCCCAGCATGCCAGATATTAAGCTGACAAGAACAGATACTACACATGATCTTAGCCAAAAGGCCGAGAAGCGATAGCTAAACCTTTTCCTAATTTTGGTACATGCCTTGAACACAACAATGAAAAAACAGCTCGCATCATAAAAATTTATATTTATCCGACTGGGTTGAGAGCTGGGTTGCTCCCGGACCAACTTATGAAAGGTCAAGGGGGCAAGTTGAAAAGAGGTAGCCATAATGACACTTCGCCCTAACAAAACTCCCCTGCTGGCTAGTAAATCTATCGTAAGAGTACAGTAGACTACGTTATAACCATCTGCGTTTGTGCCGTTACATACGACATGGGCTTAACGATGTAGACAAAGACAGAATCTGCGGTTCTGCCTTAGGCATTTGAGTAATTCCGCTTCCATTTATATCCTGACTAGCATATAACTATGTACATTACTTTTAAAACACTCGCCCTCGCGCGAGAGTAGAAATATGCTCTTATACCATGTAAAATTTTGCACGCTCACGTTATAATTTATGCAATTCAAACAAAATTTGAAAAATTGACAATTTTCAGAATTTTTTTGGCCCAATGAGTTTTATGGCCAAATCGGCTGGTCAAAACCTACGGAGCGTGTACAGGGTGTCTTAGATGACC
Source organism: Symsagittifera roscoffensis (assembly GCF_963678635.1). Taxonomy (NCBI): domain Eukaryota; kingdom Metazoa; phylum Xenacoelomorpha; order Acoela; family Convolutidae; genus Symsagittifera; species Symsagittifera roscoffensis. The sequence continues at coordinate 32,654,718 of NC_087067.1, read as the reverse complement.
ATCGATGGCATGATAGCTGCTCACTCAACGTTAGTGGCATATGGTCGAATACCAGCCAGGATACTGATAGATGCTTTTAGCCTAATTGTTGTGATAAACTTATTAAATAGGTAAGTTTTCAAATCTATTTGGTAAGTTTCTTTGAATGCACTCTGCGACAGCAGAGAGCACCCCATTTTATGAAAAATGCAAGAAAAAAATTGCACTAACTTAAAAGTTAGCTTTTAGGTCCATTTTCTTCCAAAATGGCCGAATTTCAGCTCCCCCCAAAATTTCAACTGATGATTACTCCACGAACACTGAAGCTAAAGAAGTCGTTTTGGGCTCGTTGGAATTGTTCTGAGTCCAAAATTGTGATACGATATTGAAAAAATAAAATTTAGACAGAAAAGAACAAAAATTTTGAAATTTTCGTTTTTTGCACCACGCTCGATTAGGCTTAACTTTTTGGCATCACCGAGCTTTCAAGAACTCATAACTTTGAACTGGTTCGACCAAATTGGTTCATTTTCTCAGTCCCCCAAGATTTGACGATGGTCTTACGATAGAAATAGAAAAATTTGGAAATCTTAAGTTTTTTGGGCAAGTTATGGCCGTTCGCGCAATTCACCAGGCTCAATTAGACTCTTCATACTGACATCTTCACTCTATTAAGATAATTTGCAGGTTCAGAATTTTCAGGTGGACTGCTCCCAATGGTAGTGTAAGACCGGGACAACCCGTGAGTCAACTGAAGCAAGCTTCGGTGTTAACTCGGGAAGTAAAAATCAGTTTAATATTGGTGCCAGGCTATGCCCAGCATGCCAGATTTTAAGGTGACAAGAACAAATACTACACATGAACTTCGCCAAAAGGCCGAGAAGCGATAGCTAAACCTTTTCCTAATTTTGGTACATGCCTTGAACACAACAATGAAAAAACAGCTCGCATCATAAAAATTTATATTTATCCGACTGGGTTGAGAGCTGGGTTGCTCCCGGACCAACTTATGAAAGGTCAAGGGGGAAAGTTGAAAAGAGGTAGCCATAATGACACTTCGCCCTAACAAAACTCCCCTGCTGGCTAGTAAATCTATCGTAAGAGTACAGTAGACTACGTTATAACCATCTGCGTTTGTGCCGTTACATACGACATGGGCTTAACGATGTAGACAAAGAAAGAATCTGCGGTTCTGCCTTAGGCATTTGAGTAATTCCGCTTCCATTTATATCCTGACTAGCATATAACTATGTACATTACTTTTAAAGCACTCGCGCTCGCGCGAGAGTAGAAATATGCTCTTATACCATGTAAAATTTTGCACGCTCACGTTATAATTTATGCAATTCAAACAAAATTTGAAAAATTGACAATTTTCAGAATTTTTTTGGCCCAATGAGTTTTATGGCCAAATCGGCTGGTCAAAACCTACGGAGCGTGTACAGGGTGTCTTAGATGACCATCGATGGCATGATAGCTGCTCACTCAACGTTAGTGGCATATGGTCGAATACCAGCCAGGATACTGATAGATGCTTTTAGCCTAATTGTTGTGATAAACTTATTAAATAGGTAAGTTTTCAAATCTATTTGGTAAGTTTCTTTGAATGCACTCTGCGACAGCAGAGAGCAACCCATTTTATGAAAAATGCAAGAAAAAAATTGCACTAACTTAAAAGTTAGCTTTTAGGTCGATTTTCTTCCAAAATGGCCGAATTTCAGCTCCCCCCAAAATTTCAACTGATGATTACTCCACGAACACTGAAGCTAAAGAAGTCGTTTTGGGCTCGTTGGAATTGTTCTGAGTCCAAAATTGTGATACGATATTGAAAAAATAAAATTTAGACAGAAAAGAACAAAAATTTTGAAATTTTCGTTTTTTGCACCACGCTCGATTAGGCTTAACTTTTTGGCATCACCGAGCTTTCAAGAACTCATAACTTTGAACTGGTTCGACCAAATTGGTTCATTTTCTCAGTCCCCCAAGATTTGACGATGGTCTTACGATAGAAATAGAAAAATTTGGAAGTCTTAAGTTTTTTGGGCAAGTTATGGCCGTTCGCGCAATTCACCAGGCTCAATTAGACTCTTCATACTGACATCTTCACTCTATTAAGATAATTTGCAGGTTCAGAATTTTCAGGTGGACTGCTCCCGATGGTAGTGTAAGACCGGGACAATCCGTGAGTCAACTGAAGCAAGCTTCGGTGTTAACTCGGGAAGTAAAAATCAGTTTAATATTGATGCCAGGCTATGCCCAGCATGCCAGATATTAAGCTGACAAGAACAGAAACTACACATGATCTTAGCCAAAAGGCCGAGAAGCGATAGCTAAACCTTTTCCTAATTTTGGTACATGCCTTGAACACAACAATGAAAAAACAGCTCGCATCATAAAAATTTATATTTATCCGACTGGGTTGAGAGCTGGGTTGCTCCCGGACCAACTTATGAAAGGTCAAGGGGGAAAGTTGAAAAGAGGTAGCCATAATGACACTTCGCCCTAACAAAACTCCCCTGCTGGCTAGCAAATTTATCGTAAGAGTACAGTAGACTACGTTATAACCATCTGCGTTTGTGCCGTTACATACGACATGGGCTTAACGATGTAGACAAAGAAAGAATCTGCGGTTCTGCCTTAGGCATTTGAGTAATTCCGCTTCCATTTATATCCTGACTAGCATATAACTATGTACATTACTTTTAAAACACTCGCCCTCGCGCGAGAGTAGAAATATGCTCTTATACCATGTAAAATTTTGCACGCTCACGTTATAATTTATGCAATTCAAACAAAATTTGAAAAATTGACAATTTTCAGAATTTTTTTGGCCCAATGAGTTTTATGGCCAAATCGGCTGGTCAAAACCTACGGAGCGTGTACAGGGTGTCTTAGATGACCATCGATGGCATGATAGCTGCTCACTCAACGTTAGTGGCATATGGTCGAATACCAGCCAGGATACTGATAGATGCTTTTAGCCTAATTGTTGTGATAAACTTATTAAATAGGTAAGTTTTCAAATCTATTTGATAAGTTTCTTTGAATGCACTCTGCGACAGCAGAGAGCACCCCATTTTATGCAAGAAAAAAATTGCATTAACTTAAAAGTTAGCTTTTAGGTCGATTTTCTTCCAAAATGGCCGAATTTCAGCTCCCCCCAAAATTTCAACTAATGATTACTCCACGAACACTGAAGCTAAAGAAGTCGTTTTGGGCTCGTTGGAATTGTTCTGAGTCCAAAATTGTGATACGATATTGAAAAAATAAAATTTAGACAGAAAAGAACAAAAATTTTGAAATTTTCGTTTTTTGCACCACGCTCGATTAGGCTTAACTTTTTGGCATCACCGAGCTTTCAAGAACTCATAACTTTGAACTGGTTCGACCAAATTGGTTCATTTTCTCAGTCCCCCAAGATTTGACGATGGTCTTACGATAGAAATAGAAAAATTTGGAAGTCTTAAGTTTTTTGGGCAAGTTATGGCCGTTCGCGCAATTCACCAGGCTCAATTAGACTCTTCATACTGACATCTTCACTCTATTAAGATAATTTGCAGGTTCAGAATTTTCAGGTGGACTGCTCCCGATGGTAGTGTAAGACCGGGACAATCCGTGAGTCAACTGAAGCAAGCTTCGGTGTTAACTCGGGAAGTAAAAATCAGTTTAATATTGGTGCCAGGCTATGCCCAGCATGCCAGATATTAAGCTGACAAGAACAGATACTACACATGATCTTCGCCAAAAGGCCGAGAAGCGATAGCTAAACCTTTTCCTAATTTTGGTACATGCCTTGAACACAACAATGAAAAAACAGCTCGCATCATAAAAATTTATATTTATCCGACTGGGTTGAGAGCTGGGTTGCTCCCGGACCAACTTATGAAAGGTCAAGGGGGAAAGTTGAAAAGAGGTAGCCATAATGACACTTCGCCCTAACAAAACTCCCCTGCTGGCTAGTAAATCTATCGTAAGAGTACAGTAGACTACGTTATAACCATCTGCGTTTGTGCCGTTACATACGACATGGGCTTAACGATGTAGACAAAGAAAGAATCTGCGGTTCTGCCTTAGGCATTTGAGTAATTCCGCTTCCATTTATATCCTGACTAGCATATAACTATGTACATTACTTTTAAAACACTCGCCCTCGCGCGAGAGTAGAAATATGCTCTTATAATATGTAAAATTTTGCACGCTCACGTTATAATTTATGCAATTCAAACAAAATTTGAAAAATTGACAATTTTCAGAATTTTTTTGGCCCAATGAGTTTTATGGCCAAATCGGCTGGTCAAAACCTACGGAGCGTGTACAGGGTGTCTTAGATGACCATCGATGGCATGATAGCTGCTCACTCAACGTTAGTGGCATATGGTCGAATACCAGCCAGGATACTGATAGATGCTTTTAGTGTATTGTTGTGATAAACTTATTAAATAGGTAAGTTTTCAAATCTATTTGATAAGTTTCTTTGAATGCATTCTGCGACAGCAGAGAGCACCCCATTTTATGAAAAATGCAAGAAAAAAATTGCACTAACTTAAAAGTTAGCTTTTAGGTCGATTTTCTTCCAAAATGGCCGAATTTCAGCTCCCCCCAAAATTTCAACTGATGATTACTCCACGAACACTGAAGCTAAAGAAGTCGTTTTGGGCTCGTTGGAATTGTTCTGAGTCCAAAATTGTGATACGATATTGAAAAAATAAAATTTGGACAGAAAAGAACAAAAATTTTGAAATTTTCGTTTTTTGCACCACGCTCGATTAGGCTTAACTTTTTGGCATCACCGAGCTTTCAAGAACTCATAACTTTGAACTGGTTCGACCAAATTGGTTCATTTTCTCAGTCCCCCAAGATTTGACGATGGTCTTACGATAGAAATAGAAAAATTTGGAAGTCTTAAGTTTTTTGGGCAAGTTATGGCCGTTCGCGCAATTCACCAGGCTCAATTAGACTCTTCATACTGACATCTTCACTCTATTAAGATAATTTGCAGGTTCAGAATTTTCAGGTGGACTGCTCCCGATGGTAGTGTAAGACCGGGACAATCCGTGAGTCAACTGAAGCAAGCTTCGGTGTTAACTCGGGAAGTAAAAATCAGTTTAATATTGGTGCCAGGTTATGCCCAGCATGCCACATATTAAGCTGACAAGAACAGATTCTACACAAGATCTTAGCCAAAAGGCCGAGAAGCGATAGCTAAACCTTTTCCTAATTTTGGTACATGCCTTGAACACAACAATGAAAAAACAGCTCGCATCATAAAAATTTATATTTATCCGACTGTGTTGAGAGCTGGGTTGCTCCCGGACCAACTTATGAAAGGTCAAGGGGGAAAGTTGAAAAGAGGTAGCCATAATGACACTTCGCCCTAACAAAACTCCCCTGCTGGCTAGTAAATCTATCGTAAGAGTACAGTAGACTACGTTATAACCATCTGCGTTTGTGCCGTTACATACGACATGGGCTTAACGATGTAGACAAAGACAGAATCTGCGGTTCTGCCTTAGGCATTTGAGTAATTCCGCTTCCATTTATATCCTGACTAGCATATAACTATGTACAATACTTTTAAAACACTCGCCCTCGCGCGAGAGTAGAAATATGCTCTTATACCATGTAAAATTTTGCACGCTCACGTTTTAATTTATGCAATTCAAACAAAATTTGAAAAATTGACAATTTTCAGAACTTTTTTGGCCCAATGAGTTTTATGGCCAAATCGGCTGGTCAAAACCTACGGAGCGTGTACAGGGTGTCTTAGATGACCATCGATGGCATGATAGCTGCTCACTCAACGTTAGTGGCATATGGTCGAATACCAGCCAGGATACTGATAGATGCTTTTAGCCTAATTGTTGTGATAAAATTATTAAATAGGTAAGTTTTCAAATCTATTTGATAAGTTTCTTTGAATGCACTCTGCGACAGCAGAGAGCACCCCATTTTATGAAAAATGCAAGAAAAAAATTGCACTAACTTAAAAGTTAGCTTTTAGGTCGATTTTCTTCCAAAATGGCCGAATTTCAGCTCCCCCCAAAATTTCAACTGATGATTACTCCACGAACACTGAAGCTAAAGAAGTCGTTTTGGGCTCGTTGGAATTGTTCTGAGTCCAAAATTGTGATACGATATTGAAAAAATAAAATTTAGACAGAAAAGAACAAAAATTTTGAAATTTTCGTTTTTTGCACCACGCTCGATTAGGCTTAACTTTTTGGCATCACCGAGCTTTCAAGAACTCATAACTTTGAACTGGTTCGACCAAATTGGTTCATTTTCTCAGTCCCCCAAGATTTGACGATGGTCTTACGATAGAAATAGAAAAATTTGGAAGTCTTAAGTTTTTTGGGCAAGTTATGGCCGTTCGCGCAATTCACCAGGCTCAATTAGACTCTTCATACTGACATCTTCACTCTATTAAGATAATTTGCAGGTTCAGAATTTTCAGGTGGACTGCTCCCGATGGTAGTGTAAGACCGGGACAATCCGTGAGTCAACTGAAGCAAGCTTCGGTGTTAACTCGGGAAGTAAAAATCAGTTTAATATTGGTGCCAGGCTATGCCCAGCATGCCAGATATTAAGCTGACAAGAACAGATACTACACATGATCTTCGCCAAAAGGCCGAGAAGCGATAGCTAAACCTTTTCCTAATTTTGGTACATGCCTTGAACACAACAATGAAAAAACAGCTGGCATCATAAAAATTTATATTTATCCGACTGGGTTGAGAGCTGGGTTGCTCCCGGACCAACTTATGAAAGGTCAAGGGGGAAAGTTGAAAAGAGGTAGCCATAATGACACTTCGCCCTAACAAAACTCCCCTGCTGGCTAGTAAATCTATCGTAAGAGTACAGTAGGTTACGTTATAACCATCTGCGTTTGTGCCGTTACATACGACATGGGCTTAACGATGTAGACAAAGACAGAATCTGCGGTTCTGCCTTAGGCATTTGAGTAATTCCGCTTCCATTTATATCCTGACTAGCATATAACTATGTACATTACTTTTAAAACACTCGCCCTCGCGCGAGAGTAGAAATATGCTCTTATACCATGTAAAATTTTGCACGCTCACGTTATAATTTATGCAATTCAAACAAAATTTGAAAAATTGACAATTTTCAGAATTTTTTTGGCCCAATGAGTTTTATGGCCAAATCGGCTGGTCAAAACCTACGGAGCGTGTACAGGGTGTCTTAGATGACCATCGATGGCATGATAGCTGCTCACTCAACGTTAGTGGCATATGGTCGATTACCAGCCAGGATACTGATAGATGCTTTTAGCCTAATTGTTGTGATCAACTTATTAAATAGGTAAGTTTTCAAATATATTTGATAAGTTTCTTTGAATGCACTCTGCGACAGCAGAGAGCACCCCATTTTATGCAAGAAAAAAATTGCATTAACTTAAAAGTTAGCTTTTAGGTCGATTTTCTTCCAAAATGGCCGAATTTCAGCTCCCCCCAAAATTTCAACTGATGATTACTCCACGAACACTGAAGCTAAAGAAGTCGTTTTGGGCTCGTTGGAATTGTTCTGAGTCCAAAATTGTGATACGATATTGAAAAAATAAAATTTAGACAGAAAAGAACACAAATTTTGAAATTTTCGTTTTTTGCACCACGCTCGATTAGGCTTAACTTTTTGGCATCACCGAGCTTTCAAGAACTCATAACTTTGAACTGGTTCGACCAAATTGGTTCATTTTCTCAGTCCCCCAAGATTTGACGATGGTCTTACGATAGAAATAGAAAAATTTGGAAGTCTTAAGTTTTTTGGGCAAGTTATGGCCGTTCGCGCAATTCACCAGGCTCAATTAGACTCTTCATACTGACATCTTCACTCTATTAAGATAATTTGCAGGTTCAGAATTTTCAGGTGGACTGCTCCCGATGGTAGTGTAAGACCGGGAAAATCCGTGAGTCAACTGAAGCAAGCTTCGGTGTTAACTCGGGAAGTAAAAATCAGTTTAATATTGGTGCCAGGCTATGCCCAGCATGCCAGATATTAAGCTGACAAGAACAGATACTACACATGATCTTAGCCAAAAGGCCGAGAAGCGATAGCTAAACCTTTTCCTAATTTTGGTACATGCCTTGAACACAACAATGAAAAAACAGCTCGCATCATAAAAATTTATATTTATCCGACTGGGTTGAGAGCTGGGTTGCTCCCGGACCAACTTATGAAAGGTCAAGGGGGAAAGTTGAAAAGAGGTAGCCATAATGACACTTCGCCCTAACAAAACTCCCCTGCTGGCTAGTAAATCTATCGTAAGAGTACAGTAGACTACGTTATAACCATCTGCGTTTGTGCCGTTACATACGACATGGGCTTAACGATGTAGACAAAGACAGAATCTGCGGTTCTGCCTTAGGCATTTGAGTAATTCCGCTTCCATTTATATCCTGACTAGCATATAACTATGTACATTACTTTTAAAACACTCGCCCTCGCACGAGAGTAGAAATATGCTCTTATACCATGTAAAATTTTGCACGCTCACGTTATAATTTATGCAATTCAAACAAAATTTGAAAAATTGACAATTTTCAGAATTTTTTTGGCCCAATGAGTTTTATGGCCAAATCGGCTGGTCAAAACCTACGGAGCGTGTACAGGGTGTCTTAGATGACCATCGATGGCATGATAGCTGCTCACTCAACGTTAGTGGCATATGGTCGAATACCAGCCAGGATACTGATAGATGCTTTTAGCCTAATTGTTGTGATAATTTGGCTCGTGATTATATCAAAATTACTTTTTCTTTTGTTACCGAGATTAAACTGAAGATAAATTTGCATTGTTTTCCACGCATTACTTACTTTTGGACATGGCTGATAGCCAGTCGCCTTCTTTCTCTGAAGTTCTCGCTGAGGGCATTGCAAGACCTCATATTAAAGTCACTTCATTCTTAAAAATGACAATCATTCCTCCCTTTACAAAAGAACATTTCAAGTCTAATGCTAGTTTCGAAACTGCCTCAAAAAAAACCATTGTTGACATCTTGTCCTCCTTTAAACCCCATCATCGAGAGCAAATTACCATCTCCAAAGCTTTCTCTACTGTCAAAGAAAAAAGATTACATTCTTTAATCGTTATCGCTCCAAGTGAGGCGGAGGACGACCTGACCATCATGAAGACAGAAGGACTGCAGCTCCTTGACAAAACTATCTTCCCAACGGGTGACCACTTCTGGAGATACGATCCAACCGGGTTTCCAAAGACGGCCATGCTACGCATGAACCAGGTGCCCGGGCTTTGTGACGATGAGGCAGTCCTCGAAGCCCTGCAGCTCCCCCCAACAGTTCATGTAGAGGGAGAAGTTACGCGTCAACGCGAGAAGTGTGGACAGGGGAGCTTCTTCAATGGTAAAGCTTCGGCCATTATCAGAATCCCCAATGAGAGCGCTGAAACTGACCTGAGGCAGTGGTCGTTCAACGCTGTCAAAACTCGGCCATTCAAATGGCTCGATCTACCCTTCAACGCGCATGTCCCGTCAATTCATTCCTGCAGTCTATGCAAGGAAGAGAAAAAGCCTTATATTGGTCATGATGATTCCTGGCGTCGGATCAGGAGACAACAACCACCAGAGGTCAACCAGACGACATCTGATTTGGCCAAAAGCAATTCTGCTGATGGGACTCCGGCCTCTGAGGGCCGAGTGGATGAGGAGGACTGGCATGTGATGAAGGCGCGCAGTAGCCTCAGAAGGAGTGGGGCGTTCAGCCGCCAGAAATCACAGAGACGACACAGCAGCCCTGACGCGGAGAAGCAGACTCCATCAAAACTGCAAAAAAGAGAACAACAGGTATCGAGTCTAAAAACTTCTCATACATAAACTTTTTCATAATGTTGTGCTTTAAATTTCTAAAGAGCAGCGGTTTCACTGAGAAGCTGAAACCTCTAGGCATCCTTGTTCCAATAAGAAAGCCAGAACGTGGGAAAACGTCGCATAAACACTACATTTTAGGTCTAAAATTTAAAAAACTAGACGCTCTAACCTCTAAAAAAACAGTCTTTTTTCGTTAATAGAGGTCTGAGCTTTAAACTCCAGACAGGCAGTTTGCATAATTCAGTACTATTGTCTACATTTTTTACCCTTAATTGGAATTTTGACACATTTTTTGAAAGTCAAAATGCTTTGACCTTTAAAAATTTTGAATCATGCAACGTTTGCTGCAAGAGGTATGTCAATCTCCTCAGCAAGGCCTTTTCAGACCTTGGTGGTCTAGTCAATTGTTTGACTGGACACCGGAGAGACGAGAAGGTTTTCTTGGGGATGGGTAAAGCAAGACATCACTTACTGGTACTTTTAACCTTGACTTACATCGTAATAACGGCTAAGACGAAATTAGTAACTTTGCATGCGATTTGCATAGGAAAAACGTATAACTTAGTCAAGACATGCATGTTTTCAGAACGTCCTAGAGGTTATAAGGACCACATCAGTATGAATTGCATCTATATTGACCTCAGCAAGCCAAATTTTGAAAGAAAAGTACGACATGACTACGTTATAGCATTTCCAGAATCAAAACTGTATGTATTAAGCTTAAAAGAAAACGCCATCTTGATCAATTTTAAACTAAATAATTCATTCCAAACATGCAAATAGTGTAAGTTAGAAATTTCCAACTTTTTCTCAACCGAAAACTGGAATTTTCAGAGATTTTACCAAATCCGAAAAGTTTCGGCTTTGACAAAGTCAGAATCTGGCAGTATATACTGCTCTATTTGCATCAATCCCCACAGTAAGGACTTTTCAGTCCTTACTGCCCTAGCTCGAAAGCATGATACGGGGAGATACGTTGATTTTGGTGGTGGTGATATTAAAACCCCATCAGGTCTTTACTCATAAAACCCCGAATAACATTATGAAACCGGCTATCTTTAACTATTCAAACTCGCATGCAAAAATATTTCCAACAGACTTATAATCTAGTCATGACGTGCTTTTATACATTGAACTGTAGAGGTCTAGGTAACCACCTCAAACTTCTAGGCATCCTGGTTGACCTGAATAAGCCAAAACATGGGGGGAAATTACATCATGACTACGTTATAGCGTTACAAGAAACAAAATTGTATGTATTAAGCTCAAAGCATAAGGCCATTTTGACCAGCTATAAATTGAATTATCTAATCCAGCCATGCAGCCAAAATAACTCAGGAGGTTTACTTTTATTATTTCCCAATAAATGGAAAATTCAGAGTTTCTACCAAAGCCACATGGCTTTGGCTCTGAAAGAGTCAGAATCTGGCAGCATTTACTGCTCTATATATATCAATCCCCTCAGCAAGGACTACTCAGTCCTTACTGGCCTAGCTAACAAATTAGCCGAGCAACGTAGAGATTCATTGATTTTGGTTGGGCAAAGTTTTGGTTGGCCAAAGTTACTGGAAATTGAATTATAACGTAGTTAGAGAGCACAATAAGCCTTCAGAACTGGTAGAAACACTCCAGGGGCTGTCTGATGAGTCTCTGAAACTGCCATTATCAGGGACATACGACAAATTTAAAGCCAGACTTCGTGACTGGTTGCGTTTTTTATGCATTAATGGCCATAGACAATTGAATAAAGATATCGCCCCCTACATACAAAGTAGTACGCCTGCAGATATACATTCCATCAATTCAGAGACAACCAGACAGCCCCAGTTGGCCTCTAGACAGGCCAACTGTCCTTACTCTTCTCTCCGAGACGAGATGGACTTGAGGACCAAATTTAAGTCCATTCGTGGATTTTATTTGGACCTCAACCATGGTGATTCGGGTGCGCTCAAATCACTGCTAAGTTACTTCAAAGTTAATAAAAGTATTAAGCAAATAAAGCTGAAAAGTGGTGAAATTTCCAATGACATTGATGAAATTTTGAACGAATTCTCGAGCTTTTTTTCCAATATTTACTTTAAAAAAACGGTTGCTGACGCCAACTACGCACCCAGGGAGGAGCTTTTGAATGTTTTTAAGCTGCGGAATTCAAAACGAATAAAGAAAATTACCAAAATGTTTAATAATTCGCCAATAGGTGAAGAGGAAGTGAAGCAAGCTATAAATAAATTAAATAAAAATAGCGCACCTGGATCTGATGGTCTTACTTCAGACTTGTATAAAAGCCACTCAAATTTTTTCGCTCCGTTGCTCGCTGAATTATTTAACTCGATGTGCTACAATAAAGCGGCACCTAGGTCATTTCTCATTTCAATAATAAAACTCATCCCAAAAATTGAAAACAGTTTAAATGTGGACGAATTCCGACCAATAAGCCTCCTTAACACTGATCTCAAAATTCTTTCCCATGTTCTGGCATCTCGTTTAAGAGACCCTTTAAATCATCTAATACGCAAACATCAACTTGCTTATTTGCCAAAGCGCAGTATTCATACAGCCATAATTAGGGCTAGATTAGCTCAAGAAAAACTCGGAAAATCTAATTGTGTGGTAGCCATCGATTTCAGTAAGGCTTTTGACCGTATGGACCGTGATTACATTTTGAACGTTTTAACAGCCATAGGCTGTCCAGAAATCATAACTTCTTTGATATCCATCATATATACTGATACCAAAGCGATGATAGAAATAGGTGGCTACCTATCACGATCAATTAGAGTCGACAATGGGATTAAACAAGGATGCCCTCTTTCGGCGCTTTTGTTCATTTTAGGAATGGAACCTTTACTCCAAGCCATACGCTATAATAATTCTATCAAATCCAACCAAGCACTTAAAATTGTGGCCTACGCCGATGATATTAGTGTTTTCATTAAACGCGCTTGTATCGGAAATTTACTTGATGAAATCAATAAATTCAATTTGGTATCAAAACTTGCTATAAATGTAGATAAAACAAAAGTTCTGAGTTTAGGTTTCGTGCCTAAACAATTGAAGAAAGTATCAGCCATTAAATTATTAGGCATACGCTTAAGCTTGAATGATTCATTGAAAATTAAAACCAAGATATTGGAAGATACGATTAATAATTCAGCTAAATTCAGCTTAAAATGTATGACTATCCGGGCGCGAAGCCTGAATATTGAGACTTTTGTGACATCAAGACTCGTATATGTGATGAGGCACTTGGAGTTGACAAAAACTTTCATTGATAGGTTAGAAATGAAATTGATTAACAGTGTATGGCTTGGAGGAAAACATTCAATCAACAAGCAGATCTTATACCTTCCATTCAATAATGGAGGCACAGGCTTCAAAAATTTAAATTTTTATATTGCGGCAGCAAAAATTTTCGACATGGTATCCCTACTTAATACCTTGGGTAGCAACAAAGAAGTGATCTACTTCAAAAAATCTAAGATTTTCAGATCCTTCAAAAATTTTTTAATCAAAAAAAAACATTTTCATTCTCGAGTTTGCTCGAGATAGTTTTCAGCTAGTTCAAAATGGAAAAGTAATTGATCCTATGAAGATGAACATATCTAGTCTTTATGCAGAGTTGATGCTTCCAAATTATAAAACGAAGGTTATAGCTAGAAAAATTGCGAACTTCTACCCGGATCTTAATCTATCAGACAAATCCTTGATATTTCAATTCCTAACCAAAATATGGAAACATAAAAAGTTCACCCCTCTAGATAAAAACATTCTCTACTTATTTTTCTTAAACAGTTATCTGGATAAGCCCAGGAAATGGATTAAAAGTTTGGTGGACCACCCCCTTTGTTACTCTTGTGAAAGAGAGTTCGAAACCATGCAACATTTGTTTTTCGCTTGTGAAAACTGCTCTACTTTTAAAGAAAAACTTAATTTCAATTCAATAAAAGATCTGCTTGTTGAAGAAAATGTAATAGGCATGAAATACATTGTAGCTAAGCTGATATCATCATGGTGTCAAGATACATCTGAATATCTCAAAAAACTTGGTTCCATTCCATAAAATGATTATCTTCATGGTGTATTATATTACATTTGATGTCATATTTTTTCTGCTAACTGTAACTAAATATGTGTAACTAGTTGCTTTCCTCTTTTGTAATTTGTAATTACAATCGTTAATAAATTATTTGAAAGCCTAATTGTTGTGATACACTTATTAAATAGGTAAAATTTCAAATCTATTTGATAAGTTTCTTTGAATGCACTCTGCGACAGCAGAGAGCACCCCATTTTATGAAAAATGCAAGAAAAAAATTGCACTAACTTAAAAGTTAGCTTTTAGGTCGATTTTCTTCCAAAATGGCCGAATTTCAGCTCCCCCCCAAAATTTCAACTGATGATTACTCCACGAACACTGAAGCTAAAGAAGTCGTTTTGGGCTCGTTGGAATTTTTCTGAGTCCAAAATTGTGATACGATATTGAAAAAATAAAATTTAGACAGAAAAGAACAAAAATTTTGAAATTTTCGTTTTTTGCACCACGCTCGATTAGGCTTAACTTTTTGGCATCACCGAGCTTTCAAGAACTCATAACTTTGAACTGGTTCGACCAAATTGGTTCATTTTCTCAGTCCCCCAAGATTTGACGATGGTCTTACGATAGAAATAGAAAAATTTGGAAGTCTTAAGTTTTTTGGGCAAGTTATGGCCGTTCGCGCAATTCACCAGGCTTAATTAGACTCTTCATACTGACATCTTCACTCTATTAAGATAATTTGCAGGTTCAGAATTTTCAGGTGGACTGCTCCCGATGGTAGTGTAAGACCGGGACAATCCGTGAGTCAACTGAAGCAAGCTTCGGTGTTAACTCGGGAAGTAAAAATCAGTTTAATATTGGTGCCAGGCTATGCCCAGCATGCCAGATATTAAGCTGACAAGAACAGATACTACACATGATCTTAGCCAAAAGGCCGAGAAGCGATAGCTAAACCTTTTCCTAATTTTGGTACATGCCTTGAACACAACAATGAAAAAACAGCTCGCATCATAAAAATTTATATTTATCCGACTGGGTTGAGAGCTGGGTTGCTCCCGGACCAACTTATGAAAGGTCAAGGGGGAAAGTTGAAAAGAGGTAGCCATAATGACACTTCGCCCTAACAAAACTCCCCTGCAGGCTAGTAAATCTATCGTAAGAGTACAGTAGACTACGTTATAACCATCTGCGTTTGTGCCGTTACATACGACATGGGCTTAACGATGTAGACAAAGACAGAATCTGCGGTTCTGCCTTAGGCATTTGAGTAATTCCGCTTCCATTTATATCCTGACTAGCATATAACTATGTACATTACTTTTAAAACACTCGCCCTCGCGCGAGAGTAGAAATATGCTCTTATACCATGTAAAATTTTGCACGCTCACATTATAATTTATGCAATTCAAACAAAATTTGAAAAATTGACAATTTTCAGAATTTTTTTGGCCCAATGAGTTTTATGGCCAAATCGGCTGGTCAAAACCTACGGAGCGTGTACAGGGTGTCTTAGATGACCATCGATGGCATGATAGCTGCTCACTCAACGTTAGTGGCATATGGTCGAATACCAGCCAGGATACTGATAGATGCTTTTAGCCTAATTG
Organism: Symsagittifera roscoffensis; assembly: GCF_963678635.1. Taxonomy (NCBI): domain Eukaryota; kingdom Metazoa; phylum Xenacoelomorpha; order Acoela; family Convolutidae; genus Symsagittifera; species Symsagittifera roscoffensis. The sequence continues at coordinate 32,639,252 of NC_087067.1, read as the reverse complement.
TTGTGATAAAATTATAAAATAGGTAAGTTTTCAAATCTATTTGATAAGTTTCTTTGAATGCACTCTGCGACAGCAGAAAGCACCCCATTTTATGAAAAATGCAAGAAAAAAATTGCACTAACTTAAAAGTTAGCTTTTAGGTCGATTTTCTTCCAAAATGGCCGAATTTCAGCTCCCCCCAAAATTTCAACTGATGATTACTCCACGAACACTGAAGCTAAAGAAGTCGTTTTGGGCTCGTTGGAATTGTTCTGAGTCCAAAATTGTGATACGATATTGAAAAAATAAAATTTAGACAGAAAAGAACAAAAATTTTGAAATTTTCGTTTTTTGCACCACGCTCGATTAGGCTTAACTTTTTGGCATCACCGAGCTTTCAAGAACTCATAACTTTGAACTGGTTCGACCAAATTGGTTCATTTTCTCAGTCCCCCAAGATTTGACAATGGTCTTACGATAGAAATAGAAAAATTTGGAAGTCTTAAGTTTTTTGGGCAAGTTATGGCCGTTCGCGCAATTCACCAGGCTAAATTAGACTCTTCATACTGACATCTTCACTCTATTAAGATAGTTTGCAGGTTCAGAATTTTCAGGTGGACTGCTCCCGATGGTAGTGTAAGGCCGGGGCAAACCGTGAGTCAACTGAAGCAAGCTTCGGTGTTAACTCGGGAAGTAAAAATCAGTTTAATATTGGTGCCAGGCTATGCCCAGCATGCCAGATATTAAGCTGACAAGAACAGATACTACACATGATTTTAGCCAAAAGGCCGAGAAGCGATAGCTAAACCTTTTCCTAATTTTGGTACATGCCTTGAACACAACAATGAAAAAACAGCTCGCATCATAAAAATTTATATTTATCCGACTGGGTTGAGAGCTGGGTTGCTCCCGGACCAACTTATGAAAGGTCAAGGGGGAAAGTTGAAAAGAGGTAGCCATAATGACACTTCGCCCTAACAAAACTCCCCTGCTGGCTAGTAAATCTATCGTAAGAGTACAGTAGACTACGTTATAACCATCTGCGTTTGTGCCGTTACATACGACATGGGCTTAACGATGTAGACAAAGACAGAATCTGCGGTTCTGCCTCAGGCATTTGAGTAATTCCGCTTCCATTTATATCCTGACTAGCATATAACTATGTACATTACTTTTAAAACACTCGCCCTCGCGCGAGAGTAGAAATATGCTCTTATACCATGTTAAATTTTGCACGCTCACATTATAATTTATGCAATTCAAACAAAATTTGAAAAATTGACAATTTTCAGAATTTTTTTGGCCCAATGAGTTTTATGGCCAAATCGGCTGGTCAAAACCTACGGAGCGTGTACAGGGTGTCTTAGATGACCATCGATGGCATGATAGCTGCTCACTCAACGTTAGTGGCATATGGTCGAATACCAGCCAGGATACTGATAGATGCTTTTAGCCTAATTGTTGTGATAAAATTATTAAATAGGTAAGTTTTCAAATCTATTTGATAAGTTTCTTTGAATGCACTCTGCGACAGCAGAGAGCACCCCATTTTATGAAAAATGCAAGAAAAAAATTGCACTAACTTAAAAGTTAGCTTTTAGGTCGATTTTCTTCCAAAATGGCCGAATTTCAGCTCCCCCCAAAATTTCAACTGATGATTACTCCACGAACACTGAAGCTAAAGAAGTCGTTTTGGGCTCGTTGGAATTTTTCTGAGTCCAAAATTGTGATACGATATTGAAAAAATAAAATTTAGACAGAAAAGAACAAAAATTTTGAAATTTTCGTTTTTTGCACCACGCTCGATTAGGCTTAACTTTTTGGCATCACCGAGCTTTCAAGAACTCATAACTTTGAACTGGTTCGACCAAATTGGTTCATTTTCTCAGTCCCCCAAGATTTGACGATGGTCTTACGATAGAAATAGAAAAATTTGGAAGTCTTAAGTTTTTTGGGCAAGTTATGGCCGTTCGCGCAATTCACCAGGCTCAATTAGACTCTTCATACTGACATCTTCACTCTATTAAGATAATTTGCAGGTTCAGAATTTTCAAGTGGACTGCTCCCGATGGTAGTGTAAGGCCGGAACAATCCGTGAGTCAACTGAAGCAAGCTTCGGTGTTTACTCGGGAAGTAAAAATCAGTTTAATATTGGTGCCAGGCTATGCCCAGCATGCCAGATATTAAGCTGACAAGAACAGATACTACACATGATCTTAGCCAAAAAACCGAGAAGCGATAGCTAAACCTTTTCCTAATTTTGGTACATGCCTTGAACACAACAATGAAAAAACAGCTCGCATCATAAAAATTTATATTTATCCGACTGGGTTGAGAGCTGGGTTGCTCCCGGACCAACTTATGAAAGGTCAAGGGGGAAAGTTGAAAAGAGGTAGCCATAATGACACTTCGCCCTAACAAAACTCCCCTGCTGGCTAGTAAATCTATCGTAAGAGTACAGTAGACTACGTTATAACCATCTGCGTTTGTGCCGTTACATACGACATGGGCTTAACGATGTAGACAAAGACAGAATCTGCGGTTCTGCCTTAGGCATTTGAGTAATTCCGCTTCCATTTATATCCTGACTAGCATATAACTATGTACATTACTTTTAAAACACTCGCCCTCGCGCGAGAGTAGAAATATGCTCTTATACCATGTAAAATTTTGCACGCTCACATTATAATTTATGCAATTCAAACAAAATTTGAAAAATTGACAATTTTCAGAATTTTTTTGGCCCAATGAGTTTTATGGCCAAATCGGCTGGTCAAAACCTACGGAGCGTGTACAGGGTGTCTTAGATGACCATCGATGGCATGATAGCTGCTCACTCAACGTTAGTGGCATATGGTCGAATACCAGCCAGGATACTGATAGATGCTTTTAGCCTAATTGTTGTGATAAAATTATTAAATAGGTAAGTTTTCAAATCTATTTGATAAGTTTCTTTGAATGCACTCTGCGACAGCAGAGAGCACCCCATTTTATGAAAAATGCAAGAAAAAAATTGCACTAACTTAAAAGTTAGCTTTTAGGTCGATTTTCTTCCAAAATGGCCGAATTTCAGCTCCCCCCAAAATTTCAACTGATGATTACTCCACGAACACTGAAGCTAAAGAAGTCATTTTGGGCTCGTTGGAATTGTTCTGAGTCCAAAATTGTGATACGATATTGAAAAAATAAAATTTAGACAGAAAAGAACAAAAATTTTGAAATTTTCGTTTTTTGCACCACGCTCGATTAGGCTTAACTTTTTGGCATCACCGAGCTTTCAAGAACTCATAACTTTGAACTGGTTCGACCAAATTGGTTCATTTTCTCAGTCCCCCAAGATTTGACGATTGTCTTACGATAGAAATAGAAAAATTTGGAAGTCTTAAGTTTTTTGGGCAAGTTATGGCCGTTCGCGCAATTCACCAGGCTCAATTAGACTCTTCATACTGACATCTTCACTCTATTAAGATAATTTGCAGTTTCAGAGTTTTCAGGTGGACTGCTCCCGATGGTAGTGTATGACCGGGACAATCCGTGAGTCAACTGAAGCAAGCTTCGGTGTTAACTCGGGAAGTAAAAATCAGTTTAATATTGGTGCCAGGCTATGCCCAGCATGCCAGATATTAAGCTGACAAGAACAGATACTACACATGATCTTAGCCAAAAGGCCGAGAAGCGATAGCTAAACCTTTTCCTAATTTTGGTACATGCCTTGAACACAACAATGAAAAAACAGCTCGCATCATAAAAATTTATATTTATCCGACTGGGTTGAGAGCTGGGTTGCTCCCGGACCAACTTATGAAAGGTCAAGGGGGAAAGTTGAAAAGAGGTAGCCATAATGACACTTCGCCCTAACAAAACTCCCCTGCTGGCTAGTAAATCTATCGTAAGAGTACAGTAGACTACGTTATAACCATCTGCGTTTGTGCCGTTACATACGACATGGGCTTAACGATGTAGACAAAGACAGAATCTGCGGTTCTGCCTTAGGCATTTGAGTAATTCCGCTTCCATTTATATCCTGACTAGCAAATAACTATGTACATTACTTTTAAAACACTCGCCCTCGCGCGAGAGTAGAAATATGCTCTTACACCATGTAAAATTTTGCACGCTCACGTTATAATTTATGCAATTCAAACAAAATTTGAAAAATTGACAATTTTCAGAATTTTTTTGGCCCAATGAGTTTTATGGCCAAATCGGCTGATCAAAACCTACGGAGCGTGTACAGGGTGTCTTAGATGACCATCGATGGCATGATAGCTGCTCACTCAACGTTAGTGGCATATGGTCGAATACCAGCCAGGATACTGATAGGTGCTTTTAGCCTAATTGTTGTGATAAACTTATTAAATAGGTAAGTTTTCAAATCTATTTGATAAGTTTCTTTGAATGCACTCTGCGACAGCAGAAAGCACCCCATTTTATGAAAAATGCAAGAACAAATACTACACATGATCTTAGCCAAAAGGCCGAGAAGCGATAGCTAAACCTTTTCCTAATTTTGGTACATGCCTTGAACACAACAATGAAAAAACAGCTCGCATCATAAAAATTTATATTTATCCGACTGGGTTGAGAGCTATGTTGCTCCCGGACCAACTTATGAAAGGTCAAGGGGGAAAGTTGAAAACAGGTAGCCATAATGACACTTCGCCCTAACAAAACTCCCCTGCTGGCTAGTAAATCTATCGTAAGAGTACAGTTGACTACGTTATAACCATCTGCGTTTGTGCCGTTACATACGACATGGGCTTAACGATGTAGACAAAGACAGAATCTGCGGTTCTGCCTTAGGCATTTGAGTAATTCCGCTTCCATTTATATCCTGACTAGCATATAACTATGTACATTACTTTTAAAACACTCGCCCTCGCGCGAGAGTAGAAATATGCTCTTATACCAGGTAAAATTTTGCACGCTCACGTTATAATTTATGCAATTCAAACAAAATTTGAAAAATTGACAATTTTCAGAATTTTTTTGGCCCAATGAGTTTTATGGCCAAATCGGCTGGTCAAAACCTACGGAGCGTGTACAGGGTGTCTTAGATGACCATCTATGGCATGATAGCTGCTCACTCAACGTTAGTGGCATATGGTCGAATACCAGCCAGGATACTGATAGATGCTTTTAGCCTAATTGTTGTGATAAACTTATTAAATAGGTAAGTTTTCAAATCTATTTGATAAGTTTCTTTGAATGCACTCTGCGACAGCAGAGAGCACCCCATTTTATGAAAAATGCAAGAAAAAAATTGCACTAACTTAAAAGTTAGCTTTTAGGTCGATTTTCTTCCAAAATGCCCGAATTTCAGCTCCCCCCAAAATTTCAACTGATGATTACTCCACGAACACTGAAGCTAAAGAAGTCGTTTTGAGCTCGTTGGAATTGTTCTGAGTCCAAAATTGTGATACGATATTGAAAAAATAAAATTTAGACAGAAAATAACAAAAATTTTGAAATTTTCGTTTTTTGCACCACGCTCGATTAGGCTTAACTTTTTGGCATCACCGAGCTTTCAAGAACTCATAACTTTGAGCTGGTTCGACGAAATTGATTCATTTTCTCAGTCCCCCAAGATTTGACGATGGTCTTACGATAGAAATAGCAAAATTTGGAAGTCTTAAGTTTTTTCGGCAAGTTATGGCCGTTCGCGCAATTCACCAGTCTCAATTAGACTCTTCATACTGACATCTTCACTCTATTAAGGTAATTTGCAGGTTCAGAATTTTCAGGTGGACTGCTCCCGATGGTAGTGTAAGACCGGGACAATCCGTGAGTCAACTAAAGCAAGCTTCGGTGTTACCTCGGGAAGTAAAAATCAGTTTAATATTGGTGCCAGGCTATGCCCGGCATGCCAGATATTAAGCTGACAAGAACAGATACTACACATGATCTTAGCCAAAAGGCCGAGAAGCGATAGCTAAACCTTTTCCTAATTTTGGTACATGCCTTGAACACAACAATGAAAAAACAGCTCGCATCATAAAAATTTATATTTATCCGACTGGGTTGAGAGCTATGTTGCTCCCGGACCAACTTATGAAAGGTCAAGGGGGAAAGTTGAAAAGAGGTAGCCATAACGACACTTCGCCCTAACAAAACTCCCCTGCTGGCTAGTAAATCTATCGTAAGAGTACAGTAGACTACATTATAACCATCTGCGTTTGTGCCGTTACATACGACATGGGCTTAACGATGTGGACAAAGACAGAATCTGCGGTTCTGCCTTGGGCATTTGAGTAATTCCGCTTCCATTTATATCCTGACTAGCATATAACTATGTACATTACTTTTAAAACACTCGCCCTCGCGCGAGAGTAGAAATATGCTCTTATACCAGGTAAAATTTTGCACGCTCACGTTATAATTTATGCAATTCAAACAAAATTTGAAAAATTGACAATTTTCAGAATTTTTTTGGCCCAATGAGTTTTATGGCCAAATCGGCTGGTCAAAACCTACGGAGCGTGTACAGGGTGTCTTAGATGACCATCTATGGCATGATAGCTGCTCACTCAACGTTAGTGGCATATGGTCGAATACCAGCCAGGATACTGATAGATGCTTTTAGCCTAATTGTTGTGATAAACTTATTAAATAGGTAAGTTTTCAAATCTATTTGCTAAGTTTCTTTGAATGCACTCTGCGACAGCAGAGAGCACCCCATTTTATGAAAAATGCAAGAAAAAAATTGCACTAACTTAAAAGTTAGCTTTTAGGTCGATTTTCTTCCAAAATGCCCGAATTTCAGCTCCCCCCAAAATTTCAACTGATGATTACTCCACGAACACTGAAGCTAAAGAAGTCGTTTTGAGCTCGTTGGAATTGTTCTGAGTCCAAAATTGTGATACGATATTGAAAAAATAAAATTTAGACAGAAAATAACAAAAATTTTGAAATTTTCGTTTTTTGCACCACGCTCGATTAGGCTTAACTTTTTGGCATCACCGAGCTTTCAAGAACTCATAACTTTGAACTGGTTCGACGAAATTGATTCATTTTCTCAGTCCCCCAAGATTTGACGATGGTCTTACGATAGAAATAGCAAAATTTGGAAGTCTTAAGTTTTTTGGGCAAGTTATGGCCGTTCGCGCAATTCACCAGTCTCAATTAGACTCTTCATACTGACGTCTTCACTCTATTAAGGTAATTTGCAGGTTCAGAATTTTCAGGTGGACTGCTCCCGATGGTAGTGTAAGACCGGGACAATCCGTGAGTCAACTGAAGCAAGCTTCGGTGTTACCTCGGGAAGTAAAAATCAGTTTAATATTGGTGCCAGGCTATGCCCGGCATGCCAGATATTAAGCTGACAAGAACAGATACTACACATGATCTTAGCCAAAAGGCCGAGAAGCGATAGCTAAACCTTTTCCTAATATTGGTACATGCCTTGAACACAACAATGAAAAAACAGCTCGCATCATAAAAATTTATATTTATCCGACTGGGTTGAGAGCTATGTTGCTCCCGGACCAACTTATGAAAGGTCAAGGGGGAAAGTTGAAAAGAGGTAGCCATAATGACACTTCGCCCTAACAAAACTCCCCTGCTGGCTAGTAAATCTATCGTAAGAGTACAGTAGACTACGTTATAACCATCTGCGTTTGTGCCGTTACATACGACATGGGCTTAACGATGTAGACAAAGACAGAATCTGCGGTTCTGCCTTAGGCATTTGAGTAATTCCGCTTCCATTTATATCCTGACTAGCATATAACTATGTACATTACTTTTAAAACACTCGCCCTCGCGCGAGAGTAGAAATATGCTCTTATACCATGTAAAATTTTGCACGCTCACGTTATAATTTATGCAATTCAAACAAAATTTGAAAAATTGACAATTTTCAGAATTTTTTTGGCCCAGTTAGCTTTTAGGTCGATTTTCTTCCAAAATGCCCGAATTTCAGCTCCCCCCAAAATTTCAACTGATGATTACTCCACGAACACTGAAGCTAAAGAAGTCGTTTTGAGCTCGTTGGAATTGTTCTGAGTCCAAAATTGTGATACGATATTGAAAAAATAAAATTTAGACAGAAAATAACAAAAATTTTGAAATTTTCGTTTTTTGCACCACGCTCGATTAGGCTTAACTTTTTGGCATCACCGAGCTTTCAAGAACTCATAACTTTGAACTGGTTCGACGAAATTGATTCATTTTCTCAGTCCCCCAAGATTTGACGATGGTCTTACGATAGAAATAGCAAAATTTGGAAGTCTTAAGTTTTTTGGGCAAGTTATGGCCGTTCGCGCAATTCACCAGTCTCAATTAGACTCTTCATACTGACATCTTCACTCTATTAAGGTAATTTGCAGGTTCAGAATTTTCAGGTGGACTGCTCCCGATGGTAGTGTAAGACCGGGACAATCCGTGAGTCAACTGAAGCAAGCTTCGGTGTTACCTCGGGAAGTAAAAATCAGTTTAATATTGGTGCCAGGCTATGCCCGGCATGCCAGATATTAAGCTGACAAGAACAGATACTACACATGATCTTAGCCAAAAGGCCGAGAAGCGATAGCTAAACCTTTTCCTAATTTTGGTACATGCCTTGAACACAACAATGAAAAAACAGCTCGCATCATAAAAATTTATATTTATCCGACTGGGTTGAGAGCTATGTTGCTCCCGGACCAACTTATGAAAGGTCAAGGGGGAAAGTTGAAAAGAGGTAGCCATAATGACACTTCGCCCTAACAAAACTCCCCTGCTGGCTAGTAAATCTATCGTAAGAGTACAGTAGACTACGTTATAACCATCTGCGTTTGTGCCGTTACATACGACATGGGCTTAACGATGTAGACAAAGACAGAATCTGCGGTTCTGCCTTAGGCATTTGAGTAATTCCGCTTCCATTTATATCCTGACTAGCATATAACTATGTACATTACTTTTAAAACACTCGCCCTCGCGCGAGAGTAGAAATATGCTCTTATACCATGTAAAATTTTGCACGCTCACGTTATAATTTATGCAATTCAAACAAAATTTGAAAAATTGACAATTTTCAGAATTTTTTTGGCCCAATGAGTTTTATGGCCAAATCAGCTGGTCAAAACCTACGGAGCGTGTACAGGGTGTCTTAGATGACCATCGATGGCATGATAGCTGCTCTTTCAACGTTAGTGGCATATGGTCGAATACCAGCCAGGATACTGATAGATGCTTTTAGCCTAATTGTTGTGATAAACTTATTAAATAGGTAAGTTTTCAAATCTATTTGATAAGTTTCTTTGAATGCACTCTGCGACAGCAGAGAGCACCCCATTTTATGAAAAATGCAAGAAAAAAATTGCACTAACTTAAAAGTTAGCTTTTAGGTCGATTTTCTTCCAAAATGGCCGAATTTCAGCTCCCCCCAAAATTTCAACTGATGATTACTCCACGAACACTGAAGCTAAAGAAGTCGTTTTGAGCTCGTTGGAATTGTTCTGAGTCCAAAATTGTGATACGATATTGAAAAAATAAAATTTAGACAGAAAATAACAAAAATTTTGAAATTTTCGTTTTTTGCACCACGCTCGATTAGGCTTAACTTTTTGGCATCACCGAGCTTTCAAGAACTCATAACTTTGAACTGGTTTTTACGAAATTGATTCATTTTCTCAGTCCCCCAAGATCTGACGATGGTCTTACGATAGAAATAGCAAAATTTGGAAGTCTTAAGTTTTTTGGGCAAGTTATGGCCGTTCGCGCAATTCACCAGTCTCAATTAGACTCTTCATACTGACATCTTCACTCTATTAAGGTAATTTGCAGGTTCAGAATTTTCAGGTGGACTGCTCCCGATGGTAGTGTAACACCGGGACAATCCGTGAGTCAACTGAAGCAAGCTTCGGTGTTAACTCGGGAAGTAAAAATCAGTTTAATATTGGTGCCAGGCTATGCCCAGCATGCCAGATATTAAGCTGACAAGAACAGATACTACACATGATCTTAGCCAAAAGGCCGAGAAGCGATAGCTAAACCTTTTACTAATTTTGGTACATGCCTTGAACACAACAATGAAAAAACAGCTCGCATCATAAAAATTTATATTTATCCGACTGGGTTGAGAGCTATGTTGCTCCCGGACCAACTTATGAAAGGTCAAGGGGGAAAGTTGAAAAGAGGTAGCCATAATGACACTTCGCCCTAACAAAACTCCCCTGCTGGCTAGTAAATCTATCGTAAGAGTACAGTAGACTACGTTATAACCATCTGCGTTTGTGCCGTTACATACGACATGGGCTTAACGATGTAGACAAAGACAGAATCTGCGGTTCTGCCTTAGGCATTTGAGTAATTCCGCTTCCATTTATATCCTGACTAGCATATAACTATGTACATTACTTTTAAAACACTCGCCCTCGCGCGAGAGTAGAAATATGCTCTTATACCATGTAAAATTTTGCACGCTCACGTTATAATTTATGCAATTCAAACAAAATTTGAAAAATTGACAATTTTCAGAATTTTTTTGGCCCAATGAGTTTTATGGCCAAATCGGCTGGTCAAAACCTACGGAGCGTGTACAGGGTGTCTTAGATGACCATCTATGGCATGATAGCCGCTCACTCAACGTTAGTGGCATATGATCGAATACCAGCCAGGATACTGATAGATGCTTTTAGCCTAATTGTTGTGATAAACTTATTAAATAGGTAAGTTTTCAAATCTATTTGATAAGTTTCTTTGAATGCACTCTGCGACAGCAGAGAGCACCCCATTTTATGAAAAATGCAAGAAAAAAATTGCACTAACTTAAAAGTTAGCTTTTAGGTCGATTTTCTTCCAAAATGCCCGAATTTCAGCTCCCCCCAAAATTTCAACTGATGATTACTCCACGAACACTGAAGCTAAAGAAGTCGTTTTGAGCTCGTTGGAATTGTTCTGAGTCCAAAATTGTGATACGATATTGAAAAAATAAAATTTAGACAGAAAATAACAAAAATTTTGAAATTTTCGTTTTTTGCACCACGCTCGATTAGGCTTAACTTTTTGGCATCACCGAGCTTTCAAGAACTCATAACTTTGAACTGGTTTTTACGAAATTGATTCATTTTCTCAGTCCCCCAAGATCTGACGATGGTCTTACGATAGAAATAGCAAAATTTGGAAGTCTTAAGTTTTTTGGGCAAGTTATGGCCGTTCGCGCAATTCACCAGTCTCAATTAGACTCTTCATACTGACATCTTCACTCTATTAACCCGGGTTGACCTCCATACACCGAAAATGCTTATCATACAATTCCATACATCAAGTGTGTGGAAAAATGCTTATCATACAATTTTCATACAATTTCTAAAAATGGTTGAAAACTGGTATAAACTTATTTCTGTGGCTGTTTCATTCTAATAAAACAGTCTGATGATAAAAAAACTGAGGTTTTAGTTTTTTGAAAAAAATGCCGATCATACAATTCCCATATATGGAAATTGTATGACTGGCATTTTTTTGATGGCGACACAAAAAAATTTTCAAGTAATTTTGAAAATTTGGCCCAAAAATTTTTCATTTTTTTTCAACCGCAAATCGAATTTCGTACGCAAACAAACATTTTTCGAAAAATTTTTTTTGCATGCAAAATTTAATATTTTGTGTCCATAACGTAGTCCTGGATACGATAAAATTGGTTTTTATTTTCTTTTCACTTAAATTTTTTTTCAAAAACGGTAAAAATTCCTATTTCTTTTGTATGGAGTGTTAATGTATGCCTTGATCAATGTTTGATAAATTGAAAATTCAAAAATTTAAAATAATCATCATTAAAAAATTTTGCCAAAAAATAAAAGTTGTTTCTTTTGTTATATGAATTGTGAAAGACAGCCATATTCAGGTCGTTTTTTATGCATTGTTAATGCAAGACCGTCCAACCTTCGGTGTTTTGAGTAACCAATGTCTTTGTCACTTGTGTTCGGTTGCAAACACAACCAAAAAATTTCAAAAACTAAATTAAGAAAGAAAAAATCAAAATTTTTGGTTTATGGGAAAACACCTATCATACAATTTTCATATATGGAAAAATGATTATCATAGAGTTTTCATACAATTTTCTGTACGTATGGAATTGTATGAAATTGTATGACAAGAAGTTTCTCATATATGGAAATTGTATGATAAGAAGTTTTGGTCAACCCGGGAAGGTAATTTGCAGGTTCAGAATTTTCAGGTGGACTGCTCCCGATGGTAGTGTAAGACCGGGACAATCCGTGAGTCAACTGAAGCAAGCTTCGGTGTTAACTCGGGAAGTAAAAATCAGTTTAATATTGGTGCCAGGCTATGCCCAGCATGCCAGATATTAAGCTGACAAGAACAGATACTACACATGATCTTAGCCAAAAGGCCGAGAAGCGATAGCTAAACCTTTTACTAATTTTGGTACATGCCTTGAACACAACAATGAAAAAACAGCTCGCATCATAAAAATTTATATTTATCCGACTGGGTTGAGAGCTATGTTGCTCCCGGACCAACTTATGAAAGGTCAAGGGGGAAAGTTGAAAAGAGGTAGCCATAATGACACTTCGCCCTAACAAAACTCCCCTGCTGGCTAGTAAATCTATCGTAAGAGTACAGTAGACTACGTTATAACCATCTGCGTTTGTGCCGTTACATACGACATGGGCTTAACGATGTAGACAAAGACAGAATCTGCGGTTCTGCCTTAGGCATTTGAGTAATTCCGCTTCCATTTATATCCTGACTAGCATATAACTATGTACATTACTTTTAAAACACTCGCCCTCGCGCGAGAGTAGAAATATGCTCTTATACCATGTAAAATTTTGCACGCTCACGTTATAATTTATGCAATTCAAACAAAATTTGAAAAATTGACAACTTTCAGAATTTTTTTGGCCCAATGAGTTTTATGGCCAAATCGGCTGGTCAAAACCTACGGAGCGTGTACAGGGTGTCTTAGATGACCATCTATGGCATGATAGCCGCTCACTCAACGTTAGTGGCATATGATCGAATACCAGCCAGGATACTGATAGATGCTTTTAGCCTAATTGTTGTGATAAACTTATTAAATAGGTAAGTTTTCAAATCTATTTGATAAGTTTCTTTGAATGCACTCTGCGACAGCAGAGAGCACCCCATTTTATGAAAAATGCAAGAAAAAAATTGCACTAACTTAAAAGTTAGCTTTTAGGTCGATTTTCTTCCAAAATGCCCGAATTTCAGCTCCCCCCAAAATTTCAACTGATGATTACTCCACGAACACTGAAGCTAAAGAAGTCGTTTTGAGCTCGTTGGAATTGTTCTGAGTCCAAAATTGTGATACGATATTGAAAAAATAAAATTTAGACAGAAAAAAACAAAAATTTTGAAATTTTCGTTTTTTGCACCACGCTCGATTAGGCTTAACTTTTTGGCATCACCGAGCTTTCAAGAACTCATAACTTTGAACTGGTTCGACAAAATTGGTTCATTTTCTCAGTCCCCCAAGATTTGACGATGGTCTTACGATAGAAATAGCAAAATTTGGAAGTGTTAAGTTTTTTGGGCAAGTTATGGCCGTTCGCGCAATTCACCAGTCTCAATTGGACTCTTCATACTGACATCTTCACTCTATTAAGGTAATTTGCAGGTTCAGAATTTTCAGGTGGACTGCTCCCGATGGTAGTGTGAGACCAGGACAATCCGTGAGTCAACTGAAGCAAGCTTCGGTGTTAACTCGGGAAGTAAAAATCAGTTTAATATTGGTGCCAGGCTATGCCCAGCATGCCAGATATTAAGCTGACAAGAACAGATACTACACATGATCTTAGCCAAAACGCCGAGAAGCGATAACTAAACCTTTTCCTAATTTTGGTACATGCCTTGAACACAACAATGAAAAAACAGCTCGCATCATAAAAATTTATATTTATCCAACTGGGTTGAGAGCTGGGTTGCTCCCGGACCAACTTATGAAAGGTCAAGGGGGAAAGTTGAAAAGAGGTAGCCATAACGACACTTCGCCCTAACAAAACTCCCCTGCTGGCTAGTAAATCTATCGTAAGAGTACAGTAGACTACATTATAACCATCTGCGTTTGTGCCGTTACATACGACATTGGCTTAACGATGTGGACAAAGACAGAATCTGCGGTTCTGCCTTAGGCATTTGAGTAATTCCGCTTCCATTTATATCCTGACTAGCATATAACTATGTACATTACTTTTAAAACACTCGCCCTCGCGCGAGAGTAGAAATATGCTCTTATACCATGTAAAATTTTGCACGCTCACGTTATAATTTATGCAATTCAAACAAAATTTGAAAAATTGACAATTTTCGAATTTTTTTGGCCCAATGAGTTTTATGGCCAAATCGGCTGGTCAAAACCTACGGAGCGTGTACAAGGTGTCTTAGATGACCATTTATGGCATGATAGCCGCTCACTCAACGTTAGTGGCATATGGTCGAATACCAGCCAGGATACTGATAGATGCTTTTAGCCTAATTGTTGTGACAAACTTATTAAATAGGTAAGTTTTCAAATCTATTTGATAAGTTTCCTTGAATGCACTCTGCGACAGCAGAGAGCACCCCATTTTATAAAAAATGCTAGAAAAAAATTGCACTAACTTAAAAGTTAGCTTTTAGGTCGATTTTCTTCCAAAATGGCCGAATTTCAGCTCCCCCCAAAATTTCAACTGATGATTTCTCCACGAACACTGAAGCTAAAGAAGTCGTTTTGGGCTCGTTGGAATAGTTCTGAGTCCAAAATTGTGATACGATATTGAAAAAATAAAATTTAGACAGAAAAGAACAAAAATTTTGAAATTTTCGTTTTTTGCACCACGCTCGATTAGGCTTAACTTTTTGGCATCACCGAGCTTTCAAGAACTCATAACTTTGAACTGGTTCGACAAAATTGGTTCATTTTCTCAGTCCCCCAAGATTTGACGATGGTCTTACGATAGAAATAGCAAAATTTGGAAGTGTTAAGTTTTTTGGGCAAGTTATGGCCGTTCGCGCAATTCACCAGTCTCAATTAGACTCTTCATACTGACATCTTCACTCTATTAAGGTAATTTGCAGGTTCAGAATTTTCAGGTGGACTGCTCCCGATGGTAGTGTAAGACCGGGACAATCCGTGAGTCAACTGAAGCAAGCTTCGGTGTTAACTCGAGAAGTAAAAATCAGTTTAATATTGGTGCCAGGCTATGCCCAGCATGCCAGATATTAAGCTGACAAGAACAGATACTACACATGATCTTAGCCAAAAGTCCGAGAAGCGATAACTAAACCTTTTCCTAATTTTGGTACATGCCTTGAACACAACAATGAAAAAACAGCTCGCATCATAAAAATTTATATTTATCCGACTGGGTTGAGAGCTGGGTTGCTCCCGGACCAACTTATGAAAGGTCAAGGGGGAAAGTTGAAAAGAGGTAGCCATAACGACACTTCGCCCTAACAAAACTCCCCTGCTGGCTAGTAAATCTATCGTAAGAGTACAGTAGACTACATTATAACCATCTGCGTTTGTGCCGTTACATACGACATGGGCTTAACGATGTGGACAAAGACAGAATCTGCGGTTCTGCCTTAGGCATTTGAGTAATTCCGCTTCCATTTATATCCTGACTAGCATATAACTATGTACATTACTTTTAAAACACTCGCCCTCGCGCGAGAGTAGAAATCTGCTCTTATACCATGTAAAATTTTGCACGCTCACGTTATAATTTATGCAATTTAAACAAAATTTGAAAAATTGACAATTTTCGAATTTTTTTGGCCCAATGAGTTTTATGGCCAAATCGGCTGGTCAAAACCTACGGAGCGTGTACAAGGTGTCTTAGATGACCATTTATGGCATGATAGCCGCTCACTCAACTTTAGTGGCATATGGTCGAATACCAGCCAGGATACTGAAAGATGCTTTTAGCCTAATTGTTGTGACAAACTTATTAAATAGGTAAGTTTTCAAATCTATTTGATAAGTTTCTTTGAATGCACTCTGCGACAGCAGAGAGCACCCCATTTTATAAAAAATGCAAGAAAGTTAGCTTTTAGGTCGATTTTCTTCCAAAATGGCAGAATTTCAGCTCCCCCCAAAATTTCAACTGATGATTTCTCCACGAACACTGAAGCTAAAGAAGTCGTTTTGGGCTCGTTGGAATAGTTCTGAGTCCAAAATTGTGATACGATATTGAAAAAATAAAATTTAGACAGAAAAGAACACAAATTTTGAAATTTTCGTTTTTTGCACCACGCTCGATTAGGCTTAACTTTTTGGCATCACCGAGCTTTCAAGAACTCATAACTTTGAACTGGTTCGACAAAATTGGTTCATTTTCTCAGTCCCCCAAGATTTGACGATGGTCTTACGATAGAAATAGCAAAATTTGGAAGTGTTAAGTTTTTTGGGCAAGTTATGGCCGTTCGCGCAATTCACCAGTCTCAATTAGACTCTTCATACTGACATCTTCTCTCTATTAAGGTAATTTGCAGGTTCAGAATTTTCAGGTGGACTGCTCCCGATGGTAGTGTAAGACCGGGACAATCCGTGAGTCAACTGAATCAAGCTTCGGTGTTAACTCGGGAAGTAAAAATCAGTTTAATATTGGTGCCAGGCTATGCCCAGCATGCCAGATATTAAGCTGACAAGAACAGATACTACACATGATCTTAGCCAAAAGGCCGAGAAGCGATAACTAAACCTTTTCCTAATTTTGGTACATGCCTTGAACACAACAATGAAAAAACAGCTCGCATCATAAAAATTTATATTTATCCGACTGGGTTGAGAGCTGGGTTGCTCCCGGACCAACTTATGAAAGGTCAAGGGGGAAAGTTGAAAAGAGGTAGCCATAACGACACTTCGCCCTAACAAAACTCCCCTGCTGGCTAGTAAATCTATCGTAAGAGTACAGTAGACTACATTATAACCATCTGCGTTTGTGCCGTTACATACGACATGGGCTTAACGATGTGGACAAAGACAGAATCTGCGGTTCTGCCTTAGGCATTTGAGTAATTCCGCTTCCATTTATATCCTGACTAGCATATAACTATGTACATAACTTTTAAAACACTCGCCCTCGCGCGAGAGTAGAAATATGCTCTTATACCATGTAAAATTTTGCACGCTCACGTTATAATTTATGCAATTCAAACAAAATTTGAAAAATTGACAATTTTCGAATTTTTTTGGCCCAATGAGTTTTATGGCCAAATCGGCTGATCAAAACCTACGGAGCGTGTACAAGGTGTCTTAGATGACCGATTATGGCATGATAGCCGCTCACTCAACGTTAGTGGCATATGGTCGAATACCAGCCAGGATACTGATAGATGCTTTTAGCCTAATTGTTGTGACAAACTTATTAAATAGGTAAGTTTTCAAATCTATTTGATAAGTTTCTTTGAATGCACTCTGCGACAGCAGAGAGCACCCCATTTTATAAAAAATGCAAGAAAAAAATTGCACTAACTTAAAAGTTAGCTTTTAGGTCGATTTTCTTCCAAAATGGCCGAATTTCAGCTCCCCCCAAAATTTCAACTGATGATTTCTCCACGAACACTGAAGCTAAAGAAGTCGTTTTGGGCTCGTTGGAATATTTCTGAGTCCAAAATTGTGATACGATATTGAAAAAATAAAATTTAGACAGAAAAGAACAAAAATTTTGAAATTTTCGTTTTTTGCACCACGCTCGATTAGGCTTAACTTTTTGGCATCACCGAGCTTTCAAGAACTCATAACTTTGAACTGGTTCGACAAAATTGGTTCATTTTCTCAGTCCCCCAAAATTTGACGATGGTCTTACGATAGAAATAGCAAAATTTGGAAGTGTTAAGTTTTTTGGGCAAGTTATGGCCGTTCGCGCAATTCACCAGTCTCAATTAGACTCTTCATACTGACATCTTCACTCTATTAAGGTAATTTGCAGGTTCAGAATTTTCAGGTGGACTGCTCCCGATGGTAGTGTAAGACCGGGACAATCCGTGAGTCAACTGAAGCAAGCTTCTGTGTTAACTCGGGGAGTAAAAATCAGTTTAATATTGGTGCCAGGCTATGCCCAGCATGCCAGATATTAAGCTGACAAGAACAGATACTACACATGATCTTAGCCAAAAGGCCGAGAAGCGATAACTAAACCTTTTCCTAATTTTGGTACATGCCTTGAACACAACAATGAAAAAACAGCTCGCATCATAAAAATTTATATTTATCCGACTGGGTTGAGAGCTGGGTTGCTCCCGGACCAACTTATGAAAGGTCAAGGGGGAAAGTTGAAAAGAGGTAGCCATAACGACACTTCGCCCTAACAAAACTCCCCTGCTGGCTAGTAAATCTATCGTAAGAGTACAGTAGACTACATTATAACCATCTGCGTTTGTGCCGTTACATACGACATGGGCTTAACGATGTGGACAAAGACAGAATCTGCGGTTCTGCCTTAGGCATTTGAGTAATTCCGCTTCCATTTATATCCTAACTAGCATATAACTATGTACATTACTTTTAAAACACTCGCCCTCGCGCGAGAGTAGAAATATGCTCTTATACCATGTAAAATTTTGCACGCTCACGTTATAATTTATGCAATTCAAACAAAATTTGAAAAATTGACAATTTTCAGAATTTTTTTGGCCCAATGAGTTTTATGGCCAAATCGGCTGGTCAAAACCTACGGAGCGTGTACAAGGTGTCTTAGATGACCATTTATGGCATGATAGCCGCTCACTCATTGTTAGTGGCATATGGTCGAATACCAGCCAGGATACTGATAGATGCTTTTAGCCTAATTGTTGTGATAAACTTATTAAATAGGTAAGTTTTCAAATCTATTTGATAAGTTTCTTTGAATGCACTCTGCGACAGCAGAGAGCTCCCCATTTTATGAAAAATGCAAGAAAAAAATTGCACTAACTTAAAAGTTAGCTTTTAGGTCGATTTTCTTCCAAAATGGCCGAATTTCAGCTCCCCCGAAAATTTCAACTGATGATTACTCCACGAAAACTGAAGCTAAAGAAGTCGTTTTGAGCTCGTTGGAATTGTTCTGAGTCCAAAATTGTGATACGATACTGAAAAAATAAAATTTAGACAGAAAATAACAAAAATTTTGAAATTTTCGTTTTTTGCACCACGCTCGATTAGGCTTAACTTTTTGGCATCACCGAGCTTTCAAGAACTCATAACTTTGAACTGGTTCGACGAAATTGATTCATTTTCTCAGTCCCCCAAGATTTGACGATGGTCTTACGATAGAAATAGCAAAATTTGGAAGTCTTAAGTTTTTTGGGCAAGTTATGGCCGTTCGCGCAATTCACCAGTCTCAATTAGACTCTTCATACTGACATCTTCACTCTATTAAGGTAATTTGCAGGTTCAGAATTTTCAGGTGGACTGCTCCCGATGGTAGTGTAAGACCGGGACAATCCGTGAGTGAACTGAAGCAAGCTTCGGTGTTAACTCGGGAAGTAACAATCAGTTTAATATTGGTGCCAGGCTATGCCCAGCATGCCAGATATTAAGCTGACAAGAACAAATACTACACATGATCTTAGCCAAAAGGCCGAGAAGCGATATCTAAACATTTTCCTAATTTTGGTACATGCCTTGAACACAACAATGAAAAAACAGCTCGCATCATAAAAATTTATATTTATCCGACTGGGTTGAGAGCTATGTTGCTCCCGGACCAACTTATGAAAGGTCAAGGGGGAAAGTTGAAAAGAGGTAGCCATAATGACACTTCGCCCTAACAAAACTCCCCTGCTGGCTAGTAAATCTATCGTAAGAGTAGAGTAGACTACGTTATAACCATCTGCGTTTCTGCCGTTACATACGACATGGGCTTAACGATGTAGACAAAGACAGAATCTGCGGTTCTGCCTTAGGCATTTGAGTAATTCCGCTTCCATTTATATCCTGACTAGCATATAACTATGTACATTACTTTTAAAACACTCGCCCTCGCGCGAGAGTAGAAATATGCTCTTATACCATGTAAAATTTTGCACGCTCACGTTATAATTTATGCAATTCAAACAAAATTTGAAAAATTGACAATTTTCGAATTTTTTTGGCCCAATGAGTTTTATGGCCAAATCGGCTGGTCAAAACCTACGGAGCGTGTACAAGGTGTCTTAGATGACCATTTATGGCATGATAGCCGCTCACTCAACTTTAGTGGCATATGGTCGAATACCAGCCAGGATACTGAAAGATGCTTTTAGCCTAATTGTTGTGACAAACTTATTAAATAGGTAAGTTTTCAAATCTATTTGATAAGTTTCTTTGAATGCACTCTGCGACAGCAGAGAGCACCCCATTTTATAAAAAATGCAAGAAAGTTAGCTTTTAGGTCGATTTTCTTCCAAAATGGCAGAATTTCAGCTCCCCCCAAAATTTCAACTGATGATTTCTCCACGAAAACTGAAGCTAAAGAAGTCGTTTTGGGCTCGTTGGAATAGTTCTGAGTCCAAAATTGTGATACGATATTGAAAAAATAAAATTTAGACAGAAAAGAACACAAATTTTGAAATTTTCGTTTTTTGCACCACGCTCGATTAGGCTTAACTTTTTGGCATCACCGAGCTTTCAAGAACTCATAACTTTGAACTGGTTCGACAAAATTGGTTCATTTTCTCAGTCCCCCAAGATTTGACGATGGTCTTACGATAGAAATAGCAAAATTTGGAAGTGTTAAGTTTTTTGGGCAAGTTATGGCCGTTCGCGCAATTCACCAGTCTCAATTAGACTCTTCATGCTGACATCTTCTCTCTATTAAGGTAATTTGCAGGTTCAGAATTTTCAGGTGGACTGCTCCCGATGGTAGTGTAAGACCGGGACAATCCGTGAGTCAACTGAATCAAGCTTCGGTGTTAACTCGGGAAGTAAAAATCAGTTTAATATTGGTGCCAGGCTATGCCCAGCATGCCAGATATTAAGCTGACAAGAACAGATACTACACATGATCTTAGCCAAAAGGCCGAGAAGCGATAACTAAACCTTTTCCTAATTTTGGTACATGCCTTGAACACAACAATGAAAAAACAGCTCGCATCATAAAAATTTATATTTATCCGACTGGGTTGAGAGCTGGGTTGCTCCCGGACCAACTTATGAAAGGTCAAGGGGGAAAGTTGAAAAGAGGTAGCCATAACGACACTTCGCCCTAACAAAACTCCCCTGCTGGCTAGTAAATCTATCGTAAGAGTACAGTAGACTACATTATAACCATCTGCGTTTGTGCCGTTACATACGACATGGGCTTAACGATGTGGACAAAGACAGAATCTGCGGTTCTGCCTTAGGCATTTGAGTAATTCCGCTTCCATTTATATCCTGACTAGCATATAACTATGTACATAACTTTTAAAACACTCGCCCTCGCGCGAGAGTAGAAATATGCTCTTATACCATGTAAAATTTTGCACGCTCACGTTATAATTTATGCAATTCAAACAAAATTTGAAAAATTGACAATTTTCGAATTTTTTTGGCCCAATGAGTTTTATGGCCAAATCGGCTGATCAAAACCTACGGAGCGTGTACAAGGTGTCTTAGATGACCGATTATGGCATGATAGCCGCTCACTCAACGTTAGTGGCATATGGTCGAATACCAGCCAGGATACTGATAGATGCTTTTAGCCTAATTGTTGTGACAAACTTATTAAATAGGTAAGTTTTCAAATCTATTTGATAAGTTTCTTTGAATGCACTCTGCGACAGCAGAGAGCACCCCATTTTATAAAAAATGCAAGAAAAAAATTGCACTAACTTAAAAGTTAGCTTTTAGGTCGATTTTCTTCCAAAATGGCCGAATTTCAGCTCCCCCCAAAATTTCAACTGATGATTTCTCCACGAACACTGAAGCTAAAGAAGTCGTTTTGGGCTCGTTGGAATATTTCTGAGTCCAAAATTGTGATACGATATTGAAAAAATAAAATTTAGACAGAAAAGAACAAAAATTTTGAAATTTTCGTTTTTTGCACCACGCTCGATTAGGCTTAACTTTTTGGCATCACCGAGCTTTCAAGAACTCATAACTTTGAACTGGTTCGACAAAATTGGTTCATTTTCTCAGTCCCCCAAAATTTGACGATGGTCTTACGATAGAAATAGCAAAATTTGGAAGTGTTAAGTTTTTTGGGCAAGTTATGGCCGTTCGCGCAATTCACCAGTCTCAATTAGACTCTTCATACTGACATCTTCACTCTATTAAGGTAATTTGCAGGTTCAGAATTTTCAGGTGGACGGCTCCCGATGGTAGTGTAAGACCGGGACAATCCGTGAGTCAACTGAAGCAAGCTTCTGTGTTAACTCGGGAAGTAAAAATCAGTTTAATATTGGTGCCAGGCTATGCCCAGCATGCCAGATATTAAGCTGACAAGAACAGATACTACACATGATCTTAGCCAAAAGGCCGAGAAGCGATAACTAAACCTTTTCCTAATTTTGGTACATGCCTTGAACACAACAATGAAAAAACAGCTCGCATCATAAAAATTTATATTTATCCGACTGGGTTGAGAGCTGGGTTGCTCCCGGACCAACTTATGAAAGGTCAAGGGGGAAAGTTGAAAAGAGGTAGCCATAACGACACTTCGCCCTAACAAAACTCCCCTGCTGGCTAGTAAATCTATCGTAAGAGTACAGTAGACTACATTATAACCATCTGCGTTTGTGCCGTTACATACGACATGGGCTTAACGATGTGGACAAAGACAGAATCTGCGGTTCTGCCTTAGGCATTTGAGTAATTCCGCTTCCATTTATATCCTAACTAGCATATAACTATGTACATTACTTTTAAAACACTCGCCCTCGCGCGAGAGTAGAAATATGCTCTTATACCATGTAAAATTTTCCACGCTCACGTTATAATTTATGCAATTCAAACAAAATTTGAAAAATTGACAATTTTCAGAATTTTTTTGGCCCAATGAGTTTTATGGCCAAATCGGCTGGTCAAAACCTACGGAGCGTGTACAAGGTGTCTTAGATGACCATTTATGGCATGATAGCCGCTCACTCATTGTTAGTGGCATATGGTCGAATACCAGCCAGGATACTGATAGATGCTTTTAGCCTAATTGTTGTGATAAACTTATTAAATAGGTAAGTTTTCAAATCTATTTGATAAGTTTCTTTGAATGCACTCTGCGACAGCAGAGAGCTCCCCATTTTATGAAAAATGCAAGAAAAAAATTGCACTAACTTAAAAGTTAGCTTTTAGGTCGATTTTCTTCCAAAATGGCCGAATTTCAGCTCCCCCGAAAATTTCAACTGATGATTACTCCACGAAAACTGAAGCTAAAGAAGTCGTTTTGAGCTCGTTGGAATTGTTCTGAGTCCAAAATTGTGATACGATATTGAAAAAATAAAATTTAGACAGAAAATAACAAAAATTTTGAAATTTTCGTTTTTTGCACCACGCTCGATTAGGCTTAACTTTTTGGCATCACCGAGCTTTCAAGAACTCATAACTTTGAACTGGTTCGACGAAATTGATTCATTTTCTCAGTCCCCCAAGATTTGACGATGGTCTTACGATAGAAATAGCAAAATTTGGAAGTCTTAAGTTTTTTGGGCAAGTTATGGCCGTTCGCGCAATTCACCAGTCTCAATTAGACTCTTCATACTGACATCTTCACTCTATTAAGGTAATTTGCAGGTTCAGAATTTTCAGGTGGACTGCTCCCGATGGTAGTGTAAGACCGGGACAATCCGTGAGTCAACTGAAGCAAGCTTCGGTGTTAACTCGGGAAGTAACAATCAGTTTAATATTGGTGCCAGGCTATGCCCAGCATGCCAGATATTAAGCTGACAAGAACAAATACTACACATGATCTTAGCCAAAAGGCCGAGAAGCGATATCTAAACATTTTCCTAATTTTGGTACATGCCTTGAACACAACAATGAAAAAACAGCTCGCATCATAAAAATTTATATTTATCCGACTGGGTTGAGAGCTATGTTGCTCCCGGACCAACTTATGAAAGGTCAAGGGGGAAAGTTGAAAAGAGGTAGCCATAATGACACTTCGCCCTAACAAAACTCCCCTGCTGGCTAGTAAATCTATCGTAAGAGTACAGTAGACTACGTTATAACCATCTGCGTTTCTGCCGTTACATACGACATGGGCTTAACGATGTAGACAAAGACAGAATCTGCGGTTCTGCCTTAGGCATTTGAGTAATTCCGCTTCCATTTATATCCTGACTAGCATATAACTATGTACATTACTTTTAAAACACTCGCCCTCGCGCGAGAGTAGAAATATGCTCTTATACCATGTAAAATTTTGCACGCTCACGTTATAATTTATGCAATTCAAACAAAATTTGAAAAATTGACAATTTTCAGAATTTTTTTGGCCCAATGAGTTTTATGGCCAAATCGGCTGGTCAAAACCTACGGAGCGTGTACAGGGTGTCTTAGATGACCATCTATGGCATGATAGCTGCTCACTCAACGTTAGTGGCATATGGCCGAATACCAGCCAGGATACTGATAGATGCTTTTAGCCTAATTGTTGTGATAAACTTATTAAATAGGTAAGTTTTCAAATCTATTTGATAAGTTTCTTTGAATGCACTCTGCGACAGCAGAGAGCTCCCCATTTTATGAAAAGTGCAAGAAAAAAATTGCACTAAGTTAAAAGTTAGCTTTTAGGTCGATTTTCTTCCAAAATGGCCGAATTTCAGCTCCCCCCAAAATTTCAACTGATGATTACTCCACGAACACTGAAGCTAAAGAAGTCGTTTTGAGCTCGTTGGAATTGTTCTGAGTCCAAAATTGTGATACGATATTGAAAAAATAAAATTTAGACAGAAAAGAACAAAAATTTTGAAATTTTCGTTTTTTGCACCACGCTCGATTAGGCTTAACTTTTTGGCATCACCGAGCTTTCAAGAACTCATAACTTTGAACTGGTTCGACGAAATTGATTCATTTTCTCAGTCCCCCAAGATTTGACGATGGTCTTACGATAGAAATAGCAAAATTTGGAAGTCTTAAGTTTTTTGGGCAAGTTATGGCCGTTCGCGCAATTCACCAGTCTCAATTAGACTCTTCATACTGACATCTTCACTCTATTAAGGTAATTTGCAGGTTCAGAATTTTCAGGTGGACTGCTCCCGATGGTAGTGTAAGACCGGGACAATCCGTGAGTCAACTGAAGCAAGCTTCGGTGTTAACTCGGGAAGTAACAATCAGTTTAATATTGGTGCCAGGCTATGCCCAGCATGCCAGATATTAAGCTGACAAGAACAAATACTACACATGATCTTAGCCAAAAGGCCGAGAAGCGATATCTAAACATTTTCCTAATTTTGGTACATGCCTTGAACACAACAATGAAAAAACAGCTCGCATCATAAAAATTTATATTTATCCGACTGGGTTGAGAGCTATGTTGCTCCCGGACCAACTTATGAAAGGTCAAGGGGGAAAGTTGAAAAGAGGTAGCCATAATGACACTTCGCCCTAACAAAACTCCCCTGCTGGCTAGTAAATCTATCGTAAGAGTACAGTAGACTACGTTATAACCATCTGCGTTTCTGCCGTTACATACGACATGGGCTTAACGATGTAGACAAAGACAGAATCTGCGGTTCTGCCTTAGGCATTTGAGTAATTCCGCTTCCATTTATATCCTGACTAGCATATAACTATGTACATTACTTTTAAAACACTCGCCCTCGCGCGAGAGTAGAAATATGCTCTTATACCATGTAAAATTTTGCACGCTCACGTTATAATTTATGCAATTCAAACAAAATTTGAAAAATTGACAATTTTCAGAATTTTTTTGGCCCAATGAGTTTTATGGCCAAATCGGCTGGTCAAAACCTACGGAGCGTGTACAGGGTGTCTTAGATGACCATCTATGGCATGATAGCTGCTCACTCAACGTTAGTGGCATATGGCCGAATACCAGCCAGGATACTGATAGATGCTTTTAGCCTAATTGTTGTGATAAACTTATTAAATAGGTAAGTTTTCAAATCTATTTGATAAGTTTCTTTGAATGCACTCTGCGACAGCAGAGAGCTCCCCATTTTATGAAAAGTGCAAGAAAAAAATTGCACTAAGTTAAAAGTTAGCTTTTAGGTCGATTTTCTTCCAAAATGGCCGAATTTCAGCTCCCCCCAAAATTTCAACTGATGATTACTCCACGAACACTGAAGCTAAAGAAGTCGTTTTGAGCTCGTTGGAATTGTTCTGAGTCCAAAATTGTGATACGATATTGAAAAAATAAAATTTAGACAGAAAAGAACAAAAATTTTGAAATTTTCGTTTTTTGCACCACGCTCGATTAGGCTTAACTTTTTGGCATCACCGAGCTTTCAAGAACTCATAACTTTGAACTGGTTCGACGAAATTGATTCATTTTCTCAGTCCCCCAAGATTTGACGATGGTCTTACGATAGAAATAGCAAAATTTGGAAGTCTTAAGTTTTTTGGGCAAGTTATGGCCGTTCGCGCAATTCACCAGTCTCAATTAGACTCTTCATACTGACATCTTCACTCTATTAAGGTAATTTGCAGGTTCAGAATTTTCAGGTGGACTGCTCCCGATGGTAGTGTAAGACCGGGACAATCCGTGAGTCAACTGAAGCAAGCTTCGGTGTTAACTCGGGAAGCAACAATCAGTTTAATATTGGTGCCAGGCTATGCCCAGCATGCCAGATATTAAGCTGACAAGAACAAATACTACACATGATCTTAGCCAAAAGGCCGAGAAGCGATATCTAAACATTTTCCTAATTTTGGTACATGCCTTGAACACAACAATGAAAAAACAGCTCGCATCATAAAAATTTATATTTATCCGACTGGGTTGAGAGCTATGTTGCTCCCGGACCAACTTATGAAAGGTCAAGGGGGAAAGTTGAAAAGAGGTAGCCATAATGACACTTCGCCCTAACAAAACTCCCCTGCTGGCTAGTAAATCTATCGTAAGAGTACAGTAGACTACGTTATAACCATCTGCGTTTCTGCCGTTACATACGACATGGGCTTAACGATGTAGACAAAGACAGAATCTGCGGTTCTGCCTTAGGCATTTGAGTAATTCCGCTTCCATTTATATCCTGACTAGCATATAACTATGTACATTACTTTTAAAACACTCGCCCTCGCGCGAGAGTAGAAATATGCTCTTATACCATGTAAAATTTTGCACGCTCACGTTATAATTTATGCAATTCAAACAAAATTTGAAAAATTGACAATTTTCAGAATTTTTTTGGCCCAATGAGTTTTATGGCCAAATCGGCTGGTCAAAACCTACGGAGCGTGTACAGGGTGTCTTAGATGACCATCTATGGCATGATAGCTGCTCACTCAACGTTAGTGGCATATGGCCGAATACCAGCCAGGATACTGATAGATGCTTTTAGCCTAATTGTTGTGATAAACTTATTAAATAGGTAAGTTTTCAAATCTATTTGATAAGTTTCTTTGAATGCACTCTGCGACAGCAGAGAGCTCCCCATTTTATGAAAAGTGCAAGAAAAAAATTGCACTAAGTTAAAAGTTAGCTTTTAGGTCTATTTTCTTCCAAAATGGCCGAATTTCAGCTCCCCCCAAAATTTCAACTGATGATTACTCCACGAACACTGAAGCTAAAGAAGTCGTTTTGAGCTCGTTGGAATTGTTCTGAGTCCAAAACTGTGATACGATATTGAAAAAATAAAATTTAGACAGAAAAGAACAAAAATTTTGAAATTTTCGTTTTTTGCACCACGCTCGATTAGGCTTAACTTTTTGGCATCACCGAGCTTTCAAGAACTCATAACTTTGAACTGGTTCGACAAAATTGGTTCATTTTCTCAGTCCCCCAAGATTTGACGATGGTCTTACGATAGAAATAGCAAAATTTGGAAGTGTTAAGTTTTTTGGGCAAGTTATGGCCGTTCGCGCAATTCAACAGTCTCAATTAGACTCTTCATACTGACATCTTCACTCTATTAAGGGAATTTGCAGGTTCAGAATTTTCAGGTGGACTGCTCCCGATGGTAGTGTAAGACCGGGACAATCCGTGAGTCAACTGAAGCAAGCTTCGGTGTTAACTCGGGAAGCAACAATCAGTTTAATATTGGTGCCAGGCTATGCCCAGCATGCCAGATATTAAGCTGACAAGAACAAATACTACACATGATCTTAGCCAAAAGGCCGAGAAGCGATATCTAAACATTTTCCTAATTTTGGTACATGCCTTGAACACAACAATGAAAAAACAGCTCGCATCATAAAAATTTATATTTATCCGACTGGGTTGAGAGCTATGTTGCTCCCGGACCAACTTATGAAAGGTCAAGGGGGAAAGTTGAAAAGAGGTAGCCATAATGACACTTCGCCCTAACAAAACTCCCCTGCTGGCTAGTAAATCTATCGTAAGAGTACAGTAGACTACGTTATAACCATCTGCGTTTCTGCCGTTACATACGACATGGGCTTAACGATGTAGACAAAGACAGAATCTGCGGTTCTGCCTTAGGCATTTGAGTAATTCCGCTTCCATTTATATCCTGACTAGCATATAACTATGTACATTACTTTTAAAACACTCGCCCTCGCGCGAGAGTAGAAATATGCTCTTATACCATGTAAAATTTTGCACGCTCACGTTAT
The DNA here is from genome assembly GCF_963678635.1 of Symsagittifera roscoffensis. Classification (NCBI taxonomy): domain Eukaryota; kingdom Metazoa; phylum Xenacoelomorpha; order Acoela; family Convolutidae; genus Symsagittifera; species Symsagittifera roscoffensis. Next base: position 32,610,685 of record NC_087067.1, on the reverse strand, counting down.
AATTTATGCAATTCAAACAAAATTTGAAAAATTGACAATTTTCAGAATTTTTTTGGCCCAATGAGTTTTATGGCCAAATCGGCTGGTCAAAACCTACGGAGCGTGTACAGGGTGTCTTAGATGACCATCTATGGCATGATAGCTGCTCACTCAACGTTAGTGGCATATGGCCGAATACCAGCCAGGATACTGATAGATGCTTTTAGCCTAATTGTTGTGATAAACTTATTAAATAGGTAAGTTTTCAAATCTATTTGATAAGTTTCTTTGAATGCACTCTGCGACAGCAGAGAGCTCCCCATTTTATGAAAAGTGCAAGAAAAAAATTGCACTAAGTTAAAAGTTAGCTTTTAGGTCTATTTTCTTCCAAAATGGCCGAATTTCAGCTCCCCCCAAAATTTCAACTGATGATTACTCCACGAAAACTGAAGCTAAAGAAGTCGTTTTGAGCTCGTTGGAATTGTTCTGAGTCCAAAATTGTGATACGATATTGAAAAAATAAAATTTAGACAGAAAAGAACAAAAATTTTGAAATTTTCGTTTTTTGCACCACGCTCGATTAGGCTTAACTTTTTGGCATCACCGAGCTTTCAAGAACTCATAACTTTGAACTGGTTCGACAAAATTGGTTCATTTTCTCAGTCCCCCAAGATTTGACGATGGTCTTACGATAGAAATAGCAAAATTTGGAAGTGTTAAGTTTTTTGGGCAAGTTATGGCCGTTCGCGCAATTCACCAGTCTCAATTAGACTCTTCATACTGACATCTTCACTCTATTAAGGTAATTTGCAGGTTCAGAATTTTCAGGTGGACTGCTCCCGATGGTAGTGTAAGACCGGGAAAATCCGTGAGTCAACTGAAGCAAGCTTCGGTGTTAACTCGGGAAGTAAAAATCAGTTTAATATTGGTGACAGGCTATGCCCAGCATGCCAGATATTAAGCTGACAAGAACAAATACTACACATGATCTTAGCCAAAAGGCCGAGAAGCGATAGCTAAACCTTTTCCTAATTTTGGTACATGCCTTGAACACAACAATGAAAAAACAGCTCGCATCATAAAAATTTATATTTATCCGACTGGGTTGAGAGCTATGTTGCTCCCGGACCAACTTATGAAAGGTCAAGGGGGAAAGTTGAAAAGAGGTAGCCATAATGACACTTCGCCCTAACAAAACTCCCCTGCTGGCTAGTAAATCTATCGTAAGAGTACAGTAGACTACGTTATAACCATCTGCGTTTCTGCCGTTACATACGACATGGGCTTAACGATGTAGACAAAGACAGAATCTGCGGTTCTGCCTTAGGCATTTGAGTAATTCCGCTTCCATTTATATCCTGACTAGCATATAACTATGTACATTACTTTTAAAACACTCGCCCTCGCGCGAGAGTAGAAATATGCTCTTAAACCATGTAAATTTTTGCACGCTCACGTTATAATTTATGCAATTCAAACAAAATTTGAAAAATTGACAATTTTCAGAATTTTTTTGGCCCAATGAGTTTTATGGCCAAATCGGCTGGTCAAAACCTACGGAGCGTGTACAGGGTGTCTTAGATGACCATCGATGGCATGATAGCTGCTCACTCAACGTTAGTGGCATATGGTCGAATACCAGCCAGGATACTGATAGATGCTTTTAGCCTAATTGTTGTGATAAACTTATTAAATAGGTAAGTTTTCAAATCTATTTGATAAGTTTCTTTGAATGCACTCTGCGACAGCAGAGAGCACCCCATTTTATGAAAAATGCAAGAAAAAAATTGCACTAAGTTAAAAGTTAGCTTTTAGGTCGATTTTCTTCCAAAATGGCCGAATTTCAGCTCCCCCCAAAATTTCAACTGATGATTACTCCACGAACACTGAAGCTAAAGAAGTCGTTTTGAGCTCGTTGGAATTGTTCTGAGTCCAAAACTGTGATACGATATTGAAAAAATAAAATTTAGACAGAAAAGAACAAAAATTTTGAAATTTTCGTTTTTTGCACCACGCTCGATTAGGCTTAACTTTTTGGCATCACCGAGCTTTCAAGAACTCATAACTTTGAACTGGTTCGACAAAATTGGTTCATTTTCTCAGTCCCCCAAGATTTGACGATGGTCTTACGATAGAAATAGCAAAATTTGGAAGTGTTAAGTTTTTTGGGCAAGTTATGGCCGTTCGCGCAATTCACCAGTCTCAATTAGACTCTTCATACTGACATCTTCACTCTATTAAGGGAATTTGCAGGTTCAGAATTTTCAGGTGGACTGCTCCCGATGGTAGTGTAAGACCGGGACAATCCGTGAGTCAACTGAAGCAAGCTTCGGTGTTAACTCGGGAAGTAAAAATCAGTTTAATATTGGTGCCAGATATTAAGCTGACAAGAACAGATACTACACATGATCTTAGCCAAAAGGCCGAGAAGCGATAACTAAACCTTTTCCTAATTTTGGTACATGCCTTGAACACAACAATGAAAAAACAGCTCGCATCATAAAAATTTATATTTATCCGACTGGGTTGAGAGCTATGTTGCTCCCGGACCAACTTATGAAAGGTCAAGGGGGAAAGTTGAAAAGAGGTAGCCATAATGACACTTCGCCCTAACAAAACTCCCCTGCTGGCTAGTAAATCTATCGTAAGAGTACAGTAGACTACGTTATAACCATCTGCGTTTCTGCCGTTACATACGACATGGGCTTAACGATGTAGACAAAGACAGAATCTGCGGTTCTGCCTTAGGCATTTGAGTAATTCCGCTTCCATTTATATCCTGACTAGCATATAACTATGTACATTACTTTTAAAACACTCGCCCTCGCGCGAGAGTAGAAATATGCTCTTATACCATGTAAAATTTTGCACGCTCACGTTATAATTTATGCAATTCAAACAAAATTTGAAAAATTGACAATTTTCAGAATTTTTTTGGCCCAATGAGTTTTATGGCCAAATCGGCTGGTCAAAACCTACGGAGCGTGTACAGGGTGTCTTAGATGACCATCTATGGCATGATAGCTGCTCACTCAACGTTAGTGGCATATGGTCGAATACCAGCCAGGATACTGATAGATGCTTTTAGCCTAATTGTTGTGATAAACTTATTAAATAGGTAAGTTTTCAAATCTATTTGATAAGTTTCTTTGAATGCACTCTGCGACAGCAGAGAGCACCCCATTTTATGAAAAATGCAAGAAATAAATTGCACTAAGTTAAAAGTTAGCTTTTAGGTCGATTTTCTTCCAAAATGGCCGAATTTCAGCTCCCCCCAAAATTTCAACTGATGATTACTCCACGAACACTGAAGCTAAAGAAGTCGTTTTGAGCTCGTTGGAATTGTTCTGAGTCCAAAATTGTGATACGATATTGAAAAAATAAAATTTAGACAGAAAAGAACAAAAATTTTGAAATTTTCGTTTTTTGCACCACGCTCGATTAGGCTTAACTTTTTGGCATCACCGAGCTTTCAAGAACTCATAACTTTGAACTGGTTCGACAAAATTGGTTCATTTTCTCAGTCCCCCAAGATTTGACGATGGTCTTACGATAGAAATAGCAAAATTTGGAAGTGTTAAGTTTTTTGGGCAAGTTATGGCCGTTCGCGCAATTCACCAGTCTCAATTAGACTCTTCATACTGACATCTTCACTCTATTAAGGTAATTTGCAGGTTCAGAATTTTCAGGTGGACTGCTCCCGATGGTAGTGTAAGACCGGGACAATCCGTGAGTCAACTGAAGCAAGCTTCGGTGTTAACTCGGGAAGTAAAAATCAGTTTAATATTGGTGCCAGGCTATGCCCAGCATGCCAGATATTAAGCTGACAAGAACAGATACTACACATGATCTTAGCCAAAAGGCCGAGAAGCGATAACTAAACCTTTTCCTAATTTTGGTACATGCCTTGAACACAACAATGAAAAAACAGCTCGCATCATAAAAATTTATATTTATCCGACTGGGTTGAGAGCTGGGTTGCTCCCGGACCAACTTATGAAAGGTCAAGGGGGAAAGTTGAAAAGAGGTAGCCATAACGACACTTCGCCCTAACAAAACTCCCCTGCTGGCTAGTAAATCTATCGTAAGAGTACAGTAGACTACATTATAACCATCTGCGTTTGTGCCGTTACATACGACATGGGCTTAACGATGTGGACAAAGACAGAATCTGCGGTTCTGCCTTAGGCATTTGAGTAATTCCGCTTCCATTTATATCCTGACTAGCATATAACTATGTACATTACTTTTAAAACACTCGCCCTCGCGCGAGAGTAGAAATATACTCTTATACCATGTAAAATTTTGCACGCTCACGTTATAATTTATGCAATTCAAACAAAATTTGAAAAATTGACAATTTTCAGAATTTTTTTGGCCCAATGAGTTTTATGGCCAAATCGGCTGGTCAAAACCTACGGAGCGTGTACAAGGTGTCTTAGATGACCATTTATGGCATGATAGCCGCTCACTCATTGTTAGTGGCATATGGTCGAATACCAGCCAGGATACTGATAGATGCTTTTAGCCTAATTGTTGTGATAAACTTATTAAATAGGTAAGTTTTCAAATCTATTTGATAAGTTTCTTTGAATGCACTCTGCGACAGCAGAGAGCTCCCCATTTTATGAAAAATGCAGGAAAAAAATTGCACTAACTTAAAAGTTAGCTTTTAGGTCGATTTTCTTCCAAAACGGCCGAATTTCAGCTCCCCCGAAAATTTCAACTGATGATTACTCCACGAACACTGAAGCTAAAGAAGTCGTTTTGAGCTCGTTGGAATTGTTCTGAGTCCAAAATTGTGATACGATATTGAAAAAATAAAATTTAGACAGAAAATAACAAAAATTTTGAAATTTTCGTTTTTTGCACCACGCTCTATTAGGCTTAACTTTTTGGCATCACCGAGCTTTCAAGAACTCATAACTTTGAACTGGTTCGACGAAATTGATTCATTTTCTCAGTCCCCCAAGATTTGACGATGGTCTTACGATAGAAATAGCAAAATTTGGAAGTCTTAAGTTTTTTGGGCAAGTTATGGCCGTTCGCGCAATTCACCAGTCTCAATTAGACTCTTCATACTGACATCTTCACTCTATTAAGGTAATTTGCAGGTTCAGAATTTTCAGGTGGACTGCTCCCGATGGTAGTGTAAGACCGGGACAATCCGTGAGTCAACTGAAGCAAGCTTCGGTGTTAACTCGGGAAGTAAAAATCAGTTTAATATTGGTGCCAGGCTATGCCCAGCATGCCAGATATTAAGCTGACAAGAACAGATACTACACATGATCTTAGCCAAAAGGCCGAGAAGCGATAGCTAAACCTTTTCCTAATTTTGGTACATGCCTTGAACACAACAATGAAAAAACAGCTCGCATCATAAAAATTTATATTTATCCGACTGGGTTGAGAGCTATGTTGCTCCCGGACCAACTTATGAAAGGTCAAGGGGGAAAGTTGAAAAGAGGTAGCCATAATGACACTTCGCCCTAACAAAACTCCCCTGCTGGCTAGTAAATCTATCGTAAGAGTACAGTAGACTACGTTATAACCATCTGCGTTTGTGCCGTTACATACGACATGGGCTTAACGATGTAGACAAAGACAGAATCTGCGGTTCTGCCTTAGGCATTTGAGTAATTCCGCTTCCATTTATATCCTGACTAGCATATAACTATGTACATTTTTTTTAAAACACTCGCCCTCGCGCGAGAGTAGAAATATGCTCTTATACCATGTAAAATTTTGCACGCTCACGTTATAATTTATGCAATTCAAACAAAATTTGAAAAATTGACAATTTTCAGAATTTTTTTGGCCCAATGAGTTTTATGGCCAAATCGGCTGGTCAAAACCTACGGAGCGTGTACAGGGTGTCTTAGATGACCATCGATGGCATGATAGCTGCTCACTCAACGTTAGTGGCATATGGTCGAATACCAGCCAGGATACTGATAGATGCTTTCAGCCTAATTGTTGTGATAAACTTATTAAATAGGTAAGTTTTCAAATCTATTTGATAAGTTTCTTTGAATGCACTCTGCGACAGCAGAGAGCACCCCATTTTATGAAAAATGCAAGAAAAAAATTGCACTAACTTAAAAGTTAGCTTTTAGGTCGATTTTCTTCCAAAATGGCCGAATTTCAGCTCCCCCCAAAATTTCAACTGATGATTACTCCACGAACACTGAAGCTAAAGAAGTCGTTTTGAGCTCGTTGGAATTGTTCTGAGTCCAAAATTGTGATACGATATTGAAAAAATAAAATTTAGACAGAAAATAACAAAAATTTTGAAATTTTCGTTTTTTGCACCACGCTCGATTAGGCTTAACTTTTTGGCATCACCGAGCTTTCAAGAACTCATAACTTTGAACTGGTTCGACGAAATTGATTCATTTTCTCAGTCCCCCAAGATTTGACGATGGTCTTACGATAGAAATAGCAAAATTTGGAAGTCTTAAGTTTTTTGGGCAAGTTATGGCCGTTCGCGCAATTCACCAGTCTTAATTAGACTCTTCATACTGACATCTTCACTCTATTAAGGTAATTTGCAGGTTCAGAATTTTCAGGTGGACTGCTCCCGATGGTAGTGTAAGACCGGGACAATCCGTGAGTCAACTGAAGCAAGCTTCGGTGATAACGCGGGAAGTAAAAATCAGTTTAATATTGGTGCCAGGCTATGCCCAGCATGCCAGATATTAAGCTGACAAGAACAGATACTACACATGATCTTAGCCAAAAGGCCGAGAAGCGATAGCTAAACCTTTTCCTAATTTTGGTACATGCCTTGAACACAACAATGAAAAAACAGCTCGCATCATAAAAATTTATATTTATCCGACTGGGTTGAGAGCTATGTTGCTCCCGGACCAACTTATGAAAGGTCAAGGGGGAAAGTTGAAAAGAGGTAGCCATAATGACACTTCGCCCTAACAAAACTCCCCTGCTGGCTAGTAAATCTATCGTAAGAGTACAGTAGACTACGTTATAACCATCTGCGTTTGTGCCGTTACATACGACATGGGCTTAACGATGTAGACAAAGACAGAATCTGCGGTTCTGCCTTAGGCATTTGAGTAATTCCGCTTCCATTTATATCCTGACTAGCATATAACTATGTACATTACTTTTAAAACACTCGCCCTCGCGCGAGAGTAGAAATATGCTCTTATACCATGTAAAATTTTGCACGCTCACGTTATAATTTATGCAATTCAAACAAAATTTGAAAAATTGACAATTTTCGAATTTTTTTGGCCCAATGAGTTTTATGGCCAAATCGGCTGGTCAAAACCTACGGAGCGTGTACAGGGTGTCTTAGATGACCATCTATGGCATGATAGCCGCTCACTCAACGTTAGTGGCATATGGTCGAATACCAGCCAGGATACTGATAGATGCTTTTAGCATAATTGTTGTGATAAACTTATTAAATAGGTAAGTTTTCAAATCTATTTGATAAGTTTCTTTGAATGCACTCTGCGACAGCAGAGAGCACCCCATTTTATGAAAAATGCAAGAAAAAAATTGCACTAACTTAAAAGTTAGGTTTTAGGTCGATTTTCTTCCAAAATGGCCGAATTTCAGCTCCCCCCAAAATTTCAACTGATGATTACTCCACGAACACTGAAGCTAAAGAAGTCGTTTTGGGCTCGTTGGAATAGTTCTGAGTCCAAAATTGTGATACGATATTGAAAAAATAAAATTTAGACAGAAAAGAACAAAAATTTTGAAATTTTCGTTTTTTGCACCACGCTCGATTAGGCTTAACTTTTTGGCATCACCGAGCTTTCAAGAACTCATAACTTTGAACTGGTTCGACAAAATTGGTTCATTTTCTCAGTCCCCCAAGATTTGACGATGGTCTTACGATAGAAATAGCAAAATTTGGAAGTGTTAAGTTGTTTGGGCAAGTTATGGCCGTTCGCGCAATTCACCAGTCTCAATTAGACTCTTCATACTGACATCTTCACTCTATTAAGGTAATTTGCAGGTTCAGAATTTTCAGGTGGACTGCTCCCGATGGTAGTGTAAGACCGTGACAATCCGTGAGTCAACTGAAGCAAGCTTCGGTGTTAACTCGGGAAGTAAAAATCAGTTTAATATTGGTGCCAGGCTATGCCCAGCATGCCAGATATTAAGCTGACAAGAACAGATACTACACATGATCTTAGCCAAAAGGCCGAGAAGCGATAACTAAACCTTTTCCTAATTTTGATACATGCCTTGAACACAACAATGAAAAAACAGCTCGCATCATAAAAATTTATATTTATCCGACTGGGTTGAGAGCTATGTTGCTCCCGGACCAACTTATGAAAGGTCAAGGGGGAAAGTTGAAAAGAGGTAGCCATAATGACACTTCGCCCTAACAAAACTCCCCTGCTGGCTAGTAAATCTATCGTAAGAGTACAGTAGACTACGTTATAACCATCTGCGTTTCTGCCGTTACATACGACATGGGCTTAACGATGTAGACAAAGACAGAATCTGCGGTTCTGCCTTAGGCATTTGAGTAATTCCGCTTCCATTTATATCCTGACTAGCATATAACTATGTACATTACTTTTAAAACACTCGCCCTCGCGCGAGAGTAGAAATATGCTCTTATACCATGTAAAATTTTGCACGCTCACGTTATAATTTATGCAATTCAAACAAAATTTGAAAAATTGACAATTTTCAGAATTTTTTTGGCCCAATGAGTTTTATGGCCAAATCGGCTGGTCAAAACCTACGGAGCGTGTACAGGGTGTCTTAGATGACCATCTATGGCATGATAGCTGCTCACTCAACGTTAGTGGCATATGGTCGAATACCAGCCAGGATACTGATAGATGCTTTTAGCCTAATTGTTGTGATAAACTTATTAAATAGGTAAGTTTTCAAATCTATTTGATAAGTTTCTTTGAATGCACTCTGCGACAGCAGAGAGCACCCCATTTTATGAAAATGCAAGAAAAAAATTGCACTAACGTAAAAGTTAGCTTTTAGGTCGATTTTCTTCCAAAATGGCCGAATTTCAGCTCCCCCCAAAATTTCAACTGATGATTACTCCACGAACACTGAAGCTAAAGAAGTCGTTTTGAGCTCGTTGGAATTGTTCTGAGTCCAAAATTGTGATACGATATTGAAAAAATAAAATTTAGACAGAAAATAACAAAAATTTTGAAATTTTCGTTTTTTGCACCACGCTCGATTAGGCTTAACTTTTTGGCATCACCGAGCTTTCAAGAACTCATAACTTTGAACTGGTTCGACGAAATTGATTCATTTTCTCAGTCCCCCAAGATTTGACGATGGTCTTACGATAGAAATAGCAAAATTTGGAAGTCTCAAGTTTTTTGGGCAAGTTATGGCCGTTCGCGCAATTCACCAGTCTCAATTAGACTCTTCATACTGACATCTTCACTCTATTAAGGTAATTTGCAGGTTCAGAATTTTCAGGTGGACTGCTCCCGATGGTAGTGTAAGACCGGGACAATCCGTGAGTCAACTGAAGCAAGCTTCGGTGTTAACTCGGGAAGTAAAAATCAGTTTAATATTGGTGCCAGGCTATGCCCAGCATGCCAGATATTAAGCTGACAAGAACAGATACTACACATGATCTTAGCCAAAAGGCCGAGAAGCGATAGCTAAACCTTTTCCTAATTTTGGTACATGCCTTGAACACAACAATGAAAAAACAGCTCGCATCATAAAAATTTATATTTATCCGACTGGGTTGAGAGCTATGTTGCTCCCGGACCAACTTATGAAAGGTCAAGGGGGAAAGTTGAAAAGAGGTAGCCATAATGACACTTCGCCCTAACAAAACTCCCCTGCTGGCTAGTAAATCTATCGTAAGAGTACAGTAGACTACGTTATAACCATCTGCGTTTGTGCCGTTACATACGACATGGGCTTAACGATGTAGACAAAGACAGAATCTGCGGTTCTGCCTTAGGCATTTGAGTAATTCCGCTTCCATTTATATCCTGACTAGCATATAACTATGTACATTACTTTTAAAACACTCGCCCTCGCGCGAGAGTAGAAATATGCTCTTATACCATGTAAAATTTTGCACGCTCACGTTATAATTTATGCAATTCAAACAAAATTTGAAAAATTGACAATTTTCGAATTTTTTTGGCCCAATGAGTTTTATGGCCAAATCGGCTGGTCAAAACCTACGGAGCGTGTACAGGGTGTCTTAGATGACCATCTATGGCATGATAGCCGCTCACTCAACGTTAGTGGCATATGGTCGAATACCAGCCAGGATACTGATAGATGCTTTTAGCCTAATTGTTGTGATAAACTTATTAAATAGGTAAGTTTTCAAATCTATTTGATAGGTTTCTTTGAATGCACTCTGCGACAGCAGAGAGCACCCCGTTTTTAATGAAAAATGCAAGAAAAAAATTGCACTAACTTAAAAGTTAGCTTTTAGGTCGATTTTCTTCCAAAATGGCCGAATTTCATCTCCCCCCAAAATTTCAACTGATGATTACTCCACGAACACTGAAGCTAAAGAAGTCGTTTTGAGCTCGTTGGAATAGTTCTGAGTCCAAAATTGTGATACGATATTGAAAAAATAAAATTTAGACAGAAAAGAACAAAAAATTTGAAATTTTCGTTTTTTGCACCACGCTCGATTAGGCTTAACTTTTTGGCATCACCGAGCTTTCAAGAACTCATAACTTTGAACTGGTTCGACAAAATTGGTTCATTTTCTCAGTCCCCCAAGATTTGACAATGGTCTTACGATAGAAATAGCAAAATTTGGAAGTGTTAAGTTTTTTGGGCAAGTTATGGCCGTTCGCGCAATTCACCAGTCTCAATTAGACTCTGCATACTGACATCTTCACTCTATTAAGGTAATTTGCAGGTTCAGAATTTTCAGGTGGACTGCTCCCGATGGTAGTGTAAGACCGGGACAATCCGTGAGTCAACTGAAGCAAGCTTCGGTGTTAACTCGGGAAGTAAAAATCAGTTTAATATTGGTGCCAGGCTATGCCCAGCATGCCAGATATTAAGCTGACAAGAACAGATACTACACATGCTCTTAGCCAAAAGGCCGAGAAGCGATAACTAAACCTTTTCCTAATTTTGGTACATGCCTTGAACACAACAATGAAAAAACAGCTCGCATCATAAAAATTTATATTTATCCGACTGGGTTGAGAGCTGGGTTGCTCCCGGACCAACTTATGAAAGGTCAAGGGGGAAAGTTGAAAAGAGGTAGCCATAACGACACTTCGCCCTAACAAAACTCCCCTGCTGGCTATTAAATCTATCGTAAGAGTACAGTAGACTACATTATAACCATCTGCGTTTGTGCCGTTACATACGACATGGGCTTAACGATGTGGACAAAGACAGAATCTGCGGTTCTGCCTTAGGCATTTGAGTAATTCCGCTTCCATTTATATCCTGACTAGCATATAACTATGTACATTACTTTTAAAACACTCGCCCTCGCGCGAGAGTAGAAATATGCTCTTATACCATGTAAAATTTTGCACGCTCACGTTATAATTTATGCAATTCAAACAAAATTTGAAAAATTGACAATTTTCAGAATTTTTTTGGCCAAATGAGTTTTATGGCCAAATCGGCTGGTCAAAACCTACGGAGCGTGTACAGGGTGTCTTAGATGACCATCTATGGCATGATAGCCGCTCACTCAACGTTAGTGGCATATGGTCGAATACCAGCCAGGATACTGATAGATGCTTTTAGCCTAATTGTTGTGATAAACTTATTAAATAGGTAAGTTTTCAAATCTATTTGATAAGTTTCTTTGAATGCACTCTGCGACAGCAGAGAGCACCCCATTTTATGAAAAATGCAAGAAAAAAATTGCACTAACTTAAAAGTTAGCTTTTAGGTCGATTTTCTTCCAAAATCGCCGAATTTCATCTCCCCCCAAAATTTCAACTGATGATTACTCCACGAACACTGAAGCTAAAGAAGTCGTTTTGAGCTCGTTGGAATAGTTCTGAGTCCAAAATTGTGATACGATATTGAAAAAATAAAATTTAGACAGAAAAGAACAAAAATTTTGAAATTTTCGTTTTTTGCACCACGCTCGATTAGGCTTAACTTTTTGGCATCACCGAGCTTTCAAGAACTCATAACTTTGAACTGGTTCGACAAAATTGGTTCATTTTCTCAGTCCCCCAAGATTTGACAATGGTCTTACGATAGAAATAGCAAAATTTGGAAGTGTTAAGTTTTTTGGGCAAGTTATGGCCGTTCGCGCAATTCACCAGTCTCAATTAGACTCTGCATACTGACATCTTCACTCTATTAATGTAACTTGCAGGTTCAGAATTTTCAGGTGGACTGCTCCCGATGGTAGTGTAAGACCGGGACAATCCGTGAGTCAACTGAAGCAAGCTTCGGTGTTAACTCGGGAAGTAAAAATCAGTTTAATATTGGTGCCAGGCTATGCCCAGCATGCCAGATATTAAGCTGACAAGAACAGATACTACACATGCTCTTAGCCAAAAGGCCGAGAAGCGATAACTAAACCTTTTCCTAATTTTGGTACATGCCTTGAACACAACAATGAAAAAACAGCTCGCATCATAAAAATTTATATTTATCCGACTGGGTTGAGAGCTGGGTTGCTCCCGGACCAACTTATGAAAGGTCAAGGGGGAAAGTTGAAAAGAGGTAGCCATAACGACACTTCGCCCTAACAAAACTCCCCTGCTGGCTAGTAAATCTATCGTAAGAGTACAGTAGACTACATTATAACCATCTGCGTTTGTGCCGTTACATACGACATGGGCTTAACGATGTGGACAAAGACAGAATCTGCGGTTCTGCCTTAGGCATTTGAGTAATTCCGCTTCCATTTATATCCTGACTAGCATATAACTATGTACATTACTTTTAAAACACTCGCCCTCGCGCGAGAGTAGAAATATGCTCTTATACCATGTAAAATTTTGCACGCTCACGTTATAATTTATGCAATTCAAACAAAATTTGAAAAATTGACAATTTTCAGAATTTTTTTGGCCCAATGAGTTTTATGGCCAAATCGGCTGGTCAAAACCTACGGAGCGTGTACAGGGTGTCTTAGATGACCATCTATGGCATGATAGCCGCTCACTCAACGTTAGTGGCATATGGTCGAATACCAGCCAGGATACTGATAGATGCTTTTAGCCTAATTGTTGTGATAAACTTATTAAATAGGTAAGTTTTCAAATCTATTTGATAAGTTTCTTTGAATGCACTCTGAGACAGCAGAGAGCACCCCATTTTATGAAAAATGCAAGAAAAAAATTGCACTAACTTAAAAGTTAGCTTTTAGGTCGATTTTCTTCCAAAATCGCCGAATTTCATCTCCCCCCAAAATTTCAACTGATGATTACTCCACGAACACTGAAGCTAAAGAAGTCGTTTTGAGCTCGTTGGAATAGTTCTGAGTCCAAAATTGTGATACGATATTGAAAAAATAAAATTTAGACAGAAAAGAACAAAAATTTTGAAATTTTCGTTTTTTGCACCACGCTCGATTAGGCTTAACTTTTTGGCATCACCGAGCTTTCAAGAACTCATAACTTTGAACTGGTTCGACAAAATTGGTTCATTTTCTCAGTCCCCCAAGATTTGACGATGGTCTTACGATAGAAATAGCAAAATTTGGAAGTGTTAAGTTTTTTGGGCAAGTTATGGCCGTTCGCGCAATTCACCAGTCTCAATTAGACTCTTCATACTGACATCTTCACTCTATTAAGGTAATTTGCAGGTTCAGAATTTTCAGGTGGACTGCTCCCGATGGTAGTGTAAGACCGGGACAATCCGTGAGTCAACTGAAGCAAGCTTCGGTGTTAACTCGGGAAGTAAAAATCAGTTTAATATTGGTGCCAGGCTATGCCCAGCATGCCAGATATTAACAGATACTACACATGATCTTAGCCAAAAGGCCGAGAAGCGATAACTAAACCTTTTCCTAATTTTGGTACATGCCTTGAACACAACAATGAAAAAACAGCTCGCATCATAAAAATTTATATTTATCCGACTGGGTTGAGAGCTGGGTTGCTCCCGGACCAACTTATGAAAGGTCAAGGGGGAAAGTTGAAAAGAGGTAGCCATAACGACACTTCGCCCTAACAAAACTCCCCTGCTGGCTAGTAAATCTATCGTAAGAGTACAGTAGACTACATTATAACCATCTGCGTTTGTGCCGTTACATACGACATGGGCTTAACGATGTGGACAAAGACAGAATCTGCGGTTCTGCCTTAGGCATTTGAGTAGTTCCGCTTCCATTTATTTCCTGACTAGCATATAACTATGTACATTACTTTTAAAACACTCGCCCTCGCGCGAGAGTAGAAATATGCTCTTATACCATGTAAAATTTTGCACGCTCACGTTATAATTTATGCAATTCAAACAAAATTTGAAAAATTGACAATTTTCGAATTTTTTTGGCCCAATGAGTTTTATGGCCAAATCGGCTGGTCAAAACCTACGGAGCGTGTACAAGGTGTCTTAGATGACCATTTATGGCATGATAGCCGCTCACTCAACGTTAGTGGCATATGGTCGAATACCAGCCAGGATACTGATAGATGCTTTTAGCCTAATTGTTGTGACAAACTTATTAAATAGGTAAGTTTTCAAATCTATTTGATAAGTTTCTTTGAATGCACTCTGCGACAGCAGAGAGCACCCCATTTTATGAAAAATGCAAGAAAAAAATTGCACTAACTTAAAAGTTAGCTTTTAGGTCGATTTTCTTCCAAAATGGCCGAATTTCAGCTCCCCCCAAAATTTCAACTGATGATTACTCCACGAACACTGAAGCTAAAGAAGTCGTTTTGAGCTCGTTGGAATTGTTCTGAGTCCAAAATTGTGATACGATATTGAAAAAATAAAATTTAGACAGAAAAGAACAAAAATTTTGAAATTTTCGTTTTTTGCACCACGCTCGATTAGGCTTAACTTTTTGGCATCACCGAGCTTTCAAGAACTCATAACTTTGAACTGGTTCGACAAAATTGGTTCATTTTCTCAGTCCCCCAAGATTTGACGATGGTCTTACGATAGAAATAGCAAAATTTGGAAGTGTTAAGTTTTTTGGGCAAGTTATGGCCGTTCGCGCAATTCACCAGGCTTAATTAGACTCTTCATACTGACATCTTCACTCTATTAAGATAATTTGCAGGTTCAGAATTTTCAGGTGGACTGCTCCCGATGGTAGTGTAAGACCGGGACAATCCGTGAGTCAACTGAAGCAAGCTTCGGTGTTAACTCGGGAAGTAAAAATCAGTTTAATATTGGTGCCAGGCTATGCCCAGCATGCCAGATATTAAGCTGACAAGAACAAATACTACACATGATCTTAGCCAAAAGGCCGAGAAGCGATAGCTAAACCTTTTCCTAATTTTGGTACATGCCTTGAACACAACAATGAAAAAACAGCTCGCATCATAAAAATTTATATTTATCCGACTGGGTTGAGAGCTGGGTTGCTCCCGGACCAACTTATGAAAGGTCAAGGGGGAAAGTTGAAAAGAGGTAGCCATAACGACACTTCGCCCTAACAAAACTCCCCTGCTGGCTAGTAAATCTATCGTAAGAGTACAGTAGACTACATTCTAACCATCTGCGTTTGTGCCGTTACATACGACATGGGCTTAACGATGTGGACAAAGACAGAATCTGCGGTTCTGCCTTAGGCATTTGAGTAATTCCGCTTCCATTTATATCCTGACTAGCATATAACTATGTACATTACTTTTAAAACACTCGCCCTCGCGCGAGAGTAGAAATATGCTCTTATACCATGTAAAATTTTGCTTGCTCACGTTATAATTTATGCAATTCAAACAAAATTTGAAAAATTGACAATTTTCAGAATTTTTTTGGCCCAATGAGTTTTATGGCCAAATCGGCTGGTCAAAACCTACGGAGCGTGTACAGGGTGTCTTAGATGACCATCTATGGCATGATAGCTGCTCACTCAACGTTAGTGGCATATGGTCGAATACCAGCCAGGATACTGATAGATGCTTTTAGCCTAATTGTTGTGATAAACTTATTAAATAGGTAAGTTTTCAAATCTATTTGATAAGTTTCTTTGAATGCACTCTGCGACAGCAGAGAGCACCCCATTTTATGAAAATGCAAGAAAAAAATTGCACTAACTTAAAAGTTAGCTTTTAGGTCGATTTTCTTCCAAAATGGCCGAATTTCAGCTCCCCCCAAAATTTCAACTGATGATTTCTCCACGAACACTGAAGCTAAAGAAGTCGTTTTGGGCTCGTTGGAATAGTTCTGAGTCCAAAATTGTGATACGATATTGAAAAAATAAAATTTAGTCAGAAAAGAACAAAAATTTTGAAATTTTCGTTTTTTGCACCACGCTCGATTAGGCTTAACTTTTTGGCATCACCGAGCTTTCAAGAACTCATAACTTTGAACTGGTTCGACAAAATTGGTTCATTTTCTCAGTCCCCCAAGATTTGACGATGGTCTTACGATAGAAATAGCAAAATTTGGAAGTGTTAAGTTTTTTGGGCAAGTTATGGCCGTTCGCGCAATTCACCAGTCTCAATTAGACTCTTCATACTGACATCTTCACTCTATTAAGGTAATTTGCAGGTTCAGAATTTTCAGGTGGACTGCTCCCGATGGTAGTGTAAGACCGGGACAATCCGTGAGTCAACTGAAGCAAGCTTCGGTGTTAACTCGGGAAGTAAAAATCAGTTTAATATTGGTGCCAGGCTATGCCCAGCATGCCAGATATTAAGCTGACAAGAACAGATAGTACACATGATCTTAGCCAAAAGGCCGAGAAGCGATAACTAAACCTTTTCCTAATTTTGATACATGCCTTGAACACAACAATGAAAAAACAGCTCGCATCATAAAAATTTATATTTATCCGACTGGGTTGAGAGCTGGGTTGCTCCCGGACCAACTTATGAAAGGTCAAGGGGGAAAGTTGAAAAGAGGTAGCCATAACGACACTTCGCCCTAACAAAACTCCCCTGCTGGCTAGTAAATCTATCGTAAGAGTACAGTAGACTACATTATAACCATCTGCGTTTGTGCCGTTACATACGACATGGGCTTAACGATGTGGACAAAGACAGAATCTGCGGTTCTGCCTTAGGCATTTGAGTAATTCCGCTTCCATTTATATCCTGACTAGCATATAACTATGTACATTACTTTTAAAACACTCGCTCTCGCGCGAGAGTAGAAATATGCTCTTATACAATGTAAAATTTTGCACGCTCACGTTATAATTTATGCAATTCAAACAAAATTTGAAAAATTGACAATTTTCAGAATTTTTTTGGCCCAATGAGTTTTATGGCCAAATCGGCTGGTCAAAACCTACGGAGCGTGTACAAGGTGTCTTAGATGACCATTTTTGGCATGATAGCCGCTCACTCAACGTTAGTGGCATATGGTCGAATACCAGCCAGGATACTGATAGATGCTTTTAGCCTAATTGTTGTGATAAACTAATTAAATAGGTAAGTTTTCAAATCTATTTGATAAGTTTCTTTGAATGCACTCTGCGACAGCAGAGAGCTCCCCATTTTATGAAAAATGCAAGAAAAAAATTGCACTAACTTAAAAGTTAGCTTTTAGGTCGATTTTCTTCCAAAATGGCCGAATTTCAGCTCCCCCGAAAATTTCAACTGATGATTACTCCACGAACACTGAAGCTAAAGAAGTCGTTTTGAGCTCGTTGGAATTGTTCTGAGTCCAAAATTGTGATACGATATTGAAAAAATAAAATTTAGACAGAAAATAACAAAAATTTTGAAATTTTCGTTTTTTGCACCACGCTCGATTAGGCTTAACTTTTTGGCATCACCGAGCTTTCAAGAACTCATAACTTTGAACTGGTTCGACAAAATTGATTCATTTTCTCAGTCCCCCAAGATTTGACGATTGTCTTACGATAGAAATAGCAAAATTTGGAAGTCTTAAGTTTTTTGGGCAAGTTATGGCCGTTCGCGCAATTCACCAGTCGCAATTAGACTCTTCATACTGACATCTTCACTCTATTAAGGTAATTTGCAGGTTCAGAATTTTCAGGTGGACTGCTACCGATGGTAGTGTAAGCCCGGGACAATCCGTGAGTCAACTGAAGCAAGCTTCGGTGTTAACTCGGGAAGTAAAAATCAGTTTAATATTGGTGCCAGGCTATGCCCAGCATGCCAGATATTAAGCTGACAAGAACAGATACTACACATGATCTTAGCCAAAAGGCCAAGAAGCGATAGCTAAACCTTTTCCTAATTTTGGTACATGCCTTGAACACAACAATGAAAAAACAGCTCGCATCATAAAAATTTATATTTATCCGACTGGGTTGAGAGCTATGTTGCTCCCGGACCAACTTATGAAAGGTCAAGGGGGAAAGTTGAAAAGAGGTAGCCATAATGACACTTCGCCCTAACAAAACTCCCCTGCTGGCTAGTAAATCTATCGTAAGAGTACAGTAGACTACGTTATAACCATCTGCGTTTGTGCCGTTACATACGACATGGGCTTAACGATGTAGACAAAGACAGAATCTGCGGTTCTACCTTAGGCATTTGAGTAATTCCGCTTCCATTTATATCCTGACTAGCATATAACTATGTACATTACTTTTAAAACACTCGCCCTCGCGCGAGAGTAGAAATATGCTCTTATACCATGTAAAATTTTGCACGCTCACGTTATAATTTATGCAATTCAAACAAAATTTGAAAAATTGTCAATTTTCAGAATTTTTTTGGCCCAATGAGTTTTATGGCCAAATCGGCTGGTCAAAACCTACGGAGCATGTACAGGGTGTCTTAGATGACCATCTATGGCATGATAGCCGCTCACTCAACGTTAGTGGCATATGGTCGAATACCAGCCAGGATACTGATAGATGCTTTTAGCCTAATTGTTGTGATAAACTTATTAAATAGGTAAGTTTTCAAATATATTTGATAAGTTTCTTTGAATGCACTCTGCGACAGCAGAGAGCTCCCCATTTTATGAAAAATGCAAGAAAAAAATTGCACTAACTTAAAAGTTAGCTTTTAGGTCGATTTTCTTCCAAAATGGCCGAATTTCAGCTCCCCCCAAAATTTCAACTGATGATTTCTCCACGAACACTGAAGCTAAAGAAGTCGTTTTGGGCTCGTTGGAATAGTTCTGAGTCCAAAATTGTGATACGATATTGAAAAAATAAAATTTAGACAGAAAAGAACAAAAATTTTGAAATTTTCGTTTTTTGCACCACGCTCGATTAGGCTTAACTTTTTGGCATCACCGAGCTTTCAAGAACTCATAACTTTGAACTGGTTCGACAAAATTGGTTAATTTTCTCAGTCCCCCAAGATTTGACGATGGTCTTACGATAGAAATAGAAAAATGTGGAAGTCTTAAGTTTTTTGGGCAAGTTATGGCCGTTCGAGCAATTCACCAGGCTCAATTAGACCCTTCATACTGACATCTTCACTCTATTAATATAATTTGCAGGTTCAGAATTTTCAGGTGGACTGCTCCCGATGGTAGTGTAAGACCGGGACAATCCGTGAGTCAACTGAAGCAAGCTTCGGTGTTAACTTGGGAAGTAAAAATCAGTTTAATATTGGTGCCAGGCTATGCCCAGCATGCCAGATATTAAGCTGACAAGAGCAGATACTACACATGATCTTAGCCAAAAGGCCGAGAAGCGATAACTAAACCTTTTCCTAATTTTGGTACATGCCTTGAACACAACAATGAAAAAACAGCTCGCATCATAAAAATTTATATTTATCCGACTGGGTTGAGAGCTGGGTTGCTCCCGGACCAACTTATGAAAGGTCAAGGGGGAAAGTTGAAAAGAGGTAGCCATAACGACACTTCGCCCTAACAAAACTCCCCTGCTGGCTAGTAAATCTATCGTAAGAGTACAGTAGACTACATTATAACCATCTGCGTTTGTGCCGTTACATACGACATGGGCTTAACGATGTGGACAAAGACAGAATCTGCGGTTCTGCCTTGGGCATTTGAGTAATTCCGCTTCCATTTATATCCTGACTAGCATATAACTATGTACATTACTTTTAAAACACTCGCCCTCGCGCGAGAGTAGAAATATGCTCTTATACCATGTAAAATTTTGCACGCACACGTTATAATTTATGCAATTCAAACAAAATTTGAAAAATTGACAATTTTCGAATTTTTTTGGCCCAATGAGTTTTATGGCCAAATCGGCTGGTCAAAACCTACGGAGCGTGTACAAGGTGTCTTAGATGACCATTTATGGCATGATAGCCGCTCACTCAACGTTAGTGGCATATGGTCGAATACCAGCCAGGATACTGATAGATGCTTTTAGCCTAATTGTTGTGACAAACTTATTAAATAGGTAAGTTTTCAAATCTATTTGATAAGTTTCTTTGAATGCACTCTGCGACAGCAGAGAGCACCCCATTTTATAAAAAATGCAAGAAAAAAATTGCACTAACTTAAAAGTTAGCTTTTAGGTCGATTTTCTTCCAAAATGGCCGAATTTCAGCTCCCCCCAAAATTTCAACTGATGATTTCTCCACGAACACTGAAGCTAAAGAAGTCGTTTTGGGCTCGTTGGAATAGTTCTGAGTCCAAAATTGTGATACGATATTGAAAAAATAAAATTTAGACAGAAAAGAACAAAAATTTTGAAATTTTCGTTTTTTGCACCACGCTCGATTAGGCTTAACTTTTTGGCATCACCGAGCTTTCAAGAACTCATAACTTTGAACTGGTTCGACAAAATTGGTTCATTTTCTCAGTCCCCCAAGATTTGACGATGGTCTTACGATAGAAATAGCAAAATTTGGAAGTGTTAAGTTTTTTGGGCAAGTTATGGCCGTTCGCGCAATTCACCAGTCTCAATTAGACTCTTCATACTGACATCTTCACTCTATTAAGGTACTTTGCAGGTTCAGAATTTTCAGGTGGACTGCTCCCGATGGTAGTGTAAGACCGGGACAATCCGTGAGTCAACTGAAGCAAGCTTCGGTGTTAACTCGGGAAGTAAAAATCAGTTTAATATTGGTGCCAGGCTATGCCCAGCATGCCAGATATTAAGCTGACATGAACAGATACTACACATGATCTTAGCCAAGAGGCCGAGAAGCGATAACTAAACCTTTTCCTAATTTTGGTACATGCCTTGAACACAACAATGAAAAAACAGCTCGCATCATAAAAATTTATATTTATCCGACTGGGTTGAGAGCTGGGTTGCTCCCGGACCAACTTATGAAAGGTCAAGGGGGAAAGTTGAAAAGAGGTAGCCATAACGACACTTCGCCCTAACAAAACTCCCCTGCTGGCTAGTAAATCTATCGTAAGAGTACAGTAGACTACATTATAACCATCTGCGTTTGTGCCGTTACATACGACATGGGCTTAACGATGTGGACAAAGACAGAATCTGCGGTTCTGCCTTGGGCATTTGAGTAATTCCGCTTCCATTTATATCCTGACTAGCATATAACTATGTACATTACTTTTAAAACACTCGCCCTCGCGCGAGAGTAGAAATATGCTCTTATACCATGTAAAATTTTGCACGCTCACGTTA
This sequence comes from Symsagittifera roscoffensis, assembly GCF_963678635.1. Lineage (NCBI taxonomy): Eukaryota > Metazoa > Xenacoelomorpha > Acoela > Convolutidae > Symsagittifera > Symsagittifera roscoffensis. The sequence continues at coordinate 32,589,120 of NC_087067.1, read as the reverse complement.
TAATTTATGCAATTCAAACAAAATTTGAAAAATTGACAATTTTCGAATTTTTTTGGCCCAATGAGTTTTATGGCCAAATCGGCTGGTCAAAACCTACGGAGCGTGTACAAGGTGTCTTAGATGACCATTTATGGCATGATAGCCGCTCACTCAACGTTAGTGGCATATGGTCGAATACCAGCCAGGATACTGATAGATGCTTTTAGCCTAATTGTTGTGACAAACTTATTAAATAGGTAAGTTTTCAAATCTATTTGATAAGTTTCTTTGAATGCACTCTGCGACAGCAGAGAGCACCCCATTTTATAAAAAATGCAAGAAAAAAAATTGCACTAACTTAAAAGTTAGCTTTTAGGTCGATTTTCTTCCAAAATGGCCGAATTTCAGCTCCCCCCAAAATTTCAACTGATGATTTCTCCACGAACACTGAAGCTAAAGAAGTCGTTTTGGGCTCGTTGGAATATTTCTGAGTCCAAAATTGTGATACGATATTGAAAAAATAAAATTTAGACAGAAAAGAACAAAAATTTTGAAATTTTCGTTTTTTGCACCACGCTCGATTAGGCTTAACTTTTTGGCATCACCGAGCTTTCAAGAACTCATAACTTTGAACTGGTTCGACAAAATTGGTTCATTTTCTCAGTCCCCCAAGATTTGACGATGTTCTTACGATAGAAATAGCAAAATTTGGAAGTGTTAAGTTTTTTGGGCAAGTTATGGCCGTTCGCGCAATTCACCAGTCTCAATTAGACTCTTCATACTGACATCTTCACTCTATTAAGGTAATTTGCAGGTTCAGAATTTTCAGGTGGACTGCTCCCGATGGTAGTGTAAGACCGGGACAATCCGTGAGTCAACTGAAGCAAGCTTCGGTGTTAACTCGGGAAGTAAAAATCTGTTTAATATTGGTGCCAGGCTATGCCCAGCATGCCAGATATTAAGCTGACAAGAACAGATACTACACATGATCTTAGCCAAAAGGCCGAGAAGCGATAACTAAACCTTTTCCTAATTTTGGTACATGCCTTGAACACAACAATGAAAAAACAGCTCGCATCATAAAAATTTATATTTATCCGACTGGGTTGAGAGCTGGGTTGCTCCCGGACCAACTTATGAAAGGTCAAGGGGGAAAGTTGAAAAGAGGTAGCCATAACGACACTTCGCCCTAACAAAACTCCCCTGCTGGCTAGTAAATCTATCGTAAGAGTACAGTAGGTTACATTATAACCATCTGCGTTTGTGCCGTTACATACGACATGGGCTTAACGATGTGGACAAAGACAGAATCTGCGGTTCTGCCTTGGGCATTTGAGTAATTCCGCTTCCATTTATATCCTGACTAGCATATAACTATGTACATTACTTTTAAAACACTCGCCCTCGCGCGAGAGTAGAAATATGCTCTTATACCATGTAAAATTTTGCACGCTCACGTTATAATTTATGCAATTCAAACAAAATTTGAAAAATTGACAATTTTCGAATTTTTTTGGCCCAATGAGTTTTATGGCCAAATCGGCTGGTCAAAACCTACGGAGCGTGTACAAGGTGTCTTAGATGACCATTTATGGCATGATAGCCGCTCACTCAACGTTAGTGGCATATGGTCGAATACCAGCCAGGATACTGATAGATGCTTTTAGCCTAATTGTTGTGACAAACTTATTAAATAGGTAAGTTTTCAAATCTATTTGATAAGTTTCTTTGAATGCACTCTGCGACAGCAGAGAGCACCCCATTTTATAAAAAATGCAAGAAAAAAATTGCACTAAATTAAAAGTTAGCTTTTAGGTCGATTTTCTTCCAAAATGGCCGAATTTCAGCTCCCCCCAAAATTTCAACTGATGATTTCTCCACGAACACTGAAGCTAAAGAAGTCGTTTTGGGCTCGTTGGAATAGTTCTGAGTCCAAAATTGTGATACAATATTGAAAAAATAAAATTTAGACAGAAAAAAAAACAAAAATTTTGAAATTTTCGTTTTTTGCACCACGCTCGATTAGGCTTAACTTTTTGGCATCACCGAGCTTTCAAGAACTCATAACTTTGAACTGGTTCGACAAAATTGGTTCGTTTTCTCAGTCCCCCAAGATTTGACGATGGTCTTACGATAGAAATAGCAAAATTTGGAAGTGTTAAGTTTTTTGGGCAAGTTATGGCCGTTCGCGCAATTCACCAGTCTCAATTAGACTCTTCATACTGACATCTTCACTCTATTAAGGTAATTTGCAGGTTCAGAATTTTCAGGTGGACTGCTCCCGATGGTAGTGTAAGACCGGGACAATCCGTGAGTCAACTGAAGCAAGCTTCGGTGTTAACTCGGGAAGTAAAAATCAGTTTAATATTGGTGCCAGGCTATGCCCAGCATGCCAGATATTAAGCTGACAAGAACAGATACTATACATGATCTTAGCCAAAAGGCCGAGAAGCGATAACTAAACCTTTTCCTAATTTTGGTACATGCCTTGAACACAACAATGAAAAAACAGCTCGCATCATAAAAATTTATATTTATCCGACTGGGTTGAGAGCTGGGTTGCTCCCGGACCAACTTATGAAAGGTCAAGGGGGAAAGTTGAAAAGAGGTAGCCATAACGACACTTCGCCCTAACAAAACTCCCCTGCTGGCTAGTAAATCTATCGTAAGAGTACAGTAGACTACATTATAACCATCTGCGTTTGTGCCGTTACATACGACATGGGCTTAACGATGTGGACAAAGACAGAATCTGCGGTTCTGCCTTGGGCATTTGAGTAGTTCCGCTTCCATTTATATCCTGACTAGCATATAACTATGTACATTACTTTTAAAACACTCGCCCTCGCGCGAGAGTAGAAATATGCTCTTATACCATGTAAAATTTTGCACGCTCACGTTATAATTTATGCAATTCAAACAAAATTTGAAAAATTGACAATTTTCGAATTTTTTTGGCCCAATGAGTTTTATGGCCAAATCGGCTGGTCAAAACCTACGGAGCGTGTACAAGGTGTCTTAGATGACCATTTATGGCATGATAGCCGCTCACTCAACGTTAGTGGCATATGGTCGAATACCAGCCAGGATACTGATAGATGCTTTTAGCCTAATTGTTGTGACAAACTTATTAAATAGGTAAGTTTTCAAATCTATTTGATAAGTTTCTTTGAATGCACTCTGCGACAGCAGAGAGCACCCCATTTTATAAAAAATGCAAGAAAAAAATTGCACTAACTTAAAAGTTAGGTTTTAGGTCGATTTTCTTCCAAAATGGCCGAATTTCAGCTCCCCCCAAAATTTCAACTGATGATTACTCCACGAACACTGAAGCTAAAGAAGTCGTTTTGGGCTCGTTGGAATGGTTCTGAGTCCAAAATTGTGATACGATATTGAAAAAATAAAATTTAGACAGAAAAGAACAAAAATTTTGAAATTTTCGTTTTTTGCACCACGCTCGATTAGGCTTAACTTTTTGGCATCACCGAGCTTTCAAGAACTCATAACTTTGAACTGGTTCGACAAAATTGGTTCATTTTCTCAGTCCCCAAAGATTTGACGATGGTCTTACGATAGAAATAGCAAAATTTGGAAGTGTTAAGTTTTTTGGGCAAGTTATGGCCGTTCGCGCAATTCACCAGTCTCAATTAGACTCTTCATACTGACATCTTCACTCTATTAAGGTAATTTGCAGGTTCAGAATTTTCAGGTGGACTGCTCCCGATGGTAGTGTAAGATCGGGACAATCCGTGAGTCAACTGAAGCAAGCTTCGGTGTTAACTCGGGAAGTAAAAATCAGTTTAATATTGGTGCCAGGCTATGCCCAGCATGCCAGATATTAAGCTGACAAGAACAGATACTACACATGATCTTAGCCAAAAGGCCGAGAAGCGATAACTAAACTTTTTCCTAATTTTGGTACATGCCTTGAACACAACAATGAAAAAACAGCTCGCATCATAAAAATTTATATTTATCCGACTGGGTTGAGAGCTGGGTTGCTCCCGGACCAACTTATGAAAGGTCAAGGGGGAAAGTTGAAAAGAGGTAGCCATAACGACACTTCGCCCTAACAAAACTCCCCTGCTGGCTAGTAAATCTATCGTAAGAGTACAGTAGACTACATTATAACCATCTGCGTTTGTGCCGTTACATACGACATGGGCTTAACGATGTGGACAAAGACAGAATCTGCGGTTCTGCCTTGGGCATTTGAGTAATTCCGCTTCCATTTATATCCTGACTAGCATATAACTATGTACATTACTTTTAAAACACTCGCCCTCGCGCGAGAGTAGAAATATGCTCTTATACCATGTAAAATTTTGCACGCTCACGTTATAATTTATGCAATTCAAACAAAATTTGAAAAATTGACAATTTTCGAATTTTTTTGGCCCAATGAGTTTTATGGCCAAATCGGCTGGTCAAAACCTACGGAGCGTGTACAAGGTGTCTTAGATGACCATTTATGGCATGATAGCCGCTCACTCAACGTTAGTGGCATATGGTCGAATACCAGCCAGGATACTGATAGATGCTTTTAGCCTAATTGTTGTGACAAACTTATTAAATAGGTAAGTTTTCAAATCTATTTGATAAGTTTCTTTGAATGCACTCTGCGACAGCAGAGAGCACCCCATTTTATAAAAAATGCAAGAAAAAAATTGCACTAACTTAAAAGTTAGCTTTTAGGTCGATTTTCTTCCAAAATGGCCGAATTTCAGCTCCCCCCAAAATTTCAACTGATGATTTCTCCACGAACACTGAAGCTAAAGAAGTCGTTTTGGGCTCGTTGGAATAGTTCTGAGTCCAAAATTGTGATACGATATTGAAAAAATAAAATTTAGACAGAAAAGAACAAAAATTTTGAAATTTTCGTTTTTTGCACCACGCTCGATTAGGCTTAACTTTTTGGCATCACCGAGCTTTCAAGAACTCATAACTTTGAACTGGTTCGACAAAATTGGTTCATTTTCTCAGTCCCCCAAGATTTGACGATGGTCTTACGATAGAAATAGCAAAATTTGGAAGTGTTAAGTTTTTTGGGCAAGTTATGGCCGTTCGCGCAATTCACCAGTCTCAATTAGACTCTTCATACTGACATCTTCACTCTATTAAGGTAATTTGCAGGTTCAGAATTTTCAGGTGGACTGCTCCCGATGGTAGTGTAAGACCGGGACAATCCGTGAGTCAACTGAAGCAAGCTTCGGTGTTAACTCGGGAAGTAAAAATCTGTTTAATATTGGTGCCAGGCTATGCCCAGCATGCCAGATATTAAGCTGACAAGAACAGATACTACACATGATCTTAGCCAAAAGGCCGAGAAGCGATAACTAAACCTTTTCCTAATTTTGGTACATGCCTTGAACACAACAATGAAAAAACAGCTCGCATCATAAAAATTTATATTTATCCGACTGGGTTGAGAGCTGGGTTGCTCCCGGACCAACTTATGAAAGGTCAAGGGGGAAAGTTGAAAAGAGGTAGCCATAACGACACTTCGCCCTAACAAAACTCCCCTGCTGGCTAGTAAATCTATCGTAAGAGTACAGTAGACTACATTATAACCATCTGCGTTTGTGCCGTTACATACGACATGGGCTTAACGATGTGGACAAAGACAGAATCTGCGGTTCTGCCTTGGGCATTTGAGTAATTCCGCTTCCATTTATATCCTGACTAGCATATAACTATGTACATTACTTTTAAAACACTCGCCCTCGCGCGAGAGTAGAAATATGCTCTTATACCATGTAAAATTTTGCACGCTCACGTTATAATTTATGCAATTCAAACAAAATTTGAAAAATTGACAATTTTCGAATTTTTTTGGCCCAATGAGTTTTATGGCCAAATCGGCTGGTCAAAACCTACGGAGCGTGTACAAGGTGTCTTAGATGACCATTTATGGCATGATAGCCGCTCACTCAACGTTAGTGGCATATGGTCGAATACCAGCCAGGATACTGATAGATGGTTTTAGCCTAATTGTTGTGACAAACTTATTAAATAGGTAAGTTTTCAAATCTATTTGATAAGTTTCTTTGAATGCACTCTGCGACAGCAGACAGCACCCCATTTTATAAAAAATGCAAGAAAAAAATTGCACTAACTTAAAAGTCAGCTTTTAGGTCGATTTTCTTCCAAAATGGCCGAATTTCAGCTCCCCCCAAAATTTCAACTGATGATTTCTCCACGAACACTGAAGCTAAAGAAGTCGTTTTGGGCTCGTTGGAATAGTTCTGAGTCCAAAATTGTGATACGATATTGAAAAAATAAAATTTAGACAGAAAAGAACAAAAATTTTGAAATTTTCGTTTTTTGCACCACGCTCGATTAGGCTTAACTTTTTGGCATCACCGAGCTTTCAAGAACTCATAACTTTGAACTGGTTCGACAAAATTGGTTCGTTTTCTCAGTCCCCCAAGATTTGACGATGGTCTTACGATAGAAATAGCAAAATTTGGAAGTTTTAAGTTTTTTGGGCAAGTTATGGCCGTTCGCGCAATTCACCAGTCTCAATTAGACTCTTCATACTGACATCTTCACTCTATTAAGGTAATTTGCAGGTTCAGAATTTTCAGGTGGACTGCTCCCGATGGTAGTGTAAGACCGGGACAATCCGTGAGTCAACTGAAACAAGCTTCGGTGTTAACTCGGGAAGTAAAAATCAGTTTAATATGGGTGCCAGGCTATGCCCAGCATGCCAGATATTAAGCTGACAAGAACAGATACTACACATGATCTTAACCAAAAGGCCGAGAATCGATAACTAAACCTTTTCCTAATTTTGGTACATGCCTTGAACACAACAATGAAAAAACAGCTCGCATCATAAAAAATTATATTTATCCGACTGGGTTGAGAGCTGGGTTGCTCCCGGACCAACTTATGAAAGGTCAAGGGGGAAAGTTGAAAAGAGGTAGCCATAACGACACTTCGCCCTAACAAAACTCCCCTGCTGGCTAGTAAATCTATCGTAAGAGTACAGTAGACTACATTATAACCATCTGCGTTTGTGCCGTTACATACGACATGGGCTTAACGATGTGGACAAAGACAGAATCTGCGGTTCTGCCTTAGGCATTTGAGTAATTCCGCTTCCATTTATATCCTGACTAGCATATAACTATGTACATTACTTTTAAAACACTCGCTCTCGCGCGAGAGTAGAAATATGCTCTTATACCATGTAAAATTTTGCACGCTCACGTTATAATTTATGCAATTCAAACAAAATTTGAAAAATTGACAATTTTCAGAATTTTTTTGGCCCAATGAGTTTTATGGCCAAATCGGCTGGTCAAAACCTACGGAGCGTGTACAAGGTGTCTTAGATGACGATTTATGGCATGATAGCCGCTCACTCAACGTTAGTGGCATATGGTCGAACACCAGCCAGGATACTGATAGATGCTTTTAGCCTAATTGTTGTGATAAACTTATTAAATAGGTAAGTTTTCAAATCTATTTGATAAGTTTCTTTGAATGCACTATGCGACAGCAGAGAGCTCCCCATTTTATGAAAAATGCAAGAAAAAAATTGCACTAACTTAAAAGTTAGCTTTTAGGTCGATTTTCTTCCAAAATGGCCGAATTTCAGCTCCCCCGAAAATTTCAACTGATGATTACTCCACGAACACTGAAGCTAAAGAAGTCGTTTTGAGCTCGTTGGAATTGTTCTGAGTCCAAAATTGTGATACGATATTGAAAAAATAAAATTTAGACAGAAAATAACAAAAATTTTGAAATTTTCGTTTTTTGCACCACGCTCGATTAGGCTTAACTTTTTGGCATCACCGAGCTTTCAAGAACTCATAACTTTGAACTGGTTCGACAAAATTGATTCATTTTCTCAGTCCCCCAAGATTTGACGATGGTCTTACGATAGAAATAGCAAAATTTGGAAGTCTTAAGTTTTTTGGGCAAGTTATGGCCGTTCGCGCAATTCACCAGTCTCAATTAGACTCTTCATACTGACATCTTCACTCTATTAAGGTAATTTGCAGGTTCAGAATTTTCAGGTGGACTGCTCCCGATGGTAGTGTAAGACCGGGACAATCCGTGAGTCAACTGAAGCAAGCTTCGGTGTTAACTCGGGAAGTAAAAATCAGTTTAATATTGGTGCCAGGCTATGCCCAGCATGCCAGATATTAAGCTGACATGAACAGATACTACACATGATCTTAGCCAAAAGGCCGAGAAGCGATAGCTAAACCTTTTCCTAATTTTGGTACATGCCTTGAACACAACAATGAAAAAACAGCTCGCATCATAAAAATTTATATTTATCCGACTGGTTTGAGAGCTATGTTGCTCCCGGACCAACTTATGAAAGGTCAAGGGGGAAAGTTGAAAAGAGGTAGCCATAATGACACTTCGCCCTAACAAAACTCCCCTGCTGGCTAGTAAATCTATCGTAAGATTACAGTAGACTACGTTATAACCATCTGCGTTTGTGCCGTTACATACGACATGGGCTTAACGATGTAGACAAAGACAGAATCTGCGGTTCTGCCTTAGGCATTTGAGTAATTCCGCTTCCATTTATATCCTGACTAGCATATAACTATGTACATTACTTTTAAAACACTCGCCCTCGCGCGAGAGTAGAAATATGCTCTTATACCATGTAAAATTTTGCACGCTCACGTTATAATTTATGCAATTCAAACAAAATTTGAAAAATTGACAATTTTCAGAATTTTTTTGGCCCAATGAGTTTTATGGCCAAATCGGCTGGTCAAAACCTACGGAGCGTGTACAGGGTGTCTTAGATGACCATCGATGGCATGATAGCTGCTCACTCAACGTTAGTGGCATATGGTCGAATACCAGCCAGGATACTGATAGATGCTTTTAGCCTAATTGTTGTGATAAACTTATTAAATAGGTAAGTTTTCAAATCTATTTGATGAGTTTAGTTTTAATGCACTCTGCGACAGCAGAGAGCACCCCAGTTTATGAAAAATGCAAGAAAAAAATTGCACTAACTTAATAAAGTTAGCTTTTAGGTCGATTTTCTTCCAAAATGGCCGAATTTCAGCTCCCCCCAAAATTTCAACTGATGATTACTCCACGAACACTGAAGCTGAAGAAGTCGTTTTGAGCTCGTTGGAATTGTTCTGAGTCCAAAATTGTGATACGATGTTGAAAAAATAAAATTTAGACAGAAAATAACAAAAATTTTGAAATTTTCGTTTTTTGCACCACGCTCGATTAGGCTTAACTTTTTGGCATCACCGAGCTTTCAAGAACTCATAACTTTGAACTGGTTCGACGAAATTGATTCATTTTCTCAGTCCCCCAAGATTTGACGATGGTCTTACGATAGAAATAGCAAAATTTGGAAGTCTTAAGTTTTTTGGGCAAGTTATGGCCGTTCGCGCAATTCACCAGTCTCAATTAGACTCTTCATACTGACATCTTCACTCTATTAAGGTAATTTGCAGGTTCAGAATTTTCAGGTGGACTGCTCCCGATGGTAGTGTAAGTCCGGGACAATCCGTGAGTCAACTGAAGCAAGCTTCGGTGTTAACTCGGGAAGTAAAAATCAGTTTAATATTGGTGCCAGGCTATGCCAAGCATGCCAGATATTAAGCTGACAAGAACAGATTCTACACATGATCTTAGCCAAAAGGCCGAGAAGCGATAGCTAAACCTTTTCCTAATTTTGGTACATGCCTTGAACACAACAATGAAAAAACAGCTCGCATCATAAAAATTTATATTTATCCGACTGGGTTGAGAGCTATGTTGCTCCCGGACCAACTTATGAAAGGTCAAGGGGGAAAGTTGAAAAGAGGTAGCCATAATGACACTTCGCCCTAACAAAACTCCCCTGCTGGCTAGTAAATCTATCGTAAGATTACAGTAGACTACGTTATAACCATCTGCGTTTGTGCCGTTACATACGACATGGGCTTAACGATGTAGACAAAGACAGAATCTGCGGTTCTGCCTTAGGCATTTGAGTAATTCCGCTTCCATTTATATCCTGACTAGCATATAACTATGTACATTACTTTTAAAACACTCGCCCTCGCGCGAGAGTAGAAATATGCTCTTATACCATGTAATATTTTGCACGCTCACGTTATAATTTATGCAATTCAAACAAAATTTGAAAAATTGACAATTTTCAGAATTTTTTTGGCCCAATGAGTTTTATGGCCAAATCGGCTGGTCAAAACCTACGGAGCGTGTACAGGGTGTCTTAGATGACCATCGATGGCATGATAGCTGCTCACTCAACGTTAGTGGCATATGGTCGAATACCAGCCAGGATACTGATAGATGCTTTTAGCCTAATTGATGTGATAAATTTATTAAATAGGTAAGTTTTTAAATCTATTTGATGAGTTTTGTTTTAATGCACTCTGCGATAGCAGAGAGCACCCCATTTTATGAAAAATGCAAGAAAAAAATTGCACTAACTTAAAAGTTAGCTTTTAGGTCGATTTTCTTCCAAAATGGCCGAATTTCAGCTCCCCCCAAAATTTCAACTGATGATTACTCCACGAACACTGAAGCTAAAGAAGTCGTTTTGAGCTCGTTGGAATTGTTCTGAGTCCAAAATTGTGATACGATATTGAAAAAATAAAATTTAGACAGAAAATAACAAAAATTTTGGAATTTTCGTTTTTTGCACCACGCTCGATTAGGCTTAACTTTTTGGCATCACCGAGCTTTCAAGAACTCATAACTTTGAACTGGTTCGACGAAATTGATTCATTTTCTCAGTCCCCCAAGATTTGACGATGGTCTTACGATAGAAATAGCAAAATTTGGAAGTCTTAAGTTTTTGGGGCAAGTTATGGCCGTTCGCGCAATTGACCAGTCTCAATTAGACTCTTCATACTGACATCTTCACTCTATTAAGGTAATTTGCAGGTTCAGAATTTTCAGGTGGACTGCTCCCGATGGTAGTGTAAGACCGGGACAATCCGTGAGTCAACTGAAGCAAGCTTCGGTGTTAACTCGGGAAGTAAAAATCAGTTTAATATTGGTGCCAGGCTATGCCCAGCATGCCAGATATTAAGCTGACAAGAACAGATACTACACATGATCTTAGCCAAAAGGCCGAGAAGCGATAGCTAAACCTTTTCCTAATTTTGGTACATGCCTTGAACACAACAATGAAAAAACAGCTCGCATCATAAAAATTTATATTTATCCGACTGGGTTGAGAGCTATGTTGCTCCCGGACCAACTTATGAAAGGTCAAGGGGGAAAGTTGAAAAGAGGTAGCCATAATGACCTTTCGCCCTAACAAAACTCCCCTGCTGGCTAGTAAATCTATCGTAAGAGTACAGTAGACTACGTTATAACCATCTGCGTTTGTGCCGTTACATACGACATGGGCTTAACGATGTAGACAAAGACAGAATCTGCGGTTCTGCCTTAGGCATTTGAGTAATTCCGCTTCCATTTATATCCTGACTAGCATATAACTATGTACATTACTTTTAAAACACTCGCCCTCGCGCGAGAGTAGAAATATGCTCTTATACCATGTAAAATTTTGCACGCTCACGTTATAATTTATGCAATTCAAACAAAATTTGAAAAATTGACAATTTTCAGAATTTTTTTGGCCCAATGAGTTTTATGGCCAAATCGGCTGGTCAAAACCTACGGAGCGTGTACAGGGTGTCTTAGATGACCATCGATGGCATGATAGCTGCTCACTCAACGTTAGTGGCATATGGTCGAATACCAGCCAGGATACTGATAGATGCTTTTAGCCTAATTGTTGTGATAAACTTATTAAATAGGTAAGTTTTTAAATCTATTTGATGAGTTTAGTTTTAATGCACTCTGCGACAGCAGAGAGCACCCCATTTTATGAAAAATGCAAGAAAAAAATTGCACTAACTTAAAAGTTAGCTTTTAGGTCGATTTTCTTCCAAAATGGCCGAATTTCAGCTCCCCCCAAAATTTCAACTGATGATTTCTCCACGAACACTGAAGCTAAAGAAGTCGTTTTGGGCTCGTTGGAATAGTTCTGAGTCCAAAATTGTGATACGATATTGAAAAAATAAAATTTAGACAGAAAAGAACAAAAATTTTGAAATTTTCGTTTTTTGCACCACGCTCGATTAGGCTTAACTTTTTGGCATCACCGAGCTTTCAAGAACTCATAACTTTGAACTGGTTCGACAAAATTGGTTCATTTTCTCAGTCCCCCAAGATTTGACGATGGTCTTACGATAGAAATAGCAAAATTTGGAAGTCTTAAGTTTTTTGGGCAAGTTATGGCCGTTCGCGCAATTCACCAGTCTCAATTAGACTCTTCATACTGACATCTTCACTCTATTAAGGTAATTTGCAGGTTCAGAATTTTCAGGTGGACTGCTCCCGATGGTAGTGTAAGACCGGGACAATCCGTGAGTCAACTGAAGCAAGCTTCGGTGTTAACTCGGGAAGTAAAAATCAGTTTAATATTGGTGCCAGGCTATGCCCAGCATGCCAGATATTAAGCTGACAAGAACAGATACTACACATGATCTTAGCCAAAAGGCCGAGAAGCGATAGCTAAACCTTTTCCTAATTTTGGTACATGCCTTGAACACAACAATGAAAAAACAGCTCGCATCATAAAAATTTATATTTATCCGACTGGGTTGAGAGCTATGTTGCTCCCGGACCAACTTATGAAAGGTCAAGGGGGAAAGTTGAAAAGAGGTAGCCATAATGACACTTCGCCCTAACAAAACTCCCCTGCTGGCTAGTAAATCTATCGTAAGAGTACAGTAGACTACGTTATAACCATCTGCGTTTGTGCCGTTACATACGACATGGGCTTAACGATGTAGACAAAGACAGAATCTGCGGTTCTGCCTTAGGCATTTGAGTAATTCCGCTTCCATTTATATCCTGACTAGCATATAACTATATACATTACTTTTAAAACACTCGCCCTCGCGCGAGAGTAGAAATATGCTCTTATACCATGTAAAATTTTGCACGCTCACGTTATAATTTATGCAATTCAAACAAAATTTGAAAAATTGACAATTTTCAGAATTTTTTTGGCCCAATGAGTTTTATGGCCAAATCGGCTGGTCAAAACCTACGGAGCGTGTACAGGGTGTCTTAGATGACCATCGATGGCATGATAGCTGCTCACTCAACGTTAGTGGTATATGGTCGAATACCAGCCAGGATACTGATAGATGCTTTTAGCCTAATTGTTGTGATAAACTTATTAAATAGGTAAGTTTTCAAATCTATCTGATAAGTTTCTTTGAATGCACTCTGCGACAGCAGAGAGCACCCCATTTTATGAAAAATGCAAGAAAAAAATTGCACTAACTTAAAAGTTAGCTTTTAGGTCGATTTTCTTCCAAAATGGCCGAATTTCAGGTCCCCCCAAAATTTCAACTGATGATTACTCCACGAACACTGAAGCTAAAGAAGTCGTTTTGAGCTCGTTGGAATTGTTCTGAGTCCAAAATTGTGATACGATATTGAAAAAATAAAATTTAGACAGAAAATAACAAAAATTTTGAAATATTCGTTTTTTGCGCCACGCTCGATTAGGCTTAACTTTTTGGCATCACCGAGCTTTCAAGAACTCATAACTTTGAACTGGTTCGACGAAATTGATTCATTTTCTCAGTCCCCCAAGATTTGACGATGGTCTTACGATAGAAATAGCAAAATTTGGAAGTCTTAAGTTTTTTGGGCAAGTTATGGCCGTTCGCGCAATTCACCAGTCTCAATTAGACTCTTCATACTGACATCTTCACTCTATTAAGGTAATTTGCAGTTTCAGAATTTTCAGGTGGACTGCTCCCGATGGTAGTGTAAGACCGGGACAATCCGTGAGTCAACTGAAGCAAGCTTCGGTGTTAACTCGGGAAGTAAAAATCAGTTTAATATTGGTGCCAGGCTATGCCCAGCATGCCAGATATTAAGCTGACAAGAACAGATACTACACATGATTTTAGCCAAAAGGCCGAGAAGCGATAGCTAAACCTTTTCCTAATTTTGGTACATGCCTTGAACACAACAATGAAAAAACAGCTCGCATCATAAAAATTTATATTTATCCGACTGGGTTGAGAGCTATGTTGCTCCCGGACCAACTTATGAAAAGTCAAGGGGGAAAGTTGAAAAGAGGTAGCCATAATGACACTTCGCCCTAACAAAACTCCCCTGCTGGCTAGTAAATCTATCGTAAGAGTACAGTAGACTACGTTATAACCACCTGCGTTTGTGCCGTTACATACGACATGGGCTTAACGATGTAGACAAAGACAGAATCTGCGGTTCTGCCTTAGGCATTTGAGTAATTCCGCTTCCATTTATATCCTGACTAGCATATAACTATGTACATTACTTTTAAAACACTCGCCCTCGCGCGAGAGTAGAAATATGCTCTTATACCATGTAAAATTTTGCACGCTCACGTTATAATTTATGCAATTCAAACAAAATTTGAAAAATTTACAATTTTCAGAATTTTTTTGGCCCAATGAGTTTTATGGCCAAATCGGCAGGTCAAAACCTACGGAGCGTGTACAGGGTGTCTTAGATGACCATCTATGGCATGATAGCCGCTCACTCAACGTTAGTGGCATATGGTCGAATACCAGCCAGGATACTGATAGATGCTTTTAGCCTAATTGTTGTGATAAACTTATTAAATAGGTATGTTTTCAAATCTATTTGATAAGTTTCTTTGAATGCACTCTGCGACAGCAGAGAGCACCCCATTTTATGAAAAATGCAAGAAAAAAATTGCACTAACTTAAAAGTTAGCTTTTAGGTCGATTTTCTTCCAAAATGGCCGAATTTCAGCTCCCCCCAAAATTTCAACTGATGATTACTCCACGAACACTGAAGCTAAAGAAGTCGTTTTGAGCTCGTTGGAATTGTTCTGAGTCCAAAATTGTGATACGATATTGAAAAAATAAAATTTAGACAGAAAATAACAAAAATTTTGAAATTTTCGTTTTTTGCACCACGCTCGATTAGGCTTAACTTTTTGGCATCACCGAGCTTTCAAGAACTCATAACTTTGAACTGGTTCGACGAAATTGATTCATTTTCTCAGTCCCCCAAGATTTGACGATGGTCTTACGAAAGAAATAGCAAAATTTGGAAGTCTTAAGTTTTTTGGGCAAGTTATGGCCGTTCGCGCAATTCACCAGTCTCAATTAGACTCTTCATACTGACATCTTCCCTCTATTAAGGTAATTTGCAGTTTCAGAATTTTCAGGTGGACTGCTCCCGATGGTAGTGTAAGACCCGGACAATCCGTGAGTCAACTGAAGCAAGCTTCGGTGTTAACTCGGGAAGTAAAAATCAGTTTAATATTGGTGCCAGGCTATGCCCAGCATGCCAGATATTAAGCTGACAAGAACAGATACTACACATGATCTTAGCCAAAAGGCCGAGAAGCGATAGCTAAACCTTTTCCTAATTTTGGTACATGCCTTGAACACAACAATGAAAAAACAGCTCGCATCATAAAAATTTATATTTATCCGACTGGGTTGAGAGCTATGTTGCTCCCGGACCAACTTATGAAAGGTCAAGGGGGAAAGTTGAAAAGAGGTAGCCATAATGACACTTCGCCCTAACAAAACTCCCCTGCTGGCTAGTAAATCTATCGTAAGAGTACAGTAGACTACGTTATAACCATCTGCGTTTGTGCCGTTACATACGACATGGGCTTAACGATGTAGACAAAGACAGAATCTGCGGTTCTGCCTTAGACATTTGAGTAATTCCGCTTCCATTTATATCCTGACTAGCATATAACTATGTACATTACTTTTAAAACACTCGCCCTCGCGCGAGAGTAGAAATATGCTCTTATACCATGTAAAATTTTGCACGCTCAAGTTATAATTTATGCAATTCAAACAAAATTTGAAAAATTGACAATTTTCAGAATTTTTTTGGCCCAATGAGTTTTATGGCCAAATCGGCTGGTCAAAACCTACGGAGCGTGTACAGGGTGTCTTAGATGACCATCTATGGCATGATAGCCGCTCACTCAACGTTAGTGGCATATGGTCGAATACCAGCCAGGATACTGATAGATGCTTTTAGCCTAATTGTTGTGATAAACTTATTAAATAGGTAAGTTTTCAAATCTATTTGATAAGTTTCTTTGAATGCACTCTGCGACAGCAGAGAGCACCCCATTTTATGAAAAATGCAAGAAAAAAATTGCACTAACTTAAAAGTTAGCTTTTAGGTCGATTTTCTTCCAAAATGGCCGAATTTCAGCTCCCCCCAAAATTTCAACTGATGATTACTCCACGAACACTGAAGCTAAAGAAGTCGTTTTGGGCTCGTTGGAATTGTTCTGAGTCCAAAATTGTGATACGATATTGAAAAAATAAAATTTAGACAGAAAATAACAAAAATTTTGAAATTTTCGTTTTTTGCACCACGCTCGATTAGGCTTAACTTTTTGGCATCACCGAGCTTTCAAGAACTCATAACTTTGAACTGGTTCGACGAAATTGATTCATTTTCTCAGTCCCCCAAGATTTGACGATGGTCTTACGATAGAAATAGCAAAATTTGGAAGTCTTAAGTTTTTTGGGCAAGTTATGGCCGTTCGCGCAATTCACCAGTCTCAATTAGACTCTTCATACTGACATCTTCACTCTATTAAGGTAATTTGCAGTTTCAGAATTTTCAGGTGGACTGCTCCCGATGGTAGTGTAAGACCGGGACAATCCGTGAGTCAAATGAAGGAAGCTTCGGTGTTAAATCGGGAAGTAAAAATCAGTGTAATATTGGTACCAGGCTATGCCCAGCATGCCAGATATTAAGCTGACAAGAACAGATACTACACATGATCTTAGCCAAAAGGCCGAGAAGCGACAGCTAAACCTTTTCCTAATTTTGGTACATGCCTTGAACACAACAATGAAAAAACAGCTCGCATCATAAAAATTTATATTTATCCGACTGGGTTGAGAGCTATGTTGCTCCCGGACCAACTTATGAAAGGTCAAGGGGGAAAGTTGAAAAGAGGTAGCCATAATGACACTTCGCCCTAACAAAACTCCCCTGCTGGCTAGTAAATCTATCGTAAGAGTACAGTAGACTACGTTATAACCATCTGCGTTTGTGCCGTTACATACGACATGGGCTTAACGATGTAGACAAAGACAGAATCTGCGGTTCTGCCTTAGGCATTTGAGTAATTCCGCTTCCATTTATATCCTGACTAGCATATAACTATGTACATTACTTTTAAAACACTCGCCCTCGCGCGAGAGTAGAAATATGCTCTTATACCATGTAAAATTTTGCACGCTCACGTTATAATTTATGCAATTCAAACAAAATTTGAAGAATTGACAATTTTCAGAATTTTTTTGGCCCAATGAGTTTTATGGCCAAATCGGCTGGTCAAAACCTACGGAGCGTGTACAGGGTGTCTTAGATGACCATCTATGGCATGATAGCCGCTCACTCAACGTTAGTGGCATATGGTCGAATACCAGCCAGGATACTGATAGATGCTTTTAGCCTAATTGTTGTGATAAACTTATGAAATAGGTAAGTTTTCAAATCTATTTGATAAGTTTCTTTGAATGCACTCTGCGACAGCAGAGAGCACCCCATTTTATGAAAAATGCAAGAAAAAAATTGCACTAACTTAAAAGTTAGCTTTTAGGTCGATTTTCTTCCAAAATGGCCGAATTTCAGCTCCCCCCAAAATTTCAACTGATGATTACTCCACGAACACTGAAGCTAAAGAAGTCGTTTTGGGCTCGTTGGAATTGTTCTGAGTCCAAAATTGTGATACGATATTGAAAAAATAAAATTTAGACAGAAAATAACAAAAATTTTGAAATTTTCGTTTTTTGCACCACGCTCGATTAGGCTTAACTTTTTGGCATCACCGAGCTTTCAAGAACTCATAACTTTGAACTGGTTCGACGAAATTGATTCATTTTCTCAGTCCCCCAAGATTTGACAATGGTCTTACGATAGAAATAGCAAAATTTGGAAGTCTTAAGTTTTTTGGGCAAGTTATGGCCGTTCGCGCAATTCACCAGTCTCAATTAGACTCTTCATACTGACATCTTCACTCTATTAAGGTAATTTGCAGTTTCAGAATTTTCAGGTGGACTGCTCCCGATGGTAGTGTAAGACCGGGACAATCCGTGAGTCAAATGAAGGAAGCTTCGGTGTTAAATCGGGAAGTAAAAATCAGTGTAATATTGGTACCAGGCTATGCCCAGCATGCCAGATATTAAGCTGACAAGAACAGATACTACACATGATCTTAGCCAAAAGGCCGAGAAGCGACAGCTAAACCTTTTCCTAATTTTGGTACATGCCTTGAACACAACAATGAAAAAACAGCTCGCATCATAAAAATTTATATTTATCCGACTGGGTTGAGAGCTATGTTGCTCCCGGACCAACTTATGAAAGGTCAAGGGGGAAAGTTGAAAAGAGGTAGCCATAATGACACTTCGCCCTAACAAAACTCCCCTGCTGGCTAGTAAATCTATCGTAAGAGTACAGTAGACTACGTTATAACCATCTGCGTTTGTGCCGTTACATACGACATGGGCTTAACGATGTAGACAAAGACAGAATCTGCGGTTCTGCCTTAGGCATTTGAGTAATTCCGCTTCCATTTATATCCTGACTAGCATATAACTATGTACATTACTTTTAAAACACTCGCCCTCGCGCGAGAGTAGAAATATGCTCTTATACCATGTAAAATTTTGCACGCTCACGTTATAATTTATGCAATTCAAACAAAATTTGAAAAATTGACAATTTTCAGAATTTTTTTGGCCCAATGAGTTTTATGGCCAAATCGGCTGGTCAAAACCTACGGAGCGTGTACAGGGTGTCTTAGATGACCATCTATGGCATGATAGCCGCTCACTCAACGTTAGTGGCATATGGTCGAATACCAGCCAGGATACTGATAGATGCTTTTAGCCTAATTGTTGTGATAAACTTATTAAATAGGTAAGTTTTCAAATCTATTTGATAAGTTTCTTTGAATGCACTCTGCGACAGCAGAGAGCACCCCATTTTATGAAAAATGCAAGAAAAAAATTGCACTAACTTAAAAGTTAGCTTTTAGGTCGATTTTCTTCCAAAATGGCCGAATTTCAGCTCCCCCCAAAATTTCAACTGATGATTACTCCACGAACACTGAAGCTAAAGAAGTCGTTTTGGGCTCGTTGGAATTGTTCTGAGTCCAAAATTGTGATACGATATTGAAAAAATAAAATTTAGACAGAAAATAACAAAAATTTTGAAATTTTCGTTTTTTGCACCACGCTCGATTAGGCTTAACTTTTTGGCATCACCGAGCTTTCAAGAACTCATAACTTTGAACTGGTTCGACGAAATTGATTCATTTTCTCAGTCCCCCAAGATTTGACGATGGTCTTACGATAGAAATAGCAAAATTTGGAAGTCTTAAGTTTTTTGGGCAAGTTATGGCCGTTCGCGCAATTCACCAGTCTCAATTAGACTCTTCATACTGACATCTTCACTCTATTAAGGTAATTTGCAGTTTCAGAATTTTCAGGTGGACTGCTCCCGATGGTAGTGTAAGACCGGGACAATCCGTGAGTCAACTGAAGCAAGCTTCGGTGTTAACTCGGGAAGTAAAAATCAGTTTAATATTGGTGCCAGGCTATGCCCAGCATGCCAGATATTAAGCTGACAAGAACAGATACTACACATGATCTTAGCCAAAAGGCCGAGAAGCGATAGCTAAACCTTTTCCTAATTTTGGTACATGCCTTGAACACAACAATGAAAAAACAGCTCGCATCATAAAAATTTATATTTATCCGACTGGGTTGAGAGCTATGTTGCTCCCGGACCAACTTATGAAAGGTCAAGGGGGAAAGTTGAAAAGAGGTAGCCATAATGACAGTTCGCCCT
Organism: Symsagittifera roscoffensis; assembly: GCF_963678635.1. Taxonomy (NCBI): domain Eukaryota; kingdom Metazoa; phylum Xenacoelomorpha; order Acoela; family Convolutidae; genus Symsagittifera; species Symsagittifera roscoffensis. The sequence continues at coordinate 32,569,227 of NC_087067.1, read as the reverse complement.
AACAAAACTCCCCTGCTGGCTAGTAAATCTATCGTAAGAGTACAGTAGACTACGTTATAACCATCTGCGTTTGTGCCGTTACATACGACATGGGCTTAACGATGTAGACAAAGACAGAATCTGCGGTTCTGCCTTAGGCATTTGAGTAATTCCGCTTCCATTTATATCCTGACTAGCATATAATTATGTACATTACTTTTAAAACACTCGCCCTCGCGCGAGAGTAGAAATATGCTCTTATACCATGTAAAATTTTGCACGCTCACGTTATAATTTATGCAATTCAAACAAAATTTGAAAAATTGACAATTTTCAGAATTTTTTTGGCCCAATGAGTTTTATGGCCAAATCGGCTGGTCAAAACCTACGGAGCGTGTACAGGGTGTCTTAGATGACCATCTATGGCATGATAGCCGCTCACTCAACGTTAGTGGCATATGGTCGAATACCAGCCAGGATACTGATAGATGCTTTTAGCCTAATTGTTGTGATAAACTTATTAAATAGTTAAGTTTTCAAATCTATTTGATAAGTTTCTTTGAATGCACTCTGCGAAAGCAGAGAGCACCCCATTTTATGAAAAATGCAAGAAAAAAATTGCACTAACTCAAAAGTTAGCTTTTAGGTCGATTTTCTTCCAAAATGGCCGAATTTCAGCTCCCCCCAAAATTTCAACTGATGATTACTCCACGAACACTGAAGCTAAAGAAGTCGTTTTGAGCTCGTTGGAATTGTTCTGAGTCCAAAATTGTGATACGATATTGAAAAAATAAAATTTAGACAGAAAATAACAAAAATTTTGAAATTTTCGTTTTTTGCACCACGCTCGATTAGGCTTAACTTTTTGGCATCACCGAGCTTTCAAGAACTCATAACTTTGAACTGGTTCGACGAAATTGATTCATTTTCTCAGTCCCCCAAGATTTGACGATGGTCTTACGATAGAAATAGCAAAATTTGGAAGTCTTAAGTTTTTTGGGCAAGTTATGGCCGTTCGCGCAATTCACCAGTCTCAATTAGACTCTTCATACTGACATCTTCACTCTATTAAGGTAATTTGCAGTTTCAGAATTTTCAGGTGGACTGCTCCCGATGGTAGTGTAAGACCGGGACAATCCGTGAGTCAACTGAAGCAAGCTTCGGTGTTAACTCGGGAAGTAAAAATCAGTTTAATATTGGTGCCAGGCTATGCCCAGCATGCCAGAAATTAAGCTGACAAGAACAGATACTACACATGATCTTAGCCAAAAGGCCGAGAAGCGATAGCTAAACCTTTTCCTAATTTTGGTACATGCCTTGAACACAACAATGAAAAAACAGCTCGCATCATAAAAATTTATATTTATCCGACTGGGTTGAGAGCTATGTTGCTCCCGGACCAACTTATGAAAGGTCAAGGGGGAAAGTTGAAAAGAGGTAGCCATAATGACAGTTCGCCCTAACAAAACTCCCCTGCTGGCTAGTAAATCTATCGTAAGAGTACAGTAGACTACGTTATAACCATCTGCGTTTGTGCCGTTACATACGACATGGGCTTAACGATGTAGACAAAGACAGAATCTGCGGTTCTGCCTTAGGCATTTGAGTAATTCCGCTTCCATTTATATCCTGACTAGCATATAACTATGTACATTACTTTTAAAACACTCGCCCTCGCGCGAGAGTAGAAATATGCTCTTATACCATGTAAAATTTTGCACCCTCACGTTATAATTTATGCAATTCAAACAAAATTTGAAAAATTGACAATTTTCAGAATTTTTTTGGCCCAATGAGTTTTATGGCCAAATCGGCTGGTCAAAACCTACGGAGCGTGTACAGGGTGTCTTAGATGACCATCTATGGCATGATAGCCGCTCACTCAACGTTAGTGGCATATGGTCGAATACCAGCCAGGATACTGATAGATGCTTTTAGCCTAATTGTTGTGATAAACTTATTAAATAGTTAAGTTTTCAAATCTATTTGATAAGTTTCTTTGAATGCACTCTGCGACAGCAGAGAGCACCCCATTTTATGAAAAATGCAAGAAAAAAATTGCAGTAACTTAAAAGTTAGCTTTTAGGTCGATTTTCTTCCAAAATGGCCGAATTTCAGCTCCCCCCAAAATTTCAACTGATGATTACTCCACGAACACTGAAGCTAAAGAAGTCGTTTTGAGCTCGTTGGAATTGTTCTGAGTCCAAAATTGTGATACGATATTGAAAAAATAAAATTTAGACAGAAAATAACAAAAATTTTGAAATTTTCGTTTTTTGCACCACGCTCGATTAGGCTTAACTTTTTGGCATCACCGAGCTTTCAAGAACTCATAACTTTGAACTGGTTCGACGAAATTGATTCATTTTCTCAGTCCCCCAAGATTTGACGATGGTCTTACGATAGAAATAGCAAAATTTGGAAGTCTTAATTTTTTTGGGCAAGTTATGGCCGTTCGCGCAATTCACCAGTCTCAATTAGACTCTTCATACTGACATCTTCACTCTATTAAGGTAATTTGCAGGTTCAGAATTTTCAGGTGGACTGCTCCCGATGGTAGTGTAAGACCGGGACAATCCGTGAGTCAACTGAAGCAAGCTTCGGTGTTAACTCGGGAAGTAAAAATCAGTTTAATATTGGTGCCAGGCTATGCCCAGCATGCCAGATATTAAGCTGACAAGAACAGATACTACACATGATCTTAGCTAAAAGGCCGAGAAGCGATAGCTAAACCTTTTCCTAATTTTGGTACATGCCTTGAACACAACAATGAAAAAACAGCTCGCATCATAAAAATTTATATTTATCCGACTGGGTTGAGAGCTATGTTGCTCCCGGACCAACTTATGAAAGGTCAAGGGGGAAAGTTGAAAAGAGGTAGCCATAATGACACTTCGCCCTAACAAAACTCCCCTGCTGGCTAGTAAATCTATCGTAAGAGTACAGTAGACTACGTTATAACCATCTGCGTTTGTGCCGTTACATACGACATGGGCTTAACGATGTAGACAAAGACAGAATCTGCGGTTCTGCCTTAGGCATTTGAGTAATTCCGCTTCCATTTATATCCTGACTAGCATATAACTATGTACATTACTTTTAAAACACTCGCCCTCGCGCGAGAGTAGAAATATGCTCTTATACCATGTAAAATTTTGCACGCTCACGTTATAATTTATGCAATTCAAACAAAATTTGAAAAATTGACAATTTTCAGAATTTTTTTTGGCCCAATGAGTTTTATGGCCAAATCGGCTGGTCAAAACCTACGGAGCGTGTACAGGGTGTCTTAGATGACCATCTATGGCATGATAGCCGCTCACTCAACGTTAGTGGCATATGGTCGAATACCAGCCAGGATACTGATAGATGCTTTTAGCCTAATTGTTGTGATAACCTTATTAAATAGGTAAGTTTTCAAATCTATTTGATAAGTTTCTTTGAATGCACTCTGCGACAGCAGAGAGCACCCCATTTTATGAAAAATGCAAGAAAAAAATTGCACTAACTTAAAAGTTAGCTTTTAGGTCGATTTTCTTCCAAAATGGCCGAATTTCAGCTCCCCCCAAAATTTCAACTGATGATTACTCCACGAACACTGAAGCTAAAGAAGTCGTTTTGAGCTCGTTGGAATTGTTCTGAGTCCAAAATTGTGATACGATATTGAAAAAATAAAATTTAGACAGAAAATAACAAAAATTTTGAAATTTTCGTTTTTTGCACCACGCTCGATTAGGCTTAACTTTTTGGCATCACCGAGCTTTCAAGAACTCATAACTTTGAACTGGTTCGACGAAATTGATTCATTTTCTCAGTCCCCCAAGATTTGACGATGGTCTTACGATAGAAATAGCAAAATTTGGAAGTCTTAATTTTTTTGGGCAAGTTATGGCCGTTCGCGCAATTCACCAGTCTCAATTAGACTCTTCATACTGACATCTTCACTCTATTAAGGTAATTTGCAGGTTCAGAATTTTCAGGTGGACTGCTCCCGATGGTAGTGTAAGACCGGGACAATCCGTGAGTCAACTGAAGCAAGCTTCGGTGTTAACTCGGGAAGTAAAAATCAGTTTAATATTGGTGCCAGGCTATGCCCAGCATGCCAGATATTAAGCTGACAAGAACAGATACTACACATGATCTTAGCTAAAAGGCCGAGAAGCGATAGCTAAACCTTTTCCTAATTTTGGTACATGCCTTGAACACAACAATGAAAAAACAGCTCGCATCATAAAAATTTATATTTATCCGACTGGGTTGAGAGCTATGTTGCTCCCGGACCAACTTATGAAAGGTCAAGGGGGAAAGTTGAAAAGAGGTAGCCATAATGACACTTCGCCCTAACAAAACTCCCCTGCTGGCTAGTAAATCTATCGTAAGAGTACAGTAGACTACGTTATAACCATCTGCGTTTGTGCCGTTACATACGACATGGGCTTAACGATGTAGACAAAGACAGAATCTGCGGTTCTGCCTTAGGCATTTGAGTAATTCCGCTTCCATTTATATCCTGACTAGCATATAACTATGTACATTACTTTTAAAACACTCGCCCTCGCGCGAGAGTAGAAATATGCTCTTATACCATGTAAAATTTTGCACGCTCACGTTATAATTTATGCAATTCAAACAAAATTTGAAAAATTGACAATTTTCAGAATTTTTTTTGGCCCAATGAGTTTTATGGCCAAATCGGCTGGTCAAAACCTACGGAGCGTGTACAGGGTGTCTTAGATGACCATCTATGGCATGATAGCCGCTCACTCAACGTTAGTGGCATATGGTCGAATACCAGCCAGGATACTGATAGATGCTTTTAGCCTAATTGTTGTGATAACCTTATTAAATAGGTAAGTTTTCAAATCTATTTGATAAGTTTCTTTGAATGCACTCTGCGACAGCAGAGAGCACCCCATTTTATGAAAAATGCAAGAAAAAAATTGCACTAACTTAAAAGTTAGCTTTTAGGTCGATTTTCTTCCAAAATGGCCGAATTTCAGCTCCCCCCAAAATTTCAACTGATGATTACTCCACGAACACTGAAGCTAAAGAAGTCGTTTTGAGCTCGTTGGAATTGTTCTGAGTCCAAAATTGTGATACGATATTGAAAAAATAAAATTTAGACAGAAAATAACAAAAATTTTGAAATTTTCGTTTTTTGCACCACGCTCGATTAGGCTTAACTTTTTGGCATCACCGAGCTTTCAAGAACTCATAACTTTGAACTGGTTCGACGAAATTGATTCATTTTCTCAGTCCCCCAAGATTTGACGATGGTCTTACGATAGAAATAGCAAAATTTGGAAGTCTTAATTTTTTTGGGCAAGTTATGGCCGTTCGCGCAATTCACCAGTCTCAATTAGACTCTTCATACTGACATCTTCACTCTATTAAGGTAATTTGCAGGTTCAGAATTTTCAGGTGGACTGCTCCCGATGGTAGTGTAAGACCGGGACAATCCGTGAGTCAACTGAAGCAAGCTTCGGCGTTAACTCGGGAAGTAAAAATCAGTTTAATATTGGTGCCAGGCTATGCCCAGCATGCCAGATATTAAGCTGACAAGAACAGATACTACACATGATCTTAGCTAAAAGGCCGAGAAGCGATAGCTAAACCTTTTCCTAATTTTGGTACATGCCTTGAACACAACAATGAAAAAACAGCTCGCATCATAAAAATTTATATTTATCCGACTGGGTTGAGAGCTATGTTGCTCCCGGACCAACTTATGAAAGGTCAAGGGGGAAAGTTGAAAAGAGGTAGCCATAATGACACTTCGCCCTAACAAAACTCCCCTGCTGGCTAGTAAATCTATCGTAAGAGTACAGTAGACTACGTTATAACCATCTGCGTTTGTGCCGTTACATACGACATGGGCTTAACGATGTAGACAAAGACAGAATCTGCGGTTCTGCCTTAGGCATTTGAGTAATTCCGCTTCCATTTATATCCTGACTAGCATATAACTATGTACATTACTTTTAAAACACTCGCCCTCGCGCGAGAGTAGAAATATGCTCTTATACCATGTAAAATTTTGCACGCTCACGTTATAATTTATGCAATTCAAACAAAATTTGAAAAATTGACAATTTTCAGAATTTTTTTTGGCCCAATGAGTTTTATGGCCAAATCGGCTGGTCAAAACCTACGGAGCGTGTACAGGGTGTCTTAGATGACCATCTATGGCATGATAGCCGCTCACTCAACGTTAGTGGCATATGGTCGAATACCAGCCAGGATACTGATAGATGCTTTTAGCCTAATTGTTGTGATAACCTTATTAAATAGGTAAGTTTTCAAATCTATTTGATAAGTTTCTTTGAATGCACTCTGCGACAGCAGAGAGCACCCCATTTTATGAAAAATGCAAGAAAAAAATTGCACTAACTTAAAAGTTAGCTTTTAGGTCGATTTTCTTCCAAAATGGCCGAATTTCAGCTCCCCCCAAAATTTCAACTGATGATTACTCCACGAACACTGAAGCTAAAGAAGTCGTTTTGAGCTCGTTGGAATTGTTCTGAGTCCAAAATTGTGATACGATATTGAAAAAATAAAATTTAGACAGAAAATAACAAAAATTTTGAAATTTTCGTTTTTTGCACCACGCTCGATTAGGCTTAACTTTTTGGCATCACCGAGCTTTCAAGAACTCATAACTTTGAACTGGTTCGACGAAATTGATTCATTTTCTCAGTCCCCCAAGATTTGACGATGGTCTTACGATAGAAATAGCAAAATTTGGAAGTCTTAATTTTTTTGGGCAAGTTATGGCCGTTCGCGCAATTCACCAGTCTCAATTAGACTCTTCATACTGACATCTTCACTCTATTAAGGTAATTTGCAGGTTCAGAATTTTCAGGTGGACTGCTCCCGATGGTAGTGTAAGACCGGGACAATCCGTGAGTCAACTGAAGCAAGCTTCGGCGTTAACTCGGGAAGTAAAAATCAGTTTAATATTGGTGCCAGGCTATGCCCAGCATGCCAGATATTAAGCTGACAAGAACAGATACTACACATGATCTTAGCCAAAAGGCCGAGAAGCGATAGCTAAACCTTTTCCTAATTTTGGTACATGCCTTGAACACAACAATGAAAAAACAGCTCGCATCATAAAAATTTATATTTATCCGACTGGGTTGAGAGCTATGTTGCTCCCGGACCAACTTATGAAAGGTCAAGGGGGAAAGTTGAAAAGAGGTAGCCATAATGACACTTCGCCCTAACAAAACTCCCCTGCTGGCTAGTAAATCTATCGTAAGAGTACAGTAGACTACGTTATAACCATCTGCGTTTGTGCCGTTACATACGACATGGGCTTAACGATGTAGACAAAGACAGAATCTGCGGTTCTGCCTTAGGCATTTGAGTAATTCCGCTTCCATTTATATCCTGACTAGCATATAACTATGTACATTACTTTTAAAACACTCGCCCTCGCGCGAGAGTAGAAATATGCTCTTATACCATGTAAAATTTTGCACGCTCACGTTATAATTTATGCAATTCAAACAAAATTTGAAAAATTGACAATTTTCAGAATTTTTTTGGCCCAATGAGTTTTATGGCCAAATCGGCTGGTCAAAACCTACGGAGCGTGTACAGGGTGTCTTAGATGACCATCGATGGCATGATAGCTGCTCACTCAACGTTAGTGGCATATTGTCGAATACCAGCCAGGATACTGATAGATGCTTTTAGCCTAATTGTTGTGATAAACTTATTAAATAGGTAAGTTTTCAAATCTATTTGAGAAGTTTCTTTGAATGCACTCTGCGACAGCAGAGAGCACCCCATTTTATAAAAAATGCAAGAAAAAAATTGCACTAACTTAAAAGTTAGCTTTTAGGTCGATTTTCTTCCAAAATGGCCGAATTTCAGCTCCCCCCAAAATTTCAACTGATGATTTCTCCACGAACACTGAAGCTAAAGAAGTCGTTTTGGGCTCGTTGGAATAGTTCTGAGTCCAAAATTGTGATACGATATTGAAAAAATAAAATTTAGACAGAAAAGAACAAAAATTTTGAAATTTTCGTTTTTTGCACCACGCTCGATTAGGCTTAACTTTTTGGCATCACCGAGCTTTCAAGAACTCATAACTTTGAACTGGTTCGACAAAATTGGTTCATTTTCTCAGTCCCCCAAGATTTGACGATGGTCTTACGATAGAAATAGCAAAATTTGGAAGTGTTAAGTTTTTTGGGCAAGTTATGGCCGTTCGCGCAATTCACCAGTCTCAATTAGACTCTTCATACTGACATCTTCACTCTATTAAGGTAATTTGCAGGTTCAGAATTTTCAGGTGGACTGCTCCCGATGGTAGTGTAAGACCGGGACAATCCGTGAGTCAACTGAAGCAAGCTTCGGTGTTAACTCGGGAAGTAAAAATCAGTTTAATATTGGTGCCAGGCTATGCCCAGCATGCCAGATATTAAGCTGACAAGAACAGATACTACACATGATCTTAGCCAAAAGGCCGAGAAGCGATAGCTAAACCTTTTCCTAATTTTGGTACATGCCTTGAACACAACAATGAAAAAACAGCTCGCATCATAAAAATTTATATTTATCCGACTGGGTTGAGAGCTATGTTGCTCCCGGACCAACTTATGAAAGGTCAAGGGGGAAAGTTGAAAAGAGGTAGCCATAATGACACTTCGCCCTAACAAAACTCCCCTGCTGGCTAGTAAATCTATCGTAAGAGTACAGTAGACTACGTTATAACCATCTGCGTTTGTGCCGTTACATACGACATGGGCTTAACGATGTAGACAAAGACAGAATCTGCGGTTCTGCCTTAGGCATTTGAGTAATTCCGCTTCCATTTATATCCTGACTAGCATATAACTATGTACATTACTTTTAAAACACTCGCCCTCGCGCGAGAGTAGAAATATGCTCTTATACCATGTAAAATTTTGCACGCTCACGTTATAATTTATGCAATTCAAACAAAATTTGAAAAATTGACAATTTTCAGAATTTTTTTTGGCCCAATGAGTTTTATGGCCAAATCGGCTGGTCAAAACCTACGGAGCGTGTACAGGGTGTCTTAGATGACCATCTATGGCATGATAGCCGCTCACTCAACGTTAGTGGCATATGGTCGAATACCAGCCAGGATACTGATAGATGCTTTTAGCCTAATTGTTGTGATAAAATTATTAAATAGGTAAGTTTTCAAATCTATTTGATAAGTTTCTTTGAATGCACTCTGCGACAGCAGAGAGCACCCCATTTTATGAAAAATGCAAGAAAAAAATTGCACTAACTTAAAAGTTAGCTTTTAGGTCGATTTTCTTCCAAAATGGCCGAATTTCAGCTCCCCCCAAAATTTCAACTGATGATTACTCCACGAACACTGAAGCTAAAGAAGTCGTTTTGAGCTCGTTGGAATTGTTCTGAGTCCAAAATTGTGATACGATATTGAAAAAATAAAATTTAGACAGAAAAGAACAAAAATTTTGAAATTTTCGTTTTTTGCACCACGCTCGATTAGGCTTAACTTTTTGGCATCACCGAGCTTTCAAGAACTCATAACTTTGAACTGGTTCGACAAAATTGGTTCATTTTCTCAGTCCCCCAAGATTTGACGATGGTCTTACGATAGAAATAGCAAAATTTGGAAGTGTTAAGTTTTTTGGGCAAGTTATGGCCGTTCGCGCAATTCACCAGTCTCAATTAGACTCTTCATACTGACATCTTCACTCTATTAAGGTAATTTGCAGGTTCAGAATTTTCAGGTGGACTGCTCCCGATGGTAGTGTAAGACCGGGACAATCCGTGAGTCAACTGAAGCAAGCTTCGGTGTTAACTCGGGAAGTAAAAATCAGTTTAATATTGGTGCCAGGCTATGCCCAGCATGCCAGATATTAAGCTGACAAGAACAGATACTACACATGATCTTAGCCAAAAGGCCGAGAAGCGATAGCTAAACCTTTTCCTAATTTTGGTACATGCCTTGAACACAACAATGAAAAAACAGCTCGCATCATAAAAATTTATATTTATCCGACTGGGTTGAGAGCTATGTTGCTCCCGGACCAACTTATGAAAGGTCAAGGGGGAAAGTTGAAAAGAGGTAGCCATAATGACACTTCGCCCTAACAAAACTCCCCTGCTGGCTAGTAAATCTATCGTAAGAGTACAGTAGACTACGTTATAACCATCTGCGTTTGTGCCGTTACATACGACATGGGCTTAACGATGTAGACAAAGACAGAATCTGCGGTTCTGCCTTAGGCATTTGAGTAATTCCGCTTCCATTTATATCCTGACTAGCATATAACTATGTACATTACTTTTAAAACACTCGCCCTCGCGCGAGAGTAGAAATATGCTCTTATACCATGTAAAATTTTGCACGCTCACGTTATAATTTATGCAATTCAAACAAAATTTGAAAAATTGACAATTTTCAGAATTTTTTTTGGCCCAATGAGTTTTATGGCCAAATCGGCTGGTCAAAACCTACGGAGCGTGTACAGGGTGTCTTAGATGACCATCTATGGCATGATAGCCGCTCACTCAACGTTAGTGGCATATGGTCGAATACCAGCCAGGATACTGATAGATGCTTTTAGCCTAATTGTTGTGATAAAATTATTAAATAGGTAAGTTTTCAAATCTATTTGATAAGTTTCTTTGAATGCACTCTGCGACAGCAGAGAGCACCCCATTTTATGAAAAATGCAAGAAAAAAATTGCACTAACTTAAAAGTTAGCTTTTAGGTCGATTTTCTTCCAAAATGGCCGAATTTCAGCTCCCCCCAAAATTTCAACTGATGATTACTCCACGAACACTGAAGCTAAAGAAGTCGTTTTGAGCTCGTTGGAATTGTTCTGAGTCCAAAATTGTGATACGATATTGAAAAAATAAAATTTAGACAGAAAATAACAAAAATTTTGAAATTTTCGTTTTTTGCACCACGCTCGATTAGGCTTAACTTTTTGGCATCACCGAGCTTTCAAGAACTCATAACTTTGAACTGGTTCGACGAAATTGATTCATTTTCTCAGTCCCCCAAGATTTGACGATGGTCTTACGATAGAAATAGCAAAATTTGGAAGTCTTAATTTTTTTGGGCAAGTTATGGCCGTTCGCGCAATTCACCAGTCTCAATTAGACTCTTCATACTGACATCTTCACTCTATTAAGGTAATTTGCAGGTTCAGAATTTTCAGGTGGACTGCTCCCGATGGTAGTGTAAGACCGGGACAATCCGTGAGTCAACTGAAGCAAGCTTCGGCGTTAACTCGGGAAGTAAAAATCAGTTTAATATTGGTGCCAGGCTATGCCCAGCATGCCAGATATTAAGCTGACAAGAACAGATACTACACATGATCTTAGCCAAAAGGCCGAGAAGCGATAGCTAAACCTTTTCCTAATTTTGGTACATGCCTTGAACACAACAATGAAAAAACAGCTCGCATCATAAAAATTTATATTTATCCGACTGGGTTGAGAGCTATGTTGCTCCCGGACCAACTTATGAAAGGTCAAGGGGGAAAGTTGAAAAGAGGTAGCCATAATGACACTTCGCCCTAACAAAACTCCCCTGCTGGCTAGTAAATCTATCGTAAGAGTACAGTAGACTACGTTATAACCATCTGCGTTTGTGCCGTTACATACGACATGGGCTTAACGATGTAGACAAAGACAGAATCTGCGGTTCTGCCTTAGGCATTTGAGTAATTCCGCTTCCATTTATATCCTGACTAGCATATAACTATGTACATTACTTTTAAAACACTCGCCCTCGCGCGAGAGTAGAAATATGCTCTTATACCATGTAAAATTTTGCACGCTCACGTTATAATTTATGCAATTCAAACAAAATTTGAAAAATTGACAATTTTCAGAATTTTTTTTGGCCCAATGAGTTTTATGGCCAAATCGGCTGGTCAAAACCTACGGAGCGTGTACAGGGTGTCTTAGATGACCATCTATGGCATGATAGCCGCTCACTCAACGTTAGTGGCATATGGTCGAATACCAGCCAGGATACTGATAGATGCTTTTAGCCTAATTGTTGTGATAAAATTATTAAATAGGTAAGTTTTCAAATCTATTTGATAAGTTTCTTTGAATGCACTCTGCGACAGCAGAGAGCACCCCATTTTATGAAAAATGCAAGAAAAAAATTGCACTAACTTAAAAGTTAGCTTTTAGGTCGATTTTCTTCCAAAATGGCCGAATTTCAGCTCCCCCCAAAATTTCAACTGATGATTACTCCACGAACACTGAAGCTAAAGAAGTCGTTTTGAGCTCGTTGGAATTGTTCTGAGTCCAAAATTGTGATACGATATTGAAAAAATAAAATTTAGACAGAAAATAACAAAAATTTTGAAATTTTCGTTTTTTGCACCACGCTCGATTAGGCTTAACTTTTTGGCATCACCGAGCTTTCAAGAACTCATAACTTTGAACTGGTTCGACGAAATTGATTCATTTTCTCAGTCCCCCAAGATTTGACGATGGTCTTACGATAGAAATAGCAAAATTTGGAAGTCTTAATTTTTTTGGGCAAGTTATGGCCGTTCGCGCAATTCACCAGTCTCAATTAGACTCTTCATACTGACATCTTCACTCTATTAAGGTAATTTGCAGGTTCAGAATTTTCAGGTGGACTGCTCCCGATGGTAGTGTAAGACCGGGACAATCCGTGAGTCAACTGAAGCAAGCTACGGCGTTAACTCGGGAAGTAAAAATCAGTTTAATATTGGTGCCAGGCTATGCCCAGCATGCCAGATATTAAGCTGACAAGAACAGATACTACACATGATCTTAGCCAAAAGGCCGAGAAGCGATAGCTAAACCTTTTCCTAATTTTGGTACATGCCTTGAACACAACAATGAAAAAACAGCTCGCATCATAAAAATTTATATTTATCCGACTGGGTTGAGAGCTATGTTGCTCCCGGACCAACTTATGAAAGGTCAAGGGGGAAAGTTGAAAAGAGGTAGCCATAATGACACTTCGCCCTAACAAAACTCCCCTGCTGGCTAGTAAATCTATCGTAAGAGTACAGTAGACTACGTTATAACCATCTGCGTTTGTGCCGTTACATACGACATGGGCTTAACGATGTAGACAAAGACAGAATCTGCGGTTCTGCCTTAGGCATTTGAGTAATTCCGCTTCCATTTATATCCTGACTAGCATATAACTATGTACATTACTTTTAAAACACTCGCCCTCGCGCGAGAGTAGAAATATGCTCTTATACCATGTAAAATTTTGCACGCTCACGTTATAATTTATGCAATTCAAACAAAATTTGAAAAATTGACAATTTTCAGAATTTTTTTGGCCCAATGAGTTTTATGGCCAAATCGGCTGGTCAAAACCTACGGAGCGTGTACAGGGTGTCTTAGATGACCATCGATGGCATGATAGCTGCTCACTCAACGTTAGTGGCATATTGTCGAATACCAGCCAGGATACTGATAGATGCTTTTAGCCTAATTGTTGTGATAAACTTATTAAATAGGTAAGTTTTCAAATCTATTTGAGAAGTTTCTTTGAATGCACTCTGCGACAGCAGAGAGCACCCCATTTTATAAAAAATGCAAGAAAAAAATTGCACTAACTTAAAAGTTAGCTTTTAGGTCGATTTTCTTCCAAAATGGCCGAATTTCAGCTCCCCCCAAAATTTCAACTGATGATTTCTCCACGAACACTGAAGCTAAAGAAGTCGTTTTGGGCTCGTTGGAATAGTTCTGAGTCCAAAATTGTGATACGATATTGAAAAAATAAAATTTAGACAGAAAAGAACAAAAATTTTGAAATTTTCGTTTTTTGCACCACGCTCGATTAGGCTTAACTTTTTGGCATCACCGAGCTTTCAAGAACTCATAACTTTGAACTGGTTCGACAAAATTGGTTCATTTTCTCAGTCCCCCAAGATTTGACGATGGTCTTACGATAGAAATAGCAAAATTTGGAAGTGTTAAGTTTTTTGGGCAAGTTATGGCCGTTCGCGCAATTCACCAGTCTCAATTAGACTCTTCATACTGACATCTTCACTCTATTAAGGTAATTTGCAGGTTCAGAATTTTCAGGTGGACTGCTCCCGATGGTAGTTTAAGACCGGGACAATCCGTGAGTCAACTGAAGCAAGCTTCGGTGTTAACTCGGGAAGTAAAAATCAGTTTAATATTGGTGCCAGGCTATGCCCAGCATGCCAGATATTAAGCTGACAAGAACAGATACTACACATGATCTTAGCCAAAAGGCCGAGAAGCGATAGCTAAACCTTTTCCTAATTTTGGTACATGCCTTGAACACAACAATGAAAAAACAGCTCGCATCATAAAAATTTATATTTATCCGACTGGGTTGAGAGCTATGTTGCTCCCGGACCAACTTATGAAAGGTCAAGGGGGAAAGTTGAAAAGAGGTAGCCATAATGACACTTCGCCCTAACAAAACTCCCCTGCTGGCTAGTAAATCTATCGTAAGAGTACAGTAGACTACGTTATAACCATCTGCGTTTGTGCCGTTACATACGACATGGGCTTAACGATGTAGACAAAGACAGAATCTGCGGTTCTGCCTTAGGCATTTGAGTAATTCCGCTTCCATTTATATCCTGACTAGCATATAACTATGTACATTACTTTTAAAACACTCGCCCTCGCGCGAGAGTAGAAATATGCTCTTATACCATGTAAAATTTTGCACGCTCACGTTATAATTTATGCAATTCAAACAAAATTTGAAAAATTGACAATTTTCAGAATTTTTTTTGGCCCAATGAGTTTTATGGCCAAATCGGCTGGTCAAAACCTACGGAGCGTGTACAGGGTGTCTTAGATGACCATCTATGGCATGATAGCCGCTCACTCAACGTTAGTGGCATATGGTCGAATACCAGCCAGGATACTGATAGATGCTTTTAGCCTAATTGTTGTGATAAAATTATTAAATAGGTAAGTTTTCAAATCTATTTGATAAGTTTCTTTGAATGCACTCTGCGACAGCAGAGAGCACCCCATTTTATGAAAAATGCAAGAAAAAAATTGCACTAACTTAAAAGTTAGCTTTTAGGTCGATTTTCTTCCAAAATGGCCGAATTTCAGCTCCCCCCAAAATTTCAACTGATGATTACTCCACGAACACTGAAGCTAAAGAAGTCGTTTTGAGCTCGTTGGAATTGTTCTGAGTCCAAAATTGTGATACGATATTGAAAAAATAAAATTTAGACAGAAAATAACAAAAATTTTGAAATTTTCGTTTTTTGCACCACGCTCGATTAGGCTTAACTTTTTGGCATCACCGAGCTTTCAAGAACTCATAACTTTGAACTGGTTCGACGAAATTGATTCATTTTCTCAGTCCCCCAAGATTTGACGATGGTCTTACGATAGAAATAGCAAAATTTGGAAGTGTTAAGTTTTTTGGGCAAGTTATGGCCGTTCGCGCAATTCACCAGTCTCAATTAGACTCTTCATACTGACATCTTCACTCTATTAAGGTAATTTGCAGGTTCAGAATTTTCAGGTGGACTGCTCCCGATGGTAGTTTAAGACCGGGACAATCCGTGAGTCAACTGAAGCAAGCTTCGGTGTTAACTCGGGAAGTAAAAATCAGTTTAATATTGGTGCCAGGCTATGCCCAGCATGCCAGATATTAAGCTGACAAGAACAGATACTACACATGATCTTAGCCAAAAGGCCGAGAAGCGATAGCTAAACCTTTTCCTAATTTTGGTACATGCCTTGAACACAACAATGAAAAAACAGCTCGCATCATAAAAATTTATATTTATCCGACTGGGTTGAGAGCTATGTTGCTCCCGGACCAACTTATGAAAGGTCAAGGGGGAAAGTTGAAAAGAGGTAGCCATAATGACACTTCGCCCTAACAAAACTCCCCTGCTGGCTAGTAAATCTATCGTAAGAGTACAGTAGACTACGTTATAACCATCTGCGTTTGTGCCGTTACATACGACATGGGCTTAACGATGTAGACAAAGACAGAATCTGCGGTTCTGCCTTAGGCATTTGAGTAATTCCGCTTCCATTTATATCCTGACTAGCATATAACTATGTACATTACTTTTAAAACACTCGCCCTCGCGCGAGAGTAGAAATATGCTCTTATACCATGTAAAATTTTGCACGCTCACGTTATAATTTATGCAATTCAAACAAAATTTGAAAAATTGACAATTTTCAGAATTTTTTTTGGCCCAATGAGTTTTATGGCCAAATCGGCTGGTCAAAACCTACGGAGCGTGTACAGGGTGTCTTAGATGACCATCTATGGCATGATAGCCGCTCACTCAACGTTAGTGGCATATGGTCGAATACCAGCCAGGATACTGATAGATGCTTTTAGCCTAATTGTTGTGATAAAATTATTAAATAGGTAAGTTTTCAAATCTATTTGATAAGTTTCTTTGAATGCACTCTGCGACAGCAGAGAGCACCCCATTTTATGAAAAATGCAAGAAAAAAATTGCACTAACTTAAAAGTTAGCTTTTAGGTCGATTTTCTTCCAAAATGGCCGAATTTCAGCTCCCCCCAAAATTTCAACTGATGATTACTCCACGAACACTGAAGCTAAAGAAGTCGTTTTGAGCTCGTTGGAATTGTTCTGAGTCCAAAATTGTGATACGATATTGAAAAAATAAAATTTAGACAGAAAATAACAAAAATTTTGAAATTTTCGTTTTTTGCACCACGCTCGATTAGGCTTAACTTTTTGGCATCACCGAGCTTTCAAGAACTCATAACTTTGAACTGGTTCGACGAAATTGATTCATTTTCTCAGTCCCCCAAGATTTGACGATGGTCTTACGATAGAAATAGCAAAATTTGGAAGTCTTAATTTTTTTGGGCAAGTTATGGCCGTTCGCGCAATTCACCAGTCTCAATTAGACTCTTCATACTGACATCTTCACTCTATTAAGGTAATTTGCAGGTTCAGAATTTTCAGGTGGACTGCTCCCGATGGTAGTGTAAGACCGGGACAATCCGTGAGTCAACTGAAGCAAGCTTCGGCGTTAACTCGGGAAGTAAAAATCAGTTTAATATTGGTGCCAGGCTATGCCCAGCATGCCAGATATTAAGCTGACAAGAACAGATACTACACATGATCTTAGCCAAAAGGCCGAGAAGCGATAGCTAAACCTTTTCCTAATTTTGGTACATGCCTTGAACACAACAATGAAAAAACAGCTCGCATCATAAAAATTTATATTTATCCGACTGGGTTGAGAGCTATGTTGCTCCCGGACCAACTTATGAAAGGTCAAGGGGGAAAGTTGAAAAGAGGTAGCCATAATGACACTTCGCCCTAACAAAACTCCCCTGCTGGCTAGTAAATCTATCGTAAGAGTACAGTAGACTACGTTATAACCATCTGCGTTTGTGCCGTTACATACGACATGGGCTTAACGATGTAGACAAAGACAGAATCTGCGGTTCTGCCTTAGGCATTTGAGTAATTCCGCTTCCATTTATATCCTGACTAGCATATAACTATGTACATTACTTTTAAAACACTCGCCCTCGCGCGAGAGTAGAAATATGCTCTTATACCATGTAAAATTTTGCACGCTCACGTTATAATTTATGCAATTCAAACAAAATTTGAAAAATTGACAATTTTCAGAATTTTTTTTGGCCCAATGAGTTTTATGGCCAAATCGGCTGGTCAAAACCTACGGAGCGTGTACAGGGTGTCTTAGATGACCATCTATGGCATGATAGCCGCTCACTCAACGTTAGTGGCATATGGTCGAATACCAGCCAGGATACTGATAGATGCTTTTAGCCTAATTGTTGTGATAAAATTATTAAATAGGTAAGTTTTCAAATCTATTTGATAAGTTTCTTTGAATGCACTCTGCGACAGCAGAGAGCACCCCATTTTATGAAAAATGCAAGAAAAAAATTGCACTAACTTAAAAGTTAGCTTTTAGGTCGATTTTCTTCCAAAATGGCCGAATTTCAGCTCCCCCCAAAATTTCAACTGATGATTACTCCACGAACACTGAAGCTAAAGAAGTCGTTTTGAGCTCGTTGGAATTGTTCTGAGTCCAAAATTGTGATACGATATTGAAAAAATAAAATTTAGACAGAAAATAACAAAAATTTTGAAATTTTCGTTTTTTGCACCACGCTCGATTAGGCTTAACTTTTTGGCATCACCGAGCTTTCAAGAACTCATAACTTTGAACTGGTTCGACGAAATTGATTCATTTTCTCAGTCCCCCAAGATTTGACGATGGTCTTACGATAGAAATAGCAAAATTTGGAAGTCTTAATTTTTTTGGGCAAGTTATGGCCGTTCGCGCAATTCACCAGTCTCAATTAGACTCTTCATACTGACATCTTCACTCTATTAAGGTAATTTGCAGGTTCAGAATTTTCAGGTGGACTGCTCCCGATGGTAGTGTAAGACCGGGACAATCCGTGAGTCAACTGAAGCAAGCTTCGGCGTTAACTCGGGAAGTAAAAATCAGTTTAATATTGGTGCCAGGCTATGCCCAGCATGCCAGATATTAAGCTGACAAGAACAGATACTACACATGATCTTAGCCAAAAGGCCGAGAAGCGATAGCTAAACCTTTTCCTAATTTTGGTACATGCCTTGAACACAACAATGAAAAAACAGCTCGCATCATAAAAATTTATATTTATCCGACTGGGTTGAGAGCTATGTTGCTCCCGGACCAACTTATGAAAGGTCAAGGGGGAAAGTTGAAAAGAGGTAGCCATAATGACACTTCGCCCTAACAAAACTCCCCTGCTGGCTAGTAAATCTATCGTAAGAGTACAGTAGACTACGTTATAACCATCTGCGTTTGTGCCGTTACATACGACATGGGCTTAACGATGTAGACAAAGACAGAATCTGCGGTTCTGCCTTAGGCATTTGAGTAATTCCGCTTCCATTTATATCCTGACTAGCATATAACTATGTACATTACTTTTAAAACACTCGCCCTCGCGCGAGAGTAGAAATATGCTCTTATACCATGTAAAATTTTGCACGCTCACGTTATAATTTATGCAATTCAAACAAAATTTGAAAAATTGACAATTTTCAGAATTTTTTTTGGCCCAATGAGTTTTATGGCCAAATCGGCTGGTCAAAACCTACGGAGCGTGTACAGGGTGTCTTAGATGACCATCTATGGCATGATAGCCGCTCACTCAACGTTAGTGGCATATGGTCGAATACCAGCCAGGATACTGATAGATGCTTTTAGCCTAATTGTTGTGATAAAATTATTAAATAGGTAAGTTTTCAAATCTATTTGATAAGTTTCTTTGAATGCACTCTGCGACAGCAGAGAGCACCCCATTTTATGAAAAATGCAAGAAAAAAATTGCACTAACTTAAAAGTTAGCTTTTAGGTCGATTTTCTTCCAAAATGGCCGAATTTCAGCTCCCCCCAAAATTTCAACTGATGATTTCTCCACGAACACTGAAGCTAAAGAAGTCGTTTTGGGCTCGTTGGAATAGTTCTGAGTCCAAAATTGTGATACGATATTGAAAAAATAAAATTTAGACAGAAAAGAACAAAAATTTTGAAATTTTCGTTTTTTGCACCACGCTCGATTAGGCTTAACTTTTTGGCATCACCGAGCTTTCAAGAACTCATAACTTTGAACTGGTTCGACAAAATTGGTTCATTTTCTCAGTCCCCCAAGATTTGACGATGGTCTTACGATAGAAATAGCAAAATTTGGAAGTGTTAAGTTTTTTGGGCAAGTTATGGCCGTTCGCGCAATTCACCAGTCTCAATTAGACTCTTCATACTGACATCTTCACTCTATTAAGGTAATTTGCAGGTTCAGAATTTTCAGGTGGACTGCTCCCGATGGTAGTTTAAGACCGGGACAATCCGTGAGTCAACTGAAGCAAGCTTCGGTGTTAACTCGGGAAGTAAAAATCAGTTTAATATTGGTGCCAGGCTATGCCCAGCATGCCAGATATTAAGCTGACAAGAACAGATACTACACATGATCTTAGCCAAAAGGCCGAGAAGCGATAGCTAAACCTTTTCCTAATTTTGGTACATGCCTTGAACACAACAATGAAAAAACAGCTCGCATCATAAAAATTTATATTTATCCGACTGGGTTGAGAGCTATGTTGCTCCCGGACCAACTTATGAAAGGTCAAGGGGGAAAGTTGAAAAGAGGTAGCCATAATGACACTTCGCCCTAACAAAACTCCCCTGCTGGCTAGTAAATCTATCGTAAGAGTACAGTAGACTACGTTATAACCATCTGCGTTTGTGCCGTTACATACGACATGGGCTTAACGATGTAGACAAAGACAGAATCTGCGGTTCTGCCTTAGGCATTTGAGTAATTCCGCTTCCATTTATATCCTGACTAGCATATAACTATGTACATTACTTTTAAAACACTCGCCCTCGCGCGAGAGTAGAAATATGCTCTTATACCATGTAAAATTTTGCACGCTCACGTTATAATTTATGCAATTCAAACAAAATTTGAAAAATTGACAATTTTCAGAATTTTTTTGGCCCAATGAGTTTTATGGCCAAATCGGCTGGTCAAAACCTACGGAGCGTGTACAGGGTGTCTTAGATGACCATCGATGGCATGATAGCTGCTCACTCAACGTTAGTGGCATATTGTCGAATACCAGCCAGGATACTGATAGATGCTTTTAGCCTAATTGTTGTGATAAACTTATTAAATAGGTAAGTTTTCAAATCTATTTGAGAAGTTTCTTTGAATGCACTCTGCGACAGCAGAGAGCACCCCATTTTATGAAAAATGCAAGAAAAAAATTGCACTAACTTAAAAGTTAGCTTTTAGGTCGATTTTCTTCCAAAATGGCCGAATTTCAGCTCCCCCCAAAATTTCAACTGATGATTACTCCACGAACACTGAAGCTAAAGAAGTCGTTTTGAGCTCGTTGGAATTGTTCTGAGTCCAAAATTGTGATACGATATTGAAAAAATAAAATTTAGACAGAAAATAACAAAAATTTTGAAATTTTCGTTTTTTGCACCACGCTCGATTAGGCTTAACTTTTTGGCATCACCGAGCTTTCAAGAACTCATAACTTTGAACTGGTTCGACGAAATTGATTCATTTTCTCAGTCCCCCAAGATTTGACGATGGTCTTACGATAGAAATAGCAAAATTTGGAAGTCTTAATTTTTTTGGGCAAGTTATGGCCGTTCGCGCAATTCACCAGTCTCAATTAGACTCTTCATACTGACATCTTCACTCTATTAAGGTAATTTGCAGGTTCAGAATTTTCAGGTGGACTGCTCCCGATGGTAGTGTAAGACCGGGACAATCCGTGAGTCAACTGAAGCAAGCTTCGGCGTTAACTCGGGAAGTAAAAATCAGTTTAATATTGGTGCCAGGCTATGCCCAGCATGCCAGATATTAAGCTGACAAGAACAGATACTACACATGATCTTAGCCAAAAGGCCGAGAAGCGATAGCTAAACCTTTTCCTAATTTTGGTACATGCCTTGAACACAACAATGAAAAAACAGCTCGCATCATAAAAATTTATATTTATCCGACTGGGTTGAGAGCTATGTTGCTCCCGGACCAACTTATGAAAGGTCAAGGGGGAAAGTTGAAAAGAGGTAGCCATAATGACACTTCGCCCTAACAAAACTCCCCTGCTGGCTAGTAAATCTATCGTAAGAGTACAGTAGACTACGTTATAACCATCTGCGTTTGTGCCGTTACATACGACATGGGCTTAACGATGTAGACAAAGACAGAATCTGCGGTTCTGCCTTAGGCATTTGAGTAATTCCGCTTCCATTTATATCCTGACTAGCATATAACTATGTACATTACTTTTAAAACACTCGCCCTCGCGCGAGAGTAGAAATATGCTCTTATACCATGTAAAATTTTGCACGCTCACGTTATAATTTATGCAATTCAAACAAAATTTGAAAAATTGACAATTTTCAGAATTTTTTTGGCCCAATGAGTTTTATGGCCAAATCGGCTGGTCAAAACCTACGGAGCGTGTACAGGGTGTCTTAGATGACCATCGATGGCATGATAGCTGCTCACTCAACGTTAGTGGCATATTGTCGAATACCAGCCAGGATACTGATAGATGCTTTTAGCCTAATTGTTGTGATAAACTTATTAAATAGGTAAGTTTTCAAATCTATTTGAGAAGTTTCTTTGAATGCACTCTGCGACAGCAGAGAGCACCCCATTTTATAAAAAATGCAAGAAAAAAATTGCACTAACTTAAAAGTTAGCTTTTAGGTCGATTTTCTTCCAAAATGGCCGAATTTCAGCTCCCCCCAAAATTTCAACTGATGATTTCTCCACGAACACTGAAGCTAAAGAAGTCGTTTTGGGCTCGTTGGAATAGTTCTGAGTCCAAAATTGTGATACGATATTGAAAAAATAAAATTTAGACAGAAAAGAACAAAAATTTTGAAATTTTCGTTTTTTGCACCACGCTCGATTAGGCTTAACTTTTTGGCATCACCGAGCTTTCAAGAACTCATAACTTTGAACTGGTTCGACAAAATTGGTTCATTTTCTCAGTCCCCCAAGATTTGACGATGGTCTTACGATAGAAATAGCAAAATTTGGAAGTGTTAAGTTTTTTGGGCAAGTTATGGCCGTTCGCGCAATTCACCAGTCTCAATT
Source organism: Symsagittifera roscoffensis (assembly GCF_963678635.1). Lineage (NCBI taxonomy): Eukaryota > Metazoa > Xenacoelomorpha > Acoela > Convolutidae > Symsagittifera > Symsagittifera roscoffensis. Next base: position 32,546,599 of record NC_087067.1, on the reverse strand, counting down.
AGACTCTTCATACTGACATCTTCACTCTATTAAGGTAATTTGCAGGTTCAGAATTTTCAGGTGGACTGCTCCCGATGGTAGTGTAAGACCGGGACAATCCGTGAGTCAACTGAAGCAAGCTTCGGTGTTAACTCGGGAAGTAAAAATCAGTTTAATATTGGTGCCAGGCTATGCCCAGCATGCCAGATATTAAGCTGACAAGAACAGATACTACACATGATCTTAGCCAAAAGGCCGAGAAGCGATAGCTAAACCTTTTCCTAATTTTGGTACATGCCTTGAACACAACAATGAAAAAACAGCTCGCATCATAAAAATTTATATTTATCCGACTGGGTTGAGAGCTATGTTGCTCCCGGACCAACTTATGAAAGGTCAAGGGGGAAAGTTGAAAAGAGGTAGCCATAATGACACTTCGCCCTAACAAAACTCCCCTGCTGGCTAGTAAATCTATCGTAAGAGTACAGTAGACTACGTTATAACCATCTGCGTTTGTGCCGTTACATACGACATGGGCTTAACGATGTAGACAAAGACAGAATCTGCGGTTCTGCCTTAGGCATTTGAGTAATTCCGCTTCCATTTATATCCTGACTAGCATATAACTATGTACATTACTTTTAAAACACTCGCCCTCGCGCGAGAGTAGAAATATGCTCTTATACCATGTAAAATTTTGCACGCTCACGTTATAATTTATGCAATTCAAACAAAATTTGAAAAATTGACAATTTTCAGAATTTTTTTTGGCCCAATGAGTTTTATGGCCAAATCGGCTGGTCAAAACCTACGGAGCGTGTACAGGGTGTCTTAGATGACCATCTATGGCATGATAGCCGCTCACTCAACGTTAGTGGCATATGGTCGAATACCAGCCAGGATACTGATAGATGCTTTTAGCCTAATTGTTGTGATAAAATTATTAAATAGGTAAGTTTTCAAATCTATTTGATAAGTTTCTTTGAATGCACTCTGCGACAGCAGAGAGCACCCCATTTTATGAAAAATGCAAGAAAAAAATTGCACTAACTTAAAAGTTAGCTTTTAGGTCGATTTTCTTCCAAAATGGCCGAATTTCAGCTCCCCCCAAAATTTCAACTGATGATTACTCCACGAACACTGAAGCTAAAGAAGTCGTTTTGAGCTCGTTGAAATTGTTCTGAGTCCAAAATTGTGATACGATATTGAAAAAATAAAATTTAGACAGAAAATAACAAAAATTTTGAAATTTTCGTTTTTTGCACCACGCTCGATTAGGCTTAACTTTTTGGCATCACCGAGCTTTCAAGAACTCATAACTTTGAACTGGTTCGACGAAATTGATTCATTTTCTCAGTCCCCCAAGATTTGACGATGGTCTTACGATAGAAATAGCAAAATTTGGAAGTCTTAATTTTTTTGGGCAAGTTATGGCCGTTCGCGCAATTCACCAGTCTCAATTAGACTCTTCATACTGACATCTTCACTCTATTAAGGTAATTTGCAGGTTCAGAATTTTCAGGTGGACTGCTCCCGATGGTAGTGTAAGACCGGGACAATCCGTGAGTCAACTGAAGCAAGCTTCGGCGTTAACTCGGGAAGTAAAAATCAGTTTAATATTGGTGCCAGGCTATGCCCAGCATGCCAGATATTAAGCTGACAAGAACAGATACTACACATGATCTTAGCCAAAAGGCCGAGAAGCGATAGCTAAACCTTTTCCTAATTTTGGTACATGCCTTGAACACAACAATGAAAAAACAGCTCGCATCATAAAAATTTATATTTATCCGACTGGGTTGAGAGCTATGTTGCTCCCGGACCAACTTATGAAAGGTCAAGGGGGAAAGTTGAAAAGAGGTAGCCATAATGACACTTCGCCCTAACAAAACTCCCCTGCTGGCTAGTAAATCTATCGTAAGAGTACAGTAGACTACGTTATAACCATCTGCGTTTGTGCCGTTACATACGACATGGGCTTAACGATGTAGACAAAGACAGAATCTGCGGTTCTGCCTTAGGCATTTGAGTAATTCCGCTTCCATTTATATCCTGACTAGCATATAACTATGTACATTACTTTTAAAACACTCGCCCTCGCGCGAGAGTAGAAATATGCTCTTATACCATGTAAAATTTTGCACGCTCACGTTATAATTTATGCAATTCAAACAAAATTTGAAAAATTGACAATTTTCAGAATTTTTTTGGCCCAATGAGTTTTATGGCCAAATCGGCTGGTCAAAACCTACGGAGCGTGTACAGGGTGTCTTAGATGACCATCGATGGCATGATAGCTGCTCACTCAACGTTAGTGGCATATTGTCGAATACCAGCCAGGATACTGATAGATGCTTTTAGCCTAATTGTTGTGATAAACTTATTAAATAGGTAAGTTTTCAAATCTATTTGAGAAGTTTCTTTGAATGCACTCTGCGACAGCAGAGAGCACCCCATTTTATAAAAAATGCAAGAAAAAAATTGCACTAACTTAAAAGTTAGCTTTTAGGTCGATTTTCTTCCAAAATGGCCGAATTTCAGCTCCCCCCAAAATTTCAACTGATGATTTCTCCACGAACACTGAAGCTAAAGAAGTCGTTTTGGGCTCGTTGGAATAGTTCTGAGTCCAAAATTGTGATACGATATTGAAAAAATAAAATTTAGACAGAAAAGAACAAAAATTTTGAAATTTTCGTTTTTTGCACCACGCTCGATTAGGCTTAACTTTTTGGCATCACCGAGCTTTCAAGAACTCATAACTTTGAACTGGTTCGACAAAATTGGTTCATTTTCTCAGTCCCCCAAGATTTGACGATGGTCTTACGATAGAAATAGCAAAATTTGGAAGTGTTAAGTTTTTTGGGCAAGTTATGGCCGTTCGCGCAATTCACCAGTCTCAATTAGACTCTTCATACTGACATCTTCACTCTATTAAGGTAATTTGCAGGTTCAGAATTTTCAGGTGGACTGCTCCCGATGGTAGTGTAAGACCGGGACAATCCGTGAGTCAACTGAAGCAAGCTTCGGTGTTAACTCGGGAAGTAAAAATCAGTTTAATATTGGTGCCAGGCTATGCCCAGCATGCCAGATATTAAGCTGACAAGAACAGATACTACACATGATCTTAGCCAAAAGGCCGAGAAGCGATAGCTAAACCTTTTCCTAATTTTGGTACATGCCTTGAACACAACAATGAAAAAACAGCTCGCATCATAAAAATTTATATTTATCCGACTGGGTTGAGAGCTATGTTGCTCCCGGACCAACTTATGAAAGGTCAAGGGGGAAAGTTGAAAAGAGGTAGCCATAATGACACTTCGCCCTAACAAAACTCCCCTGCTGGCTAGTAAATCTATCGTAAGAGTACAGTAGACTACGTTATAACCATCTGCGTTTGTGCCGTTACATACGACATGGGCTTAACGATGTAGACAAAGACAGAATCTGCGGTTCTGCCTTAGGCATTTGAGTAATTCCGCTTCCATTTATATCCTGACTAGCATATAACTATGTACATTACTTTTAAAACACTCGCCCTCGCGCGAGAGTAGAAATATGCTCTTATACCATGTAAAATTTTGCACGCTCACGTTATAATTTATGCAATTCAAACAAAATTTGAAAAATTGACAATTTTCAGAATTTTTTTTGGCCCAATGAGTTTTATGGCCAAATCGGCTGGTCAAAACCTACGGAGCGTGTACAGGGTGTCTTAGATGACCATCTATGGCATGATAGCCGCTCACTCAACGTTAGTGGCATATGGTCGAATACCAGCCAGGATACTGATAGATGCTTTTAGCCTAATTGTTGTGATAAAATTATTAAATAGGTAAGTTTTCAAATCTATTTGATAAGTTTCTTTGAATGCACTCTGCGACAGCAGAGAGCACCCCATTTTATGAAAAATGCAAGAAAAAAATTGCACTAACTTAAAAGTTAGCTTTTAGGTCGATTTTCTTCCAAAATGGCCGAATTTCAGCTCCCCCCAAAATTTCAACTGATGATTACTCCACGAACACTGAAGCTAAAGAAGTCGTTTTGAGCTCGTTGAAATTGTTCTGAGTCCAAAATTGTGATACGATATTGAAAAAATAAAATTTAGACAGAAAATAACAAAAATTTTGAAATTTTCGTTTTTTGCACCACGCTCGATTAGGCTTAACTTTTTGGCATCACCGAGCTTTCAAGAACTCATAACTTTGAACTGGTTCGACGAAATTGATTCATTTTCTCAGTCCCCCAAGATTTGACGATGGTCTTACGATAGAAATAGCAAAATTTGGAAGTCTTAATTTTTTTGGGCAAGTTATGGCCGTTCGCGCAATTCACCAGTCTCAATTAGACTCTTCATACTGACATCTTCACTCTATTAAGGTAATTTGCAGGTTCAGAATTTTCAGGTGGACTGCTCCCGATGGTAGTGTAAGACCGGGACAATCCGTGAGTCAACTGAAGCAAGCTTCGGCGTTAACTCGGGAAGTAAAAATCAGTTTAATATTGGTGCCAGGCTATGCCCAGCATGCCAGATATTAAGCTGACAAGAACAGATACTACACATGATCTTAGCCAAAAGGCCGAGAAGCGATAGCTAAACCTTTTCCTAATTTTGGTACATGCCTTGAACACAACAATGAAAAAACAGCTCGCATCATAAAAATTTATATTTATCCGACTGGGTTGAGAGCTATGTTGCTCCCGGACCAACTTATGAAAGGTCAAGGGGGAAAGTTGAAAAGAGGTAGCCATAATGACACTTCGCCCTAACAAAACTCCCCTGCTGGCTAGTAAATCTATCGTAAGAGTACAGTAGACTACGTTATAACCATCTGCGTTTGTGCCGTTACATACGACATGGGCTTAACGATGTAGACAAAGACAGAATCTGCGGTTCTGCCTTAGGCATTTGAGTAATTCCGCTTCCATTTATATCCTGACTAGCATATAACTATGTACATTACTTTTAAAACACTCGCCCTCGCGCGAGAGTAGAAATATGCTCTTATACCATGTAAAATTTTGCACGCTCACGTTATAATTTATGCAATTCAAACAAAATTTGAAAAATTGACAATTTTCAGAATTTTTTTGGCCCAATGAGTTTTATGGCCAAATCGGCTGGTCAAAACCTACGGAGCGTGTACAGGGTGTCTTAGATGACCATCGATGGCATGATAGCTGCTCACTCAACGTTAGTGGCATATTGTCGAATACCAGCCAGGATACTGATAGATGCTTTTAGCCTAATTGTTGTGATAAACTTATTAAATAGGTAAGTTTTCAAATCTATTTGAGAAGTTTCTTTGAATGCACTCTGCGACAGCAGAGAGCACCCCATTTTATGAAAAATGCAAGAAAAAAATTGCACTAATTTAAAAGTTAGCTTTTAGGTCGATTTTCTTCCAAAATGGCCGAATTTCAGCTCCCCCCAAAATTTCAACTGATGATTACTCCACGAAAACTGAAGCTAAAGAAGTCGTTTTGAGCTCGTTGGAATTGTTCTGAGTCCAAAATTGTGATACGATATTGAAAAAATAAAATTTAGACAGAAAAGAACAAAAATTTTGAAATTTTCGTTTTTTGCACCACGCTCGATTAGGCTTAACTTTTTGGCATCACCGAGCTTTCAAGAACTCATAACTTTGAACTGGTTCGACAAAATTGGTTCATTTTCTCAGTCCCCCAAGATTTGACGATGGTCTTACGATAGAAATAGCAAAATTTGGAAGTGTTAAGTTTTTTGGGCAAGTTATGGCCGTTCGCGCAATTCACCAGTCTCAATTAGACTCTTCATACTGACATCTTCACTCTATTAAGGTAATTTGCAGGTTCAGAATTTTCAGGTGGACTGCTCCCGATGGTAGTGTAAGACCGGGACAATCCGTGAGTCAACTGAAGCAAGCTTCGGTGTTAACTCGGGAAGTAAAAATCAGTTTAATATTGGTGCCAGGCTATGCCCAGCATGCCAGATATTAAGCTGACAAGAACAGATACTACACATGATCTTAGCCAAAAGGCCGAGAAGCGATAGCTAAACCTTTTCCTAATTTTGGTACATGCCTTGAACACAACAATGAAAAAACAGCTCGCATCATAAAAATTTATATTTATCCGACTGGGTTGAGAGCTATGTTGCTCCCGGACCAACTTATGAAAGGTCAAGGGGGAAAGTTGAAAAGAGGTAGCCATAATGACACTTCGCCCTAACAAAACTCCCCTGCTGGCTAGTAAATCTATCGTAAGAGTACAGTAGACTACGTTATAACCATCTGCGTTTGTGCCGTTACATACGACATGGGCTTAACGATGTAGACAAAGACAGAATCTGCGGTTCTGCCTTAGGCATTTGAGTAATTCCGCTTCCATTTATATCCTGACTAGCATATAACTATGTACATTACTTTTAAAACACTCGCCCTCGCGCGAGAGTAGAAATATGCTCTTATACCATGTAAAATTTTGCACGCTCACGTTATAATTTATGCAATTCAAACAAAATTTGAAAAATTGACAATTTTCAGAATTTTTTTGGCCCAATGAGTTTTATGGCCAAATCGGCTGGTCAAAACCTACGGAGCGTGTACAGGGTGTCTTAGATGACCATCTATGGCATGATAGCCGCTCACTCAACGTTAGTGGCATATGGTCGAATACCAGCCAGGATACTGATAGATGCTTTTAGCCTAATTGTTGTGATAAAATTATTAAATAGGTAAGTTTTCAAATCTATTTGATAAGTTTCTTTGAATGCACTCTGCGACAGCAGAGAGCACCCCATTTTATGAAAAATGCAAGAAAAAAATTGCACTAACTTAAAAGTTAGCTTTTAGGTCGATTTTCTTCCAAAATGGCCGAATTTCAGCTCCCCCCAAAATTTCAACTGATGATTACTCCACGAACACTGAAGCTAAAGAAGTCGTTTTGAGCTCGTTGGAATTGTTCTGAGTCCAAAATTGTGATACGATATTGAAAAAATAAAATTTAGACAGAAAATAACAAAAATTTTGAAATTTTCGTTTTTTGCACCACGCTCGATTAGGCTTAACTTTTTGGCATCACCGAGCTTTCAAGAACTCATAACTTTGAACTGGTTCGACGAAATTGATTCATTTTCTCAGTCCCCCAAGATTTGACGATGGTCTTACGATAGAAATAGCAAAATTTGGAAGTCTTAATTTTTTTGGGCAAGTTATGGCCGTTCGCGCAATTCACCAGTTTCAATTAGACTCTTCATACTGACATCTTCACTCTATTAAGGTAATTTGCAGGTTCAGAATTTTCAGGTGGACTGCTCCCGATGGTAGTGTAAGACCGGGACAATCCGTGAGTCAACTGAAGCAAGCTTCGGCGTTAACTCGGGAAGTAAAAATCAGTTTAATATTGGTGCCAGGCTATGCCCAGCATGCCAGATATTAAGCTGACAAGAACAGATACTACACATGATCTTAGCCAAAAGGCCGAGAAGCGATAGCTAAACCTTTTCCTAATTTTGGTACATGCCTTGAACACAACAATGAAAAAACAGCTCGCATCATAAAAATTTATATTTATCCGACTGGGTTGAGAGCTATGTTGCTCCCGGACCAACTTATGAAAGGTCAAGGGGGAAAGTTGAAAAGAGGTAGCCATAATGACACTTCGCCCTAACAAAACTCCCCTGCTGGCTAGTAAATCTATCGTAAGAGTACAGTAGACTACGTTATAACCATCTGCGTTTGTGCCGTTACATACGACATGGGCTTAACGATGTAGACAAAGACAGAATCTGCGGTTCTGCCTTAGGCATTTGAGTAATTCCGCTTCCATTTATATCCTGACTAGCATATAACTATGTACATTACTTTTAAAACACTCGCCCTCGCGCGAGAGTAGAAATATGCTCTTATACCATGTAAAATTTTGCACGCTCACGTTATAATTTATGCAATTCAAACAAAATTTGAAAAATTGACAATTTTCAGAATTTTTTTGGCCCAATGAGTTTTATGGCCAAATCGGCTGGTCAAAACCTACGGAGCGTGTACAGGGTGTCTTAGATGACCATCGATGGCATGATAGCTGCTCACTCAACGTTAGTGGCATATTGTCGAATACCAGCCAGGATACTGATAGATGCTTTTAGCCTAATTGTTGTGATAAACTTATTAAATAGGTAAGTTTTCAAATCTATTTGAGAAGTTTCTTTGAATGCACTCTGCGACAGCAGAGAGCACCCCATTTTATGAAAAATGCAAGAAAAAAATTGCACTAATTTAAAAGTTAGCTTTTAGGTCGATTTTCTTCCAAAATGGCCGAATTTCAGCTCCCCCCAAAATTTCAACTGATGATTACTCCACGAACACTGAAGCTAAAGAAGTCGTTTTGAGCTCGTTGGAATTGTTCTGAGTCCAAAATTGTGATACGATATTGAAAAAATAAAATTTAGACAGAAAATAACAAAAATTTTGAAATTTTCGTTTTTTGCACCACGCTCGATTAGGCTTAACTTTTTGGCATCACCGAGCTTTCAAGAACTCATAACTTTGAACTGGTTCGACGAAATTGATTCATTTTCTCAGTCCCCCAAGATTTGACGATGGTCTTACGATAGAAATAGCAAAATTTGGAAGTCTTAAGTTTTTTGGGCAAGTTATGGCCGTTCGCGCAATTCACCAGTCTCAATTAGACTCTTCATACTGACATCTTCACTCTATTAAGGTAATTTGCAGGTTCAGAATTTTCAGGTGGACTGCTCCCGATGGTAGTGTAAGACCGGGACAATCCGTGAGTCAACTGAAGCAAGCTTCGGTGTTAACTCGGGAAGTAAAAATCAGTTTAATATTGGTGCCAGGCTATGCCCAGCATGCCAGATATTAAGCTGACAAGAACAGATACTACACATGATCTTAGCCAAAAGGCCGAGAAGCGATAGCTAAACCTTTTCCTAATTTTGGTACATGCCTTGAACACAACAATGAAAAAACAGCTCGCATCATAAAAATTTATATTTATCCGACTGGGTTGAGAGCTATGTTGCTCCCGGACCAACTTATGAAAGGTCAAGGGGGAAAGTTGAAAAGAGGTAGCCATAATGACACTTCGCCCTAACAAAACTCCCCTGCTGGCTAGTAAATCTATCGTAAGAGTACAGTAGACTACGTTATAACCATCTGCGTTTGTGCCGTTACATACGACATGGGCTTAACGATGTAGACAAAGACAGAATCTGCGGTTCTGCCTTAGGCATTTGAGTAATTCCGCTTCCATTTATATCCTGACTAGCATATAACTATGTACATTACTTTTAAAACACTCGCCCTCGCGCGAGAGTAGAAATATGCTCTTATACCATGTAAAATTTTGCACGCTCACGTTATAATTTATGCAATTCAAACAAAATTTGAAAAATTGACAATTTTCAGAATTTTTTTGGCCCAATGAGTTTTATGGCCAAATCGGCTGGTCAAAACCTACGGAGCGTAGACAGGGTGTCTTAGATGACCATCGATGGCATGATAGCTGCTCACTCAACGTTAGTGGCATATGGTCGAATACCAGCCAGGATACTGATAGATGCTTTTAGCCTAATTGTTGTGATAAACTTATTAAATAGGTAAGTTTTCAAATCTATTTGATAAGTTTCTTTGAATGCACTCTGCGACAGCAGAGAGCACCCCATTTTATGAAAAATGCAAGAAAAAAATTGCACTAACTTAAAAGTTAGCTTTTAGGTCGATTTTCTTCAAAAATGGCCGAATTTCAGCTCCCCCCAAAATTTCAACTGATGATTACTCCACGAACACTGAAGCTAAAGAAGTCGTTTTGGGCTCGTTGGAATTGTTCTGAGTCCAAAATTGTGATACGATAATGAAAAAATAAAATTTAGACAGAAAATAACAAAAATTTTGAAATTTTCGTTTTTTGCACCACGCTCGATTAGGCTTAACTTTTTGGCATCACCGAGCTTTCAAGAACTCATAACTTTGAACTGGTTCGACGAAATTGATTCATTTTCTCAGTCCCCCAAGATTTGACGATGGTCTTACGATAGAAATAGCAAAATTTGGAAGTCTTAAGTTTTTTGGGCAAGTTATGGCCGTTCGCGCAATTCACCAGTCTCAATTAGACTCTTCATACTGACATCTTCACTCTATTAAGGTAATTTGCAGTTTCAGAATTTTCAGGTGGACTGCTCCCGATGGTAGTGTAAGACCGGGACAATCCGTGAGTCAACTGAAGCAAGCTTCGGTGTTAACTCGGGAAGTAAAAATCAGTTTAATATTGGTGCCAGGCTATGCCCAGCATTCCAGATATTCAGCTGACAAGAACAGATACTACACATTATCTTAGCCAAAAGGCCGAGAAGCGATAGCTAAACCTTTTCCTAATTTTGGTACATGCCTTGAACACAACAATGAAAAAACAGCTCGCATCATAAAAATTTATATTTATCCGACTGGGTTGAGAGCTATGTTGCTCCCGGACCAACTTATGAAAGGTCAAGGGGGAAAGTTGAAAAGAGGTAGCCATAATGACACTTCGCCCTAACAAAACTCCCCTGCTGGCTAGTAAATCTATCGTAAGAGTACAGTAGACTACGTTATAACCATCTGCGTTTGTGCCGTTACATACGACATGGGCTTAACGATGTAGACAAAGACAGAATCTGCGGTTCTGCCTTAGGCATTTGAGTAATTCCGCTTCCATTTATATCCTGACTAGCATATAACTATGTACATTACTTTTAAAACACTTGCCCTCGCGCGAGAGTAGAAATATGCTCTTATACCATGTAAAATTTTGCACGCTCACGTTATAATTTATGCAATTCAAACAAAATTTGAAAAATTGACAATTTTCAGAATTTTTTTGGCCCAATGAGTTTTATGGCCAAATCGGCTGGTCAAAACCTACGGAGCGTGTACAGGGTGTCTTAGATGACCATCTATGGCATGATAGCCGCTCACTCAACGTTAGTGGCATATGGTCGAATACCAGCCAGGATACTGATAGATGCTTTTAGCCTAATTGTTGTGATAAACTTATTAAATAGGTAAGTTTTCAAATCTATATGATAAGTTTCTTTGAATGCACTCTGCGACAGCAGAGAGCACCCCATTTTATGAAAAATGCAAGAAAAAAATTGCACTAACTTAAAAGTTAGCTTTTAGGTCGATTTTCTTCCAAAATGGCCGAATTTCAGCTCCCCCCAAAATTTCAACTGATGATTACTCCACGAACACTGAAGCTAAAGAAGTCGTTTTGAGCTCGTTGGAATTGTTCTGAGTCCAAAATTGTGATACGATATTGAAAAAATAAAATTTAGACAGAAAATAACAAAAATTTTGAAATTTTCGTTTTTTGCACCACGCTCGATTAGGCTTAACTTTTTGGCATCACCGAGCTTTCAAGAACTCATAACTTTGAACTGGTTCGACGAAATTGATTCATTTTCTCAGTCCCCCAAGATTTGACGATGGTCTTACGATAAAAATAGCAAAATTTGGAAGTCTTAAGTTTTTTGGGCAAGTTATGGCCGTTCGCGCAATTCACCAGTCTCAATTAGACTCTTCATACTGACATCTTCACTCTATTAAGGTAATTTGCAGTTTCAGAATTTTCAGGTGGACTGCTCCCGATGGTAGTGTAAGACCGGGACAATCCGTGAGTCAACTGAAGCAAGCTTCGGTGTTAACTCGGGAAGTAAAAATCAGTTTAATATTGGTGCCAGGCTATGCCCAGCATGCCAGATATTAAGCTGACAAGAACAGATACTACACATGATCTTAGCCAAAAGGCCGAGAAGCGATAGCTAAACCTTTTCCTAATTTTGGTACATGCCTTGAACACAACAATGAAAAAACAGCTCGCATCATAAAAATTTATATTTATCCGACTGGGTTGAGAGCTATGTTGCTCCCGGACCAACTTATGAAAGGTCAAGGGGGAAAGTTGAAAAGAGGTAGCCATAATGACACTTCGCCCTAACAAAACTCCCCTGCTGGCTAGTAAATCTATCGTAAGAGTACAGTAGACTACGTTATAACCATCTGCGTTTGTGCCGTTACATACGACATGGGCTTAACGATGTAGACAAAGACAGAATCTGCGGTTCTGCCTTAGGCATTTGAGTAATTCCGCTTCCATTTATATCCTGACTAGCATATAACTATGTACATTACTTTTAAAACACTCGCCCTCGCGCGAGAGTAGAAATATGCTCTTATACCATGTAAAATTTTGCACGCTCACGTTATAATTTATGCAATTCAAACAAAATTTGAAAAATTGACAATTTTCAGAATTTTTTTGGCCCAATGAGTTTTATGGCCAAATCGGCTGGTCAAAACCTACGGAGCGTGTACAGGGTGTCTTAGATGACCATCGATCGCATGATAGCTGCTCACTCAACGTTAGTGGCATATGGTCGAATACCAGCCAGGATACTGATAGATGCTTTTAGCCTAATTGTTGTGATAAACTTATTAAATAGGTAAGTTTTCAAATCTATTTGATAAGTTTCTTTGAATGCACTCTGCGACAGCAGAGAGCACCCCATTTTATGAAAAATGCAAGAAAAAAATTGCACTAACTTAAAAGTTAGCTTTTAGGTCGATTTTCTTCCAAAATGGCCGAATTTCAGCTCCCCCCAAAATTTCAACTGATGATTACTCCACGAACACTGAAGCTAAAGAAGTCGTTTTGGGCTCGTTGGAATTGTTCTGAGTCCAAAATTGTGATACGATATTGAAAAAATAAAATTTAGACAGAAAATAACAAAAATTTTGAAATTTTCGTTTTTTGCACCACGCTCGATTAGGCTTAACTTTTTGGCATCACCGAGCTTTCAAGAACTCATAACTTTGAACTGGTTCGACGAAATTGATTCATTTTCTCAGTCCCCCAAGATTTGACGATGGTCTTACGATAGAAATAGCAAAATTTGGAAGTCTTAAGTTTTTTGGGCAAGTTATGGCCGTTCGCGCAATTCACCAGTCTCAATTAGACTCTTCATACTGACATCTTCACTCTATTAAGGTAATTTGCAGGTTCAGAATTTTCAGGTGGACTGCTCCCGATGGTAGTGTAAGACCGGGACAATCCGTGAGTCAACTGAAGCAAGCTTCGGTGTTAACTCGGGAAGTAAAAATCAGTTTAATATTGGTGCCAGGCTATGCCCAGCATGCCAGATATTAAGCTGACAAGAACAGATACTACACATGATCTTAGCCAAAAGGCCGAGAAGCGATAGCTAAACCTTTTCCTAATTTTGGTACATGCCTTGAACACAACAATGAAAAAACAGCTCGCATCATAAAAATTTATATTTATCCGACTGGGTTGAGAGCTATGTTGCTCCCGGACCAACTTATGAAAGGTCAAGGGGGAAAGTTGAAAAGAGGTAGCCATAATGACACTTCGCCCTAACAAAACTCCCCTGCTGGCTAGTAAATCTATCGTAAGAGTACAGTAGACTACGTTATAACCATCTGCGTTTGTGCCGTTACATACGACATGGGCTTAACGATGTAGACAAAGACAGAATCTGCGGTTCTGCCTTAGGCATTTGAGTAATTCCGCTTCCATTTATATCCTGACTAGCATATAACTATGTACATTACTTTTAAAACACTCGCCCTCGCGCGAGAGTAGAAATATGCTCTTATACCATGTAAAATTTTGCACGCTCACGTTATAATTTATGCAATTCAAACAAAATTTGAAAAATTGACAATTTTCAGAATTTTTTTGGCCCAATGAGTTTTATGGCCAAATCGGCTGGTCAAAACCTACGGAGCGTGTACAGGGTGTCTTAGATGACCATCGATGGCATGATAGCTGCTCACTCAACGTTAGTGGCATATTGTCGAATACCAGCCAGGATACTGATAGATGCTTTTAGCCTAATTGTTGTGATAAACTTATTAAATAGGTAAGTTTTCAAATCTATTTGAGAAGTTTCTTTGAATGCACTCTGCGACAGCAGAGAGCACCCCATTTTATGAAAAATGCAAGAAAAAAATTGCACTAATTTAAAAGTTAGCTTTTAGGTCGATTTTCTTCCAAAATGGCCGAATTTCAGCTCCCCCCAAAATTTCAACTGATGATTACTCCACGAACACTGAAGCTAAAGAAGTCGTTTTGAGCTCGTTGGAATTGTTCTGAGTCCAAAATTGTGATACGATATTGAAAAAATAAAATTTAGACAGAAAATAACAAAAATTTTGAAATTTTCGTTTTTTGCACCACGCTCGATTAGGCTTAACTTTTTGGCATCACCGAGCTTTCAAGAACTCATAACTTTGAACTGGTTCGACGAAATTGATTCATTTTCTCAGTCCCCCAAGATTTGACGATGGTCTTACGATAGAAATAGCAAAATTTGGAAGTCTTAAGTTTTTTGGGCAAGTTATGGCCGTTCGCGCAATTCACCAGTCTCAATTAGACTCTTCATACTGACATCTTCACTCTATTAAGGTAATTTGCAGGTTCAGAATTTTCAGGTGGACTGCTCCCGATGGTAGTGTAAGACCGGGACAATCCGTGAGTCAACTGAAGCAAGCTTCGGTGTTAACTCGGGAAGTAAAAATCAGTTTAATATTGGTGCCAGGCTATGCCCAGCATGCCAGATATTAAGCTGACAAGAACAGATACTACACATGATCTTAGCCAAAAGGCCGAGAAGCGATAGCTAAACCTTTTCCTAATTTTGGTACATGCCTTGAACACAACAATGAAAAAACAGCTCGCATCATAAAAATTTATATTTATCCGACTGGGTTGAGAGCTATGTTGCTCCCGGACCAACTTATGAAAGGTCAAGGGGGAAAGTTGAAAAGAGGTAGCCATAATGACACTTCGCCCTAACAAAACTCCCCTGCTGGCTAGTAAATCTATCGTAAGAGTACAGTAGACTACGTTATAACCATCTGCGTTTGTGCCGTTACATACGACATGGGCTTAACGATGTAGACAAAGACAGAATCTGCGGTTCTGCCTTAGGCATTTGAGTAATTCCGCTTCCATTTATATCCTGACTAGCATATAACTATGTACATTACTTTTAAAACACTCGCCCTCGCGCGAGAGTAGAAATATGCTCTTATACCATGTAAAATTTTGCACGCTCACGTTATAATTTATGCAATTCAAACAAAATTTGAAAAATTGACAATTTTCAGAATTTTTTTGGCCCAATGAGTTTTATGGCCAAATCGGCTGGTCAAAACCTACGGAGCGTAGACAGGGTGTCTTAGATGACCATCGATGGCATGATAGCTGCTCACTCAACGTTAGTGGCATATGGTCGAATACCAGCCAGGATACTGATAGATGCTTTTAGCCTAATTGTTGTGATAAACTTATTAAATAGGTAAGTTTTCAAATCTATTTGATAAGTTTCTTTGAATGCACTCTGCGACAGCAGAGAGCACCCCATTTTATGAAAAATGCAAGAAAAAAATTGCACTAACTTAAAAGTTAGCTTTTAGGTCGATTTTCTTCAAAAATGGCCGAATTTCAGCTCCCCCCAAAATTTCAACTGATGATTACTCCACGAACACTGAAGCTAAAGAAGTCGTTTTGGGCTCGTTGGAATTGTTCTGAGTCCAAAATTGTGATACGATAATGAAAAAATAAAATTTAGACAGAAAATAACAAAAATTTTGAAATTTTCGTTTTTTGCACCACGCTCGATTAGGCTTAACTTTTTGGCATCACCGAGCTTTCAAGAACTCATAACTTTGAACTGGTTCGACGAAATTGATTCATTTTCTCAGTCCCCCAAGATTTGACGATGGTCTTACGATAGAAATAGCAAAATTTGGAAGTCTTAAGTTTTTTGGGCAAGTTATGGCCGTTCGCGCAATTCACCAGTCTCAATTAGACTCTTCATACTGACATCTTCACTCTATTAAGGTAATTTGCAGTTTCAGAATTTTCAGGTGGACTGCTCCCGATGGTAGTGTAAGACCGGGACAATCCGTGAGTCAACTGAAGCAAGCTTCGGTGTTAACTCGGGAAGTAAAAATCAGTTTAATATTGGTGCCAGGCTATGCCCAGCATTCCAGATATTCAGCTGACAAGAACAGATACTACACATTATCTTAGCCAAAAGGCCGAGAAGCGATAGCTAAACCTTTTCCTAATTTTGGTACATGCCTTGAACACAACAATGAAAAAACAGCTCGCATCATAAAAATTTATATTTATCCGACTGGGTTGAGAGCTATGTTGCTCCCGGACCAACTTATGAAAGGTCAAGGGGGAAAGTTGAAAAGAGGTAGCCATAATGACACTTCGCCCTAACAAAACTCCCCTGCTGGCTAGTAAATCTATCGTAAGAGTACAGTAGACTACGTTATAACCATCTGCGTTTGTGCCGTTACATACGACATGGGCTTAACGATGTAGACAAAGACAGAATCTGCGGTTCTGCCTTAGGCATTTGAGTAATTCCGCTTCCATTTATATCCTGACTAGCATATAACTATGTACATTACTTTTAAAACACTTGCCCTCGCGCGAGAGTAGAAATATGCTCTTATACCATGTAAAATTTTGCACGCTCACGTTATAATTTATGCAATTCAAACAAAATTTGAAAAATTGACAATTTTCAGAATTTTTTTGGCCCAATGAGTTTTATGGCCAAATCGGCTGGTCAAAACCTACGGAGCGTGTACAGGGTGTCTTAGATGACCATCTATGGCATGATAGCCGCTCACTCAACGTTAGTGGCATATGGTCGAATACCAGCCAGGATACTGATAGATGCTTTTAGCCTAATTGTTGTGATAAACTTATTAAATAGGTAAGTTTTCAAATCTATTTGATAAGTTTCTTTGAATGCACTCTGCGACAGCAGAGAGCACCCCATTTTATGAAAAATGCAAGAAAAAAATTGCACTAACTTAAAAGTTAGCTTTTAGGTCGATTTTCTTCCAAAATGGCCGAATTTCAGCTCCCCCCAAAATTTCAACTGATGATTACTCCACGAACACTGAAGCTAAAGAAGTCGTTTTGAGCTCGTTGGAATTGTTCTGAGTCCAAAATTGTGATACGATATTGAAAAAATAAAATTTAGACAGAAAATAACAAAAATTTTGAAATTTTCGTTTTTTGCACCACGCTCGATTAGGCTTAACTTTTTGGCATCACCGAGCTTTCAAGAACTCATAACTTTGAACTGGTTCGACGAAATTGATTCATTTTCTCAGTCCCCCAAGATTTGACGATGGTCTTACGATAAAAATAGCAAAATTTGGAAGTCTTAAGTTTTTTGGGCAAGTTATGGCCGTTCGCGCAATTCACCAGTCTCAATTAGACTCTTCATACTGACATCTTCACTCTATTAAGGTAATTTGCAGTTTCAGAATTTTCAGGTGGACTGCTCCCGATGGTAGTGTAAGACCGGGACAATCCGTGAGTCAACTGAAGCAAGCTTCGGTGTTAACTCGGGAAGTAAAAATCAGTTTAATATTGGTGCCAGGCTATGCCCAGCATGCCAGATATTAAGCTGACAAGAACAGATACTACACATGATCTTAGCCAAAAGGCCGAGAAGCGATAGCTAAACCTTTTCCTAATTTTGGTACATGCCTTGAACACAACAATGAAAAAACAGCTCGCATCATAAAAATTTATATTTATCCGACTGGGTTGAGAGCTATGTTGCTCCCGGACCAACTTATGAAAGGTCAAGGGGGAAAGTTGAAAAGAGGTAGCCATAATGACACTTCGCCCTAACAAAACTCCCCTGCTGGCTAGTAAATCTATCGTAAGAGTACAGTAGACTACGTTATAACCATCTGCGTTTGTGCCGTTACATACGACATGGGCTTAACGATGTAGACAAAGACAGAATCTGCGGTTCTGCCTTAGGCATTTGAGTAATTCCGCTTCCATTTATATCCTGACTAGCATATAACTATGTACATTACTTTTAAAACACTCGCCCTCGCGCGAGAGTAGAAATATGCTCTTATACCATGTAAAATTTTGCACGCTCACGTTATAATTTATGCAATTCAAACAAAATTTGAAAAATTGACAATTTTCAGAATTTTTTTGGCCCAATGAGTTTTATGGCCAAATCGGCTGGTCAAAACCTACGGAGCGTGTACAGGGTGTCTTAGATGACCATCGATCGCATGATAGCTGCTCACTCAACGTTAGTGGCATATGGTCGAATACCAGCCAGGATACTGATAGATGCTTTTAGCCTAATTGTTGTGATAAACTTATTAAATAGGTAAGTTTTCAAATCTATTTGATAAGTTTCTTTGAATGCACTCTGCGACAGCAGAGAGCACCCCATTTTATGAAAAATGCAAGAAAAAAATTGCACTAACTTAAAAGTTAGCTTTTAGGTCGATTTTCTTCCAAAATGGCCGAATTTCAGCTCCCCCCAAAATTTCAACTGATGATTACTCCACGAACACTGAAGCTAAAGAAGTCGTTTTGGGCTCGTTGGAATTGTTCTGAGTCCAAAATTGTGATACGATATTGAAAAAATAAAATTTAGACAGAAAATAACAAAAATTTTGAAATTTTCGTTTTTTGCACCACGCTCGATTAGGCTTAACTTTTTGGCATCACCGAGCTTTCAAGAACTCATAACTTTGAACTGGTTCGACGAAATTGATTCATTTTCTCAGTCCCCCAAGATTTGACGATGGTCTTACGATAGAAATAGCAAAATTTGGAAGTCTTAAGTTTTTTGGGCAAGTTATGGCCGTTCGCGCAATTCACCAGTCTCAATTAGACTCTTCATACTGACATCTTCACTCTATTAAGGTAATTTGCAGTTTCAGAATTTTCAGGTGGACTGCTCCCGATGGTAGTGTAAGACCGGGACAATCCGTGAGTCAACTGAAGCAAGCTTCGGTGTTAACTCGGGAAGTAAAAATCAGTTTAATATTGGTGCCAGGCTATGCCCAGCATTCCAGATATTCAGCTGACAAGAACAGATACTACACATTATCTTAGCCAAAAGGCCGAGAAGCGATAGCTAAACCTTTTCCTAATTTTGGTACATGCCTTGAACACAACAATGAAAAAACAGCTCGCATCATAAAAATTTATATTTATCCGACTGGGTTGAGAGCTATGTTGCTCCCGGACCAACTTATGAAAGGTCAAGGGGGAAAGTTGAAAAGAGGTAGCCATAATGACACTTCGCCCTAACAAAACTCCCCTGCTGGCTAGTAAATCTATCGTAAGAGTACAGTAGACTACGTTATAACCATCTGCGTTTGTGCCGTTACATACGACATGGGCTTAACGATGTAGACAAAGACAGAATCTGCGGTTCTGCCTTAGGCATTTGAGTAATTCCGCTTCCATTTATATCCTGACTAGCATATAACTATGTACATTACTTTTAAAACACTCGCCCTCGCGCGAGAGTAGAAATATGCTCTTATACCATGTAAAATTTTGCACGCTCACGTTATAATTTATGCAATTCAAACAAAATTTGAAAAATTGACAATTTTCAGAATTTTTTTGGCCCAATGAGTTTTATGGCCAAGTCGGCTGGTCAAAACCTACGGAGCGTGTACAGGGTGTCTTAGATGACCATCTATGGCATGATAGCCGCTCACTCAACGTTAGTGGCATATGGTCGAATACCAGCCAGGATACTGATAGATGCTTTTAGCCTAATTGTTGTGATAAACTTATTAAATAGGTAAGTTTTCAAATCTATTTGATAAGTTTCTTTGAATGCACTCTGCGACAGCAGAGAGCACCCCATTTTATGAAAAATGCAAGAAAAAAATTGCACTAACTTAAAAGTTAGCTTTTAGGTCGATTTTCTTCCAAAATGGCCGAATTTCAGCTCCCCCCAAAATTTCAACTGATGATTACTCCACGAACACTGAAGCTAAAGAAGTCGTTTTGGGCTCGTTGGAATTGTTCTGAGTCCAAAATTGTGATACGATATTGAAAAAATAAAATTTAGACAGAAAATAACAAAAATTTTGAAATTTTCGTTTTTTGCACCACGCTCGATTAGGCTTAACTTTTTGGCATCACCGAGCTTTCAAGAACTCATAACTTTGAACTGGTTCGACGAAATTGATTCATTTTCTCAGTCCCCCAAGATTTGACGATGGTCTTACGATATAAATAGCAAAATTTGGAAGTCTTAAGTTTTTTGGGCAAGTTATGGCCGTTCGCGCAATTCACCAGTCTCAATTAGACTCTTCATACTGACATCTTCACTCTATTAAGGTAATTTGCAGTTTCAGAATTTTCAGGTGGACTGCTCCCGATGGTAGTGTAAGACCGGGACAATCCGTGAGTCAACTGAAGCAAGCTTCGGTGTTAACTCGGGAAGTAAAAATCAGTTTAATATTGGTGCCAGGCTATGCCCAGCATTCCAGATATTCAGCTGACAAGAACAGATACTACACATTATCTTAGCCAAAAGGCCGAGAAGCGATAGCTAAACCTTTTCCTAATTTTGGTACATGCCTTGAACACAACAATGAAAAAACAGCTCGCATCATAAAAATTTATATTTATCCGACTGGGTTGAGAGCTATGTTGCTCCCGGACCAACTTATGAAAGGTCAAGGGGGAAAGTTGAAAAGAGGTAGCCATAATGACACTTCGCCCTAACAAAACTCCCCTGCTGGCTAGTAAATCTATCGTAAGAGTACAGTAGACTACGTTATAACCATCTGCGTTTGTGCCGTTACATACGACATGGGCTTAACGATGTAGACAAAGACAGAATCTGCGGTTCTGCCTTAGGCATTTGAGTAATTCCGCTTCCATTTATATCCTGACTAGCATATAACTATGTACATTACTTTTAAAACACTCGCCCTCGCGCGAGAGTAGAAATATGCTCTTATACCATGTAAAATTTTGCACGCTCACGTTATAATTTATGCAATTCAAACAAAATTTGAAAAATTGACAATTTTCAGAATTTTTTTGGCCCAATGAGTTTTATGGCCAAGTCGGCTGGTCAAAACCTACGGAGCGTGTACAGGGTGTCTTAGATGACCATCTATGGCATGATAGCCGCTCACTCAACGTTAGTGGCATATGGTCGAATACCAGCCAGGATACTGATAGATGCTTTTAGCCTAATTGTTGTGATAAACTTATTAAATAGGTAAGTTTTCAAATCTATTTGATAAGTTTCTTTGAATGCACTCTGCGACAGCAGAGAGCACCCCATTTTATGAAAAATGCAAGAAAAAAATTGCACTAACTTAAAAGTTAGCTTTTAGGTCGATTTTCTTCCAAAATGGCCGAATTTCAGCTCCCCCCAAAATTTCAACTGATGATTACTCCACGAACACTGAAGCTAAAGAAGTCGTTTTGGGCTCGTTGGAATTGTTCTGAGTCCAAAATTGTGATACGATATTGAAAAAATAAAATTTAGACAGAAAATAACAAAAATTTTGAAATTTTCGTTTTTTGCACCACGCTCGATTAGGCTTAACTTTTTGGCATCACCGAGCTTTCAAGAACTCATAACTTTGAACTGGTTCGACGAAATTGATTCATTTTCTCAGTCCCCCAAGATTTGACGATGGTCTTACGATAGAAATAGCAAAATTTGGAAGTCTTAAGTTTTTTGGGCAAGTTATGGCCGTTCGCGCAATTCACCAGTCTCAATTAGACTCTTCATACTGACATCTTCACTCTATTAAGGTAATTTGCAGTTTCAGAATTTTCAGGTGGACTGCTCCCGATGGTAGTGTAAGACCGGGACAATCCGTGAGTCAACTGAAGCAAGCTTCGGTGTTAACTCGGGAAGTAAAAATCAGTTTAATATTGGTGCCAGGCTATGCCCAGCATTCCATATATTCAGCTGACAAGAACAGATACTACACATTATCTTAGCCAAAAGGCCGAGAAGCGATAGCTAAACCTTTTCCTAATTTTGGTACATGCCTTGAACACAACAATGAAAAAACAGCTCGCATCATAAAAATTTATATTTATCCGACTGGGTTGAGAGCTATGTTGCTCCCGGACCAACTTATGAAAGGTCAAGGGGGAAAGTTGAAAAGAGGTAGCCATAATGACACTTCGCCCTAACAAAACTCCCCTGCTGGCTAGTAAATCTATCGTAAGAGTACAGTAGACTACGTTATAACCATCTGCGTTTGTGCCGTTACATACGACATGGGCTTAACGATGTAGACAAAGACAGAATCTGCGGTTCTGCCTTAGGCATTTGAGTAATTCCGCTTCCATTTATATCCTGACTAGCATATAACTATGTACATTACTTTTAAAACACTCGCCCTCGCGCGAGAGTAGAAATATGCTCTTATACCATGTAAAATTTTGCACGCTCACGTTATAATTTATGCAATTCAAACAAAATTTGAAAAATTGACAATTTTCAGAATTTTTTTGGCCCAATGAGTTTTATGGCCAAATCGGCTGGTCAAAACCTACCGAGCGTGTACAGGGTGTCTTAGATGACCATCTATGGCATGATAGCCGCTCACTCAACGTTAGTGGCATATGGTCGAATACCAGCCAGGATACTGATAGATGCTTTTAGCCTAATTGTTGTGATAAACTTATTAAATAGGTAAGTTTTCAAATCTATTTGATAAGTTTCTTTGAATGCACTCTGCGACAGCAGAGAGCACCCCATTTTATGAAAAATGCAAGAAAAAAATTGCACTAACTTAAAAGTTAGCTTTTAGGTCGATTTTCTTCCAAAATGGCCGAATTTCAGCTCCCCCCAAAATTTCAACTGATGATTACTCCACGAACACTGAAGCTAAAGAAGTCGTTTTGAGCTCGTTGGAGTTTTTCTGAGTCCAAAATTGTGATACGATATTGAAAAAAATAAAATTTAGACAGAAAATAACAAAAATTTTGAAATTTTCGTTTTTTGCACCACGCTCGATTAGGCTTAACTTTTTGGCATCACCGAGCTTTCAAGAACTCATAACTTTGAACTGGTTCGACGAAATTGATTCATTTTCTCAGTCCCCCAAGATTTGACGATGGTCTTACGATAGAAATAGCAAAATTTGGAAGTCTTAAGTTTTTTGGGCAAGTTATGGCCGTTCGCGCAATTCACCAGTCTCAATTAGACTCTTCATACTGACATCTTCACTCTATTAAGGTAATTTGCAGTTTCAGAATTTTCAGGTGGACTGCTCCCGATGGTAGTGTAAGACCGGGACAATCCGTGAGTCAACTGAAGCAAGCTTCGGTGTTAACTCGGGAAGTAAAAATCAGTTTAATATTGGTGCCAGGCTATGCCCAGCATGCCAGATATTAAGCTGACAAGAACAGATACTACACATGATCTTAGCCAAAAGGCCGAGAAGCGATAGCTAAACCTTTTCCTAATTTTGGTACATGCCTTGAACACAACAATGAAAAAACAGCTCGCATCATAAAAATTTATATTTATCCGACTGGGTTGAGAGCTATGTTGCTCCCGGACCAACTTATGAAAGGTCAAGGGGGAAAGTTGAAAAGAGGTAGCCATAATGACACTTCGCCCTAACAAAACTCCCCTGCTGGCTAGTAAATCTATCGTAAGAGTACAGTAGACTACGTTATAACCATCTGCGTTTGTGCCGTTACATACGACATGGGCTTAACGATGTAGACAAAGACAGAATCTGCGGTTCTGCCTTAGGCATTTGAGTAATTCCGCTTCCATTTATATCCTGACTAGCATATAACTATGTACATTACTTTTAAAACACTCGCCCTCGCGCGAGAGTAGAAATATGCTCTTATACCATGTAAAATTTTGCACGCTCACGTTATAATTTATGCAATTCAAACAAAATTTGAAAAATTGACAATTTTCAGAATTTTTTTGGCCCAATGAGTTTTATGGCCAAATCGGCTGGTCAAAACCTACGGAGCGTGTACAGGGTGTCTTAGATGACCATCGATCGCATGATAGCTGCTCACTCAACGTTAGTGGCATATGGTCGAATACCAGCCAGGATACTGATAGATGCTTTTAGCCTAATTGTTGTGATAAACTTATTAAATAGGTAAGTTTTCAAATCTATTTGATAAGTTTCTTTGAATGCACTCTGCGACAGCAGAGAGCACCCCATTTTTTGAAAAATGCAAGAAAAAAATTGCACTAACTTAAAAGTTAGCTTTTAGGTCGATTTTCTTCCAAAATGGCCGAATTTCAGCTCCCCCCAAAATTTCAACTGATGATTACTCCACGAACACTGAAGCTAAAGAAGTCGTTTTGGGCTCGTTGGAATTGTTCTGAGTCCAAAATTGTGATACGATATTGAAAAAATAAAATTTAGACAGAAAATAACAAAAATTTTGAAATTTTCGTTTTTTGCACCACGCTCGATTAGGCTTAACTTTTTGGCATCACCGAGCTTTCAAGAACTCATAACTTTGAACTGGTTCGACGAAATTGATTCATTTTCTCAGTCCCCCAAGATTTGACGATGGTCTTACGATAGAAATAGCAAAATTTGGAAGTCTTAAGTTTTTTGGGCAAGTTATGGCCGTTCGCGCAATTCACCAGTCTCAATTAGACTCTTCATACTGACATCTTCACTCTATTAAGGTAATTTGCAGTTTCAGAATTTTCAGGTGGACTGCTCCCGATGGTAGTGTAAGACCGGGACAATCCGTGAGTCAACTGAAGCAAGCTTCGGTGTTAACTCGGGAAGTAAAAATCAGTTTAATATTGGTGCCAGGCTATGCCCAGCATTCCAGATATTCAGCTGACAAGAACAGATACTACACATTATCTTAGCCAAAAGGCCGAGAAGCGATAGCTAAACCTT
The DNA here is from genome assembly GCF_963678635.1 of Symsagittifera roscoffensis. Lineage (NCBI taxonomy): Eukaryota > Metazoa > Xenacoelomorpha > Acoela > Convolutidae > Symsagittifera > Symsagittifera roscoffensis. Next base: position 32,521,859 of record NC_087067.1, on the reverse strand, counting down.
TTCCTAATTTTGGTACATGCCTTGAACACAACAATGAAAAAACAGCTCGCATCATAAAAATTTATATTTATCCGACTGGGTTGAGAGCTATGTTGCTCCCGGACCAACTTATGAAAGGTCAAGGGGGAAAGTTGAAAAGAGGTAGCCATAATGACACTTCGCCCTAACAAAACTCCCCTGCTGGCTAGTAAATCTATCGTAAGAGTACAGTAGACTACGTTATAACCATCTGCGTTTGTGCCGTTACATACGACATGGGCTTAACGATGTAGACAAAGACAGAATCTGCGGTTCTGCCTTAGGCATTTGAGTAATTCCGCTTCCATTTATATCCTGACTAGCATATAACTATGTACATTACTTTTAAAACACTCGCCCTCGCGCGAGAGTAGAAATATGCTCTTATACCATGTAAAATTTTGCACGCTCACGTTATAATTTATGCAATTCAAACAAAATTTGAAAAATTGACAATTTTCAGAATTTTTTTGGCCCAATGAGTTTTATGGCCAAATCGGCTGGTCAAAACCTACGGAGCGTGTACAGGGTGTCTTAGATGACCATCTATGGCATGATAGCCGCTCACTCAACGTTAGTGGCATATGGTCGAATACCAGCCAGGATACTGATAGATGCTTTTAGCCTAATTGTTGTGATAAACTTATTAAATAGGTAAGTTTTCAAATCTACTTGATAAGTTTCTTTGAATGCACTCTGCGACAGCAGAGAGCACCCCATTTTATGAAAAATGCAAGAAAAAAATTGCACTAACTTAAAAGTTAGCTTTTAGGTCGATTTTCTTCCAAAATGGCCGAATTTCAGCTCCCCCCAAAATTTCAACTGATGATTACTCCACGAACACTGAAGCTAAAGAAGTCGTTTTGAGCTCGTTGGAATTGTTCTGAGTCCAAAATTGTGATACGATATTGAAAAAATAAAATTTAGACAGAAAATAACAAAAATTTTGAAATTTTCGTTTTTTGCACCACGCTCGATTAGGCTTAACTTTTTGGCATCACCGAGCTTTCAAGAACTCATAACTTTGAACTGGTTCGACGAAATTGATTCATTTTCTCAGTCCCCCAAGATTTGACGATGGTCTTACGATAGAAATAGCAAAATTTGGAAGTCTTAAGTTTTTTGGGCAAGTTATGGCCGTTCGCGCAATTCACCAGTCTCAATTAGACTCTTCATACTGACATCTTCACTCTATTAAGGTAATTTGCAGTTTCAGAATTTTCAGGTGGACTGCTCCCGATGGTAGTGTAAGACCGGGACAATCCGTGAGTCAACTGAAGCAAGCTTCGGTGTTAACTCGGGAAGTAAAAATCAGTTTAATATTGGTGCCAGGCTATGCCCAGCATTCCAGATATTCAGCTGACAAGAACAGATACTACACATTATCTTAGCCAAAAGACCGAGAAGCGATAGCTAAACCTTTTCCTAATTTTGGTACATGCCTTGAACACAACAATGAAAAAACAGCTCGCATCATAAAAATTTATATTTATCCGACTGGGTTGAGAGCTATGTTGCTCCCGGACCAACTTATGAAAGGTCAAGGGGGAAAGTTGAAAAGAGGTAGCCATAATGACACTTCGCCCTAACAAAACTCCCCTGCTGGCTAGTAAATCTATCGTAAGAGTACAGTAGACTACGTTATAACCATCTGCGTTTGTGCCGTTACATACGACATGGGCTTAACGATGTAGACAAAGACAGAATCTGCGGTTCTGCCTTAGGCATTTGAGTAATTCCGCTTCCATTTATATCCTGACTAGCATATAACTATGTACATTACTTTTAAAACACTCGCCCTCGCGCGAGAGTAGAAATATGCTCTTATACCATGTAAAATTTTGCACGCTCACGTTATAATTTATGCAATTCAAACAAAATTTGAAAAATTGACAATTTTCAGAATTTTTTTGGCCCAATGAGTTTTATGGCCAAATCGGCTGGTCAAAACCTACGGAGCGTGTACAGGGTGTCTTAGATGACCATCTATGGCATGATAGCCGCTCACTCAACGTTAGTGGCATATGGTCGAATACCAGCCAGGATACTGATAGATGCTTTTAGCCTAATTGTTGTGATAAACTTATTAAATAGGTAAGTTTTCAAATCTATTTGATAAGTTTCTTTGAATGCACTCTGCGACAGCAGAGAGCACCCCATTTTATGAAAAATGCAAGAAAAAAATTGCACTAACTTAAAAGTTAGCTTTTAGGTCGATTTTCTTCCAAAATGGCCGAATTTCAGCTCCCCCCAAAATTTCAACTGATGATTACTCCACGAACACTGAAGCTAAAGAAGTCGTTTTGAGCTCGTTGGAATTGTTCTGAGTCCAAAATTGTGATACGATATTGAAAAAATAAAATTTAGACAGAAAATAACAAAAATTTTGAAATTTTCGTTTTTTGCACCACGCTCGATTAGGCTTAACTTTTTGGCATCACCGAGCTTTCAAGAACTCATAACTTTGAACTGGTTCGACGAAATTGATTCATTTTCTCAGTCCCCCAAGATTTGACGATGGTCTTACGATAGAAATAGCAAAATTTGGAAGTCTTAAGTTTTTTGGGCAAGTTATGGCCGTTCGCGCAATTCACCAGTCTCAATTAGACTCTTCATACTGACATCTTCACTCTATTAAGGTAATTTGCAGTTTCAGAATTTTCAGGTGGACTGCTCCCGATGGTAGTGTAAGACCGGGACAATCCGTGAGTCAACTGAAGCAAGCTTCGGTGTTAACTCGGGAAGTAAAAATCAGTTTAAATAATATTGGTGCCAGGCTATGCCCAGCATGCCAGATATTAAGCTGACAAGAACAGATACTACACATGATCTTAGCCAAAAGGCCGAGAAGCGATAGCTAAACCTTTTCCTAATTTTGGTACATGCCTTGAACACAACAATGAAAAAACAGCTCGCATCATAAAAATTTATATTTATCCGACTGGGTTGAGAGCTATGTTGCTCCCGGACCAACTTATGAAAGGTCAAGGGGGAAAGTTGAAAAGAGGTAGCCATAATGACACTTCGCCCTAACAAAACTCCCCTGCTGGCTAGTAAATCTATCGTAAGAGTACAGTAGACTACGTTATAACCATCTGCGTTTGTGCCGTTACATACGACATGGGCTTAACGATGTAGACAAAGACAGAATCTGCGGTTCTGCCTTAGGCATTTGAGTAATTCCGCTTCCATTTATATCCTGACTAGCATATAACTATGTACATTACTTTTAAAACACTCGCCCTCGCGCGAGAGTAGAAATCTGCTCTTATACCATGTAAAATTTTGCACGCTCACGTTATAATTTATGCAATTCAAACAAAATTTGAAAAATTGACAATTTTCAGAATTTTTTTGGCCCAATGAGTTTTATGGCCAAATCGGCTGGTCAAAACCTACGGAGCGTGTACAGGGTGTCTTAGATGACCATCTATGGCATGATAGCCGCTCACTCAACGTTAGTGGCATATGGTCGAATACCAGCCAGGATACTGATAGATGCTTTTAGCCTAATTGTTGTGATAAACTTATTAAATAGGTAAGTTTTCAAATCTATTTGATAAGTTTCTTTGAATGCACTCTGCGACAGCAGAGAGCACCCCATTTTATGAAAAATGCAAGAAAAAAATTGCACTAACTTAAAAGTTAGCTTTTAGGTCGATTTTCTTCCAAAATGGCCGAATTTCAGCTCCCCCCAAAATTTCAACTGATGATTACTCCACGAACACTGAAGCTAAAGAAGTCGTTTTGAGCTCGTTGGAATTGTTCTGAGTCCAAAATTGTGATACGATATTGAAAAAATAAAATTTAGACAGAAAATAACAAAAATTTTGAAATTTTCGTTTTTTGCACCACGCTCGATTAGGCTTAACTTTTTGGCATCACCGAGCTTTCAAGAACTCATAACTTTGAACTGGTTCGACGAAATTGATTCATTTTCTCAGTCCCCCAAGATTTGACGATGGTCTTACGATAGAAATAGCAAAATTTGGAAGTCTTAATTTTTTTGGGCAAGTTATGGCCGTTCGCGCAATTCACCAGTCTCAATTAGACTCTTCATACTGACATCTTCACTCTATTAAGGTAATATGCAGGTTCAGAATTTTCAGGTGGACTGCTCCCGATGGTAGTGTAAGACCGGGACAATCCGTGAGTCAACTGAAGCAAGCTTCGGTGTTAACTCGGGAAGTAAAAATCAGTTTAATATTGGTGCCAGGCTATGCCCAGCATGCCAGATATTAAGCTGACAAGAACAGATACTACACATGATCTTAGCCAAAAGGCCGAGAAGCGATAGCTAAACCTTTTCCTAATTTTGGTACATGCCTTGAACACAACAATGAAAAAACAGCTCGCATCATAAAAATTTATATTTATCCGACTGGGTTGAGAGCTATGTTGCTCCCGGACCAACTTATGAAAGGTCAAGGGGGAAAGTTGAAAAGAGGTAGCCATAATGACACTTCGCCCTAACAAAACTCCCCTGCTGGCTAGTAAATCTATCGTAAGAGTACAGTAGACTACGTTATAACCATCTGCGTTTGTGCCGTTACATACGACATGGGCTTAACGATGTAGACAAAGACAGAATCTGCGGTTCTGCCTTAGGCATTTGAGTAATTCCGCTTCCATTTATATCCTGACTAGCATATAACTATGTACATTACTTTTAAAACACTCGCCCTCGCGCGAGAGTAGAAATATGCTCTTATACCATGTAAAATTTTGCACGCTCACGTTATAATTTATGCAATTCAAACAAAATTTGAAAAATTGACAATTTTCAGAATTTTTTTGGCCCAATGAGTTTTATGGCCAAATCGGCTGGTCAAAACCTACGGAGCGTGTACAGGGTGTCTTAGATGACCATCTATGGCATGATAGCCGCTCACTCAACGTTAGTGGCATATGGTCGAATACCAGCCAGGATACTGATAGATGCTTTTAGCCTAATTGTTGTGATAAACTTATTAAATAGGTAAGTTTTCAAATCTATTTGATAAGTTTCTTTGAATGCACTCTGCGACAGCAGAGAGCACCCCATTTTATGAAAAATGCAAGAAAAAAATTGCACTAACTTAAAAGTTAGCTTTTAGGTCGATTTTCTTCCAAAATGGCCGAATTTCAGCTCCCCCCAAAATTTCAACTGATGATTACTCCACGAACACTGAAGCTAAAGAAGTCGTTTTGAGCTCGTTGGAATTGTTCTGAGTCCAAAATTGTGATACGATATTGAAAAAATAAAATTTAGACAGAAAATAACAAAAATTTTGAAATTTTCGTTTTTTGCACCACGCTCGATTAGGCTTAACTTTTTGGCATCACCGAGCTTTCAAGAACTCATAACTTTGAACTGGTTCGACGAAATTGATTCATTTTCTCAGTCCCCCAAGATTTGACGATGGTCTTACGATAGAAATAGCAAAATTTGGAAGTCTTAATTTTTTTGGGCAAGTTATGGCCGTTCGCGCAATTCACCAGTCTCAATTAGACTCTTCATACTGACATCTTCACTCTATTAAGGTAATTTGCAGGTTCAGAATTTTCAGGTGGACTGCTCCCGATGGTAGTGAAAGACCGGGACAATCCGTGAGTCAACTGAAGCAAGCTTCGGTGTTAACTCGGGAAGTAAAAATCAGTTTAATATTGGTGCCAGGCTATGCCCAGCATGCCAGATATTAAGCTGACAAGAACAGATACTACACATGATCTTAGCCAAAAGGCCGAGAAGCGATAGCTAAACCTTTTCCTAATTTTGGTACATGCCTTGAACACAACAATGAAAAAACAGCTCGCATCATAAAAATTTATATTTATCCGACTGGGTTGAGAGCTATGTTGCTCCCGGACCAACTTATGAAAGGTCAAGGGGGAAAGTTGAAAAGAGGTAGCCATAATGACACTTCGCCCTAACAAAACTCCCCTGCTGGCTAGTAAATCTATCGTAAGAGTACAGTAGACTACGTTATAACCATCTGCGTTTGTGCCGTTACATACGACATGGGCTTAACGATGTAGACAAAGACAGAATCTGCGGTTCTGCCTTAGGCATTTGAGTAATTCCGCTTCCATTTATATCCTGACTAGCATATAACTATGTACATTACTTTTAAAACACTCGCCCTCGCGCGAGAGTAGAAATATGCTCTTATACCATGTAAAATTTTGCACGCTCACGTTATAATTTATGCAATTCAAACAAAATTTGAAAAATTGACAATTTTCAGAATTTTTTTGGCCCAATGAGTTTTATGGCCAAATCGGCTGGTCAAAACCTACGGAGCGTGTACAGGGTGTCTTAGATGACCATCGATGGCATGATAGCTGCTCACTCAACGTTAGTGGCATATTGTCGAATACCAGCCAGGATACTGATAGATGCTTTTAGCCTAATTGTTGTGATAAACTTATTAAATAGGTAAGTTTTCAAATCTATTTGAGAAGTTTCTTTGAATGCACTCTGCGACAGCAGAGAGCACCCCATTTTATGAAAAATGCAAGAAAAAAATTGCACTAATTTAAAAGTTAGCTTTTAGGTCGATTTTCTTCCAAAATGGCCGAATTTCAGCTCCCCCCAAAATTTCAACTGATGATTACTCCACGAACACTGAAGCTAAAGAAGTCGTTTTGAGCTTGTTGGAATTGTTCTGAGTCCAAAATTGTGATACGATATTGAAAAAATAAAATTTAGACAGAAAATAACAAAAATTTTGAAATTTTCGTTTTTTGCACCACGCTCGATTAGGCTTAACTTTTGGCATCACCGAGCTTTCAAGAACTCATAACTTTGAACTGGTTCGACGAAATTGATTCATTTTCTCAGTCCCCCAAGATTTGACGATGGTCTTACGATAGAAATAGCAAAATTTGGAAGTCTTAAGTTTTTTGGGCAAGTTATGGCCGTTCGCGCAATTCACCAGTCTCAATTAGACTCTTCATACTGACATCTTCACTCTATTAAGGTAATTTGCAGGTTCAGAATTTTCAGGTGGACTGCTCCCGATGGTAGTGTAAGACCGGGGACAATCCGTGAGTCAACTGAAGCAAGCTTCGGTGTTAACTCGGGAAGTAAAAATCAGTTTAATATTGGTGCCAGGCTATGCCCAGCATGCCAGATATTAAGCTGACAAGAACAGATACTACACATGATCTTAGCCAAAAGGCCGAGAAGCAATAGCTAAACCTTTTCCTAATTTTGGTACATGCCTTGAACACAACAATGAAAAAACAGCTCGCATCATAAAAATTTATATTTATCCGACTGGGTTGAGAGCTATGTTGCTCCCGGACCAACTTATGAAAGGTCAAGGGGGAAAGTTGAAAAGAGGTAGCCATAATGACACTTCGCCCTAACAAAACTCCCCTGCTGGCTAGTAAATCTATCGTAAGAGTACAGTAGACTACGTTATAACCATCTGCGTTTGTGCCGTTACATACGACATGGGCTTAACGATGTAGACAAAGACAGAATCTGCGGTTCTGCCTTAGGCATTTGAGTAATTCCGCTTCCATTTATATCCTGACTAGCATATAACTATGTACATTACTTTTAAAACACTCGCCCTCGCGCGAGAGTAGAAATCTGCTCTTATACCATGTACAATTTTGCACGCTCACGTTATAATTTATGCAATTCAAACAAAATTTGAAAAATTGACAATTTTCAGAATTTTTTTGGCCCAATGAGTTTTATGGCCAAATCGGCTGGTCAAAACCTACGGAGCGTGTACAGGGTGTCTTAGATGACCATCTATGGCATGATAGCCGCTCACTCAACGTTAGTGGCATATGGTCGAATACCAGCCAGGATACTGATAGATGCTTTTAGCCTAATTGTTGTGATAAACTTATTAAATAGGTAAGTTTTCAAATCTATTTGATAAGTTTCTTTGAATGCACTCTGCGACAGCAGAGAGCACCCCATTTTATGAAAAATGCAAGAAAAAAATTGCACTAACTTAAAAGTTAGCTTTTAGGTCGATTTTCTTCCAAAATGGCCGAATTTCAGCTCCCCCCAAAATTTCAACTGATGATTACTCCACGAACACTGAAGCTAAAGAAGTCGTTTTGAGCTCGTTGGAATTGTTCTGAGTCCAAAATTGTGATACGATATTGAAAAAATAAAATTTAGACAGAAAATAACAAAAATTTTGAAATTTTCGTTTTTTGCACCACGCTCGATTAGGCTTAACTTTTTGGCATCACCGAGCTTTCAAGAACTCATAACTTTGAACTGGTTCGACGAAATTGATTCATTTTCTCAGTCCCCCAAGATTTGACGATGGTCTTACGATAGAAATAGCAAAATTTGGAAGTCTTAATTTTTTTGGGCAAGTTATGGCCGTTCGCGCAATTCACCAGTCTCAATTAGACTCTTCATACTGACATCTTCACTCTATTAAGGTAATATGCAGGTTCAGAATTTTCAGGTGGACTGCTCCCGATGGTAGTGTAAGACCGGGACAATCCGTGAGTCAACTGAAGCAAGCTTCGGTGTTAACTCGGGAAGTAAAAATCAGTTTAATATTGGTGCCAGGCTATGCCCAGCATGCCAGATATTAAGCTGACAAGAACAGATACTACACATGATCTTAGCCAAAAGGCCGAGAAGCGATAGCTAAACCTTTTCCTAATTTTGGTACATGCCTTGAACACAACAATGAAAAAACAGCTCGCATCATAAAAATTTATATTTATCCGACTGGGTTGAGAGCTATGTTGCTCCCGGACCAACTTATGAAAGGTCAAGGGGGAAAGTTGAAAAGAGGTAGCCATAATGACACTTCGCCCTAACAAAACTCCCCTGCTGGCTAGTAAATCTATCGTAAGAGTACAGTAGACTACGTTATAACCATCTGCGTTTGTGCCGTTACATACGACATGGGCTTAACGATGTAGACAAAGACAGAATCTGCGGTTCTGCCTTAGGCATTTGAGTAATTCCGCTTCCATTTATATCCTGACTAGCATATAACTATGTACATTACTTTTAAAACACTCGCCCTCGCGCGAGAGTAGAAATATGCTCTTATACCATGTAAAATTTTGCACGCTCACGTTATAATTTATGCAATTCAAACAAAATTTGAAAAATTGACAATTTTCAGAATTTTTTTGGCCCAATGAGTTTTATGGCCAAATCGGCTGGTCAAAACCTACGGAGCGTGTACAGGGTGTCTTAGATGACCATCGATGGCATGATAGCTGCTCACTCAACGTTAGTGGCATATTGTCGAATACCAGCCAGGATACTGATAGATGCTTTTAGCCTAATTGTTGTGATAAACTTATTAAATAGGTAAGTTTTCAAATCTATTTGAGAAGTTTCTTTGAATGCACTCTGCGACAGCAGAGAGCACCCCATTTTATGAAAAATGCAAGAAAAAAATTGCACTAATTTAAAAGTTAGCTTTTAGGTCGATTTTCTTCCAAAATGGCCGAATTTCAGCTCCCCCCAAAATTTCAACTGATGATTACTCCACGAACACTGAAGCTAAAGAAGTCGTTTTGAGCTCGTTGGAATTGTTCTGAGTCCAAAATTGTGATACGATATTGAAAAAATAAAATTTAGACAGAAAATAACAAAAATTTTGAAATTTTCGTTTTTTGCACCACGCTCGATTAGGCTTAACTTTTGGCATCACCGAGCTTTCAAGAACTCATAACTTTGAACTGGTTCGACGAAATTGATTCATTTTCTCAGTCCCCCAAGATTTGACGATGGTCTTACGATAGAAATAGCAAAATTTGGAAGTCTTAAGTTTTTTGGGCAAGTTATGGCCGTTCGCGCAATTCACCAGTCTCAATTAGACTCTTCATACTGACATCTTCACTCTATTAAGGTAATATGCAGGTTCAGAATTTTCAGGTGGACTGCTCCCGATGGTAGTGTAAGACCGGGACAATCCGTGAGTCAACTGAAGCAAGCTTCGGTGTTAACTCGGGAAGTAAAAATCAGTTTAATATTGGTGCCAGGCTATGCCCAGCATGCCAGATATTAAGCTGACAAGAACAGATACTACACATGATCTTAGCCAAAAGGCCGAGAAGCGATAGCTAAACCTTTTCCTAATTTTGGTACATGCCTTGAACACAACAATGAAAAAACAGCTCGCATCATAAAAATTTATATTTATCCGACTGGGTTGAGAGCTATGTTGCTCCCGGACCAACTTATGAAAGGTCAAGGGGGAAAGTTGAAAAGAGGTAGCCATAATGACACTTCGCCCTAACAAAACTCCCCTGCTGGCTAGTAAATCTATCGTAAGAGTACAGTAGACTACGTTATAACCATCTGCGTTTGTGCCGTTACATACGACATGGGCTTAACGATGTAGACAAAGACAGAATCTGCGGTTCTGCCTTAGGCATTTGAGTAATTCCGCTTCCATTTATATCCTGACTAGCATATAACTATGTACATTACTTTTAAAACACTCGCCCTCGCGCGAGAGTAGAAATATGCTCTTATACCATGTAAAATTTTGCACGCTCACGTTATAATTTATGCAATTCAAACAAAATTTGAAAAATTGACAATTTTCAGAATTTTTTTGGCCCAATGAGTTTTATGGCCAAATCGGCTGGTCAAAACCTACGGAGCGTGTACAGGGTGTCTTAGATGACCATCTATGGCATGATAGCCGCTCACTCAACGTTAGTGGCATATGGTCGAATACCAGCCAGGATACTGATAGATGCTTTTAGCCTAATTGTTGTGATAAACTTATTAAATAGGTAAGTTTTCAAATCTATTTGATAAGTTTCTTTGAATGCACTCTGCGACAGCAGAGAGCACCCCATTTTATGAAAAATGCAAGAAAAAAATTGCACTAACTTAAAAGTTAGCTTTTAGGTCGATTTTCTTCCAAAATGGCCGAATTTCAGCTCCCCCCAAAATTTCAACTGATGATTACTCCACGAACACTGAAGCTAAAGAAGTCGTTTTGAGCTCGTTGGAATTGTTCTGAGTCCAAAATTGTGATACGATATTGAAAAAATAAAATTTAGACAGAAAATAACAAAAATTTTGAAATTTTCGTTTTTTGCACCACGCTCGATTAGGCTTAACTTTTTGGCATCACCGAGCTTTCAAGAACTCATAACTTTGAACTGGTTCGACGAAATTGATTCATTTTCTCAGTCCCCCAAGATTTGACGATGGTCTTACGATAGAAATAGCAAAATTTGGAAGTCTTAATTTTTTTGGGCAAGTTATGGCCGTTCGCGCAATTCACCAGTCTCAATTAGACTCTTCATACTGACATCTTCACTCTATTAAGGTAATTTGCAGGTTCAGAATTTTCAGGTGGACTGCTCCCGATGGTAGTGAAAGACCGGGACAATCCGTGAGTCAACTGAAGCAAGCTTCGGTGTTAACTCGGGAAGTAAAAATCAGTTTAATATTGGTGCCAGGCTATGCCCAGCATGCCAGATATTAAGCTGACAAGAACAGATACTACACATGATCTTAGCCAAAAGGCCGAGAAGCGATAGCTAAACCTTTTCCTAATTTTGGTACATGCCTTGAACACAACAATGAAAAAACAGCTCGCATCATAAAAATTTATATTTATCCGACTGGGTTGAGAGCTATGTTGCTCCCGGACCAACTTATGAAAGGTCAAGGGGGAAAGTTGAAAAGAGGTAGCCATAATGACACTTCGCCCTAACAAAACTCCCCTGCTGGCTAGTAAATCTATCGTAAGAGTACAGTAGACTACGTTATAACCATCTGCGTTTGTGCCGTTACATACGACATGGGCTTAACGATGTAGACAAAGACAGAATCTGCGGTTCTGCCTTAGGCATTTGAGTAATTCCGCTTCCATTTATATCCTGACTAGCATATAACTATGTACATTACTTTTAAAACACTCGCCCTCGCGCGAGAGTAGAAATATGCTCTTATACCATGTAAAATTTTGCACGCTCACGTTATAATTTATGCAATTCAAACAAAATTTGAAAAATTGACAATTTTCAGAATTTTTTTGGCCCAATGAGTTTTATGGCCAAATCGGCTGGTCAAAACCTACGGAGCGTGTACAGGGTGTCTTAGATGACCATCGATGGCATGATAGCTGCTCACTCAACGTTAGTGGCATATTGTCGAATACCAGCCAGGATACTGATAGATGCTTTTAGCCTAATTGTTGTGATAAACTTATTAAATAGGTAAGTTTTCAAATCTATTTGAGAAGTTTCTTTGAATGCACTCTGCGACAGCAGAGAGCACCCCATTTTATGAAAAATGCAAGAAAAAAATTGCACTAACTTAAAAGTTAGCTTTTAGGTCGATTTTCTTCCAAAATGGCCGAATTTCAGCTCCCCCCAAAATTTCAACTGATGATTACTCCACGAACACTGAAGCTAAAGAAGTCGTTTTGAGCTCGTTGGAATTGTTCTGAGTCCAAAATTGTGATACGATATTGAAAAAATAAAATTTAGACAGAAAATAACAAAAATTTTGAAATTTTCGTTTTTTGCACCACGCTCGATTAGGCTTAACTTTTTGGCATCACCGAGCTTTCAAGAACTCATAACTTTGAACTGGTTCGACGAAATTGATTCATTTTCTCAGTCCCCCAAGATTTGACGATGGTCTTACGATAGAAATAGCAAAATTTGGAAGTCTTAATTTTTTTGGGCAAGTTATGGCCGTTCGCGCAATTCACCAGTCTCAATTAGACTCTTCATACTGACATCTTCACTCTATTAAGGTAATTTGCAGGTTCAGAATTTTCAGGTGGACTGCTCCCGATGGTAGTGAAAGACCGGGACAATCCGTGAGTCAACTGAAGCAAGCTTCGGTGTTAACTCGGGAAGTAAAAATCAGTTTAATATTGGTGCCAGGCTATGCCCAGCATGCCAGATATTAAGCTGACAAGAACAGATACTACACATGATCTTAGCCAAAAGGCCGAGAAGCGATAGCTAAACCTTTTCCTAATTTTGGTACATGCCTTGAACACAACAATGAAAAAACAGCTCGCATCATAAAAATTTATATTTATCCGACTGGGTTGAGAGCTATGTTGCTCCCGGACCAACTTATGAAAGGTCAAGGGGGAAAGTTGAAAAGAGGTAGCCATAATGACACTTCGCCCTAACAAAACTCCCCTGCTGGCTAGTAAATCTATCGTAAGAGTACAGTAGACTACGTTATAACCATCTGCGTTTGTGCCGTTACATACGACATGGGCTTAACGATGTAGACAAAGACAGAATCTGCGGTTCTGCCTTAGGCATTTGAGTAATTCCGCTTCCATTTATATCCTGACTAGCATATAACTATGTACATTACTTTTAAAACACTCGCCCTCGCGCGAGAGTAGAAATATGCTCTTATACCATGTAAAATTTTGCACGCTCACGTTATAATTTATGCAATTCAAACAAAATTTGAAAAATTGACAATTTTCAGAATTTTTTTGGCCCAATGAGTTTTATGGCCAAATCGGCTGGTCAAAACCTACGGAGCGTGTACAGGGTGTCTTAGATGACCATCGATGGCATGATAGCTGCTCACTCAACGTTAGTGGCATATTGTCGAATACCAGCCAGGATACTGATAGATGCTTTTAGCCTAATTGTTGTGATAAACTTATTAAATAGGTAAGTTTTCAAATCTATTTGAGAAGTTTCTTTGAATGCACTCTGCGACAGCAGAGAGCACCCCATTTTATGAAAAATGCAAGAAAAAAATTGCACTAATTTAAAAGTTAGCTTTTAGGTCGATTTTCTTCCAAAATGGCCGAATTTCAGCTCCCCCCAAAATTTCAACTGATGATTACTCCACGAACACTGAAGCTAAAGAAGTCGTTTTGAGCTTGTTGGAATTGTTCTGAGTCCAAAATTGTGATACGATATTGAAAAAATAAAATTTAGACAGAAAATAACAAAAATTTTGAAATTTTCGTTTTTTGCACCACGCTCGATTAGGCTTAACTTTTGGCATCACCGAGCTTTCAAGAACTCATAACTTTGAACTGGTTCGACGAAATTGATTCATTTTCTCAGTCCCCCAAGATTTGACGATGGTCTTACGATAGAAATAGCAAAATTTGGAAGTCTTAAGTTTTTTGGGCAAGTTATGGCCGTTCGCGCAATTCACCAGTCTCAATTAGACTCTTCATACTGACATCTTCACTCTATTAAGGTAATTTGCAGGTTCAGAATTTTCAGGTGGACTGCTCCCGATGGTAGTGTAAGACCGGGGACAATCCGTGAGTCAACTGAAGCAAGCTTCGGTGTTAACTCGGGAAGTAAAAATCAGTTTAATATTGGTGCCAGGCTATGCCCAGCATGCCAGATATTAAGCTGACAAGAACAGATACTACACATGATCTTAGCCAAAAGGCCGAGAAGCAATAGCTAAACCTTTTCCTAATTTTGGTACATGCCTTGAACACAACAATGAAAAAACAGCTCGCATCATAAAAATTTATATTTATCCGACTGGGTTGAGAGCTATGTTGCTCCCGGACCAACTTATGAAAGGTCAAGGGGGAAAGTTGAAAAGAGGTAGCCATAATGACACTTCGCCCTAACAAAACTCCCCTGCTGGCTAGTAAATCTATCGTAAGAGTACAGTAGACTACGTTATAACCATCTGCGTTTGTGCCGTTACATACGACATGGGCTTAACGATGTAGACAAAGACAGAATCTGCGGTTCTGCCTTAGGCATTTGAGTAATTCCGCTTCCATTTATATCCTGACTAGCATATAACTATGTACATTACTTTTAAAACACTCGCCCTCGCGCGAGAGTAGAAATCTGCTCTTATACCATGTACAATTTTGCACGCTCACGTTATAATTTATGCAATTCAAACAAAATTTGAAAAATTGACAATTTTCAGAATTTTTTTGGCCCAATGAGTTTTATGGCCAAATCGGCTGGTCAAAACCTACGGAGCGTGTACAGGGTGTCTTAGATGACCATCTATGGCATGATAGCCGCTCACTCAACGTTAGTGGCATATGGTCGAATACCAGCCAGGATACTGATAGATGCTTTTAGCCTAATTGTTGTGATAAACTTATTAAATAGGTAAGTTTTCAAATCTATTTGATAAGTTTCTTTGAATGCACTCTGCGACAGCAGAGAGCACCCCATTTTATGAAAAATGCAAGAAAAAAATTGCACTAACTTAAAAGTTAGCTTTTAGGTCGATTTTCTTCCAAAATGGCCGAATTTCAGCTCCCCCCAAAATTTCAACTGATGATTACTCCACGAACACTGAAGCTAAAGAAGTCGTTTTGAGCTCGTTGGAATTGTTCTGAGTCCAAAATTGTGATACGATATTGAAAAAATAAAATTTAGACAGAAAATAACAAAAATTTTGAAATTTTCGTTTTTTGCACCACGCTCGATTAGGCTTAACTTTTTGGCATCACCGAGCTTTCAAGAACTCATAACTTTGAACTGGTTCGACGAAATTGATTCATTTTCTCAGTCCCCCAAGATTTGACGATGGTCTTACGATAGAAATAGCAAAATTTGGAAGTCTTAATTTTTTTGGGCAAGTTATGGCCGTTCGCGCAATTCACCAGTCTCAATTAGACTCTTCATACTGACATCTTCACTCTATTAAGGTAATATGCAGGTTCAGAATTTTCAGGTGGACTGCTCCCGATGGTAGTGTAAGACCGGGACAATCCGTGAGTCAACTGAAGCAAGCTTCGGTGTTAACTCGGGAAGTAAAAATCAGTTTAATATTGGTGCCAGGCTATGCCCAGCATGCCAGATATTAAGCTGACAAGAACAGATACTACACATGATCTTAGCCAAAAGGCCGAGAAGCGATAGCTAAACCTTTTCCTAATTTTGGTACATGCCTTGAACACAACAATGAAAAAACAGCTCGCATCATAAAAATTTATATTTATCCGACTGGGTTGAGAGCTATGTTGCTCCCGGACCAACTTATGAAAGGTCAAGGGGGAAAGTTGAAAAGAGGTAGCCATAATGACACTTCGCCCTAACAAAACTCCCCTGCTGGCTAGTAAATCTATCGTAAGAGTACAGTAGACTACGTTATAACCATCTGCGTTTGTGCCGTTACATACGACATGGGCTTAACGATGTAGACAAAGACAGAATCTGCGGTTCTGCCTTAGGCATTTGAGTAATTCCGCTTCCATTTATATCCTGACTAGCATATAACTATGTACATTACTTTTAAAACACTCGCCCTCGCGCGAGAGTAGAAATATGCTCTTATACCATGTAAAATTTTGCACGCTCACGTTATAATTTATGCAATTCAAACAAAATTTGAAAAATTGACAATTTTCAGAATTTTTTTGGCCCAATGAGTTTTATGGCCAAATCGGCTGGTCAAAACCTACGGAGCGTGTACAGGGTGTCTTAGATGACCATCGATGGCATGATAGCTGCTCACTCAACGTTAGTGGCATATGGTCGAATACCAGCCAGGATACTGATAGATGCTTTTAGCCTAATTGTTGTGATAAACTTATTAAATAGGTAAGTTTTCAAATCTATTTGATAAGTTTCTTTGAATGCACTCTGCGACAGCAGAGAGCACCCCATTTTATGAAAAATGCAAGAAAAAAATTGCACTAATTTAAAAGTTAGCTTTTAGGTCGATTTTCTTCCAAAATGGCCGAATTTCAGCTCCCCCCAAAATTTCAACTGATGATTACTCCACGAACACTGAAGCTAAAGAAGTCGTTTTGAGCTCGTTGGAATTGTTCTGAGTCCAAAATTGTGATACGATATTGAAAAAATAAAATTTAGACAGAAAATAACAAAAATTTTGAAATTTTCGTTTTTTGCACCACGCTCGATTAGGCTTAACTTTTGGCATCACCGAGCTTTCAAGAACTCATAACTTTGAACTGGTTCGACGAAATTGATTCATTTTCTCAGTCCCCCAAGATTTGACGATGGTCTTACGATAGAAATAGCAAAATTTGGAAGTCTTAAGTTTTTTGGGCAAGTTATGGCCGTTCGCGCAATTCACCAGTCTCAATTAGACTCTTCATACTGACATCTTCACTCTATTAAGGTAATTTGCAGGTTCAGAATTTTCAGGTGGACTGCTCCCGATGGTAGTGTAAGACCGGGGACAATCCGTGAGTCAACTGAAGCAAGCTTCGGTGTTAACTCGGGAAGTAAAAATCAGTTTAATATTGGTGCCAGGCTATGCCCAGCATGCCAGATATTAAGCTGACAAGAACAGATACTACACATGATCTTAGCCAAAAGGCGAGAAGCAATAGCTAAACCTTTTCCTAATTTTGGTACATGCCTTGAACACAACAATGAAAAAACAGCTCGCATCATAAAAATTTATATTTATCCGACTGGGTTGAGAGCTATGTTGCTCCCGGACCAACTTATGAAAGGTCAAGGGGGAAAGTTGAAAAGAGGTAGCCATAATGACACTTCGCCCTAACACAACTCCCCTGCTGGCTAGTAAATCTATCGTAAGAGTACAGTAGACTACGTTATAACCATCTGCGTTTGTGCCGTTACATACGACATGGGCTTAACGATGTAGACAAAGACAGAATCTGCGGTTCTGCCTTAGGCATTTGAGTAATTCCGCTTCCATTTATATCCTGACTAGCATATAACTATGTACATTACTTTTAAAACACTCGCCCTCGCGCGAGAGTAGAAATATGCTCTTATACCATGTAAAATTTTGCACGCTCACGTTATAATTTATGCAATTCAAACAAAATTTGAAAAATTGACAATTTTCAGAATTTTTTTGGCCCAATGAGTTTTATGGCCAAATCGGCTGGTCAAAAACTACGGAGCGTGTACAGGGTGTCTTAGATGACCATCTATGGCATGATAGCCGCTCACTCAACGTTAGTGGCATATGGTCGAATACCAGCCAGGATACTGATAGATGCTTTTAGCCTAATTGTTGTGATAAACTTATTAAATAGGTAAGTTTTCAAATCTATTTGATAAGTTTCTTTGAATGCACTCTGCGACAGCAGAGAGCACCCCATTTTATGAAAAATGCAAGAAAAAAATTGCACTAACTTAAAAGTTAGCTTTTAGGTCGATTTTCTTCCAAAATGGCCGAATTTCAGCTCCCCCCAAAATTTCAACTGATGATTACTCCACGAACACTGAAGCTAAAGAAGTCGTTTTGAGCTCGTTGGAATTGTTCTGAGTCCAAAATTGTGATACGATATTGAAAAAATAAAATTTAGACAGAAAATAACAAAAATTTTGAAATTTTCGTTTTTTGCACCACGCTCGATTAGGCTTAACTTTTTGGCATCACCGAGCTTTCAAGAACTCATAACTTTGAACTGGTTCGACGAAATTGATTCATTTTCTCAGTCCCCCAAGATTTGACAATGGTCTTACGATAGAAATAGCAAAATTTGGAAGTCTTAATTTTTTTGGGCAAGTTATGGCCGTTCGCGCAATTCACCAGTCTCAATTAGACTCTTCATACTGACATCTTCACTCTATTAAGGTAATTTGCAGGTTCAGAATTTTCAGGTGGACTGCTCCCGATGGTAGTGTAAGACCGGGACAATCCGTGAGTCAACTGAAGCAAGCTTCGGTGTTAACTCGGGAAGTAAAAATCAGTTTAATATTGGTGCCAGGCTATGCCCAGCATGCCAGATATTAAGCTGACAAGAACAGATACTACACATGATCTTAGCCAAAAGGCCGAGAAGCGATAGCTAAACCTTTTCCTAATTTTGGTACATGCCTTGAACACAACAATGAAAAAACAGCTCGCATCATAAAAATTTATATTTATCCGACTGGGTTGAGAGCTATGTTGCTCCCGGACCAACTTATGAAAGGTCAAGGGGGAAAGTTGAAAAGAGGTAGCCATAATGACACTTCGCCCTAACAAAACTCCCCTGCTGGCTAGTAAATCTATCGTAAGAGTACAGTAGACTACGTTATAACCATCTGCGTTTGTGCCGTTACATACGACATGGGCTTAACGATGTAGACAAAGACAGAATCTGCGGTTCTGCCTTAGGCATTTGAGTAATTCCGCTTCCATTTATATCCTGACTAGCATATAACTATGTACATTACTTTTAAAACACTCGCCCTCGCGCGAGAGTAGAAATATGCTCTTATACCATGTAAAATTTTGCACGCTCACGTTATAATTTATGCAATTCAAACAAAATTTGAAAAATTGACAATTTTCAGAATTTTTTTGGCCCAATGAGTTTTATGGCCAAATCGGCTGGTCAAAACCTACGGAGCGTGTACAGGGTGTCTTAGATGACCATCGATGGCATGATAGCTGCTCACTCAACGTTAGTGGCATATTGTCGAATACCAGCCAGGATACTGATAGATGCTTTTAGCCTAATTGTTGTGATAAACTTATTAAATAGGTAAGTTTTCAAATCTATTTGAGAAGTTTCTTTGAATGCACTCTGCGACAGCAGAGAGCACCCCATTTTATGAAAAATGCAAGAAAAAAATTGCACTAATTTAAAAGTTAGCTTTTAGGTCGATTTTCTTCCAAAATGGCCGAATTTCAGCTCCCCCCAAAATTTCAACTGATGATTACTCCACGAACACTGAAGCTAAAGAAGTCGTTTTGAGCTCGTTGGAATTGTTCTGAGTCCAAAATTGTGATACGATATTGAAAAAATAAAATTTAGACAGAAAATAACAAAAATTTTGAAATTTTCGTTTTTTGCACCACGCTCGATTAGGCTTAACTTTTGGCATCACCGAGCTTTCAAGAACTCATAACTTTGAACTGGTTCGACGAAATTGATTCATTTTCTCAGTCCCCCAAGATTTGACGATGGTCTTACGATAGAAATAGCAAAATTTGGAAGTCTTAAGTTTTTTGGGCAAGTTATGGCCGTTCGCGCAATTCACCAGTCTCAATTAGACTCTTCATACTGACATCTTCACTCTATTAAGGTAATTTGCAGGTTCAGAATTTTCAGGTGGACTGCTCCCGATGGTAGTGTAAGACCGGGGACAATCCGTGAGTCAACTGAAGCAAGCTTCGGTGTTAACTCGGGAAGTAAAAATCAGTTTAATATTGGTGCCAGGCTATGCCCAGCATGCCAGATATTAAGCTGACAAGAACAGATACTACACATGATCTTAGCCAAAAGGCCGAGAAGCAATAGCTAAACCTTTTCCTAATTTTGGTACATGCCTTGAACACAACAATGAAAAAACAGCTCGCATCATAAAAATTTATATTTATCCGACTGGGTTGAGAGCTATGTTGCTCCCGGACCAACTTATGAAAGGTCAAGGGGGAAAGTTGAAAAGAGGTAGCCATAATGACACTTCGCCCTAACAAAACTCCCCTGCTGGCTAGTAAATCTATCGTAAGAGTACAGTAGACTACGTTATAACCATCTGCGTTTGTGCCGTTACATACGACATGGGCTTAACGATGTAGACAAAGACAGAATCTGCGGTTCTGCCTTAGGCATTTGAGTAATTCCGCTTCCATTTATATCCTGACTAGCATATAACTATGTACATTACTTTTAAAACACTCGCCCTCGCGCGAGAGTAGAAATATGCTCTTATACCATGTAAAATTTTGCACGCTCACGTTATAATTTATGCAATTCAAACAAAATTTGAAAAATTGACAATTTTCAGAATTTTTTTGGCCCAATGAGTTTTATGGCCAAATCGGCTGGTCAAAACCTACGGAGCGTGTACAGGGTGTCTTAGATGACCATCTATGGCATGATAGCCGCTCACTCAACGTTAGTGGCATATGGTCGAATACCAGCCAGGATACTGATAGATGCTTTTAGCCTAATTGTTGTGATAAACTTATTAAATAGGTAAGTTTTCAAATCTATTTGATAAGTTTCTTTGAATGCACTCTGCGACAGCAGAGAGCACCCCATTTTATGAAAAATGCAAGAAAAAAATTGCACTAACTTAAAAGTTAGCTTTTAGGTCGATTTTCTTCCAAAATGGCCGAATTTCAGCTCCCCCCAAAATTTCAACTGATGATTACTCCACGAACACTGAAGCTAAAGAAGTCGTTTTGAGCTCGTTGGAATTGTTCTGAGTCCAAAATTGTGATACGATATTGAAAAAATAAAATTTAGACAGAAAATAACAAAAATTTTGAAATTTTCGTTTTTTGCACCACGCTCGATTAGGCTTAACTTTTTGGCATCACCGAGCTTTCAAGAACTCATAACTTTGAACTGGTTCGACGAAATTGATTCATTTTCTCAGTCCCCCAAGATTTGACGATGGTCTTACGATAGAAATAGCAAAATTTGGAAGTCTTAATTTTTTTGGGCAAGTTATGGCCGTTCGCGCAATTCACCAGTCTCAATTAGACTCTTCATACTGACATCTTCACTCTATTAAGGTAATTTGCAGGTTCAGAATTTTCAGGTGGACTGCTCCCGATGGTAGTGTAAGACCGGGACAATCCGTGAGTCAACTGAAGCAAGCTTCGGTGTTAACTCGGGAAGTAAAAATCAGTTTAATATTGGTGCCAGGCTATGCCCAGCATGCCAGATATTAAGCTGACAAGAACAGATACTACACATGATCTTAGCCAAAAGGCCGAGAAGCGATAGCTAAACCTTTTCCTAATTTTGGTACATGCCTTGAACACAACAATGAAAAAACAGCTCGCATCATAAAAATTTATATTTATCCGACTGGGTTGAGAGCTATGTTGCTCCCGGACCAACTTATGAAAGGTCAAGGGGGAAAGTTGAAAAGAGGTAGCCATAATGACACTTCGCCCTAACAAAACTCCCCTGCTGGCTAGTAAATCTATCGTAAGAGTACAGTAGACTACGTTATAACCATCTGCGTTTGTGCCGTTACATACGACATGGGCTTAACGATGTAGACAAAGACAGAATCTGCGGTTCTGCCTTAGGCATTTGAGTAATTCCGCTTCCATTTATATCCTGACTAGCATATAACTATGTACATTACTTTTAAAACACTCGCCCTCGCGCGAGAGTAGAAATATGCTCTTATACCATGTAAAATTTTGCACGCTCACGTTATAATTTATGCAATTCAAACAAAATTTGAAAAATTGACAATTTTCAGAATTTTTTTGGCCCAATGAGTTTTATGGCCAAATCGGCTGGTCAAAACCTACGGAGCGTGTACAGGGTGTCTTAGATGACCATCGATGGCATGATAGCTGCTCACTCAACGTTAGTGGCATATTGTCGAATACCAGCCAGGATACTGATAGATGCTTTTAGCCTAATTGTTGTGATAAACTTATTAAATAGGTAAGTTTTCAAATCTATTTGAGAAGTTTCTTTGAATGCACTCTGCGACAGCAGAGAGCACCCCATTTTATGAAAAATGCAAGAAAAAAATTGCACTAATTTAAAAGTTAGCTTTTAGGTCGATTTTCTTCCAAAATGGCCGAATTTCAGCTCCCCCCAAAATTTCAACTGATGATTACTCCACGAACACTGAAGCTAAAGAAGTCGTTTTGAGCTCGTTGGAATTGTTCTGAGTCCAAAATTGTGATACGATATTGAAAAAATAAAATTTAGACAGAAAATAACAAAAATTTTGAAATTTTCGTTTTTTGCACCACGCTCGATTAGGCTTAACTTTTGGCATCACCGAGCTTTCAAGAACTCATAACTTTGAACTGGTTCGACGAAATTGATTCATTTTCTCAGTCCCCCAAGATTTGACGATGGTCTTACGATAGAAATAGCAAAATTTGGAAGTCTTAAGTTTTTTGGGCAAGTTATGGCCGTTCGCGCAATTCACCAGTCTCAATTAGACTCTTCATACTGACATCTTCACTCTATTAAGGTAATTTGCAGGTTCAGAATTTTCAGGTGGACTGCTCCCGATGGTAGTGTAAGACCGGGGACAATCCGTGAGTCAACTGAAGCAAGCTTCGGTGTTAACTCGGGAAGTAAAAATCAGTTTAATATTGGTGCCAGGCTATGCCCAGCATGCCAGATATTAAGCTGACAAGAACAGATACTACACATGATCTTAGCCAAAAGGCCGAGAAGCAATAGCTAAACCTTTTCCTAATTTTGGTACATGCCTTGAACACAACAATGAAAAAACAGCTCGCATCATAAAAATTTATATTTATCCGACTGGGTTGAGAGCTATGTTGCTCCCGGACCAACTTATGAAAGGTCAAGGGGGAAAGTTGAAAAGAGGTAGCCATAATGACACTTCGCCCTAACAAAACTCCCCTGCTGGCTAGTAAATCTATCGTAAGAGTACAGTAGACTACGTTATAACCATCTGCGTTTGTGCCGTTACATACGACATGGGCTTAACGATGTAGACAAAGACAGAATCTGCGGTTCTGCCTTAGGCATTTGAGTAATTCCGCTTCCATTTATATCCTGACTAGCATATAACTATGTACATTACTTTTAAAACACTCGCCCTCGCGCGAGAGTAGAAATCTGCTCTTATACCATGTAAAATTTTGCACGCTCACGTTATAATTTATGCAATTCAAACAAAATTTGAAAAATTGACAATTTTCAGAATTTTTTTGGCCCAATGAGTTTTATGGCCAAATCGGCTGGTCAAAACCTACGGAGCGTGTACAGGGTGTCTTAGATGACCATCTATGGCATGATAGCCGCTCACTCAACGTTAGTGGCATATGTTCGAATACCAGCCAGGATACTGATAGATGCTTTTAGCCTAATTGTTGTGACAAACTTATTAAATAGGTAAGTTTTCAAATCTATTTGATAAGTTTCTTTGAATGCACTCTGCGACAGCAGAGAGCACCCCATTTTATGAAAAATGCAAGAAAAAAATTGCACTAACTTAAAAGTTAGCTTTTAGGTCGATTTTCTTCCAAAATGGCCGAATTTCAGCTCCCCCCAAAATTTCAACTGATGATTACTCCACGAACACTGAAGCTAAAGAAGTCGTTTTGAGCTCGTTGGAATTGTTCTGAGTCCAAAATTGTGATACGATATTGAAAAAATAAAATTTAGACAGAAAATAACAAAAATTTTGAAATTTTCGTTTTTTGCACCACGCTCGATTAGGCTTAACTTTTTGGCATCACCGAGCTTTCAAGAACTCATAACTTTGAACTGGTTCGACGAAATTGATTCATTTTCTCAGTCCCCCAAGATTTGACGATGGTCTTACGATAGAAATAGCAAAATTTGGAAGTCTTAATTTTTTTGGGCAAGTTATGGCCGTTCGCGCAATTCACCAGTCTCAATTAGACTCTTCATACTGACATCTTCACTCTATTAAGGTAATATGCAGGTTCAGAATTTTCAGGTGGACTGCTCCCGATGGTAGTGTAAGACCGGGACAATCCGTGAGTCAACTGAAGCAAGCTTCGGTGTTAACTCGGGAAGTAAAAATCAGTTTAATATTGGTGCCAGGCTATGCCCAGCATGCCAGATATTAAGCTGACAAGAACAGATACTACACATGATCTTAGCCAAAAGGCCGAGAAGCGATAGCTAAACCTTTTCCTAATTTTGGTACATGCCTTGAACACAACAATGAAAAAACAGCTCGCATCATAAAAATTTATATTTATCCGACTGGGTTGAGAGCTATGTTGCTCCCGGACCAACTTATGAAAGGTCAAGGGGGAAAGTTGAAAAGAGGTAGCCATAATGACACTTCGCCCTAACAAAACTCCCCTGCTGGCTAGTAAATCTATCGTAAGAGTACAGTAGACTACGTTATAACCATCTGCGTTTGTGCCGTTACATACGACATGGGCTTAACGATGTAGACAAAGACAGAATCTGCGGTTCTGCCTTAGGCATTTGAGTAATTCCGCTTCCATTTATATCCTGACTAGCATATAACTATGTACATTACTTTTAAAACACTCGCCCTCGCGCGAGAGTAGAAATATGCTCTTATACCATGTAAAATTTTGCACGCTCATGTTATAATTTATGCAATTCAAACAAAATTTGAAAAATTGACAATTTTCAGAATTTTTTTGGCCCAATGAGTTTTATGGCCAAATCGGCTGGTCAAAACCTACGGAGCGTGTACAGGGTGTCTTAGATGACCATCTATGGCATGATAGCCGCTCACTCAACGTTAGTGGCATATGGTCGAATACCAGCCAGGATACTGATAGATGCTTTTAGCCTAATTGTTGTGATAAACTTATTAAATAGGTAAGTTTTCAAATCTATTTGATAAGTTTCTTTGAATGCACTCTGCGACAGCAGAGAGCACCCCATTTTATGAAAAATGCAAGAAAAAAATTGCACTAACTTAAAAGTTAGCTTTTAGGTCGATTTTCTTCCAAAATGGCCGAATTTCAGCTCCCCCCAAAATTTCAAATGATGATTACTCCACGAACACTGAAGCTAAAGAAGTCGTTTTGAGCTCGTTGGAATTGTTCTGAGTCCAAAATTGTGATACGATATTGAAAAAATAAAATTTAGACAGAAAATAACAAAAATTTTGAAATTTTCGTTTTTTGCACCACGCTCGATTAGGCTTAACTTTTTGGCATCACCGAGCTTTCAAGAACTCATAACTTTGAACTGGTTCGACGAAATTGATTCATTTTCTCAGTCCCCCAAGATTTGACGATGGTCTTACGATAGAAATAGCAAAATTTGGAAGTCTTAATTTTTTTGGGCAAGTTATGGCCGTTCGCGCAATTCACCAGTCTCAATTAGACTCTTCATACTGACATCTTCACTCTATTAAGGTAATATGCAGGTTCAGAATTTTCAGGTGGACTGCTCCCGATGGTAGTGTAAGACCGGGACAATCCGTGAGTCAACTGAAGCAAGCTTCGGTGTTAACTCGGGAAGTAGAAATCAGTTTAATATTGGTGCCAGGCAATGCCCAGCATGCCAGATATTAAGCTGACAAGAACAGATACTACACATGATCTTAGCCAAAAGGCCGAGAAGCGATAGCTAAACCTTTTCCTAATTTTGGTACATGCCTTGAACACAACAATGAAAAAACAGCTCGCATCATAAAAATTTATATTTATCCGACTGGGTTGAGAGCTATGTTGCTCCCGGACCAACTTATGAAAGGTCAAGGGGGAAAGTTGAAAAGAGGTAGCCATAATGACACTTCGCCCTAACAAAACTCCCCTGCTGGCTAGTAAATCTATCGTAAGAGTACAGTAGACTACGTTATAACCATCTGCGTTTGTGCCGTTACATACGACATGGGCTTAACGATGTAGACAAAGACAGAATCTGCGGTTCTGCCTTAGGCATTTGAGTAATTCCGCTTCCATTTATATCCTGACTAGCATATAACTATGTACATTACTTTTAAAACACTCGCCCTCGCGCGAGAGTAGAAATATGCTCTTATACCATGTAAAATTTTGCACGCTCATGTTATAATTTATGCAATTCAAACAAAATTTGAAAAATTGACAATTTTCAGAATTTTTTTGGCCCAATGAGTTTTATGGCCAAATCGGCTGGTCAAAACCTACGGAGCGTGTACAGGGTGTCTTAGATGACCATCTATGGCATGATAGCCGCTCACTCAACGTTAGTGGCATATGGTCGAATACCAGCCAGGATACTGATAGATGCTTTTAGCCTAATTGTTGTGATAAACTTATTAAATAGGTAAGTTTTCAAATCTATTTGATAAGTTTCTTTGAATGCACTCTGCGACAGCAGAGAGCACCCCATTTTATGAAAAATGCAAGAAAAAAATTGCACTAACTTAAAAGTTAGCTTTTAGGTCGATTTTCTTCCAAAATGGCCGAATTTCAGCTCCCCCCAAAATTTCAACTGATGATTACTCCACGAACACTGAAGCTAAAGAAGTCGTTTTGAGCTCGTTGGAATTGTTCTGAGTCCAAAATTGTGATACGATATTGAAAAAATAAAATTTAGACAGAAAATAACAAAAATTTTGAAATTTTCGTTTTTTGCACCACGCTCGATTAGGCTTAACTTTTTGGCATCACCGAGCTTTCAAGAACTCATAACTTTGAACTGGTTCGACGAAATTGATTCATTTTCTCAGTCCCCCAAGATTTGACGATGGTCTTACGATAGAAATAGCAAAATTTGGAAGTCTTAATTTTTTTGGGCAAGTTATGGCCGTTCGCGCAATTCACCAGTCTCAATTAGACTCTTCATACTGACATCTTCACTCTATTAAGGTAATTTGCAGGTTCAGAATTTTCAGGTGGACTGCTCCCGATGGTAGTGTAAGACCGGGACAATCCGTGAGTCAACTGAAGCAAGCTTCGGTGTTAACTCGGGAAGTAAAAATCAGTTTAATATTGGTGCCAGGCTATGCCCAGCATGCCAGATATTAAGCTGACAAGAACAGATACTACACATGATCTTAGCCAAAAGGCCGAGAAGCGATAGCTAAACCTTTTCCTAATTTTGGTACATGCCTTGAACACAACAATGAAAAAACAGCTCGCATCATAAAAATTTATATTTATCCGACTGGGTTGAGAGCTATGTTGCTCCCGGACCAACTTATGAAAGGTCAAGGGGGAAAGTTGAAAAGAGGTAGCCATAATGACACTTCGCCCTAACAAAACTCCCCTGCTGGCTAGTAAATCTATCGTAAGAGTACAGTAGACTACGTTATAACCATCTGCGTTTGTGCCGTTACATACGACATGGGCTTAACGATGTAGACAAAGACAGAATCTGCGGTTCTGCCTTAGGCATTTGAGTAATTCCGCTTCCATTTATATCCTGACTAGCATATAACTATGTACATTACTTTTAAAACACTCGCCCTCGCGCGAGAGTAGAAATATGCTCTTATACCATGTAAAATTTTGCACGCTCACGTTATAATTTATGCAATTCAAACAAAATTTGAAAAATTGACAATTTTCAGAATTTTTTTGGCCCAATGAGTTTTATGGCCAAATCGGCTGGTCAAAACCTACGGAGCGTGTACAGGGTGTCTTAGATGACCATCGATGGCATGATAGCTGCTCACTCAACGTTAGTGGCATATTGTCGAATACCAGCCAGGATACTGATAGATGCTTTTAGCCTAATTGTTGTGATAAACTTATTAAATAGGTAAGTTTTCAAATCTATTTGAGAAGTTTCTTTGAATGCACTCTGCGACAGCAGAGAGCACCCCATTTTATGAAAAATGCAAGAAAAAAATTGCACTAATTTAAAAGTTAGCTTTTAGGTCGATTTTCTTCCAAAATGGCCGAATTTCAGCTCCCCCCAAAATTTCAACTGATGATTACTCCACGAACACTGAAGCTAAAGAAGTCGTTTTGAGCTCGTTGGAATTGTTCTGAGTCCAAAATTGTGATACGATATTGAAAAAATAAAATTTAGACAGAAAATAACAAAAATTTTGAAATTTTCGTTTTTTGCACCACGCTCGATTAGGCTTAACTTTTGGCATCACCGAGCTTTCAAGAACTCATAACTTTGAACTGGTTCGACGAAATTGATTCATTTTCTCAGTCCCCCAAGATTTGACGATGGTCTTACGATAGAAATAGCAAAATTTGGAAGTCTTAAGTTTTTTGGGCAAGTTATGGCCGTTCGCGCAATTCACCAGTCTCAATTAGACTCTTCATTGTGACATCTTCACTCTATTAAGGTAATTTGCAGGTTCAGAATTTTCAGGTGGACTGCTCCCGATGGTAGTGTAAGACCGGGGACAATCCGTGAGTCAACTGAAGCAAGCTTCGGTGTTAACTCGGGAAGTAAAAATCAGTTTAATATTGGTGCCAGGCTATGCCCAGCATGCCAGATATTAAGCTGACAAGAACAGATACTACACATGATCTTAGCCAAAAGGCCGAGAAGCAATAGCTAAACCTTTTCCTAATTTTGGTACATGCCTTGAACACAACAATGAAAAAACAGCTCGCATCATAAAAATTTATATTTATCCGACTGGGTTGAGAGCTATGTTGCTCCCGGACCAACTTATGAAAGGTCAAGGGGGAAAGTTGAAAAGAGGTAGCCATAATGACACTTCGCCCTAACAAAACTCCCCTGCTGGCTAGTAAATCTATCGTAAGAGTACAGTAGACTACGTTATAACCATCTGCGTTTGTGCCGTTACATACGACATGGGCTTAACGATGTAGACAAAGACAGAATCTGCGGTTCTGCCTTAGGCATTTGAGTAATTCCGCTTCCATTTATATCCTGACTAGCATATAACTATGTACATTACTTTTAAAACACTCGCCCTCGCGCGAGAGTAGAAATATGCTCTTATACCATGTAAAATTTTGCACGCTCACGTTATAATTTATGCAATTCAAACAAAATTTGAAAAATTGACAATTTTCAGAATTTTTTTGGCCCAATGAGTTTTATGGCCAAATCGGCTGGTCAAAACCTACGGAGCGTGTACAGGGTGTCTTAGATGACCATCGATGGCATGATAGCTGCTCACTCAACGTTAGTGGCATATGGTCGAATACCAGCCAGGATACTGATAGATGCTTTTAGCCTAATTGTTGTGATAAACTTATTAAATAGGTAAGTTTTCAAATCTATTTGATAAGTTTCTTTGAATGCACTCTGCGACAGCAGAGAGCACCCCATTTTATGAAAAATGCAAGAAAAAAATTGCACTAACTTAAAAGTTAGCTTAGGTCGATTTTCTTCCAAAATGGCCGAATTTCAGCTCCCCCCAAAATTTCAACTGATGATTACTCCACGAACACTGAAGCTAAAGAAGTCGTTTTGAGCTCGTTGGAATTGTTCTGAGTCCAAAATTGTGATAGATATTGAAAAAATAAAATTTAGACAGAAAATAACAAAAATTTTGAAATTTTCGTTTTTTGCACCACGCTCGATTAGGCTTAACTTTTTGGCATCACCGAGCTTTCAAGAACTCATAACTTTGAACTGGTTCGACGAAATTGATTCATTTTCTCAGTCCCCCAAGATTTGACAATGGTCTTACGATAGAAATAGCAAAATTTGGAAGTCTTAAGTTTTTTGGGCAAGTTATGGCCGTTCGCGCAATTCACCAGTCTCAATTAGACTCTTCATACTGACATCTTCACTCTATTAAGGTAATTTGAAGTTTCAGAATTTTCAGGTGGACTGCTCCCGATGGTAGTGTAAGACCGGGACAATCCGTGAGTCAACTGAAGCAGGCTTCGGTGTTTACTCGGGAAGTAAAAATCAGTTTAATATTGGTGCCAGGCTATGCCCAGCATGCCAGATATTAAGCTGACAAGAACAGATACTACACATGATCTTAGCCAAAAGGCCGAGAAGCGATAGCTAAACCTTTTCCTAATTTTGGTACATGCCTTGAACACAACAATGAAAAAACAGCTCGCATCATAAAAATTTATATTTATCCGACTGGGTTGAGAGCTATGTTGCTCCCGGACCAACTTATGAAAGGTCAAGGGGGAAAGTTGAAAAGAGGTAGCCATAATGACACTTCGCCCTAACAAAACTCCCCTGCTGGCTAGTAAATCTATCGTAAGAGTACAGTAGACTACGTTATAACCATCTGCGTTTGTGCCGTTACATACGACATGGGCTTAACGATGTAGACAAAGACAGAATCTGCGGTTCTGCCTTAGGCATTTGAGTAATTCCGCTTCCATTTATATCCTGACTAGCATATAACTATGTACATTACTTTTAAAACACTCGCCCTCGCGCGAGAGTAGAAATATGCTCTTATACCATGTAAAATTTTGAACGCTCACGTTATAATTTATGCAATTCAAACAAAATTTGAAAAATTGACAATTTTCAGAATTTTTTTGGCCCAATGAGTTTTATGGCCAAATCGGCTGGTCAAAACCTACGGAGCGTGTACAGGGTGTCTTAGATGACCATCTATGGCATGATAGCCGCTCACTCAACGTTAGTGGCATATGGTCGAATACCAGCCAGGATACTAATAGATGCGTTTAGCCTAATTGTTGTGATAAACTTATTAAATAGGTAAGTTTTCAAATCTATTTGATAAGTTTCTTTGAATGCACTCTGCGAGAGCAGAGAGCACCCCATTTTATGAAAAATGCAAGAAAAAAATTGCACTAACTTAAAAGTTAGCTTTTAGGTCGATTTTCTTCCAAAATGGCCGAATTTCAGCTCCCCCCAAAATTTCAACTGATGATTACTCCACGAACACTGAAGCTAAAGAAGTCGTTTTGAGCTCGTTGGAATTGTTCTGAGTCCAAAATTGTGATAGATATTGAAAAAATAAAATTTAGACAGAAAATAACAAAAATTTTGAAATTTTCGTTTTTTGCACCACGCTCGATTAGGCTTAACTTTTTGGCATCACCGAGCTTTCAAGAACTCATAACTTTGAACTGGTTCGACGAAATTGATTCATTTTCTCAGTCCCCCAAGATTTGACAATGGTCTTACGATAGAAATAGCAAAATTTGGAAGTCTTAAGTTTTTTGGGCAAGTTATGGCCGTTCGCGCAATTCACCAGTCTCAATTAGACTCTTCATACTGACATCTTCACTCTATTAAGGTAATTTGCAGTTTCAGAATTTTCAGGTGGACTGCTCCCGATGGTAGTGTAAGACTGGGACAATCCGTGAGTCAACTGAAGCAGGCCTCGGTGTTTACTCGGGAAGTAAAAATCAGTTTAATATTGGTGCCAGGCTATGCCCAGCATGCCAGATATTAAGCTGACAAGAACAGATACTACACATGATCTTAGCCAAAAGGCCGAGAAGCGATAGCTAAACCTTTTCCTAATTTTGGTACATGCCTTGAACACAACAATGAAAAAACAGCTCGCATCATAAAAATTTATATTTATCCGACTGGGTTGAGAGCTATGTTGCTCCCGGACCAACTTATGAAAGGTCAAGGGGGAAAGTTGAAAAGAGGTAGCCATAATGACACTTCGCCCTAACAAAACTCCCCTGCTGGCTAGTAAATCTATCGTAAGAGTACAGTAGACTACGTTATAACCATCTGCGTTTGTGCCGTTACATACGACATGGGCTTAACGATGTAGACAAAGACAGAATCTGCGGTTCTGCCTTAGGCATTTGAGTAATTCCGCTTCCATTTATATCCTGACTAGCATATAACTATGTACATTACTTTTAAAACACTCGCCCTCGCGCGAGAGTAGAAATATGCTCTTATACCATGTAAAATTTTGCACGCTCACGTTATAATTTATGCAATTCAAACAAAATTTGAAAAATTGACAATTTTCAGAATTTTTTTGGCCCAATGAGTTTTATGGCCAAATCGGCTGGTCAAAACCTACGGAGCGTGTACAGGGTGTCTTAGATGACCATCTATGGCATGATAGCCGCTCACTCAACGTTAGTGGCATATGGTCGAATACCAGCCAGGATACTAATAGATGCGTTTAGCCTAATTGTTGTGATAAACTTATTAAATAGGTAAGTTTTCAAATCTATTTGATAAGTTTCTTTGAATGCACTCTGCGACAGCAGAGAGCACCCCATTTTATGAAAAATGCAAGAAAAAAATTGCACTAACTTAAAAGTTAGCTTTTAGGTTGATTTTCTTCCAAAATGGCCGAATTTCAGCTCCCCCCAAAATTTCAACTGATGATTACTCCACGAACACTGAAGCTAAAGAAGTCGTTTTGAGCTCGTTGGAATTGTTCTGAGTCCAAAATTGTGATAGATATTGAAAAAATAAAATTTAGACAGAAAATAACAAAAATTTTGAAATTTTCGTTTTTTGCACCACGCTCGATTAGGCTTAACTTTTTGGCATCACCGAGCTTTCAAGAACTCATAACTTTGAACTGGTTCGACGAAATTGATTCATTTTCTCAGTCCCCCAAGATTTGACGATGGTCTTACGATAGAAATAGCAAAATTTGGAAGTCTTAAGTTTTTTGGGCAAGTTATGGCCGTTCGCGCAATTCACCAGTCTCAATTAGACTCTTCATACTGACATCTTCACTCTATTAAGGTAATTTGCAGTTTCAGAATTTTCAGGTGGACTGCTCCCGATGGTAGTGTAAGACCGGGACAATCCGTGAGTCAACTGAAGCAGGCTTCGGTGTTTACTCGGGAAGTAAAAATCAGTTTAATATTGGTGCCAGGCTATGCCCAGCATGCCAGATATTAAGCTGACAAGAACAGATACTACACATGATCTTAGCCAAAAGGCCGAGAAGCGATAGCTAAACCTTTTCCTAATTTTGGTACATGCCTTGAACACAACAATGAAAAAACAGCTCGCATCATAAAAATTTATATTTATCCGACTGGGTTGAGAGCTATGTTGCTCCCGGACCAACTTATGAAAGGTCACGGGGGAAAGTTGAAAAGAGGTAGCCATAATGACACTTCGCCCTAACAAAACTCCCCTGCTGGCTAGTAAATCTATTGTAAGAGTACAGTAGACTACGTTATAACCATCTGCGTTTGTGCCGTTACATACGACATGGGCTTAACGATGTAGACAAAGACAGAATCTGCGGTTCTGCCTTAGGCATTTGAGTAATTCCGCTTCCATTTATATCCTGACTAGCATATAACTATGTACATTACTTTTAAAACACTCGCCCTCGCGCGAGAGTAGAAATATGCTCTTATACCATGTAAAATTTTGAACGCTCACGTTATAATTTATGCAATTCAAACAAAATTTGAAAAATTGACAATTTTCAGAATTTTTTTGGCCCAATGAGTTTTATGGCCAAATCGGCTGGTCAAAACCTACGGAGCGTGTACAGGGTGTCTTAGATGACCATCTATGGCATGATAGCCGCTCACTCAACGTTAGTGGCATATGGTCGAATACCAGCCAGGATACTAATAGATGCGTTTAGCCTAATTGTTGTGATAAACTTATTAAATAGGTAAGTTTTCAAATCTATTTGATAAGTTTCTTTGAATGCACTCTGCGAGAGCAGAGAGCACCCCATTTTATGAAAAATGCAAGAAAAAAATTGCACTAACTTAAAAGTTAGCCTTTAGGTCGATTTTCTTCCAAAATGGCCGAATTTCAGCTCCCCCCAAAATTTCAACTGATGATTACTCCACGAACACTGAAGCTAAAGAAGTCGTTTTGAGCTCGTTGGAATTGTTCTGAGTCCAAAATTGTGATACGATATTGAAAAAATAAAATTTAGACAGAAAATAACAAAAATTTTGAAATTTTCGTTTTTTGCACCACGCTCGATTAGGCTTAACTTTTTGGCATCACCGAGCTTTCAAGAACTCATAACTTTGAACTGGTTCGACGAAATTGATTCATTTTCTCAGTCCCCCAAGATTTGACGATGGTCTTACGATAGAAATAGCAAAATTTGGAAGTCTTAAGTTTTTTGGGCAAGTTATGGCCGTTCGCGCAATTCACCAGTCTCAATTAGACTCTTCATACTGACATCTTCACTCTATTAAGGTAATTTGCAGTTTCAGAATTTTCAGGTGGACTGCTCCCGATGGTAGTGTAAGACCGGGACAATCCGTGAGTCAACTGAAGCAAGCTTCGGTGTTTACTCGGGAAGTAAAAATCAGTTTAATATTGGTGCCAGGCTATGCCCAGCATGCCAGATATTAAGCTGACAAGAACAGATACTACACATGATCTTAGCCAAAAGGCCGAGAAGCGATAGCTAAACCTTTTCCTAATTTTGGTACATGCCTTGAACACAACAATGAAAAAACAGCTCGCATCATAAAAATTTATATTTATCCGACTGGGTTGAGAGCTATGTTGCTCCCGGACCAACTTATGAAAGGTCAAGGGGGAAAGTTGAAAAGAGGTAGCCATAATGACACTTCGCCCTAACAAAACTCCCCTGCTGGCTAGTAAATCTATCGTAAGAGTACAGTAGACTACGTTATAACCATCTGCGTTTGTGCCGTTACATACGACATGGGCTTAACGATGTAGACAAAGACAGAATCTGCGGTTCTGCCTTAGGCATTTGAGTAATTCCGCTTCCATTTATATCCTGACTAGCATATAACTATGTACATTACTTTTAAAACACTCGCCCTCGCGCGAGAGTAGAAATATGCTCTTATACCATGTAAAATTTTGCACGCTCACGTTATAATTTATGCAATTCAAACAAAATTTGAAAAATTGACAATTTTCAGAATTTTTTTGGCCCAATGAGTTTTATGGCCAAATCGGCTGGTCAAAACCTACGGAGCGTGTACAGGGTGTCTTAGATGACCATCGATGGCATGATAGCTGCTCACTCAACGTTAGTGGCATATGGTCGAATACCAGCCAGGATACTGATAGATGCTTTTAGCCTAATTGTTGTGATAAACTTATTAAATAGGTAAGTTTTCAAATCTATTTGATAAGTTTGTTTGAATGCACTCTGCGACAGCAGAGAATACCCCATTTTATGAAAAATGCAAGAAAAAAATTGCACTAACATAAAAGTTAGCTTTTAGGTCGATTTTCTTCCAAAATGGCCGAATTTCAGCTCCCCCCAAAATTTCAACTGATGATTACTCCACGAACACTGAAGCTAAAGAAGTCGTTTTGAGCTCGTTGGAATAGTTCTGAGTCCAAAATTGTGATACGATATTGAAAAAATAAAATTTAGACAGAAAAGAACAAAAATTTTGAAATTTTCGTTTTTTGCACCACGCTCGATTAGGCTTAACTTTTTGGCATCACCGAGCTTTCAAGAACTCATAACTTTGAACTGGTTCGACAAAATTGGTTCATTTTCTCAGTCCCCCAAGATTTGACGATGGTCTTACGATAGAAATAGCAAAATTTGGAAGTGTTAATTTTTTGGGCAAGTTATGGCCGTTCGCGCAATTCACCAGTCTCAATTAGACTCTTCATACTGACATCTTCACTCTATTAAGGTAATATGCAGGTTCAGAATTTTCAGGTGGACTGCTCCCGATGGTAGTGTAAGACCGGGACAATCCGTGAGTCAACTGAAGCAAGCTTCGGTGTTAACTCGGGAAGTAATAATCAGTTTAATATTGGTGCCAGGCTAAGCCCAGCATGCCAGATATTAAGCTGACAAGAACAGATACTACACATGATCTTAGCCAAAAGGCCGAGAAGCGATAGCTAAACCTTTTCCTAATTTTGGTACATGCCTTGAACACAACAATGAAAAAACAGCTCGCTTCATAAAAATTTATATTTATCCGACTGGGTTGAGAGCTATGTTGCTCCCGGACCAACTTATGAAAGGTCAAGGGGGAAAGTTGAAAAGAGGTAGCCATAATGACACTTCGCCCTAACAAAACTCCCCTGCTGGCTAGTAAATCTATCGTAAGAGTACAGTAGACTACGTTATAACCATCTGCGTTTGTGCCGTTACATACGACATGGGCTTAACGATGTAGACAAAGACAGAATCTGCGGTTCTGCCTTAGGCATTTGAGTAATTCCGCTTCCATTTATATCCTGACTAGCATATAACTATGTACATTACTTTTAAAACACTCGCCCTCGCGCGAGAGTAGAAATATGCTCTTATACCATGTAAAATTTTGCACGCTCACGTTATAATTTATGCAATTCAAACAAAATTTGAAAAATTGACAATTTTCAGAATTTTTTTGGCCCAATGAGTTTTATGGCCAAATCGGCTGGTCAAAACCTACGGAGCGTGTACAGGGTGTCTTAGATGACCATCGATGGCATGATAGCTGCTCACTCAACGTTAGTGGCATATGGTCGAATACCAGCCAGGATACTGATAGATGCTTTTAGCCTAATTGTTGTGATAAACTTATTAAATAGGTAAGTTTTCAAATCTATTTGATAAGTTTCTATGAATGCACTCTGCGACAGCAGAGAGCACCCCATTTTATGAAAAAAGCAAGAAAAAAATTGCACTAATTTAAAAGTTAGCTTTTAGGTCGATTTTCTTCCAAAATGGCCGAATTTCAGCTCCCCCCAAAATTTCAACTGATGATTACTCCACGAACACTGAAGCTAAAGAAGTCGTTTTGAGCTCGTTGGAATAGTTCTGAGTCCAAAATTGTGATACGATATTGAAAAAATAAAATTTAGACAGAAAAGAACAAAAATTTTGAAATTTTCGTTTTTTGCACCACGCTCGATTAGGCTTAACTTTTTGGCATCACCGAGCTTTCAAGAACTCATAACTTTGAACTGGTTCGACAAAATTGGTTCATTTTCTCAGTCCCCCAAGATTTGACGATGGTCTTACGATAGAAATAGCAAAATTTGGAAGTGTTAATTTTTTGGGCAAGTTATGGCCGTTCGCGCAATTCACCAGTCTCAATTAGACTCTTCATACTGACATCTTCACTCTATTAAGGTAATTTGCAGGTTCATAATTTTCAAGTGGACTGCTCCCGATGGTAGTGTAAGACCGGGACAATCCGTGAGTCAACTGAAGCAAGCTTCGGTGTTAACTCGGGAAGTAAAAATCAGTTTAATATTGGTGCCAGGCTAAGCCCAGCATGCCAGATATTAAGCTGACAAGAACAGATACTACACATGATCTTAGCCAAAAGGCCGAGAAGCGATAGCTAAACCTTTTCCTAATTTTGGTACATGCCTTGAACACAACAATGAAAAAACAGCTCGCATCATAAAAATTTATATTTATCCGACTGGGTTGAGAGCTATGTTGCTCCCGGACCAACTTATGAAAGGTCAAGGGGGAAAGTTGAAAAGAGGTAGCCATAATGACACTTCGCCCTAACAAAACTCCCCTGCTGGCTAGTAAATCTATCGTAAGAGTACAGTAGACTACGTTATAACCATCTGCGTTTGTGCCGTTACATACGACATGGGCTTAACGATGTAGACAAAGACAGAATCTGCGGTTCTGCCTTAGGCATTTGAGTAATTCCGCTTCCATTTATATCCTGACTAGCATATAACTATGTACATTACTTTTAAAACACTCGCCCTCGCGCGAGAGTAGAAATATGCTCTTATACCATGTAAAATTTTGCACGCTCACGTTATAATTTATGCAATTCAAACAAAATTTGAAAAATTGACAATTTTCAGAATTTTTTTGGCCCAATGAGTTTTATGGCCAAATCGGCTGGTCAAAACCTACGGAGCGTGTACAGGGTGTCTTAGATGACCATCGATGGCATGATAGCTGCTCACTCAACGTTAGTGGCATATGGTCGAATACCAGCCAGGATACTGATAGATGCTTTTAGCCTAATTGTTGTGATAAACTTATTAAATAGGTAAGTTTTCAAATCTATTTGATAAGTTTCTTTGAATGCACTCTGCGACAGCAAAGAGCACCCCATTTTATGAAAAATGCAAGAAAAAAATTGCACTAACTTAAAAGTTACCTTTTAGGTCGATTTTCTTCCAAAATGGCCGAATTTCAGCTCCCCCCAAAATTTCAACTGATGATTACTCCACGAACACTGAAGCTAAAGAAGTCGTTTTGAGCTCGTTGGAATAGTTCTGAGTCCAAAATTGTGATACGATATTGAAAAAATAAAATTTAGACAGAAAAGAACAAAAATTTTGAAATTTTCGTTTTTTGCACCACGCTCGATTAGGCTTAACTTTTTGGCATCACCGAGCTTTCAAGAACTCATAACTTTGAACTGGTTCGACAAAATTGGTTCATTTTCTCAGTCCCCCAAGATTTGACGATGGTCTTACGATAGAAATAGCAAAATTTGGAAGTCTTAAGTTTTTTGGGCAAGTTATGGCCGTTCGCGCAATTCACCAGTCTCAATTAGACTCTTCATACTGACATCTTCACTCTATTAAGGTAATTTGCAGGTTCAGAATTTTCAAGTGGACTGCTCCCGATGGTAGTGTAAGACCGGGACAATCCGTGAGTCAACTGAAGCAAGCTTCGGTGTTAACTCGGGAAGTAAAAATCAGTTTAATATTGGTGCCAGGCTATGCCCAGCATGCCAGATATTAAGCTGACAAGAACAGATACTACACATGATCTTAGCCAAAAGGCCGAGAAGCGATAACTAAACCTTTTCCTAATTTTGGTACATGCCTTGAACACAACAATGAAAAAACAGCTCGCATCATAAAAATTTATATTTATCCGACTGGGTTGAGAGCTGGGTTGCTCCCGGACCAACTTATGAAAGGTCAAGGGGGAAAGTTGAAAAGAGGTAGCCATAACGACACTTCGCCCTAACAAAACTCCCCTGCTGGCTAGTAAATCTATCGTAAGAGTACAGTAGACTACATTATAACCATCTGCGTTTGTGCCGTTACATACGACATGGGCTTAACGATGTGGACAAAGACAGAATCTGCGGTTCTGCCTTAGGCATTTGAGTAATTCCGCTTCCATTTATATCCTGACTAGCATATAACTTTGTACATTACTTTTAAAACACTCGCCCTCGCGCGAGAGTAGAAATATGCTCTTATACCATGTAAAATTTTGCACGCTCACGTTATAATTTATGCAATACAAACAAAATTTGAAAAATTGACAATTTTCGAATTTTTTTGGCCCAATGAGTTTTATGGCCAAATCGGCTGGTCAAAACCTACGGAGCGTGTACAAAGTGTCTTAGATGACCATTTATGGCATGATAGTCGCTCACTCAACGTTAGTGGCATATGGTCGAATACCAGCCAGGATACTGATAGATGCTTTTAGCCTAATTGTTGTGATAAACTTATTAAATAGGTAAGTTTTCAAATCTATTTGATAAGTTTCTTTGAATGCACTCTGCGACAGCAAAGAGCACCCCATTTTATGAAAAATGCAAGAAAAAAATTGCACTAACTTAAAAGTTAGCTTTTAGGTCGATTTTCTTCCAAAATGGCCGAATTTCAGCTCCCCCCAAAATTTCAACTGATGATTACTCCACGAACACTGAAGCTAAAGAAGTCGTTTTGAGCTCGTTGGAATAGTTCTGAGTCCAAAATTGTGATACGATATTGAAAAAATAAAATTTAGACAGAAAAGAACAAAAATTTTGAAATTTTCGTTTTTTGCACCACGCTCGATTAGGCTTAACTTTTTGGCATCACCGAGCTTTCAAGAACTCATAACTTTGAACTGGTTCGACAAAATTGGTTCATTTTCTCAGTCCCCCAAGATTTGACGATGGTCTTACGATAGAAATAGCAAAATTTGGAAGTGTTAAGTTTTTTGGGCAAGTTATGGCCGTTCGCGCAATTCACCAGTCTCAATTAGACTCTTCATACTGACATCTTCACTCTATTAAGGTAATTTGCAGGTTCAGAATTTTCAGGTGGACTGCTCCCGATGGTAGTGTAAGACCGGGACAATCCGTGAGTCAACTGAAGCAAGCTTCGGTGTTAACTCGGGAAGTAAAAATCAGTTTAATATTGGTGCCAGGCTATGCCCAGCATGCCAGATATTAAGCTGACAAGAACAGATACTACACATGATCTAATCAAAAGGCCAAGAAGCGATAACTAAACCTTTTCCTAATTTTGGTACATGCTTTGAACACAACAATGAAAAAACAGCTCGCATCATAAAAATTTATATTTATCCGACTGGGTTGAGAGCTGGGTTGCTCCCGGACCAACTTATGAAAGGTCAAGGGGGAAAGTTGAAAAGAGGTAGCCATAACGACACTTCGCCCTAACAAAACTCCCCTGCTGGCTAGTAAATCTATCGTAAGAGTACAGTAGACTACATTATAACCATCTGCGTTTGTGCCGTTACATACGACATGGGCTTAACGATGTGGACAAAGACAGAATCTGCGGTTCTGCCTTAGGCATTTGAGTAATTCCGCTTCCATTTATATCCTGACTAGCATATAACTATGTACATTACTTTTAAAACACTCGCCCTCGCGCGAGAGTAGAAATATGCTCTTATACCATGTAAAATTTTGCACGCTCACGTTATAATTTATGCAATTCAAACAAAATTTGAAAAATTGACAATTTTCGAATTTTTTTGGCCCAATGAGTTTTATGGCCAAATCGGCTGGTCAAAACCTACGGAGCGTGTACAAGGTGTCTTAGATGACCATTTATGGCATGATAGCCGCTCACTCAACGTTAGTGGCATATGGTCGAATACCAGCCAGGATACTGATAGATGCTTTTAGCCTAATTGTTGTGACAAACTTATTAAATAGGTAAGTTTTCAAATCTATTTGATAAGTTTCTTTGAATGCACTCTGCGACAGCAGAGAGCACCCCATTTTATAAAAAATGTAAGAAAAAAATTGCACTAACTTAAAAGTTAGCTTTTAGGTCGATTTTCTTCCAAAATGGCCGAATTTCAGCTCCCCCCAAAATTTCAACTGATGATTTCTCCACGAACACTGAAGCTAAAGAAGTCGTTTTGGGCTCGTTGGAATTGTTCTGAGTCCAAAATTGTGATACGATATTGAAAAAATAAAATTTAGACAGAAAAGAACAAAAATTTTGAAATTTTCGTTTTTTGCACCACGCTCGATTAGGCTTAACTTTTTGGCATCACCGAGCTTTCAAGAACTCATAACTTTGAACTGGTTCGACGAAATTGATTCATTTTCTCAGTCCCCCAAGATTTGACGATGGTCTTACGATAGAAATAGCAAAATTTGGAAGTGTTAAGTTTTTTGGGCAAGTTATGGCCGTTCGCGCAATTCACCAGTCTCAATTAGACTCTTCATACTGACATCTTCACTCTATTAAGGTAATTTGCAGGTTCAGAATTTTCAGGTGGACTGCTCCCGATGGTAGTGTAAGACCGGGACAATCCGTGAGTCAACTGAAGCAAGCGTCGGTGTTAACTCGGGAAGTAAAAATCAGTTTAATATTGGTGCCAGGCTATGCCCAGCATGCCAGATATTAAGCTGACAAGAACAGATACTACACATGATCTTAACCAAAAGGCCGAGAAGCGATAACTAAACCTTTTCCTAATTTTGGTACATGCCTTGAACACAACAATGAAAAAACAGCTCGCATCATAAAAATTTATATTTATCCGACTGGGTTGAGAGCTGGGTTGCTCCCGGACCAACTTATGAAAGGTCAAGGGGGAAAGTTGAAAAGAGGTAGCCATAACGACACTTCGCCCTAACAAAACTCCCCTGCTGGCTAGTAAATCTATCGTAAGAGTACAGTAGACTACATTATAACCATCTGCGTTTGTGCCGTTACATACGACATGGGCTTAACGATGTGGACAAAGACAGAATCTGCGGTTCTGCCTTAGGCATTTAAGTAATTCCGCTTCCATTTATATCCTAACTAGCATATAACTATGTACATTACTTTTAAAACACTCGCCCTCGCGCGAGAGTAGAAATATGCTCTTATACCATGTAAAATTTTGCACGCTCACGTTATAATTTATGCAATTCAAACAAAATTTGAAAAATTGACAATTTTCAGAATTTTTTTGGCCCAATGAGTTTTATGGCCAAATCGGCTGGTCAAAACCTACGGAGCGTGTACAAGGTGTCTTAGATGACCCTTTATGGCATGATAGCCGCTCACTCAACGTTAGTGGCATATGGTCGAATACCAGCCAGGATACTGATAGATGCTTTTAGCCTAATTGTTGTGACAAACTCATTAAATAGGTAAGTTTTCAAATCTATTTGATAAGTTTCTTTGAATGCACTCTGCGACAGCAGAGAGCACCCCATTTTATAAAAAATGCAAGAAAAAAATTGCACTAACTTAAAAGTTAGCTTTTAGGTCGATTTTCTTCCAAAATGGCCGAATTTCAGCTCCCCCCAAAATTTCAACTGATGAGTTCACCACGAACACTGAAGCTAAAGAAGTCGTTTTGGGCTCGTTGGAATTTTTCTGAGTCCAAAATTGTGATACGATATTGAAAAAATAAAATTTAGACAGAAAAGAACAAAAATTTTGAAATTTTCGTATTTTGCACCACGCTCGATTAGGCTTAACTTTTTGGCATCACCGAGCTTTCAAGAACTCATAACTTTGAACTGGTTCGACGAAATTGGTTCATTTTCTCAGTCCTCCAAGATTTGACGATGGTCTTACGATAGAAATAGAAACATTTGGAAGTCTTAAGTTTTTTGGGCAAGTTATGGCCGTTCGCGCAATTCACCAGGCTCAATTAGACTCTTCATACTGACATCTTCACTCTATTAAGGTAATTTGCAGGTTCAGAATTTTCAGGTGGACTGCTCCCGATGGTAGTGTAAGACCGGGACAATCTGTGAGTCAACTGAAGCAAGCTTCGGTGTTAACTCGTGAAGTAAAAATCAGTTTAATATTGGTGCCAGGCTATGCCCAGCATGCCAGATATTAAGCTGACAAGAACAGATACTACACATGATCTTAGCCAAAAGGCCGAGAAGCGATAGCTAAACCTTTTCCTAATTTTGGTACATGCCTTGAACACAACAATGAAAAAACAGCTCGCATCATAAAAATTTAT
Organism: Symsagittifera roscoffensis; assembly: GCF_963678635.1. Lineage (NCBI taxonomy): Eukaryota > Metazoa > Xenacoelomorpha > Acoela > Convolutidae > Symsagittifera > Symsagittifera roscoffensis. The sequence continues at coordinate 32,478,602 of NC_087067.1, read as the reverse complement.
ATTTATCCGACTGGGTTGAGAGCTGGGTTGCTCCCGGACCAACTTATGAAAGGTCAAGGGGGAAAGTTGAAAAGAGGTAGCCATAATGACACTTCGCGCTAACAAAACTCCCCTGCTGGCTAGTAAATCTATCGTAAGAGTACAGTAGACTACATTATAACCATCTGCGTTTGTGCCGTTACATACGACATGGGCTTAACGATGTGGACAAAGACAGAATCTGCGGTTCTGCCTTAGGCATTTGAGTAATTCCGCTTCCATTTATATCCTGACTAGCATATAACTATGTACATTACTTTTAAAACACTCGCCCTCGCGCGAGAGTAGAAATATGCTCTTATACCATGTAAAATTTTGCACGCTCACGTTATAATTGCACGCTCACTTAGATGACCCTTTATGGCATGATAGCCGCTCACTCAACGTTAGTGGCATATGGTCGAATACCAGCCAGGATACTGATAGATGCTTTTAGCCTAATTGTTGTGACAAACTTATTAAATAGGTAAGTTTTCAAATCTATTTGATAAGTTTCTTTGAATGCACTCTGCGACAGCAGAGAGCACCCCATTTTATGAAAAATGCAAGAAAAAAATTGCACTAACTTAAAAGTTAGCTTTTAGGTCGATTTTCTTCCAAAATGGCCGAATTTCAGCTCCCCCCAAAATTTCAACTGATGATTACTCCACGAACACTGAAGCTAAAGAAGTCGTTTTGAGCTCGTTGGAATAGTTCTGAGTCCAAAATTGTGATACGATATTGAAAAAATAAAATTTAGACAGAAAAGAACAAAAATTTTGAAATTTTCGTTTTTTGCACCACGCTCGATTAGGCTTAACTTTTTGGCATCACCGAGCTTTCAAGAACTCATAACTTTGAACTGGTTCGACAAAATTGGTTCATTTTCTCAGTCCCCCAAGATTTAACGATGGTCTTACGATAGAAATAGCAAAATTTGGAAGTGTTAAGTTTTTTGGGCAAGTTATGGCCGTTCGCGCAATTCACCAGTCTCAATTAGACTCTTCATACTGACATCTTCACTCTATTAAGGTAATTTGCAGGTTCAGAATTTTCAGGTGGACTGCTCCCGATGGTAGTGTAAGACCGGGACAATCCGTGAGTCAACTGAAGCAAGCTTCGGTGTTATCTCGGGAAGTAAAAATCAGTTTAATATTGGTGCCAGTCTATGCCCAGCATGCCAGATATTAAGCTGACAAGAACAGATACTACACATGATCTTAGCCAAAAGGCCGAGAAGCGATAACTAAACCTTTTCCTAATTTTGGTACATGCCTTGAACACAACAATGAAAAAACAGCTCGCATCATAAAAATTTATATTTATCCGACTGGGTTGAGAGCTGGGTTGCTCCCGGACCAACTTATGAAAGGTCAAGGGGGAAAGTTGAAAAGAGGTAGCCATAACGACACTTCGCCCTAACAAAACTCCCCTGCTGGCTAGTAAATCTATCGTAAGAGTACAGTAGACTACATTATAACCATCTGCGTTTGTGCCGTTACATACGACATGGGCTTAACGATGTGGACAAAGACAGAATCTGCGGTTCTGCCTTAGGCATTTGAGTAATTCCGCTTCCATTTATATCCTGACTAGCATATAACTACGTAAATTACTTTTAAAACACTCGCTCTCGCGCGAGAGTAGAAATATGCTCTTATACCATGTAAAATTTTGCACGCTCACGTTATAATTTATGCAATTCAAACAAAATTTGAAAAATTGACAATTTTCGAATTTTTTTGGCCCAATGAGTTTTATGGCCAAATCGGCTGGTCAAAACCTACGGAGCGTGTACAAGGTGTCTTAGATGACCATTTATGGCATGATAGCCGCTCACTCAACGTTAGTGGCATATGGTCGAATACCAGCCAGGATACTGATAGATGCTTTTAGCCTAATTGTTGTGATAAACTTATTAAATAGGTAAGTTTTCAAATATATTTGATAAGTTTCTTTGAATGCACTCTGCGACAGCAGAGAGCACCCCATTTTATGAAAAATGCAAGAAAAAAATTGCACTAACTTTAAAGTTAGCTTTTAGGTCGATTTTCTTCCAAAATGGCCGAATTTCAGCTCCCCCCAAAATTTCAACTGATGATTACTCCACGAACACTGCAGCTAAAGAAGTCGTTTTGAGCTCGTTGGAATAGTTCTGAGTCCAAAATTGTGATACGATATTGAAAAAATAAAATTTAGACAGAAAAGAACAAAAATTTTGAAATTTTCGTTTTTTGCACCACGCTCGATTAGGCTTAACTTTTTGGCATCACCGAGCTTTCAAGAACTCATAACTTTGAACTGGTTCGACCAAATTGGTTCATTTTCTCAGTCCCCCAAGATTTGACGATGGTCTTACGATAGAAATAGAAAAATTTGGAAGTCTTAAGTTTTTTGGGCAAGTTATGGCCGTTCGCGCAATTCACCAGGCTCAATTAGACTCTTCATACTGACATCTTCACTCTATTAAGGTAATTTGCAGGTTCAGAATTTTCAAGTGGACTGCTCCCGATGGTAGTGTAAGACCGGAACAATCCGTGAGTCAACTGAAGCAAGTTTCGGTGTTAACTCGGGAAGTAAAATTCAGTTTAATATTGGTGCCAGGCTATGCCCAGCATGCCAGATATTAAGCTGACAAGAACAGATACTACACATGATCTTAGCCAAAAGGCCGAGAAGCGATAACTAAACCTTTTCCTAATTTTGGTACATGCCTTGAACACAACAATGAAAAAACAGCTCGCATCATAAAAATTTATATTTATCCGACTGGGTTGAGAGCTGGGTTGCTCCCGGACCAACTTATGAAAGGTCAAGGGGGAAAGTTGAAAAGAGGTAGCCATAACGACACTTCGCCCTAACAAAACTCCCCTGCTGGCTAGTAAATCTATCGTAAGAGTACAGTAGACTACATTATAACCATCTGCGTTTGTGCCGTTACATACGACATGGGCTTAACGATGTGGACAAAGACAGAATCTGCGGTTCTGCCTTAGGCATTTGAGTAATTCCGCTTCCATTTATATCCTGACTAGCATATAACTATGTACATTACTTTTAAAACACTCGCCCTCGCGCGAGAGTAGAAATATGCTCTTATACCATGTAAAATTTTGCACGCTCACGTTATAATTTATGCAATTCAAACAAAATTTGAAAAATTGACAATTTTCGAATTTTTTTGGCCCAATGAGTTTTATGGCCAAATCGGCTGGTCAAAACTTACGGAGCGTGTACAAGGTGTCTTAGATGACCATTTATGGCATGATAGCCGCTCACTCAACGTTAGTGGCATATGGTCGAATACCAGCCAGGATACTGATAGATGCTTTTAGCCTAATTGTTGTGACAAACTTATTAAATAGGTAAGTTTTCAAATCTATTTGATAAGTTTCTTGGAATGCACTCTGCGACAGCAGAGAGCACCCCATTTTATAAAAAATGCAAGAAAAAAATTGCACTAACTTAAAAGTTAGCTTTTAGGTCGATTTTCTTCCAAAATGGCCGAATTTCAGCTCCCCCCAAAATTTCAACTGATGATTTCTCCACGAATACTGAAGCTAAAGAAGTCGTTTTGGGCTCGTTGGAATAGTTCTGAGTCCAAAATTGTGATAGGATATTGAAAAAATAAAATTTAGACAGAAAAGAACAAAAATTTTGAAATTTTCGTTTTTTGCACCACGCTCGATTAGGCTTAACTTTTTGGCATCACCGAGCTTTCAAGAACTCATAACTTTGAACTGGTTCGACAAAATTGGTTCATTTTCTCAGTCCCCCAAGATTTGACGATGGTCTTACGATAGAAATAGCAAAATTTGGAAGTGTTAAGTTTTTTGGGCAAGTTATGGCCGTTCGCGCAATTCACCAGTCTCAATTAGACTCTTCATACTGACATCTTCACTCTATTAAGGTAATTTGCAGGTTCAGAATTTTCAGGTGGACTGCTCCCGATGGTAGTGTAAGACCGGGACATTCCGTGAGTCAACTGAAGCAAGCTTCGGTGTTAACTCGGGAAGTAAAAATCAGTTTAATATTGGTGCCAGGCTATGCCCAGCATGCCAGATATTAAGCTGACAAGAACAGATACTACACATGATCTTAGCCAAAAGGCCGAGAAGCGATAACTAAACCTTTTCCTAATTTTGGTACATGCCTTGAACACAACAATGAAAAAACAGCTCGCATCATAAAAATTTATATTTATCCGACTGGGTTGAGAGCTGGGTTGCTCCCGGACCAACTTATGAAAGGTCAAGGGGGAAAGTTGAAAAGAGGTAGCCATAACGACACTTCGCCCTAACAAAACTCCCCTGCTGGCTAGTAAATCTATCGTAAGAGTACAGTAGACTACATTATAACCATCTGCGTTTGTGCCGTTACATACGACATGGGCTTAACGATGTGGACAAAGACAGAATCTGCGGTTCTGCCTTAGGCATTTGAGTAATTCCGCTTCCATTTATATCCTGACTAGCATATAACTATGTACATTACTTTTAAAACACTCGCCCTCGCGCGAGAGTAGAAATATGCTCTTATACCATGTAAAATTTTGCACGCTCACGTTATAATTTATGCAATTCAAACAAAATTTGAAAAATTGACAATTTTCAGAATTTTTTTGGCCCAATGAGTTTTATGGCCAAATCGGCTGGTCAAAACCTACGGAGCGTGTACAAGGTGTCTTAGATGACCCTTTATGGCATGATAGCCGCTCACTCAACGTTAGTGGCATATGGTCGAATACCAGCCAGGATACTGATACATGCTTTTAGCCTAATTGTTGTGACAAACTTATTAAATAGGTAAGTTTTCAAATCTATTTGATAAGTTTCTTTGAATGCACTCTGCGACAGCAGAGAGCACCCCATTTTATAAAAAATGCAAGAAATAAATTGCACTAACTTAAAAGTTAGCTTTTAGGTCGATTTTCTTCCAAAATGGCCGAATTTCAGCTCCCCCCAAAATTTCAACTGATGATTTCTCCACGAACACTGAAGCTAAAGAAGTCGTTTTGAGCTCGTTGGAATTTTTCTGAGTCCAAAATTGTGATACGATATTGTAAAAATAAAATTTAGACAGAAAAGAACAAAAATTTTGAAATTTTCGTATTTTGCACCACGCTCGATTAGGCTTAACTTTTTGGCATCACCGAGCTTTCAAGAACTCATAACTTTGAACTGGTTCGACGAAATTGGTTCATTTTCTCAGTCCCCCAAGATTTGACGATGGTCTTACGATAGAAATAGAAAAATTTGGAAGTCTTAAGTTTTTTGGGCAAGTTATGGCCGTTCGCGCAATTCACCAGGCTCAATTAGACTCTTCATACTGACATCTTCACTCTATTAAGGTAATTTGCAGGTTCAGAATTTTCAGGTGGACTGCTCCCGATGGTAGTGTAAGACCGGGACAATCTGTGAGTCAACTGAAGCAAGCTTCGGTGTTAACTCGTGAAGTAAAAATCAGTTTAATATTGGTGCCAGGCTATGCCCAGCATGCCAGATATTAAGCTGACAAGAACAGATACTACACATGATCTTAGCCAAAAGGCCGAGAAGCGATAGCTAAACCTTTTCCCAATTTTGGTACATGCCTTGAACACAACAATGAAAAAACAGCTCGCATCATAAAAATTTATATTTATCCGACTGGGTTGAGAGCTATGTTGCTCCCGGACCAACTTATGAAAGGTCAAGGGGGAAAGTTGAAAAGAGGTAGCCATAATGACACTTCGCGCTAACAAAATTCCCCTGCTGGCTAGTAAATCTATCGTAAGAGTACAGTAGACTACGTTATAACCATCTGCGTTTGTGCCGTTACATACGACATGGGCTTAACGATGTGGACAAAGACAGAATCTGCGGTTCTGCCTTAGGCATTTGAGTAATTCCGCTTCCATTTATATCCTGACTAGCATATAACTATGTACATTACTTTTAAAACACTCGCCCTCGCGCGAGAGTAGAAATATGCTCTTATACCATGTAAAATTTTGCACGCTCACGTTATAATTCATGCAATTCAAACAAAATTTGAAAAATTGACAACTTTCAGAGTTTTTTTGGCCCAAGGAGTTTTATGGCCAAATCGGCTGGTCAAAACCTACGGAGCGTGTACAGGGTGTCTTAGATGACCATCTATGGCATGATAGCCGCTCACTCAACGTTAGTGGCATATGGTCGAATACCAGCCAGGATACTGATAGATGCTTTTAGCCTAATTGTTGTGATAAACTTATTAAATAGGTAAGTTTTCAAATCTATTTGATAAGTTTGTTTGAATGCACTCTGCGACAGCAGAGAGCACCCCATTTTATAAAAAATGCAAGAAAAAAATTGCACTAACTTAAAAGTTAGCTTTTAGGTCGATTTTCTTCCAAAATGGCCGAATTTCAGCTCCCCCCAAAATTTCAACTGATGATTTCTCCACGAACACTGAAGCTAAAGAAGTCGTTTTGGGCTCGTTGGAATTTTTCTGAGTCCAAAATTGTGATACGATATTGAAAAAATAAAATTTAGACAGAAAAGAACAAAAATTTTGAAATTTTCGTATTTTGCACCACGCTCGATTAGGCTTAACTTTTTGGCATCACCGAGCTTTCAAGAACTCATAACTTTGAACTGGTTCGACGAAATTGGTTCATTTTCTCAGTCCCCCAAGATTTGACGATGGTCTTACGATAGAAATAGAAAAATTTGGAAGTCTTAAGTTTTTTGGGCAAGTTATGGCCGTTCGCGCAATTCACCAGGCTCAATTAGACTCTTCATACTGACATCTTCACTCTATTAAGGTAATTTGCAGGTTCAGAATTTTCAGGTGGACTGCTCCCGATGGTAGTGTAAGACCGGGACAATCTGTGAGTCAACTGAAGCAAGCTTCGGTGTTAACTCGTGAAGTAAAAATCAGTTTAATATTGGTGCCAGGCTATGCCCAGCATGCCAGATATTAAGCTGACAAGAACAGATACTACACATGATCTTAGCCAAAAGGCCGAGAAGCGATAGCTAAACCTTTTCCTAATTTTGGTACATGCCTTGAACACAACAATGAAAAAACAGCTCGCATCATAAAAAATTATATTTATCCGACTGGGTTGAGAGCTGGGTTGCTCCCGGACCAACTTATGAAAGGTCAAGGGGGAAAGTTGAAAAGAGGTAGCCATAATGACACTTCGCGCTAACAAAATTCCCCTGCTGGCTAGTAAATCTATCGTAAGAGTACAGTAGACTACGTTATAACCATCTGCGTTTGTGCCGTTACATACGACATGGGCTTAACGATGTGGACAAAGACAGAATCTGCGGTTCTGCCTTAGGCATTTGAGTAATTCCGCTTCCATTTATATCCTGACTAGCATATAACTATGTACATTACTTTTAAAACACTCGCCCTCGCGCGAGAGTAGAAATATGCTCTTATACCATGTAAAATTTTGCACGCTCACGTTATAATTTATGCAATTCAAACAAAATTTGAAAAATTGACAACTTTCAGAGTTTTTTTGGCCCAAGGAGTTTTATGGCCAAATCGGCTGGTCAAAACCTACGGAGCGTGTACAGGGTGTCTTAGATGACCATCTATGGCATGATAGCCGCTCACTCAACGTTAGTGGCATATGGTCGAATACCAGCCAGGATACTGATAGATGCTTTTAGCCTAATTGTTGTGATAAACTTATTAAATAGGTAAGTTTTCAAATCTATTTGATAAGTTTGTTTGAATGCACTCTGCGACAGCAGAGAATACCCCATTTTATGAAAAATGCAAGAAAAAAATTGCACTAACATAAAAGTTAGCTTTTAGGTCGATTTTCTTCCAAAATGGCCGAATTTCAGCTCCCCCCAAAATTTCAACTGATGATTACTCCACGAACACTGAAGCTAAAGAAGTCGTTTTGGGCTCGTTGGAATTGTTCTGAGTCCAAAATTGTGATACGATATTGCAAAAAATAAAATTTAGACAGAAAAGAACAAAAATTTTGAAATTTTCGTTTTTTGCACCACGCTCGATTAGGCTTAACTTTTTGGCATCACCGAGCTTTCAAGAACTCATAACTTTGAACTGGTTCGACCAAATTGGTTCATTTTCTCAGTCCCCCAAGATTTGACGATGGTCTTACGATAGAAATAGAAAAATTTGGAAGTCTTAAGTTTTTTGGGCAAGTTATGGCCGTTCGCGCAATTCACCAGGCTCAATTAGACTCTTCATACTGACATCTTCACTCTATTAAGGTAATTTGCAGGTTCAGAATTTTCAAGTGGACTGCTCCCGATGGTAGTGTAAGACCGGAACAATCCGTGAGTCAACTGAAGCAAGTTTCGGTGTTAACTCGGGAAGTAAAATTCAGTTTAATATTGGTGCCAGGCTATGCCCAGCATGCCAGATATTAAGCTGACAAGAACAGATACTACACATGATTTTAGCCAAAAGGCCGAGAAGCGATAGCTAAACCTTTTCCTAATTTTGGTACATGCCTTGAACACAACAATGAAAAAACAGCTCGCATCATAAAAATTTATATTTATCCGACTGGGTTGAGAGCTGGGTTGCTCCCGGACCAACTTATGAAAGGTCAAGGGGGAAAGTTGAAAAGAGGTAGCCATAATGACACTTCGCGCTAACAAAATTCCCCTGCTGGCTAGTAAATCTATCGTAAGAGTACAGTAGACTACGTTATAACCATCTGCGTTTGTGCCGTTACATACGACATGGGCTTAACGATGTGGACAAAGACAGAATCTGCGGTTCTGCCTTAGGCATTTGAGTAATTCCGCTTCCATTTATATCCTGACTAGCATATAACTATGTACATTACTTTTAAAACATTCGCCCTCGCGCGAGAGTAGAAATATGCTCTTATACCATGTAAAATTTTGCACGCTCACGTTATAATTTATGCAATTCAAACAAAATTTGAAAAATTGACAACTTTCAGAGTTTTTTTGGCCCAAGGAGTTTTATGGCCAAATCGGCTGGTCAAAACCTACGGAGCGTGTACAGGGTGTCTTAGATGACCATCTATGGCATGATAGCCGCTCACTCAACGTTAGTGTCATATGGTCGAATACCAGCCAGGATACTGATAGATGCTTTTAGCCTAATTGTTGTGATAAACTTATTAAATAGGTAAGTTTTCAAATCTATTTGATAAGTTTGTTTGAATGCACTCTGCGACAGCAGAGAATACCCCATTTTATGAAAAATGCAAGAAAAAAATTGCACTTACATAAAAGTTAGCTTTTAGGTCGATTTTCTTCCAAAATGGCCGAATTTCAGCTCCCCCCAAAATTTCAACTGATGATTACTCCACGAACACTGAAGCTAAAGAAGTCGTTTTGGGCTCGTTGGAATTGTTCTGAGTCCAAAATTGTGATACGATATTGCAAAAAATAAAATTTAGACAGAAAAGAACAAAAATTTTGAAATTTTCGTTTTTTGCACCACGCTCGATTAGGCTTAACTTTTTGGCATCACCGAGCTTTCAAGAACTCATAACTTTGAACTGGTTCGACGAAATTGGTTCATTTTCTCAGTCCCCCAAGATTTGACGATGGTCTTACGATAGAAATAGAAAAATTTGGAAGTCTTAAGTTTTTTGGGCAAGTTATGGCCGTTCGCGCAATTCACCAGGCTCAATTAGACTCTTCATACTGACATCTTCACTCTATTAAGGTAATTTGCAGGTTCAGAATTTTCAGGTGGACTGCTCCCGATGGTAGTGTAAGACCGGAACAATCCGTGAGTCAACTGAAGCAAGTTTCGGTGTTAACTCGTGAAGTAAAAATCAGTTTAATATTGGTGCCAGGCTATGCCCAGCATGCCAGATATTAAGCTGACAAGAACAGATACTACACATGATCTTAGCCAAAAGGCCGAGAAGCGATAGCTAAACCTTTTCCTAATTTTGGTACATGCCTTGAACACAACAATGAAAAAACAGCTCGCATCATAAAAATTTATATTTATCCGACTGGGTTGAGAGCTGGGTTGCTCCCGGACCAACTTATGAAAGGTCAAGGGGGAAAGTTGATAAGAGGTAGCCATAATGACACTTCGCGCTAACAAAATTCCCCTGCTGGCTAGTAAATCTATCGTAAGAGTACAGTAGACTACGTTATAACCATCTGCGTTTGTGCCGTTACATACGACATGGGCTTAACGATGTGGACAAAGACAGAATCTGCGGTTCTGCCTTAGGCATTTGAGTAATTCCGCTTCCATTTATATCCTGACTAGCATATAACTATGTACATTACTTTTAAAACACTCGCCCTCGCGCGAGAGTAGAAATATGCTCTTATACCATGTAAAATTTTGCACGCTCACGTTATAATTTATGCAATTCAAACAAAATTTGAAAAATTGACAACTTTCAGAGTTTTTTTGGCCCAAGGAGTTTTATGGCCAAATCGGCTGGTCAAAACCTACGGAGCGTGTACAGGGTGTCTTAGATGACCATCTATGGCATGATAGCCGCTCACTCAACGTTAGTGGCATATGGTCGAATACCAGCCAGGATACTGATAGATGCTTTTAGCCTAATTGTTGTGATAAACTTATTAAATAGGTAAGTTTTCAAATCTATTTGATAAGTTTTTTTGAATGCACTCTGCGACAGCAGAGAATACCCCATTTTATGAAAAATGCAAGAAAAAATTGCAATAACATAAAAGTTAGCTTTTAGGTCGATTTTCTTCCAAAATGGCCGAATTTCAGCTCCCCCCAAAATTTCAACTGATGATTACTCCACGAACACTGAAGCTAAAGAAGTCGTTTTGGGCTCGTTGGAATTGTTCTGAGTCCAAAATTGTGATACGATATTGAAAAAATAAAATTTAGACAGAAAAGAACAAAAATTTTGAAATTTTCGTTTTTTGCACCACGCTCGATTAGGCTTAACTTTTTGGCATCACCGAGCTTTCAAGAACTCATAACTTTGAACTGGTTCGACCAAATTGGTTCATTTTCTCAGTCCCCCAAGATTTGACGATGGTCTTACGATAGAAATAGAAAAATTTGGAAGTCTTAAGTTTTTTGGGCAAGTTATGGCCCTTCGCGCAATTCACCAGTCTCAATTAGACTCTTCATACTGACATCTTCACTCTATTAAGGTAATTTGCAGGTTCAGAATTTTCAGGTGGACTGCTCCCGATGGTAGTGTAAGACCGGAACAATCCGTGAGTCAACTGAAGCAAGTTTCGGTGTTAACTCGGGAAGTAAAATTCAGTTTAATATTGGTGCCAGGCTATGCCCAGCATGCCAGATATTAAGCTGACAAGAACAGATACTACACATGATCTTAGCCAAAGGCCGAGAAGCGATAGCTAAACCTTTTCCTAATTTTGGTACATGCCTTGAACACAACAATGAAAAAACAGCTCGCATCATAAAAATTTATATTTATCCGACTGGGTTGAGAGCTGGGTTGCTCCCGGACCAACTTATGAAAGGTCAAGGGGGAAAGTTGAAAAGAGGTAGCCATAATGACACTTCGCGCTAACAAAATTCCCCTGCTGGCTAGTAAATCTATCGTAAGAGTACAGTAGACTACGTTATAACCATCTGCGTTTGTGCCGTTACATACGACATGGGCTTAACGATGTGGACAAAGACAGAATCTGCGGTTCTGCCTTAGGCATTTGAGTAATTCCGCTTCCATTTATATCCTGACTAGCATATAACTATGTACATTACTTTTAAAACACTCGCCCTCGCGCGAGAGTAGAAATATGCTCTTATACCATGTAAAATTTTGCACGCTCACGTTATAATTTATGCAATTCAAACAAAATTTGAAAAATTGACAACTTTCAGAGTTTTTTTGGCCCAAGGAGTTTTATGGCCAAATCGGCTGGTCAAAACCTACGGAGCGTGTACAGGGTGTCTTAGATGACCATCTATGGCATGATAGCCGCTCACTCAACGTTAGTGGCATATGGTCGAATACCAGCCAGGATACTGATAGATGCTTTTAGCCTAATTGTTGTGATAAACTTATTAAATAGGTAAGTTTTCAAATCTATTTGATAAGTTTGTTTGAATGCACTCTGCGACAGCAGAGAATACCCCATTTTAAGAAAAATGCAAGAAAAAAATTGCACTAACATAAAAGTTAGCTTTTAGGTCGATTTTCTTCCAAAATGGCCGAATTTCAGCTCCCCCCAAAATTTCAACTGATGATTACTCCACGAACACTGAAGCTAAAGAAGTCGTTTTGGGCTCGTTGGAATTGTTCTGAGTCCAAAATTGTGATACGATATTGAAAAAATAAAATTTAGACAGAAAAGAACAAAAATTTTGAAATTTTCGTTTTTTGCACCACGCTCGATTAGGCTTAACTTTTTGGCATCACCGAGCTTTCAAGAACTCATAACTTTGAACTGGTTCGACCAAATTGGTTCATTTTCTCAGTCCCCCAAGATTTGACGATGGTCTTACGATAGAAATAGAAAAATTTGGAAGTCTTAAGTTTTTTGGGCAAGTTATGGCCGTTCGCGCAATTCACCAGGCTCAATTAGACTCTTCATATTGACATCTTCACTCTATTAAGGTAATTTGCAGGTTCAGAATTTTCAGGTGGACTGCTCACGATGGTAGTGTAAGACCGGAACAATCCGTGAGTCAACTGAAGCAAGTTTCGGTGTTAACTCGGGAAGTAAAATTCAGTTTAATATTGGTGCCAGGCTATGCCCAGCATGCCAGATATTAAGCTGACAAGAACAGATACTACACATGATCTTAGCCAAAAGGCCGAGAAGCGATAGCTTAACCTTTTCCTAATTTTGGTACATGCCTTGAACACAACAATGAAAAAACAGCTCGCATCATAAAAATTTATATTTATCCGACTGGGTTGAGAGCTGGGTTGCTCCCGGACCAACTTATGAAAGGTCAAGGGGGAAAGTTGAAAAGAGGTAGCCATAATGACACTTCGCCCTAACAAAACTCCCCTGCTGGCTAGTAAATCTATCGTAAGAGTACAGTAGACTACGTTATAACCATCTGCGTTTGTGCCGTTACATACGACATGGGCTTAACGATGTAGACAAAGACAGAATCTGCGGTTCTGCCTTAGGCATTTGAGTAATTCCGCTTCCATTTATATCCTGACTAGCATATAACTATGTACATTACTTTTAAAACACTCGCCCTCGCGCGAGAGTAGAAATATGCTCTTATACCATGTAAAATTTTGCACGCTCACGTTATAATTTATGCAATTCAAACAAAATTTGAAAAATTAACAATTTTCAGAATTTTTTTGGCCCAATGAGTTTTATGGCCAAATCGGCTGGTCAAAACCTACGGAGCGTGTACAGGGTGTCTTAGATGACCATCTATGGCATGATAGCCGCTCACTCAACGTTAGTGGCATATGGTCGAATACCAGCCAGGATACTGATAGATGCTTTTAGCCTAATTATTGTGATAAACTTATTAAATAGGTAAGTTTTCAAATCTATTTGATAAGTTTCTTTGAATGCACTCTGCGACAGCAGAGAGCACCCCATTTTATGAAAAATGCAAGAAAAAAATTGCACTAACTTAAAAGTTAGCTTTTAGGTCGATTTTCTTCCAAAATGGCCGAATTTCAGCTCCCCCCAAAATTTCAACTGATAATTACTCCACGAACACTGAAGCTAAAGAAGTCGTTTTGGGCTCGTTGGAATTGTTCTGAGTCCAAAATTGTGATACAATATTGAAAAAATAAAATTTAGACAGAAAAGAACAAAAATTTTGAAATTTTCTTTTTTTGCACCACGCTCGATTAGGCTTAACTTTTTGGCATCACCGAGCTTTCAAGAACTCATAACTTTGAACTGGTTCGACGAAATTGGTTCATTTTCTCAGTCCCCCAAGATTTGACGATGGTCTTACGATAGAAATAGCAAAATTTGGAAGTCTTAAGTTTTTTGGGCAAGTTATGGCCGTTCGCGCAATTCACCAGTCTCAATTAGACTCTTCATACTGACATCTTCACTCTATTAAGGTAATTTGCAGGTTCAGAATTTACAGGTGGACTGCTCCCGATGGTAGTGTAAGACCGGGACAATCCGTGAGTCAACTGAAGCAAGATTCGGTGTTAACTCGGGAAGTAAAAATCAGTTTAATATTGGTGCCAGGCTATGCCCAGCATGCCAGATATTAAGCTGACAAGAACAGATACTACACATGATCTTAGTCAAAAGGCCGAGAAGCGATAACTAAACCTTTTCCTAATTTTGGTACATGCCTTGAACACAACAATGAAAAAACAGCTCGCATCATAAAAATTTATATTTATCCGACTGGGTTGAGAGCTGGGTTGCTCCCGGACCAACTTATGAAAGGTCAAGGGGGAAAGTTGAAAAGAGGTAGCCATAATGACACTTCGCCCTAACAAAACTCCCCTGCTGGCTAGTAAATCTATCGTAAGAGTACAGTAGACTACGTTATAACCATCTGCGTTTGTGCCGTTACATACGACATGGGCTTAACGATGTAGACAAAGACAGAATCTGCGGTTCTGCCTTAGGCATTTGAGTAATTCCGCTTCCATTTATATCCTGACTAGCATATAACTATGTACATTACTTTTAAAACACTCGCCCTCGCGCGAGAGTAGAAATATGCTCTTATACCATGTAAAATTTTGCACGCTCACGTTATAATTTATGCAATTCAAACAAAATTTGAAAAATTAACAATTTTCAGAATTTTTTTGGCCCAATGAGTTTTATGGCCAAATCGGCTGGTCAAAACCTACGGAGCGTGTACAGGGTGTCTTAGATGACCATCTATGGCATGATAGCCGCTCACTCAACGTTAGTGGCATATGGTCGAATACCAGCCAGGATACTGATAGATACTTTTAGCCTAATTATTGTGATAAACTTATTAAATAGGTAAGTTTTCAAATCTATTTGATAAGTTTCTTTGAATGCACTCTGCGACAGCAGAGAGCACCCCATTTTATGAAAAATGCAAGAAAAAAATTGCACTAACTTAAAAGTTAGCTTTTAGGTCGATTTTCTTCCAAAATGGCCGAATTTCAGCTCCCCCCAAAATTTCAACTGATAATTACTCCACGAACACTGAAGCTAAAGAAGTCGTTTTGGGCTCGTTGGAATTGTTCTGAGTCCAAAATTGTGATACAATATTGAAAAAATAAAATTTAGACAGAAAAGAACAAAAATTTTGAAATTTTCGTTTTTTGCACCACAATCGATTAGGCTTAACTTTTTGGCATCACCGAGCTTTCAAGAACTCATAACTTTGAACTGGTTCGACGAAATTGGTTCATTTTCTCAGTCCCCCAAGATTTGACGATGGTCTTAGGATAGAAATAGCAAAATTTGGAAGTCTTAAGTTTTTTGGGCAAGTTATGGCCGTTCGCGCAATTCACCAGTCTCAATTAGACTCTTCATACTGACATCTTCACTCTATTAAGGTAATTTGCAGGTTCAGAATTTACAGGTGGACTGCTCCCGATGGTAGTGTAAGACCGGGACAATCCGTGAGTCAACTGAAGCAAGCTTCGGTGTTAACTCGGGAAGTAAAAATCAGTTTAATATTGGTGCCAGGCTATGCCCAGCATGCCAGATATTAAGCTGACAAGAACAGATACTACACATGATCTTAGTCAAAAGGCCGAGAAGCGATAACTAAACCTTTTCCTAATTTTGGTACATGCCTTGAACACAACAATGAAAAAACAGCTCGCATCATAAAAATTTACATTTATCCGACTGGGTTGAGAGCTGGGTTGCTCCCGGACCAACTTATGAAAGGTCAAGGGGGAAAGTTGGAAAGAGGTAGCCATAACAACACTTCGCCCTAACAAAACTCCCCTGCTGGCTAGTAAATCTATCGTAAGAGTACACTAGACTACGTTATAACCATCTGCGTTTGTGCCGTTACATACGACATGGGCGTAACGATGTGGACAAAGACAGAATCTGCGGTTCTGCCTTAGGCATTTGAGTAATTCCGCTTCCATTTATATCCTGACTAGCATATAACTATGTACATTACTTTTAAAACACTCGCCCTCGCGCGAGAGTAGAAATATGCTCTTATACCATGTAAAATTTTGCACGCTCACGTTATAATTTATGCAATTCAAACAAAATTTGAAAAATTGACAACTTTCAGAAATTTTTTGGCCCAAGGAGTTTTATGGCCAAATCGGCTGGTCAAAACCTACGGAGCGTGTACAGGGTGTCTTAGATGACCATCTATGGCATGATAGCTGCTCACTCAACGTTAGTGGCATATGGTCGAATAACAGCCAGGATACTGATAGATGCTTTTAGCCTAATTAATGTGATAAACTTATTAAATAGGTAAGTTTTCAAATCTATTTGATAAGTTTCTTTGAATGCACTCTGCGACAGCAGAGAGCACCCCATTTTATGAAAAATGCAAGAAAAAAATTGCAGTAACTTAAAAGTTAGCTTTTAGGTCGATTTTCTTCCCCAATGGCCGAATTTCAGCTCCCCCCAAAATTTCAACTGATGATTACTCCACGAACACTGAAGCTAAAGAAGTCGTTTTGGGCTCGTTGGAATTGTTCTGAGTCCAAAATTGTGATACGATATTGAAAAAATAAAATTTAGACAGAAAAGAACAAAAATTTTGAAATTTTCGTTTTTTGCACCACGCTCGATTAGGCTTAACTTTTTGGCATCACCGAGCTTTCAAGAACTCATAACTTCGAACTGGTTCGACCAAATTGGTTCATTTTCTCAGTCCCCCAAGATTTGACGATGGTCTCACGATAGAAATAGAAAAATTTGGAAGTCTTAAGTTTTTTGGGCAAGTTATGGCCGTTCGCGCAATTCACCAGGCTCAATTAGACTCTTCATACTGACATCTTCACTCTATTAAGGTAATTTGCAGGTTCAGAATTTTCAGGTGGACTGCTCCCGATGGTAGTGTAAGACCGGGACAATCCGTGAGTGAACTGAAGCAAGCTTCGGTGTTAACTCGGGAAGTAAAATTCAGTTTAATATTGGTGCCAGGCTATGCCCAGCATGCCAGATATTAAGCTGACAAGAACAGATACTACACATGATCTTAGCCAAAAGGCCGAGAAGCGATAGCTAAACCTTTTCCTAATTTTGGTACATGCCTTGAACACAACAATGAAAAAACAGCTCGCATCATAAAAATTTATATTTATCCGACTGGGTTGAGAGCTGGGTTGCTCCCGGACCAACTTATGAAAGGTCAAGGGGGAAAGTTGAAAAGAGGTAGCCATAATGACACTTCGCCCTAACAAAACTCCCCTGCTGGCTAGTAAATCTATCGTAAGAGTACAGTAGACTACGTTATAACCATCTGCGTTTGTGCCGTTACATACGACATGGGCTTAACGATGTAGACAAAGACAGAATCTGCGGTTCTGCCTTAGGCATTTGAGTAATTCCGCTTCCATTTATATCCTGACTAGCATATAACTATGTACATTACTTTTAAAACACTCGCCCTCTTGCGAGAGTAGAAATATGCTCTTATACCATGTAAAATTTTGCACGCTCACGTTATAATTTATGCAATTCAAACAAAATTTGAAAAATTGACAATTTTCAGAATTTTTTTGGCCCAATGAGTTTTATGGCCAAATCGGCTGGTCAAAACCTACGGAGCGTGTACAGGGTGTCTTAGATGACCATCTATGGCATGATAGCCGCTCACTCAACGTTAGTGGCTTATGGTCGAATACCAGCCAGGATACTGAAAGATGCTTTTAGCCTAATTGTTGTGATAAACTTATTAAATAGGTAAGTTTTCAAATCTATTTGATAAGTTTCTATGAATGCACTCTGCGACAGCAGAGAGCACCCCATTTTATGAAAAATGCAAGAAAAAAATTGCACTATCTGAAAAGTTAGCTTTTAGGTCGATTTTCTTCCAAAATGGCCGAATTTCAGCTCCCCCCCAAAATTTCAACTGATAATTACTCCACGAACACTGAAGCTAAAGAAGTCGTTTTGGGCTCGTTGGAATTGTTCTGAGTCCAAAATTGTGATACGATATTGAAAAAATAAAATTTAGACAGAAAAGAACAAAAATTTTGAAATTTTCGTTTTTTGCACCACGCTCGATTAGGCTTAACTTTTTGGCATCACCGAGCTTTCAAGAACTCATAACTTTGAACTGGTTCGACGAAATTGGTTCATTTTCTCAGTCCCCCAAGATTTGACGATGGTCTTACGATAGAAATAGCAAAATTTGGAAATCTTAAGTTTTTTGGGCAAGTTATGGCCGTTCGCGCAATTCACCAGTCTCAATTAGACTCTTCATACTGACATCTTCACTCTATTAAGGTAATTTGCAGGTTCAGAATTTTCAGGTGGACTGCTCCCGATGGTAGTGTAAGACCGG
Organism: Symsagittifera roscoffensis; assembly: GCF_963678635.1. NCBI lineage: Eukaryota > Metazoa > Xenacoelomorpha > Acoela > Convolutidae > Symsagittifera > Symsagittifera roscoffensis. The sequence continues at coordinate 32,460,215 of NC_087067.1, read as the reverse complement.
GACAATCCGTGAGTCAACTGAAGCAAGCTTCGGTGTTAACTCGGGAAGTAAAAATCAGTTTAATATTGGTGCCAGGCTATGCCCAGCATGCCAGATATTAAGCTGACAAGAACAGATACTACACATGATCTTAGTCAAAAGGCCGAGAAGCGATAACTAAACCTTTTCCTAATTTTGGTACATGCCTTGAACACAACAATGAAAAAACAGCTCGCATCATAAAAATTTATATTTATCCGACTGGGTTGAGAGCTGGGTTGCTCCCGGACCAACTTATGAAAGGTCAAGGGGAAAAGTTGGAAAGAGGTAGCCATAACGACACTTCGCCCTAACAAAACTCCCCTGCTGGCTAGTAAATCTATCGTAAGAGTACAAATGACTACATTATAACCATCTGCGTTTGTGCCGTTACATACGACATGGGCTTAACGATGTAGACAAAGACAGAATCTGCGGTTCTGCCTTAGGCATTTGAGTAATTCCGCTTCCATTTATATCCTGACTAGCATATAACTATGTACATTACTTTTAAAACACTTGCCCTCGCGCGAGAGTAGAAATATGCTCTTATACCATGTAAAATTTTGCACGCTCACGTTATAATTTATGCATTTCAAACAAAATTTGAAAAACTGAAAATTTTCAGAATTTTTTTGGCCCAATGAGTTTTATGGCGAAATCGGCTGGTCAAAACCTACGGAGCGTGTACAAGGTGTCTTAGATGACCATTTATGGCATGATAGCCGCTCACTCAACGTTAGTGGCATATGGTCGAATACCAGCCAGGATACTGATAGATGCTTTTAGCCTAATTGTTGTGATAAACTTATTAAATAGGTAAGTTTTCAAATCTATTTGATAAGTTTCTTTGAATGCACTCTGCGACAGCAGAGAGCACCCCATTTTATGAAAAATGCAAGAAAAAAATTGCACTAACTTAAAAGTTAGCTTTTAGGTCGATTTTCTTCCAAAATGGCCGAATTTCAGCTCCCCCCAAAATTTCAACTGATGATTACTCCACGAACACTGAAGCTAAAGAAGTCGTTTTGGGCTCGTTGGAATTTTTCTGAGTCCAAAATTGTGATACGATATTGAAAAAATAAAATTTAGACAGAAAAGAACAAAAATTTTGAAATTTTCGTTTTTTGCACCACGCTCGATTAGGCTTAACTTTTTGGCATCACCGAGCTTTCAAGAACTCATAACTTTGAACTGGTTCGACGAAATTGGTTCATTTTCTCAGTCCCCCAAGATTTGACGATGGTCTTACGATAGAAATAGAAAAATTTGGAAGTCTTAAGTTTTTTGGGCAAGTTTTTGCCGTTCGCGCAATTCACCAGGCTCAATTAGACTCTTCATACTGACATCTTCACTCTGTTAAGGTAATTTGCAGGTTCAGAATTTTCAGGTGGACTACTCCCGATGGCAGTGTAAGACCGGGACAATCCGTGAGTCAACTGAAGCAAGTTTCGGTGTTAACTCGGGAAGTAAAAATTAGTTTAATATTGGTGACAGTCTATTCCCAGCATGCCAGATATTAAGCTGACAAGAACAGAATCTACACATGATCTTAGCCAAAAGGCCGAGAAGCGATAGCTAAACCTTTTCCTAATTTTGGTACATGCCTTGAACACAACAATGAAAAAACAGCTCGCATCATAAAAATTTATATTTATCCGACTGGGTTGAGAGCTGGGTTGCTCCCGGACCAACTTATGAAAGGTCAAGGGGGAAAGTTGAAAAGAGGTAGCCATAATGACACTTCGCCCTAACAAAACTCCCCTGCTGGCTAGTAAATCTATCGTAAGAGTACAGTAGACTACGTTATAACCATCTGCGTTTGTGCCGTTACATACGACATGGGCTTAACGATGTAGACAAAGACAGAATCTGCGGTTCTGCCTTAGGCATTTGAGTAATTCCGCTTCCATTTATATCCTGACTAGCATATAACTATGTACATTACTTTTAAAACACTTGCCCTCGCGCGAGAGTAGAAATATGCTCTTATACCATGTAAAATTTTGCACGCTCACGTTATAATTTATGCATTTCAAACAAAATTTGAAAAACTGAAAATTTTCAGAATTTTTTTGGCCCAATGAGTTTTATGGCGAAATCGGCTGGTCAAAACCTACGGAGCGTGTACAAGGTGTCTTAGATGACCATTTATGGCATGATAGCCGCTCACTCAACGTTAGTGGCATATGGTCGAATACCAGCCAGGATACTGATAGATGCTTTTAGCCTAATTGTTGTGATAAACTTATTAAATAGGTAAGTTTTCAAATCTATTTGATAAGTTTCTTTGAATGCACTCTGCGACAGCAGAGAGCACCCCATTTTATGAAAAATGCAAGAAAAAAATTGCACTAACTTAAAAGTTAGCTTTTAGGTCGATTTTCTTCCAAAATGGCCGAATTTCAGCTCCCCCCAAAATTTCAACTGATGATTACTCCACGAACACTGAAGCTAAAGAAGTCGTTTTGGGCTCGTTGGAATTTTTCTGAGTCCAAAATTGTGATACGATATTGAAAAAATAAAATTTAGACAGAAAAGAACAAAAATTTTGAAATTTTCGTTTTTTGCACCACGCTCGATTAGGCTTAACTTTTTGGCATCACCGAGCTTTCAAGAACTCATAACTTTGAACTGGTTCGACGAAATTGGTTCATTTTCTCAGTCCCCCAAGATTTGACGATGGTCTTACGATAGAAATAGAAAAATTTGGAAGTCTTAAGTTTTTTGGGCAAGTTTTTGCCGTTCGCGCAATTCACCAGGCTCAATTAGACTCTTCATACTGACATCTTCACTCTGTTAAGGTAATTTGCAGGTTCAGAATTTTCAGGTGGACTACTCCCGATGGCAGTGTAAGACCGGGACAATCCGTGAGTCAACTGAAGCAAGTTTCGGTGTTAACTCGGGAAGTAAAAATTAGTTTAATATTGGTGACAGTCTATTCCCAGCATGCCAGATATTAAGCTGACAAGAACAGAATCTACACATGATCTTAGCCAAAAGGCCGAGAAGCGATAGCTAAACCTTTTCCTAATTTTGGTACATGCCTTGAACACAACAATGAAAAAACAGCTCGCATCATAAAAATTTATATTTATCCGACTGGGTTGAGAGCTGGGTTGCTCCCGGACCAACTTATGAAAGGTCAAGGGGGAAAGTTGAAAAGAGGTAGCCATAATGACACTTCGCCCTAACAAAACTCCCCTGCTGGCTAGTAAATCTATCGTAAGAGTACAGTAGACTACGTTATAACCATCTGCGTTTGTGCCGTTACATACGACATGGGCTTAACGATGTGGACAAAGACAGAATCTGCGGTTCTGCCTTAGGCATTTGAGTAATTCCGCTTCCATTTATATCCTGACTAGCATATAACTATGTACATTACTTTTAAAACACTTGCCCTCGCGCGAGAGTAGAAATATGCTCTTATACCATGTAAAATTTTGCACGCTCACGTTATAATTTATGCATTTCAAACAAAATTTGAAAAACTGACAATTTTCAGAATTTTTTTGGCCCAATAAGTTTTATGGCGAAATCGGCTGGTCAAAACCTACGGAGCGTGTACAAGGTGTCTTAGATGACCATTTATGGCATGATAGCCGCTCACTCAACGTTAGTGGCATATGGTCGAATACCAGCCAGGATACTGATAGATGCTTTTAGCCTAATTGTTGTGATAAACTTATTAAATAGGTAAGTTTTCAAATCTATTTGATAAGTTTCTTTGAATGCACTCTGCGACAGCAGAGAGCACCCCATTTTATGAAAAATGCAAGAAAAAAATTGCACTAACCTAAAAGTTAGCTTTTAGGTCGATTTTCTTCCAAAATGGCCGAATTTCAGCTCCCCCCAAAATTTCAACTGATGATTACTCCACGAACACTGAAGCTAAAGAAGTCGTTTTGGGCTCGTTGGAATTTTTCTGAGTCCAAAATTGTGATACGATATTGAAAAAATAAAATTTAGACAGAAAAGAACAAAAATTTTGAAATTTTCGTTTTTTGCACCACGCTCGATTAGGCTTAACTTTTTGGCATCACCGAGCTTTCAAGAACTCATAACTTTGAACTGGTTCGACGAAATTGGTTCATTTTCTCAGTCCCCCAAGATTTGACGATGGTCTTACGATAGAAATAGAAAAATTTGGAAGTCTTAAGTTTTTTGGGCAAGTTTTTGCCGTTCGCGCAATTCACCAGGCTCAATTAGACTCTTCTTACTGACATCTTCACTCTGTTAAGGTAATTTGCAGGTTCAGAATTTTCAGGTGGACTGCTCCCGATGGTAGTGTAAGACCGGGACAATCCGTGAGTCAACTGAAGCAAGTTTCGGTGTTAACTCGGGAAGTAAAAATTAGTTTAATATTGGTGACAGGCTATTCCCAGCATGCCAGATATTAAGCTGACAAGAACAGAATCTACACATGATCTTAGCCAAAAGGCCGAGAAGCGATAGCTAAACCTTTTCCTAATTTTGGTACATGCCTTGAACACAACAATGAAAAAACAGCTCGCATCATAAAAATTTATATTTATCCGACTGGGTTGAGAGCTGGGTTGCTCCCGGACCAACTTATGAAAGGTCAAGGGGAAAGTTGAAAAGAGGTAGCCATAATGACACTTCGCCCTAACAAAACTCCCCTGCTGGCTAGTAAATCTATCGTAAGAGTACAGTAGACTACGTTATAACCATCTGCGTTTGTGCCGTTACATACGACATGGGCTAAACGATGTGGACAAAGACAGAATCTGCGGTTCTGCCTTAGGCATTTGAGTAATTCCGCTTCCATTTATATCCTGACTAGCATATAACTATGTACATTACTTTTAAAACACTCGCCCTCGCGCGAGAGTAGAAATATGCTCTAATACCATGTAAAATTTTGCACGCTCACGTTATAATTTATGCAATTCAAACAAAATTTGAAAAATTGACAATTTTCGGAATTTTTTTGGCCCAATGAGTTTTATGGCCAAATCGGCTGGTCAAAACCTACGGAGCGTGTACAGGGTGTCTTAGATGACCATCTATGGTATGATAGCCGCTCACTCAACGTTAGTGGCATATGGTCGAATACCAGCCTAGCCTAATTGTTGTGATAAACTTATTAAATAGGTAAGTTTTCAAATCTATTTGATAAGTTTCTTTGAATGCACTCTGCGACAGCAGAGAGCACCCCATTTTATGAAAAATGCAAGAAAAAAATTGCACTAACTAAAAGTTAGCATTTAGGTCGATTTTCTTCCAAAATGGCCGAATTTCAGCTCCCCCCAAAATTTCAACTGATGATTACTCCACGAACACTGAAGCTAAAGAAGTCGTTTTGGGCTCGTTGGAATTTTTCTGAGTCCAAAATTGTGATACGATATTGAAAAAATAAAATTTAGACAGAAAAGAACAAAAATTTTGAAATTTTCGTTTTTTGCACCACGCTCGATTAGGCTTAACTTTTTGGCATCACCGAGCTTTCAAGAACTCATAACTTTGAACTGGTTCGACGAAATTGGTTCATTTTCTCAGTCCCCCAAGATTTGACGATGTTCTTACGATAGAAATAGAAAAATTTGGAAGTCTTAAGTTTTTTGGGCAAGTTATGGCCGTTCGCGCAATTCACCAGGCTCAATTAGACTCTTCATACTGACATCTTCACTCTATTAAGGTAATTTGCAGGTTCAGAATTTTCAGGTTGACTGCTCCCGATAGTAGTGTAAGACTGGGACAATCCGTGAGTCAACTGAAGCAAGCTTCGGTGTTAACTCGGGAAGTAAAAATCAGTTTAATATTGGTGCATGCTATGCCCAGCATACCAGATATTAAGCTGACAAGAACAGATACTACACATGATCTTAGCCAAACGGCCGAGAAGCGATAGCTAAACCTTTTCCTAATTTTGGTACATGCCTTGAACACAACAATAAAAAAACAGCTCGCATCATAAAAATTTATATTTATCCGACTGGGTTGAGAGCTGGGTTGCTCCCAGACCAACTTATGAAAGGTCAAGGGGGAAGGTTGAAAAGAGGTAGCCATAATGACACTTCGCCCTAACAAAACTCCCCTGCTGGCTAGTAAATCTATCGTAAGAGTACGGTAGACTACGTTATAACCATCTGCGTTTGTGCCGTTACATACGACATGGGCTTAACGATTTGGACAAAGACAGAATCTGCGGTTCTGCCTTAGGCATTTGAGTAATTCCGCTTCCTTTTATATCCTGACTAGCATATAACTATGTACATTACTTTTAAAACACTCGCCCTCGCGCGAGAGTAGAAATATGCTCTTATACCATGTAAAATTTTGCACGCTCACGTTATAATTTATGCAATTCAAACAAAATTTGAAAAATTGACAATTTTCAGAATTTTTTTGGCCCAATGAGTTTTATGGCCAAATCGGCTGGTCAAAACCTACGGAGCGTGTACAGGGTGTCTTAGATGACCATCTATGGCATGATAGCCGCTCACTCAACGTTAGTGGCATATGGTCGTTTTTTGCACCACGCTCGTTTAGGCTTAACTTTTTGGCATCACCGAGCTTTCAAGAACTCATAACTTTGAACTGGTTCGACGAAATTAGTTCATTTTCTCAGTCCCCCAAGATTTGACGATGGTCTTACGAAAGAAATAGAAAAATTTGGAAGTCTTAAGTTTTTTGGGCAAGTTATGGCCGTTCGCGCAATTCACCAGGCTCAATTAGACTCTTCATACTGACATCTTCACTCTAATAAGGTAATTTGCAGGTTCAGAATTTTCAGGTGGACTGCTCCCGATGGTAGTGTAAGACCGGGACAATCCGTGAGTCAACTGAAGCAAGCTTCGGTGTTAACTCGGGAAGTAAAAATCAGTTTAATATTGGTGCATGCTATGCCCAGCATACCAGATATTAAGCTGACAAGAACAGATACTACACATGATCTTAGCCAAACGGCCGAGAAGCGATAGCTAAACCTTTTCCTAATTTTGGTACATGCCTTGAACACAACAATAAAAAAACAGCTCGCATCATAAAAATTTATATTTATCCGACTGGGTTGAGAGCTGGGTTGCTCCCAGACCAACTTATGAAAGGTCAAGGGGGAAGGTTGAAAAGAGGTAGCCATAATGACACTTCGCCCTAACAAAACTCCCCTGCTGGCTAGTAAATCTATCGTAAGAGTACGGTAGACTACGTTATAACCATCTGCGTTTGTGCCGTTACATACGACATGGGCTTAACGATTTGGACAAAGACAGAATCTGCGGTTCTGCCTTAGGCATTTGAGTAATTCCGCTTCCTTTTATATCCTGACTAGCATATAACTATGTACATTACTTTTAAAACACTCGCCCTCGCGCGAGAGTAGAAATATGCTCTTATACCATGTAAAATTTTGCACGCTCACATTATAATTTATGCAATTCAAACAAAATTTGAAAAATTGACAATTTTCAGAATTTTTTTGGCCCAATGAGTTTTATGGCCAAATCGGCTGGTCAAAACCTACGGAGCGTGTACAGGGTGTCTTAGATGACCATCTATGGCATGATAGCCGCTCACTCAACGTTAGTGGCATATGGTCGTTTTTTGCACCACGCTCGTTTAGGCTTAACTTTTTGGCATCACCGAGCTTTCAAGAACTCATAACTTTGAACTGGTTCGACGAAATTAGTTCATTTTCTCAGTCCCCCAAGATTTGACGATGGTCTTACGATAGAAATAGAAAAATTTGGAAGTCTTAAGTTTTTTGGGCAAGTTATGGCCGTTCGCGCAATTCACCAGGCTCAATTAGACTCTTCATACTGACATCTTCACTCTAATAAGGTAATTTGCAGGTTCAGAATTTTCAGGTGGACTGCTCCCGATGGTAGTGTAAGACCGGGACAATCCGTGAGTCAACTGAAGCAAGCTTCGGTGTTAACTCGGAGAGTAAAAATCAGTTTAATATTGGTGCCAGGCTATGCCCAGCATGCCAGATATTAAGCTGACAAGAACAGATACTACACATGATCTTAGCCAAAAGGCCGAGAAGCGATAGCTAAACCTTTTCCTAATTTTGGTACATGCCTTGAACACAACAATGAAAAAACAGCTCGCATCATAAAAATTTATATTTATCCGACTGGGTTGAGAGCTGGGTTGCTCCCGGACCAACTTATGAAAGGTCAAGGGGGAAAGTTGAAAAGAGGTAGCCATAATGACACTTCGCCCTAACAAAACTCCCCTGCTGGCTAGTAAATCTATCGTAAGAGTACAGTAGACTACGTTATAACCATCTGCGTTTGTGCCGTTACATACGACATGGGCTTAACGATGTGGACAAAGACAGAATCTGCGGTTCTGCCTTAGGCATTTGAGTAATTCCGCTTCCATTTATATCCTGACTAGCATATAACTATGTACATTACTTTTAAAACACTCGCCCTCGCGCGAGAGTAGAAATATGCTCTTATACCATGGAAAATTTTGCACGCTCACATTATAATTTATGCAATTCAAACAAAATTTGAAAAATTGACAATTTTCAGAATTTTTTTGGCCCAATGAGTTTTATGGCCAAATCGGCTGGTCAAAACCTACGGAGCGTGTACAGGGTGTCTTAGATGACCATCTATGGCATGATAGCCGCTCACTCAACGTTAGTGGCATATGGTCGTTTTTTGCACCACGCTCGTTTAGGCTTAACTTATTGGCATCACCGAGCTTTCAAGAACTCATAACTTTGAACTGGTTCGACGAAATTGGTTCATTTTCTCAGTCCCCCAAGATTTGACGATGGTCTTACGATAGAAATAGAAAAATTTGGAAGTCTTAAGTTTTTTGGGCAAGTTATGGCCGTTCGCGCAATTCACCAGGCTCAATTAGACTCTTCATACTGACATCTTCACTCTATTAAGGTAATTTGCAGGTTCAGAATTTTCAGGTGGACTGCTCCCGATGGTAGTGTAAGACCGGGACAATCCGTGAGTCAACTGAAGCAAGCTTCGGTGTTAACTCGGAGAGTAAAAATCAGTTTAATATTGGTGCCAGGCTATGCCCAGCATGCCAGATATTAAGCTGACAAGAACAGATACTACACATGATCTTAGCCAAAAGGCCGAGAAGCGATAGCTAAACCTTTTCCTAATTTTGGTACATGCCTTGAACACAACAATGAAAAAACAGCTCGCATCATAAAAATTTATATTTATCCGACTGGGTTGAGAGCTATGTTGCTCCCGGACCAACTTATGAAAGGTCAAGGGGGAAAGTTGAAAAGAGGTAGCCATAATGACACTTCGCCCTAACAAAACTCCCCTGCTGGCTAGTAAATCTATCGTAAGAGTACAGTAGACTACGTTATAACCATCTGCGTTTGTGCCGTTACATACGACATGGGCTTAACGATGTGGACAAAGACAGAATCTGCGGTTCTGCCTTAGGCATTTGAGTAATTCCGCTTCCATTTATATCCTGACTAGCATATAACTATGTACATTACTTTTAAAACACTCGCCCTCGCGCGAGAGTAGAAATATGCTCTTATACCATGTAAAATTTTGCACGCTCACGTTATAATTTATGCAATTCAAACAAAATTTGAAAAATTGACAATTTTCGGAATTTTTTTGGCCCAATGAGTTTTATGGCCAAATCGGCTGGTCAAACCCTACGGAGCGTGTACAGGGTGTCTTAGATGACCATCTATGGTATGATAGCCGCTCACTCAACGTTAGTGGCATATGGTCCAATACCAGCCTAGCCTAATTGTTGTGATAAACTTGTTAAATAGGTAAGTTTTCAAATCTATATGATAAGTTTCTTTGAATGCACTCTGCGACAGCAGAGAGCACCCCATTTTATGAAAAATGCAAGAAAAAAATTGCATTAACTTAAAAGTTAGCTTTTAGGTCGATTTTCTTCCAAAATGGCCGAATTTCAGCTCCCCCCAAAATTTCAACTGATGATTACTCCACGAACACTGAAGCTAAAGAAGTCGTTTTGGGCTCGTTGGAATTTTTCTGAGTCCAAAATTGTGATACGATATTGAAAAAATAAAATTTAGACAGAAAAGAACAAAAATTTTGAAATTTTCGTTTTTTGCACCACGCTCGATTAGGCTTAACTTTTTGGCATCACCGAGCTTTCAAGAACTCATAACTTTGAACTGGTTCGACGAAATTGGTTCATTTTCTCAGTCCCCCAAGATTTGACGATGTTCTTACGATAGAAATAGAAAAATTTGGAAGTCTTAAATTTTTTGGGCAAGTTATGGCCGTTCGCGCAATTCACCAGGCTCAATTAGACTCTTCATACTGACATCTTCACTCTATTAAGGTAATTTGCAGGTTCAGAATTTTCAGGTTGACTGCTCCCGATAGTAGTGTAAGACTGGGACAATCCGTGAGTCAACTGAAGCAAGCTTCGGTGTTAACTCGGGAAGTAAAAATCAGGTTAATATTGGTGCATGCTATGCCCAGCATACCAGATATTAAGCTGACAAGAACAGATACTACACATGAGTTTAGCCAAAAGGCCGAGAAGCGATAGCTAAACCTTTTCCTAATTTTGGTACATGCCTTGAACACAACAATGAAAAAACAGCTCGCATCATAAAAATTTATATTTATCCGACTGGGTTGAGAGCTGGGTTGCTCCCAGACCAACTTATGAAAGGTCAAGGGGGAAAGTTGAAAAGAGGTAGCCATAATGACACTTCGCCCTAAAAAAACTCCCCTGCTGGCTAGTAAATCTATCGTAAGAGTACGGTAGACTACGTTATAACCATCTGCGTTTGTGCCGTTACATACGACATGGGCTTAACGATTTGGACAAAGACAGAATCTGCGGTTCTGCCTTAGGCATTTGAGTAATTCCGCTTCCTTTTATATCCTGACTAGCATATAACTATGTACATTACTTTTAAAACACTCGCCCTCGCGCGAGAGTAGAAATATGCTCTTATACCATGGAAAATTTTGCACGCTCACATTATAATTTATGCAATTCAAACAAAATTTGAAAAATTGACAATTTTCAGAATTTTTTTGGCCGAATGAGTTTTATGGCCAAATCGGCTGGTCAAAACCTACGGAGCGTGTACAGGGTGTCTTAGATGACCATCTATGGCATGATAGCCGCTCACTCAACGTTAGTGGCATATGGTCGTTTTTTGCACCACGCTCGTTTAGGCTTAACTTTTTGGCATCACCGAGCTTTCAAGAACTCATAACTTTGAACTGGTTCGACGAAATTGGTTCATTTTCTCAGTCCCCCAAGATTTGACGATGGTCTTACGATAGAAATAGAAAAATTTGGAAGTCTTAAGTTTTTTGGGCATGTTATGGCCGTTCGCGCAATTCACCAGGCTCAATTAGACTCTTCATACTGACATCTTCACTCTATTAAGGTAATTTGCAGGTTCAGAATTTTCAGGTGGACTGCTCCCGATGGTAGTGTAAGACCGGGACAATCCGTGAGTCAACTGAAGCAAGCTTCGGTGTTAACTCGGAGAGTAAAAATCAGTTTAATATTGGTGCCAGGCTATGCCCAGCATGCCAGATATTAAGCTGACAAGAACAGATACTACACATGATCTTAGCCAAAAGGCCGAGAAGCGATAGCTAAACCTTTTCCTAATTTTGGTACATGCCTTGAACACAACAATGAAAAAACAGCTCGCATCATAAAAATTTATATTTATCCGACTGGGTTGAGAGCTATGTTGCTCCCGGACCAACTTATGAAAGGTCAAGGGGCAAAGTTGAAAAGAGGTAGCCATAATGACACTTCGCCCTAACAAAACTCCCCTGCTGGCTAGTAAATCTATCGTAAGAGTACAGTAGACTACGTTATAACCATCTGCGTTTGTGCCGTTACATACGACATGGGCTTAACGATGTGGACAAAGACAGAATCTGCGGTTCTGCCTTAGGCATTTGAGTAATTCCGCTTCCATTTATATCCTGACTAGCATATAACTATGTACATTACTTTTAAAACACTCGCCCTCGCGCGAGAGTAGAAATATGCTCTTATACCATGTAAAATTTTGCACGCTCACGTTATAATTTATGCAATTCAAACAAAATTTGAAAAATTGACAATTTTCGGAATTTTTTTGGCCCAATGAGTTTTATGGCCAAATCGGCTGGTCAAAACCTACGGAGCGTGTACAGGGTGTCTTAGATGACCATCTATGGTATGATAGCCGCTCACTCAACGTTAGTGGCATATGGTCGAATACCAGCCTAGCCTAATTGTTGTGATAAACTTATTAAATAGGTAAGTTTTCAAATCTATTTGATAAGTTTCTTTGAATGCACTCTGCGACAGCAGAGAGCACCCCATTTTATGAAAAATGCAAGAAAAAAATTGCACTAACTTAAAAGTTAGCTTTTAGGTCGATTTTCTTCCAAAATGGCCGAATTTCAGCTCCCCCCAAAATTTCAACTGATGATTACTCCACGAACACTGAAGCTAAAGAAGTCGTTTTGGGCTCGTTGGAATTTTTCTGAGTCCAAAATTGTGATACGATATTGAAAAAATAAAATTTAGACAGAAAAGAAAAAAAATTTTGAAATTTTCGTTTTTTGCACCACGCTCGATTAGGCTTAACTTTTTGGCATCACCGAGCTTTCAAGAACTCATAACTTTGAACTGGTTCGACGAAATTGGTTCATTTTCTCAGTCCCCCAAGATTTGACGATGTTCTTACGATAGAAATAGAAAAATTTGGAAGTCTTAAGTTTTTTGGGCAAGTTATGGCCGTTCGCGCAATTCACCAGGCTCAATTAGACTCTTCATACTGACATCTTCACTCTATTAAGGTAATTTGCAGGTTCAGAATTTTCAGGTGGACTGCTCCCGATGGTAGTGTAAGTCTGGGACAATCCGTGAGTCAACTGAAGCAAGCTTCGGTGTTAACTCGGGAAGTAAAAATCAGTTTAATATTGGTGCATGCTATGCCCAGCATGCCAGATATTAAGCTGACAAGAACAGATACTACACATGATCTTAGCCAAAAGGCCGAGAAGCGATAGCTAAAACTTTTCCTAATTTTGGTAAATGCCTTGAACACAACAATGAAAAAACAGCTCGCATCATAAAAATTTATATTTATCCGACTGGGTTGAGAGCTGGGTTGCTCCCAGACCAACTTATGAAAGGTCAAGGGGGAAAGTTGAAAAGAGGTAGCCATAATGACACTTCGCCCTAACAAAACTCCCCTGCTGGCTAGTAAATCTATCGTAAGAGTACGGTAGACTACGTTATAACCATCTGCGTTTGTGCCGTTACATACGACATGGGCTTAACGATTTGGACAAAGACAGAATCTGCGGTTCTGCCTTAGGCATTTGAGTAATTCCGCTTCCATTTATATCCTGACTAGCATATAACTATGTACATTACTTTTAAAACACTCGCCCTCGCGCGAGAGTAGAAATATGCTCTTATACCATGTAAAATTTTGCACGCTCACATTATAATTTATGCAATTCAAACAAAGTTTGAAAAATTGACAATTTTCAGAATTTTTTTGGCCCAATGAGTTTTATGGCCAAATCGGCTGGTCAAAACCTACGGAGCGTGTACAGGGTGTCTTAGATGACCATCTATGGCATGATAGCCGCTCACTCAACGTTAGTGGCATATGGTCGTTTTTTGCACCACGCTCGTTTAGGCTTAATTTTTTGGCATCACCGAGCTTTCAAGAACTCATAACTTTGAACTGGTTCGACGAAATTGGTTCATTTTTGGTTCATTTTCTCAGTCCCCCAAGATTTGACGATGGTCTTACGATAGAAATAAAAAAATTTGGAAGTCTTAAGTTTTTTGGGCAAGTTATGGCCGTTCGCGCAATTCACCAGGCTCAATTAGACTCTTCATACTGACATCTTCACTCTATTAAGGTAATTTGCAGGTTCAGAATTTTCAGGTGGACTGCTCCCGATGGTAGTGTAAGACCGGGACAATCCGTGAGTCAACTGAAGCAAGCTTCGGTGTTAACTCGGGAAGTAAAAATCAGTTTAATATTGGTGCCAGGCTATGCCCAGCATGCCAGATATTAAGCTGACAAGAACAGATACTACACATGATCTTAGCCAAAAGGCCGAGAAGCTAAACCTTTTCCTAATTTTGGTACATGCCTTGAACACAACAATGAAAAAACAGCTCGCATCATAAAAATTTATATTTATCCGACTGGGTTGAGAGCTGGGTTGCTCCCGGACCAACTTATGAAAGGTCAAGGGGGAAAGTTGAAAAGAGGTAGCCATAATGACACTTCGCCCTAACAAAACTCCCCTGCTGGCTAGTAAATCTATCGTAAGAGTACAGTAGACTACGTTATAACCATCTGCGTTTGTGCCGTTACATACGACATGGGCTTAACGATGTGGACAAAGACAGAATCTGCGGTTCTGCCTTAGGCATTTGAGTAATTCCGCTTCCATTTATATCCTGACTAGCATATAACTATGTACATTACTTTTAAAACACTCGCCCTCGCGCGAAAGTAGAAATATGCTTTTATACCATGTAAAATTTTGCACGCTCACGTTATAATTTATGCAATTCAAACAAAATTTGAAAAATTGACAATTTTCAGAACTTTTTTGGCCCAATGAGTTTTATGGCCAAGTCGGCTGGTCAAAACCTACGGAGCGTGTACAGGGTGTCTTAGATGACCATCTATGGCATGATAGCCGCTCACTCAACGTTAGTGGCATATGGTCGAATACCAGCCAGGATACTGATAGATGCTTTTAGCCTAATTGTTGTGATAAACTTATTAAATAGGTAAGTTTTCAAATCTATTTGATAAGTTTCTTTGAATGCACTCTGCGACAGCAGAGAGCACCCCATTTTATGAAAAATGCAAGAAAAAATTGCACTAACTTAAAAGTTAGCTTTTAGGTCGATTTTCTTCCAAAATGGCCGAGTTTCAGCTCCCCCCAAAATTTCAACTGATGATTACTCCATGAACACTGAAGCTAAAGAAGTCGTTTTGGGCTCGTTGGAATTGTTCTGAGTCCAAAATTGTGATACGATTTTGAAAAAATAAAATTTAGACAGAAAAGAACAAAAATTTTGTGAAATTTTCGTTTTTTGCACCACGCTCGATTAGGCTTAACTTTTTGGCATCACCGAGCTTTCAAGAACTCATAACTTTGAACTGGTTCGACGAAATTGGTTCATTTTCTCAGTCCCCCAAGATTTGACGATGGTCTTACGATAGAAATAGAAAAATTTGGAAGTCTTAAGTTTTTTGGGCAAGTTATGGCCGTTCGCGCAATTCACCAGGCTCAATTAGACTCTTCATACTGACATCTTCACTCTATTAAGGTAATTTGCAGGTTCAGAATTTTCAGGTGGACTGCTCCCGATGGTAGTGTAAGACCGGGACAATCCGTGAGTCAACTGAAGCATGCTTCGGTGTTAACTCGGGAAGTAAAAATCAGTTTAATATTGGTGCCAGGCTATGCCCAGCATGCCAGATATTAAGCTGACAAGAACAGATACTACACATGATCTTAGCCAAAAGGCCGAGAAGCGATAGCTAAACCTTTTTTTAATTTTGGTACATGCCTTGAACACAACAATGAAAAAACAGCTCGCATCATAAAAATTTATATTTATCCGACTGGGTTGAGAGCTGGGTTGCTCCCGGACCAACTTATGAAAGGTCAAGGGGGAAAGTTGAAAAGAGGTAGCCATAATGACACTTCGCCCTAACAAAACTCCCCTGCTGGCTAGTAAATCTATCGTAAGAGTACAGTAGACTACGTTATAACCATCTGCGTTTGTGCCGTTACATACGACATGGGCTTAACGATGTGGACAAAGACAGAATCTGCGGTTTTGCCTTAGGCATTTGAGTAATTCCGCTTCCATTTATATCCTGACTAGCATATAACTATGTACATTACTTTTAAAACACTCGCCCTCGCGCGAGAGTAGAAATATGCTCTTATACCATGTAAAATTTTGCACGCTCACGTTATAATTTATGCAATTCAAACAAAATTTGAAAAATTGACAATTTTCAGAATTTTTTTGGCCCAATGAGTTTTATGGCCAAGTCGGCTGGTCAAAACCTACGGAGCGTGTACAGGGTGTATTAGATGACCATCTATGGCATGATAGCCGCTCACTCAACGTTAGTGGCATATGGTCGAATACCAGCCAGGATACTGATAGATGCTTTTAGCCTAATTGTTGTGATAAACTTATTAAATAGGTAAGTTTTCAAATCTATTTGATAAGTTTCTTTGAATGCACTCTGCGACAGCAGAGAGCACCCCATTTTATGAAAAATGCAAGAAAAAATTGCACTAACTTAAAAGTTAGCTTTTAGGTCGATTTTCTTCCAAAATGGCCGAGTTTCAGCTCCCCCCAAAATTTCAACTGATGATTACTCCACGAACACTGAAGCTAAAGAAGTCGTTTTGGGCTCGTTGGAATTGTTCTGAGTCCAAAATTGTGATACGATTTTGAAAAAATAAAATTTAGACAGAAAAGAACAAAAATTTTGAAATTTTCGTTTTTTGCACCACGCTCGATTAGGCTTAACTTTTTGGCATCACCGAGCTTTCAAGAACTCATAACTTTGAACTGGTTCGACGAAATTGGTTCATTTTCTCAGTCCCCCAAGATTTGACGATGGTCTTACGATAGAAATAGAAAAATTTGGAAGTCTTAAGTTTTTTGGGCAAGTTATGTCCGTTCGCGCAATTCACTAGGCTCAATTAGACTCTTCATACTGACATCTTCACTCTATTAAGGTAATTTGCAGGTTCAGAATTTTCAGGTGGACTGCTCCCGATGGTAGTGTAAGACCGGGACAATCCGTGAGTCAACTGAAGCAAGCTTCGGTGTTAACTCGGGAAGTAAAAATCAGTTTAATATTGGTGCCGGGCTATGCCCAGCATGCCAGATATTTAGCTGACAAGAACAGATACTACACATGATCTTAGCCAAAAGGCCGAGAAGCGACAACTAAACCTTTTCCTAATTTTGGTACATGCCTTGAACACAACAATGAAAAAACAGCTCGCATCATAAAAATTTATATTTATCCGACTGGGTTGAGAGCTGGGTTGCTCCCGGACCAACTTATGAAAGGTCAAGTGGGAAAGTTGAAAAGAGGTAGCCATAATGACACTTCGCCCTAACAAAACTCCCCTGCTGGCTAGTAAATCTATCGTAAGAGTACAGTAGACTACGTTATAACCATCTGCGTTTGTGCCGTTACATACGACATGGGCTTAACGATGTGGACAAAGACAGAATCTGCGGTTCTGCCTTAGGCATTTGAGTAATTCCGCTTCCATTTATATCTTGACTAGCATATAACTATGTACATTACTTTTAAAACACTCGCCCTCGCGCGAGAGTAGAAATATGCTCTTATACCATGTAAAATTTTGCACGCTCACGTTATAATTTATGCAATTCAAACAAAATTTGAAAAATTGACAATTTTCAGAATATTTTTGGCCCAATGAGTTTTATGGCGAAATCGGCTGGTCAAAACCTACGGAGCGTGTACAGGGTGTCTTAGATGACCATCGATGGCATGATAGCTGCTCACTCAACGTTAGTGGCATATGGTCGAATACCAGCCAGGATACTAATAGATGCGTTTAGCCTAATTGTTGTGATAAACTTATTAAATAGGTAAGTTTTCAAATCTATTTGATAAGTTTGTTTGAATGCACTCTGCGACAGCAGAAAGCACCCCATTTTATGAAAAATGCAAGAAAAAAATTGCACTAACTTAAAAGTTAGCTTTTAGGTCGATTTTCTTCCAAATTGGCCGAATTTCAGCTCCCCCCAAAATTTCAACTGATGATTACTCCACGAACACTGAAGCTAAAGAAGTCGTTTTGTGCTCGTTGGAATTGTTCTGAGTCCAAAATTGTGATACGATATTGAAAAAATAAAATTTAGACAGTAAAGAACAAAAATTTTGAAATTTTCGTTTTTTGCACCACGCTCGATTAGGCTTAACTTTTTGGCATCACCGAGCTTTCAAGAACTCATAACTTTGAACTGGTTCGACGAAATTGGTTCATTTTCTCAGTCCCCCAAGATTTGACGATGGTCTTACGATAGAAATAGAAAAATTTGGAAGTCTTAAGTTTTTTGGGCAAGTTATGTCCGTTCGCGCAATTCACTAGGCTCAATTAGACTCTTCATACTGACATCTTCACTCTATTAAGGTAATTTGCAGGTTCAGAATTTTCAGGTGGACTGCTCCCGATGGTAGTGTAAGACCGGGACAATCCGTGAGTCAACTGAAGCAAGCTTCGGTGTTAACTCGGGAAGTAAAAATCAGTTTAATATTGGTGCCGGCTATGCCCAGCATGCCAGATATTAAGCTGACAAGAACAGATACTACACATGATTTTAGCCAAAAGGCCGAGAAGCGATAGCTAAACCTTTTCCTAATTTTGGTACATGCCTTGAACACAACAATGAAAAAACAGCTCGCATCATAAAAATTTATATTTATCCGACTGGGTTGAGAGCTGGGTTGCTCCCGGACCAACTTATGAAAGGTCAAGGGGGAAAGTTGAAAAGAGGTAGCCATAATGACACTTCGCCCTAACAAAACTCCCCTGCTGGCTAGTAAATCTATCGTAAGAGTACAGTAGACTACGTTATAACCATCTGCGTTTGTGCCGTTACATACGACATGGGCTTAACGATGTGGACAAAGACAGAATCTGCGGTTCTGCCTTAGGCATTTGAGTAATTCCGCTTCCATTTATATCTTGACTAGCATATAACTATGTACATTACTTTTAAAACACTCGCCCTCGCGCGAGAGTAGAAATATGCTCTTATACCATGTAAAATTTTGCACGCTCACGTTATAATTTATGCAATTCAAACAAAATTTGAAAAATTGACAATTTTCAGAATATTTTTGGCCCAATGAGTTTTATGGCGAAATCGGCTGGTCAAAACCTACGGAGCGTGTACAGGGTGTCTTAGATGACCATCTATGGCATGATAGCCGCTCACTCAACGTTAGTGGCATATGGTCGAATACCAGCCAGGATACTGATAGATGCTTTTAGCCTAATTGTTGTGATAAACTTATTAAATAGGTAAGTTTTCAAATCTATTTGATAAGTTTGTTTGAATGCACTTTGCGACAGCAGAAAGCACCCCATTTTATGAAAAATGCAAGAAAAAAATTGCACTAACTTAAAAGTTAGCTTTTAGGTCGATTTTCTTCCAAATTGGCCGAATTTCAGCTCCCCCCAAAATTTCAACTGATGATTACTCCACGAACACTGAAGCTAAAGAAGTCGTTTTGTGCTCGTTGGAATTGTTCTGAGTCCAAAATTGTGATACGATATTGAAAAAATAAAATTTAGACAGAAAAGAACAAAAATTTTGAAATTTTCGTTTTTTGCACCACGCTCGATTAGGCTTAACTTTTTGGCATCACCGAGCTTTCAAGAACTCATAACTTTGAACTGGTTCGACGAAATTGGTTCATTTTCTCAGTCCCCCAAGATTTGACGATGGTCTTACGATAGAAATAGAAAAATTTGGAAGTCTTAAGTTTTTTGGGCAAGTTATGTCCGTTCGCGCAATTCACTAGGCTCAATTAGACTCTTCATACTGACATCTTCACTCTATTAAGGTAATTTGTAGGTTCAGAATTTTCAGGTGGACTGCTCCCGATGGTAGTGTTAGACCGGGACAATCCGTGAGTCAACTGAAGCAAGCTTCGGTGTTAACTCGGGAAGTAAAAATCAGTTTAATATTGGTGCCGGGCTATGCCCAGCATGCCAGATATTAAGCTGACAAGAACATATACTACACATGATCTTAGCCAAAATGCCGAGAAGCGATAACTAAACCTTTTCCTAATTTTGGTACATGCCTTGAACACAACAATGAAAAAACAGCTCGCATCATAAAAATTTATATTTATCCGACTGGGTTGAGAGCTGGGTTGCTCCCGGACCAACTTATGAAAGGTCAAGGGGGAAAGTTGAAAAGAGGTAGCCATAATGACACTTCGCCCTAACAAAACTCCCCTGCTGGCTAGTAAATCTATCGTAAGAGTACAGTAGACTACGTTATAACCATCTGCGTTTGTGCCGTTACATACGACATGGGCTTAACGATGTGGACAAAGACAGAATCTGCGGTTCTGCCTTAGGCATTTGAGTAATTCCGCTTCCATTTATATCTTGACTAGCATATAACTATGTACATTACTTTTAAAACACTCGCCCTCGCGCGAGAGTAGAAATATGCTCTTATACCATGTAAAATTTTGCACGCTCACGTTATAATTTATGCAATTCAAACAAAATTTGAAAAATTGACAACTTTCAGAGTTTTTTTGGCCCAAGGAGTTTTATGGCCAAATCGGCTGGTCAAAACCTACGGAGCGTGTACAGGGTGTCTTAGATGACCATCTATGGCATGATAGCCGCTCACTCAACGTTAGTGGCATATGGTCGAATACCAGCCAGGATACTGATAGATGCTTTTAGCCTAATTGTTGTGATAAACTTATTAAATAGGTAAGTTTTCAAATCTATTTGATAAGTTTGTTTGAATGCACTCTCCGACAGCAGAAAGCACCCCATTTTATGAAAAATGTAAGAAAAAAATTGCACTAACTTAAAAGTTAGCTTTTAGGTCGATTTTCTTCCAAAATGGCCGAATTTCAGCTCCCCCCAAAATTTCAACTGATGATTACTCCACGAACACTGAAGCTAAAGAAGTCGTTTTGTGCTCGTTGGAATTGTTCTGAGTCCAAAATTGTGATACGATATTGAAAAAATAAAATTTAGACAGAAAAGAACAAAAATTTTGAAATTTTCGTTTTTTGCACCACGCTCGATTAGGCTTAACTTTTTGGCATCACCGAGCTTTCAAGAACTCATAACTTTGAACTGGTTCGACGAAATTGGTTTATTTTCTCAGTCCCCCAAGATTTGACGATGGTCTTACGATAGAAACAGAAAAATTTGGAAGTCTTAAGTTTTTTGGGCAAGTTATGGCCGTTCGCGCAATTCACCAGGCTCAATTAGACTCTTCATACTGACATCTTCACTCTATTAAGGTAATTTGCAGGTTCAGAATTTTCAGGTGGACTGCTCCCGATGGTAGTCTAAGACCGGGACAATCCGTGAGTCAACTGAAGCAAGCTTCGGTGTTAACTCGGGAAGTAATAATCAGTTTAATATTGGTGCCAGGCTATGCCCAGCATGCCAGATATTAAGCTGACAAGAACAGATACTACACATGATCTTAGCCAAAAGGCCGAGAAGCGATAGCTAACCCTTTTCCTAATTTTGGTACATGCCTTGAACACAACAATGAAAAAACAGCTCGCATCATAAAAATTTATATTTATCCGACTGGGTTGAGAGCTGGGTTGCTCCCGGACCAACTTATGAAAGGTCAAGGGGGAAAGTTGAAAAGAGGTAGCCATAATGACACTTCGCCCTAACAAAACTCCCCTGCTGGCTAGTAAATCTATCGTAAGAGTACAGTAGACTACGTTATAACCATCTGCGTTTGTGCCGTTACATACGACATGGGCTTAACGATGCGGACAAAGACAGAATCTGCGGTTCTGCCTTAGGCATTTGAGTAATTCCGCTTCCATTTATATCCTGACTAGCATATAACTATGTACATTACTTTTAAAACACTCGCCCTCGCGCGAGAGTAGAAATATGCTCTTATACCATGTAAAATTTTGCACGCTCACGTTATAATTTATGCAATTCAAACAAAATTTGAAAAATTGACAATTTTCAGAATTTTTTTGGCCCAATGAGTTTTATGGCCAAGTCGGCTGGTCAAAACCTACGGAGCGTGTACAGGGTGTCTTAGATGACCATCTATGGCATGATAGCCGCTCACTCAACGTTAGTGGCATATGGTCGAATACCAGCCAGGATACTGATAGATGCTTTTAGCCTAATTGTTGTGATAAACTTATTAAATAGGTAAGTTTTCAAATCTATTTGATAAGTTTCTTTGAATGCACTCTGCGACAGCAGAGAGCACCCCATTTTATGAAAAATGCAAGAAAAAAATTGCACTAACTTAAAAGTTAGCTTTTAGGTCGATTTTCTTCCAAAATGGCCGAATTTCAGCTCCCCCCAAAATTTCAACTGATGATTACTCCACGAACACTGAAGCTAAAGAAGTCGTTTTGGGCTCGTTGGAATTGTTCTGAGTCCAAAATTGTGATACGATGTTGAAAAAATAAAATTTAGACAGAAAAGAACAAAAATTTTGAAATTTTCGGTTTTTGCACCACGCTCGATTAGGCTTAACTTTTTGGCATCACCGAGCTTTCAAGAACTCATAACTTTGAACTGGTTCGACGAAATTGGTTCATTTTCTCAGTCCCCCAAGATTTGACGATGGTCTTACGATAGAAATAGAAAAATTTGGAAGTCTTAAGTTTTTTGGGCAAGTTATGTTCGTTCGCGCAATTCACTAGGCTCAATTAGACTCTTCATACTGACATCTTCACTCTATTAAGGTAATTTGCAGGTTCAGAATTTTCAGGTGGACTGCTCCCGAAGGTAGTGTAAGACTGGGACAATCCGTGAGTCAACTGAAGCAAGCTTCGGTGTTAACTCGGGAAGTAAAAATCAGTTTAATATTGGTGCCGGGCTATGCCCAGCATGCCAGATATTAAGCTGACAAGAACAGATACTACACATGATCTTAGCCAAAAGGCGGAGAAGCGATAACTAAACCTTTTCCTAATTTTGGTACATGCCTTGAACACAACAATGAAAAAACAGCTCGCATCATAAAAATTTATATTTATCCGACTGGGTTGAGAGCTGGGTTGCTCCCGGACCAACTTATGAAAGGTCAAGGGGGAAAATTGAAAAGAGGTAGCCATAATGACACTTCGCCCTAACAAAACTCCCCTGCTGGCTAGTAAATCTATCGTAAGAGTACAGTAGACTACGTTATAACCATCTGCGTTTGTGCCGTTACATACGACATGGGCTTAACGATGTGGACAAAGACAGAATCTGCGGTTCTGCCTTAGGCATTTGAGTAATTCCGCTTCCATTTATATCCTGACTAGCATATAACTATGTACATTACTTTTAAAACACTCACCCTCGCGCAAGAGTAGAAATATGCTCTTATACCATGTAAAATTTTGCACGCTCACGGTATAATTTATGCATTTCAAACAAAATTTGAAAAATTGACAATTTTCAGAATTTTTTTGGCCCAATGAGTTTTATGGCCAAATCGGCTGGTCAAAACCTACGGAGCGTGTACAGGGTGTCTTAGATGACCATCTATGGCATGATAGCCGCTCACTCAACGTTAGTGGCATATGGTCGAATACCAGCCAGGATACTGATAGATGCTTTTAGCCTAATTGTTGTGATCTGGAAGCATCAACTCTGCATAAAGACTAGATATGTTCATCTTCATAGGATCAATTACTTTTCCATTTTGAACTAACTGAAAACTATCTCGAGCAAACTCGAGAAAGAAAATGTTTTTTTTAATTAAGAAATTTTTGAAGGATCTGAAAATCTTAGATTTTTTGAAGTAGATCATTTCTTTGTTGCTACCCAAGGTATTAAGTAGGGATACCATGTCGAACATTTTTGCAGCCGCAATATAAAAATTTAAGTTTTTGAAGCCTGTGCCTCCATTTTTGAATGGAAGGTATAAGATCTGCTTGTTGATTGAATGTTTTCCTCCAAGCCATACACTGTTAATCAATTTCATTTCTAACCTATCAATGAAAGTTTTTGTCAACTCCAAGTGCCTCATCACATATACGAGTCTTGATGTCACAAAAGTCTCAATATTTAGGCTTCGCGCCCGGATATTCATACATTTTAAGCTGAATTTAGCTGAATTATTAATCGTATCTTCCAATATCTTGGTTTTAATTTTCAATGAATCATTCAAGCTTAAGCGTATGCCTAATAATTTAAGGGCTGATACTTTCTTCAACTGTTTAGGCACGAAACCTAAACTCAGAACTTTGGTTTTATCTACATTTATAGCAAGTTTTGATACCAAATTGAACTTATTGATTTCATCAAGTAAATTTCCGATACAAGCGCGTTTAATGAAAACACTAATATCATCGGCGTAGGCCACAATTTTAGTTGGATTTGATAGAATTATTATAGCGTATGGCTTGGAGTAAAGGTTCCAAATTATAAAACGAAGGTTATAGCTAGAAAATTGCGAATTTCTACCCGCATCTTAATCTATCAGACAAATCTTTGATTTTTCAATTCCTAACCAAAATATGGAAACATAAAAAGTTCACCCCTCTAGATAAAAACATTCTCTACTTATTTTTCTTAAACAGTTATCTGGATAAGCCCAGGAAATGGATTAAAAAATTGGTGGACCATCCCCTTTGTTACTCTTGTGAAAGAGAGTTCGAAACCATGCAACATTTGTTTTTCGCTTGTGAAAACTGCTCTACTTTTAAAGAAAAACTTAATTTCAATTCAATAAAAGATCTGCTTGTTGAAGAAAATGTAATAGGCATGAAATACATTGTAGCTAAGCTGATATCATCATGGTGTCAAGATACATCTGAATATCTCAAAAAACTTGCTTCCATTCCATAAAATGATTATCTTCATGGTGTATTATATTACATTTGATGTCGTATTGTTTTTCTGCTAACTGTAACTAAATATGTGTAACTAATTGCTTTCCTTTTTTGTAATTTGTAATTACAATCGTTAATAAATTATTTGAAAGCCTAATTGTTGTGATAATCTTATTAAATAGGTAAGTTTTCAAATCTATTTGATAAGTTTCTTTGAATGCACTCTGCGACAGCAGAGAGCACCCCATTTTATGAAAAATGCAAGAAAAAAATTGCACTAACTTAAAAGTTGATTTTAGGTCGATTTTCTTCCAAAATGGCCGAATTTCAGCTCCCCCCAAAATTTCAACTGATGATTACTCCACAAACACTGAAGCTAAAGAAGTCGTTTTGGGCTCGTTGGAATTGTTCTGAGTCCAAAATTGTGATACGATATTGAAAAAATAAAATTTAGACAGAAAAGAACAAAAATTTTGAAATTTTCGTTTTTTGCACCACGCTCGATTAGGCTTAACTTTTTGGCATCACCGAGCTTTCAAGAACTCATAAATTTGAACTGGTTCGACGAAATTGGTTCATTTTCTCAGTCCCCCAAGATTTGACAATGATCTTACGATAGAAATAGAAAAATTTGGAAGTCTTAAGTTTTTTGGGCAAGTTATGGCCGTTCGCGCAATTCACCAGGCTCAATTAGACTCTTCATACTGACATCTTCACTCTATTAAGGTAATTTGCAGGTTCAGAATTTTCAGGTGGACTGCTCCCGATGGTAGTGTAAGACCGGGACAATCCGTGAGTCAACTAAAGCAAGCTTCGGTGTTAACTCGGGAAGTAAAAATCAGTTTAATATTGGTGCCGGCTATGCCCAGCATGCCAGATATTAAGCTGACAAGAACAGATACTACACATGATTTTAGCCAAAAGGCCGAGAAGCGATAGCTAAACCTTTTCCTAATTTTGGTACATGCCTTGAACACAACAATGAAAAAACAGCTCGCATCATAAAAATTTATATTTATCCGACTGGGTTGAGAGCTGGGTTGCTCCCGGACCAACTTATGAAAGGTCAAGGGGGAAAGTTGAAAAGAGGTAGCCATAATGACACTTCGCCCTAAGAAAACTCCCCTGCTGGCTAGTAAATCTATCGTAAGAGTACAGTAGACTACGTTATAACCATCTGCGTTTGTGCCGTTACATACGACATGGGCTTAACGATGTGGACAAAGACAGAATCTGCGGTTCTGCCTTAGGCATTTGAGTAATTCCGCTTCCATTTTTATCCTGACTAGCATATAACTATGTACATTACTTTTAAAACACTCGCCCTCGCGCGAGAGTAGAAATATGCTCTTATACCATGTAAAATTTTGCACGCTCACGTTATAATTTATGCAATTCAAACAAAATTTGAAAAATTGACAATTTTCAGAATATTTTTGGCCCAATGAGTTTTATGGCGAAATCGGCTCGTCAAAACCTACGGAGCGTGTACAGGGTGTCTTAGATGACCACCTATGGCATGATAGCCGCTCACTCAACGTTAGTGGCATATGGTCGAATACCAGCCAGGATACTGATAGATGCTTTTAGCCTAATTGTTGTGATAAACTTATTAAATAGGTAAGTTTTCAAATCTATTTGATAAGTTTGTTTGAATGCACTCTGCGACAGCAGAAAGCACCCCATTTTATGAAAAATGCAAGAAAAAAATTGCACTAACTTAAAAGTTAGCTTTTAGGTCGATTTTCTTCCAAAATGGCCGAATTTCAGCTCCCCCCAAAATTTCAACTGATGATTACTCCACGAACACTGAAGCTAAAGAAGTCGTTTTGTGCTCGTTGGAATTGTTCTGAGTCCAAAATTGTGATACGATATTGAAAAAATAAAATTCACCGAGCTTTCAAGCATCACCGAGCTTTCAAGAACTCATAAATTTGAACTGGTTCGACGAAATTGGTTCATTTTCTCAGTCCCCCAAGATTTGACAATGATCTTACGATAGAAATAGAAAAATTTGGAAGTCTTAAGTTTTTTGGGCAAGTTATGGCCGTTCGCGCAATTCACCAGGCTCAATTAGACTCTTCATACTGACATCTTCACTCTATTAAGGTAATTTGCAGGTTCAGAATTTTCAGGTGGACTGCTCCCGATGGTAGTGTAAGACCGGGACAATCCGTGAGTCAACTAAAGCAAGCTTCGGTGTTAACTCGGGAAGTAAAAATCAGTTTAATATTGGTGCCGGCTATGCCCAGCATGCCAGATATTAAGCTGACAAGAACAGATACTACACATGATTTTAGCCAAAAGGCCGAGAAGCGATAGCTAAACCTTTTCCTAATTTTGGTACATGCCTTGAACACAACAATGAAAAAACAGCTCGCATCATAAAAATTTATATTTATCCGACTGGGTTGAGAGCTGGGTTGCTCCCGGACCAACTTATGAAAGGTCAAGGGGGAAAGTTGAAAAGAGGTAGCCATAATGACACTTCGCCCTAAGAAAACTCCCCTGCTGGCTAGTAAATCTATCGTAAGAGTACAGTAGACTACGTTATAACCATCTGCGTTTGTGCCGTTACATACGACATGGGCTTAACGATGTGGACAAAGACAGAATCTGCGGTTCTGCCTTAGGCATTTGAGTAATTCCGCTTCCATTTTTATCCTGACTAGCATATAACTATGTACATTACTTTTAAAACACTCGCCCTCGCGCGAGAGTAGAAATATGCTCTTATACCATGTAAAATTTTGCACGCTCACGTTATAATTTATGCAATTCAAACAAAATTTGAAAAATTGACAATTTTCAGAATATTTTTGGCCCAATGAGTTTTATGGCGAAATCGGCTCGTCAAAACCTACGGAGCGTGTACAGGGTGTCTTAGATGACCATCTATGGCATGATAGCCGCTCACTCAACGTTAGTGGCATATGGTCGAATACCAGCCAGGATACTGATAGATGCTTTTAGCCTAATTGTTGTGATAAACTTATTAAATAGGTAAGTTTTCAAATCTATTTGATAAGTTTGTTTGAATGCACTCTGCGACAGCAGAAAGCACCCCATTTTATGAAAAATGCAAGAAAAAAATTGCACTAACTTAAAAGTTAGCTTTTAGGTCGATTTTCTTCCAAAATGGCCGAATTTCAGCTCCCCCCAAAATTTCAACTGATGATTACTCCACGAACACTGAAGCTAAAGAAGTCGTTTTGTGCTCGTTGGAATTGTTCTGAGTCCAAAATTGTGATACGATATTGAAAAAATAAAATTTAGACAGAAAAGAACAAAAATTTTGAAATTTTCGTTTTTTGCACCACGCTCGATTAGGCTTAACTTTTTGGCATCACCGAGCTTTCAAGAACTCATAACTTTGAACTGGTTCGACGAAATTGGTTCATTTTCTCAGTCCCCCAAGATTTGACAATGGTCTTACGATAGAAACAGAAAAATTTGGAAGTCTTAAGTTTTTTGGGCAAGTTATGGCCGTTCGCGCAATTCACCAGGCTCAATTAGACTCTTCATACTGACATCTTCACTCTATTAAGGTAATTTGCAGGTTCAGAATTTTCAGGTGGACTGCTCCCGATGGTAGTCTAAGACCGGGACAATCCGTGAGTCAACTGAAGCAAGCTTCGGTGTTAACTCGGGAAGTAATAATCAGTTTAATATTGGTGCCAGATATTAAGCTGACAAGAACAGATACTACACATGATCTTAGCCAAAAGGCCGAGAAGCGATAGCTAACCCTTTTCCTAATTTTGGTACATGCCTTGAACACAACAATGAAAAAACAGCTCGCATCATAAAAATTTATATTTATCCGACTGGGTTGAGAGCTGGGTTGCTCCCGGACCAACTTATGAAAGGTCAAGGGGGAAAGTTGAAAAGAGGTAGCCATAATGACACTTCGCCCTAACAAAACTCCCCCGCTGGCTAGTAAATCTATCGTAAGAGTACAGTAGACTACGATATAACCATCTGCGTTTGTGCCGTTACATACGACATGGGCTTAACGATGTGGACAAAGACAGAATCTGCGGTTCTGCCTTAGGCATTTGAGTAATTCCGCTTCCATTTATATCCTGACTAGCATATAACTATGTACATTACTTTTAAAACACTCGCCCTCGCGCAAGAGTAGAAATATGCTCTTATACCATGTAAAATTTTGCACGCTCACGGTATAATTTATGCATTTCAAACAAAATTTGAAAAATTGACAATTTTCAGAATTTTTTTGGCCCAATGAGTTTTATGGCCAAATCGGCTGGTCAAAACCTACGGAGCGTGTACAGGGTGTCTTAGATGACCATCTATGGCCTGATAGCCGCTCACTCAACGTTAGTGGCATATGGTCGAATACCAGCCAGGATACTGATAGATGCTTTTAGCCTAATTGTTGTGATCTGGAAGCATCAACTCTGCATAAAGACTAGATATGTTCATCTTCATAGGATCAATTACTTTTCCATTTTGAACTAACTGAAAACTATCTCGAGCAAACTCGAGAATGAAAATGTTTTTTTTAATTAAGAAATTTTTGAAGGATCTGAAAATCTTAGATTTTTTGAAGTAGATCATTTCTTTGTTGCTACCCAAGGTATTAAGTAGGGATACCATGTCGAACATTTTTGCAGCCGCAATATAAAAATTTAAATTTTTGAAGCCTGTGCCTCCATTTTTGAATGGAAGGTATAAGATCTGCTTGTTGATTGAATGTTTTCCTCCAAGCCATACACTGTTAATCAATTTCATTTCTAACCTATCAATGAAAGTTTTTGTCAACTCCAAGTGCCTCATCACATATACGAGTCTTGATGTCACAAAAGTCTCAATATTTAGGCTTCGCGCCCGGATAGTCATACATTTTAAGCTGAATTTAGCTGAATTATTAATCGTATCTTCCAATATCTTGGTTTTAATTTTCAATGAATCATTCAAGCTTAAGCGTATGCCTAATAATTTAAGGGCTGATACTTTCTTCAACTGTTTAGGCACGAAACCTAAACTCAGAACTTTGGTTTTATCTACATTTATAGCAAGTTTTGATACCAAATTGAACTTATTGATTTCATCAAGTAAATTTCCGATACAAGCGCGTTTAATGAAAACACTAATATCATCGGCGTAGGCCACAATTTTAGTTGGATTTGATAGAATTATTATAGCGTATGGCTTGGAGTAAAGGTTCCAAATTATAAAACGAAGATTATAGCTAGAAAAATTGCGAATTTCTACCCGGATCTTAATCTATCAGACAAATCTTTGATTTTTCAATTCCTAACCAAAATATGGAAACATAAAAAGTTCACCCCTCTAGATAAAAACATTCTCTACTTATTTTTCTTAAACAGTTATCTGGATAAGCCCAGGAAATGGATTAAAAAATTGGTGGACCATCCCCTTTGTTACTCTTGTGAAAGAGAGTTCGAAACCATGCAACATTTGTTTTTCGCTTGTGAAAACTGCTCTACTTTTAAAGAAAAACTTAATTTCAATTCAATAAAAGATCTGCTTGTTGAAGAAAATGTAATAGGCATGAAATACATTGTAGCTAAGCTGATATCATCATGGTGTCAAGATACATCTGAATATCTCAAAAAACTTGCTTCCATTCCATAAAATGATTATCTTCATGGTGTATTATATTACATTTGATGTCGTATTGTTTTTCTGCTAACTGTAACTAAATATGTGTAACTAATTGCTTTCCTTTTTTGTAATTTGTAATTACAATCGTTAATAAATTATTTGAAAGCCTAATTGTTGTGATAATCTTATTAAATAGGTAAGTTTTCAAATCTATTTGATAAGTTTCTTTGAATGCACTCTGCGACAGCAGAGAGCACCCCATTTTATGAAAAATGCAAGAAAAAAATTGCACTAACTTAAAAGTTGATTTTAGGTCGATTTTCTTCCAAAATGGCCGAATTTCAGCTCCCCCCAAAATTTCAACTGATGATTACTCCACAAACACTGAAGCTAAAGAAGTCGTTTTGGGCTCGTTGGAATTGTTCTGAGTCCAAAATTGTGATACGATATTGAAAAAATAAAATTTAGACAGAAAAGAACAAAAAGTTTGAAATTTTCGTTTTTTGCACCACGCTCGATTAGGCTTAACTTTTTGGCATCACCGAGCTTTCAAGAACTCATAACTTTGAACTGGTTCGACGAAATTGGTTCATTTTCTCAGTCCCCCAAGATTTGACGATGATCTTACGATAGAAATAGAAAAATTTGGAAGTCTTAAGTTTTTTGGGCAAGTTATGGCCGTTCGCGCAATTCACCAGGCTCAATTAGACTCTTCATACTGACATCTTCACTCTATTAAGGTAATTTGCAGGTTCAGAATTTTCAGGTGGACTGCTCCCGATGGTAGTGAAAGACCGGGACAATCCGTGAGTCAACTGAAGCAAGCTTCGGTGTTAACTCGGGAAGTAAAAATCAGTTTAATATTGGTGCCGGCTATGCCCAGCATGCCAGATATTAAGCTGACAAGAACAGATACTACACATGATTTTAGCCAAAAGGCCGAGAAGCGATAGCTAAACCTTTTCCTAATTTTGGTACATGCCTTGAACACAACAATGAAAAAACAGCTCGCATCATAAAAATTTATATTTATCCGACTGGGTTGAGAGCTGGGTTGCTCCCGGACCAACTTATGAAAGATCAAGGGGGAAAGTTGAAAAGAGGTAGCCATAATGACACTTCGCCCTAAGAAAACTCCCCTGCTGGCTAGTAAATCCATCGTAAGAGTACAGTAGACTACGTTATAACCATCTGCGTTTGTGCCGTTACATACGACATGGGCTTAACGATGTGGACAAAGACAGAATCTGCGGTTCTGCCTTAGGCATTTGAGTAATTCCGCTTCCATTTTTATCCTGACTAGCATATAACTATGTACATTACTTTTAAAACACTCGCCCTCGCGCGAGAGTAGAAATATGCTCTTATACCATGTAAAATTTTGCACGCTCACGTTATAATTTATGCAATTCAAACAAAATTTGAAAAATTGACAATTTTCAGAATTTTTTGGCCCAATGAGTTTTATGGCCAAATCGGCTGGTCAAAACCTACGGAGCGTGTACAGGGTGTCTTAGATGACCATCTATGGCATGATAGCTGCTCACTCAACGTTAGTGGCATATGGTCGAATACCAGCCAGGATACTGATAGATGCTTTTAGCCTAATTGTTGTGATAAACTTATTAAATAGGTAAGTTTTCAAATCTATTTGATAAGTTTGTTTGAATGCACTCTGCGACAGCAGAGAGCACCCCATTTTATGAAAAATGCAAGAAAAAAATTGCACTAACGTAAAAGTTAGCTTTTAGGTCGATTTTCTTTCAAAATGGCCGAATTTCAGCTCCCCCCAAAATTTCAACTGATGATTACTCCACGAACACTGAAGCTAAAGAAGTCGTTTTGGGCTCGTTGGAATTTTTCTGAGTCCAAAAATGTGATACGATATTGAAAAAATAAAATTTAGACAGAAAAGAACAAAAATTTTGAAATTTTCGTTTTTTTTTTGCACCACGCTCGATTAGGCTTAACTTTTTGGCATCACCGAGCTTTCAAGAACTCATAACTTTGAACTGGTTCGACGAAATTGGTTCATTTTCTCAGTCCCCCAAGATTTGACGATGGTCTTACGATAGAAATAAAAAAATTTGGAAGTCTTAAGTTTTTTGGGCAAGTTATGGCCGTTCGCGCAATTCACCAGGCTCAATTAGACTCTTCATACTGACATCTTCACTCTATTAAGGTAATTTGCAGGTTCAGAATTTTCAGGTGGACTGCTACCGATGGTAGTGTAAGACCGGGACAATCCGTGAGTCAACTGAAGCAAGCTTCGGTGTTAACTCGGGAAGTAAATATCAGTTTAATATTGGTGCCGGCTATGCCCAGCATGCCAGATATTTAGCTGACAAGAACAGATACTACACATGATCTTAGCCAAAAGGCCGAGAAGCGATAGCTAAACCTTTTCCTAATTTTGGTACATGCCTTGAACACAACAATGAAAAAACAGCTCGCATCATAAAAATTTATATTTATCCGACTGGGTTGAGAGCTGGGTTGCTCCCGGACCAACTTATGAAAGGTCAAGGGGGAAAGTTGAAAAGAGGTAGCCATAATGACACTTCGCCCTAACAAAACTCCCCTGCTGGCTAGTAAATCTATCGTAAGAGTACAGTAGACTACGTTATAACTATCTGCGTTTGTGCCGTTACATACGACATGGGCTTAACGATGTGGACAAAGACAGAATCTGCGGTTCTGCCTTAGGCATTTGAGTAATTCCGCTTCCATTTATATCCTGACTAGCATATAACTATGTACATTACTTTTAAAACACTCGCCCTCGCGCGAGAGTAGAAATATGCTCTTATACCATGTAAAATTTTGCACGCTCACGTTATAATTTATGCAATTCAAACAAAATTTGAAAAATTGACAATTTTCAGAATTTTTTTGGCCCAATGAGTTTTATGGCCAAATCGGCTGGTCAAAACCTACGGAGCGTGTACAGGGTGTCTTAGATGACCATCTATGGTATGATAGCCGCTCACTCAACGTTAGTGGCATATGGTCGAATACCAGCCTAGCCTAATTGTTGTGATAAACTTATTAAATAGGTAAGTTTTCAAATCTATTTAATAAGTTTGTTTGAATGCACTCTGCGACAGCAGAGAGCACCCCATTTTATGGAAAATGCAAGAAAAAAATTGCACTAACTTAAAAGTTAGCTTTTAGGTCAATTTTCTTCCAAAATGGCCGAATTTCAGCTCCCCCCAAAATTTCAACTGATGATTACCCCACGGACACTGAAGCTAAAGAAGTCGTTTTGGGCTCGTTGGAATTGTTCTGAGTCCAAAATTGTGATACGATATTGAAAAAATAAAATTTAGACAGAAAAGAACAAAAATTTTGAAATTTTCGTTTTTTGCACCACGCTCGATTAGGCTTAACTTTTTGGCATCACCGAGCTTTCAAGAACTCATAACTTTGAACTGGTTAGACGAAATTGGTTCATTTTCTCAGTCCCCCAAGATTTGACGATGGTCTTACGATAGAAATAGAAAAATTTGGAAGTCTTAAGTTTTTTGGGCAAGTTTTTGCCGTTCGCGCAATTCACCAGGCTCAATTAGACTCTTCATACTGACATCTTCACTCTGTTAAGGTAATTTGCAGGTTCAGAATTTTCAGGTGGACTGCTCCCGATGGCAGTGTAAGACCGGGACAATCCGTGAGTCAACTGAAGCAAGCTTCGGTGTTAACCTGGTATGTAAAAATCAGTTTAATATTGGTGCCAGGCTATGCGCAGCATGCCAGAAATTAAGCTGACAAGAACAGATACTACACATGATCTTAGCCAAAAGGCCGAGAAGCGATAGCTAAACCTTTTCCTAATTTTGGTACATGCCTTGAACACAACAATGAAAAAACAGCTCGCATCATAGAAATTTATATTTATCCGACTGGGTTGAGAGCTGGATTGCTCCCGGACCAACTTATGAAAGGTCAAGGGGGAAAGTTGAAAAGAGGTAGCCATAATGACACTTCGCCCTAACAAAACTCCCCTGCTGGCTAGTAAATCTATCGTAAGAGTACAGTAGACTACGTTATAACCATCTGCGTTTGTGCCGTTACATACGACATGGGCTTAACGATGTGGACAAAGACAGAATCTGCGGTTCTGCCTTAGGCATTTGAGTAATTCCGCTTCCATTTATATCCTGACTAGCATATAACTATGTACATTACTTTTAAAACACTCGCCCTCGCGCGAGAGAAGAAATATGCTCTTATACCATGTAAAATTTTGCACGCTCACGTTATAATTTATGCAATTCAAACAAAATTTGAAAAATTGACAATTTTCAGAATATTTTTGGCCCAATGAGTTTTATGGCGAAATCGGCTGGTCAAAACCTACGGAGCGTGTACAGGGTGTCTTAGATGACCATCTATGGCATGATAGCCGCTCACTCAACGTTAGTGGCATATGGTCGAATACCAGCCAGGATACTGATAGATGCTTTTAGCCTAATTGTTGTGATAAACTTATTAAATAGGTAAGTTTTCAAATCTATTTGATAAGTTTCTTTGAATGCACTCTGCGACAGCAGAGAGCACCCTATTTTATGAAAAATGCAAGAAAAAAATTGCACTAACTTAAAAGTTAGCTTTTAGGTCAATTTTCTTCCAAAATGGCCGAATTTCAGCTCCCCCCAAAATTTCAACTGATGATTACTCCACGAACACTGAAGCTAAAGAAGTCGTTTTGGGCTCGTTGGAATTGTTCTGGGTCCAAAATTGTGATACGATATTGAAAAAATAAAATTTAGACAGAAAAGAACAAAAATTTTGAAATTTTCGTTTTTTGCACCACGCTCGACTAGGCTTAACTTTTTGGCATCACCGAGCTTTCAAGAACTCATAACTTTGAACTGGTTAGACGAAATTGGTTCATTTTCTCAGTCCGCCAAGATTTGACGATGGTCTTACGATAGAAATAGAAAAATTTGGAAGTCTTAAGTTTTTTGGGCAAGTTATGGCCGTTCGCGCAATTCACCAGGCTCAATTAGACTCTTCATACTGACATCTTCACTCTATTAAGGTAATTTGCAGGTTCAGAATTTTCAGGTGGACTGCTCCCGATGGTAGTGTAAGAACGGGACAATCCGTGAGTCAACTGAAGCAATCTTCGGTGTTAACTCGGGAAGTAAAAATCAGTTTAATATTGGTGCCGGCTATGCCCAGCATGCCAGATATTAAGCTGACAAGAACAGATACTACACATGATCTTAGCCAAAAGGCCGAGAAGCGATAGCTAAACCTTTTCCTAATTTTGGTACATGCCTTGAACACAACAATGAAAAAACAGCTCGCATCATAGAAATTTATATTTATCCGACTGGGTTGAGAGCTGGGTTGCTCCCGGACCAACTTATGAAAGGTCAAGGGGGAAAGTTGAAAAGAGGTAGCCATAATGACACTTCGCCCTAACAAAACTCCCCTGCTGGCTAGTAAATCTATCGTAAGAGTACAGTAGACTACGTTATAACCATCTGCGTTTGTGCCGTTACATACGACATGGGCTTAACGATGTGGACAAAGACAGAATCTGCGGTTCTGCCTTAGGCATTTGAGTAATTCCGCTTCCATTTATATCCTGACTAGCATATAACTATGTACATTACTTTTAAAACACTCGCCCTCGCGCGAGAGAAGAAATATGCTCTTATACCATGTAAAATTTTGCACGCTCACGTTATAATTTATGCAATTCAAACAAAATTTGAAAAATTGACAATTTTCAGAATATTTTTGGCCCAATGAGTTTTATGGCGAAATCGGCTGGTCAAAACCTACGGAGCGTGTACAGGGTGTCTTAGATGACCATCTATGGCATGATAATCGCTCACTCAACG
Source organism: Symsagittifera roscoffensis (assembly GCF_963678635.1). Taxonomy (NCBI): domain Eukaryota; kingdom Metazoa; phylum Xenacoelomorpha; order Acoela; family Convolutidae; genus Symsagittifera; species Symsagittifera roscoffensis. The sequence continues at coordinate 32,424,161 of NC_087067.1, read as the reverse complement.
TTAGTGGCATATGGTCGAATACCAGCCAGGATACTGATAGATGCTTTTAGCCTCTTGTGATAATTTGGCACGTGATTATATCAAAATTACCTTTTCTTTTGTTACCGAGATTAACCTGAAAATAAATTTGCATTGTTTTCCACGCATTACATACTTTTGGACATGGCTGATAGCCAGTCGCCTTCTTTCTCTGAAGTTCTCGCTGAGGGCATTGCAAGACCTCATATTAAAGTCACTTCATTCTTAAAAATGACCATCATTCCTCCCTTTACAAAAGAACATTTCAAGTCTAATGCTAGTTTCGAAGCTGCCTCAAAAAAAAACATTGTTGACATCTTGTCCTCCTTTAAACCCCATCATCGAGATCAAATTACCATCTCCAAAGCTTTCTCTACTGTCAAAGAAAAAAGATTACATTCTTTAATCGTTATCGCGCCAACTGAGGCGGAGGACGAGCTGACCATCATGAAGACAGAAGGACTGCAGCTCCTTGACAAAACTATCTTCCCAACGGGTGACCACTTCTGGAGATATGATCCAACCGGGTTTCCAAAGACGGCCATTCTACGCATGAACCAGGTGCCCGGGCTTTGTGACGATGAGGCAGTCCTCGAAGCCCTGCAGCTCCCCCCAACAGTTCATGTGGAGGGAGAAGTTACGCGTCAACGCGAGAAGTGTGGACAGGGGAGCTTCTTCAACGGTAAAGCTTCGGCCATTATCAGAATCCCCAATGAGAGCGCTGAAACTGACCTGAGGCAGTGGTCGTTCAACGCTGTCAAAACTCGGCCATTCAAATGGCTCGATCTACCCTTCAACGCGCATGTCCCGTCAATTCATTCCTGCAGTCTATGCAAGGAAGAGAAAAAGCCTTATATTGGTCATGATGATTCCTGGTGTCGGATCAGGAGACAACAACCACCAGAGGTCAACCAGACGACATCTGATTTGGCCACAAGCAATTCTGCTGATGGGACTCCGGCCTCTGAGGGCCGAATGGATGAGGAGGACTGGCATGTGATGAAGGCGCGCAGTAGCCTCAGAAGGAGTGGGGCGTTCAGCCGCCAGAAATCACAGAGACGACACAGCAGCCCAGACGCGGAGAAGCAGACTCCATCAAAACTGCAAAAAAGAGAACAACAGGTATCGAGTCTAAAAACTTCTCATACATAAACTTTTTCATAATGTTGTGCTTTAAATTTCTAAAGAGCAGCGGTTTCACTGAGAAGCTGAAACCTCTAGGCATCCTTGTTCCAATAAGAAAGCCAGAACGTGGGAAAACGTCGCACAAACACTACATTTTAGGTCTAAAATTTAAAAAACTAGACGCTCTAACCTCTAAAAAAACAGTCTTTTTCGTTAATAGAAGTCTGAGCTTTAAACTCCAGACAGGCAGTTTGCATAGTTCAGTACTATTGTCTACATTTTTTACGCTTAATTGGAATTTTAACACATTTTTTGAAAGTCAAAATGCTTTGACCTTTTAAATTTTTGTATCATGCAACGTTTGCTGCAAGAGGTATGTCAATCTCATCAGCAAAGCCTTTTCAGACCTTGGTGGTCTAGTCAATTGTTTGACTGAACACCGGAGAGCGAGAAAGTTTTCTTGTCGATGGGTAATGCAAGACATCACTTACTGGTACATTTAACCTTGACTTACATCGTAATAACGGCTAAGACGAAATTAGTAACTTTGCATGCGATTTGCATAGGAAAAACTTATAACTTAGTCAAGACGTGCCTGTTTTCAGAACGTCCTAGAGGTTATAAGGACCACATCAGTATGAATTGCATCTATATTGACCTCAGCAAGCCAAATTTTGAAAGAAAAGTACGACATGGCTACGTTATAGCATTTCCAGAATCAAAACTGTATGTATTAAGCTTAAAAGAAAACGCCATCTTGATCAATTTTAAACTGTATAAATCATTCCAAACATGCAAACAGTGTAAGTTAGAAATTTTGAACTTTTTCTCAACCGAAAACTGGAATTTTCAGAGATTTTACCAAATCCGAAAATTTTCGGCTTTGACAAAGTCAGAATCTGGCAGTATATACTACTCTATTTGCATCAATCCCCACAGCCCTAGCTAGAAAGCATGATAGGCAACGGGGAGATACGTTGATTTTGGTGGTGGTGATTTTAAAACCCCATCGGGTCTTTAATCATAGAACCCCGAATAACATCATGAAACCGGCTATCTTTAAATATTCAAATTCGCATGCAAAATTATTTCCAACAGACTTATAATATAGTCATGACGTGCTTTTATACATTAAACTGTAGAGGTCTAGGTAACCACCTCAAACTTCTAGGCATCCTGGTTGATCTGAATAAGCCAAAACATGGGGGGAAATTACATCATGACTACGTTATAGCGTTACAAGAAACAAAAATGTATGTATTAAGCTCAAAGCATAAGGCCATTTTGACCAGCTATAAATTGAATTATCTAATCCAGCCATGCAGCCAAAATAACTCAGGACGTTTACTTTTATTATTTCCCAATAAATGGAAAATTCAGAGTTTTTACCAAAGCCACATGGCTTTGGCTCTGAAAGAGTCAAAATCTGGCAGCATTTACTGCTCTATATATATCAATCCCCTCAGCAAGGACTACTCAGTCCTTACTGGCCTAGCTAACAAATTAGCCGAGCAACGGAGAGATACATTGATTTTGGTTGGGGGTGATTTTAACTGCCGAAGTTCTGAATTATGCAATCTTGCATTACATCGTAGTGACCGGCAGGTCCAAAGATATCACATAATTTGCAACATTTTCGAATCAATTGGATGCTTTGACCTTTTCAAGGTCTGGAAGAAAGTGTATCCCACCCATTTTGACCAAAAATCAAAATCCGAATCGCGTCTAGACTACATTTTTAGCAATAAAATTGACGAAATAACGACCTTGACTACATTATACACAAATTATAGCGACCATAATGCATTACATGCATGTTTTTCAAATTTTCAAGATTTTATGCATGTAAATGGCCAAAGTTACTGGAAATTGAATTATAACGTAGTTAGAGAGCACAATGAGCCTTCAGAACTGGTAGAAACACTCCAGGGGCTGTCTGATGAGTCTCTGAAACTGCCATTATCAGGGACATACGACAAATTTAAAGCCAGACTTCGTGACTGGTTGCGTTTTTTATGCATTAATGGCCATAGACAATTGAATAAAAATATCGCCCCCTACATACAAAGTAGTAAGCCTGCAGATATACATTCCATCAATTCAGAGACAACCAGACAGCCCCAGTTGGCCTCTAGACAGGCCAACTGTCCTTACTCTTCTCTCCGAGATGAGATGGACTTGAGGACCAAATTTAAGTCCATTCGTGGATTTTATTTAGACCTCAACCATGGTGATTTGGGTGCGCTTAAATCACTGCTAAGTTACTTCAAAGTTAATAAAAGTATTAAGCAAATAAAGCTGAAAAGTGGTGAAATTTCCAATGACATTGATGAAATTTTGAACGAATTCTCGAGCTTTTACTCCAATATTTACTATAAAAAAACGGTTGCTGACGCCAACTACGCACCTAGGGAGGAGCTTTTGAATGTTTTTAAGCTGCGGAATTCAAAACGAATAAAGAAAATTACCAAAATGTTTAATAATTCGCCGATAGGTGAAGAGGAAGTGAAGCAAGCTATAAATAAATTAAATAAAAATAGCGCACCTGGATCTGATGGTCTTACTTCAGACTTGTATAAAAGCCACTCAAATTTTTTCGCTCCGTTGCTCGCTGAATTATTTAACTCGATGTGCTACAATAAAGCGGCACCTAGGTCGTTTCTCATTTCAATAATAAAACTCATCCCAAAAATTGAAAACAGTTTAAATGTGGACGAATTCCGACCAATAAGCCTCCTTAACACTGATCTCAAAATTCTTTCTCATGTTCTGGCATCTCGTTTAAGAGACCCTTCAAATAATCTAATACGCAAACATCAACTTGCTTATTTGCCAAAGCGCAGTATTCATACAGCCATAATTAGGGCTAGATTAGCTCAAGAAAAACTCGGAAAATCTAATTGTGTGGTAGCCATCGAGTTCAGTAAGGCTTTTGATCGTATGGACCGTGATTACATTTTGAACGTTTTAACAGCCATAGGCTGTCCAGAAATCATAACTTCTTTGATATCCATCATATAAACTGATACCAAAGCGATGATAGAAATAGGTGGCTTACCTATCACGATCAATTAGAGTCGACAATGGGATTAAACAAGGATGCCCTCTTTCGGCGCTTTTGTTCATTTTAGGAATGCAACCTTTACTCCAAGCCATACGCTATAATATTTCTATCAAATCCAACCAAGCACTTAAAATTGTGGCCTACGCCGATGATATTAGTGTTTTCATTAAACGCGCTTGTATCGGAAATTTACTTGATGAAATCAATAAGTTCAATTTGATATCAAAACTTGCTATAAATGTAGATGAAACCAACGTTCTGAGTTTAGGTTTCGTGCCTAAACAGTTGAAGAAAGTATCATCCCTTAAATTATTAGGCATACGCTTAAGCTTGAATGATTCATTGAAAATTAAAACCAAGATATTGGAAGATACGATTAATAATTCAGCTAAATTCAGCTTAAAATGTATGACTCTCCGGGCGCGAAGCCTGAATATTGAGACTTTTGTGACCTCAAGACTCGTATATGTGATGAGGCACTTGGAGTTGACAAAAACTTTCATTGATAGGTTAGAAATGAAATTGATTAACAGTGTATGGCTTGGAGGAAAACATTCAATCAACAAGCAGATCTTATACCTTCCATTCAATAATGGAGGCACAGGCTTCAAAAATTTAAATTTTTATATTGCGGCTGCAAAAATTTTCGACATGGTATCCCTATTTAATACCTTGGGTAGCAACAAAGAAGTGATCTACTTCAAAAAATCTAAGATTTTCAGATCCTTCAAAAATTTCTTAATTAAAAAAAAACATTTTCATTCTCGAGTTTGCTCGAGATAGTTTTCAGCTAGTTCAAAATGGAAAAGTAATTAATCCTATGAAGATGAACATGTCTAGTCTTTATGCAGAGTTGATGCTTCCAAATTATAAAACGAAGGTTATAGCTAGAAAAATTGCGAATTTCTACCCGGATCTTAATCTATCAGACAAATCTTTGATTTTTCAATTCCTAACCAAAATATGGAAACATAAAAAGTTCACCCCTCTAGATAAAAACATTCTCTACTTATTTTTCTTAAACAGTTATCTGGATAAGCCCAGGAAATGGATTAAAAATTTGGTGGACCACCCCCTTTGTTACTCTTGTGAAAGAGAGTTCGAAACCATGCAACATTTGTTTTTCGCTTGTGAAAACTGCTCTACTTTTAAAGAAAAACTTAATTTCAATTCAATAAAAGATCTGCTTGTTGAAGAAAATGTAATAGGCATGAAATACATTGTAGCTAAGCTGATATCATCATGGTGTCAAGATACATCTGAATATCTCAAAAAACTTGGTTCCATTCCATAAAATGATTATCTTCATGGTGTATTATATTACATTTGATGTCGTATTTCTTTTCTGCTAACTGTAACTAAATATGTGTAACTAATTGCTTTCCTTTTTTGTAATTTGTAATTACAATCGTTAATAAATTATTTGAAAGCCTAATTGTTGTGATAAACTTATTAAATAGGTAAGTTTTCAAATCTATTTGATAAGTTTGTTTGAATGCACTCTGCGACAGCAGAGAGCACCCCATTTTATGAAAAATGCAAGAAAAAAATTGCACTAACTTAAAAGTTAGCTTTTAGGTCGATTTTCTTCCAAAATGGCCGAATTTCAGCTCCCCCCAAAATTTCAACTGATGATTACTCCACGAACACTGAAGCTAAAGAAGTCGTTTTGGGCTCGTTGGAATTTTTCTGAGTCCAAAATTGTGATACGATATTGAAAAAATAAAATTTAGACAGAAAAGAACAAAAATTTTGAAATTTTCGTTTTTTGCACCACGCTCGATTAGGCTTAACTTTTTGGCATCACCGAGCTTTCAAGAACTCATAACTTTGAACTGGTTCGACGAAATTGGTTCATTTTCTCAGTCCCCCAAGATTTGACGATGGTCTTACGATAGAAATAGAAAAAATTTGGAAGTCTTAAGTTTTTTGGGCAAGTTATGGCCGTTCGCGCAATTCACCAGGCTCAATTAGACTCTTCATACTCACATCTTCACTCTATTAAGGTAATTTGCAGGTTCAGAATTTTCAGGTGGACTGCTCCCGATGGTAGTGTAAGACCGGGACAATCCGTGAGTCAACTGAAGCAAGCTTCGGTGTTAACTCGGGAAGTAAAAATCAGTTTAATACTGGTGCCAGGCTATGCCCAGCATGCCAGATATTAAACTGACAAGAACAGATACTACACATGATCTTAGCCAAAAGGCCGAGAAGCGATAGCTAAACCTTTTCCTACTTTTGGTACATGCCTTGAACACAACAATGAAAAAACAGCTCGCATCATAAAAATTTATATTTATCCGACTGGGTTGAGAGCTGGGTTGCTCCCGGACCAACTTATGAAAGGTCAAGGGGGAAAGTTGAAAAGAGGTAGCCATAATGACACTTCGCTCTAACAAAACTCCCCTGCTGGCTAGTAAATCTATCGTAAGAGTACAGTAGACTACGTTATAACCATCTGCGTTTGTGCCGTTACATACGACATGGGCTTAACGATGTGGACAAAGACAGAATCTGCGGTTCTGCCTTAGGCATTTGAGTAATTCCGCTTCCATTTATATCCTGACTAGCATATAACTATGTACATTACTTTTAAAACACTCGCCCTCGCGCGAGAGTAGAAATATGCTCTTATACCATGTAAAATTTTGCACGCTCACGTTATAATTTATGCAATTCAAACAAAATTTGAAAAATTGACAATTTTCAGAATTTTTTTGGCCCAATGAGTTTTATGGCCAAATCGGCTGGTCAAAACCTACGGAGCGTGTACAAGGTGTCTTAGATGAGCATCTATGGCATGATAGCCGCTCACTCAACGTTAGTGGCATATGGTCGAATACCAGCCAGGATACTGATAGATGCTTTTAGCCTAATTGTTGTGATAAATTTATTAAATAGGTAAGTTTTCAAATCTATTTGATAAGTTTGTTTGAATGCACTCTGCGACAGCAGAGAGCACCCCATTTTATGAAAAATGCAAGAAAAAAATTGCACTAACTTAACAGTTAGCTTTTAGGTCGATTTTCTTCCAAAATGGCCGAATTTCAGCTCCCCCCAAAATTTCAACTGATGATTACTCCACGAACACTGAAGCTAAAGAAGTCGTTTTGGGCTCGTTGGAATTGTTCTGAGTCCAAAATTGTGATACGATATTGAAAAAATAAAATTTAGACAGAAAAGAACAAAAATTTTGAAATTTTCTTTTTTTGCACCACGCTCGATTAGGCTTAACTTTTTGGCATCACCGAGCTTTCAAGAACTCATAACTTTGAACTGGTTCGACCAAATTGGTTCATTTTCTCAGTCCCCCAAGATTTGACGATGATCTTACGATAGAAATAGAAAAATTTGGAAGTCTTAAGTTTTTTGGGCAAGTTATGGCCGTTCGCGCAATTCACCAGGCTCAATTAGACTCTTCATACTGACATCTTCACTCTATTAAGGTAATTTGCAGGTTCAGAATTTTCAGGTGGACTGCTCCCGATGGTAGTGTAAGACCGGGACAATCCGTGAGTCAGCTGAAGCAAGCTTCGGTGTTAACTCGGGAAGTAAAAATCAGTTTAATATTGGTGCCAGGCTATGCCAAGCATGCCAGATATTAAGCTGACAAGAACAGATACTACACATGATCTTAGCCAAAAGGCCGAGAAGCGATAGCTAAACCTTTTCCTAATTTTGGTACATGCCTTGAACACAACAATGAAAAAACAGCTCGCATCATAAAAATTTATATTTATCCGACTGGGTTGAGAGCTGGGTTGCTCCCGGACCAACTTATGAAAGGTCAAGGGGGAAAGTTGAAAAGAGGTAGCCATAAGGACACTTCGCCCTAACAAAACTCCCCTGCTGGCTAGTAAATCTATCGTAAGAGTACAGTAGACTACGTTATAACCATCTGCGTTTGTGCCGTTACATACGACATTGGCTTAACGATGTGGACAAAGACAGAATCTGCGGTTCTGCCTTAGGCATTTGAGTAATTCCGCTTCCATTTATATCCTGACTAGCATATAACTATGTACATTACTTTTAAAACACTCGCCCTCGCGCGAGAGTAGAAATATGCTCTTATACCATGTAAAATTTTGCACGCTCACGTTATAATTTATGCAATTCAAACAAAATTTGAAAAATTGACAATTTTCAGAATTTTTTTGGCCCAATGAGTTTTATGGCCAAATCGGCTGGTCAAAACCTACGGAGCGTGTACAAGGTGTTTTAGATGACCATCTATGGCATGATAGCCGCTCACTCAACGTTAGTGGCATATGGTCGAATACCAGCCAGGATACTGATAGATGCTTTTAGCCTAAATGTTGTGATAAATTTATTAAATAGGTAAGTTTTCAAATCTATTTGATAAGTTTGTTTGAATGCACTCTGCGACAGCAGAGAGCACCCCATTTTATGAAAAATGCAAGAAAAAAATTGCACTAACTTAACAGTTAGCTTTTAGGTCGATTTTCTTCCAAAATGGCCGAATTTCAGCTCCCCCCAAAATTTCAACTGATGATTACTCCACGAACACTGAAGCTAAGGAAGTCGTTTTGGGCTCGTTGGAATTGTTCTGAGTCCAAAATTGTGATACGATATTGAAAAAATAAAATTTAGACAGAAAAGAACAAAAATTTTGAAATTTTCTTTTTTTGCACCACGCTCGATTAGGCTTAACTTTTTGGCATCACCGAGCTTTCAAGAACTCATAACTTTGAACTGGTTCGACCAAATTGGTTCATTTTCTCAGTCCCCCAAGATTTGACGATGATCTTACGATAGAAATAGAAAAATTTGGAAGTCTTAAGTTTTTTGGGCAAGTTATGGCCGTTCGCGCAATTCACCAGGCTCAATTAGACTCTTCATACTGACATCTTCACTCTGTTAAGGTAAATTGCATAGTGCGGGTTCAGAATTTTCAGGTGGACTGATGCCGATGGTAGTGTAAGACCGGAACAATCCGTGAGTCAACTGAAGCAAGCTTCGGTGTTAACTCGGGATGTAAAAATCAGTTTAATATTGGTGCCAGGCTATGCCCAGCATGCCAGATATTAAGCTGACAAGAACAGATACTACACATGATCTTAGCCAAAAGGCCGAGAAGCGATAACTAAACCTTTTCCTAATTTTGGTACATGCCTTGAACACAACAATGAAAAAACAGCTCGCATCATAAAACTTTATATTTATCCGACTGGGTTGAGAGCTGGGTTGCTCCCGGACCAACTTATGAAAGGTCAAGGGGGAAAGTTGAAAAGAGGTAGCCATAACGACACTTCGCCCTAACAAAACTCCCCTGCTGGCTAGTAATTCTATCGTAAGAGTACAGTAGACTACATTATAACCATCTGCGTTTGTGCCGTTACATACGACATGGGCTTAACGATGTGGACAAAGACAGAATCTGCGGTTCTGCCTTAGGCATTTGAGTAATTCCGCTTCCATTTATATCCTGACTAGCATATAACTATGTACATTACTTTTAAAACACTCGTCCTCGCGCGAGAGTAGAAATATGCTCTTATACCGTGTAAAATTTTGCACGCTCACGTTATAATTTATGCAATTCAAACAAAATTTGAAAAATTGACAATTTTCAGAATTTTTTTGGCCCAATGAGTTTTATGGCCAAATCGGCTGGTCAAAACCTACGGAGCGTGTACAGGGTGTCTTAGATGACCATCTATGGCATGATAGCCGCTCACTCAACGTTAGTGGCATATGGTCGAATACCAGCCAGGATACTGATAGATGCTTTTAGCCTAATTGTTGTGATAAACTTATTAAATAGGTAAGTATTCAAATCTATTTGATAAGTTTTCTTTGAATGCACTCTGCGACAGCAGAGAGCACCCCATTTTATGAAAAATGCAAGAAAAAAAACTGCACTAACTGATAAGTTAGCTTTTAGGTCGATTTTCTTCCAAAATGGCCGAATTTCAGCTCCCCCCAAAATTTCAACTAATGATTACTCCACGAACACTGAAGCTAGAGAAGTCGTTTTGGGCTCGTTGGAATTGTTCTGAGTCCAAAATAATGATACGATATTGAAAAAATAAAATTTAGACAGAAAAGAACAAAAATTTTGAAATTTTCGTTTTTTGCACCACGCTCGATTAGGCTTAACTTTTTGGCATCACCGAGCTTTCAAGCAATCATAACTTTGAACTGGTTCGACGAAATTGGTTCATTTTCTCAGTCCCCCAAGATTTGACGATGTTCTTACGATAGAAATAGAAAAATTTGGAAGTCTTAAGTTTTTTGGGCAAGTTATGGCCGTTCGCGCAATTCACCAGGCTCAATTAGACTCTTCATACTGACATCTTCACTCTGTTAAGGTAAATTGCATAGTGCGGGTTCAGAATTTTCAGGTGGACTGATGCCGATGGTAGTGTAAGACGGAACAATCCGTGAGTCAACTGAAGCAAGCTTCGGTGTTAACTCGGGATGTAAAAATCAGTTTAATATTGGTGCCAGGCTATGCCCAGCATGCCAGATATTAAGCTGACAAGAACAGATACTACACATGATCTTAGCCAAAAGGCCGAGAAGCGATAACTAAACCTTTTCCTAATTTTGGTACATGCCTTGAACACAACAATGAAAAAACAGCTCGCATCATAAAACTTTATATTTATCCGACTGGGTTGAGAGCTGGGTTGCTCCCGGACCAACTTATGAAAGGTCAAGGGGGAAAGTTGAAAAGAGGTAGCCATAACGACACTTCGCCCTAACAAAACTCCCCTGCTGGCTAGTAATTCTATCGTAAGAGTACAGTAGACTACATTATAACCATCTGCGTTTGTGCCGTTACATACGACATGGGCTTAACGATGTGGACAAAGACAGAATCTGCGGTTCTGCCTTAGGCATTTGAGTAATTCCGCTTCCATTTATATCCTGACTAGCATATAACTATGTACATTACTTTTAAAACACTCGTCCTCGCGCGAGAGTAGAAATATGCTCTTATACCGTGTAAAATTTTGCACGCTCACGTTATAATTTATGCAATTCAAACAAAATTTGAAAAATTGACAATTTTCAGAATTTTTTTGGCCCAATGAGTTTTATGGCCAAATCGGCTGGTCAAAACCTACGGAGCGTGTACAGGGTGTCTTAGATGACCATCTATGGCATGATAGCCGCTCACTCAACGTTAGTGGCATATGGTCGAATACCAGCCAGAATACTGATAGATGCTTTTAGCCTAATTGTTGTGATAAACTTATTAAATAGGTAAGTATTCAAATCTATTTGATAAGTTTTCTTTGAATGCACTCTGCGACAGCAAAGAGCACCCCATTTTATGAAAAATGCAAGAAAAAAAACTGCACTAACTGAAAAGTTAGCTTTTAGGTCGATTTTCTTCCAAAATGGCCGAATTTCAGCTCCCCCCAAAATTTCAACTGATGATTACTCCACGAACACTGAAGCTAGAGAAGTCGTTTTGGGATCGTTGGAATTGTTCTGAGTCCAAAATAATGATACGATATTGAAAAAATAAAATTTAGACAGAAAAGAACAAAAATTTTGAAATTTTCGTTTTTTGCACCACGCTCGATTAGGCTTAACTTTTTGGCATCACCGAGCTTTCAAGAACTCATAACTTTGAACTGGTTCGACGAAAGTGGTTCATTTTCTCAGTCCCCCAAGATTTGACGATGTTCTTACGATAGAAATAGAAAAAATTGGAAGTCTTAAGTTTTTTGGGCAAGATATGGCCGTTCGCGCAATTCACCAGGCTCAATTAGACTCTTCATACTGACATCTTCACTCTGTTAAGTTAAATTGCATAGTGCGGGTTCAGAATTTTCAGGTGGACTGATGCCAATGGTAGTGTAAGACCGGAACAATCCGTGAGTCAACTGAAGCAAGCTTCGGTGTTAACTCGGGATGTAAAAATCAGTTTAATATTGGTGCCAGGCTATGCCCAGCATGCCAGATATTAAGCTGACAAGAACAGATACTACACATGATCTTAGTCAAAAGGCCGAGAAGCGATAACTAAACCTTTTCCTAATTTTGGTACATGCCTTGAACACAACAATGAAAAAACAGCTCGCATCATAAAAATTTATATTTATCCGACTGGGTTGAGAGCTGGGTTGCTCCCGGACCAACTTATGAAAGGTCAAGGGGGAAAGTTGAAAAGAGGTAGCCATAACGACACTTCGCCCTAACAAAACTCCCCTGCTGGCTAGTAATTCTATCGTAAGAGTACAGTAGACTACATTATAACCATCTGCGTTTGTGCCGTTACATACGACATGGGCTTAACGATGTGGACAAAGACAGAATCTGCGGTTCTGCCTTAGGCATTTGAGTAATTCCGCTTCCATTTATATCCTGACTAGCATATAACTATGTACATTACTTTTAAAACGCGAGAGTAGAAATATGCTCTTATACCATGTAAAATTTTGCACGCTCACGTTATAATTTATGCAATTCAAACAAAATTTGAAAAATTGACAATTTTCAGAATTTTTTTGGCCCAATGAGTTTTATGGCCAAATCGGCTGGTCAAAACCTACGGAGCGTGTACAGGGTGTCTTAGATGACCATCTATGGCATGATAGCCGCTCACTCAACGTTAGTGGCATATGGTCGAATACCAGCCAGGATACTGATAGATGCTTTTAGCCTAATTGTTGTGATAAACTTATTAAATAGGTAAGTATTCAAATCTATTTGATAAGTTTTCTTTGAATGCACTCTGCGACAGCAAAGAGCACCCCATTTTATGAAAAATGCAAGAAAAAAAACTGCACTAACTGAAAAGTTAGCTTTTAGGTCGATTTTCTTCCAAAATGGCCGAATTTCAGCTCCCCCCAAAATTTCAACTGATGATTACTCCACGAACACTGAAGCTAGAGAAGTCGTTTTGGGATCGTTGGAATTGTTCTGAGTCCAAAATAATGATACGATATTGAAAAAATAAAATTTAGACAGAAAAGAACAAAAATTTTGAAATTTTCGTTTTTTGCACCACGCTCGATTAGGCTTAACTTTTTGGCATCACCGAGCTTTCAAGAACTCATAACTTTGAACTGGTTCGACGAAAGTGGTTCATTTTCTCAGTCCCCCAAGATTTGACGATGTTCTTACGATAGAAATAGAAAAAATTGGAAGTCTTAAGTTTTTTGGGCAAGATATGGCCGTTCGCGCAATTCACCAGGCTCAATTAGACTCTTCATACTGACATCTTCACTCTGTTAAGTTAAATTGCATAGTGCGGGTTCAGAATTTTCAGGTGGACTGATGCCAATGGTAGTGTAAGACCGGAACAATCCGTGAGTCAACTGAAGCAAGCTTCGGTGTTAACTCGGGATGTAAAAATCAGTTTAATATTGGTGCCAGGCTATGCCCAGCATGCCAGATATTAAGCTGACAAGAACAGATACTACACATGATCTTAGTCAAAAGGCCGAGAAGCGATAACTAAACCTTTTCCTAATTTTGGTACATGCCTTGAACACAACAATGAAAAAACAGCTCGCATCATAAAAATTTATATTTATCCGACTGGGTTGAGAGCTGGGTTGCTCCCGGACCAACTTATGAAAGGTCAAGGGGGAAAGTTGAAAAGAGGTAGCCATAACGACACTTCGCCCTAACAAAACTCCCCTGCTGGCTAGTAATTCTATCGTAAGAGTACAGTAGACTACATTATAACCATCTGCGTTTGTGCCGTTACATACGACATGGGCTTAACGATGTGGACAAAGACAGAATCTGCGGTTCTGCCTTAGGCATTTGAGTAATTCCGCTTCCATTTATATCCTGACTAGCATATAACTATGTACATTACTTTTAAAACGCGAGAGTAGAAATATGCTCTTATACCATGTAAAATTTTGCACGCTCACGTTATAATTTATGCAATTCAAACAAAATTTGAAAAATTGACAATTTTCAGAATTTTTTTGGCCCAATGAGTTTTATGGCCAAATCGGCTGGTCAAAACCTACGGAGCGTGTACAGGGTGTCTTAGATGACCATCTATGGCATGATAGCCGCTCACTCAACGTTAGTGGCATATGGTCGAATACCAGCCAGGATACTGATAGATGCTTTTAGCCTAATTGTTGTGATAATTTGGCTCGTGATTATATCAAAATTAACTTTTCTTTTGTTACCGAGATTAAACTGAAGATAAATTTGCATTGTTTTCCACGCATTACTTACTTTTGGACATGGCTGATAGCCAGTCGCCTTCTTTCTCTGAAGTTCTCGCTGAGGGCATTGCAAGACCTCATATTAAAGTCACTTCATTCTTAAAAATGACCATCATTCCTCCCTTTACAAAAGAACATTTCAAGTCTAATGCTAGTTTCGAAGCTGCCTCAAAACAAAACCATTGTTGACATCTTGTCCTCCTTTAAACCCCATCATCGAGATCAAATTACCATCTCCAAAGCTTTCTCTACTGTCAAAGAAAAAAGATTACATTCTTTAATCGTTATCGCGCCAACTGAGGCGGAGGACGACCTGACCATCATGAAGACAAAAGGACTGCAGCTCCTTGACAAAACTATCTTCCCAACGGGTGACCACTTCTGGAGATACGATCCAACCGGGTTTCCAAAGACGGCCATGCTACGCATGAACCAGGTGCCCGGGCTTTGTGAAGATGAGGCAGTCCTCGAAGCCCTGCAGCCCCCCCCAACAGTTCATGTGGAGGGAGAAGTTACGTGTCAACGCGAGAAGTGTGGACAGGGGAGCTTCTTCAACGGTAAAGCTTCGGCCATTATCAGAATCCCCAATGAGAGCGCTGAAACTGACCTGAGGCAGTGGTCGTTCAACGCTGTCAAAACTCGGCCATTCAAATGGCTCGATCTACCCTTCAACGCGCATGTCCCGTCAATCCATTCCTGCAGTCTATGCAAGGAAGAGAAAAAGCCTTATATTGGTCATGATGATTCCTGGTTTCGGATCAGGAGACAACAACCACCAGAGGTCAACCAGACGACATCTGATTTGGCCACAAGCAATTCTGCTTATGGGACTCCGGCCTCTGAGGGCCGAATGGATGAGGAGGACTGGCATGTGATGAAGGCGCGCAGTAGCCTCAGAAGGAGTGGGGCGTTCAGCGGCAGAAATCACAGAGACGACACAGCAGCCCAGACGCGGAGAAGCAGGATCCATCAAAACTGCAAAAAAGAGAACAACAGGTATCGAGTCTAAAAACTTCTCATACATAAACTTTTTCATAATGTTGTGCTTTCAATTTCTAAAGAGCAGCGGTTTCACTGAGAAGCTGAAACCTCTAGGCATCCTTGTTCCAATAAGAAAGCCAGAACGTGGGAAAACGTCGCATAAACACTACATTTTAGGTCTAAAATTTAAAAAACTAGATGCTCTTACCTCTAGAAAAACAGTCTTTTTCGTTAATAGAGGTCTGAGCTTTAAACTCCAGACAGGCAGTTTGCATAGTTCAGTACTATTGTCTACATTTTTTACCCTTAATTGGAATTTTGGAAAATGTGATGGACTTGAGGACCAAATTTAAGTCCATTCGTGGATTTTATTTGGACCTCAACCATGCTGATTCGGGTGCGCTTAAATCACTGCTAAGTTACTTCAAAGTTAATAAAAGTATTAAGCAAATAAAGCTGAAAAATGGTGAAATTTCCAATGACATTGATGAAATTTTGAACGAATTCTCGAGCTTTTACACCAATATTTACTATAAAAAAACGGTTGCTGACGCCAACTACGCACCTAAGGAGGAGCTTTTGAATGTTTTCAAGCTGCGAAATTCAAAACGAATAAAGAAAATTACCAAAATGTTTAATAATTTGCCAATAGGTGAAGAGGAAGTGAAGCAAGCTATAAATAAATTAAGTAAAAATAGCGCACCTGGATCTGATGGTCTTACTTCAGACTTGTATAAAAGCCACTCAAATTTTTTCGCTCCGTTGCTCGCTGAATTATTTAACTCGATGTGCTACAAAAAAGCGGCACCTAGGTCGTTTCTCATTTCAATAATAAAACTCATCCCAAAAATTGAAAACAGTTTAAATGTGGACGAATTCCGACCAATAAGCCTCCTTAACACTGATCTCAAAATTCTTTCCCATGTTCTGGCATCTCGTTTAAGAGACCCTTCAAATAATCTAATACGCAAACATCAACTTGCTTATTTGCCAAAGCGCAGTATTCATACAGCCATAATTAGGGCTAGATTAGCTCAAGAAAAACTCGGAAAATCTAATTGTGTGGTAGCCATCGATTTCAGTAAGGCTTTTGACCGTATGGACCGTGATTACATTTTGAACGTTTTAACAGCCATAGGCTGTCCGGAAATCATAACTTCTTTGATATCCATCATATATACTGATACCAAAGCGATGATAGAAATAGGTGGCTACCTATCACGATCAATTAGAGTCGACAATGGGATTAAACAAGGATGCCCTCTTTCGGCGCTTTTGTTCATTTTAGGAATGGAACCTTTACTCCAAGCCATACGCTATAGTAAATCTATCAAATCCAACCAAGCACTTAAAATTGTGGCCTACACCGATGATATTAGTGTTTTCATTAAACGCGCTTGTATCGGAAATTTACTTGATGAAATCAATAAGTTCAATTTGATATCAAAACTTGCTATAAATGTAGATAAAACCAAAATTCTGAGTTTAGGTTTCGTGCCTAAACAGTTGAAGAAAATATCATCCCTTAAATTATTAGGCATACGCTTAAGCTTGAATGATTCATTGAAAATTAAAACCAAGATATTGGAAGATACAATTAATAATTCAGCTAAATTCAGCTTAAAATGTATGACTCTCCGGGCGCGAAGCCTGAATATTGAGACTTTTGTGACCTCAAGACTATTATATGTGATGAGGCACTTGGAGTTGACAAAAACTTTCATTGATAGGTTAGAAATGAAATTGATTAACAGTGTATGGCTTGGAGGAAAACATTCAATCAACAAGCAGATCTTATACCTTCCATTCAATAATGGAGGCACAGGCTTCAAAAATTTAAATTTTTATATTGCGGCTGCAAAAATTTTTGACATGGTATCCCTACTTAATACCTTGGGTAGCAACAGAGAAGTGATCTACTTCAAAAAATCTAAAATTTTCAGATCCTTCAAAAATTTCTTAATTAAAAAAAAACATTTTCATTCTCGAGTTTGCTCGAGATAGTTTTCAGCTAGTTCAAAATGGAAAAGTAATTAATCCTATGAAGATGAACATATCTAGTCTTTATGCAGAGTTGATGCTTCCAAGTTATAAAACGAAGGTTATAGCTAGAAAAATTTCGAATTTCTACCCGGATCTTAATCTATCAGACAAATCTTTGATTTTTCAATTCCTAACCAAAATATGGAAACATAAAAAGTTCACCCCTCTAGATAAAAACATTCTCTATTAATTTTTCTTAAACAGTTATCTGGATAAGCCCAGGAAATGGATTAAAAACTTGGTGGACCACCCCCTTTGTTACTCTTGTGAAAGAGAGTTCGAAACCATGCAACATTTGTTTTTCGCTTGTGAAAACTGCTCTACTTTTAAAGAAAAACTTAATTTCAATTCAATAAAAGATCTGCTTGTTGAAGAAAATGTAATAGGCATGAAATACATTGTAGCTAAGCTGATATCATCATGGTGTCAAGATACATCTGAATATCTCAAAAAACTTGGTTCCATTCCATAAAATGATTATCTTCATGGTGTATTATATTACATTTGATGTCGTATTTCTTTTCTGCTAACTGTAACTAAAAATGTGTAACTAATTGCTTTCCTTTTTTGTAATTTGTAATTACAATCGTTAATAAATTATTTGAAAGCCTAATTGTTGTGATAAACTTATTAAATAGGTAAGTTTTCAAATCTATTTGATAAGTTTCTTTGAATGCACTCTGCGACAGCAGAGAGCACCCCATTTTATGAAAAATGCAAGAAAAAAATTGCACTAACCTAAAAGTTAGCTTTTAGGTCGATTTTCTTCCAAAATGGCCGAATTTCAGCTCCCCCCAAAATTTCAACTGATGATTACTCCACGAACACTGAAGCTAAAGAAGTCGTTTTGGGCTCGTTGGAATTTTTCTGAGTCCAAAATTGTGATACGATATTGAAAAAATAAAATTTAGACAGAAAAGAACAAAAATTTTGAAATTTTCGTTTTTTGCACCACGCTCGATTAGGCTTAACTTTTTGGCATCACCGAGCTTTCAAGAACTCATAACTTTGAACTGGTTCGACGAACTTGGTTCATTTTCTCAGTCCCCCAAGATTTGACGATGGTCTTACAATAGAAATAGAAAAATTTGGAAGTCTTAAGTTGTTTGGGCAAGTTATGGCCGTTCGCGCAATTCACCAGGCTCAATTAGACTCTTCATACTGACATCTTCACTCTATTAAGGTAATTTGCAGTTTCAGAAATTTTAGGTGGACTGCTCCCGATGGTATTGTAAGACCGGGACAATCCGTGAGTCAACTGAAGCAAGCTTCGGTGTTAACTCGGGAAGTAAAAATCAGTTTAATATTGGTGCCAGGCTATGCCCAGCATGCCAGATATTAAGCTGACAAGAACAGATACTACACATGATCTTTGCCAAAAGGCCGAGAAGCGATAACTAAACCTTTTCCTAATTTTGGTACATGCCTTGAACACAACAATGAAAAAACAGCTCGCATCATAAAAATTTATATTTATCCGACTGGGTTGAGAGCTGGGTTGCTCCCGGACCAACTTATGAAAGGTCAAGGGGGAAAGTTGAAAAGAGGTAGCCATAACGACACTTCGCCCTAACAAAACTCCCCTGCTGGCTAGTAAATCTATCGTAAGAGTACAGTAGACTACATTATAACCATCTGCGTTTGTGCCGTTACATACGACATGGGCTTAACGATGTGGACAAAGACAGAATCTGCGGTTCTGCCTTAGGCATTTGAGTAATTCCGCTTCCATTTATATCCTGACTAGCATATAACTATGTACATTACTTTTAAAACACTCGCCCTCGCGCGAGAGTAGAAATATGCTCTTATACCATGTAAAATTTTGCACGCTCACATTATAATTTATGCAATTCAAACAAAATTTGAAAAATTGACAATTTTCAGAATTTTTTTGGCCCAATGAGTTTTATGGCCAAATCGGCTGGTCAAAACCTACGGAGCGTGTACAAGGTGTCTTAGATGACCATTTATGGCATGATAGCCGCTCACTCAACGTTAGTGGCATATGGTCGAATACCAGCCAGGATACTGATAGATGCTTTTAGCCTAATTGTTGTGATAAACTTATCAAATAGGTAAGTTTTCAAATCTATTGATAAGTTTCTTTGAATGCACTCTGCGACAGCAGAGAGCACCCCATTTTATGAAAACGCAAAAAAAAATTGCACTAACTTAAAATTTAGCTTTTAGGTCGATTTTCTTCCAAACTGGCCGAATTTCAGCTCCCCCCAAAATTTCAACTGATGATTACTCCACGAAAACTGAAGCTAAAGAAGTCGTTTTGGGTCGTTGGAATTGTTCTGAGTCCAAAATTGTGATACGATATTGAAAAAACAAAATTTAGACAGAAAACAACAAAAATTTTGAAATTTTTTCTTTTTTGCACCACGCTCGATTAGGCTTAACTTTTTGGCATCACCGAGCTTTCAAGAACTCATAACTTTGAACTGGTTCGACGAAATTAGTTCATTTTCTCAGTCCCCCAAGATTTTACGATGGTCTTACGATAGAAATAGAAAAATTTGGAAATCTTAAATTTTTTGGGCAACTTATGGCCGTTCGCGCAATTCACCAGGCTCAATTAGACTCTTCATACTGACATCTTCACTCTGTTAAGGTAAATTGCATAGTGCGGGTTCAGAATTTTCAGGTGGACTGATGCCGATGGTAGTGTAAGACCGGAACAATCCGTGAGTCAACCGAAGCAAGCTTCGGTGTTAACTCGGGATGTAAAAATCAATTTAATATTGGTGCCAGGCTATGCCCAGCATGCCAGATATTAAGCTGACGAGAACAGATACTACACATGATCTTAGCCAAAAGGCCGAGAAGCGATAACTAAACCTGTTCCTAATTTTGGTACATGCCTTGAACACAACAATGAAAAAACAGCTCGCATCATAAAAATTTATATTTATCCGACTGGGTTGAGAGCTGGGTTGCTCCCGGACCAACTTATGAAAGGTCAAGGGGGAAAGTTAAAAAGAGGTAGCCATAATGACACTTCGCCCTAACAAAACTCCCCTGCTGGCTAGTAAATCTATCGTAAGAGTACAGTAGACTACGTTATAACCATCTGCGTTTGTGCCGTTACATACGACATGGGCTTAACGATGTGGACAAAGACAGAATCTGCGGTTCTGCCTTAGGCATTTGAGTAATTCCGCTTCCATTTATATCCTGACTAGCATATAACTATGTACATTACTTTTAAAACACTCGCCCTCGCGCGAGAGTAGAAATATGCTCTTATACCATGTAAAATTTTGCACGCTCACGTTATAATTTATGCAATTCAAACAAAATTTGAAAAATTGACAATTTTCAGAATTTTTTTGGCCCAATGAGTTTTATGGCCAAATCGGCTGGTCAAAACCTACGGAGCGTGTACAAGGTGTCTTAGATGGCCATTTATGGCATGATAGCCGCTCACTCAACGTTAGTGGCATATGGTCGAAGACCAGCCAGGATACTGATAGATGCTTGTAGCCTAATTGTTGTGATAAACTTATTAAATAGGTAAGTTTTCAAATCTATTTGATAAGTTTCTTTGAAATCACTCTGCGACAGCAGAGAGCACCCCATTTTATGAAAAATGCAAAAAAAATTGCACTAACTTAAAAGTTAGCTTTTAGGTCGATTTTCTTCCAAACTGGCCGAATTTCAGCTCCCCCCAAAATTTCAACTGATGATTACTCCACGAACACTGAAGCTAAAGAAGTCGTTTTGGAATCGTTGGAATTTCTCTGAGTCCAAAATTGTGATACGATACTGAAAAAACAAAATTTAGACAGAAAAGAACAAAAATTTTGAAATTATCGTTTTTTGCACCACGCTCGTTTAGGCATAACTTTTTGGCATCACCGAGCTTTCAAGAACTCATAACTTTGAACTGGTTCGACGAAATTGGTTCATTTTCTCAGTCCCCCAAGATTTGACGATGGTCTTACGATAGAAATAGAAAAATTTGGAAGTCTTAAGTTTTTTGGGCAACTTATGGCCGTTCGCGCAATTCACCAGGCTCAATTAGACTCTTCATACTGACATCTTCACTCTGTTAAGGTAAATTGCATAGTGCGGGTTCAGAATTTTCAGGTGGACTGATGCCGATGGTAGTGTAAGACCGGAACAATCCGTGAGTCAACTGAAGCAAGCTTCGGTGTTAACTCGGGATGTAAAAATCAGTTTAATATTGGTGCCAGGCTATGCCCAGCATGCCAGATATTAAGCTGACAAGAACAGATACTACACATGATCTTAGCCAAAAGGCCGAGAAGCGATAACTAAACCTTTTCCTAATTTTGGTACATGCCTTGAACATAACAATGAAAAAACAGCTCGCATCATAAAAATTTATATTTATCCGACTGGGTTGAGAGCTGGGTTGCTCCCGGACCAACTTATGAAAGGTCAAGGGGGAAAGTTGAAAAGAGGTAGCCATAATGACACTTCGCCCTAACAAAACTCCCCTGCTGGCTAGTAAATCTATCGTAAGAGTACAGTAGACTACGTTATAACCATCTGCGTTTGTGCCGTTATATACGACATGGGCTTAACGATGTGGACAAAGACAGAATCTGCGGTTCTGCCTTAGGCATTTGAGTAATTCCGCTTCCATTTATATCCTGACTAGCATATAACTATGTACATTACTTTTAAAACACTCGCCCTCGCGCGAGAGTAGAAATATGCTCTTATACCATGTAAAATTTTGCACGCTCACGTTATAATTTATGCAATTCAAACAAAATTTGAAAAATTGACAATTTTCAGAATTTTTTTGGCCCAATGAGTTTTATGGCCAAATCGGCTGGTCAAAACCTACGGAGCGTGTACAAGGTGTCTTAGATGGCCATTTATGGCATGATAGCCGCTCACTCAACGTTAGTGGCATATGGTCGAATACCAGCCAGGATACTGATAGATCCTTGTAGCCTAATTGTTGTGATAAACTTATTAAATAGGTAAGTTTTCAAATCTATTTGATAAGTTTCTTTGAATGCACTCTGCGACAGCAGAGAGCACCCCGTTTTATGAAAAATGCAAGAAAAAAATTGAACTAATTTAAAAGTTAGCTTTTAGGTCGATTTTCTTCCAAAATGGCCGAATTTCAGCTCCCCCCAAAATTTCAACTGATGATTACTCCACGAACACTGAAGCTAAAGAAGTCGTTTTGAGCTCGTTGGAATTGTTCTGAGTCCAAAATTGTGATACGATATTGAAAAAATAAAATTTAGACAGAAAATAACAAAAATTTTGAAATTTTCGTTTTTTGCACCACGCTCGTTTAGGCTTAACTTTTTGGCATCACCGAGCTTTCAAGAACTCATAACTTTGAACTGGTTCGACGAAATTGGTTCATTTTCTCAGTCCCCCAAGATTTGACGATGGTCTTACGATAGAAATAGAAAAATTTGGAAGTCTTAAGTTTTTTGGTCAACTTATGGCCGTTCGCGCAATTCACCAGGCTCAATTAGACTCTTCATACTGACATCTTCACTCTGTTAAGGTAAATTGCATAGTGCGGGTTCAGAATTTTCAGGTGGACTGATGCCGATGGTAGTGTAAGACCGGAACAATCCGTGAGTCAACTGAAGCAAGCTTCGGTGTTAACTCGGGATGTAAAAATCAGTTTAATATTGGTGCCAGGCTATGCCCAGCATGCCAGATATTAAGCTGACAAGAACAGATACTACACATGATCTTAGCCAAAAGGCCGAGAAGCGATAACTAAACCTTTTCCTAATTTTGGTACATGCCTTGAACATAACAATGAAAAAACAGCTCGCATCATAAAAATTTATATTTATCCGACTGGGTTGAGAGCTGGGTTGCTCCCGGACCAACTTATGAAAGGTCAAGGGGGAAAGTTGAAAAGAGGTAGCCATAATGACACTTCGCCCTAACAAAACTCCCCTGCTGGCTAGTAAATCTATCGTAAGAGTACAGTAGACTACGTTATAACCATCTGCGTTTGTGCCGTTATATACGACATGGGCTTAACGATGTGGACAAAGACAGAATCTGCGGTTCTGCCTTAGGCATTTGAGTAATTCCGCTTCCATTTATATCCTGACTAGCATATAACTATGTACATTACTTTTAAAACACTCGCCCTCGCGCGAGAGTAGAAATATGCTCTTATACCATGTAAAATTTTGCACGCTCACGTTATAATTTATGCAATTCAAACAAAATTTGAAAAATTGACAATTTTCAGAATTTTTTTGGCCCAATGAGTTTTATGGCCAAATCGGCTGGTCAAAACCTACGGAGCGTGTACAAGGTGTCTTAGATGGCCATTTATGGCATGATAGCCGCTCACTCAACGTTAGTGGCATATGGTCGAATACCAGCCAGGATACTGATAGATCCTTGTAGCCTAATTGTTGTGATAAACTTATTAAATAGGTAAGTTTTCAAATCTATTTGATAAGTTTCTTTGAATGCACTCTGCGACAGCAGAGAGCACCCCGTTTTATGAAAAATGCAAGAAAAAAATTGAACTAATTTAAAAGTTAGCTTTTAGGTCGATTTTCTTCCAAAATGGCCGAATTTCAGCTCCCCCCAAAATTTCAACTGATGATTACTCCACGAACACTGAAGCTAAAGAAGTCGTTTTGAGCTCGTTGGAATTGTTCTGAGTCCAAAATTGTGATACGATATTGAAAAAATAAAATTTAGACAGAAAATAACAAAAATTTTGAAATTTTCGTTTTTTGCACCACGCTCGTTTAGGCTTAACTTTTTGGCATCACCGAGCTTTCAAGAACTCATAACTTTGAACTGGTTCGACGAAATTGGTTCATTTTCTCAGTCCCCCAAGA
Source organism: Symsagittifera roscoffensis (assembly GCF_963678635.1). NCBI lineage: Eukaryota > Metazoa > Xenacoelomorpha > Acoela > Convolutidae > Symsagittifera > Symsagittifera roscoffensis. Next base: position 32,399,922 of record NC_087067.1, on the reverse strand, counting down.
TTTGACGATGGTCTTACGATAGAAATAGAAAAATTTGGAAGTCTTAAGTTTTTTGGTCAACTTATGGCCGTTCGCGCAATTCACCAGGCTCAATTAGACTCTTCATACTGACATCTTCACTCTGTTAAGGTAAATTGCATAGTGCGGGTTCAGAATTTTCAGGTGGACTGATGCCGATGGTAGTGTAAGACCGGAACAATCCGTGAGTCAACTGAAGCAAGCTTCGGTGTTAACTCGGGATGTAAAAATCAGTTTAATATTGGTGCCAGGCTATGCCCAGCATGCCAGATATTAAGCTGACAAGAGCAGATACTACACATGATCTTAGCCAAAAGGCCGAGAAGCGATAACTAAACCTTTTCCTAATTTTGGTACATGCCTTGAACATAACAATGAAAAAACAGCTCGCATCATAAAAAATTATATTTATCCGACTGGGTTGAGAGCTGGGTTGCTCCCGGACCAACTTATGAAAGGTCAAGGGGGAAAGTTGAAAAGAGGTAGCCATAATGACACTTCGCCCTAACAAAACTCCCCTGCTGGCTAGTAAATCTATCGTAAGAGTACAGTAGACTACGTTATAACCATCTGCGTTTGTGCCGTTATATACGACATGGGCTTAACGATGTGGACAAAGACAGAATCTGCGGTTCTGCCTTAGGCATTTGAGTAATTCCGCTTCCATTTATATCCTGACTAGCATATAACTATGTACATTACTTTTAAAACACTCGCCCTCGCGCGAGAGTAGAAATATGCTCTTATACCATGTAAAATTTTGCACGCTCACGTTATAATTTATGCAATTCAAACAAAATTTGAAAAATTGACATTTTTCAGAATTTTTTTGGCCCAATGAGTTTTATGGCCAAATCGGCTGGTCAAAACCTACGGAGCGTGTACAAGGTGTCTTAGATGACCATTTATGGCATGATAGCCGCTCACTCAACGTTAGTGGCATATGGTCGAATACCAGCCAGGATACTGATAGATGCTTTTAGCCTAACTGTTGTGATAAACTTATTAAATAGGTAAGTTTTCAAATCTATTTGATAAGTTTCTTTGAATGCACTCTGCGACAGCAGAGAGCACCCCATTTTATGAAAAATGCAAAAAAAAAATTGCACTAACTTAAAAGTTAGCTTTTAGGTCGATTTTCTTCCAAACTGGCCGAATTTCAGCTCCCCCCAAAATTTCAACTGATGATTACTCCACGAACACTGAAGCTAAAGAAGTCGTTTTGGGCTCGTTGGAATTGTTCTGAGTCCAAAATTGTGATACGATATTGAAAAAACAAAATTTAGACAGAAAAGAACAAAAATTTTGAAATTTTCTTTTTTTGCACCACGCTCGATTAGGCTTAACTTTTTGGCATCACCGAGCTTTCAAGAACTCATAACTTTGAACTGGTTCGACGAAACTGGTTCATTTTCTCAGTCCCCCAAGATTTGACGATGGTCTTACGATAGAAATAGAAAAATTTGGAAATCTTAAGTTTTTTGGGCAACTTATGGCCGTTCGCGCAATTCACCAGGCTCAATTAGACTCTTCATACTGACATCTTCACTCTATTAAGGTAATTTGCAGGTTCAGAATTTTCAGGTGGACTGCTCCCGATGGTAGTGTAAGACCGGGACAATCCGTGAGTCAACTGAAGCAAGCTTCGGTGTTAACTCGGGAAGTAAAAATCAGTTTAATATTGGTGCCAGGCTATGCCCAGCATGCCAGATATTAAGCTGACAAGAACAGATACTACACATGATCTTAGCCAAAAGGCCGAGAAGCGATAACTAAACCTTTTCCTAATTTTGGTACATGCCTTGAACATAACAATGAAAAAACAGCTCGCATCATAAAAAATTATATTTATCCGACTGGGTTGAGAGCTGGGTTGCTCCCGGACCAACTTATGAAAGGTCAAGGGGGAAAGTTGAAAAGAGGTAGCCATAATGACACTTCGCCCTAACAAAACTCCCCTGCTGGCTAGTAAATCTATCGTAAGAGTACAGTAGACTACGTTATAACCATCTGCGTTTGTGCCGTTATATACGACATGGGCTTAACGATGTGGACAAAGACAGAATCTGCGGTTCTGCCTTAGGCATTTGAGTAATTCCGCTTCCATTTATATCCTGACTAGCATATAACTATGTACATTACTTTTAAAACACTCGCCCTCGCGCGAGAGTAGAAATATGCTCTTATACCATGAAAAATTTTGCACGCTCACGTTATAATTTATGCAATTCAAACAAAATTTGAAAAATTGACAATTTTCAGAATTTTTTTGGCCCAATGAGTTTTATGGCCAAATCGGCTGGTCAAAACCTACGGAGCGTGTACAAGGTGTCTTAGATGACCATTTATGGCATGATAGCCGCTCACTCAACGTTAGTGGCATATGGTCGAATACCAGCCAGGATACTGATAGATGCTTTTAGCCTAACTGTTGTGATAAACTTATTAAATAGGTAAGTTTTCAAATCTATTTGATAAGTTTCTTTGAATGCACTCTGCGACAACAGAGAGCACCCCATTTTATGAAAAATGCAAAAAAAAAATTGCACTAACTTAAAAGTTAGCTTTTAGGTCGATTTTCTTCCAAACTGGCCGAATTTCAGCTCCCCCAAAAATTTCAACTGATGATTACTCCACGAACACTGAAGCTAAAGAAGTCGTTTTGGGCTCGTTGGAATCGTTCTGAGTCCAAAATTGTGATACGATATTGAAAAAACAAAATTTAGACAGAAAAGAACAAAAATTTTGAAATTTTCGTTTTTTGCACCACGCTCGTTTAGGCTTAACTTTTTGGCATCACCGAGCTTTCAAGAACTCATAACTTTGAACTGGTTCGACGAAATTGGTTCATTTTCTCAGTCCCCCAAGATTTGACGATGGTCTTACGATAGAAATAGAAAAATTTGGAAGTCTTAAGTTTTTTGGGCAACTTATGGCCGTTCGCGCAATTCACCAGGCTCAATTAGACTCTTCATACTGACATCTTCACTCTGTTAAGGTAAATTGCATAGTGCGGGTTCAGAATTTTCAGGTGGACTGATGCCGATGGTAGTGCAAGACCGGAACAATCCGTGAGTCAACTGAAGCAAGCTTCGGTGTTAACTCGGGATGTAAAAATCAGTTTAATATTGGTGCCAGGCTATGCCCAGCATGCCAGATATTAAGCTGACAAGAGCAGATACTACACATGATCTTAGCCAAAAGGCCGAGAAGCGATAACTAAACCTTTTCCTAATTTTGGTACATGCCTTGAACATAACAATGAAAAAACAGCTCGCATCATAAAAAATTATATTTATCCGACTGGGTTGAGAGCTGGGTTGCTCCCGGACCAACTTATGAAAGGTCAAGGGGGAAAGTTGAAAAGAGGTAGCCATAATGACACTTCGCCCTAACAAAACTCCCCTGCTGGCTAGTAATCTATCGTAAGAGTACAGTAGACTACGTTATAACCATCTGCGTTTGTGCCGTTATATACGACATGGGCTTAACGATGTGGACAAAGACAGAATCTGCGGTTCTGCCTTAGGCATTTGAGTAATTCCGCTTCCATTTATATCCTGACTAGCATATAACTATGTACATTACTTTTAAAACACTCGCCCTCGCGCGAGAGTAGAAATATGCTCTTATACCATGTAAAATTTTGCACGCTCACGTTATAATTTATGCAATTCAAACAAAATTTGAAAAATTGACAATTTTCAGAATTTTTTTGGCCCAATGAGTTTTATGGCCAAATCGGCTGGTCAAAACCTACGGAGCGTGTACAAGGTGTCTTAGATGACCATTTATGGCATGATAGCCGCTCACTCAACGTTAGTGGCATATGGTCGAATACCAGCCAGGATACTGATAGATGCTTTTAGCCTAACTGTTGTGATAAACTTATTAAATAGGTAAGTTTTCAAATCTATTTCATAAGTTTCTTTGAATGCACTCTGCGACAACAGAGAGCACCCCATTTTATGAAAAATGCAAAAAAAAAATTGCACTAACTTAAAAGTTAGCTTTTAGGTCGATTTTCTTCCAAACTGGCCGAATTTCAGCTCCCCCAAAAATTTCAACTGATGATTACTCCACGAACACTGAAGCTAAAGAAGTCGTTTTGGGCTCGTTGGAATTGTTCTGAGTCCAAAATTGTGATACGATATTGAAAAAACAAAATTTAGACAGAAAAGAACAAAATTTTTGAAATTTTCGTTTTTTGCACCACGCTCGATTAGGCTTAACCGAGCTTTCAAGAACTCATAACTTTGAACTGGTTCGACGAAACTGGTTCATTTTCTCAGTCCCCCAAGATTTGACGATGGTCTTACCATAGAAATAGAAAAATTTGGAAATCTTAAGTTTTTTGGGCAACTTATGGCCGTTCGCGCAATTCACCAGGCTCAATTAGACTCTTCATACTGACATCTTCACTCTATTAAGGTAATTTGCAGGTTCAGAATTTTCAGGTGGACTGCTCCCGATGGTAGTGTAGGACCGGGACAATCCGTGAGTCAACTGAAGCAAGCTTCGGTGTTAACTCGGGAAGTAAAAATCAGTTTAATATTGGTGCCAGGCTATGCCCAGCATGCCAGATATTAAGCTGACAAGAACAGATACTACACATAATCTTAGCCAAAAGGCCGAGAAGCGATAACTAAACCTTTTCCTAATTTTGATACATGCCTTGAACACAACAATGAAAAAACAGCTCGCATCATAAAAATTTATATTTATCCGACTGGGTTGAGAGCTGGGTTGCTCCCGGACCAACTTATGAAAGGTCAAGGGGGAAAATTGAAAAGAGGTAGCCATAATGACACTTCGCCCTAACAAAACTCCCCTGCTGGCTAGTAAATCTATCGTAAGAGTACAGTAGACTACATTATAACCATCTGCGTTTATGCCGTTACATACGACATGGGCTTAACGATGTGGACAAAGACAGAATCTGCGGTTCTGCCTTAGGCATTTGAGTAATTCCGCTTCCATTTATATCCTGACTAGCATATAACTATGTACATTACTTTTAAAACACTCGCCCTCGCGCGAGAGTAGAAATATGCTCTTATACCATGTAAAATTTTGCACGCTCACGTTATAATTTATGCATTTCAAACAAAATTAGAAAAATTGACAATTTTCAGAATTTTTTTGGCCCAATGAGTTTTATGGCCAAATCGGCTGGTCAAAACCTACGGAGCGTGTACAGGGTGTCTTAGATGACCATCTATGGCATGATAGCCGCTCACTCAACGTTAGTGGCATATGGTCGAATACCAGCCAGGATACTGATAGATGCTTTTAGCCTAATTGTTATGATAAACATATTAAATAGGTAAGTTTTCAAATCTATTTGATAAGTTTCTTTGAATGCACTCTGCGACAGCAGAGAGCATGCGATTTTATGAAAAATGCAAAAAAAAAATTGCACTAACATAAAAGTTAGCTTTTAGGTCGATTTTCTTCCAAACTGGCCGAATTTCAGCTCCCCCCAAAATTTCAACTGATGATTACTCCACGAACACTGAAGCTAAAGAAGTCGTTTTGGGCTCGTTGGGATTGTTCTGAGTCCAAAATTGTGATACGATATTGAAAAAACAAAATTTAGACAGTAAAGAACAAAAATTTTGAAATTTTCGTTTTTTGCACCACGCTCGATTAGGCTTAACTTTTTGGCATCACCGAGCTTTCAAGAACTCATAACTTTGAACTGGTTCGACGAAATTGGTTCATTTTCTCAGTCCCCCAAGATTTGACGATGGTCTTACGATAGAAATAGAAAAATTTGGAAGTCTTAAGTTTTTTGGGCAACTTATGGCCGTTCGCGCAATTCACCAGGCTCAATTAGACTCTTCATACTGACATCTTCACTCTATTAAGGTAATTTGCAGGTTCAGAATTGTCAGGTGGACTGCTCCCGATGGTAGTGTAAGACCGGGACAATCCGTGAGTCAACTGAAGCAAGCTTCGGTGTTAACTCGGGAAGTAAAAATCAGTTTAATATTGGTGCCAGTCTATGCCCAGCTTGCCAGATATTAAGCTGACAAGAACAGACACTACACATGATCTTAGCCAAAAGGCCGAGAAGCGATAACTAAACCTTTTCCTAATTTTGGTACATGCCTTGAACACAACAATGAAAAAACAGCTCGCATCATAAAAATTTATATTTATCCGACTGGGTTGAGAGCTGGGTTGCTCCCGGACCAACTTATGAAAGGTCAAGGGGGAAAATTCAAAAGAGGTAGCCATAATGACACTTCGCCCTAACAAAACTCCCCTGCTGGCTAGTAAATCTATCGTAAGAGTACAGAATACTACATTATAACCATCTGCGTTTATGCCGTTACATACGACATGGGCTTAACGATGTGGACAAAGACAGAATCTGCGGTTCTGCCTTAGGAATTTGAGTAATTCCGCTTCCATATATATCCTGACTAGCATATAACTATGTACATTTCTTTTAAAACACTCGCCCTCGCGCGAGAGTAGAAATATGCTCCATGTAAAATTTTGCACGCTCACGTTATAATTTATGCAATTCAAACAAAATTTGAAAAATTGACAATTTTCAGAATTTTTTTGGCCCAATGAGTTTTATGGCCAAATCGGCTGGTCAAAACCTACGGAGCGTGTACAAGGTGTCTTAGATGACCATTTATGGCATGATAGCCGCTCACTCAACGTTAGTGGCATATGGTCGAATACCAGCCAGGATACTGATAGATGCTTTTAGCCTAATTGTTGTGATAAACTTATTAAATAGGTAAGTTTTCAAATCTATTTGATAAGTTTCTTTGAATGCACTCTGCGACAGCAGAGAGCACCCCATTTTATGAAAAATGCAAAAAAAAATTGCACTAACTTAAAAGTTAGCTTTTAGGTCGATTTTCTTCCAAACTGGCCGAATTTCAGCTCCCCCCAAAATTTCAACTGATGATTACTCCACGAACACTGAAGCTAAAGAAGTCGTTTTGGGCTCGTTGGAATTTTTCTGAGTCCAAAATTGTGATACGATATTGAAAAAACAAAATTTAGACAGAAAAGAACAAAAATTTTGAAATTTTCGTTTTTTGCACCACGCTCGATTAGGCTTAACTTTTTGGCATCACCGAGCTTTCAAGAACTCATACTTTGAACTGGTTCGACGAAATTGGTTCATTTTCTCAGTCCCCCAAGATTTGACGATGGTCTTACGATAGAAATAGAAAAATTTGGAAGTCTTAAGTTTTTTGGGCAACTTATGGCCGTTCGCGCAATTCACCAGGCTCAATTAGACTCTTCATACTGACATCTTCACTCTATTAAGGTAATTTGCAGGTTCAGAATTTTCAGGTGGACTGCTCCCGATGGTAGTGTATAACCGGGACAATCCATGAGTCAACTGAAGCAAGCTTCGGTGTTAACTCGGGAAGTAAAAATCAGTTTAATATTGGTGCCAGGCTATGCCCAGCATGCCAGATATTACGCTGACAAGATCAGATACTACACATGATCTTAGCCAAAAGGCCGAGAAGCGATAACTAAACCTTTTCCTAATTTTGGTACATGCCTTGAACACAACAATGAAAAAACAGCTCGCATCATAAAAATTTACATTTAACCGACTGTGTTGAGAGCTGGGTTGCTCCCGGACCAACTTATGAAAGGTCAAGGGGGAAAGTTGAAAAGAGGTAGCCATAACGACACTTCGCCCTAACAAAACTCCCCTGCTGGCTAGTAAATCTATCGTAAGAGTACAGTAGACTACTTTATAACCATCTGCGTTTGTGCCGTTACATACGACATGGGCTTAACGATGTGGACAAAGACAGAATCTGCGGTTCTGCCTTAAGCATTTGAGTAATTCCGCTTCCATTTATATCCTGACTAGCATATAACTATGTACATTACTTTTAAAACACTCGCCCTCGCGCGAGAGTAGAAATATGCTCTTATACCATGTAAAATTTTGCACGCTCACGTTATAAGTTATGCATTTCAAACAAAATTTGAAAAATTGACAATTTTCAGAATTTTTTTGGCCCAATGAGTTTTATGGCCAAATCGGCTGGTCAAAACCTACGGAGCGTGTACAGGGTGTCTTAGATGACCATCTATGGCATGATAGCCGCTCACTCAACGTTAGTGGCATATGGTCGAATACCAGCCAGGATACTGATAGATGCTTTTAGCCTAATTGTTGTGATATACTTATTAAATAGGTAAGTATTCAAATATATTTGATAAGTTTTCTTTGAATGCACTCTGCGACAGCAGAGAGCACCCCACATTTTATGAAAAATGCAAGAAAAAAAATTGCACTAACTTAAAAATTAGCTTTTAGGTCGATTTTCTTCCAAAATGGCCGAATTTCAGCTCCCCCCCAAAATTTCAACTGATGATTACTCCACGAACACTGAAGCTACAGAAGTCGTTTTGGGCTCGTTGGAGTTGTTCTGAGTCCAAAATTGTGATACAATATTGAAAAAATAAAATTTAGACAGAAAAGAACAAAAATTTTGAAATTTTCGTTTTTTGCACCACGCTCGATTAGGCTTAACTTTTTGGCATCACCGAGCTTTCAAGAACTCATAACTTTGAACTGGTTCGACGAAATTGGTTCATTTTCTCAGTCCCCCAAGATTTGACGATGGTCTTACGATAGAAACAGAAAAATTTGGAAGTCTTATGTTTTTTGGGCAACTTATGGCCGTTCGCGCAATTCACCAGGCTCAATTAGACTCTTCATACTGACATCTTCACTCTGATAAAGTAAATTGCATAGTGCGGGTTCAGAATTTTCAGGTGGACTGATGCCGATGGTAGTGTAAGACCGGGACAATCCGTGAGTCAACTGAAGCAAGCTTCGGTGTTAACTCGGGAAGTAAAAATCAGTTTAATATTGGTGCCAGGCTATGCCCAGCATGCCAGATATTAAGCTGACAAGAACAGATACTACACATGATCTTAGCCAAAAGGCCGAGAAGCGATAACTAAACCTTTTCCTAATTTTGGTACATGCCTTGAACACAACAATGAAAAAACAGCTCGCATCATAAAAATTTATTTTTATCCGACTGTGTTGAGAGCTGGGTTGCTCCCGGACCAACTTATGAAAGGTCAAGGGGGAAAGTTGAAAAGAGGTAGCCATAACGACACTTCGCCCTAACAAAACTCCCCTGCTGGCTAGTAAATCTATCGTAAGAGTACAGTAGACTACATTATAACCATCTGCGTTTGTGCCGTTACATACGACATGGGCTTAACGATGTGGACAAAGACAGAATCTGCGGTTCTGCCTTAGGCATTTGAGTAATTCCGCTTCCATTTATATCCTGACTAGCATATAACTATGTACATTACTTTTAAAACACTTGCACTCGCGCGAGAGTAGAAATATGCTCTTATACCATGTAAAATTTTGCACGCTCACGTTATAATTTATGCATTTCAAACAAAATTTGAAAAACTGACAATTTTCAGAATTTTTTTGGCCCAATGAGTTTTATGGCGAAATCGGCTGGTCAAAACCTACGGAGCGTGTACAGGGTGTCTTAGATGACCATCTATGGCATGATAGCCGCTCACTCAACGTTAGTGGCATATGGTCGAATACCAGCCAGGATACTGATAGATGCTTTAAGCCTAATTGTTGTGATATACTTATTAAATAGGTAAGTATTCAAATCTATTTGATAGAATTTCTTTGAATGCACTCTGCGACAGCAGAGAGCACCCCATTTTATGAAAAATGCAAGAAAAAAAATTGCACTAACTTAAAAATTAGCTTTTAGGTCGATTTTCTTCCAAAATGGCCGAATTTCAGCTCACCCCAAAATTTCAACTGATGATTACTCCACGAACACTGAAGCTACAGAAGTCGTTTTGGGCTCGTTGGAGTTGTTCTGAGTCCAAAATTGTGATACAATATTGAAAAAAAAAATTTAGACAGAAAAGAACAAAAATTTTGAAATTTTCGTTTTTTGCACCACGCTCGATTAGGCTTAACTTTTTGGCATCACCGAGCTTTCAAGTACTCATAACTTTGAACTGGTTCGACGAAATTGGTTCATTTTCTCAGTCCCCCAAGATTTGACAATGGTCTTACGATAGAAATAGAAAAATTTGGAAGTCTTAAGTTTTTTGGGCAACTTATGGCCGTTCGCGCATTTCACCAGGCTCAATTAGACTCTTCATACTGACATCTTCACTCTGATATGGTAAATTGCATAGTGCGGGTTCAGAATTTTCAGGTAGACTGATGCCGATGGTAGTGTAAGACCGGAACAATCCGTGAGTCAACTGAAGCAAGCTTCGGTGTTAACCTGGTATGTAAAAATCAGTTTAATATTGGTGCCAGGCTATGCGCAGCATGCCAGATATTAAGCTGACAAGAACAGATACTACACATGATCTTAGCCAAAAGGCCGAGAAGCAATAACTAAACCTTTTCCTAATTTTGGTAGATGCCTTGAACACAACAATGAAAAAACAGCTCGCATCATAAAAATTTATATTTATACGACTGGGTTGAGAGCTGGGTTGCTCCCGGACCAACTTATGAAAGGTCAAGGGGGAAATTTGAAAAGAGGTAGCCATAATGACACTTCGCCCTAACAAAACTCCCCTGCTGGCTAGTAAATCTATCGTAAGAGTACAGTAGACTACATTATAACCATCTGCGTTTGTGCCGTTACATACGACATGGGCTTAACGATGTGGACAAAGACAGAATCTGCGGTTCTGCCTTAGGCATTTGAGTAATTCCGCTTCCATTTATATCCTGACTAGCATATAACTATGTACATTACTTTTAAAACACTCGCCCTCGCGCGAGAATAGAAATATGCTCTTATACCATGTAAAATTTTGCACGCTCACGTTATAATTTATGCAATTCAAACAAAATTTGAAAAATTGACAATTTTCAGAATTTTTTTGGCCCAATGAGTTTTATGGCCAAATCGGCTGGTCAAAACCTACGGAGCGTGTACAGGGTGTCTTAGATGACCATCTATGGCATGATAGCCGCTCACTCAACGTTAGTGGCATATGGTCGGATACCAGCCAGGATACTGATAGATGCTTTTAGCCTAATTGTTGTGATAAACTTATTAAAAAGGTAAGTATTCAAATCTAGTTGATAAGTTTTCTTTGAATGCACTCTGCGACAACAGAGAGCACCCCATTTTATGAAAAATGCAAGAAAAAAATTGCACTAACTTAAAAGTTAGCTTTTAGGTCGATTTTCTTCCAAAATGGCCGAATTTCAACTCCCCCCAAAATTTCAACTGATGATTACTCCACGAACACTGAAGCAAAAGAAGTCGTTTTGGGCTCGTTGGAATTGTTCTGAGTCCAAAATTGTGATACGATATTGAAAAAATAAAATTTAGACAGAAAAGAACAAAAATTTTGAATTTTTCGTTTTTTGCACCACGCTCGATTAGGCTTAACTTTTTGGCATCACCGAGCTTTCAAGAACTCATAACTTTGAACTGGTTCGACGAAATTGGTTCATTTTCTCAGACCCCCAAGATTTGACGATGGTCTTACGATAGAAATAGAAAAGTTTGGGAGTCTTAAGTTTTTTGGGCAAGTTATGGCCGTTCGCGCAATTCACCAGGCTCAATTATACTCTTCATACTGACATCTTCACTCTATTAAGGTAATTTGCAGGTTCAGAATTTTCAGGTGGACTGCTCCCGATGGTAGTGTAAGACCGGGACAATCCGTGAGTCAACTGAAGCAAGCTTCGGTGTTACCTCGGGAAGTAAAAATCAGTTTAATATTGGTGCCAGATATTAAGCTGACAAGAACCGATACTACACATGATCTTAGCCAAAAGGCCGAGAAGCGATAGCTAAACCTTTTCTAATTTTGGTACATGCCTTGAACACAACAATGAAAAAACAGCTCGCATCATAAAAATTTATATTTATCCGACTGGGTTGAGAGCTGGGTTGCTCCCGGACCAACTTATGAAAGGTCAAGGGGGAAAGTTGAAAAGAGGTAGCCATAATGACAGTTCGCCCTAACAAAACTCCCCTGCTGGCTAGTAAATCTATCGTAAGAGTACAGTAGACTACATTATAACCATCTGCGTTTGTGCCGTTACATACGACATGGGCTTAACGATGTGGACAAAGACAGAATCTGCGGTTCTGCCTTAGGCATTTGAGTAATTCCGCTTCCATTTATATCCTGACTAGCATATAACCATGTACATTACTTTTAAAACACTCGCCCTCGCGCGAGAGTAGAAATATGCTCTTATACCATGTAAAATTTTGCACGCTCACGTTATAATTTATGCAATTCAAACAAAATTTGAAAAATTGACAATTTTCAGACTATTTTGGCCCAATGAGTTTTATGGCCAAATCGGCTGGTCAAAACCTACGGAGCGTGTACAGGGTGTCTTAGATGACCATCTATGGCATGATAGCCGCTCACTCAACGTTAGTGACATATGGTCGAATACCAGCCAGGATACTGATAGATGCTTTTAGCCTAATTGTTGTGATAAACTTATTAAATAGGTAAGTTTTCAAATCTTTTTGATAAGTTTCTTTGAATGCACTCTGCGACAACAGAGAGCACCCCATTTTATGAAAAATGCAAGAAAAAAATTGCACTAACTTAAAAGTTAGCTTTTAGGTCGATTTTCTTCCAAAATGGCCGAATTTCAACTCCCCCCAAAATTTCAACTGATGATTACTCCACGAACACTGAAGCTAAAGAAGTCGTTTTGGGCTCGTTGGAATTGTTCTGAGTCCAAAATTGTGATACGATATTGAAAAAATAAAATTTAAACAGAAAATAACAAAAATTTTGAATTTTTTCCTTTTTTGCACCACGCTCGATTAGGCTTAACTTGTTGGCATTACCGAGCTTTCAAGAACTCATAACTTTGAACTGGTTCGACGAAATTGGTTCATTTTCTCAGACCCCCAAGATTTGACGATGGTCTTACGATAGAAATAGAAAAATTTGGAAGTATTAAGTTTTTTGGGCAAGTTATGGCCGTTCGCGCAATTCACCAGGCTCAATTAGACTCTTCATACTGACATCTTCACTCTGTTAAGGTAAATTGCATAGTGCGGGTTCAGAATTTTCAGGTGGACTGATGCCGATGGTAGTGTAAGACCGGAACAATCCGTGAGTCAACTGAAGCAAGCTTCGGTGTTAACTCGGGATGTAAAAATCAGTTTAATATTGGTGCCAGGCTATGCCCAGCATGCCAGATATTAAGCTGACAAGAACAGATACTACACATGATCTTAGCCAAAAGGCCGAGAAGCAATAACTAAACCTTTTCCTAATTTTGGTAGATGCCTTGAACACAACAATGAAAAAACAGCTCGCATCATAAAAATTTATGTTTATCCGACTGGGTTGAGAGCTGGGTTGCTCCCGGACCAACTTATGAAAGGTCAAGGGGGGAATTTGAGAAGAGGCAGCCATAATGACACTTCGCCCTAACAAAACTCCCCTGCTGGCTAGTAAATTTATCGTAAGAGTACAGTAGACTACATTATAACCATCTGCGTTTGTGCCGTTACATACGACATGGGCTTAACGATGTGGACAAAGACAGAATCTGCGGTTCTGCCTTAGGCATTTGAGTAATTCCGCTTCCATTTATATCCTGACTAGCATATAACTATGTACATTACTTTTAAAACACTCGCCCTCGAGCGAGAATAGAAATATGCTCTTATACCATGTAAAATTTTGCACGCTCACGTTATAATTTATGCAATTCAAACAAAATTTGAAAAATTGACAATTTTCAGAATTTTTTTGGCCCAATGAGTTTTATGGCCAAATCGGCTGGTCAAAACCTACGGAGCGTGTACAGGGTGTCTTAGATGACCATCTATGGCATGATAGCCGCTCACTCAACGTTAGTGGCATATGGTCGGATACCAGCCAGGATACTGATAGATGCTTTTAGCCTAATTGTTGTGATAAACTTATTAAAAAGGTAAGTATTCAAATCTATTTGATAAGTTTTCTTTGAATGCACTCTGCGACAACAGAGAGCACCCCATTTTATGAGAAGTGCAAGAAAAAAATTGCACTAACTTAAAAGTTAGCTTTTAGGTCGATTTTCTTCCAAAATGGCCGAATTTCAACTCCCCCCAAAATTTCAACTGATGATTACTCCACGAACACTGAAGCTAAAGAAGTCGTTTTGGGCTCGTTGGAATTGTTCTGAGTCCAAAATTGTGATACGATATTGAAAAAATAAAATTTAGACAGAAAATAACAAAAATTTTGAATTTTTTCCTTTTTTGCACCACGCTCGATTAGGCTTAACTTGTTGGCATTAACGAGCTTTCAAGAACTCATAACTTTGAACTGGTTCGACGAAATTGGTTCATTTTCTCAGACCCCCAAGATTTGACGATGGTCTTTCGATATAAATAGAAAAATTTGGGAGTCTAAAGTTTTTTGGGCAAGTTATGGCCGTTCGCGCAATTCACCAGGCTCAATTAGACTCTTCATACTGACATCTTCACTCTATTAAGGTAATTTGCAGGTTCAGAATTTTCAGGTGGACTGCTCCCGATGGTAGTGTAAGACCGAGACAATCCGTGAGTCAACTGAAGCAAGCTTCGGTGTTAACTCGGGAAGTAAAAATCAGTTTAATATTGGTGCCAGGCTATGCCCAGCATGCCAGATATTAAGCTGACAAGAACAGATACTACACATGATCTTAGCCAAAAGGCCGAGAAGCGATAGCTAAACCTTTTCTAATTTTGGTACATGCCTTGAACACAACAATGAAAAAACAGCTCGCATCATAAAAATTTATATTTATCCGACTGGGTTGAGAGCTGGGTTGCTCCAAGACCAACTTATGAAAGGTCAAGGGGGAAAGTTGAAAAGAGGTAGCCATAATGATACTTCGCCCTAACAAAACTCCCCTGCTGGCTAGTAAATCTATCGTAAGAGTACAGTATACTACATTATAACCATCTGCGTTTGTGCCGTTACATACGACATGGGCTTAACGATGTGGACAAAGACAGAATCTGCGGTTCTGCCTTAGGCATTTGAGTAATTCCGCTTCCATTTATATCCTGACTAGCATATAACTATGTACATTACTTTTAAAACACTCGCCCTTGCGCGAGAGTAGAAATATGCTCTTATACCATGTAAAATTTTGCACGCTCACGTTATAATTTATGCAATTCAAACAAAATTTGAAAAATTGACAATTTTCAGAACTTTTTTGGCCCAATGAGTTTTATGGCCAAATCGGCTGGTCAAAACCTTCGGAGCGTGTACAGGGTGTCTTAGATGACCATCTATGGCATGATAGCCGCTCACTCAACGTTAGTGGCATATGGTCGAATACCAGCCAGGATACTGATAGATGCTTTTAGCCTAATTGTTGTGATAAACTTATTAAATAGGTTAGTTTTCAAATCTATTTGATAAGTTTCTTTGAATGCACTCTGCGACAACAGAGAGCACCCCATTTTATGAAAAATGCAAGAAAAAAATTGCACTAACTTAAAAGTTAGCTTTTAGGTCGATTTTCTTCCAAACTGGCCGAATTTCAGCTCCCCCCAAAATTTCAACTGATGATTACTCCACGAACACTGAAGCTAAAGAAGTCGTTTTGGGCTCGTTGGAATTGTTCTGAGTCCAAAATTGTGATACGATATTGAAAAAACAAAATTTAGACAGAAAAGAACAAAAATTTTGAAATTTTCTTTTTTTGCACCACGCTCGATTAGGCTTAACTTTTTGGCATCACCGAGCTTTCAAGAACTCATAACTTTGAACTGGTTCGACGAAACTGGTTCATTTTCTCTTTCCCCCAAGATTTGACGATGGTCTTACGATAGAAATAAGAAAATGCAAGAAAAAAATTGCACTAACTTAAAAGTTAGATTTTAGGTCAATTTTCTTCCAAAATGGCCGAATTTCAGCTCCCCCCAAAATTTCAACTGATGATTACTCCACGAACACTGAAGCTAAAGAAGTCGTTTTGCGCTCGTTGGAATTGTTCTGAGTCCAAAATTGTGATACGATATTGAAAAAATAAAATTTAGACAGAAAAGAACAAAAATTTTGAAATTTTCGTTTTTTGCACCACGCTCGATTAGGCTTAACTTTTTGGCATCACCGAGCTTTCAAGAACTCATAACTTTGAACTGGTTCGACGAAATTGGTTCATTTTCTCAGTCCCCCAAGATTTGACGATGGTCTTACGATAGAAATAGAAAAATTTGGAAGTCTTAAGTTTTTTGGGCAAGTTATGGCCGTTCGCGCAATTCACCAGGCTCAATTAGACTCTTCATACTGACATCTTCACTCTATTAAGGTAATTTGCAGGTTCAGAATTTTCAGGTGGACTGCTCCCGATGGTAGTGTAAAATCGGGACAATCCGTGAGTCAACTGAAGCAAGCTTCAGTGTTAACTCGGGAAGTAAAAATCAGTTTAATATTGGTGCCAGGCTATGCCCAGCATGCCAGATATTAAGCTGACAAGAACAGATACTACACATGATCTTAGCCAAAAGGCCGAGAAGCGATAGCTAAACCTTTTCCTAATTTTGGTACATTATTTGAACACAACAATGAAAAAACAGCTCGCATCATAAAAATTTATATTTATCCGACTGGGTTGAGAGCTGGGTTGCTCCCGGACCAACTTATGAAAGGTCAAGGGGGAAAGTTGAAAATAAGGTAGCCATAATGACACTTCGCCCTAACAAAACTCCCCTGCTGGCTAGTAAATTTATCGTAAGAGTACAGTAGACTACATTATAACCATCTGCATTTGTGCCGTTACATACGACATGGGCTTAACGATGTGGACAAAGACAGAATCTGCGGTTCTGCCTTAGGCATTTGAGTAATTCCGCTTCCATTTATATCCTGACTAGCATATAACTATGTACATTACTTTTAAAACACTCGCTCTCGCGCGAGAGTAGAAATATGCTCTTATACCATGTAAAATTTTGCACGCTCACGTTATAATTTATGCAATTCAAACAAAATTTGAAAAATTGACAATTTTCAGAATTTTTTTGGCCCAATGAGTTTTATGGCCAAATCGGCTGGTCAAAACCTACGGAGCGTGTACAGGGTGTCTTAGATGACCATCTATGGCATGATAGCCGCTCACTCAACGTTAGTGGCATATGGTCGAATACCAGCCAGGATACTGATAGATGCTTTTAGCCTAATTGTTGTGATAAACTTATTAAATAGGTAAGTTTTCAAATCTATTTGATAAGTTTCTTTGAATGCACTCTGCGACAACAGAGAGCACCCCATTTTATGAAAAATGCAAGAAAAAAATTGCACTAACTTAAAAGTTAGCTTTTAGGTCGATTTTCTTCCAAAATGGCCGAATTTCAGCTCCCCCCAAAATTTCAACTGATGATTACTCCACGAACACTGAAGCTAAAGAAGTCGTTTTGGGCTCGTTGGAATTTTTCTGAGTCCAAAATTGTGATACGATATTGAAAAAATAAAATTTAGACAGAAAAGAACAAAAATTTTGAAATTTTCGTTTTTTGCACCACGCTCGATTAGGCTTAACTTTTTGGCATCACCGAGCTTTCAAGAACTCATAACTTTGAACTGGTTCGACGAAATTGGTTCATTTTCTCAGTCCCCCAAGATTTGACGATGGTCTTACGATAGAAATAGAAAAATTTGGAAGTCTTAAGTTTTTTGGGCAAGTTATGGCCGTTCGCGCAATTCACCAGGCTCAATTAGACTCTTCATACTGACATCTTCACTCTATTAAGGTAATTTGCAGGTTCAGAATTTTCAGGTGGACTGCTCCCGATGGTAGTGTAAGATCGGGACAATCCGTGAGTCAACTGAAGCAAGCTTCGGTGTTAACTCGGGAAGTAAAAATCAGTTTAATATTGGTGCCAGGCTATGCCCAGCATGCCAGATATTAAGCTGACAAGAACAGATACTACACATGATCTTAGCCAAAAGGCCGAGAAGCGATAGCTAAACCTTTTCCTAATTTTGGTACATTATTTGAACACAACAATGAAAAAACAGCTCGCATCATAAAAATTTATATTTATCCGACTGGGTTGAGAGCTGGGTTGCTCCCGGACCAACTTATGAAAGGTCAAGGGGGAAAGTTGAAAAGAGGTAGCCATAATGACACTTCGCCCTAACAAAACTCCCCTGCTGGCTAGTAAATTTATCGTAAGAGTACAGTAGACTACATTATAACCATCTGCATTTGTGCCGTTACATACGACATGGGCTTAACGATGTGGACAAAGACAGAATCTGCGGTTCTGCCTTAGGCATTTGAGTAATTCCGCTTCCATTTATATCCTGACTAGCATATAACTATGTACATTACTTTTAAAACACTCGCTCTCGCGCGAGAGTAGAAATATGCTCTTATACCATGTAAAATTTTGCACGCTCACGTTATAATTTATGCAATTCAAACAAAATTTGAAAAATTGACAATTTTCAGAATTTTTTTGGCCCAATGAGTTTTATGGCCAAATCGGCTGGTCAAAACCTACGGAGCGTGTACAGGGTGTCTTAGATGACCATCTATGGCATGATAGCCGCTCACTCAACGTTAGTGGCATATGGTCGAATACCAGCCAGGATACTGATAGATGCTTTTAACCTAATTGTTGTGATAAACTTATTAAATAGGTAAGTTTTCAAATCTATTTGATAAGTTTCTTTGAATGCACTCTGCGACAACAGAGAGCACCCCATTTTATGAAAAATGCAAGAAAAAAATTGCACTAACTTAAGAATTAGCTTTTAGGTCGATTTTCTTCCAAAATGGCCGAATTTCAGCTCCCCCCAAAATTTCAACTGATGATTACTCCACGAACACTGAAGCTACAGAAGTCGTTTTAGGCTCGTTGGAGTTGTTCTAAGTCCAAAATTGTGATACAAAATTGAAAAAATAAAATTTAGACAGAAAAGAACAAAAATTTTGAAATTTTCGTTTTTTGCACCACACTCGATTAGGCTTAACTTTTTGGCATCACCGAGCTTTCAAGAACTCATAATTTTGCACTGGTTCGACGAAATTGGTTCATTTTCTCAGTCCCCCAAGATTTGACGATGGTCTTACGAAAGAAATAGAAAAATTTGGAAGTCTTTAATTTTTTGGGCAAGTTATGGCCGTTCGCGCAATTCACCAGGCTCAATTAGACTCTTCATACTGACATCTTCACTCTGTTAAGGTAAATTGCTTAGTGCGGGTTCAGAAATTTCAGGTGGACTGATCCCGATGGTAGTGTAAGACCGGGACAATCCGTGAGTCAACTGAAGCATGCTTCGGTGTTAACTCGGGATGTAAAAATCAGCATGCCAGATATTAAGCTGACAAGAACAGATACTACACATGATCTTAGCCAAAAGGCCGAGAAGCGATAACTAAACCTTTTCCTAATTTTGGTACATGCCTTGAACACAACAATGAAAAAACAGCTCGCATCATAAAAATTTATATTTATCCGACTGGGTTGAGAGCTGGGTTGCTCCCGGACCAACTTATGAAAGGTCAAGGGGGAAATTTGAAAAGAGGTAGCCATAATGACACTTCGCCCTAACAAAACTCCCCTGCTGGCTAATAAATCTATCGTAAGAGTACAGTAGACTACGTTATAGCCATCTGCGTTTGTGCCGTTACTTACGACATGGGCTTAACGATGTCGACAAAGACAGAATCTGCGGTTCTGCCTTAGGCATTTGAGTAATTCCGCTTCCATTTATATCCTGACTAGCATATAACTATGTAAATTACTTTTAAAACACTCGCCCTCGCGCGAGAGTAGAAATATGCTCTTATACCATGTAAATTTTTGCACGCTCACGTTATAATTTATGCAATTCAAACAAAATTTGAAAAATTGACAATTTTCAGAATTTTTGTAGCCCAATGAGTTTTATGGCCAAATCGGCTGATCAAAACCTACGGAGCGTGTACAGGGTGTCTTAGATGACCATCTATGGCATGATAGCCGCTCACTCAACGTTGGTGGCATATGGTGGAATACCAGCCAGGATACTGATAGATGCTTTTAGCCTAATTGTTGTGATAATTTGGCGCGTGATAATATCAAAATTACTTTTTATTTTGTTACTGAAATCCAACTGAAGAAAACTTTGCATTGTTTTCCTCACATTACCTATTTTTGGACATGGCTGATAGCCAGTCGCCTTCTTTCTCTGAAGTTCTCGCTGAGGGCATTGCAAGACCTCATACTAAAGTCACTTCATTCTTAAAAATGACCATCATTCCTCCCTTTACAAAAGAACACTTCAAGTCTAATGCTAGTTTTGACGCTGCCTCAAAAAAAAACCATTGTTGACATCTTGTCCTCCTTTAAACCCCATCATCGAGATCAAATTACCATCTCCAAAGCTTTCTCTACTGTCAAAGAAAAAAGATTACATTCTTTAATCGTTATCGCTCCAACTGAGGCGGAGGATGACCTGACCACCATGAAGACAGAAGGACTGCAGCTCCTTGACAAGACTATCTTCCACACTGGAGACCACTTCTGGAGATACGATCCAACCGGGTTTCCAAAGACGGCCATGCTACGCATGAACCAGGTGCCCGGGCTTTGTGACGATGAGGCAGTCCTCGAAGCCCTGCAGCTCCCCCCAAAAGTTCATGTGGAGGGAGAAGTTACGCGTCAACGCGAGAAGTGTGGACAGGGGAGCTTCTTCAATGGTAAAGCTTCGGCCGTTACCATAATCCCCAATGAGAGCGCTGAAACTGACCTGAGGCAGTGGTCGTTCAACGCTGTCAAAACTCGGCCATTCAAATGGCTCGATCTACCCTTCAACGCGCATGTCCCGTCAATTCATTCCTGCAGTCTCTGCAAGGAAGAGAAGAAGCCTTATATTGGTCATGATGATTCCTGGTGTCGGATCAGGAGACAACAACCACCAGAGGTCAACCAGACGACATCTGATTTGGCCATAAGCAATTCTGCTGATGGGACTCCGGCTTCTGAGGGCCGAATGGATGAGGAGGACTGGCATGTGATGAAGGCGCGCAGTAGCCTCAGAAGGAGTGGGGCGTTCAGCCGCCAGAAATCGCAGAGACGACACAGCAGCCCAGACGCGGAGAAGCAGACTCCATCAAAACTGCAAAAAAGAGAACAACAGGTATCGAACAGTCTAAAAACTTCTCATACATAACTTTTTCATAATGTTTTGCTTTATATTTCTAAAGAGCAGCGGTTTCACTGAGAAGCTGAAACCTCTAGGCATCCTTGTTCCAATAGGAAAGCCAGAACGTGGGAAAACGTCGCATAAACACTACATTTTAGGTCTAAAATTTAAAAAACTAGACGTTCTAACCTCTAAAAAAACAGTCTTTTCCTCTAATAGAGGTCGGGGCTTTAAACTCCAGACAGACAGTTTGCATAGTTCAGTACTATTGGCTACATTTTTTACCCTTAATTGGAATTTTGACAAGTTTTTTGAAAGTCAAATTGCTTTGATCTTTAAAATTTTTGAATCTTGCAACGTTTGCTGCAATAGGTATGTCAATGTCCTCAGCAAGGCCTTTTCAGACCTTGGTGGTCTAATCAATTGTTTGACTGGACACCGGAGAGACGAGAGAAATTTCTTGGGGATGGGCAATGCAAGACATCACGTACTGGTACATCTAACCTTGACTTACATCGTAATAACGGCTAAAACAAAATTAGTAATTTTGCATGCGAATTACATAGGAAACATTTATAACTTAGTCAAGACGTGCCTATTTTCAGAACGTCCTAGAGGTTATAAGGACCACATCAGTATGAATTGCATCTATATTGACCTCAGTAAGCCAAATTTTGAAAGAAAACTACGACATGACTACGTTATAGCATTTCCAGAATCAAAACTGTATGTTTTAAGTTTAAAGGAAAACGCCATTTTGATCAATCATGAACTGTATACTTTATTCCAATCATTTTTTCAGAGATTTTACCAAATCCGAAAAGTTTCGGATTTGATAAAGTCAGAATCTGGCAGTATTTACTGCTATATTTGCATCAATCCCCACAGTAAGGACTTTTCATTCCTTACTGCCCTAGCTAGAGAGCATGATAGGCAACGGGGAGAAACGTTGATTTTGGTGGTGGTGATTTTAAAACCCCATCGGGTCTTTAATCATAGAACCCCGAATAACATCATGAAACCGGCTATCTTTAAATATTCAAATTCGCATGCAAAATTATTTCCAACAGACTTATAATATAGTCATGACGTGCTTTTATACATTAAACTGTAGAGATCTAGGTAACCACCTCAAACTTCTAGGCATCCTGGTTGATCTGAATAAGCCAAAACATGGGGGGAAATTACATCATGACTACGTTATAGCGTTACAAGAAACAAAAATGTATGTATTAAGCTCAAAGCATAAGGCCATTTTGACCAGCTATAAATTGAATTATCTAATCCAGCCATGCAGCCATAATATTTCAGGAGTTTTACTTTTATTATTTCCCAATAAATGGAAAATTCAGAGTTTTTACCAAAGCCAGATGGCTTTGGCTCTGAAAGAGTCAGAATCTGGCAGCATTTACTGCTCTATATATATCAATCCCCTCAGCAAGGACTACTCAGTCCTTACTGGCCTGGCTAACAAATTAGCCGAGCAACGAAGAGATATATAGTTTTTTGTTTGGGGGTGATTTTAACAGCCGATCAAGTTCTGAATTATGCAATCTTGCATTACATCGTAGTGACCGGCGGGTTCAAAGATATCACATAATTTGCAACATTTTCGAATCAATTGGATGCTTTGACCTTTTCAAGGTCTGGAACAAAATGTATCCCACCCATTTTGACCAAAAATCAAAATCCGAATCGCGTCTAGACTACATTTTTAGCAATAAAATTGACGAAATAACGACCTTGACTACATTATACACAAATTATAGCGACCATAATGCATTACATGCATGTTTTTCAAATTTTCAAGATTTGATGCATGTAAATGGCCAAAGTTACTGGAAATTGAATTATAACGTAGTTAGAGAGCACAATAAGCCATCAGAACTGGTAGAAACACTCCAGGGGCTGTCTGATGAGTCTCTGAAACTGCCATTATCAGGGACATACAAAAAAATTTAAAGCCAGACTTCGTGACTGGTTGCGTTTTTTATGCATTAATGGCCATAGACAATTGAATAAAGATAACGCACCCTACATACAAAGTAGTACGCCTGCAGATATACTTTCTATCAATTCAGAGACAACCAGACAGCCCCAGTTGGCCTCTAGACAGGCCAACTGTCCTTTCTCTTCTCTCAGAGATGAGATGGACTTGAGGACCAAATTTAAGTCCATTCGTGGATTTTATTTGGACCTCAACCATGGTGATTCGGGTGCGCTTAAATCACTGCTAAGTTACTTCAAAGTTAATAAAAGTATTAAGCAAATAAAGCTGAAAAGTGGTGAAATTTCCAATGACATTGATGAAATTTTGAACGAATTCTCGAGCTTTTACTCCAATATTTACTATAAAAAAACGGTTGCTGACGCCAACTACGCACCTAGGGAGGAGCTTTTGAATGTTTTCAAGCTGCGAAATTCAAAACGAATAAAGAAAATTACCAAAATGTTTAATAATTCGCCAATAGGTGAAGAGGAAGTGAAGCAAGCTATAAATAAATTAAGTAAAAATAGCGCACCTGGATCTGATGGTCTTACTTCAGACTTGTATAAAAGCCACTCAAATTTTTTCGCTCCGTTGCTCGCTGAATTATTTAACTCGATGTGCTACAATAAAGCGGCACCTAGGTCGTTTCTCATTTCAATAATAAAACTCATCCCAAAAATTGAAAACAGTTTAAATGTGGACGAATTCCGACCAATAAGCCTCCTTAACACTGATCTCAAAATTCTTTCCCATGTTCTGGCATCTCGTTTAAGAGACCCTTCAAATAATCTAATACGCAAACATCAACTTGCTTATTTGCCAAAGCGCAGTATTCATACAGCCATAATTAGGGCTAGATTAGCTCAAGAAAAACTCGGAAAATCTAATTGTGTGGTAGCCATCGAGTTCAGTAAGGCTTTTGATCGTATGGACCGTGATTACATTTTGAACGTTTTAACAGCCATAGGCTGTCCAGAAATCATAACTTCTTTGATATCCATCATATAAACTGATACCAAAGCGATGATAGAAATAGGTGGCTTACCTATCACGATCAATTAGAGTCGACAATGGGATTAAACAAGGATGCCCTCTTTCGGCGCTTTTGTTCATTTTAGGAATGGAACTTTTACTCCAAGCCATACGCTACAATAAATCTATCAAATCCAACCAAGTACTTAAAATTGTGGCCTACGCCGATGATATTAGTGTTTTCATTAAACGCGCTTGTATCGGAAATTTACTTGATGAAATCAATAAGTTCAATTTGGTATCAAAACTTGCTATAAATGTCAATAAAACCAACGTTCTGAGTTTAGGTTTCGTGCCTAAACATTTGAAGAAAGTATCAGCCCTTAAATTATTAGGCATACGCTTAAGCTTGAATGATTCATTGAAAATAAAAATCAAGATATTGGAAGAAACGATCAATAGTTCAGCTAAATTCAGCTTAAAATGTATGACTCTCCGGGCGCGAAGCCTGGATATTGAGACTTTTGTGACCTCAAGACTTGTATATGTGATGAGGCACTTGGAGTTGACAAAAACTTTCATTGATAGGTTAGAAATGAAATTGATTAACAGTGTATGGCTTGGAGGAAAACATTCAATCAACAAGCAGATCTTATACCTTCCATTCAATAATGGAGGCACTGGCTTCAAAAATTTAAATTTTTTTATTGCGGCTGCAAAAATTTTTGACATGGTATCCCTACTTAGTACCTTGGGTAGCAACAAAGAAGTGATCTACTTCAAAAAATCTAAAATTTTTAGATCCTTCAAAAATTTCTTAATTAAAAAGAACATTTTCATCCTCGAGTTTGCTCGAGATAGTTTCAAGCTAGTCCAAAATGGAAAAGTGATTGATCCAATGAAGATGAACATATCTATTCTTTATGCAGAGCTGATGCTTCCAAATTATAAAACGAAAGTTATAGCTAGAAAAATTGCGAATTTCTACCCGGATCTTAATCTATCAGACAAATCTTTGATTTTTCAATTTTTAACCAAAATATGGAAACACAAAAAGTTCACCCTTCTAGATAAAAACATTCTCTACTTATTTTTCCTAAACAGTTATCTGGATAAGCCCAGGAAATGGATTAAAAATTTAGTGGACCACCCACTTTGTTACTCTTGTGAAAGAGAGTTCGAAACCATGCAACATTTGTTTTTCGCTTGTGAAAACTGCTTTACTTTTAAAGAAAAACTTAAATTCAATTCAATAAAAGATCTGCTTGTTGAAGAAACTGTAATAGGCATGAAATACATTGTAGCTAAGCTGATATCATCATGGTGTCAAGATACATCTGAATATATCAAAAAACTTGGTTCCATTCCATAAAATGATTATCTTCATGGTGTATTATATTACATTTGATGTCATATTTTTTCTCTGCTAACTGTAACTAATTATGTGTAACTAATTGCTTTCCCTTTTTGTAATTTGTAATTACAATCTTTAATAAATTATTTGAAAGCCTAATTGTTGTGGTAAACTTATTAAATAGGTAAGTATTCAATTCTATTTGATAACTTTTCTTTGAATGCACTCTGCGACAGCAGAGAGCACCCCATTTTTTGAAAAATGCAAGAAAAAAAACTGCACTAACTGAAGAGTTAGCTTTTAGGTCGTTTTTCTTCCAAAATGGCCGAATTTCAGCTCCCCCCAAAATTTCAACTGATGATTACTCCACGAACACTGAAGCTACAGAAGTCGTTTTGGGCTCGTTGGAATTGTTCTGAGTTCAAAATTGTGATACAAAATTAAAAAAAAATAAAATTTAGACCAAAAAGAACAAAAAAAATTTTGAAATTTTCGTTTTTTGCACCACGCTCGATTAGGCTTAACTTTTTGGCATCACCGAGCTTTCAAGAACTCATAACTTTGAACTGGTTCGACGAAATTGGTTCATTTTCTCAGTCCCCCAAGATTTGACGATGGTCTTACGATAGAAATAAAAAAATTTGGAAGTCTTAAGTTTTTTGGGCAAGTTATGGCCGTTCGCGCAATTCACCAGGCTCAATTAGACTCTTCATACTGACATCTTCACTCTATTAAGGTAATTTGCAGGTTCAGAATTTTCACGATGGTAGTGTAAGACCGGGACAATCCGTGAGTCAACTGAAGCAAGCTTCGGTGTCAACTCGGGAAGTAAAAATCAGTTTAATATTGGTGCCAAGCTATGCCCAGCATGCCAGATATCAAGCTGACAAGAACAGATACTACACATGATCTTAGCCAAAAGGCCGAGAAGCGATACCTAAACCTTTTCCTAATTTTGGTACATGCCTTGAACACAACAATGAAAAAACAGCTCGCATCATAAAATTTTATATTTATCCGACTGGGTTGAGAGCTGGGTTGCTCCCGGACCAACTTATGGAAGGTCAAGGGGGAAAGTTGAAAAGAGGTAGCCATAATGACACTTCGCCCTAACAAAACTCCCCTGCTGGCTAGTAAATCTATCGTAAGAGTACAGAAGACTATATTATAACTATCTGCGTTTGTGCCGTTACATACGACATGGGCTTAACGATGTGGACAAAGACAGAATCTGCGGTTCTGCCTTAGGCATTTGAGTAATTCCGCTTCCATTTATATCCTGACTAGCATATAACTATGTACATTACTTTTAAAACACTCGCCCTCGCGCGAGAGTAGAAATATGCTTTTATACCATGTAAAATTTTGCGCGCTCACGTTATAATTTATGCAATTCAAACAAAATTTGAAAAATTGACAATTTTCAGAATTTTTTTGGCCCAATGAGTTTTATGGCCAAATCGGCTGGTCAAAATCTACGGAGCGTGTACAGGGTGTCTTAGATGACCATCTGTGGCATGATAGCCGCTCACTCAACGTTAGTGGCATATGGTCGGATACCAGCCAGGATACTGATAGATGCTTTTAGCCTAATTGTTGTGATAAACTTATTAAAAAGGTAAGTATTCAAATCTATTTGATAAGTTTTCTTTGAATGCACACTGCGACAGCAGAGAGCACCACATTTTATGAAAAATGCCAGAAAAAAAACTGCACTAACTGAAAAGTTAGCTTTTAGGTCGATTTTCTTCCAAAATGGCCGAATTTCAGCTCCCCTCAAAATTTCAACTGATGATTACTCCACGAACACTGAAGCTAAAGAAGTCGTTTTGGGCTCGTTGGAATTGTTTTGAGTCCAAAATTGTGATACAATATTGAAAAAATAAAATTTTGACAGAAAAGAACAAAAATTTTGAAATTTTCGTTTTTTGCACCACGCTCGATTAGGCTTAACTTTTTGGCATCACCGAGCTTTCAAGAACTCATAACTTTGAACTGGTTCGACAAAATTGGTTCATTTTCGCAGTCCCCCAAGATTTGACGATGGCCTTACGATAGAAATAGAAAAATTTGGAAGTCCTAAGTTTTTTGGGCAAGTTATGGCCGTTCGCGCAATTCACCAGGCTCAATTAGACTCTTCATACTGACATCTTCACTCTGTTAAGGTAAATTGCATAGTGCGGGTTCAGAATTTTCAGGTGGACTGCTCCCGATGGTAGTGTAAGACCGGGACAATCCGTCAGTCAACTGAAGCAAGCTTCGATGTCAACTCGGGAAGTAAAAATCAGTTTAATATTGGTGCCAGGCAATGCCCAGCATGCCAGATATTAAGCTGACAAGAACAGATACTACACATGATCTTAGCCAAAAGGCCGAGAAGCGATAACTAAACCTTTTCCTAATTTTGGTACATGCCTTGAACACAACAATGAAAAAACAGCTCGCATCATAAAAATTTATATTTATCCGACTGGGTTGAGAGCTGGGTTGCTCCCGGACCAACTTATGAAAGGTCAAGGGGGAAAGTTGAAAAGAGGTAGCCATAATGACACTTCGCCCTAACAAAACTCCCCTGCTGGCTAGTAAATCTATCGTAAGAGTACAGTAGACTACATTATAACCATCTGCGTTTGTGCCGTTACATAGGACATGGGCTTAACGATGTGGACAAAGACAGAATCTGCGGTTCTGCCTTAGGCATTTGAGTAATTCCGCTTCCATTTATATCCTGACTAGCATATAACTATGTACATTACTTTTAAAACACTCGCCCTCGCGCGAGAGTAGAAATATGCTCTTATACCATGTAAAATTTTGCACGCTCACGTTATAATTTATGCAATTCAAACAAAATTTGAAAAATTGACAATTTTCAGAATTTTTTTGGCCCAATGAGTTTTATGGCCAAATCGGCTGGTCAAAACCTACGGAGCCTGTACAGGGTGTCTTAGATGACCATCTGTGGCTTGATAGCCGCTCACTCAACATTGGTGGCATATGGTGGAATACCAGCCAGGATACTGATAGATGCTTTTAGCCTAATTGTTGTGATAAACTTATTAATTAGGTAAGTATTCAAATCTATTTGATAAGTTTTCATTGAATGCACTCTGCGACAGCAGAGAGCACCCAATTTTTTTGAAAAATGCAAGAAAAAAAACTGCACTAACTGAAAAGTTAGCTTTTAGGTCGATTTTCTTCCAAAATGGCCGAATTTCAGCTCCCCCCAAAATTTCAACTGATGATTACTCCACGAACACTGAAGCTACAGAAGTCGTTTTGGGCTCGTTGGAATTTTTCTGAGTCCAAAATTGTGATACAATATTGAAAAAAAAAATTAGTCAGAAAAGAACAAAAATTTTGAAATTTTCGTTGTTTGCACCACGCTCGATTAGGCTTAACTTTTTGGCATCACCGAACTTTTTGGGATCAACTCGGGAAGTAAAAATCAGTTTAATATTGGTGCCAGGCAATGCCCAGCATGCCAGATATTAAGCTGACAAGAACAGATACTACACATGATCTTAGCCAAAAGGCCGAGAAGCGATAACTAAACCTTTTCCTAATTTTGGTACATGCCTTGAACATAACAATGAAAAAACAGCTCGCATCATAAAAAATTATATTTATCCGACTGGGTTGAGAGCTGGGTTGCTCCCGGACCAACTTATGAAAGGTCAAGGGGGAAAGTTGAAAAGAGGTAGCCATAATGACACTTCGCCCTAACAAAACTCCCCTGCTGGCTAGTAAATCTATCGTAAGAGTACAGTAGACTACATTATAACCATCTGCGTTTGTGCCGTTACATACGACATGGGCTTAACGATGTGGACAAAGACAGAATCTGCGGTTCTGCCTTAGGCATTTGAGTAATTCCGCTTCCATTTATATCCTGACTAGCATATAACTATGTACATTACTTTTAAAACACTCGCCCTCGCGCGAGAGTAGAAATATGCTCTTATACCATGTAAAACTTTGCACGCTCACGTTATAATTTATGCAATTCAAACAAAATTTGAAAAATTGACAATTTTCAGAATTTTTTTGGCCCAATGAATTTTATGGCCAAATCGGCTGGTCAAAACCTACGGAGCCTGTACAGGGTGTCTTAGATGACCATCTGTGGCTTGACAGCCGCTCACTCAACATTGGTGGCATATGGTGGAATACCAGCCAGGATACTGATAGATGCTTTTAGCCCAATTGTTGTGATAAACTTATTAACTAGGTAAGTATTCAAATCTATTTGATAAGTTTTCATTGAATGCACTCTGCGACAGCAGAGAGCACCCAATTTTTATGAAAAATGCAAGAAAAAAAACTGCACTAACTGAAAAGTTAGCTTTTAGGTCGATTTTCTTCCAAAATGGCCGAATTTCAGCTCCCCCCAAAATTTCAACTGATGATTACTCCACGAACACTGAAGCTACAGAAGTCGTTTTGGGCTCGTTGGAATTTTTCTGAGTCCAAAATTGTGATACAATATTGAAAAAAAATTTAGTCAGAAAAGAACAAAAATTTTGAAATTTTCGTTTTTTGCAACACGCTCGATTAGGCTTAACTTTTTGGCATCACCGAGCTTTCAAGAACTCATAACTTTGAACTCGTTCGACAAAATTGGTTCATTTTCGCAGTCCCACAAGATTTGACAATGGTCTTACGATAGAAATAGAAAAAATTGGAAGTACTAAGTTTTTTGGGCAAGTTATGGCCGTTCGCGCAATTCACCAGGCTCAATTAGACTCTTCATACTGACATCTACACTCTGTTAAGGTAAATTGCATAGTGCGGGTTCAGAATTTTCAGGTGGACTGCTCCCGATGGAAGTGTAAGACCGGGACAATCCGTGAGTCAACTGAAGCAAGCTTCGATGTCAACTCGGGAAGTAAAAATCAGTTTAATATTGGTGCCAGGCAATGCCCAGCATGCCAGATATTAAGCTGATAAAAACAGATACTACACATGATCTTAGCCAAAAGGCCGAGAAGCGATAACTAAACCTTTTCCTAATTTTGGTAGATGCCTTGAACACAACAATGAAAAAACAGCTCGCATCATAAAAAATTATATTTATCCGACTGGGTTGAGAGCTGGGTTGCTCCCGGACCAACTTATGAAAGGTCAAGGGGGAAAGTTGAAAAGAGGTAGCCATAATGACACTTCGCCCTAACAAAACTCCCCTGCTGGCTAGTAAATCTATCGTAAGAGTACAGTAGACTACATTATAACCATCTGCGTTTGTGCCGTTACATACGACATGGGCTTAACGATGTGGACAAAGACAGAATCTGCGGTTCTGCCTTAGGCATTTGAGTAATTCCGCTTCCATTTATATCCTGACTAGCATATAACTATGTACATTACTTTTAAAACACACGCCCTTGCGCGAGAGTAGAAATATGCTCTTATACCATGTAAAATTTTGCACGCTCACGTTATAATTTATGCAATTCAAACAAAATTTGAAAAATTGACAATTTTCAGAATTTTTTTGGCCCAATGAGTTTTATGGCCAAATCGGCTGGTCAAAACCTACGGAGCGTGTACAGGGTGTCTTAGATGACCATCTATGGCATGATAGCCGCTCACTCAACGTTAGTGGCATATGGTGGAATACCAGCCAGGATACTGATAGATGCTTTTAGCCTAATTGTTGTGATAAACTTATTAAATAGGTAAGTATTCAAATCTATTTGATAAGTTTTCTTTGAATGCACTCTGCGACAGCAGAGAGCACCCCATTTTATGAAAAATGCAAGAAAAAAAACTGCACTAACTGAAAAGTTAGCTTTTAGGTCGATTTTCTTCCAAAATGGCCGAATTTCAGCTCCCCCCAAAATTTCAACTGATGATTACTCCACGAACACTGAAGCTACAGAAGTCGTTTTAGGCTCGTTGGAATTTTTCTGAGTCCAAAATTGTGATACAATTTTGAAAAATAAAATTTAGACAGAAAAGAACAAAAATTTTGAAATTTTCGTTGTTTTGCACCACGCTCGATTAGGCTTAACTTTTTGGCATCACCAAGCTTTCAAGAACTCATAACTTTGAACTCGTTCGACAAAATTGGTTCATTTTCGCAGTCCCCCAAGATTTGACGATGGTCTTACGATAGAAATAGAAAAATTTGGAAGTCCTAAGTTTTTTGGGCAAGTTATGGCCGTTCGCGCAGTTCACCAGGCTCAATTAGACTCTTCATACTGACATCTTCACTCTGTTAAGGTAAATTGCATAGTGCGGGTTCAGAATTTTCAGGTGGACTGCTATCGACGGTAGTGTAAGACCGGGACAATCAGTGAGTCAACTGAAGCAAGCTTCGATGTCAACTCGGGAAGTAAAAATCAGTTTAATATTGGTGCCAGGCAATGCCCAGCATGCCAGATATTAAGCTGGCAAGACCAGATACTACACATGATCTTAGCCAAAAGGCCGAGAAGCGATAACTAAACTTTTTCCTAGTTTTGGTACATGCCTTGAACACAACAATGAAAAAACAGCTCGCATCATAAAAATTTATATTTATCCGACTGGGTTGAGAGCTGGGTTGCTCCCGGACCAACTTATGAAAGGTCAAGGGGGAAAATTGAAAAGAGGTAGCCATAATGACACTTCGCCCTAACAAAACTCCCCTGCTGACTAGTAAATCTATCTTAAGAGTACAGTAGACTACATTATAACCATCTGCGTTTGTGCCGTTACATACGACATGGGCTTAACGATGTGGACAAAGACAGAATCTGCGGTTCTGCCTTAGGCATTTGAGTAATTCCGCTTCCATTTATATCCTGACTAGCATATAACTATGTACATTACTTTTAAAACACTCGCCCTCGCGCGAGAGTAGAAATATGCTCTTATACCATGTAAAACTTTGCACGCTCACGTTATAATTTATGCAATTCAAACAAAATTTGAAAAATTGACAATTTTCCGAATTTTTTTGGCCCAATGAGTTTTATGGCCAAATCGGCTGGTCAAAACCTACGGAGCGTGTACAGGGTGTCTTAGATGACCATCTATGGCATGATAGCCGCTCACTCAACGTTGGTGGCATATGGTGAAATACCAGCCAGGATACTGATAGATGCTTTTAGCCTAATTGTTGCGACAAACTTATTAAATAGGTAAGTATTCAAATCTATTTGATAAATTTTCTTTGAAAGCACTCTGCGACAGTAGAGAGCACCCCATTTTATGAAAAATGCAAGAAAAAAAACTGCACTAACTGAAAAGTTAGCTTTTAGGTCGATTTTCTTCCAAAATGGCCGAATTTCAGCTCCCCCCAAAATTTCAACTGATGATTACTCCACGAACACTGAAGCTACAGAAGTTGTTTTGGGCTCGTTGGAATTTTTCTGAGTCCAAAATTGTGATACAATATTGAAAAATAAAATTTAGACAGAAAAAAAAAACAAAAATTTTGAAATTTTCGTTTTTTGCACCACGCTCGATTAGGCTTAACTTTTTGGCATCACCGAGCTTTCAAGAACTCAAACTTTGAACTCGTTCGACAAAATTGGTTCATTTTCGCAGTCCCCCATGATTTGACAATGGTCTTACAATAGAAATAGAAAAATTTGGAAGTCCTAAGTTCTTTGGGCAAGTTATGGCCGTTCGCGCAATTCACCATGCTCAATTAGATTCTTCATACTGACATCTTCACTCTGTTAAGGTAAATTGCATAGTGCGGGTTCAGAATTTTCTGGTGGACTGCTCCCAATTGTAATGTAAGACCGGGACAATCCGTGAGTCAACTGAAGCAAGCTTCGATGTCAACTCGGGAAGTAAAAATCAGTTTAATATTGGTGCCAGGCAATGCCCAGCATGCCAGATATTAGGCTGGCAAGAACAGATACTAAACATGATCTTAGCCAAAAGGCCGAGAAGCGATAACTAAACCTTTTCCTAATTTTGGTAGATGCCTTGAACACAACAATGAAAAAACAGCTCGCATCATAAAAATTTATATTTATCCGACTGGGTTGAGAGCTGGGTTGCTCCCGGACCAACTTATGAAAGGTCAAGGGGGAAAGTTGAAAAGAGGTAGCCATAATGACACTTCGCCCTAACAAAACTCCCCTGCTGGCTAGTAAATCTATCGTTAGAGTACAGTAGACTACATTATAACCATCTGCGTTTGTGCCGTTACATACGACATGGGCTTAACGATGTGGACAAAGACAGAATCTGCGGTTCTGCCTTAGGCATTTGAGTAATTCCGCTTCCATTTATATCCTGACTAGCATATAACTCTGTACATTACTTTTAAAACACTCGCCCTCGCGCGAGAATAGAAATATGCTCTCATACCATGTAAAATTTTGCACGCTCACGTTATAGTTTATGCAATTCAAACAAAATTTGAAAAATTGACAATTTTCAGAATTTTTTTGGCCCAATGAGTTTTAAGGCCAAATCGGCTGGTCAAAACCTACGGAGCGTGTACAGGGTGTCTTAGATGACCATCTATGGCATGATAGCCGCTCACTCAACGTTAGTGGCATATGGTGGAATACCAGCCAGGATACTGATAGATGCTTTTAGCCTAATTGTTGTGATAAACTTATTAAATAGGTAAGTATTCAAATCTATTTGATAAGTTTTCTTTGAATGCACTCTGCGACAGCAGAGAGCACCCCATTTTATGAAAAATGCCAGAAAAAAAATGCACTATCTTAAAAGTTAGCTTTCAGGTCGAATTTCTTCCAAAATGGCCGAATTTCAGCTCCCCCCAAAAATTCAACTGATGATTACTCCACGAACACTGAAGCTGCAGAAGTCGTTTTGGGCTCGTTGGAATTTTTCTGAGTCCAAAATTGTGATACAATATTGAAAAAATAAAATTTAGACAGAAAAGAACAAAAACTTTTAAATTTTCCTTTTTTGCACCACGCTCGATTAGGCTTAACTTTTTGGCATCACCGAGGTTTCAAGAACTCATAACTTTGAACTGGTTCGACAAAATTGGTTCATTTTCGCAGTCCCCCAAGATTTGACGATGGTCTTACGATAGAAATAGAAAAATTTGGAATCCTAAGTTTTTTGGGCAAGTTATGGCCGTTCGCGCAATTCACCAGGCTCAATTAGACTCTTCATACTGACATCTTCACTCTATTAAGGTAATTTGCAGGTTCAGAATTTTCAGGTGGACTGCTCCCGATGGTAGTGTAAGAACGGGACAATCCGTGAGTCAACTGAAGCAATCTTCGGTGTTAACTCGGGAAGTAAAAATCAGTTTAATATTGGTGCCAGGCAATGCCCAGCATGCCAGATATTAAGCTGACAAGAACAGATACTACACATGATCTTAGCCAAAAGGCCGAGAAGCGATAGCTAAACCTTTTCCTAATTTTGGTACATGCCTTGAACACAACAATGAAAAAACAGCTCGCATCATAAAAATTTATATTTATCCGACTGGGTTGAGAGCTGGGTTGCTCCCGGACCAACTTATGAAAGGTCAAGGGGGAAAGTTGAAAAGAGGTAGCCATAATGACACTTCGCCCTAACAAAACTCCCCTGCTGGCTAGTAAATTTATCGTAAGAGTACAGTAGACTACATTATAACCATCTGCGTTTGTGCCGTTACATACGACATGGGCTTAACGATGTGGACAAAGACAGAATCTGCGGTTCTGCCTTAGGCATTTGAGTAATTCCGCTTCCATTTATATCCTGACTAGCATATAACTCTGTACATTACTTTTAAAACACTCGCCCTCGCGCGAGAGTAGAAATATGCTCTCATACCATGTAAAATTTTGCACGCTCACGTTATAGTTTATGCAATTCAAACAAAATTTGAAAAATTGACAATTTTCAGAATTTTTTTGGCCCAATGAGTTTTAAGGCCAAATCGGCTGGTCAAAACCTACGGAGCGTGTACAGGGTGTCTTAGATGACCATCTATGGCATGATAGCCGCTCACTCAACGTTAGTGGCATATGGTGGAATACCAGCCAGGATACTGATAGATGCTTTTAGCCTAATTGTTGTGATAAACTTATTAAATAGGTAAGTATTCAAATCTATTTGATAAGTTTTCTTTGAATGCACTCTGCGACAGCAGAGAGCACCCCATTTTATGAAAAATGCCAGAAAAAAAATGCACTATCTTAAAAGTTAGCTTTCAGGTCGATTTTCTTCCAAAATGGCCGAATTTCAGCTCCCCCCAAAAATTCAACTGATGATTACTCCACGAACACTGAAGCTGCAGAAGTCGTTTTGGGCTCGTTGGAATTTTTCTGAGTCCAAAATTGTGATACAATATTGAAAAAATAAAATTTAGACAGAAAAGAACAAAAATTTTTAAATTTTCCTTTTTTGCACCACGCTCGATTAGGCTTAACTTTTTGGCATCACCGAGGTTTCAAGAACTCATAACTTTGAACTGGTTCGACAAAATTGGTTCATTTTCGCAGTCCCCCAAGATTTGACGATGGTCTTACGATAGAAATAGAAAAATTTGGAAGACCTAAGTTTTTTGGGCAAGTTATGGCCGTTCGCGCAATTCACCAGGCTCAATTAGACTCTTCATACTGACATCTTCACTCTGTTAAGGTAAATTGCATAGTGCGGGTTCAAAATTTTCAGGTGGACTGCTCCCGATGGTAGTGTAAGACCGGGACAATCCGTGAGTCAACTGAAGCAAGCTTCGGTGTCAACTCGGGAAGTAAAAATCAGATTAATATTGGTGCCAGGCAATGCCCAGCATGCCAGATATTAAGCTGACAAGAACAGATACTACACATGATCTTAGCCAAAAAGCCGAGAAGCGATAACTAAACCTTTTCCTAATTTTGGTACATGCCTTGAACACAACAATGAAAAAACAGCTCGCATCATAAAAATTTATATTTATCCGACTGGGTTGAGAGCTGGGTTGCTCCCGGACCAACTTATGAAAGGTCAAGGGGGAAAGTTGAAAAGAGGTAGCCATAATGACACTTCGCCCTAACAAAACTCCCCTGCTGGCTAGTAAATTTATCGTAAGAGTACAGTAGACTACATTATAACCATCTGCGTTTGTGCCGTTACATACGACATGGGCTTAACGATGTGGACAAAGACAGAATCTGCGGTTCTGCCTTAGGCATTTGAGTAATTCCGCTTCCATTTATATCCTGACTAGCATTAAACTATGTACAATACTTTTAAAACACTCGCCCTCGCGCGAGAGTAGAAATATGCTCTTATACCATGTAAAATTTTGCACGCTCACGTTATAATTTATGCAATTCAAACAAAATTTGAAAAATTGACAATTTTCAGAATTTTTTTGGCCCAATGAGTTTTCTGGCCAAATCGGCTGGTCAAAACCTACGGAGCATGTACAGGGTGTCTTAGATGACCATCTATGGCATGATAGCCGCTCACTCAACGTTAGTGGCATATGGTCGAATACCAGCCAGGATACTGATAGATGCTTTTAGCCTAATTGTTGTGATAAACTTATTAAATATGTAAATATTCAAATCTATTGATAAGTTTTCTTTGAATGCACTCGGCGGCAGCAGAGAGCACCCCATTTTATGAAAAATGCAAGAAAAAACTGCACTAACAAAATGGCCGAATTTCAGCTCCCCCCAAAATTTCAACTGATGATTACTCCACGAACACTGAAGCTACAGAAGTCGTTTTGGGCTCGTTGGAATTTTTCTGAGTCCAAAATTGTGATACAATATTGAAAAAAAATTTAGTCAGAAAAGAACAAAAATTTTGAAATTTTCGTTTTTTGCACCACGCTCGATTAGGCTTAACTTTTTGGCATCACCGAGCTTTCAAGAACTCATAACTTTGAACTGGTTCGACAAAATTGGTTCATTTTCGCAGTCCCCCAAGATTTGACGATGGTCTTACGATAGAAATAGAAAAATTTGGAAGTCCTAAGTTTTTTGGGCAAGTTATGGCCGTTCGCGCAATTCACCAGGCTCAATTAGACTCTTCATACTGACATCTTCACTCTGTTAAGGTAAAATGCATAGTGCGGGTTCAAAATTTTCAGGTGGACTGCTCCCGATGGTAGTGTAAGACCGGTACAATCCCAACTGAAGCAAGCTTCGGTGTCAACTCGGGAAGTAAATATCAGTTTAATATTTGTGCCAGTCAATGCCCAGCATGCCAGATATTAAGCTGACAAGAACAGATACTACACATGATTTTAGCCAAAAGGCCGAGAAGCGATAACTAAACCTTTTCCTAATTTTGTTACATGCCTTGAACACAACAATGAAAAAACAGCTCGCATCATAAAAATTTATATTTATCCGACTGGGTTGAGAGCTGGGTTGCTCCCGGACCAACTTATGAAAGGTCAAGGGGGAAAGTTGAAAAGAGGTAGCCATAATGACACTTCACCCTAACAAAACTCCCCTGCTGGCTAGTAAATCTATCGTAAGAGTACAGTAGACTACATTATAGCCATCTGCGTTTGTGCCGTTACATACGACATGGGCTTAACGATGTGGACAAAGACAGAATCTGCGGTTCTGCCTTAGGCATTTGAGTAATTCCGCTTCCATTTATATCCTGACTAGCATATAACTATGTACATTACTTTTAAAACACTCGCCCTCGCGCGAGAGTAGAAATATGCTCTTATACCATGTAAAATTTTGCACGCTAACGTTATAATTTATGCAATTCAAACAAAATTTGAAAAATTGACAATTTTCAGAATTTTTTGGCCCAATGAGTTTTATGGCCAAATCGGCTGGTCAAAACCTACGGAGCGTGTACAAGGTGTCTTAGATGACCATTTATGGCATGATAGCCGCTCACTCAACGTTAGTGGCATATGGTGGAATACCAGCCAGGATACTGATAGATGCTTTTAGCCTAATTGTTGTGATAAATTTATTAAATAGGTAAGTATTCAAATCTATTGGATAAGTTTTCTTTGAATGCACTCTGCGACAGCAGAGAGCACCACATTTTTTGGAAAAATGCAAGAAAAAAAATTGCACTAACTTAAAAATTAGCTTTTAGGTCGATTTTCTTCCAAAATGGCCGAATTTCAGCTCCCCCCAAAATTTCAACTGATGATTACTCCAGGAACACTGAAGCTACAGAAATTATTTTGGGCTCGTTGGAATTGTTCTGAGTCCAAAATTGTGATACACTATTGAAAAAATAAAATTTAGCCAGAAAAAAAAACAAAAATTTTAAAATTTTCGTTTTTTGCACCACGCTCGATTAGGCTTAACTTTTTGGCATCACCGAGCATTCAAGAACTCATAACTTTGAACTAGTTCGACGAAATTGGTTCATTTTCTCAGTCCCCCAAGATTTGACAATGGTCTTACGATAGAAATAGAAAAACTTGGAAGTCTTAAGTTTTTTGGGTAAGTTATGGCCGTTCGCGCAATTCACCAGGCTCAATTAGACTCTTCATACTGACATCTTCACTCTATTAAGGTAATTTGCAGGTTCAGAATTTTCAGGTGGACTGCTCCCGATGGTAGTGTAAGACCGGGACAATCCGTGAGTCAACTGAAGCAAGCTTCGGTGTTAACTCGGGAAGTAAAAATCAGTTTAATATTGTTGCCAGGCTATGCCCAGCATGCCAGATATGAAGCTGACAAGAACAGATACTACACATGATCTTAGCCAAAAGGCCGAGAAGCGATAACTAAACCTTTTCCTAATTTTGGTAGATGCCTTGAACACAACAATGAAAAAACAGCTCGCATCATAAAAATTTATATTTATCCGACTGGGTTGAGAGCTGGGTTGCTCCCGGACAAACTTATGAAAGGTCAAGGGGGAAAGTTGAAAAGAGGTAGCCATAATGACACTTCGCCCTAACAAAACTCCCCTGCTGGCTAGTAAATCTATCGTAAGAGTACAGTAGACTACATTATAACCATCTGCGTTTGTGCCGTTACATACGACATGGGCTTAACGATGTGGACAAAGACAGAATCTGCGGTTCTGCCTTAGGCATTTGAGTAATTCCGCTTCCATTTATATCCTGACTAGCATATAACTATGTACATTACTTTTAAAACACTCGCCCTCGCGCGAGAGTAGAAATATGCTCTCATACCATGTAAAATTTTGCACGCTCACGTTATAATTTATGCAATTCAAACAATATTTGAAAATTTCACAATTTTCAGAATTTTTTTGGCCCAATGAGTTTTAAGGCCAAATCGGCTGGTCAAAACCTACGGAGCGTGTACAGGGTGTCTTAGATGACCATCTATGGCATGATAGCCGCTCACTCAACGTTAGTGGCATATGGTGGAATACCAGCCAGGATACTGATAGATGCTTTTAGCCTAATTGTTGTGATAAACTTATTAAATAGGTAAGTATTCAAATCTATTTGATAAGTTTTCTTTGAATGCACTATGCGACAGCAGAGAGCACCCCATTTTATGAAAATTGCAAGAAAAAAAATGCACTATCTTAAAAGTTAGCTTTTAGGTCGATTTTCTTCCAAAATGGCCGAATTTCAGCTCCCCCCAAAATTTCAAATGATGATTACTCCACGAACACTGAAGCTACAGAAGTCGTTTTGGGCTCGTTGGAATTTTTTTGAGTCCAATATTATGATACAATATTGAAAAAATAAAATTTAGACAGAAAAGAACAAAAATTTTGAAATTTTCGTTTTTTGCACCACGCTCGATTAGGCTTAACTTTTTGGCATCACCGAGCTTTCAAGAACTCATAACTTTGAACTGGTTCAACGAAATTGGTTCATTTTCTCAGTCCCCCAAGATTCGACGATGATCTTACGATAGAAATAGAAAAATTTGGAAGTTTTAAGTTTTTTGGGCAAGTTATGGCCGTTCGCGCAATTCACCAGGCTCAATTAGACTCTTCATACTGACATCTTCACTCTATTAAGGTAATTTGCAGGTTCAGAATTTTCAGGTGGACTGCTCCCGATGGTAGTGTAAGACCGGGACAATCCGTGAGTCAACTGAAGCAAGCTTCGGTGTTAACTCGGGAAGTAAAAATCAGTTTAATATTGTTGCCAGGCTATGCCCAGCATGCCAGATATGAAGCTGACAAGAACAGATACTACACATGATCTTAGCCAAAAGGCCGAGAAGCGATAACCAAACCTTTTCCTAATTTTGGTAGATGCCTTGAACACAACAATGAAAAAACAGCTCGCATCATAAAAAATTATATTTATCCGACTGGGTTGAGAGCTGGGTTGCTCCCGGACCAACTTATGAAAGGTCAAGGGGGAAAGTTGAAAAGAGGTAGCCATAATGACACTTCGCCCTAACAAAACTCCCCTGCTGGCTAGTAAATCTATCGTAAGAGTACAGTAGACTACATTATAACCATCTGCGTTTGTGCCGTTACATACGACATGGGCTTAACGATGTGGACAAAGACAGAATCTGCGGTTCTGCCTTAGGCATTTGAGTAATTCCGCTTCCATTTATATCCTGACTAGCATATAACTATGTACATTACTTTTAAAACACACGCCCTTGCGCGAGAGTAGAAATATGCTCTTATACCATGTAAAATTTTGCACGCTCACGTTATAATTTATGCAATTCAAACAAAATTTGAAAAATTGACAATTTTCAGAATTTTTTTGGCCCAATGAGTTTTATGGCCAAATCGGCTGGTCAAAACCTACGGAGCGTGTACAGGTTGTCTTAGATGACCATCTATGGCATGATAGCCGCTCACTCAACGTTAGTGGTATATGGTCGAATACCAGCCTGGATACTGATAGATGCTTTTAGCCTAATTGTTGTGATAAACTTATTAAATAGGTAAGTTTTCAAATCTATTTGATAAGTTTCTTTGAATGCACTCTGCGACAACAGAGAGCACCCCATTTTATGAAAAATGCAAGAAAAAAATTGCACTAACTTAAAAATTAGCTTTTAGGTCGATTTTCTTCCAAAATGGCCGAATTTCAGCTCCCCCCAAAATTTCAACTGATGATTACTCCACGAACACTGAAGCTACAGAAGTCGTTTTAGGCTCGTTGGAATTTTTCTGAGTCCAATATTATGATACAATATTGAAAAAAAAAAGTTTAGACAGAAAAGAACAAAATATTTGAAATTTTCGTTTTTTGCACCACGCTCGATTAGGCTTAACTTTTTGGCATCACCGAGCTTTCAAGAACTCATAACTTTGAACTGGTTCTACAAAATTGGTTCATTTTGGCAGTCCCCCAAGATTTGACGATGGTCTTACGATAGAAATAGAAAAATTTGGAAGTCCTAAGTTTTTTGGGCAAGTTATGGCCGTTCGCGCAATTCACCAGGCTCAATTAGACTCTTCATACTGACATCTTCACTCTGTTAAGGTAAATTGCATAGTGCGGGTTCAGAATTTTCAGGTGGACTGCTTCCGATGGTAGTGTAAGACCGGGACAATCCGTGAGTCAACTGAAGCAAGCCTCGGTGTCAACTCGGGAAGTAAAAATCAGTTTAAAATTGGTGCCAGGCAATGCCCAGCATGCCAGATATTAAGCTGACAAGACAGATACTACACATGATCTTAGCCAAAAGGCCGAGAAGCGATAACTAAACCTTTTCCTAATTTTGGTACATGCCTTGAACACAACAATGAAAAAACAGCTCGCATCATAAAAATTTTTATTTATCCGACTGGGTTGAGAGCTGGGTTGCTCCCGGACGAACTTATGAAAGGTCATGGGGGAAAGTTGAAAAGAGGTAGCCATAATGATACTTCGCCCTAACAAAACTCCCCTGCTGGCTAGTAAATCTATCGTGAGAGTACAGTAGACTACATTATAACCATCTGCGTTTGTGCCGTTACATACGACATGGGCTTAACGATGTGGACAAAGACAGAATCTGCGGTTCTGCCTTAGGCATTTGAGTAATTCCGCTTCCATTTATATCCTGACTAGCATATAACTATGTACATTGCCTTCAAAACACTCGCCCTCGCTCGAGAGTAGAAATATGCTCTTATACCATGTAAAAATTTGCACGCTCACGTTATAATTTATGCAATTCAAACAAAATTTGAAAAATTGACAATTTTCAGAATTTTTTTGCCCAATGAGTTTTATGGCCAAATCGGCTGGTCAAAACCTACGGAGCATGTACAGGGTGTCTTAGATGACCATCTATGGCATGATAGCCGCTCACTCAACGTTAGTGGCATATGGTGGAATACCAGCCAGGATACTGATAGATGCTTTTACCCTAATTGTTGTGATAAACTTATTAAATAGGTAAGTATTCAAATCTATTTGATAAGTTTTCTTTGAATGCACTCTGCGATAGCAGAGAGCACCCCATTTTATGAAAAATGCAAGAAAAAAAATTGCACTAACTTAAAAGTTAGCTTTTAGGTCAATTTTCTTCCAAAATGGCCGAATTTCAGCTCCCCCCAAAATTTCAACTGATGATTACTCCACGAACACTGAAGCTACAGAAGTCGTTTTGGGCTCGTTGGAATTTTTCAATTCACCAGGCTCAAATGAGACAAATCTTTTTGAGACAATGTGCAAGATTCTAAACATTCCGATGGAAGTGAAGACGATAGTGGCAAAAAATCGATTGATGCCATTGTTCAGAGCTAACATGACTGCATGCTTGAACGAATATGCTAAAAAGCATATGTCGAAGCACAGCAGAGTGTACAGTGAATATCAGCTGGACATCGGAGCAGGAGCTTTCAAGCGAGCTCTCGTGACTCATCGGAATGCAGTGACCACCGCTGTGAAAAAAATTTCCAGGACAAGTGAACGTAGTGGAAAGGAGAAGGCAGAGATGTTGAGGGAAGATTTGGAGAGAAATGTGACGTTGTGCCTCCACAACAGCTTCTGCAGGAACAGAGAATCTAACGTGGATCCCCTACCTTGTTGCAAACAGAGGGTAGAAGAGCAGAAGTGTTGGAGGACTGCTTCCAACAGCGTCAGAATAGCTAATGATGTGTTGCAAGACACAGAAACTGAAAGTGCAGAGTCAGTATCACAGGAGGAAGAGATGGAACATTGACAAAAGGCCGAAAAACGAGATGCAAAAAGAGACGAAATTAGGAGAATTTAGACGTTTTAGAACTTCTAAACGACAAAATAAGAAGAAAACAAAGGAGTGATGAAGAAAAAGTTAAAACTCAGAATTGTTTTATGAGTGTGAAAAAACTCAAGTGAGAAACTAAGCAACCAAGTTGTAATTGAAAACTGAAACATTTAGTTGAGTTTTGAAATTGTTGCTTTAGAGACACTTACTTACTATTTATTTAGAAAGGCTTGAGTGAAAGAGTATATTTAAATATTCCAGCCTGCATGACTGTTTTTAATCAGCTAGGAGAACTGATCACTTTGTGGTGACATGAAAGTCTTGGGTAATCTCTCGAAGAGGGAGATTGTTTCATTGTTCTTTCTAACCACAGAAATTCTTAGTTTTAATATTCAGGACAATAACAAGCAAGATTTCCGAAGGGAAGAAGCATAGTAGGATAATTTTAGCTTGTTGGTTGGCAGGACTGTCCTGCAAACCAACACCTTTTAAATCTAGGAGAAAAAGTTTTTAATCAGGGCATTGACATTGGAAGTCGGAAAATATGTTTTATCTTAGGTCATATCCTCAATGTGCAGATTAATGAAAGAAATTGAAGGCTATAGTAATGTAGTATGATGCCATTTATATTCTGCAGTGAGTCGATATGACGTGGATAAAAGTAATTTCGTGCATTTTGTAAATTCTGTTCGATGACACTGTACCTATTTTACGAACATTGCGAGATTCAATGAGGACATTGACCGGACTGTCCGGGGAGTATGTGACATTCGACCAGAATGGACCAAAATGCAGATTCAGCATATTCGAGTTTTTAGCAGCGAACCTTCCGAATTTGCGATTTTGAAGGAATACGAGCGTTATTGGGACGATTAGTCAAACGGTGAAGGTCAAGATATTCTGGTGTTTTGAAATTTTAAAAATTCGAAGTATGACGTCATATTTCTGAGAAAGGTCAGAAACGGCCATTTTGGCAGAAAACCGGAAGAAAAACACAACAACATTAGTTGCGATAGCGAGAACAACGAGAATTGTGGTTGAAAAACAACGAAGAATTGCAGAAGTAG
Source organism: Symsagittifera roscoffensis (assembly GCF_963678635.1). Taxonomy (NCBI): domain Eukaryota; kingdom Metazoa; phylum Xenacoelomorpha; order Acoela; family Convolutidae; genus Symsagittifera; species Symsagittifera roscoffensis. The sequence goes on along the minus strand of NC_087067.1, from coordinate 32,355,378 downwards.
CAGAGACCGCTCCGAGTTGCAACTATTGTGTCGCTACAATAGCTGCAAGGCCGTTGCGAACAACGGTAAAGGGTGGAAAACCAGCCTTCCGGAAGGAGAATAAGATCCTTATTTCCCCGATTTTAGGAATCCGGAGGGGTCTCGGGACTGGAACTTTTATTAACTTATATAAACTTTTAGCTTCCCTGTCATTTCCCGAGTTGAATTTAATTAACATCTGAATTCATTTTGTTAGGATGAGAAGCTAGGAGTTGGGGGAAAGGGTTGATCCATTTTCGATGGAGATGATGATTTTTATCTACTGAACAAAAACAATAATAATTCAATAAATAGTAGTAGCCCTGATTTTAGGAGTGATCTCGCGGTCTTAGGATACTAAGACCCAGCCCTGAGCTCACTATTTCTGCATGTAATTAAGTTAATTTGAGTGTTTTGACCGAAGCCGAAAGCAGTAACGTTTTTTGTCGACCCGATGTTAGAAAGACCACCGAAAGTACTGGCTTGGTAGAGACGGTTAAAAACATGTAAAGCTCTGTTTAGACGTTAGCCAGTCGTCTTAGGACTTAGTTTTATTTTCCGTCAATATGTATCTTCCGGGCGAATGTTACAAGTCCATTTTTGACTGAATTCATACAACTTTTGTTCGAATGACCAGATCAAACATTTTATGGAAAAAAAATTGAAATTTGGGTATTTTTCAGTTTCAAAACAGTCAGCAAGAGTAGACAAGAAGAATGTGTTTTGCATAAGAGCACCTTCAGTTTGATTCGAGAGTTCAACGTTCTGTTTCTGCCAGAAAAATTTGTGATCAAAAAACGACCATTGGGATTTTTTTCAAAACAAATTTGACTGGAAACCGTTATCAGCTTGTCCCAAAACATTTGCTAATTGTAGCTGAACGTTTATGTGACCGATTGATCCAAAAATTGTTGTGGAATAATGACTTGGCATATGTTGGCCATGATTTATTTATTAAAGGAATTTCTCTGAAAAGGTTCATTTTCGATGTATTGAGCAGTTTTTGTCCACTTAATTTTTTTTCTGGCAAAGTATGGAACGTGGAGTATGACTTAGTCTAAATAACAACAAAAAAGAGCAATATGGGGGTTACACGAGAATCTATCAATTTTTTTTATATGGGCCAAAGGGGTTGGAGCCCATTTCTGACTTGATCAGTTTTTCGAGGAAAGTTTCTTTTTTCTACAGACACACCCAAAGAAATATATATCTTGAGAATGCGTTAAAATTGTAAGTTCAAACAAACGTTTTCGCACATTTTACGCAACTTCAGGTTTTAAAAATTCTAAACTATCTGTACAAAATGATCAAAGATCATAAAAAGTGTCACACACATCATTACTTCAAAGTTTTAAAAATTCAACCAATCAAAACTTTACAAATATCACTGAAATTATGTAACAACTATTATGTAACATTTTAAAACATTTTTTCACAAATTTCTGAGAGTTTCCTTCATTTTTATTTTCACATTTTCGTTTTGTGGCTAATTTTTATGCTAACATGTAAGTTGTTTCAAAATTTTGTTGTTTTATTTTGATAATTATTGGAATTGTGGTTGCGGTGCAACAATTTTGGTAGGTACGTAGATGACATCCTGCGCTCGGTCAAGGTTGCTGAGATTGATCGCTTGTTGTCATATGTGAATACGCTACATCCAAACCTGGAGTTCACAATAGAATTACAGCTCAATGGGACGCTTCCTTTTCTCGATATGCTTATTAGACAGTCCGGCCGTACTATCAGCACAGAATGGTACAGCAAACCTACAGACACTGGACTCACCCTTGGGTTTCACGCCTGTGCGCCAACAAAATACAAGAGAAACATTGTTCAGGGCACCTTGCACAGAATTGATCTCTCCACTTCCACTTGGGAGGCCTTTGATAAAGGTTTGAGGAAAGCAAAAAATGATTGGGAAGCAAATCAGTTTTCTCCGGCTTTTTATGAAACCATAGTGACAGATTCTCTTCTTTAAATCAAGGAAAACCAGGACACGACCACACAAGCAACAACCAACTCAATAAAGCCTGAAAGTATCGAGAAACCAGTTATCCGGCTCGAGTATCGAGAAAAAGTATCTGATATTTTTTCTCGAAAAGGCTGCAAAACTGCGGTATTTCTACAATATTCACGACCCGCAAACTCAGAACCTGTCTTCCCACTTTGAAAACAGATTTCCCTGGGCATTTGACGAGTAGGGTGGTTTATGAGATATGTTGTCCAGGATGCAATTCCTGCTGTGTTGGACAGACCGTCCGACACCTGATCCCCCAAAAAATTGAACACCTTAGGGACTCTGCGCCGGTGGGTAGTTATCTAAAGGAATGCGGAGCAGACAAGGCTGCAGTTGAGGCGAGAATTTTAGACAGATGCTTAGACACGAATAAACTTTTGACCTTAGAAGCGCTTTTTATTTCGAGGAGAAGACCTGCCCTCAACACGCGCGAGGAATACCGGCAGCGGCACCTCACAGTCAAGTTGTGAGGTTTTTTAAGTCCGTTTGTTTTAGTCACATGACAAACTCGGGTCTTAACTGATGCTTTTTTATATTCTTTTTAATGTTAGTTTTTATACATTTTTTGTAATTTCTACACATCCATTTCCATTCCGGTTTTACAGGTGCTTTGTTTTTTAGATTGGCTGATGATGACTTTTATGTCGAAAACGTTTCTGGAATTTATTTTACATTGATCTGCCGTTTTTAGCACTTTGTTGTTTTAGCCAGAATTTTTCGATTCTGGAAGTATAGCCTTAGTGTCAGCTCCCTACTTCTAAACTCGTGGCGCGTGTTAATTGCCGGTCTCTCTTTCCTAATGTGCAGCGCCTCTAATGTAAGTAACTTGATGCTGCTGGACGCCTGGTCGATTATTTTCCAATTAAACTCAGGCTTACAAAGTGAGCAGTTTCTGGAACTAAGGCTATAGTTCCAGAATCGAAAAATTCTGGCTAAAACAACAAAATTTTGAAACAACTTACATGTTAGCATAAAAATTAGCCACAAAACGAAAATGTGAAAATAAAAATGAAGAAAACTCTCAGAAATTTGTGACAAAATGTTTTAAAATGTTACAAAATTTTGAATTAATATAACAGTTAGTAAAATAAAAATAATATACGATAATAAAAATTGCTTACATATACAAAACAAACAACAAATGTGGGATGAATCATTGAGGATTGAAAAGAGAGGGGGAATGCGCTAACAGCAAAGGAACAAAGGAGCACCAGAATTGGGAATGCAAAAAACGTAACAAACTGCACAAGACTAGATGGCCCGGCTGACAATCATAGTGGCGTTTCCTCTCATGAGGCACACTGAGAGGCTCTGGAGAGGGCGAACTGGGGCAACACGAGCATCACGTGAACCAGAAAGTCTGGCATCAGCGAGGATAGCAACTGACTTGAGGGTTTTGATAGCTAAAGCGGACCAACCCCCGAGCGTTTCGACTGCTAACGGGAAAAAACTGATTCCATGTTCCTCACAGTTTTTCTCGTGTTTCGAAAATTTGCGGTCCTCAGCAACTTCCAGGGACGCCCCGGGGGTCTCCGCCGCACGAGAGAGAAGAGATAACTGCAGCGGGGATGTCACGGTGACGTCGAAAGCAGCTGGGCGACCAGCGCTCCAAGTAGGGATAAAAATATCGCCGGGTCTGGACCGTTCTCCAGGGATGAGGTTCCGTTGCTCCTTGATGGGGGCTAAAGAGGCAGCCGAGGTAGCATTGAAAATAATGTCCCGTAGTCTGTCGTGACGGGAGATCCGGCCACCACTCCCCCCACAAGCGACAGCGTGGTCCCCGAGGACGTCCAGAATGCCAGACGGACACGCGGGGCACCTACGAGCAGACGCGAACACAGGAAGACCAAGGCGGTATCTGACAGCAGCTTGGAACTCAGCAGGTAGCAGGTGCAGGCCAAGACCTTTAATGGGGACTGCGGTAAGCCAAGCGCCGGCGTAAGGCAGAGAGAGCGACTGAAGACGAGCTTGCTCGCGGGAATCGGGAAGAGACGAGAAGAAAGCGTTGTAGGTGGCCTTATCGAGTTTCTCTTGGAAAGCTTCTTGAGTAAAACCGGGAGTGTTAACGCTTCCAGACTGTTCACGGAAGTCGTTCGAGGCACGCAGGAACTCCGGCGTATCAGTGATGTCGCATTCGGTAAGAAACGAGACCAAATGAGCTGACTGACACGAAGACCCTAGGAAGGCAGGGATGTGTTGGTCGCGAGCTTGCCGGACGCCAAGTCCGCCATCTTTGATAGGCAGGGAAGACTGGGACCAGGCAAGATCAGGAACAGGTGAGCCAACTATGACAGAAAGAGCATCGCGGAGGAGTTCATCAAAAACTTGCAGGGAAGCTGAGACAGGCCGAGAGGGCGGCTGAGTGCGAAGAGAGTACGTCAGCTTGGGAGCAGCAAGGCAAGTGCGAGTGATGCCAAGTGAGAGCTGGGGGTCATCAAGAAGAGGTAACTTTTCAAGACATTTGGTGGCCTTCGAGATGCGTTTGTCCAGGACTTTAACTGAGAACTCAGTATCACCAATGGGGGCGCCAAGAAGCTCGAAGCCATTAGACGCTGCTCTCGGGATAGAGACGGGGATGGAGGAGAACTCCACAGGGGCCCACAACTCACACTTACTGTGCTTGACTTTGAGGCCGAGATGCAAGCCGTTGGAAGTGATGAGTTCGAGAGCCTTGAGCAAGGAGTCTTCGTCGCCGGCACAAATCCCATCATCAAGGTACCAGCAGTTGAGGGTGAGACCGGGGACTTCCGACTTGAGAGATTCGACTAGAGAGTGCAGGGTGACCGCAAAAATGAGAGGCCCTAGCGGATCCCCCCTGTTGAACTCCTTTCTCGCTGTTGAGAATGACATCCTCGAACAGCAGATGACTGTGGTGACCGTAGGTAAACTCAACAAAGGCGGAGAGACCGGGAAGACGGTTGCGAACTTGAAGGAGGATCTCGGTGCGGTCTAGCGTGTTGAAAGCGTTCTCAAAATCCACTGTTAAGACGCCTTGGTGACCATGTTCCGAGCACTTTTTGACTGTCATTTTAGTAGCGTGGACGATGGCTTCCGAGCCACCGCTGGTAGCGACTCCAAGCTGGTGAGGACACAGAAAATCACGAGCTTCAGCGTTGGCGGCTTTAGCAAGGCATTTAGCAGTGAGCCTTCGGAGCACTTCGCCGACCGCAATAGGCCGGACACCACCCTTGGGTTTAGCGGTGGCAAAGAGATTCGCACTGCACAGCCACGGAGAGAGACTAGAAGGGGCTTGCCTGGCAGCGAGGATATTAACAACCCTGTTGAGAGACTCTAACGTTCTGGCAGCAGTCTGAGGAGTGGGGCACTCAACGGCGTGAACAAAGTGCATAGGAAACCAGCGCGAAGGACCGGCAGCAGTGCCGCTAGGAAAACTTTTGAGAGACTTATGAACGAACTCAGATTCGAATTGGTAGGCAAGAGGGGATTCATCCCGGCCAGAAAAGACGGGAGGGTCAGCGGAAGGATGAAGACTGCGAAGGTCCTTAAGCGACTCGTCACTTTTGGACACGAGGCCATCGGAACACAGGGCTTTAGCTGCTCTGCCGAACTGACCGAGGCCTGCTAGCTCTTTGGCTCTGCGGACATTAAAGTCACGAGAAGGTTTGCTGTTTTTCTTCGTTCGCTCTTTAGATCCTTTGGTAGCGTTAGACCAGAGGTCCGAAATATTGCCCTCCTTCCAGGACTTGATTCTTTGGCGAATGTCTCTGCAGTTATTAGCGGCGTGAGACTTGCCTCCGCGGCGAGGGGCTTTCAAGATACATTTGGGGAGCATGAGCAACCGAGTCCAGTTTTTCAGATTGTCCGGAGCGGTGGCGCAGTTGTCAAGGGCGTGACCAACAACCTTAGACCACTCGTTACGAAGAGAAATCGGAACGAACCGGACAGTGTCATCTCTGGAAGACATGACGTCAGAAAGATCCGGCACAGCGCTTTCGGCGAGCTCAGCCGAGATCGTCATACTTGACATCCCTTGAGAGAGGCCAGAGCTAACAGGAGCATCCCGAGAAGGAGAACTCGTTAAAGCGACAGAGATAGGACTGGAGACAGGAGGCGGGAGAAGGCAAATAGGACCGCGAGAATTCCGGCCTATCGGAACATAACCATCAGGGAGCCGGAAAATTTGATCAAGGTTGACCCAGGAGTCATAGCTTTTATTCCAACCACGAAAGTGAGCAAAGAAGCGATCGTTGTCAACTTTGAGGATAGAAGCATCATAGATACCGGAGGTTAGGTCCGAGATGGCCACAGACGACCCGACTAAGATCTCCGCGGCGTTAACAAATCTGAACAACTGAGTAGGGTCGACAGCCGGGCCAGGATTAATTTCAATATCACCAGCGCATAAAAGAAGGAGCATAGAAATGTTATTCCATCCCCGTCTCAGCCTGTTGTTACAAAATAGTTGTTACATAATTTCAGTGATATTTGTAAAGTTTTGATTGGTTGAATTTTTAAAATTTTGAAGTAATGATGTGTGTGACACTTTTCATGATCTTTGGTCATTTTGTACAGATAGTTTAGAATTTTTAAAACCTGAAGATGCACAAAATGTGCGAAAACGTTTGTTTGAATTTACAATTTTAACGCATTCTCAAAATATTTAGATGTAAAATTTTGAAACCCTACGAAATATATATCATTGGAATCAGCTTGGAAAGATCTATACACATGCAAATTTTCAGAATGTCGTAGTTTTCAGAGGAGAACATCTTTCTTTGAGCTGGCCAGAAAGTCCCTAGCCTTTTTCTCACTTTCAAAAGTTGAGCAAAAATTCCAGGCCCGAGTCCGATAAAAGTTAGAACTCAAGAAGTATTATTTTTACAAAGAAGAGGCATATACAAACTTACTGGTTCAAAATTAGGTAAAAAAACACTCGGTAAAGGTGTTTTTCAGGATGTTAAAAATTACTACATAGGTGGCCAAAAAAGTACCTCCAGTCCTAAAATTTAAAAAATCTTTAAAATTTAATCCCAACCCAACAATTTTAGTATCCCAGGAAAGCTAAGATAATTTGCAAACCGATTAAGCTATACAGTAGGTTTAAAAATGAAAAATAAAACTTTCAGAAACTTTTGAGAAAAAAAACTTAAAAAAATTCAATGTTAAAAAAACCACTGTTTTTTGATTTTTTTTTTCAGGCCAAAGTGTACCGTTACAAGCGCAATCGGTGAAAATATGCTTTGAGATGCTTTATTTGGCTACAAACTTCAATTGTACTACATGCAGAGGTTTTTTAAAAAAAATTGGAAGCCCTAGCCCATTTCTGACTTGGCCGCAGTAGCAGTAGTAACTTTCATTCACGTTATACTTTATTTTTTAAATTTATTTCAAATAGCAAAACAACAACTGAAGCATGAAACCAAGATAGCACCGGGAGTGAAAGAGTGCACCATATGGGAAATCTATCAGATAAAAAGGCCGGATGTTGGCAATGACATGATAAGAAATTAGCCGAAAGTGAGATACAAGGTGACAGAGAATTAGAGGATCATAAAAACTTCATCGAGAGAAGCTTGAGGGCGTAGAGTTTCGATGACACATGCTGCGTTAGACATCTGTATGCAAACTGATATTCTTTGCCTAAGGAAGGCAGAAGCACGGGCTTCGTTGGTGGAATCTTGAATCAGCTTGCCGAGCTTAGAAAGAAAACGTTTGGTGGCTGGTCCTGCGCCTCCTTGTATTTCGAATGCGACAGGCTGAAACAAGTAACCTCTGTTGATGATTTCTAATCTATGAAATTCAATGGTTTTTGGCTGGGTGATAAGATGAAGGACTAGTGAAGTGACTTCGGTAATCATGATATTTTCGTCCCTGATTTATTAAAAAAAAAGAAAGAAAAAATATCTATCTGCTTTTAAGATCGTAATGTGTGATGCGTTTGACCAGGCGGAGACGGGAGTTTCGTCGCCGTCTTCGTCTTATACTGTGGCGGCTGATGCAGTCGTCTTGAGAAAGGATGAGGACAAGGTGGGCACAGAGTCTGGTTTTGCTGCTGAGATTGCATGTGACGAGATATATGTAACTGGTTATCCTCACCATGACCGAGAAGAGCTTGAATTTCAAACTGAGCCTTCTAATGGGGCTGCTGCCTGTACGAACGCAGATAGCGTCAACTCTTTCAACCATTGTGAATGTGGTGGCACAGCAGGCGACTCTTCAGATGAAAGTTTCGAGGAAGTGGAGTTCTCGCCAGACGAAATAGAATTCGACGAGAGCAATGCAGCATTCGAAGGTGTGAAACTAGTGCTCAGTGGAACTAGTCTAGCAATAGCAGAGTCACATTTCCAGTCCTTCAAAATATACAGCGCGCCAATGGCTAACGGATACTCCTTTGTACATGTTGTAAAGGCAATTTTGAGTCAAGATACGGCCCATATTGTGAAAGCTAGAGCGGTGGTGAAGGAATGCGAGAGTATGTACAAACAAATAAGAAACTGCAAACATAGCAGTGAGTTTGCGAAGCTGTACGCAAGTGTGTGTCAAGCAGATGCCTACTTGTTTAAAGCGTCGCTATTGCTCATCAAGTTCGAGATATCAGTTGCGTTGCAATGTGGCTGGTATGTGAGGAAGGCGGCCAAGTTGTTTCACCAGAACGAGGTGGCGTTGATGAAGCTGAAACAGCAGCGAGAGTCACAGGTGCTCCGCCGCTTCACCCCATCTGCCGGCCCCACAGCTTTTGCCACCGCCGGCACAGGTGCATATGATGGCCTGTACGCTGCGGTGTGTTTTGGTGTTGGCTTCACCAACTTGCTTCTCAGTATCCTGCCGCCCTCCTATGCATCAGTGATGAATGTGATGGGCTATGAGAGCGACAGAGTCAAAGGTCTGAAGAATCTAGACTTGTGTCGACGTGGAAATGATTTCCACTCTCCACTTGCCTCTCTAATTTTACTCTGGTACTATTTAATCGCCAAGCCCCTCATGTGCTGCAATAAGGAGGACTTAGAAGTCGGATTCTCCGTAGCCGAAGAAATTTTGACCGAATCTCCACATGCTCTGAGTGAGTGTTCGTGGATTGTTCACTTTTTCAAAGGTAAATTGTCAATCCTGCGTAAGAATGATGTTGAAGATGGTCTGAGGCTGTACATGCTTGCGAAAGACAGCTGTTGCATCAGCAGCGGAGAAAGTGATTTAGAGAAGCTTCGTGTGCTGCTGGTGTTCGAGATCGGGTGGTGTTGGGTTATTAAATGTCACTTTCGAAAAGCAGTCGAGCATTTCTCCACAATTAAAGACTGCTCATATTGGTCCGAGGGACTGTACCTTTATGCGAATGCGCTTTGTGTTGGAGTCCTTGGCGGCAACGGTTCCAAACAGGCTCTGTCAATGATCAAAAGGGTGGCCATGATTAAGAAGAAACACCCCAACAACTCAGAGTTTTACGTAATTTCACGAGCAAAACTGTGCTACAATATAGAGAAAGAGGGGGACAAGAAAGAGGCAACGTTACAATCACACTTGAGGTTGCTCATCTTCGAGATGTTGTACTTTTGGAACCATCTGAATCTCCTGTCGGAAGAGAATAGGACTGATGCAATCGAGTGGATGGGTAAGTTGGACCAGTTTGACAGGAAGCTCAGACCGATGGCCAATCTCCTCTGTGGGGCCTTGCAAACCATCTCATCTGAATACCACTCCGCAATTGACACTTTAACCTCACTCCGAGCGTATCTCTCAACCGTTCAGAAATCATCATCTCACAGTAGTTTCAGTCTGGAAAAGGCCTACGGACTGTACGAGCTGGCTCTGGCCAAATACAAACTCATGTTGCTACTCCATTCTAAATCACCGCCCAAATTTTCATCTGCTACCACAGATGAGGTGGAGGAGCTGTTGAGCAAAACTATGCATTTCAGTGGCTATCAGTTCGAGAATAGACTCAAACTTAGGGTACATAGTCTGCGAGCAGATGTGACCACCTCCTCACTCGAGTCTTCTTCTTCGTCCTCGTCATCAACAGCGGCTGCAGCTCGTGCTCAATTGAACTCTTCGGCCGCCGCCGCTTGCGACCAGATGGACAATGGTAATGGACAGACTGCACCACAGCGCTAGGTCAAGTCAGTCCCAATCTAAGTCACAAAGTGAGGACGGACGGAGAACTATTTAGTTTGTTAGATAATATTTCTGGTCATTTAGTGTTACTCAAGACAAGGTAGCAAACACACTGTTCAGGTTGAGTGAATTCTTCTGTGCTATGAAGCATTCAGTCTTAAGAAAAATTTCTCAATTTATGTTTTACCGGGTTAATCTTGAATATCAATCTCAAATCGAAAAAAGTTTCGAAATAAGAGTAAATGTCTAATTTCACCTTCAGAACGCAAATTTTCAACTTGGTTTGCTAATGTTTACTATGTTTAAACCGTAGCAATTGCCGTAAGAGTTTTAATGATGTAATTTAGTCGTATGAAAATGAATAGGTTTTTTTTTCGGAAATCGGTAACCGGCTGTCATTTGCCTCTATAAATTTTTATCGAATAGAAAAACTCGAAAAAAATAAGTGTATTATTGCTTGCCCAATTCCATTTCACTCTATTTGTAATCAGTGACGTCCGCAGGGTTTTCTGACGAGTAGGTTCGGTGGTTTTTGGAAAAAATTTTGACAATTTTTTTAGGGCTGACAGATTTTTCGAGCTTCACCGATGCACTAAAATGAACCAAAGCCGCCGGATTTTTTTTCGGTGGGATCAAATTATTACTTTTCGATACCAAATTTTTGAGTTTTACGGCCAAAGATAGATGTAAAATAGTATCAAATAGGTAAGCGACCCTCTCAAAAACTTCTCAAACAAAATTAAGGGAGATACGATCGCACCTACGGATCGGCATGCTATAGAAAGTGTTAGCTTTCAAACTATTGCGATTTAGTAGAGTTAAATTAACAGTGACCATTTTATCTAATTTTCAGTGATAAATCGTTTGGTTTTAAGTTGGTGCTATTATTCGATTATATGAATATCTTTATTCGAAATCTGAAATGAAAATTATTTAACTCATTTTATCACTCGTTCTTTTTTGTTGCAAACAAGGTTTTCAACATTAAATCAAGGTCGATTTGTTTTTCTAAAGGACGTGATAATAAGACAGACCAGTACCCACAGAAGTTTCTTGAAACAGATAGCACTCTCTTTTGATGTACTTGGCTCTAATCAATTACAAACTAGAAAAGGACTTTTTTGCCTCAGTAGTGGAATCAGTAATAAACTAGTATTTATGAACCAATTATCTTATTGATAAATTATCACTGTTAAATATTACTAACTAACCAATCATATTCCATCTCTAACATTGACACTTATTTGTAAGTGCTGAAACTACTTGTAGTTTCAGCACCAGAACAATTTGAATAAAACTTTGAATACAGTTGTTTTCCTTCTGGATAAACTCCAAGAACTAACTCGCATAAACCAGTATACACTAGATCTATTGAGACTAGGAGATATAAGAGTAAGATAAAGATCGGTATTAGACTAAGAAGTTGCACGAATCTATCCGGCCGAAAATAAGATTGCGCGACGAGCAGACGGTGTACCTTATCTGAAATTACTCTATGAGTACAGGCCAAAGGTCAAAACGCCGTAGCACTGTTTCAATTATTTGATGGCTATGTTCAATGGTTTGCTCGGCTATGTTCAACGCCTGAAATTTATTTGAGGCTAGTGCTTTATTTGAGACTAAGCCTCGAAATCATAAAAATCCGAGACCTAGCCGAATTTTCTACTAATTTGTGGCTTGATGGGTTCGTGCCCCTGACGCTATAGAAACCCATTGAGAGGGGGTAGGGCCCCTCGGAACGTTTGACATTTGTCCAGCTTAACTTATTTTGTCTTTATTGAAAAAATTAGTCGGGTGCTTGAAAACTCCTTGCTGGAATTCCCTTATGTTTTGCATGCGACTCTAGAACCCGGAAATAATGGCATTTGATATATGCCGTTTGGCGATGGTTTTATTTTTAAGATGGGTTTTGGTCATTTTTAGCCTTTTTCCAGTGACTCCAAAAAGTTTTTTTTTATTATCTCTAATTCAGTAAATTTTTCGGCTTTGGTCAAGAAGACCTTTTTAATCGTGCCCAAGACATGTGGCATAATAAATTTAACCGTTTGGCATATATATATTTTTGGTTTTGAGAAAATTAAAAAATTTCACAATTAATGGATTTTGATGTCAAAAACGAGTTTCCCATTGAGTATTATGAAGTTCTTAGTGGAAAAAATGCTGAAAACATCTTTTTTTTAGTATTTTGTTGTGTTTGTATTTTTCTTGTTTATTTTCATAGTTTAGGTTAACCATAGCAATAGGGAAAGTCTGAACTACTAACATTCATTGTAAGCTGCCGGATAGGTTGAGGTCTGTTGTAAAAAATGCTGAAACTATCATAAAAAAATTTCAGAAATTTTTTTAAGATTTAATTGACAATCTCGTTTGCTACTTTGTTGGCCCCTTAGGGCCCAATAGAATAGCATCCGTCTCGGAATAATACAAAAATTAGAAATAAAAACATCGTTGCTGATTTTTAAACCATCATTTCCAGTGTTTTGTAATGGCGCCGGAAGGGCGCAACTTTCATGCAAAAGCTTTTTCAGCTGCTCTGCCCATCCATACAACATTGCCGAGGTGTGCGGATTCGTATGTTGTAACTGAAAGCCTGCTAAATTTCACTGAGGCAGGGATAAGACGCTTGCGTGTAGATAATAGTTTTTGTATTTTCTGTTTGCACTTTATAGTGCTGTTTTTATTACAGTTCTTGCTAGTGTTTGCGAAGCACTGCTTCGCAGGTGATGACACTCGAAATGGCTTTTTTAAATGTATAATAACAAAACAATCAGGCCTGCCATTCCCTGGGTACCGTAGTAGGAACCAGAAAACTGCTGTTAGAGTTAATTTTGATTAAGTTGAGGCAAAAATAGGGTTAACGGTCGTAAAATATTTCCTAAAATGTACTTAACTCGGTTAATAAGGAACCAGTGTTCATAATGGAAAGTCTATGAAAAATTTTGAATTTTTTATTCTTCTAAAGGAATGCGCATGTATACATTTAATTGTGTTCCGCAAGCGCTAATTGCAAATCAAAATGGAGCTTTCTCATAGACATAATTTAGTCGATACTGAGGATGCTGAAAATATATTTGGTAGGCAAAACATTATGCTCATCAAATCAAGAACAAAGCCAAGAAAAAATTCTGTAGCCAAAACAAATTAAATGAAAAAAAATTAAGACTAATCATTGAAAAGAGCTCGTCAATTATCTCCTAAAATAAATAATTGAACAATTTTTGATGAAATTATCGCAATTTACGTCAGATGCCATGGCACTGTTCAACTTTGGTCAAATCTTACAGAAAGAATCCACAAATGCGAAAGATATTAATAACATGAACGCTACTGACATCTTGAAAGTAGATTCTTGACATGTTGGGTTGTGTAGCGTTAACCTAAATCTTTATATTAAATGAAAGTCTTAATGCGCTATTGACGCAACATTTTAACTTTTCTATCGAGCACAACGTTTAGGAATCATTCAAAGCAACCAGCAGAGAAAAATGAACTCGATCCAATTTCAAGGCTGGACAGTACTTGCCTACTTTTGTCCAAAATTGTGCGTTTACAGGTTCATTTCAGTCTGAAACGAATTAAATTGAAACTGCAACCTCCATTCTGAGAAATTTTTATTTTCGAAAAACGATTCGGTCCATGAAATACATATAAATATTTCAATCTTATATATTAAATGAAAGTATTAATGCGCTATGGACGCAACGTTTTAACTTTTCTATCGAGAACGTTTAAGAATCATTCAAAGCAACCATCAGAGAAAAATGAACTCGATCCAATTTCAAGGCTGGACAGTACTTGCCTATTTTTGTCCTAAATTTTGCGTTTGCAGATTCTTTTCAGTCTGAAACGAATTAACTGAAAACAGCAACCCCCATGCTGAGATAATTTTTTCGAAAACTGATTCGGTCCATGAAATAAATATAAATATTTCAATCTTATATATTAAATGAAATTCTTAATGCGCTATGGACGCAACATTTTAACTTTTCTATCGAGCACAACGTTTAGGAATCAATCAAAGCAACCAGCAGAGAAAAATGAACTCGATCCAATTTCAAGGCTGGACAGTACTTGCCTATTTTGTCCTAAATGTTGCGTTTGCAGATTCATTTCAGTCTGAAACGAATACACTGAAAACAGCAACCTCCATGCTGAGATAATTTTTTCGGAAACCGATTCGGTCCATGAAATAAATATAAATATTTCAATCTTATATATTAAATGAAAGTATTAATGCGCTATGGACGCAACGTTTTAACTTTTCTATCGAGAACGTTTAAGAATCATTCAAAGCAACCATCAGAGAAAAATGAACTCGATCCAATTTCAAGGCTGGACAGTACTTGCCTATTTTTGTCCTAAATTTTGCGTTTGCAGATTCTTTTCAGTCTGAAACGAATTAACTGAAAACAGCAACCCCCATGCTGAGATAATTTTTTCGAAATCTGATTCGTTCCATGAAATAAATATAAATATTTCAATCTTATATATTAATTGAAATTCTTAATGCGCTATGGTCGCAACATTTTAACTTTTCTATCGAGCACAACGTTTAGGAATCAATCAAAGCAACCAGCAGAGAAAAATGAACTCGATCCAATTTCAAGGCTGGACAGTACTTGCCTATTTTGTCCAAAATGTTGCGTTTACAGATTCATTTCAGTCTGAAACGAATAAACTGAAAACAGCAACCTCCATGCTGAGATAGTTTTTTCGGAAACCGATTCGGTCCATGAAATAAATAAAAATATTTTAATCTTATATATTAAATGAAAGTCTTAATGCGCTTTGGACGCAACGTTTTAACTTTTCTATCGAGCACAATGTTCAAGAATCATTCAAAGCAACCATCAGAGAAAAATGAGCTCGATCCAACTTCAAGGCTGGACAGTACTTGCCTATTTTTGTCCAAAATTTTGCGTTTACAGATTCATTTCAGTCTGAAACGAATTAATTGAAAACAGCTACCCTCATGCTGAGATAATTTTTTCGAAAACTGATTCGGTCCATGAAATAAATATAAATAATTCAATCTTATATATTAAATGAAAGTCTTAATGCGCTATGGACGCAACGTTTTAACTTTTCTATCGAGAACAACGTTAAAGAATCTTTCAAAGCAACCGTCAGAGAAAAATGAACTCGATCCAATTTCAAGGCTGGACAGTTTTTGCCTATTTTTGTCCAAAGTTTTGAGCTTACAGATTCATTTCAGTCTGAAACGAATTAACTGAAAACAGCAACCTCCAAGCTGAGATAATTTTTTCGAAAACCGATTCGGTCCATGAAATAAATATAAATATTTCAATCTTATATCTACCTACTAATTGAAAGTCTTAATGCGCTGTGGACGCAACCTTTTTAACTTTTCTATCGAGCACAACGTTTAAGAATCATTCAAAGCAACCATCAGAGAAAAACGAACTCGATCCAATTTCAAGGCTGGACAGTACTGGCCTATTTTTGTCCAAAATTTTGCGTTTACAGATTCATTTCAGTCTGAAACGAATTAACTGAAAGCAGCAACCTCCATGCTGAGATAATTTTTTCGAAAACTGATTCGGTCCATGAAATAAATATAAATAATTCAATCTTATATATTAAATGAAAGTCTTAATGCGCTATGGACGCAACGTTTTAACTTTTCTATCAAGAACAACGTTTAAGAATCATTCAAAGCAACCATCAGAGAAAAATGAACTCGATCCAGTTTCAAGGCTGGAGAGTTTTTGCCTATTTTTGTCCAAAGTTTTGAGTTAACAGATTCATTTCAGTCTGAAACGAATTGACTGAAAACAGCGACCTCCATGCTGAGATACTTTTTTCGAAAACCGAATCGGTCCATGAAATTAATATAAATATTTCAATCTTATATCTTATATACTAATTGAAAGTCTTAATGCGCTGTGGACGCAACGTTTTTAACTTTTCTATCGAGCACAACGTTTAAGAATCATTCAAAGCAACCATCAGAGAAAAACGAACTCGATCCAATTTCAAGGCTGGACAGTACTTGCCTATTTTTGTCCAAAATGTTGCGTTTACAGATTCATTTCAGTCTGAAATGAATTAACTGAAAGAAGCAACCCCATGCTGAGATAATTTTTTCAAAAACTGATTCGGTCCATGAAATAAATATAAATATTTCAATCTTATATATTAAATGAAAGTCTTAATGCGCTATGGACGCAACGTTTTAACTTTTCTATCGAGAACAACATTTAAGAATCATTCAAAGCAACCATCAGAGAAAAATGAACTCGATCCAATTTCAAGGCTGGAAAGTTTTTGCCTATTTTTGTCCAAAGTTTTGAGTTTACAGATTCATTTCAGTCTGAAACGAATTAACTGAAAACAGCAACCTCCAAGCTGAGATAGTTTTTTCGAAAACTGATTCGGTCCATGAAATAAATATAAATATTTCAATCTTATATCTTATATACTAATTGAAAGTCTTAATGCGCTATGAACGCAACTTTTTAACTTTTCTATCGAGATCAACGTTTAAGAATCATTCAAAGCAACCATCAGAGAAAAACGAACTCGATCCAATTTCAAGGCTGGACAGTACTTGCCTATTTTTGTCCAAAATTTTGCGTTTACAGATTCATTTCAGTCTGAAATGAATTAACTGAAAAAAGCAACCCCATGCTGAGATAATTTTTTCAAAAACTGATTCGGTCCATGAAATAAATATAATTATTTCAATCTTATATATTAAATGAAAGTCTTAATGCGCTATGGACGCAACGTTTTAACTTTTCTATCGAGAACAATATTTAAGAATCATTCAAAGCAACCATCAGAGAAAAATGAACTCGATCCAATTTCAAGGCTGGAAAGTTTTTGCCTATTTTTGTCCAAAGTTTTGAGTTTACAGATTCATTTCAGTCTGAAACGAATTAACTGAAAACAGCAACCTCCAAGCTGAGATAGTTTTTTCGAAAACTGATTCGGTCCATGAAATAAATATAAATATTTCAATCTTTGATCTTATATACTAATTGAAAGTCTTAATGCGCTATGGACGCAACTTTTTAACTTTTCTATCGAGATCAACGTTTAAGAATCATTCAAAGCAACCATCAGAGAAAAACGAACTCGATCCAATTTCAAGGCTGGACTGTACTTGCCTATTTTTGTCCAAAATTTTGCGTTTTTTATAGATTCATTTCAGTCTGAAATGAATTAACTGAAAAAAGCAACCCCATGCTGAAATAATTTTTTCAAAAACTGATTCGGTCCATGAAATAAATATAAATATTTCAATCTTATATATTAAATGAAAGTCTTAATGCGCTATGGACGCAACGTTTTAACTTTTCTATCGAGAACAACATTTAAGAATCATTCAAAGCAACCATCAGAGAAAAATGAACTCGATCCAATTTCAAGGCTGGAAAGTTTTTGCCTATTTTTGTCCAAAGTTTTGAGTTTACAGATTCATTTCAGTCTGAAACGAATTAACTGAAAACAGCAACCTCCAAGCTGAGATAGTTTTTTCGAAAACTGATTCGGTCCATGAAATAAATATAAATATTTCAATCTTATATCTTATATACTAATTGAAAGTCTTAATGCGCTATGGACGCAACTTTTTAACTTTTCTATCGAGATCAACGTTTAAGAATCATTCAAAGCAACCATCAGAGAAAAACGAACTCGATCCAATTTCAAGGCTGGACAGTACTTGCCTATTTTTGTCCAAAATTTTGCGTTTACAGATTCATTTCAGTCTGAAATGAATTAACTGAAAAAAGCAACCCCATGCTGAGATAATTTTTTCAAAAACTGATTCGGTCCATGAAATAAATATAAATATTTCAATCTTATATATTAAATGAAAGTCTTAATGCGCTATGGACGCAACGTTTTAACTTTTCTATCGAGAACAACATTTAAGAATCATTCAAAGCAACCATCAGAGAAAAATGAACTCGATCCAATTTCAAGGCTGGAAAGTTTTTGCCTATTTTTGTCCAAAGTTTTGAGTTTACAGATTCATTTCAGTCTGAAACGAATTAACTGAAAACAGCAACCTCCAAGCTGAGATAGTTTTTTCGAAAACCGAATCGGTCCATGAAATAAATATAAATATTTCAATCTTATATCTTATATACTAATTGAAAGTCTTAATGCGCTGTGGACGCTACGTTTTAACTTTTCTATCGAGAACATCGTTTAAGAATCATTCAAAGCAACCATCAGAGAAAATTGAACTCGATCCAATTTCAAGGCTGGAAAGTTTTTGCCTATTTTTGTCCAAAGTTTTGAGTTTACAGTTTCATTTCAGTCTGAAACGAATTGACTGAAAACAGCGACCTCCATGCTGAGATAATTTTTTTGAAAACCGAATCGGTCCATGAAATAAATATAAATATTTCAATCTTATATCTTATAAACTAATTGAAAGTCTTAATGCGCTGTAGACACAACGTTTTTAACTTTTCTATCGGGCACAACGTTTAAGAATCATTCAAAGCAACCATCAGAGAAAAACGAACTCGATCCAATTTCAAGGCTGGACAGTACTTGCCTATTTTTGTCCAAAATTTTGCGTTTACAGATTCATTTCAGTCTGAAATGAATTAACTGAAAAAAGCAACCCCATGCTGAGATAATTTTTTCAAAAACTGATTCAGTCCATGAAATAAATATAAATATTTCAATCTTATATCTTATATACTAATTGAAAGTCTTAATGCGCTGTGGACGCAACGTTTTTAACTTTTCTATCGAGCAGAACGTTTAAGAATCATTCAAAGCAACCATCAGAGAAAAACGAACTCGATCCAATTTCAAGGCTGGACAGTACTTGCCTATTTTTGTCCAAAGTTTTGCGTTTACAGATTCATTTCAGTCTGAAACGAATTAACTGAAAACAGGAACCCCCATGCTGAGATAATTTTTTCGAAAACTGATTCGGTCCATGAAATAAATATAAATAATTCAACCTTATATATTAAATGAAAGTCTTAATGCGCTATGGACGCAACGTTTTAACTTTTCTATCGAGAACATCGTTTAAGAATCATTCAAAGCAACCATCAGAGAAAATTGAACTCGATCCAATTTCAAGGCTGGAAAGTTTTTGCCTATTTTTGTCCAAAGTTTTGAGTTTACAGTTTCATTTCAGTCTGAAACGAATTGACTGAAAACAGCGACCTCCATGCTGAGATAATTTTTTCGAAAACCGAATCGGTCCATGAAATATATATAAATATTTCAATCTTATATCTGATAAACTAATTGAAAGTCTTAATGCGCTGTGGACGCAACGTTTTTAACTTTTCTATCGGGCACAACGTTTAAGAATCATTCAAAGCAACCATTAGAGAAAAACGAACTCGATCCAATTTCAAGGCTGGACAGTACTTGCCTATTTTTGTCCAAAATTTTGCGTTTATAGATTCATTTCAGTCTGAAATGAATTAACTGAAAAAAGCAACCCCATGCTGAGATAATTTTTTCAAAAACTGATTCGGCCATGAAATAAATATAAATATTTCAATCTTATATATTAAATGAAAGTCTTAATGCGCTATGGACGCAACGTTTTAACTTTTCTATCAAGAACAACGTTTAAGAACCATTCAAAGCAACCATCAGAGAAAAATGAACTCGATCCAATTTCAAGGCTGGACAGTTTTGCCTATTTTTGTCCAAAGTTTTGAGTTAACAGATTCATTTCAGTCTGAAACGAATTAACTGAAAACAGCAACCCCCATGCTGAGATATTTTTTTCGAAAACTGATTCGGTCCATGAAATAAATATAAATAATTCAATCTTATATATTAAATGAAAGTCTTAATGCGCTATGGACGCAACGTTTTAACTTTTCTATCGAGAACAACGTTTAAGAATCATTCAAAGCAACCATCAGAGAAAAATGAACTCGATCCAATTTCAGGGCTGGACAGTTTATGCCTATTTTTATCCAAAGTTTTGACTTTACAGATTCATTTCAGTCTGAAACGAATTGACTGAAAACAGCAACCTCCATGCTGAGATATTTTTTTCGAAAACCGAATCGGTCCATGAAATAAATATAAATATTTCAATCTTATACCTTATATTTTAAATGAAAGTCTTAATGCGCTATGGACGCAACTTTTTAACTTTTCTATCGAGATCAACGTTTAAGAATCATTCAAAGCAACCATCAGAGAAAAACGAACTCGATCCAATTTCAAGGCTGGACAGTACTTGCCTATTTTTGTCCAAAGTTTTGCGTTTACAGATTCATTTCAGTCTGAAACGAATTAACTGAAAACAGGAACCCCCATGCTGAGATAATTTTTTCGAAAACTGATTCGGTCCATGAAATAAATATAAATAATTCAACCTTATATATTAAATGAAAGTCTTAATGCGCTATGGACGCAACGTTTTAACTTTTCTATCGAAAACATCGTTTAAGAATCATTCAAAGCAACCATCAGAGAAAATTGAACTCGATCCAATTTCAAGGCTGGACAGTTTTTGCCTATTTTTGTCCAAAGTTTTGAGTTTACAGATTCATTTCAGTCTGAAACGAATTGACTGAAAACAGCGACCTCCATGCTGAGATAATTTTTTCGAAAACCGAATCGGTCCATGAAATAAATATAAATATTTCAATCTTATACCTTATATACTAATTGAAAGTCTTAATGCGCTGTGGACGCAATGTTTTTAACTTTTCTATCGGGCACAACGTTTAAGAATCATTCAAAGCAACCATCAGAGAAAAACGAACTCGATCCAATTTCAAGGCTGGACAGTACTTGCCTATTTTTGTCCAAAATTTTGCGTTTACAGATTCATTTCAGTCTGAAATGAATTGACTGAAAACAGCAACCTCCATGCTGAGATATTTTTTTCGAAAACCGAATCGGTCCATGAAATAAATATAAATATTTCAATCTTATACCTTATATTTTAAATGAAAGTCTTAATGCGCTATGGACGCAACTTTTTAACTTTTCTATCGAGATCAACGTTTAAGAATCATTCAAAGCAACCATCAGAGAAAAACGAACTCGATCCAATTTCAAGGCTGGACAGTACTTGCCTATTTTTGTCCAAAGTTTTGCGTTTACAGATTCATTTCAGTCTGAAACGAATTAACTGAAAACAGGAACCCCCATGCTGAGATAATTTTTTCGAAAACTGATTCGGTCCATGAAATAAATATAAATAATTCAACCTTATATATTAAATGAAAGTCTTAATGCGCTATGGACGCAACGTTTTAACTTTTCTATCGAGAACATCGTTTAAGAATCATTCAAAGCAACCATCAGAGAAAATTGAACTCGATCCAATTTCAAGGCTGGACAGTTTTTGCCTATTTTTGTCCAAAGTTTTGAGTTTACAGATTCATTTCAGTCTGAAACGAATTGACTGAAAACAGCGACCTCCATGCGGAGATAATTTTTTCAAAAACCGAATCGGTCCATGAAATAAATATAAATATTTCAATCTTATACCTTATATACTAATTGAAAGTCTTAATGCGCTGTGGACGCAACGTTTTTAACTTTTCTATCGGGCACAACGTTTAAGAATCATTCAAAGCAACCATCAGAGAAAAACGAACTCGATCCAATTTCAAGGCTGGACAGTACTTGCCTATTTTTGTCCAAAATTTTGCGTTTACAGATTCATTTCAGTCTGAAATGAATTAACTGAAAAAAGCAACCCCATGCTGAGATAATTTTTTCAAAAACTGATTCGGCCATGAAAGAAATATAAATATTTCAATCTTATATATTAAATGAAAGTCTTAATGCGCTATGGACGCAACGTTTTAACTTTTCTATCAAGAACAACGTTTAAGAACCATTCAAAGCAACCATCAGAGAAAAATGAACTCGATCCAATTTCAAGGCTGGACAGTTTTTGCCTATTTTTGTCCAAAGTTTTGAGTTAACAGATTCATTTCAGTCTGAAACGAATTAACTGAAAACATCAACCCCCATGCTGAGATATTTTTTTCGAAAACTGATTCGGTCCATGAAATAAATATAAATAATTCAATCTTATATATTAAATGAAAGTCTTAATGCGCTATGGACGCAACGTTTTAACTTTTCTATCGAGAACAACGTTTAAGAATCATTCAAAGCAACCATAAGAGAAAAATGAACTCGATCCAATTTCAGGGCTGGACAGTTTTTGCCTATTTTTGTCCAAAGTTTTGACTTTACAGATTCATTTCAGTCTGAAACGAATTGACTGAAAACAGCAACCTCCATGCTAAGATAATTTTTTCGAAAACCGAATCGGTCCATGAAATAAATATTTCAATCTTATATCTTATATAATAAATGAAAGTCTTAATGCGCTACGGACGCAACGTTTTAACTTTTCTATTGAGAACAACGTTTAAGAATCATTCAAAGCAACCATCAGAGAAAAATGAACTCGATCCAATTTCAAGGCTGGACAGTTTTTGCCTATTTTGTCCAAAGTTTTGAGTTTACAGATTCATTTCAGTCTGAAACGAATTGACTGAAAACAGCGACCGCCATGCTGAGATAATTTTTTCGAAAACCGAATCGGTCCATAAAATAAATATAAATATTTCAATCTTATATCTTATATACTAATTGAAAGTCTTAATGCGCTGTGGACGCAACGTTTTTAACTTTTCTATCGAGCACAACGTTTAAGAATCATTCAAAGCAACCATCAGAGAAAAACGAACTCGATCTAATTTCAAGGCTGGATAGTACTTGCCTATTTTTGTCCAAAATTTTGCGTTTACAGATTCATTTCAGTCTGAAATGAATTAACTGAAAAAAGCAACCCCATGCTGAGATAATTTTTTCAAAAACTGATTCGGTCCATGAAATAAATATAAATATTTCAATCTTATATATTAAATGAAAGTCTTAATGCGCTATGGACGCAACGTTTTATTTTTTCTATCGAGAACAACGTTTAAGAATCATTCAAAGCAACCATCAGAGAAAAATGAACTCGATCCAATTTCAAGGCTGGACAGTTTTTGCCTATTTTTGTCCAAAGTTTTGAGTTTACAGAGTCATTTCAGTCTGAAACGAATTAACTGAAAACAGCAACCTCCAAGCTGAGATAATTTTTTTCGAAAACCGAATCGGTCCATGAAATAAATATAAATATTTCAATCTTATATCTTATATACTAATTGAAAGTCTTAATGCGCTGTGGACGCAACGTTTTTAACTTTTCTATCGAGCACAACGTTTAAGAATCATTCAAAGCAACCATCAGAGAAAAACGAACTCGATCCAATTTCAAGGCTGGACAGTACTTGCCTATTTTTGTCCAAAATTTTGGGTTTACAAATTCATTTCAGTCTGAAACGAATTAACTGAAAACAGCAACCCCCATGCTGAGATAATTTTTTCGAAAACTGATTCGGTCCATGAAATAAATATAAATATTTCAATCTTATATCTTATATACTAATTGAAAGTCTTAATGCGCTGTGGACGCAACGTTTTTAACTTTTCTATCGAGCACAACGTTTAAGAATCATTCAAAGCAACCATCAGAGAAAAACGAACTCGATCCAATTTCAAGGCTGGATAGTACTTGCCTATTTTTGTCCAAAATTTTGCGTTTACAGATTCATTTCAGTCTGAAATGAATTAACTGAAAAAAGCAACCCCATGCTGAGATAATTTTTTCAAAAACTGATTCGGTCCATGAAATAAATATAAATATTTCAATCTTATATATTAAATGAAAGTCTTAATGCGCTATGGACGCAACGTTTTATTTTTTCTATCGAGAACAACGTTTAAGAATCATTCAAAGCAACCATCAGAGAAAAATGAACTCGATCCAATTTCAATGCTGGACAGTTTTTGCCTATTTTTGTCCAAAGTTTTGAGTTTACAGAGTCATTTCAGTCTGAAACGAATTAACTGAAAACAGCAACCTCCAAGCTGAGATAATTTTTTTCGAAAACCGAATCGGTCCATGAAATAAATATAAATATTTCAATCTTATATCTTATATACTAATTGAAAGTCTTAATGCGCTGTGGACGCAACGTTTTTAACTTTTCTATCGAGCACAACGTTTAAGAATCATTCAAAGCAACCATCAGAGAAAAACGAACTCGATCCAATTTCAAGGCTGGACAGTACTTGCCTATTTTTGTCCAAAATTTTGGGTTTACAGATTCATTTCAGTCTGAAACGAATTAACTGAAAACAGCAACCCCCATGCTGAGATAATTTTTTCGAAAACTGATTCGGTCCATGAAATAAATATAAATAATTCAATCTTATATATTAAATGAAAGTCTTAATGCGCTATGGACGCAACGTTTTAACTTTTCTATCGAGAACAACGTTTAAGAATCATTCAAAGCAACCATAAGAGAAAAATGAACTCGATCCAATTTCAGGGCTGGACAGTTTTTGCCTATTTTTGTCCAAAGTTTTGACTTTACAGATTCATTTCAGTCTGAAACGAATTGACTGAAAACAGCAACCTCCATGCTGAGATATTTTTTTCGAAAACCGAATCGGTCCATGAAATAAATATAAATATTTCAATCTTATATCTTATATAATAAATGAAAGTCTTAATGCGCTACGGACGCAACGTTTTAACTTTTCTATTGAGAACAACGTTTAAGAATCATTCAAAGCAACCATCAGAGAAAAATGAACTCGATCCAATTTCAAGGCTGGACAGTTTTTGCCTATTTTGTCCAAAGTTTTGAGTTTACAGATTCATTTCAGTCTGAAACGAATTGACTGAAAACAGCGACCGCCATGCTGAGATAATTTTTTCGAAAACCGAATCGGTCCATAAAATAAATATAAATATTTCAATCTTATATCTTATATACTAATTGAAAGTCTTAATGCGCTGTGGACGCAACGTTTTTAACTTTTCTATCGAGCACAACGTTTAAGAATCATTCAAAGCAACCATCAGAGAAAAACGAACTCGATCTAATTTCAAGGCTGGATAGTACTTGCCTATTTTTGTCCAAAATTTTGCGTTTACAGATTCATTTCAGTCTGAAATGAATTAACTGAAAAAAGCAACCCCATGCTGAGATAATTTTTTCAAAAACTGATTCGGTCCATGAAATAAATATAAATATTTCAATCTTATATATTAAATGAAAGTCTTAATGCGCTATGGACGCAACGTTTTATTTTTTCTATCGAGAACAACGTTTAAGAATCATTGAAAGCAACCATCAGAGAAAAATGAACTCGATCCAATTTCAAGGCTGGACAGTTTTTGCCTATTTTTGTCCAAAGTTTTGAGTTTACAGAGTCATTTCAGTCTGAAACGAATTAACTGAAAACAGCAACCTCCAAGCTGAGATAATTTTTTTCGAAAACCGAATCGGTCCATGAAATAAATATAAATATTTCAATCTTATATCTTATATACTAATTGAAAGTCTTAATGCGCTGTGGACGCAACGTTTTTAACTTTTCTATCGAGCACAACGTTTAAGAATCATTCAAAGCAACCATCAGAGAAAAACGAACTCGATCCAATTTCAAGGCTGGACAGTACTTGCCTATTTTTGTCCAAAATTTTGGGTTTACAAATTCATTTCAGTCTGAAACGAATTAACTGAAAACAGCAACCCCCATGCTGAGATAATTTTTTCGAAAACTGATTCGGTCCATGAAATAAATATAAATATTTCAATCTTATATCTTATATACTAATTGAAAGTCTTAATGCGCTGTGGACGCAACGTTTTTAACTTTTCTATCGAGCACAACGTTTAAGAATCATTCAAAGCAACCATCAGAGAAAAACGAACTCGATCCAATTTCAAGGCTGGATAGTACTTGCCTATTTTTGTCCAAAATTTTGCGTTTACAGATTCATTTCAGTCTGAAATGAATTAACTGAAAAAAGCAACCCCATGCTGAGATAATTTTTTCAAAAACTGATTCGGTCCATGAAATAAATATAAATATTTCAATCTTATATATTAAATGAAAGTCTTAATGCGCTATGGACGCAACGTTTTATTTTTTCTATCGAGAACAACGTTTAAGAATCATTCAAAGCAACCATCAGAGAAAAATGAACTCGATCCAATTTCAATGCTGGACAGTTTTTGCCTATTTTTGTCCAAAGTTTTGAGTTTACAGAGTCATTTCAGTCTGAAACGAATTAACTGAAAACAGCAACCTCCAAGCTGAGATAATTTTTTTCGAAAACCGAATCGGTCCATGAAATAAATATAAATATTTCAATCTTATATCTTATATACTAATTGAAAGTCTTAATGCGCTGTGGACGCAACGTTTTTAACTTTTCTATCGAGCACAACGTTTAAGAATCATTCAAAGCAACCATCAGAGAAAAACGAACTCGATCCAATTTCAAGGCTGGACAGTACTTGCCTATTTTTGTCCAAAATTTTGGGTTTACAGATTCATTTCAGTCTGAAACGAATTAACTGAAAACAGCAACCCCCATGCTGAGATAATTTTTTCGAAAACTGATTCGGTCCATGAAATAAATATAAATATTTCAATCTTATATTTTAAATGAAAGTCTTAATGCGCTATGGACGCAACTTTTTAACTTTTCTATCGAGATCAACGTTTAAGAATCATTCAAAGCAACCATCAGAGAAAAATGAACTCGATCCAATTCAAGGCTGGACAGTTTTCGCCTATTTTTGTCCAAAGTTTTGAGTTTACAGATTCATTTCAGTCTGAAACGAATTAACTGAAAACAGCAACCTCCAAGCTGAGATAATTTTTCCGAAAACCGAATCGGTCCATGAAATAAATATAAATATTTCAATCTTATATCTTATATACTAATTGAAAGTCTTAATGCGCTGTGGACGCAACGTTTTTAACTTTTCTATCGAGCACAACGTTTAAGAATCATTCAAAGCAACCATCAGAGAAAAACGAACTCGATCCAATTTCAAGGCTGGACAGTACTTGCCTATTTTTGTCCAAAATTTTGGGTTTACAAATTCATTTCAGTCTGAAACGAATTAACTGAAAACAGCAACCCCCATGCTGAGATAATTTTTTCGAAAACTGATTCGGTCCATGAAATAAATATAAATATTTCAATCTTATATCTTATATACTAATTGAAAGTCTTAATGCGCTGTGGACGCAACGTTTTTAACTTTTCTATCGAGCACAACGTTTAAGAATCATTCAAAGCAACCATCAGAGAAAAACGAACTCGATCCAATTTCAAGGCTGGATAGTACTTGCCTATTTTTGTCCAAAATTTTGCGTTTACAGATTCATTTCAGTCTGAAATGAATTAACTGAAAAAAGCAACCCCATGCTGAGATAATTTTTTCAAAAACTGATTCGGTCCATGAAATAAATATAAATATTTCAATCTTATATATTAAATGAAAGTCTTAATGCGCTATGGACGCAACGTTTTATTTTTTCTATCGAGAACAACGTTTAAGAATCATTCAAAGCAACCATCAGAGAAAAATGAACTCGATCCAATTTCAATGCTGGACAGTTTTTGCCTATTTTTGTCCAAAGTATTGAGTTTACAGAGTCATTTCAGTCTGAAACGAATTAACTGAAAACAGCAACCTCCAAGCTGAGATAATTTTTTTCGAAAACCGAATCGGTCCATGAAATAAATATAAATATTTCAATCTTATATCTTATATACTAATTGAAAGTCTTAATGCGCTGTGGACGCAACGTTTTTAACTTTTCTATCGAGCACAACGTTAAGAATCATTCAAAGCAACCATCAGAGAAAAACGAACTCGATCCAATTTCAAGGCTGGACAGTACTTGCCTATTTTTGTCCAAAATTTTGGGTTTACAGATTCATTTCAGTCTGAAACGAATTAACTGAAAACAGCAACCCCCATGCTGAGATAATTTTTTCGAAAACTGATTCGGTCCATGAAATAAATATAAATATTTCAATCTTATATTTTAAATGAAAGTCTTAATGCGCTATGGACGCAACTTTTTAACTTTTCTATCGAGATCAACGTTTAAGAATCATTCAAAGCAACCATCAGAGAAAAATGAACTCGATCCAATTCAAGGCTGGACAGTTTTCGCCTATTTTTGTCCAAAGTTTTGAGTTTACAGATTCATTTCAGTCTGAAACGAATTAACTGAAAACAGCAACCTCCAAGCTGAGATAATTTTTCCGAAAACCGAATCGGTCCATGAAATAAATATAAATATTTCAATCTTATATCTTATATACTAATTGAAAGTCTTAATGCGCTGTACAATACTTGCCGATTTTTGTCCAAAATTTTGCGTTTACAGATTCATTTCAGTCTGAAATGAATTAACTGAAAAAAGCAACCCCATGCTGAGATAATTTTTTCAAAAACTGATTCGGTCCATGAAATAAATATAAATATTTCAATCTTATATATTAAATGAAAGTCTTAATGCGCTATGGACGCAACGTTTTATTTTTTCTATCGAGAACAACGTTTAAGAATCATTCGAAGCAACCATCAGAGAAAAATGAACTCGATCCAATTTCAAGGCTGGACAGTTTTTGCCTATTTTTGTCCAAAGTTTTGAGTTTACAGAGTCATTTCAGTCTGAAACGAATTAACTGAAAACAGCAACCTCCAAGCTGAGATAATTTTTCCGAAAACCGAATCGGTCCATGAAATAAATATAAATATTTCAATCTTATATCTTATATACTAATTGAAAGTCTTAATGCGCTGTACAGTACTTGCCTATTTTTGTCCAAAGTTTTGAGTTTACAGAGTCATTTCAGTCTGAAACGAATTAACTGGAAACAGCAACCCCCATGCTGATATAATTTTTTCGAAAACTGATTCGGTCCATGAAATAAATATAAATATTTCAATCTTATATATTAAATAAAGTCTTAATGCGCTATGGACGCAACGTTTTAACTTTTCTATCGAGATCAACGTTTAAGAATCATTCAAAGCAACCATCAGAGAAAAATGAACTCGATCCAATTTCAAGGCTGGACAGTTTTTGCCTATTTTTGTCCAAAGTTTTGAATTTACAGATTCATTTCAGTCTGAAATGAATTAACTGAAAAAAGCAACCCCATGCTGAGATAATTTTTTCAAAAACTGATTCGGTCCATGAAATAAATATAAATATTTCAATCTTATATATTAAATGAAAGTCTTAATGCGCTATGGACGCAACGTTTTAACTTTTCTATCGAGATCAACGTTTAAGAATCATTCAAAGCAACCATCAGAGAAAAATGAACTCGATCCAATTTCAAGGCTGGACAGTTTTTGCCTATTTTTGTCCAAAGTTTTGAGTTTACAGATTCATTTCAGTCTGAAATGAATTAACTGAAAAAAGCAACCCCATGCTGAGATAATTTTTTCAAAAACTGATTCGGTCCATGAAATAAATATAAATATTTCAATCTTATATATTAAATGAAAGTCTTAATGCGCTATGGACGCAACGTTTTATTTTTTCTATCGAGAACAAAGTTTAAGAATCATTCAAAGCAACCATCAGAGAAAAATGAACTCGATCCAATTTCAAGGCTGGACAGTTTTTGCCTATTTTTGTCCAAAGTTTTGAGTTTACAGAGTCATTTCAGTCTGAAACGAATTAACTGAAAACAGCAACCTCCAAGCTGAGATAATTTTTTTCGAAAACCGAATCGGTCCATGAAATAAATATAAATATTTCAATCTTATATCTTATATACTAATTGAAAGTCTTAATGCGCTGTGGACGCAACGTTTTTAACTTTTCTATCGAGATCAACGTTTAAGAATCATTCAAAGCAACCATCAGAGAAAAATGAACTCGATCCAATTTCAAGGCTGGACAGTTTTTGCCTATTTTTGTCCAAAGTTTTGAGTTTACAGATTCATTTCAGTCTGAAATGAATTAACTGAAAAAAGCAACCCCATGCTGAGATAATTTTTTCAAAAACTGATTCGGTCCATGAAATAAATATAAATATTTCAATCTTATATATTAAATGAAAGTCTTAATGCGCTATGGACGCAACGTTTTAACTTTTCTATCGAGATCAACGTTTAAGAATCATTCAAAGCAACCATCAGAGAAAAATGAACTCGATCCAATTTCAAGGCTGGACAGTTTTTGCCTATTTTTGTCCAAAGTTTTGAGTTTACAGATTCATTTCAGTCTGAAATGAATTAACTGAAAAAAGCAACCCCATGCTGAGATAATTTTTTCAAAAACTGATTCGGTCCATGAAATAAATATAAATATTTCAATCTTATATATTAAATGAAAGTCTTAATGCGCTATGGACGCAACGTTTTAACTTTTCTATCGAGATCAACGTTAAAGAATCATTCAAAGCAACCATCAGAGAAAAATGAACTCGATCCAATTTCAAGGCTGGACAGTACTTGCCTATTTTTGTCCAAAATGTTGCGTTTACAGATTCATTTCAGTCTGAAACGAATTAACTGAAAACAGCAACCTCCAAGCTGAGATAATTTTTTCGAAAACCGAATCGGTCCATGAAATAAATATAAATATTTCAATCTTATATCTTTTATACTAATTGTAAGTCTTAATGCGCTGTACAGTACTTGCCTATTCTTGTCCAAAATTTTGCGTTTACAGATTCATTTCAGTCTGAAATGAATTTACTGAAAAAAGCAACCCCATGCTGAGATAAGTTTTTCAAAAACTGATTCGGTCCATGAAATAAATATAAATATTTCAATCTTATATATTAAATGAAAGTCTTAATGCGCTATGGACGCAACGTTTTATTTTTTCTATCGAGAACAAAGTTTAAGAATCATTCAAAGCAACCATCAGAGAAAAATGAACTCGATCCAATTTCAAGGCTGGACAGTTTTTGCCTATTTTTGTCCAAAGTTTTGAGTTTACAGAGTCATTTCAGTCTGAAACGAATTAACTGAAAACAGCAACCTCCAAGCTGAGATAATTTTTTTCGAAAACCGAATCGGTCCATGAAATAAATATAAATATTTCAATCTTATATCTTATATACTAATTGAAAGTCTTAATGCGCTGTGGACGCAACGTTTTTAACTTTTCTATCGAGATCAACGTTTAAGAATCATTCAAAGCAACCATCAGAGAAAAATGAACTCGATCCAATTTCAAGGCTGGACAGTACTTGCCTATTTTTGTCCAAAATTTTGCGTTTACAGATTCATTTCAGTCTGAAACGAATTAACTGAAAACAGCAACCTCCAAGCTGAGATAATTTTTTCGAAAACCGAATCGGTCCATGAAATAAATATAAATATTTCAATCTTATATCTTATATACTAATTGTAAGTCTTAATGCGCTGTACAGTACTTGCCTATTCTTGTCCAAAATTTTGCGTTTACAGATTCATTTCAGTCTGAAATGAATTTACTGAAAAAAGCAACCCCATGCTGAGATAAGTTTTTCAAAAACTGATTCGGTCCATGAAATAAATATAAATATTTCAATCTTATATCTTATATACTAATTGAAAGTCTTAATGCGCTGTGGACGCAACGTTTTTAACTTTTCTATCGAGCGCAACGTTTAAGAATCATTCAAAGCAACCATCAGAGAAAAACGAACTCGATCCAATTTCAAGGCTGGACAGTTTTTGCCTATTTTTGTCCAAAGTTTTGAGTTTACAGAGTCATTTCAGTCTGAAACGAATTAACTGAAAACAGCAACCTCCAAGCTGAGATAATTTTTTTCGAAAACCTAATCGGTCCATGAAATAAATATAAATATTTCAATCTTATATCTTATATACTAATTGAAAGTCTTAATGCGCTGTGGACGCAACGTTTTTAACTTTTCTATCGAGATCAACGTTTAAGAATCATTCAAAGCAACCATCAGAGAAAAATGAACTCGATCCAATTTCAAGGCTGGACAGTTTTTGCCTATTTTTGTCCAAAGTTTTGAGTTTACAGATTCATTTCAGTCTGAAATGAATTAACTGAAAAAAGCAACCCCATGCTGAGATATTTTTTTCAAAAACTGATCCGGTCCATGAAATAAATATAAATATTTCAATCTTATATTTTAAATGAAAGTCTTAATGCGCTATGGACGCAACGTTTTAACTTTTCTATCGAGATCAACGTTTAAGAATCATTCAAAGCAACCATCAGAGAAAAATGAACTCGATCCAATTTCAAGGCCGGACAGTACTTGCCTATTTTTGTCCAAAGTTTTGCGTTTACAGATTCATTTCAGTCTGAAATGAATTTACTGAAAAAAGCAACCCCATGCTGAGATAAGTTTTTCAAAAACTGATTCGGTCCATGAAATAAATATAAATATTTCAATCTTATATCTTATATACTAATTGAAAGTCTTAATGCGCTGTGGACGCAACGTTTTTAACTTTTCTATCGAGCGCAACGTTTAAGAATCATTCAAAGCAACCATCAGAGAAAAACGAACTCGATCCAATTTCAAGGCTGGACAGTTTTTGCCTATTTTTGTCCAAAGTTTTGAGTTTACAGAGTCATTTCAGTCTGAAACGAATTAACTGAAAACAGCAACCTCCAAGCTGAGATAATTTTTTTCGAAAACCTAATCGGTCCATGAAATAAATATAAATATTTCAATCTTATATCTTATATACTAATTGTAAGTCTTAATGCGCTGTACAGTACTTGCCTATTCTTGTCCAAAATTTTGCGTTTACAGATTCATTTCAGTCTGAAATGAATTTACTGAAAAAAGCAACCCCATGCTGAGATAAGTTTTTCAAAAACTGATTCGGTCCATGAAATAAATATAAATATTTCAATCTTATATCTTATATACTAATTGAAAGTCTTAATGCGCTGTGGACGCAACGTTTTTAACTTTTCTATCGAGCGCAACGTTTAAGAATCATTCAAAGCAACCATCAGAGAAAAACGAACTCGATCCAATTTCAAGGCTGGACAGTTTTTGCCTATTTTTGTCCAAAGTTTTGAGTTTACAGAGTCATTTCAGTCTGAAACGAATTAACTGAAAACAGCAACCTCCAAGCTGAGATAATTTTTTTCGAAAACCTAATCGGTCCATGAAATAAATATAAATATTTCAATCTTATATCTTATATACTAATTGAAAGTCTTAATGCGCTGTGGACGCAACGTTTTTAACTTTTCTATCGAGATCAACGTTTAAGAATCATTCAAAGCAACCATCAGAGAAAAATGAACTCGATCCAATTTCAAGGCTGGACAGTTTTTGCCTATTTTTGTCCAAAGTTTTGAGTTTACAGATTCATTTCAGTCTGAAATGAATTAACTGAAAAAAGCAACCCCATGCTGAGATATTTTTTTCAAAAACTGATCCGGTCCATGAAATAAATATAAATATTTCAATCTTATATTTTAAATGAAAGTCTTAATGCGCTATGGACGCAACGTTTTAACTTTTCTATCGAGATCAACGTTTAAGAATCATTCAAAGCAACCATCAGAGAAAAATGAACTCGATCCAATTTCAAGGCTGGACAGTACTTGCCTATTTTTGTCCAAAGTTTTGCGTTTACAGATTCATTTCAGTCTGAAACGAATTGACTGAAAACAGCAACCTCCATGCTGAGATATTTTTTTCGAAAACCGAATCGGTCCATGAAATAAATATAAATATTTCAATCTTATAACTTATATACTAATTGAAAGTCTTAATGCGCTGTGGACGCAACGTTTTTAACTTTTCTATCGAGCACAACGTTTAAGAATCGTTCAAAGCAACCATCAGAGAAAAACGAACTCGATCCAATTTCAAGGCTGGACAGTACTTGCCTATTTTTGTCCAAAATTTTGCGTTTACAGATTCATTTCAGTCTGAAATGAATTAACTGGAAAAAGCAACCCCATGCTGAGATAATTTTTTCAAAAACTGATTCGGTCCATGAAATAAATATAAATATTTCAATCTTATATTTTAAATGAAAGTCTTAATGCGCTATGGACGACACTTTTTAACTTTTCTATCGAGATCAACGTTTAAGAATCATTCAAAGCAACCATCAGAGAAAAATGAACTCGATCCAATTCAAGGCTGGACAGTTTTCGCCTATTTTTGTCCAAAGTTTTGAGTGTACAGATTCATTTCAGTCTGAAACGAATTAACTGAAAACAGCAACCTCCAAGCTGAGATAATTTTTTCGAAAACCGAATCGGTCCATGAAATAAATATAAATATTTCAATCTTATATCTTATATACTAATTGAAAGTCTTAATGCGCTGTACAGTACTTGCCTATTTTTGTCCAAAATTTTGCGTTTACAGATTCATTTCAGTCTGAAATGAATTAACTGAAAAAAGCAACCCCATGCTGAGATAAATTTTTCAAAAACTGATTCGGTCCATGAAATAAATATAAATATTTCAATCTTATATATTAAATGAAAGTCTTAATGCGCTATGGACGCAACTTTTTAACTTTTCTATCGAGATCAACGTTTAAGAATCATTCAAAGCAGCCATCAGAGAAAAATGAACTCGATTCAATTTCAAGGCTCGACAGTACTTGCCTATTTTTATCCAAAATTATGCGTTTACAGATTCATTTCAGTCTGAAATGAATTAACTGAAAAAAGCAACCCCATGCTGAGATAATTTTTTCAAAAACTGATTCGGTCCATGAAATAAATATAAATATTTCAATCTTATATTTTAAATGAAAGTCTTAATGCGCTATGGACGACACTTTTTAACTTTTCTATCGAGATCAACGTTTAAGAATCATTCAAAGCAACCATCAGAGAAAAATGAACTCGATCCAATTCAAGGCTGGACAGTTTTCGCCTATTTTTGTCCAAAGTTTTGAGTGTACAGATTCATTTCAGTCTGAAACGAATTAACTGAAAACAGCAACCTCCAAGCTGAGATAATTTTTTCGAAAACCGAATCGGTCCATGAAATAAATATAAATATTTCAATCTTATATCTTATATACTAATTGAAAGTCTTAATGCGCTGTACAGTACTTGCCTATTTTTGTCCAAAATTTTGCGTTTACAGATTCATTTGAGTCTGAAATGAATTAACTGAAAAAAGCAACCCCATGCTGAGATAAATTTTTCAAAAACTGATTCGGTCCATGAAATAAATATAAATATTTCAATCTTATATATTAAATGAAAGTCTTAATGCGCTATGGACGCAACTTTTTAACTTTTCTATCGAGATCAACGTTTAAGAATCATTCAAAGCAGCCATCAGAGAAAAATGAACTCGATTCAATTTCAAGGCTCGACAGTACTTGCCTATTTTTATCCAAAATTATGCGTTTACAGATTCATTTCAGTCTGAAATGAATTAACTGAAAAAAGCAACCCCATGCTGAGATAATTTTTTCAAAAACTGATCCGGTCCATGAAATAAATATAAATATTTCAATCTTATAACTTATATACTAATTGAAAGTCTTAATGCGCTGTGGACGCAACGTTTTTAACTTTTCTATCGAGCACAACGTTTAAGAATCGTTCAAAGCAACCATCAGAGAAAAACGAACTCGATCCAATTTCAAGGCTGGACAGTACTTGCCTATTTTTGTCCAAATTTTTGCGTTTACAGATTCATTTCAGTCTGAAATGAATTAACTGGAAAAAGCAACCCCATGCTGAGATAATTTTTTCAAAAACTGATTCGGTCCATGAAATAAATATAAATATTTCAATCTTATATCTTATATACTAATTGAAAGTCTTAATGCGCTGTGGACGCAACGTTTTTAATTTTTCTATCGAGCACAACGTTTAAGAATCATTCAAAGCAACCATCAGAGAAATACGAACTCGATCCAATTTCAAGGCTGGACAGTACTTGCCTCTTTTTATCCAAAATTATGCGTTTACAGATTCATTTCAGTCTGAAATGAATTAACTGAAAAAAGCAACCCCATGCTGAGATAATTTTTTCAAAAACTGATCCGGTCCATGAAATAAATATAAATATTTCAATCTTATATATTAAATGAAAGTCTTAATGCGCTATGGACGCAACGTTTTAACTTTTCTATCGAGATCAACGTTTAAGAATCATTCAAATCAACCATCAGAGAAAAATGAACTCGATCCAATTTCAAGGCTGGACAGTACTTGCCTATTTTTGTCCAAAGTTTTGCGTTTACAGATTCATTTCAGTCTGAAACGAATTGACTGAAAACAGCAACCTCCATGCTGAGATATTTTTTTCGAAAACCGAATCGGTCCATGAAATAAATATAAATATTTCAATCTTATAACTTATATACTAATTGAAAGTCTTAATGCGCTGTGGAGGCAACGTTTTTAACTTTTCTATCGAGCACAACGTTTAAGAATCGTTCAAAGCAACCATCAGAGAAAAACGAACTCGATCCAATTTCAAGGCTGGACAGTACTTGCCTATTTTTGTCCAAAATTTTGCGTTTACAGATTCATTTCAGTCTGAAATGAATTAACTGAAAAAAGCAACCCCATGCTGAGATAATTTTTTCAAAAACTGATCCGGTCCATGAAATAAATATAAATATTTCAATCTTATATATTAAATGAAAGTCTTAATGCGCTATGGACGCAACGTTTTAACTTTTCTATCGAGATCAACGTTTAAGAATCATTCAAAGCAACCATCAGAGAAAAATGAACTCGATCCAATTTCAAGGCTGGACAGTACTTGCCTATTTTTGTCCAAAGTTTTGCGTTTACAGATTCATTTCAGTCTGAAACGAATTGACTGAAAACAGCAACCTCCATGCTGAGATATTTTTTTCGAAAACCGAATCGGTCCATGAAATAAATATAAATATTTCAATCTTATAACTTATATACTAATTGAAAGTCTTAATGCGCTGTGGACGCAACGTTTTTAACTTTTCTATCGAGCACAACGTTTAAGAATCGTTCAAAGCAACCATCAGAGAAAAACGAACTCGATCCAATTTCAAGGCTGGACAGTACTTGCCTATTTTTGTCCAAAATTTTGCGTTTACAGATTCATTTCAGTCTGAAATGAATTAACTGGAAAAGCAACCCCATGCTGAGATAATTTTTTCAAAAACTGATTCGGTCCATGAAATAAATATAAATATTTCAATCTTATATTTTAAATGAAA
The DNA here is from genome assembly GCF_963678635.1 of Symsagittifera roscoffensis. Lineage (NCBI taxonomy): Eukaryota > Metazoa > Xenacoelomorpha > Acoela > Convolutidae > Symsagittifera > Symsagittifera roscoffensis. The sequence goes on along the minus strand of NC_087067.1, from coordinate 32,318,238 downwards.
GTCTTAATGCGCTATGGACGACACTTTTTAACTTTTCTATCGAGATCAACGTTTAAGAATCATTCAAAGCAACCATCAGAGAAAAATGAACTCGATCCAATTCAAGGCTGGACAGTTTTCGCCTATTTTTGTCCAAAGTTTTGAGTTTACAGATTCATTTCAGTCTGAAACGAATTAACTGAAAACAGCAACCTCCAAGCTCAGATAATTTTTTCGAAAACCGAATCGGTCCATGAAATAAATATAAATATTTCAATCTTATATCTTATATACTAATTGAAAGTCTTAATGCGCTGTACAGTACTTGCCTATTTTTGTCCAAAATTTTGCGATTACAGATTCATTTCAGTCTGAAATGAAATAACTGAAAAAAGCAACCCCATGCTGAGATAAATTTTTCAAAAACTGATTCGGTCCATGAAATAAATATAAATATTTCAATCTTATATATTAAATGAAAGTCTTAATGCGCTATGGACGCAACGTTTTAACTTTTCTATCGAGATCAACGTTTAAGAATCATTCAAAGCAACCATCAGAGAAAAATGAACTCGATCCAATTCAAGGCTGGACAGTTTTCGCCTATTTTTGTCCAAAGTTTTGAGTTTACAGATTCATTTCAGTCTGAAACGAATTAACTGAAAACAGCAACCTCCAAGCTGAGATAATTTTTTCGAAAACCGAATCGGTCCATGAAATAAATATTAATATTTCAATCTTATATCTTATATACTAATTGAAAGTCTTAATGCGCTGTACAGTACTTGCCTATTTTTGTCCAAAATTTTGCCTTTACAGATTCATTTCAGTCTGAAATGAATTAACTGAAAAAAGCAACCCCATGCTGAGATAATTTTTTCAAAAACTGATTCGGTCCATGAAATAAATATAAATATTTCAATCTTATATATTAAATGAAAGTCTTAATGCGCTATGGACGCAACGTTTTAACTTTTCTATCGAGATCAACGTTTAAGAATCATTCAAAGCAACCATCAGAGAAAAATGAACTCGATCCAATTTCAAGGCTGGACAGTTTTTGCCTATTTTTGTCCAAAGTTTTGAGTTTACAGATTCATTTCAGTCTGAAATGAATTAACTGAAAAAAGCAACCCCATGCTGAGATAATTTTTTCAAAAACTGATTCGGTCCATGAAATAAATATAAATATTTCAATCTTATATATTAAATGAAAGTCTTAATGCGCTATGGACGCAACGTCTTAACTTTTCTATCGAGATCAACGTTTAAGAAACATTCAAAGCAACCATCAGAGAAAAATGAACTCGATCCAATTTCAAGGCTGGACAGTACTTGCCTATTTTTGTCCAAAATTTTGCCTTTTTACAGATTGATTTCAGTCTGAAATGAATTAACTGAAAAAAGCAACCCCATGCTGAGATAAATTTTTCAAAAACTGATTCGGTCCATGAAATAAATATAAATATTTCAATCTTATATATTAAATGAAAGTCTTAATGCGCTATGGACGCAACTTTTTAACTTTTCTATCGAGATCAACGTTTAAGAATCATTCAAAGCAACCATCAGAGAAAAATGAACTCGATTCAATTTCAAGGCTCGACAGTACTTGCCTATTTTTGTCCAAAATTTTGCGTTTACAGATTCATTTCAGTCTGAAATGAATTAACTGAAAAAAGCAACCCCATGCTGAGATGATTTTTTCAAAAACTGATTCAGTCCATGAAATAAATATAAAAATTTCAATCTTATATCTTATATACTAATTGAAAGTCTTAATGCGCTGTGGACGCAACGTTTTTAATTTTTCTATCGAGCACAACGTTTAAGAATCATTCAAAGCAACCATCAGAGAAAAACGAACTCGATCCAATTTCCAGGCTGGACAGTACTTGCCTCTTTTTGTCCAAAATTATGCGTTTACAGATTCATTTCAGTGTGAAATGAATTAACTGAAAAAAGCAACCCCATGCTGAGATAATTTTTTCAAAAACTGATTCGGTCCATGAAATAAATATAAATATTTCAATCTTATATTTTAAATGAAAGTCTTAATGCGCTATGGACGCAACTTTAACTTTTCTATCGAGATCAACGTTTAAGAATCATTCAAAGCAACCATCAGAGAAAAATGAACTCAATCCAATTCAAGGCTGGACAGTTTTCGCCTATTTTTGTCCAAAGTTTTGAGTTTACAGATTCATTTCAGTCTGAAAAGAATTAACTGAAAACAGCAACCTCCAAGCTGAGATAATTTTTTCGAAAACCGAATCGGTCCATGAAATAAATATAAATATTTCAATCTTACATCTTATATACTAATTGAAAGTCTTAATGCGCTGTACAGTACTTGCCTATTTTTGTCCAAAATTTTGCGTTTACAGATTCATTTCAGTCTGAAATGAATTAACTGAAAAAAGCAACCCCATGCTGAGATAATTTTTTCAAAAACTGATTCGGTCCATGAAATAAATATAAATATTTCAATCTTATATATTAAATGAAAGTCTTAATGCGCTATGGACGCAACGTTTTAACTTTTCTATCGAGATCAACGTTTAAGAATCATTCAAAGCAACCATCACAGAAAAATGAACTCGATCCAATTTCAAGGCTGGACAGTTTTTGCCTATTTTTGTCCAAAGTTTTGAGTTTACAGATTCATTTCAGTCTGAAATGAATTAACTGAAAAAAGCAACCCCATGCTGAGATAATTTTTTCAAAAACTGATTCGTTCCATGAAATAAATATAAATATTTCAATCTTATATATTAAATGAAAGTCTTAATGCGCTATGGACGCAACGTTTTAACTTTTCTATCGAGATCAACGTTTAAGAATCATTCAAAGCAACCATCAGAGAAAAATGAACTCGATCCAATTTCAAGGCTGGACAGTACTTGCCTATTTTTGTCCAAAATTTTGCGTTTACAGATTCATTTCAGTCTGAAATGAATTAACTGAAAAAAGCAACCCCATGCTGAGATAATTTTTTCAAAAACTGATTCGGTCCATGAAATAAATATAAATATTTCAATCTTATATATTAAATGAAAGTCTTAATGCGCTATGGACGCAACGTTTTAACTTTTCTATCGAGATCAACGTTTAAGAATCATTCAAAGCAACCATCAGAGAAAAATGAACTCGATCCAATTTCAAGGCTGGACAGTTTTTGCCTATTTTTGTCCAAAGTTTTGAGTTTACAGATTCATTTCAGTCTGAAATGAATTAACTGAAAAAAGCAACCCCATGCTGAGATAATTTTTTCAAAAACTGATTCGTTCCATGAAATAAATATAAATATTTCAATCTTATATATTAAATGAAAGTCTTAATGCGCTATGGACGCAACGTTTTAACTTTTCTATCGAGATCAACGTTTAAGAATCATTCAAAGCAACCATCAGAGAAAAATGAACTCGATCCAATTTCAAGGCTGGACAGTACTTGCCTATTTTTGTCCAAAATTTTGCGTTTACAGATTCATTTCAGTCTGAAATGAATTAACTGAAAAAAGCAACCCCATGCTGAGATAAATTTTTCAAAAACTGATTCGGCCCATGAAATAAATATAAATATTTCAATCTTATATATTAATTGAAAGTCTTAATGCGCTATGGACGCAACTTTTTAACTTTTCTATCGAGATCAACGTTTAAGAATCATTCAAAGCAACCATCAGAGAAAATGAACTCGATTCAATTTCAAGGCTCGACAGTACTTACCTATTTTTGTCCAAAATTTTGCGTTTACAGATTCATTTCAGTCTGAAATGAATTAACTGAAAAAAGCAACCCCATGCTGAGATAATTTTTTCAAAAACTGATTCAGTCCATGAAATAAATATAAATATTTCAATCTTATATCTTATATACTAATTGAAAGTCTTAATGCGCTGTGGACGCAACGTTTTTAATTTTTCTATCGAGCACAACGTTTAAGAATCTTTCAAAGCAACCATCAGAGAAAAACGAACTCGATCCAATTTCAAGGCTGGACAGTACTTGCCTCTTTTTGTCCAAAATTATGCGTTTACAGATTCATTTCAGTCTGAAATGAATTAACTGAAAAAAGCAACCCCATGCTGAGATAATTTTTTCAAAAACTCATTCGGTCCATGAAATAAATATAAATATTTCAATCTTATATCTTATATACTAATTGAAAGTCTTAATGCGCTGTGGACGCAACGTTTTTAATTTTTCTATCGAGCACAACGTTTAAGAATCATTCAAAGCAACCATCAGAGAAAAACGAACTCGATCCAATTTCAAGGCTGGACAGTACTTGCCTCTTTTTGTCCAAAATTATGCGTTTACAGATTCATTTCAGTCTGAAATGAATTAACTGAAAAAAGCAACCCCATGCTGAGATAATTTTTTCAAAAACTCATTCGGTCCATGAAATAAATATAAATATTTCAATCTTATATCTTATATACTAATTGAAAGTCTTAATGCGCTGTGGACGCAACGTTTTTAATTTTTCTATCGAGCACAACGTTTAAGAATCATTCAAAGCAACCATCAGAGAAATACGAACTCGATCCAATTTCAAGGCTGGACAGTACTTGCCTCTTTTTATCCAAAATTATGCGTTTACAGATTCATTTCAGTCTGAAATGAATTAACTGAAAAAAGCAACCCCATGCAGAGATAATTTTTTCAAAAACTGATTCGGTTCATGAAATAAATATAAATATTTCAATCTTATATATTAAATGAAAGTCTTAATGCGCTATGGACGCAACGTTTTCACTTTTCTATCGAGATCAACGTTTAAGAATCATTCAAAGCAACCATCAGAGAAAAATGAACTCGATCCAATTTCAAGGCTGGACAGTTTTTGCCTATTTTTGTCCAAAGTTTTGAGTTTACAGATTCATTTCAGTCTGAAACGAATTAACTGAAAACAGCAACCTCCAAGCTGAGTTAATTTTTCGAAAACCGAATCGGTCCATGAAATAAATATAAATATTTCAATCTTATATCTTATACACTAATTGAAAGTCTTAATGCGCTGTGGACGCAACGTTTTTAGCTTTTCTATCGAGCACAACTTTTAAGAATCATTCAAAGCAACCTCCAGAGAAAAACGAACTCGATCCAATTTCAAGACTGGACAGTACTTGCCTATTTTTGTCCAAAATTTTGCGTTTACAGATTCATTTCAGTCTGAAACGAATTAACTGAAAACAGCAACCCCCATGCTGAGATAATTTTTTCGAAAACTGATTCGGTCCATGAAATAAATATAAATAATTGATTCTTATAAATTAAATGAAAGTCCTAATGCGCCATGGACGCAACGTTTTAACTTTTCTATCGAGCACAACTTTTAAGAATCATTCAAAGCAACCTCCAGAGAAAAACGAACTCGATCCAATTTCAAGACTGGACAGTACTTGCCTATTTTTGTCCAAAATTTTGCGTTTACAGATTCATTTCAGTCTGAAACGAATTAACTGAAAACAGCAACCCCCATGCTGAGATAATTTTTTCGAAAACTGATTCGGTCCATGAAATAAATATAAATAATTGATTCTTATAAATTAAATGAAAGTCCTAATGCGCCATGGACGCAACGTTTTAACTTTTCTATCGAGAACAACGTTTAAGAATCATTCAAAGCAACCATCAGAGAAAAATGAACTCGATCCAATTTCAAGACTGGACAGTACTTGCCTATTTTTGTCCAAAATTTTGCGTTTACAGATTCATTTCAGTCTGAAACGAATTAACTGAAAACAGCAACCCCCATGCTGAGATAATTTTTTCGAAAACTGATTCGGTCCATGAAATAAATATAAATAATTGATTCTTATAAATTAAATGAAAGTCCTAATGCGCCATGGACGCAACGTTTTAACTTTTCTATCGAGAACAACGTTTAAGAATCATTCAAAGCAACCATCAGAGAAAAATGAACTCGATCCAATTTCAAGGCTGGACAGTTTTTGCCTATTTTTGTCCAAAGTTTTGAGTTTACAGATTCTTTTCAGTCTGAAACGAATTGACTGCAAACAGCAACCTCCATGCTGAGATAATTTTTTCGAAAACCGAATCGGTCCATGAAATAAATATAAATATTTCAATCTTATATCTTATATACTAATTGAAAGTCTTAATGCGCTGTGGACGCAACGTTTTTAACTTTTCTATCAAGCACAACGTTTAAGAATCATTCAAAGCAACCATCAGAGAAACAAACTCGATCCAATTTCAAGGCTGGACAGTACTTGCCTATTTTTGTCCAAAATTTTGCGTTTACAGATTCATTTCAGTCTGAAATGAATTAACTGAAAAAAGCAACCCCATGCTGAGATAATTTTTTCAAAAACTGATTCTGTCCATGAAATAAATATAAATATTTCAATCTTATATATTAAATGAAAGTCTTAATGCTCTATGGACGCAACTTTTTAACTTTTCTATCGAGATCAACGTTTAAGAATCATTCGAAGCAACCATCAGAGACACGAACTCGATCCAATTTCAAGGCTGGACAGTACTTGCCTATTTTTGTCCAAAATTTTGCGTTTACAGATTCATTTCAGTCAGAAACGGTTTGACTGAAAACAGCAACCTCCATGCTGAGATAATTTTTTCGAAAACCGAATCGGTCCATGAAATAAATATAAATATTTCAATCTTATATCTTATATAATAAATGAACGTCTTAATGCGCCGTGGACGCAACGGCTACTCTTCTTGTTCCCTCTGCAGGTTTTGGTTGGCATTTCAGGAGGCTGCGAAGCCGTCTCGCATGCTCTCAACGATCTGGTCAGCTCCCTCAGCGTCTCGACCGACCTCGCCGTTCTCCAAGTTGACCTGAGAATGCCTTCAACAGTTTGAGTAGGTCAGCCATTCTTTCCCGGGTAGCTGAACAGTTTCCGGAACTTCATCCTTGGGTCAAGTTTTGCTACAGCCAGCTGTCTTGGCTCAAGTTTGGTGATTCTCTCGTGCTCTCCGCCTGTGGTGTTCATCAAGGCGAGCCCCTCGCCCTGCTTCTTTTTGCCATTACCATCCAGCCGATCATTGAGTCGCTGAAGTCCAAGATCCTGAGCTCCTCTGCAACATCTGTTACCTCGACGAACAGTTCAGTCTCCTCGCCCCTCGCAGATTTCGACAGTGCTGTTCACAGTGCTCTTGAAGCAATAACCGGCTCCGCTGTTACCGAGAGTCAACGTTTGCAGTCTTCGCTACCAGTTTTGAAGGGAAGCATTGGGCTACCCATCGCCTCCAAGCTCTGCCATGCCGCGTTTCTAGGTAGTTATGTCGACACGAAGACCACCGCTGGCCAGATTTGTAACAACTCCTCCCCGCAAGCTCCAGGCTCTGTGCGAAACTCTGTCTGCGTCCTCCAAGGACACTAACCAATTATTCAGTCTGCCCCGTGTCAGTGACACAAATGTCAATGGCGGCAGCTCGCATGAGTGTCTTGCTGCGGCTACCACGGAACGGGAAACAGCCAGGTTGTTTTCCTGCTCTCTGGTCAATAGTGGCGACTGGCTTTCGGTTGTCCCTTTGAAGGACCTCGGTCTCTCCTTGTCTGCCGCTGAGTTCAGAGTCGCCTTGTGTTTCCGACTAGCCATACCTCTGTTAAGCGAAGAGTCCATATGCCCTAAGTGCTCCAAGAGCTTGGATGTCTTCGGCGACCATGCCCTCGCCTGTTCCTCTGGTGGCGACCGAGTCCATCGAGTTTACGCGACCTTATTTATAACCTTGCCTCCAAAGCCGTCATTTCTCCAGTCCTTGAGAAAGCCCATCTCAGAGAATCGCGTTCTCGTCCAAGTGACATTTCCTTTCTTGCTAGTCTCGTGGTTGTTCCGCCGATCTGGTGGTCACCATTATAATTTCCCTGCAGCCTGCAACCCTCTGTGCCGTGTCGCCTCTATCGACTGCCTTCCGCTCCGCCAAGCGTGACCCGAGGCTAGCTGCTGTGTACTTTTTACAGCAGCTGTCCGTCTTACAAAAACTTAATGCGACGTTACTGCTGGCCAGGTATTGGTGTCCTACTCCTCACTGCCCACTCACTGTTTTCTCACCTGAATTTTGTTAAACTGCAGTTATACTCGGGTTACTGATCTATACAACATGGATATCTGATATGTGTTGTGATTTGTTTTAGTTGTTTTAAATGACCTTTGGTATTAATTAATACCTGTTAACTAATTTCGATACGACCATCGGTCGATCGCAGTGTGTAGTCAGTTGTCCTTTTAGAACGTTTTAAATTAACACACTATCTTTTATTAGTTTTATTCTTTTAAGTATATGTACATTAGTTGTACATAGAACGTAGATTTAGAATAGTTAATTATGGCGCAGTCTAATGATTCGAACGTGCGTGGAATTCCCCCTTCTGGCCTAATCATACCTTAGAGTCACCGTTTACCTGGACCCAATGGAGCGACCAATTTCAATTGGCGATTATTGCTAAAGAAAATCTGGATATAGAGAGCCTACACGGACCAGAGACTCCAGAAACGCAAATCCCCATTTTGGAACAAGTGACAGGTAGCGAGTCGGACACGGAAAGAGCCAACAGAGAGACAAGGAACAAAAACGCAATGAAACAGTATGAATCTGCCGAAGACATCCAAGCTCTTGGAGCATGCGAGACGGCTTCACAATCATATCCCAGCCAATGCCTATGTTCAGGAGTTTCTTCGTTTCAAGTCCGTTTTTGTCGTAGATGGTTTTCACGCTCAACACTGAGAAATCGTCATCGTCGCTCTGTCCGTACTCGTTCCAAGCGTTTATTACATCACACGATTCTTGATTCTCCGCCCACGAGTTTTCCGGAGGGACATATGTACAATTCTCGGTATTTACATAATTATCCATTACGGCATTTACAGTGAGTCGTTTATTACAGGATTTACATAATTTGGCGAAGTGTCCTTTATAATTACAATTTTTACAAGTTATGTCCTTCGCTGGGCAAACGTTTAAATGCCCTTTCGTAAATGCGTTCCCACATTTCATGCATGAATTACTCCGTTCTATGTTCAGGCTCGGTTCCTTCTTGATCTGGTCAACCATGGTCAACCAACCTCCACTCGAGAGAAAGTACAAAAACTTGCCTTCTTTAACTGACAAGATCTTTAATGAGTTCAAAGAACTATTCACTAGTGGGGAAAATACCTAACGATCGCAAAGTAACACATTTCTACTCAACATTGAAACCAGTACAATCTAAAGGGAGAAGAGTCCCTCTTCACTTACTCGCGGGGGTGAACGAAGAATTGAAAAGAATGGAGACCGAAGGTCATATAATAAAATTGGAAAAATGCGACGAAGATTGCTTCATCAGCCCAATTGTAATTACTCAAAAAGGATGCTTCGATCAAACTGGCTTTAGACTCCAAATTATTAAACGACCAAATTTTTAAAAATAAGTACCAAATGCCGAACATACATGAACTCATAGATAATGTAGCCCTACAAATATCAGAGAAATACAACGGGCGAGTCTGGTTTAGCAATCTGGATCTGAAAAACGCCTACAGCCATTTCAAACTGGGGGACATGCCAAATGAATTCCAACGGGTCATGGACTCACTGTTACATAGACGACATTCTAGTAGTCTCGAGGGGAACTTTGGAAGAACACAAAGTAATAGTGTACAAAATTTTATCAATCTTAGATAAGAACAAATTGGCGGTTAAATGGGGGAAGTGCGCATTTTTTAAAATCAGAAATAGAATGACTTGGCTTCAGAATCTCCGGCGATGGAGTACGACCATTGGTCGGTAAAGCAGACGCTATAAAAAACTTGCCAATCCCCAAGAACATTTCCGAACTACGCTCGTTCTTCGGCTCGATAAGTCAGTATGTAAAATTCGTTCCTAATTTATCGACTCTAAGCTCTCCTCTTCGTCCTCTACCGAATAAAAAACCGGTTTACAAATGGGCATTGATGCATTGAAAAACTATAAGCAGAAATTGTAAATATTACAGAAAACATTCATTTTGATATAAAAGAGAAGACCAGGCTGAAAACAGACGCTTCGCACAACGGACTAGGTGCGACTCTAGAACAACTACAAGGAGAACAGTGGAAAACAATTGCGTATGCATCTAGATTTTTGAACAATCATGAAATGAAGTACTCAGCAAATGAATTAGAGCTACTGGGAGTGGTGTGGGCTTCAGAACACTTTAGAAATTACCTTTATGGAACAGAATTCAAAATAGTAATACACCATAAAGCCTTACTCTCAGCACTTTCAGCAAACGACGGGAAGAAAACGATGCATAGTCGACTGACCCGTTGGGAGAATACTTTTTTACCACTCAATTTTAAAATATCCCATTTACCTGGAAAAGATATGGGCTTTACAGATCTTTTATCTAGACTTCCTTCGGGCAAAGCCCTCCCAACTTACCATTATGACGATGAATTTGTAGTCGCTTCAATCGACAAAATTCAGAAAATTCTATTAAATAGACCACATTCTAACTCTGTAGTTGTTAATACTGTAGATAGACCGGCGGTCGCTGTAAATACTTACTCTCTCGTTAATAATAATATCCCGTCGGGAATAGAAAATTCAAGCGACGTGATTGGTCAAAACATTTTAAACAGCTCTAGCTTACTTCAATCTCAAGATTATTGTTGCTATCATATCTTTGTTGCTCGGTCGATAAAAATTTGCCATAACCACCATACTCGGACAGAAAACTGTACCTCTAATTGCCTAACCATTGATAATTCGAATTTCAATTTTAAAAGCATTACCTTTTCGGACAAAGTCCTTTTACATTTTATCCTCGAAAATAGACAATTTTACCATCTTCTAAAACGCGTTTAGATTTTCTAATGGACAAACTTATTGAACCTCTATTAATTATCCCTGAAGAACACAACATTGCCCTCAAATTCAGAGACGACCGGCTCTCAACTGATCACGCGAATCTTGTAAGGAGATACAATCGGACTTAAACTTACCTTAATCCCCAATTCGTCCAGAAAACCATTGCTCAAAGAAACTTTTACAAATCATGACCAGGGAAGACAAAGTGCGGTGGGACTTGATCGAGACGATAAAGACGAATCGACCAATGGGCATCCACGGAGCCTACATGAAAAATTTTGCCAACGACCTACACGTGAAGGATGATTTACTTTTCCTCGACAACAAACTAGTCGTACCAGCCACTATCAGGGGAACTTTTATTTCTACGCTCCACGAGACCCATTCAGGACAGTTTGGGATGAAATCGCTTGCCGAATACATGTGGTGACCACGCATTTACAGAGAAACTTATCACCACGGGAGAACGTGCAGCCAAAGCTTGAAAGCTGGTAAGAACCTTAAAGTCTTACTAGGTACAAACAACATTTCAAAACTACCTACTCTGAAATTCGCGAATGAAGAAATCAATCTGGACTTTGCAGGCCCGTTAGACGCGTTCTGAGGAATTAAAAAATACATCTTTCTATGAATTGACCGCTTTACAAAGTTTCCTTCGGCCAAGATCGTAAATAACACTTCCGCGAAAAACGTGATTTCTTTCTTAAACGATTACTGTCACATTCACGGGTTTCCAAGAAAAATTAGAGTTGACCACGGGTCGTATTTTTTATCTTCTGATTTTAAAAACTTCTGCGAAAAATTCAACATCGAGATTATTCACTGTCAGTCAACGATCACAGATCCAATGGGCTAGTGGAAAGATTAGTTTATACGATCAAATTGAAATTACTGGCAATGTCTTTCGAATTACCTAAACCTCCATTAAATGCTTCGATCGAGAAAATTATTTGGAACCTGAGAATTTAGAAACAAACGGCAATCGGCTGTACCCCTTTCGAAAAACATTTTAATAGAACGGCGAACATTAGATGGAAAATCTTATGTCCGATAATGATCATTTAGATAAAGGGAAATCGATCATATCCAAACAACGGGCCAGAAACTGGGAACTTAATGACAGGACAGAAGATGGGTACCTGACGAGGAAAAGGACAGCCCTTCGGACCCGGAAGACAATCTGCTACTAGCAAGGACCATCACGAGCAATCTCATCCCAGAGGGACACCGACAACCTCCAGGATCTCCTTCAAAGAGAAAATCAGTCATGGGAGGTAATCTATATAGAAGGCTACTAACAGGAAAAACAGGGATCCTTATTTTAACTTGGTATAGAAAGACATCATTGACTTATCAGAACACACTATAACCCTTGATAAGGGCCATATTTTACGTAAATCAGACTTGGCAATCACAGGAAAAATACTCCCTGGCCCTAATAAAATCGTGGTGGTCCAAACACCCACCGGGCACAGACATCACTCTCATTCGAGTTTAGCCGGAAAAAAGATGCTCTCACCCCCGAAGAAGTCAGTAGTGGCACCCTCATTGCATTCAGATCAAGGCACCTCAGGAGCAGGCAGAAATATATCGTCGACAGGTGCACCGACAGTGGCCGAGGCTACTCAAGACCTCACCCGAAGCTCTTCAGGTTCTTCCTCATCATTAAATCTAAACCCGTGGGACGGGATCATTCATAGTTACTTCGACGACGTGACTAATAATAACTTACCCCAGAGCCACCAACCCGAATTTAACCAGGGATTAAGTGTTACAGGTACGGCTGACTCCCCGCACTTGAGCTCAAAACTGTCAGTTAACACCGACCTTCGGGAGATCATCAACGTTCCCGACTCGGCCGAGATAGAAGGGTCGGAAGAGAATTCCATCTTGATCGACAGTATTCCGAAAGCCGCGACCAATCCGACTACTCAACAACGTCAATCAGGGCCACGCAGGAATTTGGGACCCCCTCAATTTTACGGAAATCGACAATTTATCGACGTAGTTGTGGAAAAAGACAACATAGGGACGTCACACTCTTCATTTATCGCCTCTCCCGAGAAATCTAGGGCAACCTTCACGATTTCCTCTCAGTCCGATTTTCTGACACCGTTAGCGGAGGCTCCTCCCCGACAAACTCTCATTGCAGAAACAACCCTAACTTGGTCTACAAAGAATTCATGCCCTTTGGTCAGATCAGTCCATTTTACAATCACGACCCTATTAAATGACAATTCGTCGGGATCTCATTCAGCTCACCAGACCATCAAGGACTCCTCGGACGAGATAGATAATTGCAGCGAAATTTCCTCGACAATTGATTCAGAAGTAAAAGCAAAACTTGATGACTTTGATGAACAATTTAACTGATTTTTAAAAACTTTATTCCTACCCTACTCTCCAGTTTCATTAGTTAACTGTATATAAGATTGTACGTGTTAAATGTACGTGTTGTAGATTACTGCTTATTTTTAGTCTTAGTTTAGTTATTTGTTTTATTTTGTAAATCTGTAAATTCTGTATATTCACCCTGTACTCTTTACCTTCTCTTTTACTTGTAGATGCTGTTTTGCTTGCTGTGTTTTTCCCTCCATGACGCAGTTTGCAAAATTTTGTTTCTACTTTGAAGGGGGGTAAAAGGGTGTATATTGAATAAGTTAGTGATTAAGCAGTTTAATTTTTATTCCCGGTGGGAAATTGTGATTTGTTTTAGTTGTCTTAAATGACCTTCGGAATTAATTAATAACTGTTAACTAATTTCGATACGACCATCGGTCGATCGCAGTGTGTAGTCAGTTGTCCTTTTAGATTGTTTTAAATTAACACCTTATCTTTTATTAGTTTTATTCTTTTAAGTATCTGTACATTAGTTGTACATAGACCGTAGATTTAGAATAGTTTATTACAATGGTTAAGATTTTTTTTTCGATTTTGCTGTTTGATTTAAGTGTTTATTTCACCGAGTTTTAAATATGCAGCTCAATAGTGGGATGGTGTCAGGGTTGTCCCAGGGGTTGTGCATTTGGCCTCCAGTTTTGAATCCCCTTATCTTTTTAATGTACGAGATACGTCGATTTTTTCAGAAAACTCAAATTTCAAATTAAAAACAAAACTTGAAATTCCCAACCCTGTAATTGGGTGCTGTTAGAGTACTCTCAAGGATTGTGAATCTTGCCTTGACTGCTCAAATCCTCGTAGTTTTCGAAATATGACGTGTTTCATGACTTTTGAAATTTTTTATTCAACTTATAGTTTAAAAAATCGAAAGAATCGAAATTTCAAACCTTCCTTGTGGTGAGGGTACTCTCAAGAGTTCTAAATGGAAATTGTTGCGTCCAAAACCCACTGTTCAAATGCTCTTAGTTTCCAAGATGTTACGTTTGTATTTTTTTAAATTGTTCAAATAACTTTGTTAGATATAAAACACTTTACAAAATTCGAAGTTCCCATCTCTTTAGTGAGGCTCTGTCAGGGTAATCCCAGGAGTTGCAACTTTTGACTCTAAATTTGACTGCTCAAGTTTTTTGAGTTTTCGAGTAATGACATTTTTTGTGACTTTCAAAAAAAAATCAGAAAAAATTAAATTAGTTATTTTTTCCAAAAATTGAAATTTGTAACTGCGGGGGCGGTCAAAGTACTTGCAGAGGTAGCGAATCTTGCCTCCAAATGTGACTGCTCAATTGATGGTAGTTTTCGAGATATAACGTCTTAAATGATTTTTCGAAAAAAAAAATAGAAAACTTTCATTTAAAGTATTTCAAAGTTTGAAATTCTCAACTCTGTAGTTGGGTACTGCAAGAGTGCTCTGAGGTGTTGCAAGTCTTGCATCTAAATGCGGCTGCTCAATTTCATTTAGTTTATGAGGTTTGATGTTTCCGAATTCATTTTGTAATTTTTTTAAAGAAGTTAGATATAAAAAACCTCACAAATTTTTATGGTTTGAATTTTAAAAAATCTTTACAACATTTGAAATTTCCAACCATGTAATTGGGTGCTGTCAGAGTACAGTCAGAGGATGCAGTTCTTATTACGAATATAGACGGTTTTATGTGTTGTTCAAAATTCGAAGCACCGGAGGTGAGTTACACGCTTGTATATATTATGTATATGTATGTATATACATATATGTATATACATATATGCATATATGTATGTGTATGAGTATATGTATAAATATATGTATATCTCAAATGGCCCGAAATTATTTGTTTCAATAAATCTATAATACTTGTCACCAGAATATCTACGTTTCTTGATAAACATCCTGACTTAAGTACAGAATGATGTATGATTACTGAAATATTGAGAATTTGTTCAGATCAACATGTGTGCTCTGTATGGCAATCAAGTCAAAATGACTGGCGACCATGTTCGCACAAAAGAGCCGGCAAAAACTGTGATGGTGCCAAATTTCAGTGCTTTCAACAACAATTCATCGTCATCGTCCAATCACAACAACAGCAGGCGACTTTCTCCGTCCGACGGTGTAAGAAATAGCAGCAGACAAAGCAGTAGTTCGGGTGGTCGTGGAGGAGGAGAGGACTGGGGAAGGTATTCGAACAGCAGTCGATCCGGAAGCAGCAATAGTAGGTATTCGTCTTCGCGTGTGAGCGATCGAGGAGACCACCGCAAACCACCAGAGCCGGGATGGAAGCGACAGGCTAAGTACTATTGCGATGTCTGCTGTGTAAATTGCGTTGGCGAGCAGTCTTTCGAAGCGCATATGTCGGGTCAACCGCATTTAAAGAGAGTGAGAAATGCTGCGATACAGCAAAAAGAGATGGAAAACGCTAGCACTTCGGGAGGCGGAGTGGCAACCAAAGCGCCTGAGAATTTCTGCCAAGTGTGTAATGTTGCATGTAGTAGTTCGGAGGCATACACTGCACACATTAGAGGCCAAAAACATCAGAAGTCGATGAAGTTGTGGCAGTCGCTAGGAAAGCCGATTCCCGAATCACTGAAGCCGCAGGTTGTGAAAGTGATTCCGAAGACAAACTTCACTGTGGGAGGAACTCTCAACACATTAACCGGCAAAGTGAGGGTTTCGAAGATGTTCAGACACCGAGACAGCGTACATGATTAAAAAACTATATAACAGTGCTGATTCAAGTTTCCGTTCTTTTTGCGGATAGCTTGAATCAACCTTGAGCAAGTGAATTGTTGTGCATCATGTATGCTGTCAAGGTGTTTTCTGCTTGTGTATTTTTCCGATAGGACTTTTCGGCGGCATTTCCGAGCGAATCTAGAATAGACTAAATAAGTAAAGGATTCAAATCAAAAGTGTCATAGGTTGTTTTTTTTTCTGGCTATAGAGAGTTTCTCAAAGTTGCTGTGTATTCGTTTTGCTGATCATGAGGTCTCTTGCGTAAAAACGCTTCTTTTCTAGGGCCACGAAGGGTGTAGAAATTGAGAGATAGGTTGTTGTGCTCAATATTAGTCTGATGCTCTTTATGCGTGTTTTTCTACTTGTGGTATAAGATCTTAACTTTTTGAATCTAACTCGCAACTTAATTTTCAATTGAAATTGTGTACAGCTTAATTTTTGCGGTTTTCTATCGGGTATTATTTGCTTAAGCAAATGGCATTTATTGCCATTTGGATATGTCGTTTTACGTACACCGATCTCTGTTGAGCGACCATGAACGAAATGAAGACAATTTTCTAGCTTTTTGCACTGGGTTTTCAAGCATATTTGTGGAATAAAAGAAAATTTTCGCTCTCCAAAAGCAAAGTTACAAGTCAGGAGAATAAACGAAAGTCTTCGTAAATAGACTTCAATTTTAAGACTTCCTAGCAGAATAAAAAAACTTTATACGTATAAATATAAATTCAATTCATAATGCGTAGTTTTTACGATAAAGGCTCAAATGGCATAACTCCTAAGTGGCATAAAAATGAAGAAAAATCCCAAATTTCATATTTTCTATGCAACAGTTATATTGAGAAGTTTTTCGATGGGAACCATTTTGTGAACAAGGTAGAAAGCTAGTAAAGTTGTAACTCAACATTTTTTAGAAGCGATTATTTCACAATTCGTGTTTTCGCTTCTAGGAGAAATATTAGTTGCAAAGCGTAAAAAGTTGTTCATTTTATCGACCTTCTTCAGTTCTTTGACAATTTTCCAGCTGTCTTTCGGCTATGTTTAAAAACTGCTATGTTTAAAAAATGCTTCCAGTTTTTATGGTTAAAAAACTGATTACTGCTGAAAAGTTTGCTTTATTGAAAAGTAAAAATTTGCAACCAATGAGCATGTCATCAAGTAGTCGATTGTCATTCAAGTACAGCTTCTTACTTTCTCAAAGAAATCTTTCTTTTGTTTAGAAATGAAAAGATGACAAATTGTTTGTAATTAGGAATTGGAAGCCTATAATAATTTCGGAAGTTTTGCGCTTTCTTTGATTTTCTTAAATGAAAAGATAAAACCAATTAAATACTTGGGCGCGTAGCTCTTTTATGTCTAGAAAGGCTTAGACTTAATAAATTCCAAGGGAGACTAATTGATCAAAGAAAATTCGTCTATCTCAAACGGAAGCTGATGTCGAGTGTAAGAGAGGCCAAGCTGAGTACCACAGAATGTTCCGACCGCATTCATTAAAAACTAACAAATAAATAGGCAGGGAAAACAAATCAGATAAAATAAGAAATAGATTATAACTCGCAATGCATTTCGATAACAATATCGTCATCAGGCATTTCTATCAATGAAAACAAAAACGTTTAAAATAACGCAATCATTAAAATGTTTGAGCAAAATAATCTAAAATGATGGTTTCAACAAGGTTGACACAATACCAGCATTGGTATGCGAGCTCGCCCGCTGCCTATTCAATAGAATCTGATAGTCAGTTCTTTCGAACAAAGTTCATTCTTATGATAGTCAGTTCTACCAAACAAAATTTATTCTTTTTCTTCAAATCATTGTCATTTTTTTGCCTGCTGTGATGAAAGAACTGTACTAACGCTAAAACAGCTAGTGATTTAGGCATAGTCGATAACGGTTGTCTTAAAAGAATAACTATCACAAATCAATGTTCAAAGTTTAACATTGTTTACAAGAACTGCAGCATCATGAATTGGCGCGGACTCCATTCAAACCATAAGCGCATGGATATTTTCCGGTTTTTTGAGGAATCGACTTTTGGTCTGAAATAAAATGCTTTGGTTTTTGAACAGCGTTTTTGCAAATGAGGTCACTTGCTTAGAAACGCTTTTTTTCCAGGGCCAATTGAGAGATTAGTTGTTATTCTCAATTTTAATCTGATGCTCTTTATGCGTGTTTTTTTACTTGTAGTATAAGATCTGTTAACTTTTTGAATCTAACTCGCAACTTAATTTTCAATTTAAATTGTGTACAGCTTAATTTTTGCGGTTTTCTATCGGGCTTTATTCGCTTAAGCAAATGGCATTTATTGCCATTTGGATATGTTGTTTTATGTACGCCGATCTCTGATGAGCGGCCATGAACGAAATTTTCTTGCCTTTTGAACTGCGTTTTCAAGCATAATTTTGGAATGGAAGGAAATTTACGCTCTCCAATTGCAACTTTACAAGTCAGGAGAGTAAACGAAAGTCTTCACAAATAGATTTCAATTTCAACATTTCCTAGCAGAATTAAAAAAATTATACGTATAAATATGAATTCATAGTGCGTAGTTTTTACGATTAACGCTCAAATGGCATCCCTCCTAAATGGCCTAAAAATAACAAAGAGTCCCAAATGTCATATTTTCTATGCAACAGTTTCATTGAAAACTTTTTTTAATGAGAACCATTTTGCGAAAAAGGTAGAAAGCTAGTAAAGTTTAAATAACGATTGAAGTTTTATCTCGAAAATAAAAAATCAGAACTCTTATGAAAAGTTACAAACTTGCTGTTACTAAAAAGTTCTCGTGATCGTTTTCTCCAGCAGAATTGTCACTCAACATTTTTTGGAAACGATTAATTCAGAATTCGTGTTTTCGCTTCTAGGAGAAATAGTAGTTGCAAAGCGTAAAAACTTGGAATTTATACTTTTTGGGAAAGTAACCGTTTTTAAACTTGTCAAGTTTCTAACAAACATCTTGACCAACGCTTTGTTTTCTATACAAAACCATTATTTTCGTGCAGCCATAACAGTTGCTAATGCGTGATGTTGACCTTTACTCGATGTATTATTTTTTGTCTTTTCAAGCCCAATTCGATTTCGTATACTGATTAAATTTGTTTCAAAGTTGATTTTTTTCAGGGCAATAAAAAATAATTTTTGATAATTTTTTTTTTCGTGTTGGCAAGTTTTGTCGAAAAAATAATCATAACATGTTCACGACTCGCCCGCTGCTTTTTCAATTGAACCTGATAGACAGTTCTTTCGAACAAAGTTCATTCTTTTCGGTATCGGTTCTACCAAAGAAAACTCATTATTTTTCTTCAAATCGTTCTCATTTTTTTGTGCATGCTATGATGCAAGCATCGTACAAACGCTAAAACAGCTAGTGAGTTAGGCATAATTGATAACGGTTGTCTTAAATGAATAACTTACACCCATTGATTACAGGAACTGCAGCATATTGAATTGGCGCTGACTCCATTTAAACAATGAGCGCATGGATCTTTTCCGGTTTTTGAGGAATCGACTTTTAGTCTGAAATCATAAGCTTTCTTATCCACTTTGATTTTTAAGCCACGATTTTGAAGAGCTTAATTCCAAGTGTTAAACTTCTCAAAAGTCTATGATTCTGTTTCAGCGGATATCACATGGTCATCTGCATTTATCGTATTCCTTAGTACCATGGAACGACAGTTTCTCGTTGTCGATTCTATTACTTTAAATAACAATGGGCAAAATTTTGATAGCTTTTTTTCCAATGAATTGTGAAAGTATTGATACTCTGCTGACTGCTCCGAGCGCTTTGCTTTAGTTGCTTGACTCAGCTGCATTTTCCACTATTTTCATGGAACTTTTAACTTCTTCAGTTTCTGTTTGTTTTATCTTGCGTATAACTGTCTCTTTTTGTTTGGGGGGAGGCGGTGTGTTAAATTATTAGTTGAACTTTTTTGGGTGTGGTAAATTGGTTTATCATCGAAAAAGTTGGGCGTATTTCTTGGTGTTTTGGCATTGGTGTTCGATAGTCTTTGGTGTTCGGTGGTCAAATTTTTCAAGAAACTATCCATTTAGCCTTTTTGTTATCTTCGACTATATTCGACGATTTAGTTCACTGTTTTTGGGGGCTCCAGGAAGCTGTTGTTGTAGTTTGTCCCTTTCTTGTGAAAGCTTAAGAGCTTCACTTTGAAAGTCGGGTATTACCCCTTCAGTGCATTTTTGAGTATATGTCTAGATGCCGCGCCGCATATGGTTTTCCGGTAAACTTTCTCGCTTTCGATGGCTGATTTGGGCAGTGGAAGTTCTCGAAAGTCTTTTTTGCTCTGATTTTGTAAATTTCTCCAGTTCGCTTTCTTAAAATTATAAGTTTTCTTGGATGCCTTGACCGTTTGCTTTTCACAGGTGACTTTTATTGATTGCAGAGTGATCAACCCCAATTACGATGTTACAGTACCAATCTGTGGACATTGCAAAATTTGATGTTGCTGAGCTAATGTCAGGTGAGCTCTATTTGTTGTTTTCTGGTGGGTGTGTGTTCCTTGAGTACAACAAAGCCGGACCCAGCATTTTTTTGTGCCTTTTCATGGCGCGCGAGTCAGGTTGTAGTTCGGAAAACCACAGAGCATTATGTGCGTTGACGTCACTATGATTGCATATATTTTGAAGCAGTTTTTGAAGTGACGCAGTGTATCAAGGACTACAGCTTGAGTGTGGAGGGAAGTAGGGAAGTAAATATTATTAAGTGTAAGGTTGGATGCGCTGGTTACTTTTTTCATTGTTTCTTGTTCTGTGGGGGTCATTTTGGGGGTAGTTTAAGAGTTTGATATTTGATATTATCCTTGATAATCAATGCAAGTCCCTCCTTTGCCGTGATTGCTAGGTCGGTTTTGAGTGACAGTTTGGTATCTATGTATGGGCTTGGGTTCATTATTCTTTAACGAGGAATATCTGTTGTTTTGCTGCAATTTTGGTGTCAGTTGTTTGCTTTTGGTGTATTTTTTTGTCTAATTTACGTCTTAGGCCGTTTGCATTGAGTTGCAGGACTTTGAGTTGATGATCATACTGTGATGAGGCTGGTTGCTGTTGTTTGTTGAGGGTGTCGTGCGGTTAATTTTTGAACGATCACGTTGCCCACCATAAAAACTTGGTGAATATTGTCTAATCTGTGAGGGTGGAGCATTTAAGGTGTATCAAACCTCCGAAGAGACACTATACACTAAATTGGTTGACTAAAAATCTGGTGTGACAGATGCTTCAGTTAGGCGGGTTTAGTTCTATTCCGCTGCGGAATAGCAGTGTCAGAACTTGAAGTCCAGCCATTAGCAAGAACATGAGCATCTGCAAAGGAGCAAACATTTTTCCGATGTACGTACTTTCTGTATACTTATTTGATTTTGAGGGAACGTAAGTATAAACTGAATGAACAAAAGATTTTGTCAAAGGTTTTTCTCAGTTGATGTATGCGATACAAAACTAGAGCTTTTTTAACAAAGAAATTTACCATTAGACACATTTCCAATCTCCGGCTAAACTGCCTTGAACAAATATTTGACCCTAGAATTTGTGACTGGCAGAAATTGAGAAGTCTCTGTTTTCTGAGTTTTGAGTACCAAAGCAAAATGGGCCAGTTTAGCAGTCATCCAGACGCCCATCTCAAATATGTCCATTCAAGTCACCACATAGGAATGTATATTCTTGTTCACGTATAGATAAAGTATCTGTAGCGTGTTATACAAATATTGCTCCGAATCATCTCTGCCAGTTGTGGTGCATACGCAGGTACAACAATACACACAGTATGCCCTAATACAAGTTTAAGGTACAGAACACGTTCATTTACTATACTGACTGCCATTACGTTTTCAATACTGACCATTGATGGCTATTGCAACAATTTTTAAAAGTTTCTTAGAGACAGCGCACCGATACCTTTCTTTTTTCTAGAGTTCCGCATATCTCAACGCATTTTTTTAGTGTGCCAACGTTCCACGAGCATAATCTGAACGACTTCTTTTCTAGGGTAGGTTTTTTCGTCTTTACGCAAGCATTGCTTGTGTTGTAGTATCAACTAACCTAAGTCGCAAATATTGTTGCGACGCAAATTTTGTTGCAATGAAATTCAAGTTCAGTTTCATCAATACCAGGTATTAAGTAGAGCCAATGCTAAGGATGTTAACACCGACTATTATTGTTCCAACTTTCGTAACGAAAGTAACGGAATATATGTGCTCGGGTGGTTTTTATTTTCTTCAGACAAATCTCGACGTTTCAACAATTTATTTTGTTGAGTTTTTTATCATTCTAAAGGTGTTGTTGTCCTGGAAAGTTATTTCACCTGTCATTTTAAGGAAATTAATGCGCAATTTATTTCGCGCGATTAACGCGTAAGCGGAGATTTGATCCGTCTTGGAAATTGGTCCAAATTGGTTGAAAAAAACCTCTTTGCCATAATTGATTTGTTACTAGGAGCGAAGTTATCACTTTGTAGCTCATATAGCTTGTGGGGGATTGATTTTCACAAAAATCTTGAATTAAAAAGTTCTCATTTTAATAAAAGTTTAATGTTGTTACTCAAATGTTGTTACTCAAATGTTGTTACTCAAATGTTACTCAAACTAAAAAGAATCATTTTAATTAACGTTTATTGTTGTTCAAAGGCAGTCAGAACATTCAGGGCTTCGCCCTGTTACAATCAGTTTTGTATTCCAAACAGCACTTTAGCTTCAAGGTATCTTGGATGTGTAGCATAGAGGTAGGGTGGAGACCCGCAACAAAATAAGAGACTTCGAACATGGCAAGGTCGCTTGTTTTTATTTTAACTTATTCGTCTACTAGCTAAAAGGCGTCCGCTCTATAAATTGAGGCATGTGCAATTGATAAATATCTTTTTTTTCGAACTATCTGGTACTGCTGTTTGAATTGCGTCACCTAAGAAGTTCTATTAGTGCGATTTTTCCTAGTAGCATTATCGGTCATGTTTTTACTTGTGTATGCCAAGCGCAACTTCGCCTCTGTATATACAAATTAGTTTTAGTCATATGAGTAGTTGAAACCATGAGACTCTTAGCAACATGAGATTCTTAAGTTTAAGGCACAGAACACGTTAGTTTACTCTACTGACTTCCAGTACGTTTTCAATAAGTTGACCATTGATGGCTATTGCAACAATTTTTGTGGAGTGAGTTTCCTTGCCAGAAAAACTAAATTTCTGGTCGCCATCTCCAAAAATTCCCTCTCATTTCCTTTGAAACGAGTTTCTTAGAGACAGCGCACCGATACCTTTCTTTTTTCTAGAGTTCCGCATATCTCAACGCATTTTTTTTAGTGTGCCAATGTTCCACGAGCATAATCGGAACGACTTCTTTCCTAGGGTAGGTTTTTTCGTCTTTACGCAAGCATAGCTTGTGTTGTAGTATCAACTAACCTAAGTCGCAAATATTGTTTCGACGCAAATTTTGTTGCAATGAAATTCAAGTTCAGTTTCATCAATACCAGGTATTAAGTAGAGCCAATGCTAAGGATATTAACACCGACTATTATTGTTCCAACTTTCGTAACGAAAGTAACGGAATATATGTGCTCGGGTGGTTTTTATTTTCTTCAGACAATTCTCGACGTTTCAACAATTTATTTTGTTGAGTTTTTTATCATTCTAAAGGTATTGTTGTCCTGGAAAGTTATTTCACCTGTCATTTTAAGGAAATTAATTCGCAATATATTTCGCGCGATTAACGCGTAAGCGGAGATTTGATCCGTCTTGGAAATTGGTCCAAATTGGTTGAAAAAAACCTCTTTGCCATAATTGATTTGTTACTAGGAGCGAAGTTATCACTTTGTAGCTCATATAGCTTGTGGGGGATTGATTTTCACAAAAATCTGGAATTAAACAGTTCTCATTTTAATTAACGTTTAATGTTGTTACTCAAATGATGTTACTCAAATGTTACTCAAACTAAAAAGAATCATTTTAATTAACGTTTATTGTTGTTCAAAGGCAGCCAGAACATTCAGGGCTTCGCCCTGTTACAATCAGTTTTGTATTCCAAACAGCACTTTAGCTTCAAGGTATCTTGGATGTGTAGCGTAGAGGTAGGGTGGAGACCGGCAACAAAATAAGAGACTTCGAACCTGGCAAGGTCGCTTGTTTTTATTGTAACTTTTTCGTCTACTAGCTAAAAGGCGTCCGCTCTATAAATTGAGGCATGTGCAATTGATAAATCTCTTTTTTTCCAACTATCTGGTACTGCTATTTGAATTGCGTCACCTAAGAAGTTCTATTAGTGCGATTTTTCCTAGTAGCATTATCGGTCATGTTTTTACTTGTGTATGCCAAGCGCAACTTCGCCTCTGTATATACAAATTAGTTTTAGTCATATGAGTAGTTGAAACCATGAGACTCTTAGCAACATGAGATTCTTAAGTTTAAGGCACAGAACACGTTAGTTTACTCTACTGACTTCCAGTACGTTTTCAATAAGTTGACCATTGATGGCTATTGCAACAATTTTTGTGGAGTGTGAGTTTTCTTGCCAGAAAAACTAAATTTCTGGTCGCCATCTCCAAAAATTCCCTCTCATTTCCTTTGAAACGAGTTTCTTAGAGACAGCGCACCGATACCTTTCTTTTTTCTAGAGTTCCGCATATCTCAACGCTTTTTTTTAGTGTGCCAATGTTCCACGAGCATAATCGGAATGACTTCTTTTCTAGGGTAGGTTTTTTCGTCTTTACGCAAGCATAGCTTGTGTTGTAGTATCAACTAACCTAAGTCGCAAATATTGTTGCGACGCAAATTTTGTTGCAATGAAATTTAAGTTCAGTTTGACCAATACCAGGTATTAAATAGAGCCAATGCTAAGGATGTTAACACCGACTATTATTGTTCCAACTTTCGTAACGAAAGTAACGGAATATATGTGCTCGGGTTGGTTTTTATTTTCTTCAGAGAAATCTCGACGTTTCAACAATTTATTTTGTTGAGTTTTTTTATATCATTCAAAAGGTATTGTTGTCCTGGAAAATTATTTCACCTGTCATTTTAAGGAAATTAATGCGCAATATATTTCGTGCGATTAACGCGTAAGCGGAGATTTGATCGGTCTTGGAAATTGGTCCAAATTGGTTGAAAAAAACCTCTTTGCCATAATTGATTTGTTACTAGGAGCGAAGTTATCACTTTGTAGCTCATATAGCTTGTGGGGGATTGATTTTCACAAAAATCTCGAATTAAAAAGTTCTCATTTTAATTAACGTTTATTGTTGTTACTCAAATGTTGTTACTCAAATGTTACTCAAACTAAAAAGAATCATTTTAATTAACGTTTATTGTTGTTCAAAGGCAGCCAGAACATTCAGGGTTTCTCCCTGATACAATCAGTTTTGTATTCCAAACAGCACTTTAGCTTCAAGGTATCTTGGATATGTAGCGTAGAGGTAGGGTGGAGAACCGCAACAAAATAAGAGACTTCGAACATGACAAGGTCGCTTGTTTTTATTGTAACTTTTTCGTCTACTAGCTAAAAGGCCTCCGCTCTATAAATTGAGGCATGTGCAATTGATAAATTTCTTTTTTTTTCGAACTATCTGGTACTGCTATTTGAATTGCGTCACCTAAAAAGTTTTATTGGTGCGATTTTTCCTATTAGCATTATCGGTCATGTTTTTACTTGTGTATGCCAAGCGCAACTTCGCCTCTGTATATACAAATTAGTTTTAGTCATATGAGTAGTTGAAACCATGAGACTCTTAGCAACATGAGATTCTTAAGTTTAAGGCACAGAACACGTTAATTTACTCTACTGACTTCCAGTACGTTTGCAATAAGTTGACTATTGATGGCTATTGCAACAATTTTTGTGGAGTGTGAGTTTCCTTGCCAGAAAAACTAAATTTCTCCAATCTTTCTTTCTTCAATCTCCAAAACTTTCTTGTCGTTTCCTTTGAAACGAGTTTTTTGTAGGAAGCACACCGATACCTTCTTTTTTCTAGAGTTTCGCATATCTCAAGGCATTTTCTTTCTAGTGTGTCAACGTTGCACGAGCATAATCGGAACGACTTCTTTTCTGGGGTAGGTTTTTTCATCTTTACGCAAGCATAGCTTGTGTTATAGTATGAATTCTTTTTTCAACCTAAGTCGGAAATTTTGTTGTGACAAAATATATTCATTTTCAAAGTGTTCATTTTGATCTTATTTTATAAATAGCACTTAAGGTTTAAGGTTTCATGGATCTTTAGTGTAGAGGTAGGGAGGTGACCCGCAACAAAATAAAAGGCTTCGAACCTGGGCAAGGTCGAATGTTTTTGATGAAGTTTTTCGTATGCTAGCTTAAAGGCGTCCGCTCTATAAATTGAGGCTTGTGCATATGTAAAAATTTTTTTTTTTCGAAATGTCTGGTACTGCTAATTAGATTGCGTCATTTGAGAAGTTTTGTAGACTCAAATTTTTACTCATGACGTTTTTTCCAGTATCATTATCGGTCATATTTTTGCTTGTGTATGCGAAGTGAAACTTCGCCTCTGTGTACGTTTACATATTAGTATTAGTCATATTAGTAGTTGAAACCAAGAGATTTTTAGCACCATGAGATTCTTACAAGGTTAAGGCACAGAACACGTTAATTTACTCTACTGACTTCCAGTACGTTTGCAATAAGTTGTCTATTGATGGCTTTTGCAACAATATTTGTGCCTTCTGAGTTTCTTTTTCAGAAAAACTAAATTTCTTGTCGCCATCTCCAAAGCTTTCTTGTCGTTTCCTTTGAAACGAGTTTTTTGTAGATAGCTCACCGATACCTTCTTTTTTCTAGAGTTTCGCTTATCTCAAAGCATTTTCCTTTTAGTGTGTCAACGTTCCACGAGCATAATTGGAACGACTTCTGGGGTTGGTTTTTTCCTCTTTGCGCAAGCATAGCTTGTGTTATAGTATGAACTCTCTTTTTTTTCAACCTAAGTCGCAAATTTTGTTGCGACAAAATGTGTTCACTTTGAAAGTGTTCATTTTGATCTTATTTTACAAATAGCAGTTTAGCTTTAAGGTATCATGGGTCTGTAGCGTAGAGGTAGGGAGGAGACCCGCAACAAAATAAGAAGCTTTGAACCTGGGTGAGGTCGCATGTTTTTAATGAAGTTTTTCGTATGCTAGCTAAAATGCGTCCGCTCTATAAACTGAGGCATGTGAATATGATAAATTTTTCGTTTTTCGAATTTTCTGGTAATGCTAAGTGGCTTGTGTCACTTGAGAAATTTTGTAGACTCAAAGTTTCACTCATGCGATCCCAGTCGCACTATTGGTCATTTTTTGCTTGTGTATGCGAAGTACAACTTCGCCTGTGTATGTTTATATATTAGTATTAGTCATATAAGTAGTTGAAACCATGAGATTCTTAGCACCATGAGTTTCTTACAAGTATAAGGCTTAGAACACGTTCTTTTACTATACTGACTTCAGTACGTTTTTTAATAAGTTGACAATTGATGGCTATTGCAACAATATTTGTGCCTTCTGAGTTCCTCTACCAGAAAAATTAATTTTCTTTTCGCCGTCTCCAAAACTTTCACCGATACCTGTCTTTGTTCTAGAGTTTTGCATATCTCAAGGCATTTTCTTTTTAGTGTGCCAACGTTCCACGAGCATAATCGGAACGGCTTGTTTTCTATGATAGGTTTTTTCGTCCTAATGCAAGCATAGCTTGTGTTATAGTGTGAGCTCTTTTTTTTTCTAAACCTAAGTCGCAATTATCGCTGCGACAAAATTTGTTCATTTTGATTTTATATTACAAATGGCACTTTAGCTTTAAGGTATCATGGGTCTGTAGCGTAGAGGTAGGGAGGAGACCCGCAACAAAATAAGAAGCTTTGAACCTGGGTGAGGTCGCATGTTTTTAATGAAGTTTTTCGTATGCTAGCTAAAATGCGTCCGCTCTATAAACTGAGGCATGTGAATATGATAAATTTTTCGTTTTTCGAATTTTCTGGTAATGCTAAGTGGCTTGTGTCACTTGAGAAATTTTGTAGACTCAAAGTTTCACTCATGCGATCCCAGTCGCACTATTGGTCATTTTTTGCTTGTGTATGCGAAGTACAACTTCGCCTGTGTATGTTTATATATTAGTATTAGTCATATAAGTAGTTGAAACCATGAGATTCTTAGCACCATGAGTTTCTTACAAGTATAAGGCTTAGAACACGTTCTTTTACTATACTGACTTCAGTACGTTTTTTAATAAGTTGACAATTGATGGCTATTGCAACAATATTTGTGCCTTCTGAGTTCCTCTACCAGAAAAATTAATTTTCTTTTCGCCGTCTCCAAAACTTTCACCGATACCTGTCTTTGTTCTAGAGTTTTGCATATCTCAAGGCATTTTCTTTTAAGTGTGCCAACATTCGACGAGCATAATCGAAACAACTTCTTTTCTATGGTAGGTTTTTTTTGTCTTTACACATGCATAGCTTGTGTAATAGTATGAACTATCTTTTTTTTCCAACCTAAGTCGCAAATATTGTTGCGACGCAAATATTGTTGCGATTGAATGTGAAATTAACCAATCAGGTTGAATTAAACAAATGCGTTTTTGGGAAAGTACACAGTTAACTTGGATACTGAAGATAATGAAATAAAAATTATTAGGAGTCCTCCATGTTGTTCATCCACCTTTCTTGTGTTTTTTGTGTGAGTTTAGTTCAAAAATTTAGTGAATACTCAATAAGCATCATGAAAAAAAATTTGGTACTACTAATAATTTGTTTGCACACCCAGTTGAAAGTGATTACTTTGAAGTTAAAGTAGGCGTGCATCAAGGATCGGCACTAAGCCCTTTGTTTTTTATAATAGTAATGCAAGAGGCTACGAGGTAATGCAAGAGGCTACGAGATATCGTACCATGATATCATGGGATTTGCTATATGCAAATGATCTCGTGATGTTCGCTGAAACGGAATACCGGTCTATTGAGAACTCGAATACTTGGAACAGGTCTTTGCGAAAACGTGGTTTAAAAGTCGAGGTTTAAAGCGTTTTTTTCCAGGCCATAGTTCTACTCCTCAAAAAATTGGAAAATATCCATCTTCTTGTTTGAAGGGAGCCGGCGTCAATTCAATACGTTACAATTCTTGTCATCATTGTGTGCATGAAAAATGCAGTAGCCTGAGAAAAATACCTAAACAAAATACTAGTTATGTTTGTCCAAGATGCAATAATCCTTCCAATTATCACTCAAATCAGAATGCTACTCTGCGGCCTAATCAATTTGAAATCCTTAGTACTGTCAAAGAGTTTTGCTATCTGGGTGATGTGTTCTCCGTTGATAGTGACGCAGTATGTGTATCATTGGTCAGAATAGCAGCTTTCTGAATTAAATGAAGGCAAAGTGCCCCTCTGCTGCTGAATAAAGATTTTGACTTGATTACAAGGTGTCATATCTACGGAGCTTGTCTCCGGACAGTTCTGATGTGCTGCTCCGAAACTTGGGCGCAAACCAATACAATATCCAGCTCTCTTAAGAGTGCTGACATGAAAGATCTGCGTAGGATTCGCTTATAAAGACAAAGTTATCAACGAAGCAGAAATTAAAATGAGATGTCTTGTTAATCTGGACAAGCTACGAGCGCGGTCGCTGCTACGATGGTATGGCCATGTTCACCGAAGAGAAAATGACCATGCGCTAAAATCAGCACCATGTTTTAGTCCCTGGTAAAAACCAGGAAGGCCTAAAAAACGCTGGATCGGTTGTGTTAAACGTGTCCTGAGTACTTTAGGCCTCAAATCTACAGACTGTTTTGATCGAACGACATGGAAAAACGTGTTATCCTCCATTTAATAGCTTGAATGTTATTGAGAATGCCCTCATCTGAACCATTGCTTACGCGCTTTCTTGATGTCCAACCCCGCCACAATGCAAAAAGGGATAATAAATGCTTTTGTAGTAGTATTAGTAGCTGTAAATACTCAATACCCATTTCAGATATCGATAAGGTTTTTGAAAAAAAAAACATTTTGCACTATATACAGCTTAGAGTGTCAGTCTTGATAGCTTAAAAATCTCAGAAAAGACAGAACTTTTTCAGTAATCCTAAATAACCATTAAACGTAGTTTTGTGAAATGTCTTGATTAAATCAGTCATTGTCTCGCATTTAAGGATTTAAAGCAACCAATCAGATTATAAACATCTTGGAGCAGATCTAGCCGTCGTATGCGGTAGAGTATAGTGCTGATTTTGGTTGTATCCATCTAAACCATAACTAACGCGCTTTCTGGAAGTCCAACCCCGCCACTATTGGAAAACGGATAATAAACGCATTAGTAGTAGTATTATTAGCTATGAATACTCAATACTATTTTCAAATTTTGAAAAGGTTTTTTGAAAAAACATTTAGCAGGAATATACAGCTTAGAATGTCAGTCTTGATAGCTTAAAAATCTCACAAAAATCATTTCTCTTTTTCAGTAATCACAAGTAATTACCAAACGTTTTTCAGTGAAATGTTTTGATTAAATCAGTAATTTTCTTGCATTTAAGGATTCAAAGCAACCAATCAGATTATAAACATCTTGGAGCAGATCTAGCCGATTTATATTATCCGGTCAAAACGAAACTTGAATTTTCAAAAAGCGTTTTTCTCAAATAGAGCTGAAGTCAGACAAAAAACGAAAAGAAGAGAAGTTGCTTATCAATATAATTTATAAGTTGTTATAATTCTCCGAAATTCTGAACCAAAATTTTACCTCAAAATGGGTCATTTTGGCTTTTTTTAATGAATCAAGAATTACGCTGAAACTAATTTGTTAATAGATGAAAAAATTATATCACAAGAAGTCTCCTACACAGCCCAACAATCTTCTAGAAGGTTTGAATCTCCAACAATTTGCGCAAATTGCTTACAATTTGTTTATAAGCGAAGATTTTGGGTTTTATATAGTAAAAATCACATTTATTGACTATCAAAAGCAAAAATATTTTCTTTTCTATTATACATGTTTTTGGAGATTTGATCCTTCTTTAACCTTGTTGGGCTGTTTAACAGGATTCTTGCGATATAGTATTCGCATCTATTAAGAAGTAGTTTCAGAGTAATTTCTGATTAATTAAAAAAATGGCCCATTTTTGGGGTAAAGTTTTGGTTGAGAATTTCGGATGCACCATGTCGATTCTGGTGAAATTCTAAGCAAATTTTTTTCTCATTACTTTTTGTGTATCTTTACCCTTGAAAAGCTTCAAATCAACACTGTATAATGAATGCAATAACCAAACTTGATATGAGGCGGAGTAGCTCGAAGGAGAGTCGAGCTGACTTTTCGCTGCCGCTTGTTAGTTGCTTAGATTTTTGAGCGTGATCTCGTCTATTTATGTGGCGGGCGTTGTATCCAACGGTCTCCTCGAGTATCCTTGAGGTGTTTTCAAAAACTGATTTGTTTTCAAAAACAGTCTTTTTATAGTGCATTCTTTCTCGTTCGTCAGTTTCTTTCAAACACAGCATCCTGAAATTATTGTCAATTCAATTGTTGTTAGTGGATGTACAGTAGCTTTGCTTCATTTGAATTATTCAACAAGTTTACCACAACAGTAAAGCTAAATTTGCGACACTGCGTTAGATTCTGACTGACTGGGCAATGACTGTGACTGTTTTGTGCTGTAAATATGCATGTTCTGTTCAGATGGAGCTCACTTCTGATCGACCGCAGAAGTCACAGGAGCAAGTGATGCCAGTTGCTGCCCCGCCGGTGAAAGAGGAGAAGCCTATAGTGGGCAGGGAGTGCATTGTGGAGGAGAAGGATAAACACGGCAAGGTCATCAACTACAAGTGCACTATTTGTGACTGCGACATGAACAACAAATACATGCGCGACGACCATCTCAAAGGCCGCAAACACTTGACTGAGTACAAGTTGAAGGTGAACCCCAATCTTAAAGCACACGACAAGAAACTCACCCAGGCCTTCCAGCAGATTGAGCAAATACGACTGCAGGCCGAGCACCAGGAGATGTTGCGACGTGAGCATCGCGAGCAAGGTATGAGGGCTAAAATTGGGCAGCGTGAGAGGGAAGTGTTGACTATGTTTCCAGGCTGTGTACAGATCAGTGCGGTGCCCTCCAACAACGACAACACCATACTGAGAAAACACACTGAGATATGTCCGTCTGCTGAGGAGATACAGGTTAAAAACACTACATAAAAACAACCACAATAGTGATGGATGGTTTGCCTCCCCACCCAACCTGTTGAAGTTGCTGTGCTGTAAAGTTCAATTATCTGCTATGTTTTTTTGAGTACCATTCATTTTCAGAGGTGGGAGAGAGAATATTGAAAAATATTTATCTATCAAAATCCTACGAAGCCACGCAGCAGAGACAGTTTTTTTGTAGGTTGAGGTAATTTGGGTGACATAGAATCGGCTCTTAAGTATCTCGGTATTTTGGGTTTTAGGTATCTACTTTCTCTTAATAGCGTCCATCTATCTATGCTAGTCCAGTTTTTGTGATTCTTCATGTTCCAATCACAAGACATCGTTTATCTTATTACATTGTCCCAATCAGCTTATTTATTTAGGCCTGTTGTTTATCAATTTAGTGACCAAATTTTGTGTCGTTTCAACGAAAACACGTTTTTTGCGCTTCCTTCCGCACGTTTTCAATTGGTTATATTTTTACCACTCGGCTTGTTCTTTTTTTCGGCTTGATAGATTTCGGCTTGTTTTATATCAGCTTAGTAGTCGCTTTTTGCGTCGTTTGATACGCGAAAAAAAACTGGCGTGCTATCAAGGGAAGTGGAAAGTAAGTATTTCTGTTTGCGATTAGCAAGCGTTATCAAACTGGTATA
The DNA here is from genome assembly GCF_963678635.1 of Symsagittifera roscoffensis. Lineage (NCBI taxonomy): Eukaryota > Metazoa > Xenacoelomorpha > Acoela > Convolutidae > Symsagittifera > Symsagittifera roscoffensis. Next base: position 32,285,534 of record NC_087067.1, on the reverse strand, counting down.
TAGACTTTTTCCTAGTTTACAACTAGTTTAACAAAATCAGTTGAGTCACTTCGCTCGGCTGTTAGTCGCTGTCGAAGGTAGCTGATAGCAACAGAACAGAATGCCTGTCAAGAGATTTTTTTCTGAGCATGTCTGCCTTTTATTTTAATTGGCCGTTCTATTCGAAATTTTATTGTTGGTTGTAAATCAACTCCTGTTTTTAATTATCTTTTTTCGCTTTTTTATCTTTGCTTTTTTTACTAAGGTTTTTTCGGCTTAAATGGTTTCGGCTGATGCATATTAGTTTAGTTCCTTGTTAATTCGGTGTATGAAGCATCAAATTTTTCAAATTGCTTTTGTGATTACGGAAGGGAAGGTGGGGGTTGCTTAGAATTTTTTTTTGGCTCAAAATGTTTTATAGCTTGAGTTTGATTTTAGTTCGGCTTGACAATTGTCTACTCAAATTTTGTCTCCTCATTATCCGCTCAACGAACTTTATTCTTAATGATTATTTAAACTGGCAATTGCATTTTTCATTAAATTTACCTGCATTCCAGACAAACTTTAAAAAATTAGTTTTTAATTTTTTTTTCAATTCATCTTGCGTATCTTTTTTGGGCTAGCTGCCGTGCCGTTTTTTGTTGCATCGCAAGCGGTGCGAAGCTCCGCTTCGCCTGTGTTTGAAAATTTTATGAAATTAAAAAATTTGGCTGGAAGAGTTTCTGCTCAGGTATTTTCTCATTATTTTTCAAATTGTTCGATCAGAATAAAGCCTCTACGTGGAACGTAATTTGAAGTTAACCAATGAGGTTGAAGTGCTCAATTTTTCTTATGAAAGTACGCAGCTAACTTGGATACTGAAAATAATGAAATGATTGTAAATATATTGATTATAAAGTTTTTGAAACAATTTCAGCGATTTTGTCTCTACGAGTTTCTGCTCAGGTATTTTCGGCTTTGTCGCCGCCTGGTTGGTGCTAATCCGAAGCTGGTTTTGCATTATGCTATTTGGGTATGATTTTTTGCAAGATTTTTTTTGCAACTGTCTTCATTCATTTTGATAGATCTATTTGTATTACAACTGGGGCGAAGCTTAGCTTTGCCTCTTTGTTTTTGGTTTAATTAGAAGAAGAATTTATTTCTCCATATAGTTGATAATACAAGCATCAATTTATTTAAATTATCAAATCAACAAAATGGAGGGGATAGACAAAAGGCGCAGTATGTGCCTACTTGGCGTCTACCCGTTGAACAAATTATGATTGCAACTAAGTAATAAAGATAAATTTGCATTCGAATAAATATAGGATTGTGGGAAAAATTTATTTTCCCCCTAAAATTAAGCCCTCATTAAGGAATAGTTTTTACATCTGGTCCTGTCATTTCGGCCAATTCTCATTCCCTCTGACGAACTAAGGGTATGAGAAATAATATGAAAGAAAAAAAAATGAGATATCTCGAAAACTACAAGGATTTGGAGTGTCATTTTTTCAGCATAGAATCGCAACCCTAGAATGGTTGTTTGATAGCGGGTACCATTTAAAAAAATTTCATAGAAATATGTTTTGCACCAACTCTTAATTGCCAGAAATGCAATTATCTTTAAATTTATGGACGAAGCTTTATTCTTCATTTTTTGACATCAATCCAATATTTTCGGGTAACAGCTTATTTCTACTCATAATATTCAATAACTTTGAACCCCTATTAGCCAGAGAACATGATTTTTTCTTATTCTTACAGAATGGTGGAACAAATGATTGACCTTCTGAAAATCGCGTATTATAGGCAAAATTTTTAAAAGTAAACAAAGAATTGAGAAAACAAGTTGGATGTTTTTGATTTAGTGATCGTAAACAAAACTTCATCAAATCGTACACATAACTCATGAACTGTTAGTATTTTGTTATCAGAAAAGAATTTAGTAATGATATCAAATTTCCTTTTGAAGCAGATCATGCGAACAATTTTTCGTTGCATATTCAAAGTTAAAAAAGAAGAACTCGTGCCGCCGTAGACGAGCAAGCCATTTTGTATTATTGGCTTGATATTCGACATATTGTTTCAGTAGGATGGATCTTGATACAAAAAGTCTCATTTTTGATATTACACCACTGTGACGACCTAGTTCTGATTGAACATTCTGTATATGGTGAAAAAATTTAAGCTTATCATCTACAATGACACCTAGGTATTTGCAAAAAAAGTTTTGGCTGAAAAGTAAAATCAAGTATATCAATAGAAAGAATGGAAGCACTTCTATCCTTAGTAAAATTAATTAAAGTAGTTTTCTCTGAGTTTAAGGTTAATTTATTTGAACAAAGCCAGGAAGAAATGTTGGTCAAGTCTAACTGTATTCTTTATAGATGGATGTTTGACATGATATGTTTGTATCATCTGCAAATAGAAACACATTTGAATTGCAAACTGCGTGCTGTATGTTGTTAAAATAAACAAGAAACAAGAGGGCCTAAAACAGAGCCTTGAGGTATTCCCGTGTTTACTTGCAACCAATCAGATGAACAGTTGTTTACATGTACACATTGCTACCTATTGGATAGATAGCTTTCGAATCATTTATAATTTTCCAAGAACTCCATAGCATTCTAATTACCTTGCCTACAGGGTTGGGAATTTCACTTTAACAAATTTTTTTGTATTTTGAGCTTTCTGAAAATTTCCAAAAAAAATCACAAAAATTGTTTTATCCCTTAAACAGAAATGATTTGGGCATTCTTCATTTGAGGCCGAGCTTACAATTCCTGAGATTACTCTGACAGCCCCCCAACTACATGGTAGGAGTTTCAAATTAAAAAAAAAATTCAAAATAATCTCGCTTTTTAATGTTTTTATCAACACCTAGTCTTAATCTTTTAGTCAATTCAGCTAATGCATCAAATGTGGCAAACTTCTCCCGGAACCCAAACTGACGACGATACAGTAAATCAAACTTTTCAAGATAATTGTAAAATCGAGAGTGCATGATTTTTTCAATAACTTTGCTGCAGCTACTTAAAAGTGATATTGGACAGTAATTGTTCATAATTATTCTGCTATCAGCTTTATGAAGAGGTAAAACCCGAGTATACTTGAGGCTTTAAGGAAACATACCGGAGCAAAATGAGAGAATAGTTAAGTATGTTAAATAAGGTGCTAACACATACCTGCTTTTAACTAAAAAAAAGGTTACTAATTCCATCGATGCCACAAGTATGCTTGGGCTTCAGACTCTCTATCACATCAATTATCTCACAAATTGTACTATTAAAGAGATACATAGATTGGCTTACGTCTTCTATTTTAATCACTGGCTCCACGTGATCAATTTTGCTTGCTAACTTGGTTCCTACCGAAGCGAAAAAATCATTAAAAGCGTTAGATTTTAGAACGGGGTCAGATAATTTATTGTTATTGATTAAAAGAGCTGAAATTTTTGATGATTTTGCGGTCTTGCCATTTATTTCATTTAAAACTTTAAAACTTGTCGCGGGTCTCCAATACATATATTAAATTTTTGATAGAAATAATCTTTTTTCGCGATTCTTATAAATTTTTCGACTTTTTGACGATGCTTAAGAAAGTAAACTTTTCTAAGAGAATTCAATTTGTCTGACTTCCACAATTTGTACAAGCGATTTTCTTTTTATAAACAATTTCTTCAAGCCTTTAGTGAACCAAGGAGCATTAGTTTTGCTTTTGCGTATCATATTACGTAATGATGCAAAAGGTTTAAGGATTTCATCAAGCTGTGCTTGAACTTTTTGTACGCAAGGTCTATGTTGTTATCGCTGATCAGATTTGCATCTTCTAAGTTTTTTTTCAAACTTAACCAAAAAATCCTTCATTTTATTTTCTTTTGTTAAGAAGGACGTATCACGAAATGAATTACTTGATAAAGCACCTTTAATGTCAAAATTAGATTTCAATAGTATGGGATAATGATCAGAAAAGCATTCATTATCTAATACTTCAATGGTCGGATTTTCTAAATTCCTGATTATAAAATGTTCTATACAAGTTTTTGATGTGTCATTCATTCGAGTTGCAGATTTACTCAAAAGTTCAAACCCATTTGCTATTATTGTGTTCAGATATGATTGCTGTAACTTATTTTTCTGTAGTGTATCGATGTTGATATCTCCCGTTAGAATTATCGGTTTTTTATACTGAGCAAGACGCTCTAGTTCCTTATCGAGCTCATTGACAAATTTAATCATATCGTGGGGGTACATGCCAACACAACTATAAATTGTTTACCACTAACTTCAACAAGGATTGATAAGGATTCTGGAAAGCCACTCTCAAGCTGTTCTTATAAGTTAACCTTATCGCCTAGCTGTAGCATAGTTCCCCTACCTCTAGTTTTTTTGGTATTAGTTATGATGGTATGGAAACCTGTGATTTTAAACAAGTTAACATCATCAATTTCCCTAAGCCTCGTTTCTGTAAGACCTAGTAAATTCATCGGAGACTCGAGACTACCTAGAAGTGTTTCCACATCTTCAAGGTGTTTTTTTAATGATTGAACATTAGAAAGTAATAAGTTAACAGTAGCACCATTAATTTTTTGGCTAATTGGTTCCTGCACTTTATCCATTTCACGATCCCATTTGTCCGGCTGAGCTCCGGAAAACGCCATTGAAACAGTTTCTAACAACATCCAGTTTATATTCCAGGAACTGACCACCTTCATACAGCCCATTAGTTTTGTACAATTTTTCGTCTGCTTTCCAAATGAAAAAAAAATATTGTTCCTTCGCGAGTCGAAGTGTATTGAATTCTCTCATCCGACCTCATGATTTTGAAGAAATTGACTCTTGCAGCACTAAGATCTTCGAATATTTTGATCTCTCAACTCTTCATGGTTTACCAAATTCTTTTTCTTTTTTAGGAGATCGATTTTTTTCATTCTTCTGGCAAATCTAACAATTACTGGCTTGTTGCCGGAGTTTCGAGATGGTAGCCTATGCGCAATGGATATATCGTTCTCTGATATTTGGGCCTCTAGTGCATCGCTTATGTCAACAACTTTTTTAATTGTTGTTTCCATCATCTCCCTTTGCCCGTTATTTGTTTCTTTGAGCCCGAGGATTTTCACATTATCCCTGCGGTTGTAATTCTCTAACAACTCAGACTCCGACAGTGTTTTGAGATTGACATTCTTTTCGTTGTGAGATATTTCGTCCTTTACACAGATCTTTCACTTTTGATTTTGCTTATCGCCAATTTTGTAACTTCCTTGGTTTGCACTTCGATGTCATCAAGCAACTTTGGGATCAACGCATTAACTGAATTTGATATCGCACCTTCGACCTTCTTTGCTAGATTTAGATTTTCTTCAATAGATGATTCTGATGATCCGAGAAGGAAGCAACTCATGAATTTATTAAACAACTGAGGATAATAAGCAGTAGAACGAACGTAGACACATCTCATGACAAGCCTACTCTTATCAATTGTCTTGTGTCTACGTTTGTTCTACTGCTTATTATCCTCAGTTGTTTAATAAATTCATGACTGCTCAAATCCTTGTTGTTTTCGAGATATGACTTTTTTTGTGGTTTTTTCAAAAATATTTCAGAAAAGGTATTTTAATTTTTTTTTCGCAAAAGCAGAAGTTCGGAACCCTGTAGTCGGGTTCTGCTAGAGTACTCTCAACGATTCCGAATCTCGCATCCAAATATGACTGTTCAAATTCTTGTACTTTTCGAGATATGACGTTTTTTGTGATTTTTTCAAAAAATATTCAAAAAAACTTATAAAATTTTTTTTCACAAAAGCTGCCATTCCCAACCCTGTGTTTGAGTTCTTCCAGAGTACTCTCAAAGATTCCGAATCTTGCCTCCAATTGTGACTGCTCAATTTTTTTTGTTGTCGAGATATGACGTTTTTTGTGATATTTTCAAAAGTTTTTCAGAAAACGTTTATAATTTTTTTCGCAAAAGCTGAAACTCCCAAACCTGTAGTTGGGTGCTGTCAGGGTACTCTAAATTGTTGCAAGTGTTGTTTCCAAAAATGACTGTTCAAATCCTTGAATTTTTCGAGATATGACTTTTTTGGTGATTTTTTCAAAAAATTTTCAGAGAAGGTATTTTAGTTTTCTTTTCGCAAAAGCAGAAATTCGCAACCCTGTAGTCGGGTTCTGCCAGAGTACTCTCAATGATTCCGAATCTCGCCTCCAAATATGACTGTTCAAATTCTTGTACTTTTCGAGATATGACGTTTTTTGTGATTTTTTTAAAAAATATTCAAAAGAACTTATAAAATTTTTTTTCGCAAAAGCTGCCATTCCCAACCCTGTGTTTGAGTTCTTCCAGAGTACTCTCAAAGATTCCGAATCTTGCCTCCAATTGTGACTGCTCAATTTTTTTTGTTGTCGAGATATGACGTTTTTTGTGATATTTTCAAAAGTTTTTCAGAAAACGTTTATAATTTTTTTCGCAAAAGCTGAAACTCCCAAACCTGTAGTTGGGTGCTGTCAGGGTACTCTAAATTGTTGCAAGTGTTGTTTCCAAAAATGACTGTTCAAATCCTTGAATTTTTCGAGATATGACTTTTTTGGTGATTTTTTCAAAAAATTTTCAGAGAAGGTATTTTAGTTTTCTTTTCGCAAAAGCAGAAATTCGCAACCCTGTATTTGGGTTCTGCCAGAGTACTCTCAAGGATTCCGAATATTGGCTCCAATTATGACTGCTCAAATCTTTGTTGTTTTCGAGATATGACGTTTTTTGTGATTTTTTCATAAATTTTCCAGAAAGCGTATATTAATTTTTTTCGCAAAAGCTGAAATTCCCAAACCTGTAGTTGGGTGCTGTCAGGGTACTCTAAAGTGATGCAAATCTTGCCTCCAAATATTACTGTTCAAAGCCTTGTAGTTTTCGAGATATGACATTTTTGTGATTTTTTTTCAAAAATTTCAGAAAGTTTTTTTTTCTTAGTTTGAAATTCCTAACTTTGTAATTGACTGCTCTCTGGGCACTCTCAGGAGTTACAAATCTTGCCGCATGCGACTGCTCAAGCTCTTTCAATTTCAATTATCTGTGATGAGTGACCTTTTGTTCATAAAAACAACACAATTAGAGAAAACTGGGTTGAACACTGGGTGAATAGACATTGTTGCAATTCTCAAAAATTAAAAACACTTCCAAAACTAACGACAAACGCATTTTTTGCGCCAATTTCACTTTTGTTACTTGAGAATAAATTTGCCTTCTTTTTAGCAAATGAATTTGAATCGAACTTAAACAGAAATAAAAAAAACTGCAAAAATTCTGCCAAATCCTGCTTCAGACACGACTCAAGGTAATCGGAACATTCAGGGTGTAGCGCTGATTTTAAAAGCCTTTAAGTTTCCGAGATGTGACGTTTTTGATTTTTTTTTCAAAATTTCTCCAAGAAATTATCTACAAAGAAATTCGCAAAATTTGAAACTACCAACTTGATGAAGACACAACCTTAATGTCAGCGTATACCCAGGCGTCTCAAATTTTATCTCTAAATATGAATGCTCAAATCCTTTTAGTTTCCGAGATAAGACGTTTTTCATCATTTATTCACTTTTTGTCGGGAATCTTATGTAAAAAAAAATCATGAAATTTGAAATTCCCAACCGTATAGTGGGGTGCTATCAGAGGCTCTCAGTGGTTGCAAATCTGGCCTCCAAATTTCTCCAGAGGCTAGTTAAGTTTTCAAGATGACGCTTTTATGGTTTTTCAAAATGGGAATTAAAAAAGTTACAAATTTTGAAATTACCAACCCTCTAATTCGGTGCAGTTAGAGTACACTAAAAGTTTGCAGATTTTGCTTCAAATTTATATGCGGTTTTTCATGAGCTGTCTAAAAAATTCGAGGCACCGGCGGTGCATTAAACGCTAATTAACACTAAATACAGATAAAACTTCGTTGAATAGTTTTTTCAAAAATAAAATCTGCATGTTGCTCCAGGTAATATCGTTTGTGTCCTAAAGAGTCGTGTAAGTATTAAGGTATTATTGTAGACAATAAATTAATTTTCAAAAGTCATATTGCAAAAATCAAATCGACACTAGGTAGCCATTGCGATGTTTTTTTTCCAAATTGAGATATTTTGTACCCAGAGCAGTTATGATTAAATATCATAATGCTTACGTTCAACTAAGTATACAATTTGGTTTGTTGCTTAGGAATGTACGTCTTTTTTGAGTTCGAACGAAATTTTTCTAAATCAAAAGAAACTGATCAAAATGATTTATTTCAGATGAATTTCAAAATAATAAGATTTTGTCGGTACTTGAACTTTATGGATACGATCTAATAAAATTTTGCCTTTGATCAGTTGTGAAAAAAATGCATTCGATAAGTTTTTTGAATCATTTATTTACAGAAAGTGATTTTGCATATAATACCTGTACATCATCACTTCAAGCTTTTAAAAAACCAGCGTGCTTCAAAAAAATCAAATCTGCATCAATCCAGAACCATGGAGCAAAGCTTCTCATTGTTTAATGCGAAAATTGTGTAACAACAGATAATTTTGGACAAATGAATAGCAAGCAAATTTTTGTTTGTGCACAAATTAAAAAACAATTATCTTCTAGGAAATTCAGAACTTACCCGCCCGCTATATAATGAACAATTCAATTTATTATTTTGGTTTTTTAACCCGTATTTAGATGCTGATAGATAATAGACGTAGGGTGTCGAATCTATCCTGAGAAAATAGTTTTCGAGACTTCGATGTTTTTATGATTTATCAATTTGATAATCGATGTTTTAATTTTTTCCTTCTATCATCCTAGGAAGCTTAGTTTTAGATAGGTGTGTTTGTAGTTTGTGGTAGATATGTTTGTTTATTGTTGCAGTGGGCGTCTTATTCCTGGAAGAAATATAGGAAGAAAAGAAAGAAGAAAAATTAAAATCATTTAACAAAAAAAAGTTTTTTGTTTTGTTTGTGGAAATAATTTAATTTTAAGGGTAGGTATTAATAGGGCACCTAAGCGTGCCTTTAGCCTGTCCTCTCCACGGTGTTCTGTTGATTATAATTGAGCATAACGAAAAAAAATTGTCAATTTGATTTTGTAATTTGTTTTGATGTATCATATCATATGTATACCGGAGAAATAAATTCTTTTTTTTTGCAATTTATATTTCTGATTTTCCTTGCGTTTTCCTTAGTGGCGTTTCATTGGACCTCTCTAGAGAGACTTTTGGCTTGTTTGAGAAGTGCAGCTTTAACCCTTCTTTTGTTTTAAGAGTCAATGAACGAAGCCAAGACTCTTATATAGGTTGTGATGATTTGTTGTTTATTTTTTCTGAGAAAAGTCTATTTTTTGTTCGTGCTCATATTTGTTTTTTCGGGGTTTGTCCTGCACGGTTAGTCCTGCACTGAGCAGGCCGGGGGCTAACAAAATATAAATTTATATATAGATTGTGATATTTTTTTTTCAGGAAAAGTCTTATTTTGTTCAAATTCCAATTTGGCTTTTCGCCGTTTGACTTTTTGTTTCTCAAGTTCACTTCATTTCACTTGGGAAGGAAGGCAAACTCCAGTATAGAAAAGCAGAAATGTGTAAAGGTCATGAAAAATGTAATCGACTTAAAATTTCGAAAGTGGATTTTAATTTTCAGATTTCCCAGCGAAATATGAACTTTACCGTTGATTCCAGTTTTCTCTAGTTGACTTAATTTTATCGTAAAAAATGACAATCATAACTGTTCCTCGAATGTCAAAGAACTTAAATGCGTTATTTTTTCCTTCAATTTGAAAAAATATTCCCTGATTCATTTTGATAGATTGTTTTTTCGACATTTTCGATTTTTTTTCTTGTGTTGTATCTCAAGTGGTGCAAAGCTCAGCTTCGCCTCTGTGTAGCTATGTTATTTTTGTAGTGTTTAGTCGATATAGGTCAGTGACGTTGCATGTTTAGTTGGCCGATCAGTTCCTGTCGGTGATTGAGAGCGCTCTCAAACTGGTGTCAGAATGTATGTGTGCTCCAAACAACAGTGCGGAGAAGAATCTGAAGGCTGTGATGCGTATCGGCTGTTTCGCCAAAGGCATCTCGCTGAAGGGGGAAACTGCATTCGAACTAGTGGTGCTATGTGCTAAGAAACCGGATCAGAAAATAATTATGAGCATCCACACATTAGTGTCTGAAAAGATCCCTCAAGTTAATATTTTTGAAAACGAAGAATTTGAGGTCACGCTGCGCATTCAAGACTGCTGCATTAACATAAAGGCTAAAAATTTAGGATATACTTGTGCCGTAAACATAACATCACCAGCCGTACGCGAAGACCCAGATCCCACCACCGATCCCCCTAAGATGCTAGACAAAGACTTGTGCAATCTATCGCTGGCCGAAATGCGCCGTGCGAAGTGGTTCGACTCCAAATCGAAACTCAATTCGTCATTGATCGTGGTGCTAAGGTGTCTGAGGGATCTGAAGCGGCGTATACCAACATGGCATGTGTTCCCAGTCTACGTGATCGAATTGCTGTGTGACAAGGCACTGCGAACGGTCGCTCATGAAATGGGTCCCGGAGAGCTGCTGAGAAGGTTCTTCGAGATAGTATCTGCTGCAGTTCTGCTACCTGCTCATAATGGTGTGTATGACCCATGCGAGAAGAATAATGTGAATGCGGCCAAAGATGTAGAGCAACAGGACTGTCAGGTGAGTGAACAAAACCAGATATGCTCCGCCAAGTAGGGTTAAGAGGGAGATCATCGATTTATGTATGCCCAGTTGGTCTAATGGGAGCTCTTTTTTTGTTACTTAGGACATAACAACTAGCGCCCAGCATGCGCTTCGACTAATAGCCATGAATCAAACGGAGAAAGTATTGGGTCTTAAAACTAAGCTGCCTCCACTTCCAACTCCTTCTGTATTGGACACCACGCCTCCTCTACCCAATCTAACACCAGCATTAGCGCCTGTGAATGTGCGATCGGTGGCGGAACAACGGGCAGTCACATATTCACAAAAGGAACAAGTTATGACCACTAAACCGGCAGTAACAGCAGCAGCGCCGCCCCTGACTCCTTTGAAACCACTGACTTCATTGACCAGAGAACGTCCCCTCATGAAGCGGGAAAATGATAGCAGCGGTGAGCTTAGTGCAATTAATGGAGCAAGTTGTCAGGAGCAAGATTATAGCAATCAGCCACAGGGAGCTTCGCAGATGAAACCGCCCTTGCAGTTATTGAAACACCATGCGCCGCCAGCTTCTGTAAAAATTGAAATTACAGACGACGTCGGCGGCCAAATTCCCGAGAAAAAAAGCAAACTCGATTAAAATTGATGAGTCAATATACAGATTTTTCTTCCGTTCAATTTCCGTTTCAAATTACCCTCCAAATTTTTTCCTTTTATTATCTCTTCCATTTTCTCAAATTGTTTACTTCATTCAAGTATATAATGCGCTTATAAAATTATCCAACAATTTCAGAAATTCGAGACAGGAAAGTGGTTTCTTGCAATTTTTTCTATGGCACACGTGGAGTAATGCTGCCGCGTGAATAAGTTTACTGGTTTCGAGCATATAGCTGAAAAGTTATACTGCGAATCTCAGGTCGAATCGAAAAATTCATGAAATGACGCAGGTCGTGTAGTTATTGTTTAACGATAATAATGTTGTTGTTCCAACCATTGAAAATTGGGCGGAATTTTGTATTCGGTTGATTTGAACATTTCATAATTTCCAAGTAATTTACCCAGTGTCGAGAAAACTCGATTCGAAAATTTTGGTTTTTCTTCTAATTTGTAATAGGCGGATAATTTTTAGATATAAGATAAACTGAAAAAAACGCAAGTGATACAGAGGGTAAAAACCCAAGGGTAACGTTTTACCCAAGTGATACATATTAAAGACCTGTTAGTTGTGATTCGAACGGCATTAAAAAGTTTTGAAGAAGTTTTCCCACTCGAGCAATTCTGGTTTGAAGTTTTTGATTTCTTGTCTAATTTACTTTTTACCCTTGCGATAAGCAAGGGTATTGCAATCGGCTACTAGTCTTTTTCCCGCAAATAATTACGGCACAGAATGGTCAAATGTGTAGGAATGGTAAGTTTCAAGCATGCTCAATTTCTCGAAAATTCTGATAAAACTAGCTTCATTTAGGTAGTAATCAGGTGTAGTCCTTTTCCGGTGTTACTTTTTTTTCCAAAATTTTTTTCTTGGAAAATGATGATATTTTTCGGATTCGTGGTTTTCGGTCTAGTTTCAGTCGGTTCTTTTCCCTTTTTTAATGACCATTTTTCCCATTGTTTTATTTGGTTATGTTTTTTGAAGACACCTGTTGAAGGTTTTTTAAATCATTTTACCAAGTCATTTATAACAATGCTTTTTAGTCTTGTTGAAGGTTTTTTAAATCATTTTACCGAGAGATTTTTAACAATGCGTTTTTTTATATTTTTTTTATTTCACGGTTTCGGTTTATGTTTTATGGCACAATGGAAATATATTGCGTTGTTTCGCGGTTAAAAATTCCTGTTCGACAAATTCAGGTTTTATTAGACTTGCGAGAGCAAGTGTCTTGAAATCGAGAACAAGACTAGTTCCAGGAGACAAATTTCTTACTCGTCTTTTTTTAACTTCCAGGTTCCTTCCCACTTGGCCTTGAGCTTACGCAGTCGCCTCTGTACCCTAAAGTCTGGAGTTCGGCTCTCGGCCGGACCTTTTTTTGTCAGTATGTATGCAACTGAAACAAAATTTCGTTAAAAATTAAATTGTTTGACTTCTGTTATTCTGCTTAAATTTTGTCTGTTTAGTTGCCACAGAACACATCTTGTTTTCCTTGTAAGCAACTTTCATTGCAAGTGCAAGTGTTGCTCTTTGTAGCATCAAGTAGCTGGACTTGAAACATTATAAATTTTCTTAACCATCAATTTTCTGATGAGATTCAAGTTTAAGTATGAGTTGAAAGCATGTTCTTGATATCTACTTTGTTTTCTTCGAGTTTCAACTCTTGCTTTTGATAATCATGTCTTGCCTTGAAAATTTTGTCTGCAATACTTAAAAAATTAATATTGAATTCAAAAACACTTTATGGCTGTCTAATATACAACAAAACACAGTGCTCAAAACGGAAAAATATCTGGGAGGTTGAGGGGGAGGGGGAGGGAGAGGGAGAGGGAGAGGGAGAGGAAGATCGAGAGTTAAAGGGAAAGGGAGAGAGAGAGAGAGAGAGAGAGAGAGAGAGAGAGAGAGAGAGAGAGAGACAGAGACAAAGACAGAGACAGAGACAGAGAGAGAGAGAGAGAAAGAGAGACAGACAGACAGACAGACAGACAGAAGGGCTTAATTTACCCCAAAAACTTTTAAAAAACCTTACGAAATAAGGATCGACAATAAAGGCAGTTACAGTTTGCTAACCAAGTACAGCATACGCTCCGAATAAAAGTCATCAACCTTTTCCTGTAGAACAACTGAACTTTCTTTTTTCATTCATAAAAAGGACATCGAGCATCAATTTTGAGCTGGTTGACCCATCTGACAATCCGGTCAAAAAAAAAAAATTGGTCATGATTTAATTATGTTTTATGAATTGAACAGGATTATAACAAATCGGGAAAATATTCAAGCACAAGAAAAACCAGTTATAATCACCAGTCATCACAATCCGTTTAAAGCATCGTTTATCGAAAGACTCTAGCTTAAGATCTTTTTTGTTCGGAAATCAAAAATGAGAAGCATAAGTTAGAATGTGAAGATTACAACTTATATACAGACTTACTTAACAAATGTAACTTAAACAGACTCTCAGGATGTGAATCAAGCGAGTTTTAGTAACGCCACTGCTATAGAGTCAACAGATCAATTTGTAAACCAACGGGATCAACGCTGCAGCCTTTGAGATCCTTAAGAAAAGAAGAATCCTGCAATGACTCGGTAAGGCCATTTATAAACAGTAAGAGAAACAAAGGTCCAGGATTACTGCCTTGGGGTACGCGAATAGTTACTGCGGCGTTTTATTTCGGATAATACGTCGTTAATTCGAACGCTGCGGAAGCAATTGGATAAAAAATTTTTTATTAATTATAAGAGCTCAAATCAAAGCCAAATGACGCTAGTTTTTTTAAGAGCCGGTCATAACGTACTGAATCGAAGCACAATGCATGAAATACTACCTTCATCTACTTCAAAAACTTTATCATAGCACTTCAACAGCTGAGTTACAGTTGACCTCCGAGACATGAAAGCATAATGTGAACTTGAAACTCTCTCTGATTTCCAAATAAGTATGATCGTTTTTCCAAAACGAGCGATGACTTCGGTAACAAACTAATTCGACAGTAATTAGTAACATCGCTATGATTGTTTTTCTTGTGCATAAGCTTAATTTATGTAGTTTTCCAATTGTCAGGCCAGATCTTGCGCTTGGAAACATCTTGGTAAAGAGCAATAACCAACGGACAAAGTTGATTTGAATAAATCTTAAGAGGTGCGAGAGGTACAATGTCGCGAAGACCAGATAAGGAATCATTTGAAGAGCATAAGAAATGGATTCCTTTATGAAACGATTTTTTGATTGTGTTTAAAAGAATTGAGGACTAAGTATAAAGCAGCGTCACATCACAAGAACTGGACTACTGTTTGAAAACTGAGGCAAAAAAGCGATTGAATAGATTTGTTTTGTCTGAAACAGTATTTCTGAGTTATTACGATCCCCAAAACAAAATGACAGGTTTTGAGGACTGGTTGGAAGTACTCCGTAGAACTTCAAAGGAGTTGCTTGCATCCAAAGTTCCAATAAGCAGAGCAAACAAGTTTTATCAAGCTCTAAAGTTTTAAGTTCACGACTTGGAGAACTATCATCAGAAAATTAGAGAAATTTTCTTTTTGAATGAAGTTTGTTCATCAGGTGTCAGAAGAGGAACTGTAGTGTAACGAAAGAGATTGGCTCTTTTTCCCTTCAAGCTTAAGCAGATAGACTCAACACGGCTGCTATTTAGGGTAGATAAAGTATGCCGAAGTTTTCAAGTAAAGTAAAGCATCAGGGTAAAGTGAAGCATCATAGCATTATTCTTGAAAACCAGGAAGTAATTAAAGTCAAAAGGAAATGAGTAAAGTAAAAAAAAATCATGATCAAGCAGGCGGAATTGCTTCAGATTATGTCTGCTTTGAGAAAGTTACCCCAGCACCTTGGTGATTGGAAAAGTTATTATCAAAAACACGGCTCAATTTCCAGATAACCATCAGTCAAAAAAGTGACAAGAATTTTCTCGCTTTTTTGAGTTGGTTCAAGATCGAGCAAATTTTGAATTTGCATCGTCGCATATGAAAAGAATACTCGTTTGGTTTTGTTTAATAATCGTTTCATAAATAATAATTCCAATCAAAACCTGGTAAGTTGAATTCACCGCCAGGAAGGAAGTTTTTTTTCAAAGCAACCAAGTTTCGAATGTTTCTTTTAATGGATAGAATGTAGAGAAGACGAAAAATCGAAAGTTTTGAGAATATCGACGATGAAGCGCCAGGTCGACGATGATGCGCGAGGATTACATACTGTTGCTTTGTACAGAAACGAAGATATAGAAAAGAAGTAGCTTCTTATCCAAAACTAGAATTACAATCAACCGGTAAGGTGTCTAATTGGAATTGAAATTCGATTTGATGGCTGTGAGAGGACAATCGCGGTAACCAGTACAACTGTCAGAACTTGCAATAACGTCGTTTTTGTGGTACGCTCCGGATATTGGAGTTGTAACAGGATCATTTGTAACAAGCTGGTCAGCAAGAATAAATGACAAACCCTTGGTACCGTTCTCTACAGCGGATATTGAATCGAATTTTGTACTATTTAACTTGACTCTTAAAATGGCATCACATAACAAACAAGAGATAGCTTTGTTAACAGCAAAGAGAAAATTGTTAAATTCATCCGAAGTACACCCTAGTATTCGTCACCGTATGTTAGAAGTCTTGCTGAAGCCAACTGCCCTCAAACAATGTTGCAATCAGCCTCAACAAACAGAGTGCGACCAATATAAGTAGGAGACGTTTTAGGAAATAAAAAAAACAAATCCTAATGAACGTCACCTCTAGGAGTATACTAGATTATTTCCGAATAAGATAGTCTAAACGAGTCGAAACTAATTATCAAAAACACAGGGCTCAATTTCTAGGTAACCGTCGTTCTAATGAATGTCAAGAATTTGCTCGTTTTCTTAGTTGGTTTCTGAATGATTTGCTGCAAAGTGTTATCCTTGAATATGGAAAGAATACTCGTTTCATAATTTGTATAATACTCTTTTCCAATCAAAACTTGGTAAGTTCAATTCACCGCCAAGATGGACATTTTCTCAAAGCAACCAATCCTCGAATAGAATATAAAGATAGAATATAAAGAAGACAAAAACTCAAAAGTTTCATGAATAAGATAGTGTTAATGACGATGATGCGGGAGGATTTCATGCAGTTGCTGAATTGCAGCCCATCAAACATCAGAGTTACAATCAAGCGGTGTGATGTCTACCTTGGCCTTCAAAGTCGACTTGATGGCTATGAGACACCCACCGTGATAACCACTAGATCTGTCAAAACGTGCAATAACATTGTAATCAGAAAAAAAAACGATAAACCCATATAGAATTGGTACAGCTATTCAGCCAAGTTTTAGTGGCGCAGAAGGTACCAAAATTCCAGAAGGTCAACAAATTAACTATTTTCAGTCGTCTGTCCAGAAAATTAATCTTTATTATTTCAGAAAGACGCTAGAGATTTCTAGACTGACTAAATTTTGAAATCTCTCTTGTCTTTCTGAAATAATAAAGATTAGTTTTCAGGAGCATTTGTCGTGATCTTTCTCAATTGAAAATCGTTTTAGGGGGAGGGAGAGAGAGATCGAGAGTTAGAGGGAAAGGGAGAGAGAGAGAGAGAGAGAGAGAGAGAGAGAGAGAAAGAAAGAGAAAGAGAAAGAGAGAGAGAAAGAGAGGGGGAGTGAGGGAGAGGGGGAGTGAGGGAGAGAGAGAGAGAGAGAGAGAGAGAGAGAGAGAGAGAGGGAGGGAGGGAGGAAGGAAGGGAGAGAGAGAGAGAGAGAGAGAGAGAGAGAGAGAGAGACAGACAGACAGACAGACAGAAGGGCTTAATTTACCCCAAAAACTTTTAAAAAATCTTACGAAATAAGGATCGACAATAAAGGCAGTTACAGTTTGCTAACCAAGTTACCTAACCAAATTTGTCGTGATCTTTCTCAATTGAAAATCGTTTTAGGGGAGGGGGAGGGAGAGGAAGATCGAGAGTTAGAGAGAAAAGGAGAGAGAGAGAGAGAAGGAGAGAGAGAGAGAGAAGGAGAGAGAGAGAGAGAGAGAGAGAGAGAGAGAGAGAGAGAGAAAGAGAGAAAGAGAAAGAGAGAAAGAGAAAGAGAAAGAGAGAAAGAGAGAAAGAGAGAAAGAGAGAGAGAGAGAGAGAGAGAGGGAGGGAGAGAGAGAGAGAGAGAGAGAGAGGGAGAGAGAGAGAGAGAGCGAGCGAGCGAGAGACAGATAGACAGACAGACAGACAGAAGGGCTTAATTTACCCCAAAAACTAAAAAAAATCTTACGAAATAAGGATCGACAATAAAGGCAGTTACAGTTTGCTAACCAAGTACAGCATACGCTCCGAATAAAAGTCATCACTCTTTTCCTGTAGAACAACTGAACTTTCTTTTTCCATTCATAAAAAGGACATCGGGCATCAATTTTGAGGTGGTTGACCCATCTGACAATCCGGTCAAAAAACAAAAATTGGTCATGATTTAATTATGTTTTATGAATTGAACAGGATTATAACAAATCGGGAAAATATTCAAGCACAAGAAAGACCAGTTATAATCACCAGTCATCACAATCCGTTTAAAGCATCGTTTATCGAAAGACTCTAGCTTAAGATGTTCGGAAATCAAAAATGAGAAGTATAAGTTAGAATGTGAAGATTACAACTTATATACAGACTTACTTAACAGGTGTAACTTAAACAGACTCTCACGATGTAAATCAAGCGAGTTTTCGTAACGCCACTGCTGTAGAGTCAACAGATCAATTTGTAAACAAACGGGATCAACGCTGCAGCGTTTGAGATCATTAAGAAAAGAAGAATCCTGCAATGACTCGGTAAGGCCATTAATAAACAGTAAGAGAAACAAAGGTCCAGGATTGCTGCCTTGGGGCACGCGACTAGTTACTGCGGCGTTTTATTTCGGATAATACGTCGTTTATTCGAACGCTTTGGAAGAATTGGATAAAAATCTTTTTTATTAATTATAAGAGCTCAAATCAAAGCCAAATGACGCTAGTTTTTTTGAAGAGCCGGTCATGACGTACTGAATCGAAGCACATTGCATGAAATACTACCTTCAAGTCCTTCAAAAACTTTATCATCGCACTTCAACAGCTGAGTTACAGTAGACCTCCGAGACATGAAAGCATAATGTGAACTTGAAACTCTCTCTGATTTCCAGATAAGTATGATCGTTTTTCCAAAACGAGCGATGAATTCGGTAATAAACTAATTCGACAGTAATTAGTAACATCGCTATGATTGTTTTTCTTGTGCATAAGCTTAATTTATGCAGTTTTCCAATTGTCAGGCCAGATCCTGCGCTTGGAAACATCTTGGTAAAGAGCAATAACCAACGGACAAAATTGATTTGAATAAAACTTAAGAGGTGCGAGAGGTACAATGGCGCGAAGACCAGATAAGGAATCAATTGAAGAGCATAAGAAATGGATTCCTTTATGAAACGATTTTTTGATTGTGTTTAAAAGAATTGAGGACTAAGTATAAAGCAGCGTCACATCACAAGAACTGGACTACTGTTTGAAAACTGAGGCAAAAAAGCGATTGAATAGATTTGTTTTGTCTGAAACAGTATTTCTGAGTTTTTACGATCCCCAAAACAAATTGACAGGTTTTGAGGACTGATTGAAAGTACTCCATAGAACTTCAAAGGAGTTGCTTGCATCCAAATTTCCAATAAGTAGAGCAAACAAGTTTTATCAAGCTCTAAAGTTTCAAGTTCACGACTTGGAGAACTATCGTCAGAAAATTGGAGAATTTTTTTTTGAATTAAGTTTTTTCATCAGGTGTCAGAAGAGGAACTGTAGTGTAACGAAAGAGATTGGCTCTTTTTCCCTTCAAGCATAAGCAGATAGACTCAACACGGCTGCTATTTAGGGTAGATAAAATATGCCGAAATTTTCAAGTAAAGTAAAGCATCAGGGTAAAGTAAAGCATCATAGCATTATTCTAGAAAACCAGGAAGTAATTAAAGTCAAAAGGAAGTGTGTAAAGTCAAAAAAAAAATCATGATTAAGCAGGCGGAATTGCTTCAGATTATGTATGCTTTGAGAAAGTTACCCCAGCACCTTGGTGATTGGAAAATTTATTATCAAAAACACGGCTCAATTTCCAGATAACCATCAGTCAAAAAAGTGACAAGAATATTATCGCTTTTTTGAGTTGGTTTAAGATCGAGCAAATTTTAAATTTTTATCGTTGCATATGAAAAGAATACTCGTTTGGTTTTGTTTAATCGTTTCATAAATAATAATTCCAATCAAAACCTGGTAAGTTGAATTCACCGCCAGGAAGTTTTTGTTCAAAGCAACCAAGTTTCGAATGTTTCTTTTAATGGATAGAATGTAGAGAAGACGAAAAATCGAAAGTTTTGAGAATATCGACGATGAAGCGCGAGGTCGACGATGATGCGCGAGGATTACATACTGTTGCTTTGTACAGAAACGAAGATATAGAAAAGAAGTAGCTTCTTATCCAAAACTAGAATTGCAATCAACCGGTAAGGTGTCTAATTGGAATTGAAATTCGATTTGATGGCTGTGAGAGGACAATCGCGGTAACCATTACAACTGTCAGAACTTGCAATAACGTCATTTTTGTGGTACGCTCCGGATATTGGAGTTGTAACAGGATCTTTTGTAACAAGCTGGTCAGCAAGAATAAATAACAAACACTTGGTACTGTTCTCTACAGCGGATATTGAATCGAATTTTGTACTATTTAACTTGACTCTTAAAATGGCATCACAAAACAAACAAGAGATAGCTTTGTTAACAGCAAAGAGCAAATTGTTAAATTCATCCGAAGTACACCCTAGTATTCGTCACCGTATGTTAGACGTCTGGCTGAAGCAAACTGCCCTCAAACAATGTTGCAATCAGCCTCAACAAACAGAGTGCGACCAATATAAGGAGGAGACGTTTTAGGAAATAAAAAACAAATCCTAATGAACGGAATCTCGTCACCTCTAGGAGTATACTGGATTATTTCCGAATAAGATAGTCTAAACGAGTCTAAACTAATTATCAAAATCACAGGGCTCAATTTCCAGGTAACCGTCGTTCTAAAAAATGTCAAGAATTTGCTTGTTTTCTTAGTTGGTTTCTGAATGATTTGCTGCAAAGTGTTATCCTTGAATATGGAAAGAATACTCGTTTCATAATTTGTATAATACTCTTTTCCAATCAAAACCTGGTAAGTTCAATTCACCGCCAAGATGGAAATTTTCTCAAGGCAACCAATCCTCGAATATTTCCTTCCATATATAGAATATAAAGAAGACAAAAACTGAAAAGTTTCATGAATAAGATAGTGTTATTGACGATGATGCGGGAGGATTTCATGCAGTTGCTGAATTGCAGCCCATCAAACATCAGAGTTACAATCAAGCGGTGTGATGTCTACGTTGGCCTTCAAAGTCGACTTGATGGCTATGAGACACCCACCGTGATAACCACTAGATCTGTCAAAACGTGCAATAACAACCTAATCAGAAAAAAAAAAGATAAACCCATATAGAATTGGTACAGCTATTCAGCCAAGTTTTAGTGAAGCAGAAGGTACCAAAATTCCAGAAGGTCAACAAGTTAACTATTTTCAGTCGTCTGTCCAGAAAATTAATCTTTATTATTTCAGAAAGACGCTAGAGATTTGTGGACTGACTAAATTTTGAAATCTCTAGTGTCTTTCTGAAATAATAAAGATTAGTTTTCAGGAGCATTTGTCGTGATCTTTCTCAATTGAAAATCGTTTTAGATATCCTACTTTGTAGCTCATGTCAAGCCCAGCTTCGATGAGTTTAAACCAGTTTTTCAGATGATTTTTTTTGGAAGGACAATAACTCTGGAAGGACAACAATTTAACTATTTTCAGTTGTCTGTGCAGGAAATTAATCTTTATTAATTGAAAAAGACACAAACGATTTAAAAGTTTAGTCAGTCTTCCGCAGCATTTGTCGTGATCTCTTTCTCAGTTGAAAATGATTTTACATCTCCTATTTTGTAGCTCATGTCAAGCCCAGCTTCGATGAGTTCAAACGTTTTTTCAGATGACTTCTGGGAGGTTGAGGGGGAGGGGGAGGGGGAGGGAGATCGAGAGTTAGAGGGAAAGGGAGAGAGAGAGAGAGAGAGAGAGAGAGAGAAAAAGAAAAAGAGAGAAAGAGAGAGAGAGAGAGAGAGAGAGAGAGGGGAGAGTGAGGGAGAGAGAGACAGAGACAGAGACAGACAGACATACAGACAGACAGAAGGGCTTAATTTACCCCAAAAACTTTTAAAAAATCTTACGACAATAAAGGCAGTTACAGTTTGCTAACCAAGTACAGCATACGCTCCGAATAAAATTCATCAACCTTTTCCTGTAGAACAACTGAATTTTCTTTTTCCATTCATAAAAAGGACATCGAGCATCAATTTTGAGCTGGTTGATCCATCTGACAATCCGGTCAAAAAACAAAAATTGGTCATGATTTAATTATGTTTTTCGAATTGAACAGAGTTATAACAAATCGGGAAAATAATCAATCACAAGAAAGACCAGTTATAATCACCAGTCATCACAATCCGTTTAAAGCATCATTTATCGAAAGACTCTAGCTTAAGATCTTTTTTGTTCGGAAATCAAAAATGAGAAGCATAAGTTGTAATGTGAAAAATACAACTTATATAGAGACTTACTTAACAGATGTAACTTAAACAGACTCTCAGGATGTAAATCAAGCGAGTTTTTGTAACGCCACTGCTATAGAGTCAACAGATCAATTTGTAAACAAACGGGATCAACGCTGCAGCCTTTGAGATCATTAAGAAAAGAAGAATCCTGCAATGACTCGGTAAGGCCATTAATAAACAGTAAGAGAAACAAAGGTCCAGGATTGCTGCCTTGGGGTACGCGACTAGTTATTGCGGCGATTTTTTCGGATAATACGTCGTTTATTCGAACGCTTTCGAAGCAATTGAATAAAAATCTTTTTTTATTAATTATAAGAGCTCAAATCAAAGCCAAATGACGCTAGTTTTTTCAAGAGCCGGTCATGACGTTTGGACGATTCCAATCAAAACCTGGTAAGTTGAATTCACCGCCAGGAAGGAAGTTTTTTTTCAAAGCAACCAAGTTTCGAATGTTTCTTTTAATGGATAGAATGTAGAGAAGGCGAAAAATCGAAAGTTTTGAGAATATCGACGATGAAGCGCGAGATCGACGATGATGCGCGAGGATTATATACTGTTGCTTTGTACAGAAACGAAGATATAGAAAAGAAGTAGCTTCTTATCCAAAACTAGAATTACAATCAACCGGTAATGTGTCTAATTGGAATTGAAATTCGATTTGATGGCTGTGAGAGGACAATCGCGGTAACCAGTACAACTGTCAGAACTTGCAATAACGTCATTTTTGTGGTACGCTACGGATATTGGAGTTGTAACAGGATCATTTGTAACAGGCTGGTCAGCAAGAATAAATGACAAACACTTGGTACCGTTCTCTACAGCGGATATTGAATCGAATTTTGTACTATTTAACCTGACTCTTAAAATGGCATCACAAAACAAACAAGAGATAGCTTTGTTAACAGCAAAGAGAAAATTGTTAAATTCATCCGAAGTACACCCTAGTATTCGTCACCGTATGTTAGACGTCTTGTTGAAGCCAACTGCCCTCAAACAATGTTGCAATCAGCCTCAACAAACAGAGTGCGACCAATATAAGGAGGAGACGTTTTAGGAAATAAAAAACAAATCCTAATGAACGGAGTCTCGTCAACTCTAGGAGTATACTGGATTATTTCCGAATAAGATAGTCTAAACGAGTCGAAACTAATTATCAAAATTACAGGGCTCAATTTACAGGTAACCTTCGTTCTAAAGAATGTCAAGAATATGCTTGTTTTCTTAGTTGGTTTCTGAATGATTTGCTGCAAAGTGTTATCCTTGAATATGGAAAGAATACTCGTTTCATAATTTGTATAATACTCTTTTCCAATCAAAACCTGGTAAGTTCAATTCACCGCCAAGATGGACATTTTCTCAAAGCAACCAATCCTCGAATATTTCCTTCTATAGATAGAATATAAAGAAGACAAAAACTCAAAAGTTTCATGAATAAGATAGTGTTAATGACGATGATGCGGGAGGATTTCATGCAGTTGCTGAATTGCAGCCCATCAAACATCAGAGTTACAATCAAGCGGTGTGATGTCTACCTTGGCCTTCAAAGTCGACTTGATGGCTATGAGACACCCACCGTGATAACCACTAGATCTGTCAAAACGTGCAATAACAACCTAATCAGAAAAAAAACGATAAACCCATATAGAATTGGTACAGCTATTCAGCCAAGTTTTAGTGGCGCAGAAGGTACCAAAATTCCAGAAGGTCAACAAGTTAACTATTTTCAGTCGTCTGTCCAGAAAATTATTCTTTATTATTTCAGAAAGACGCTAGAGATTTGTGGACTGACTAAATTTTGAAATCTCTAGTTTCTTTCTGAAATAATAAAGATTAACTTTCAGGAGAATTTGTCGTGATCTTTCTCAATTGAAAATCGTTTTAGATATCCTACTTTGTAGCTCATGTCAAGCCCAGCTTCGATGAGTTTAAACCAGTTTTTCAGATGATTTTTTTGGAAGGACAATAATTCTTGAAGAACAACAATTTAACTATTTTCAGTTGTCTGTGCAGGAAATTAATCTTTATTAATTGAAAAAGACAAACGATTTAAAAGTTTAGTCAGTCTTCCGCAGCATTTGTCGTGATCTCTTTCTCAGTTGAAAATGGTTTTAAATCTCCTATTTTGTAGCTCATGTCAAGCCCAGCTTCGATGAGTTCAAACGATTTTTCAGATGACTTCTGGGAGGTTGAGGGGGAAGGGGGAGGGGGAGGGGGAGGGGGAGGGCAAGGGGGAGGGGGAGGGAGAGGGAGAGGGAGAGGGAGAGGGAGAGGGAGAGGGAGAGGGAGAGAGAGAGAGAGAGAGGGGAGAGTGAGGGAGAGAGAGAGAGAGAGAGACAGAGACAGACAGACATACAGACAGACAGAAGGGCTTAATTTACCCCAAAAACTTTTTAAAAATCTTGCGAAATAAGGATCGACAATAAAGGCAGTTACAGTTTGCTAACCAAGTACAGCATACGCTCCGAATAAAAGTCATCAACCTTTTCCTGTAGAACAACTGAACTTTCTTTTTCCATTCATAAAAAGGACATCGAGCATCAATTTTGAGCTGGTTGATCAATCTGACAATCCAGTCAAAAAACAAAAATTGGTCATGATTTAATTTTGTTTTATGAATTGAACAGAGTTATAACAAATCGGGAAAATATTCAAGCCCAAGAAAGACCAGTTATAATCACCAGTCATCACAATCCGTTTAAAGCATCATTTATCGAAAGACTCTAGCTTAAGATCTTTTTTGTTCGGAAATCAAAAATGAGAAGCATAAGTTAGAATGTGAAAAATACAACTTATATAGAGACTTACTTAACAGATGTAACTTGAACAGACTCTCAGGATGTAAATCAAGCGAGTTTTTGTAACGCAACTGCTGTAGAGTCAACAGATCAATTTGTAAACAAACGGGATCAACGCTGCAGCCTTTGAGATCATTAAGAAAAGAAGAATCCTGCAATGACTCGGTAAGGCCATTAATAAACAGTAAGAGAAACAAAGGTCCAAGATTGCTGCCTTGGGGTACGCGACTAGTTACTGCGGCGTTTTTTTCGGATAATACGTCGTTTATTCGAACGCTTTGGAAGCAATTGGATAAAAATCTTTTTTATTAATTACAAGAGCTCAAATCAAAGCCAAATGACGCTAGTTTTTTCAAGAGCCGGTCATGACGTAGTGAATCGAAGCACAATGCCTGAAATACTACCTTCATGTCCTTCAAAAACTTTATCATAGCACTTCAACAGCTGAGTTACAGTTGACCTCCGAGACATGAAAGCATAATGTGAACTTAAAACTCTCTCTGATTTCCAAATAAATATGATCGTTTTTCCAAAACGAGCGATGACTTCGGTAACAAACTAATTTGACAGTAATTAGTAACATCGCTATGATTGTTTTCCTTGTGCATAAGCTTTATTTCTGCAGTTTTCCAATTGTCAGGCCAGATCTTGCGCTTGGAAACATCTTGGTAAAGAGCAATAACCAACGGAGAAAGTTGATTTGAATAAAACGTAAGACGTGCGAGAGGTACAATGTCGCGAAGGCCAGACAAGGAATCATTTGAAGAGCATAAGAAATGGATTACTTTATGAAACGATTTTTTGATTGTGTTCAAAAGAATTGAGGACTAAGTATAAAGCAGCGTCACATCACAAGAACTGGACTACTGTTTGAAAACTGAGGCAAAAAAGCGATTGAATAGATTTGTTTTGTCTGAAACAGTATTTCTGAGTTATTACGATCCCCAAAACAAAATGACAGGTTTTGAGGACTGGTTGGAAGTACTCCGTTGAACTTCAAAGGAGTTGCTTGCATCCAAAGTTCCAATAAGCAGAGCAAACAAGTTTTACCAAGCTCTAAAGTTTTAAGTTCACGACTCGGAGAACTATCATCAGAAAATTGGAGAAATTTTCTTTTTGAATGAAGTTTGTTCATCAGGTGTCAGAAGAGGAACTGTAGTGTAACGAAAGAGATTGGCTCTTTTTCCCTTCAAGCTTAAGCAGATAGACTCAACACGGCTGCTATTTAGGGTAGATAAAATATGCCGAAGTTTTCAAGTAAAGTAAAGCATCAGGGTAAAGTAAAGCATCATAGCATTATTCTAGAAAACCAAGAAGTATTTAAAGTCAAAAGGAAGTGTGTAAAGTCAAAAAAAAAATCATGATTAAGCAGGCGGAACTGCTTCAGATTATGTATGCTTTGAGAAAGTTACCCCAGCACCTTGGTGATTGGAAAAGTTATTATCAAAAACACGGCTCAATTTCCAGATAACCATCAGTCAAAAAAGTGACAAGAATATTCTCGCTTTTTTGAGTTGGTTTAAGATCGAGCAAATTTTAAATTTTTATCGTTGCATATGAAAAGAATACTCGTTTGGTTTTGTTTAATAATCGTTTCATAAATAATAATTCCAATCAAAACCTGGTAAGTTGAATTCACCGCCAGGAAGGAAGTTTTTTTTTCAAAGCAACCAAGTTTCGAATGTTTCTTTTAATGAATAGAATGTAGAGAAGACGAAAAATCGAAAGTTTTGAGAATATCGACGATGAAGCGCGAGGTCGACGATGATGCGCGAGGATTACATACTGTTGCTTTGTACAGAAACGAAGATATAGAAAAGAAGTAGCTTCTTATCCAAAACTAGAATTACAATCAACCGGTAAGGTGTCTAACTTGGAATTGAAATTCGATTTGATGGCTGTGAGAGGACAATCGCGGTAACCAGTACAACTGTCAGAACTTGCAATAACGTCATTTTTGTGGTACGATCCGGATATTGGAGTTGTAACAGGATCATTTGTAACAAGCTGGTCAGCAAGAATAAATGACAAACACTTGGTACCGTTCTCTACAGCGGATATTGAATCGAATTTTGTACTATTTAACTTGACTCTTGAAATGGCATCACAAAACAAACAAGAGATAGCTTTGTTAACAGCAAAGAGAAAATTGTTAAATTCATCCGAAGTACACCCTAGTATTCGTCACTCGTATGTTAGAAGTCTTGCTGAAGCCAACCGCCCTCAAACAATGTTGCAATCAGCCTCAACAAACAGAGTGCGATCAATATAAGGAAGAGACGTTTTAGGAAATAAAAAAACAAATCCTAATGAACGGAGTCTCGTCAACTCTAGGAGTATACTGGATTATTTCCGAATAAGATAGTCTAAACGAGTCGAAACTAATTATCAAAATTACAGGGCTCAATTTACAGGTAACCTTCGTTCTAAAGAATGTCAAGAATTTCCTTGTTTTCTTAGTTGGTTTCTGAATGATTTGCTGCAAAGTGTTATCCTTGAATATGAAAAGAATACTCGTTTCATACTTTGTATAATACTCTTTTCCAATCAAAACCTGGTAAGTTCAATTCACCGCCAAGATGGACATTTTCTCAAAGCAACCAATCCTCGAATATTTCTTTCTATAGATAGAATATAAAGAAGACAAAAACTCAAAAGTTTCATGAATAAGATAGTGTTAATGACGATGATGCGGGAGGATTTCATGCAGTTGCTGAATTGCAGCCCATCAAACATCAGAGTTACAATCAAGCGGTGTGATGTCCACCTTGGCCTTCAAAGTCGACTTGATGGCTATGAGACATCCACCGTAATAACCACTAGATCTGTCAAAACGTGCAATAACAACCTAATCAGAAAAAAAAAACGATAAACCCATATAGAATTGGTACAGCTATTCAGCCAAGTTTTAGTGGCGCAGAAGGTACCAAAATTCTGGAAGGACAACAATTTAACTATTTTCAGTTGTCTGTACACAACAAAAGAAGTTTGATTCTATCAATTCCAATATATCAGTCACTTCTTTTGAATCGTTTTTGAATCGCTCAGCTCTGGTGGGTGAGGAGCTTTCGGGAATATCTAGAATTCTGATTTCGTCATTTTTTTGGTAAGCTTGGGATATTGGAGTTGTAACAGGATCGGTTGTAAAAACTTGGACAGCAAGAATAAAGGATAAACATTCGATACCGTTCTCTACAGCGGATATTGAATCGACTTTTGTACTATTTAACTTGACTCTTGAAATGGCAGCACGTAACAAACAAGAGATAGCTTTGTTAACAGCAAAATGAAAATTATTTAGTTCATCCGAAGTACACCATAGTATTCGTCACTCGTATGTTAGAAGTCTTGCTGAAGACAAACGCCCTCAAACAACGCTCCAATCAGCCTTAACAATCAGATTGCTACCACTATAAGGAGGAGATGTTCTAAGAAATAATTTTAAAAAATCCTTAAGAACGGAGTGTCTCGTCATCTCTAGGAATATATTGGATCATTTCCGAATAAGATAGTCTAAACGAGTCTAAAATAATTATCAAAAACACAGGGCTCAATTTCCAGATAACGGTCGTTCTAAAGAATGTCAAGAAATCGCTGTGAACCTATACTGGAAACAATTTTATTATGATTAATATTATTTATAACATTTTTTTTTACTCCACGGTGGTCTAGTCAAAATGGTGCCTGCTTAGTTACCTCTTGATTAATATTGTTTTATTACTTAACTGACCATTGTTTGTTATTGACATCTTTGTGTACATCCCGGTTAAATTGCGCTAAGCTGTTCTTTTCTTCCAAATTGCTTGTTTAGGAGTAATGAACGTAGTGAAGACCCTTATATAGGTCTTGCTGATTTTTGTTTGTTTTCTTTTTAGGAAAAATTCTTTAAATACTGATGCACTTAGGTATAATGCAATTTGTGACTTCAATTGAAATTCATCTGCTGAAAGTGACATAAATAGCACTCTCCAAATACGAACGTGGAAATGGCACAAAAAATGTGAACGATTTTTAGTTTCGAAAGTGGAATTTGTTTTTAAGATTTCCCAGCGGAATAAAAACTTAACCTATTGATCCAGTTTTCTCCAGTTGGGTTTATGTTATCAAAAAAGAGCCAATCATAATTCGCTCTAGAAGTTCAAAGAGCTTAAAGGGCCTCTATTTTTTTCTTTGAAATTCGAAAGTTGAGATTTTTTCAACAAAGTCAGCGTTTTTTTCATATATTTACTTGCGTTCATTACTCTTCGATTGGCTATATTTTACTGATTTGAGATCAATTTTTTGTGACAAGTATCCACGTTTTATATGCGCCAAAGACATTTCGGGTAATTTTTTTTCCTGAATAAAAATATCGTTTTCGCTTTGATCCGTTCGGTTAAATATTCTTCGGGCTAGATACTGTTTATTTCAAATACCAGCTGTAGTGACTATAGAAATTTATTACAAAACATTTCAGCTATCAAGAAGACACTGAATATAATTTTCGCTGAAAACATTTTTCGTACAATACGTTGTAGGGTTCTCTACGGCCAACTGGTTTCGACTAATTTTCCTCGACTTATTTGTGTCCGTTTTTTGCAAGTTGAAAGAAATACAGACCTGATTAGAATGCCAAGAATCAAATTTGGAAAATTAAAACGCGAAAGATGAGGCTAGCTTGAGACAAAATTTGGTTTTAACTAAAAAATTTTACTAAAAGTAAAATGACAAAAAAATATTGTGCGATATTTGGACCTAAAGTTTGATTCCAAACTTTATTCATTTAGTCAATCAAAAGTTACGCATAAAATTACGCGGTAAGTGGTTGCTTAGCCCATTACTTTAAAGTGATCCTCTCATGCAGAGCAACAAAACTTAAGAAAAGTAGAACTCTAAAATTTAAAGCGAAACTGCGTTACTAAAAAATTGGACAATCATACAAAAGTACATATTTGTAATGTTTTACTCTAATTTTTGAAAGTTTTACCACTCTAAAATTCTGTTGAGCTGCATAAGAGGTTCGTTTTGATATTATTTGCTCAATAATTGACCGGAGCGTACTTTTTGATTCACAAAATAGAGCCAAAAATAACTAATTTACCAAAGCCCCTTTAAAAAGGCGTGTACAGTTCAAAATTTATTTATTTTATCCGCATGATTTAAATCAGGTTGTAGTTTGAAATCAACGTAATTTGTGTTTGGCATTTTTGTGTCATATTAAGGCTTTCAAGTTATATAGTTTCTGCCTTTTATGTCGGAAGTTTGTTTGAGTTCCTTTTTTTAACAGAAAGCCATCATTTGATCTCAAGTTGTCTGTTATATGGTCTTGCATTATGCTCAAGGTTTTCACTCATATTTTCTCAGAGGTTTGAAGTTTTTTAGCAGTATTTTTCTATGCGGAGTTTTTACTCACTTGTATTTTTACGGGAATCTCAAATGTTTAATAAACTTTTCAACAATTTACTTGCTAATTTCCTCATGTGTATTATCGACCCAAATAAAGGTCCGATGGCTCAGACGGCAGATGGTTGAGGCACCTGTTAACGATTGAAACAAAACGGGCGGAGGTTCGAATGTTGTCTGGGACCCTTTTCTGGTTAAAAAAGGATTCACCATTCATCTATTACCTCGTATTTAACTTTTTTTAAATTTTTAGTTGATTAGCCCATCGGAATAAAAAAGCTATGCCTATTGATCCAGTTTTCTGAAATAAGGTTACTTGTGGTCAGAAACTTTTAGCCACTTAATTTCTTGAAATTTAAAGAGTATTAAGGTGGCCTATTTTTTGTAAAACCTAAGAACCCTGGAGGAAAAGAACAGTCATTTTTTCGGTTTCCTTGAGACCGATTACGTTTTTCTAACCACCTGTTGGCTATAAATGAATTGGAGGATGCTTCGTCTGTGATTACCTCCATGAAAACATATGAGAATAGTTTCAGAGAAGTGTTGTGTTTGCTATAAAGGATAAGATGACAACCTTTAACCCTTATCAATCTGGTGGTGCCACCAAAACTGTGGTGACTCCGAACTTCAGTTCGTATGGCTTGGCAAACAGCTACTCAAATTTCACGCCTGCAGGTCAGACCCCCCAGCAGATTTCAACTCTGCCTCACAGGCCCAACCCAATTCACCACCACAGGGCACCAGGAGCGAACAAACCGAAGCGACCCTTCTCCTACGACGGCATGGGCTCCAAAAATCGCATGGCCTGGTTTGCCAGAAACCCGGACAAGGTGACACGGTTCCACTGTGAGATCTGCTGTTGCGACTGTCTGGGAAAAGACTCGTGGCGAGCGCACTTGAAAGGCCAGCAGCATGTTAAAAAAGTGAAGCTTGCCGAGAAGCAAGGCAAGCGCATTCCAGCCAACATGTACTTGAACGGGGGCAACGAGGAAGAAATGGGAGACTCTATAGAATCTATCAGTCCCACTGGTGGGTCCGCCGCCACCGCTAGCGCGCTCCCGCCACCACCCAATTTTTGTGAAATTTGCAATTGTCATTGTACTAATGCTGATGCTTTTGCCGCCCATCTCAGGGGCCAAAAGCATCAGAGAGCGCTGAGCCTGCACACGAAAATGGGAAAGCCGATACCTGGCTCGCTGCAGCAGCAGCAACAGGTTTTCAAAGTCATTCCAACAACCAATTTGACTTCTGTACCGCTAGGCTCTGCACAAGTAATTTTGCGATGATGATTTTAAAAATTTGAAACTAAGATTGAACTTCGCATTGCACCTTAATAAAGCTCGCATATGGTTGCAGTGGCTTGGACGGGACTAGTTTGAAACTATTAACTTCGAGATGTATTATTTCTATGCAGCGGATTTAATATACTCTGGTTAGCAGTTCAGTTGAAAAGAGTGAATGGTATGTTCTTTCTGAATAATGATATCCTGGATTGTATATACACCAGCCGAAGTATAAACCAGCTACAGAATAAATGAGCTGAAAATAAGTTACTGTTGAACGGATGGGTGGTAAAATATTATATATTATACATTTAAATGCTGTCTTCACTATCGCCATTTTTAACCCTGTCAACGTGATATTTTTCACGTTTAAGCTATATCGTAAATTGCAATGCTTAAGACTTTTTTGATTTCCCAGTTTGAATTCAGTGTTTGTTTTCGTAATGCCACAAATCGCAATAAAAGACAGCTCGCAATAAATACAACGCGTATTAACTGACATCTCGCAATATACTGACCACCTCAGTCGCGCCAACGTGTTGCGAGCTTGCCAACAGAGGGTAGTACTTACTTCGAAGTTTTTAGGCAGCAACCCAATAGTGGGATGCTGTCAGGGTTGCTGCAGGGGTTGCGAATTATGCCTCAAACTTGAGTTTTCCAAAAATTTTCATCGAAAGTACAGTTATCAACATTCGCAAAATTTAAATTTTTCAAACCTTTAGATGGGTGCTGTCAAAATTTTCTCCGAGGCGGCAATTCTTGCCTCCAAATGTGACTGCCCAAATGGTTTATTAGTTTCCGAGAATTGACGTTTTTTATGATTTTTTCAGAAAACAGATATGCAAAGTTTCACCAAATTGGATTTGTTAGGCCTATAGCTGAGTGCTGCCAAAGTATTTTCACAGGCTGCAACTCTACTCTTTAAATATGACTGATGAAATCAATTTAGTTTCCGGAAGATGAAGTTTTTCTAATATTTTTTCAAAAAAAAACATGAATTTAAAAACTTTACAAAATTTGAATTTCCCAATCCTATAGTCGAATGCTTTGAGGGTACTTTCAGTGGTTGGTAAACTTGCCTCCAGTTTCGACAGCTCAGTACCTTGTATTTTAAGTTTTTACACCTAAAGTTCTTCTGGAATTGAGTTTTTTTCACAAAGTTTGAAATTCTCACCCCTTTAGCGGGATGCTCTCAAGGAACTCTCAAAGGTTGCAATTTTTGCCTCCAACTTCGACTGCTCAAATCATCATAACTTGCGACGCACGACGTTTAGGATTTGTTTAAAGTGTTGACAGGTCCTATTTTAAAAAATGCTTATCAATATGTGAAATTGTCGAGCGGTGGGGTGATGTCAAGTTGCAAGAGGGTGGTCACCATCCTTTTTAATGATTTTAGTAATTTCGCTAAATAAATCGTTTGAAAAGTTTTTTAAACAAAAAGTGCAGTTGTATGCTGTCGGCCAGTTTTGTGTGCCATTTTAGGGTTTTGCTGAAGTTGAACTCGAAATACGAAGTTGAATTTAGTTTTATCGTTCAATGTTTGAACTTTAAAACAATGTTGAAAGCCACCGTCTCTTTTTTACAAATGCATTTATTTTTAAGAGTATATTTTTGTGAGTAGTCTTATATAGGTCTTGCTGACTTTTTTTTTGCTCTCGCTCAATTTTGATTTTTCGCGGTTTGACTTGTGTTTTCTTTTTAAGTTCAGTGCATTTCTATTGTTAAAAAGAAGGCAAACTCCACTTTTGAACAGCAAAAGTGTAAAGGTCACGAAAAACGTGACCGACTTATGATTTCGAAAATGTAAATTAATTATCAGATTTTCCAACGAAATAAAAACTTTACGCATTGATCCAGTTTTCTCAGATTGCGTTAATTTTAACAAAAAAGTATCCATCATAAATGGTTTTCAAATTCAAAGAGCCTTAACGTCAACTATTTTTTTCTTCGAAATAGAAAAGTTGAAGGCTCTTGAAAAAAAAAACTATTTTTTTTTTCAGTTTCCTCGCGTTCATTACTCTTTTCCAACTGCGTTCATTACTTTTTTCCAACAAACATATACTTTATAAATACGAACAATTCACGTTCATTTATCGGTTCGAAGCACTGGAGAAGCATTATACGCTTGTATCTTTCTGCTCTAAGTTTTGTTATCGAAACAACATGAGTAAACCAAATTTGTCGACATAGTTTTCCATTGCCGAATGATTCCAAATGTTTTTAGGGCTGTTTTTGAACGTCATTCAAAACAAACATGGAATTTTGTAAGTTTAGTTTTTCTTTGTGCTAGAGTTTCATGTAGTTTTTATTTCATTTCCTTCTCTTCATTTCTTCGTTACGTAATGGCTGTGTTGTATCGCAAGTGTTGCGAAACTCCGCTTCGCCTCTGCCTTAAATTTTGATGGTTGACCTAATTGATGTTGTTATTATCTACTGACAATCGTTCTGAACAAAGTAATGCGTTGCAAGTAAAATAAGTAAAATTTGAATCGACCATTATCATATAAGTGAGTGCTTGCGTTTTTGAGGGATCCTCGCACTGATTTCCTTTGATTTTTTTTCAGTTCTGTTTGAGGTAAAATTGTTTGGATATATGTCAGCTTAGTTTTCTTAATACTTGTTATTTTTTCAAGTTGCTTTAAATCTTTCTTATTTTATAGTTGAGCTCTTTTAAACTAGCATAACTAGAGCAAGTATCTTGAAATTGGTATTTAGACTTCATTCCTGTAACCAACTTTGTAAGAAATTGGTTTTGCTTTAGTAGTCAAACTTTATAACATCAAGGCTCCTTCTCACATTGTCTTTAGGTAATGCTGTTGCCTTGACGTCCTAAGGACTGGGCTTTAAGTTTTGGCCGCACCTTGTTTTTGTTCAGTGTACTTGAGTCTTTTTCCGCTGTAAATTGTTTTGTCGGCTTAGTTGACACAGTAGGGGTTGTTCTTGTGATGAAACCATTTTCATCTGGAAATACAATTTTTTCTGGTGTTCTGTAATGCTGGCTTTGTGTATTTTCCCTGTTTTTCACTTGCAAGTTTCATTCGGCCTACATGATTTCGGTTTAATTTATTGGCTCAGTATACTTTTTTCAAAAATCAGGCTGCAAAGTGCAGTTGTATGTCGTCGGCCAGTCCAGGGTTTTTTTTATTTTTTTTGGTTTTGATCTGAAGCCCAGCATTCAGTGTAAAAATTAACCTATTAGTTGAAAATTTTTTATCGTTCAGTTTTTGAAATTGAAAACATATAAGTAAAATTCAAATTGCTTATATGGAAGGACTCAAATGAAAGGATTCAAATTGCCAGATATAAAACTACAAAAGTTTGACGGCAACCCACTGGAGTGGAACAACTGGTTCGAACTCTTCCAGACTGCGATTGGCAACAACCAACGCCTAAGCCCGCTTGAAAAAATTACTTACTTGCAGTCATTATGCACTGATAATGCTAAATCTTTAATAGAGAGCTACGGAACCAATTCTTCTCAGTATGAACAGGCAATATTTGAATTAGTGTGTAGATGCGGTAACCCAAAATATGTGGTGTCAGCGTTCATCAGGGAACTTGAAAAGTTTGACAAATTAATACTAAGCGAACCACAGGGCTTTATAAGATACGCTGCTTTCCTACGGAAACTAATCCACAACTTCGAACTCAACGGCTACACCGCTGATCTAAATTCTAGTAACCTGACCCGACTTGCTCGCTCAAAACTCCCAGTAAGTCTACTAATGAAGTGGGAAGAACACTGCGTGCTGCACGATCTCGATTATGCTACACTCAAAGACTTGACGCAGTACCTCAATAACTACTCGCGAGCATGCGAGAATCTGGACATAGAGCCGTCGACTCCAAACCAAGCGGGTCGAAATCGCCAACCTATGAAGCAACAACAATCCGACAGCCGACCCAACCAATTTACTTCTATGTCCAGGCAAAACTACGACAAATCTTCAGGCATATCAGCAAGACCAACAACTTTAACATGTCCAATAGATAACCAAGTTCACTACGTTGGAAAATGTCCGGACTTTTTGAAACTTCCCGTAGATCAACGGGCAGAGCTGGTGAAGCAACATAAGCTGTCCTTCAACTGCTTAGGCCAACACATATTTAGTGAATGCACATCGTCTAAGCGATGTTTCATCAACAAATGCGGAGGGAAACACCATTCAACTCTACACATCGACAAAAAAACCGTTTCAAACGCACAACCAAAAATCAAATAACATGCAGCTTGGCACTACAGTAGCCAAGCCCTCGGAAGAAGCTGAGGATCCAATCCAAAATATGAACAACATCAGAAATCAGTTACAATTTATGCCGGTAACACTGTTTAACAATGGCATCAAACTAGATTGCTACGCCATACTCGACAACTGCAGCCGCTGCTCATATATCCTCAGCAAAACAGCTGAAACACTTCAGTGCAAACCAAGCCAACAACTACAGCTTAGCGTACGAGGTGCTTTCAGTAAGGACAAAGTGTCTTCCTCGCTGGTCCAGCTTAGTATCGGACCACATAACGCTACAAAGCCTACTTTCAACCTACAATCAGTCTATTCAGTTGAAGCTCTGAGTTTTGACGCCATCGACACAAACAACCTTAACAAAACGTGCTCACTCTACAATCACCTTCGACATGTCAACTTTCCTGAACTAGGCGACAACACAGTTCAATTTTTGCTTGACGTAGATGCTTTCTGGAATGTTGCGGAGCGCGATATGAGGAAAGGTCCTACAGGCACCCCCTACGCTGTAAAAAACCTACTAGGTTGGACGATCACTGGCCCACTCAACCAGAAATCTAATAGTTCCGGATCAAATTCAGACTCAACTAAGTTCATTGACTTAAATGATCAAGAAGACGCTAATATCACTGAGTTAGTGGAAAAATTCTGGAAAGTGGAAGGATCAGGCATCCAGGAAGATAACAAAGCTACGTACTCTGATAAAAGCAAATGACAACTAAGATTTATGGAAAAAAGCATTGAGCACGATGGAGATCGCTACAAAATAAATCTACTCCGGAAAAACGAAATGAAATTGCCGAACAATTATCCGGTAGCTAAAGCTCAACTACTATCGCTACAAAAACGGCTCAGAAAAGACCCTGAAACCATGCAACTTTGAGAAATCGCTTACTACTGACCTGGAAAAAAAACTACATTAAGCCCGTTACTTTCCAATATCCACAACCTGAATTACTTTGGTACCTCCCACATCACCCTGTAACTAATCCAAACAAGCCCGGGAAGGTACGCAGAGTGGCCAACGCTGCCTCAACGTACAAAGGCGTCTCGCTGAACTCTTGCCTCGAAACTGGACCTGACCTCCTGAACAACATGTTTGGACGTCTACGACGATTCCGGAAAAAACCTGTGGCTGTATCGGCGGATATTGAAGGTATGTTTATGCAAATAGGTATTAAAGATTAAGATCAAAATACGCTTCGCTTCCTTTGGCCTACTAAAAATGGTATCAAACAATACCAATACACGCGACTAATCTTTGGTGCATAATGCTCACCATCCATTGCCATCTTTGCGCTTCATCAAACAGCTGTCGATTAATGCGTAATCAAACCCATTATTGCTCAACTGCTTCACAAAAGCTTTTACATGGACGACTTTGTTCACTCGCTCAACACGACACACGAGGCTAGAGACTCTACTACGCAACCAAAATCCTCCCTAAGACAGGGGGGATTCAACCTAACTAAGTTCGTATCTAACACTAATGACGCGGTCTACTCCATTGATGGAGGCGAAGTTTCTACTAATGCTACAGTGCATCGTGTCCTGGGACACAACTGACGATGCGATATTCGTGCAACCAACAACCAAGCTAACTAATACTACATCATCTACACTCCGAACAGTTCTCTCTACAGTAGCAGGGGTTTTCGACCCCCAAGGCATCCTAGCGCCGTTTGTCATAAAACTCAAAATTCTTCTGCAAAATTTGTGGAAGTCTGGTATCTCTTGGGACGAAACCGTGCCCAGTGACTTTGTTCCGATAATTGACAAATGGGTCGACCAATGCAAACAAGTACCCCCTGTTAGGCTGCCGCGCTTACTTGGTCCACAGCTGTCACCTATTGATATACAGCTTCATGTTTTCTGCGACGCGTCGTAAGACGCAATGGCTACGTGTATCTACTTCCGAACTGCTTTTAGCTCTGGCATACACGCTACCTTTTTGATTGGCAGAACAAAGGTAGCACCACTGAACCAAGAGAGCATTCCTAAACTGGAATTACCCCTTGTGGGTGCTCGGCTATGCAAGTTCGCTACTGATGAAATGCGATTAAAGCCCCTCTCACTCACTTTTGGACGGATAGCACTACTGTTTTGTCCTGGATCGCATCACCTGGTAAACTGAAAACTTACTGCGCAAACACAGTTGGTGAAATACTTACTTTATGCAAAGCCGAACAATGGAAACACATCCCTGGTAGACACAATTTCTACTCATAATGAGCCTATTTTGGGGATCAACGAATTAATGGAACAAAGTAATGCTACAACGGTTAGCCCCTCAACTATACCCTTAATCGATTCTTCCAGGTTTTCAGACTGGTTTCGATTAGTTCGGGTCACAGCTCGGGTTATAGTTTTTGTCGATATACTGAAGGGAAACGATAAACGTTCTACCACTATGGAAGACCTAGAAAAAGCTAAGCTCCTCCTTTATCAACAATCACAGCAAGAAACTTTTTGTGACACCTACAACCAACTACGAACCAAGCAGCAAGTTGAAAACAAAGACAAACTGCAACAGCTGTCACCTTTTCTCGACAACGGTATTATTCGCGCGCGAGGGCGACTACGAAACTCACCTTTACCGGACGCAACAAAGCATCCAATAGTTCTTAACGCAAAGGACCCAATTGTGCGCATGATGATCGACAGAGCTCATAGCCGCTGCATGCATCACGGCACTGAGTACATTAGCAACCACCTGCAACAAAATTTTGTCATCATTTGGCTCCGAAAAACACTCAGACAGATAAGACATAACTGCTATCTCTGCAGAAGATTCCAAGGCAAAGGGCTACATCCACTCATGGCCGACTTGCCGCCAACTTGTATCGACGATCCGTCTGATGACCCATTTCCGTTCAAAAACACAGGAATTGACTATATCGGGCCATTCTGCATAGCAACAAAGGATACAACTGAAAAAAGCTATATTTGCCTCTTCACATGCCTCTCTACTCGCGCGGTTCACCTGGAATTAACAGAGAACGTTACTACGAACAACTGTTTAACGGCAATTAGACGTTTCATTGCTAGGAGAGGCACACCTAAGCTTTTTATCTCCGACAACGCTACTTACTTCGTCGGCGCGCGTAAACAACTACGCTCAGAACCAATCAACTTCAACGAAACCACCCTAACTGAAACGCTACAAATCCACAATGTTGAATGGCGCCCGAATCCTCCGGCTGCCACCCATTTTGGCGGCGTGTGGGAGCGACTCGTCTCAATGATAAAACGAGCATTCTTTACTAAATCTTGGTTCTGATCGAATCAAGATATCTATTTGCTACTATCGTAGCCGAGACCGAGGCAATCCTCAACTCACGTCCGCTAACTCATGTCAGTATTGACCTTGACGAAGACCTTCCACTGACACCCAACCACTTCTTAATGGGTCGTCCACTCGTCTACGCTCCAGCAGCAGCCTTCTACGAAGCATCTACCAGTAAACTGTCCAACAAGTCCTGGAAGCGAGCAAAAGATAGACTTGACAGCTTCTGGAGGCGTCTACTTAAAGAGTACGCTCCGACTCTCATCAGAAGGAATAAATGGACGCAACCCGAGAAACCACTCGAAAAAGATGACCTCGTGTGGATACTTGAGGACTTTACACCACGAGGCATCTGGCCACTGGGTCGAGTGTTAGAAATTTTTACCGGCTCGGATGGCATCGCGCGCTCGTGTAAACTGAAAACAGCTCTAGGTACTTTAACGAGACCAGCGGTGAAACTTGCCCTCGTATCCCCAAAAAAAGAAGACTTAAGACCACTTTAATTGTACTACAACAACAACAACAACAAAAAAACTTGGCTCAACTCCTTCCCCTTCGGTTCCAAATAAGATTTCCCTCCCCCGAGGATATTCATGACATGAATTGTCTCACATTAAATATAAAATGCGGTAAAATCTTTTAATAATAGCATGATTTGTTCCGAACTAATGAGTACTAAATTTGACTTCAACAAAGTGACTTTTAAGACATGTTCATCAAATTGTCTTGAATAGGTCCTTTGTGGGGTTTGGGAGTATCTCTGGCTTGGCTCCGGAGTCTCATGGCCTTTTGAAGGTGGTCCGACATCCTCGCTGTCCATGTGCTTGTCACGGTTTTCCGGTATTTGACCCGTGTCATGAATCCATCTATTTCATGCCACGTCCCTGTCACTGGGTTCCTCCACGTCCCCCTTCTCTTCTGGTTGGAAAGGAGTTAAGCCAGCAGAGGTCCTGTTCTTTGCACCATTCTATTACGTTTCTCCCCGCTGGGTTGGTACTGACCGAAAGCGCCTGTTGTTTGATCTCTGTCCCGGTGACTGGTGTCCCCTACAGAGGCATTGAAGTCACCCCCTACTATAAGGGTAGTTTTCTCACTCTTTGTTGTTGCGCATGCTTCTAACTCTTCTCTCTAAGCCCTGAACTCCATTGACTCACCGCACCAGATCGGTTGGTGTGTTACCTCGAGCCTTAACTGGTCAATTTCTACGGCGGTGCTCCTGGTTCCGATCTCTTTCCGGCGCCCTTAAGTTTTCCAATTAACTGTGTCCACCCATCCCTATGAAAAATGCCGCTCTTTTTTCCATGGACTAGTGCCCCGTATATCTGTTTGGCTTTTATCCATTGCATGGCTGCTCTTTCGTCGTTGAGTTCTGAGAAGAGAACGATTTCCGCTTTGCTTTTTACTATAACTTTTATTATGTCAGCAAAACGATTTCTTTTGGGAAAGGTCACTCTGGCCCTTTGTATATTCCACGTCCATATTACTGTCTCCCTGTTATTCCCCGTCACTTTCGCTCGCTCGTCCCATTTGGGATTCTTTATGTATTTGCGTCGCGTTCTTCTTCTTTCCCTCTGCTCGCGTCTTTTATCTCCCCTTGAGGGGCCTGGTGGTTGCAGAGGCGTGGGTTTCGGTGGCTGCCGAAGACTTTGCCCTTCTGTACAACATGGCCTCTTAAAGTCCTTGCTCCGCCGCCCGTTTTCCCCCAGTTCTATGCAGTTCCAATGAATCCATTGCTTGCAACTATTGCATTTCACTGACCACTCGGATCTCCTCATTGGTCCTTTGCACCCTGTACACGCCCATGGTCCCGGGTTTGTCTCCACGTCGCTGCTCAGACTGTTTGCCACCATCGCTGAGACATGTCGGACGTCACAGTTTTTGCCTGTTTTCCGCTGCGGTCACCGTGTATGTCCCGTCGATGTCTTGACATATTTGTCTTTGCGGTCACTTTGTGGCATAGCTTACATTGTTCCCTGGGGAGTTGGAATTGTCTTTCTTCTTCTGGTTCGTTCGCGACTTTTCCTCCGTGACAGTTTTCTCTCGGTGTTTTTTTCAGGCTAGTCTTCAACATAGTTTTACCATAGTGGTGCAAACACTACACATATAAATAACATACAGGAATCAGATACAGACATGATTGAAAAAATCACTGAAATACTAAATATCTATGAAAAACATCCAAACTTTAAAGGCAAACCATCCATCAAAAAAATGGGGTAATTATTGCCGACGATACGGACACAGTATCTCCGAATGTAGACAAAAACAACAAGACAATCAGAATAAACCTCAAAAGCATAAAGAACCAAATAAATCGTTCTATCAATACATGAAAAAAGATCAAAATCTACCAAACAAAAATATATATAGTAATAACAGTTCAGGAAAACCACTTCCGAACAACACCAATTACACAAGGAATCAATCACCATATAACTCAAGTTATAGAGGAAGATCACCAGAACGAAGAAATACACGATATTCTTCACAAAATAGATATAATCGATCGAATAGCCAAAATAACCAAAATAGCTATTCACGATCAAATTCCAATGCAACACAATTTGTTTCTGGATCCAGTTCCCAATCAAACCCAAGGAATAGACACTATTCCAATAATCAATCGCAAAATTCATCATACAACAGAAATAGAAACTATTCACATAATAGAAATAGAAGTTACTCAAACAATCGAAATCAAAATTATCCGAACAATCGATCAAGAAATAATTCATCTAATAGATCAAACTATCACAGATCAAACGATAATTATCAAAACAGATCACGAAACAGTTCACAAAATCGAAACTCAAGTTACAATAATCGATATAGAAATTATTCCCAGTCACCACACAGGAATAATAACCATTATCATGATTCTAAACATCGATACAGAAGTAGCACACCAAAACATCAAAGACACATTAATCAAGTGCAAACAAATGAAGAAACAACATCAGAACCCCCCGAAAACGACTATGAACCTATCATATATGAACAACCTTTTACATCACACATATATGAAAATCAATTGGAACTCCTTCATAACTATTATGTTGGACCCAGTCATACTACACAAACTACACAAGAAGTAAATGAAATTAACACGGTAATTAAACCAGATGAAAAAGATGAAACACAATGCTCAAACACAAAACATATTTATCAAAATATACAAAAAGAACAACCCAGAGAGAAAATTTGGACAATCCCATTTCCTTTAGAAAGCCCAAGAAACAAAGAATTTCAACCACCAGATCTTGAAATTGATTTTTTTATTGATTCAGGAGCAGAATCAAATATAATTAATATTCCCACGTGGAATGAAATCAAAACATTACATCCAAAATTAACGCCTCTTGCAACCTCTAGTAAATTAGCAACAGCACAAGGATCAACATTAGTAAATTATGGAAAAATCCAATTATTCCTTCTCCCCACGAGAACAATGGAACAAAATAAAATTTTAAACAAACCGTTTAAACAAATATTTCATATTACCGATATTAAGCACAATATCATTGGCATACCATTTATATCCAAATATATACCAACAATCAACATCTTAAATAGTAAAATACTAATCAAAGATAAGTACACAAAGACAAAAAATACAGCCCTAACATTCTTTCAGAGATTAAACAAACAACCACCATTCTTCTCAAAATTTTACCCAATTTACAATCAACAACGGAAACACCTGAAACCACTATCAGGAAATATTTATAATTTCTCAATAAAACAAGTTCACCAGTATGATAAAAGTCAAAATAAACAACAACTTTTTATGTCAGATTTCGAATTTAAACCTATTCACAAAATTTTCAAAATCACGATCTCATCCATCAAATATTTGAAAAACACGAATTCCGACATCATTTCGTTACACGTGTATAACAATACACCATATCAAGTAACATTACCCTTAGGACTTTTAGGATATTGTGAAACAAATGCTACGATTTCACCCATAAATGAAGTAGCCTACCGCGTTAATTTTATACTCCAATTATTAGATATTTGTCAATCCACAATTCTTGACGAAGAATTATCTATAAATAATATAATAAGTAATGAAAAAAGAAACACAGATTACTTTACAAAAACACCATATTTTAAACCAACATTCAATATAACAAATTACACAAATGACCAACAAAAATTTCTAACAGTGTTTAATTTTGAACATTCACAAATTACACAAACCGAATTTGATAAATTAGCAAAGCAACTATTAAAATAATCAACAGTCTACGCAACATCAAAATTTGACGTTGGAAAAATCAGTTCATCACTACATCTCCCGTTAAAACCCGACGCAGTTTTTAAAGAACAAAGAGCCAGTAAAGTACCAATTCATTTACACGACAAAGTAAATAGATTACTTGATATTTTAGAACAATACAAAATTATCTCACCAGTAAATAAAGAAGAACAACCAAAAGGTAACACTTTTATCAACCCTGTTATCATTCTAGCAAAAGGTGAATCATTAAAAATAATTTTAGACGCCAGATATCTCAATTCACTAATTGATGAATCAAAATGCAATTGGACTATTGAACCAATACAAGTTATCTTAACAAAGATAAATGGAAAATACTTTACAACCGCAGATATGAATAGTGCATACAACCAAATGCCACTAGATGAACAATCACGACGTTTAACACAATTTGTTATTGGAAATCAACAATATGAATTTAATCGCTTATTCTATGGAATTT
Organism: Symsagittifera roscoffensis; assembly: GCF_963678635.1. Taxonomy (NCBI): domain Eukaryota; kingdom Metazoa; phylum Xenacoelomorpha; order Acoela; family Convolutidae; genus Symsagittifera; species Symsagittifera roscoffensis. Next base: position 32,241,918 of record NC_087067.1, on the reverse strand, counting down.
CCATAGGACCAGCAGCTTTTTCAGCTTTTATGAGTAAAATTTTTAGACCACTAATACTCAAGAAAAACGCAATCACCTATTTAGACGCTGTTTTTATGCAATCACAAACTAAAGAAGAAATGTTTACAGTTTTAGAACAATATCACAAAATACTTCAGAAAGAAAATCTGAAGGCCGCTCCCGATAAATCACACTTCTTTCTAACACGAGTTAAATTTTTAGGACATAATATTGAACGAAACACTATCACTCCATTAAAATCACGCATTGATGCTATTCAAAAACTTCAGCCACCAACAAACAAAAAGAAAATCCAAGAATTCCTTGGAATGTTAAATTTATCAAGCAAATATGTTTATAAAATGCAATTATACTTATGACCCTTCTTTAATATCCTCAGACAACAAAATAACTTTGAATGGACCACTGAACATCAAACACGATTTGAAGAAATTAAAAAACTTTTGACTGAACAAATCTCAAATACAATTCCAGATCCAAATCAACCAATCTACGCAATGTGCGATGCTTCAAATTTTGGCATCGGCGCATCATTGCTACAATCACATAGTGGTACAGACAAAATGAACCTTATATCAGCAAATTCACGATTATTCACTCAAGCAGAGCTACGACTCTCAACTCTAATGAGAGAATGTACAGCTATAATCTATACACTTACAGAATATGAATTTCTGATACTTGGATCAAAACACCCAACAGTTCTATTCACAGATCATAAACCAATTATTTTTCTCTTTACACAAAAATCCAACCCTAATCATAGAGTTTATAGATTTCAACTAATTCTAATGAAATTTCCAAACTTACATATAGTTTGGACAGCAGGAGAAAATCTTGCGTTATCAGATACATTAAGTCAAAATACGCCACCTGAATTACTTACACGAAAAACTACAGTTGAAATACCAAAAAATATTAAATTTTATCTCGCAAAAGATGAAACATCACCCCGACTAGAATGCAAATATGCAGTAAAAACTGACATTGATCAATCACAGATAAATAACCTACAACATTTTCCATATTACTTAGATTGCCAGAATAATCATTACGAAGTTGATTTACTAGGAACATCAATTTTCAAACCAATTCCATACTCACAATGGATAAAAAATAACACTCAACAAAAACGAATAAAACACCACTCGCATAAAAAAGACCTTTTTCCATTAATTGAAAAGAAAATTTAACTGATAAAATAAATTTATCAGGACCACAAACAAATGATTCAAAATACACTATAAGTCAAGTTTTTGACCTCCATGAACCACTTGATACAATTCCCCTGTCAAAAATAGAAATTGACAATTATTTTCTCCCTCCAACAGATAAAATTACACTTGAACTCTCAAAACAATATCAAAATCTTGATCCAGTAATTAGACAATTAAAATCATGGCACAAATACAAAACTCAGTCCGCAAAAACAGATACCACAATTTTAGGAAATAAAACACTCCTCCGATATTTCCGAAAATTTAATAACACAGCAATTAATGAAAATACAGATCTTCTAGAATATCAATTAAATGATTCTAGAGTTCCCTGTCTTCCTTTAAGTATGATATTAATAGCTTTTAACATCTCAAATACCCAAAATACCAAAGGCCACTCCGGATCAGAGAAAACATACTCAAACAAAAAAACAGAGAAAACATACTCAAACTTTACACAACATTTTTTTTTCCAAATGCACCAATTTGGATAAAAGTATTATGCAATGATTGCATAGTATGTCATTTAAAGAAACCATACCCAAATCAAAAACAAACAGCACAAAAACAAGATTTTAAAGGACAAAGTTTATATTTTAACCATCGTATTTCATTCGATACAAAAGGACCAATTTCACCATCCTCTGAAGGAAACTCCTACATTATGGTAATTGTCGACGCATTTACACATTATGTAGCACTCAACCCAGTACCGCATTGTAACGCTTATTATGCCTACACGACACTTTATGAACACTGGATAGCTAAGTTCGGATTACCCGAAATCTTAGTTACAGACAATGGTACAGAATTCATAAATAATGAAATCATCACATTATGCCACTTATATAACATCAAACATAAACCACGTACATCTCATGCACCTTGGACAAACGGTTTAGTCGAAGGTATGAACCGTTCACTACAAGAATATCTCAGATGTATCATAAATTGAAATGATACAAAGTACACAGAATGGTCAGCAGATGTAAAATTATTTCCCTTAGCATATAATTCACAAATCACGACAACTTTAGGAATGTCACCATACGAAATGGTTTTTAATCAAAAGCCACGTAAGCCTATTATGTTTACAGCAAATTCTCATAAAAATGCACAAGGTTATTGTCAACCAAGCAAAGACTCAATTTTTTATAACCTACCTTTACACACACATGATGAAGATCATTTTCATCACCCACAAATTCTTAAATTAGCCTCCGGCACACACACCGAATGGATTTTAAATAGAGATAAAAAAACACAATGAAATTTACCAAAAAGTAACAAAGAAATTGTTACAAAGGCAAAATATTAACGACCAAATTAATTCACGCTTTACACCAGCCACAGATTTAAAAACTGGAACATTTGTCTTAATACCTAACTTTAATACACAAAAAGGAATTTCTAAAAAAATTACAACCCCTTCGAAAAGGACCATACCAAATAATTGCCAAACCCACTGACGTAACGTATAAACTCACAGACTCGAATCAAAAGGAAATTGTTCAACATCGCAACAATCTATTGCCCTATTACCCAAAAGAGGACGCGCTACGCGAGTTAACTCAATTATATTCTTTCACAGGTTTAAAAGTTATTCAAAATCATATAGAAAAAGAAATAAATGAACCACACAACGTTCATCATGAAAAACAAAATTCAAAACAAACCACAACTCAAAACAATATTAAAACGCCAAACCAAAAAATACCTCAAAAAGAAAGAAAAAATAGGAAAATGATAGAAAAAATTCTACCACAAGAACAAGTAGAGAAATCAAAACACAGAGAATCATCACGACTTAGAAATCAACCACGTAAAAACTACAAATTATTCATCCCACAATCTAAAACATTTTAAAAAGTTGAATTTCAAAAACAACTTTAATTTTCAAATTAACAATCTTTGCACCTCTGAATTATTTTGAACTTTCATTTTTCAAAATAACATGCTGACAAACACAACAATTCTAGTTCAGATTCAGCCAATAGGATTCACTTAAATCCGTCACCTTCTACATCTCTAACTCCAAGCTATTAGACTAAAGATATTAAACTCCAGGCATATCTATAACTATAACTTTACAACCTCCAGGTCAAAAATAAGCAAACCGCTCAAACTTGACAACTAAAATAAATACCACCATAATATCATAACCCTCCCCTATCTAATAACGCAAAGATCAACAATATTTTCCCAACTCAGACCTCAAAAACCCTCCAACCAAAAATGGTAAATTAGCCTAAAGTAAAAAAGGACCATATTCATTTGGCCTAAAGTACAAATATCTCAAAAATACCCCAGATCACCCAACAAATAAAAATAAAGCAAAGAAGACCTCCCGAACACCATAAAATTAGCCCCCAACAACTTTTCACAAAACTCAACCCACTTGTCAAAAAACCAATAAATAACTCGACCACACTTGAACCTCGCCTCAAACAACAAAAAATATTCGGCAATGGAATCATTTCTTAAATGCTCTTCTCTCGATCAGTTAATCTCTTTAACAATACAATTTTCAACATTTTCATAAACCTTTTTATACTACTCAAACTTTGATTCATATTTCTATTTGATACTTTTGAAGCTTTTATAATCATTTTAATAATTTTTTGCAACATTTTTTAAAATTTTCTACTCCCTATTTGAAATATATCTCCAACTTTCCCAAATCATTGACCATATTCACAGGTACGATAATCCAAAGTATATTTAAATGATACGAACAATTTTTAGTAGAACTGATATTTTTTTACTATTTGTAATTTTCATAACATTTTTATCATCCCTAATATTGACAATGTGCAAATGTATAAAAAAGGCAATAATCACATTCGCTTTAGCCACAATCCTTTTAACTCTTTTCCTTGAAGAATACTACAATAAACATAAATTTTTCCACTAAAAAAAATCAATCAATACTTTCAAAAATTGCTAACCAACAATCACAAAATCAGTCTTCACCGACATCATCCCAAGAAAACCCGACAATACCTACAACTACCCAAAACTCCCAAACATCCACACGAATTTCTGTCCAAGATAACCCATACACTTTTGAAGAACGACACGCCCGCTTATCCGAACCATTAGAACCAGTTCAGCGACAGGCACCCCTAAGTGAACCAACATATAATTTTTACCCAACATTACCACAAGGATTAAGTAGAGTAAGAAATATTAGTCAAAACCAAAACACAATCGAAGTAAATAGACAAATTATACATCCACGACGAAACAGAAGTTTTCAAACCCCCAGAGTTCATTTTGATATACCCCAATCACCAACACCAACCACTTCAGAAAACCCAAATAGTACATTACAAGAAGCTCCCCCACTCCTTTCACAATGTAGCACCTCAAGTATACCCTCAGATTACTTAGGTTCAACACCAACATCTGAACAAATACGTGAAAATCCCTTTAACCCCCCCAAACTCAACACGACTACCATATTGGACAACGCACTCATATACACAAGGTGAACCAAACTTAGTAAACGACCCAATAGACATTTCTACAGATACATTAACATCATCATCACTACCAGAAACACTGTCACTACCGTCAACACCATCATTAAGTCAGACTTCACCGACGCTTTTCCCTTTAAATTTCCCAAATAACCTCGACGCTAGATATCGAGAACAATCATCAACAAATATCCCTTTTTGATTAGATTGGAATACATTCGTAGCACCCCCACCATTATTTGGGCAACATCAAGATAGTAACCGACTCCACAGTTGGGCACTCAATAGACTACAATATAGACAAGATATCCACGAAGATATTCGTGAACATAATATTCAAATACTCCAACAAAATAGTCTCCAATTAAAATTCGAAATCACGATCAAACTTAATAATATTGCTCAACATCCTTACCCATTAAATCCACCAAATATAACAGCTCAATCGCCACCACCATTTATAACAACTGAACTAATATATAAGTACGATAGATATACCAAAAACACAATTGGTTACATCACATTTTATAACCCATACTCAGGATTATCATACACATGTATATTCTAAAAATATAAATATTAACATTTCTTTCTAATATTTTCCGACCAGAACACAAATCCTTCTCCTCGCACAGGACTCCAGGATTTATTAGTAACACACTACGATTGTGAAGAAAACGAACAAAAAACACTACACAAATATGCAATAAATCAAGTATCACAATGCGAAACAGAACCACAAGCTATAGAAACTACAAATGTAATAGCGACACTTTATTCAAAAGCCCGAGCAACAACAGTTATAGGATATAAATTCACAGCAACATTTTCTGAAAAGAAAGTACATTGTTCACAAGTCTCAAATGGAAATAAAAACCGACTTGACCACGAATCATTCTACCAGAGTAATATAGAACGACTTTTACATCTCAATCCCGAAGATTGTAAAAACGAGTTACTAAGACTAAATATCACAAGAAATAAAAACACAGACAGAAAAATAGTAAATTTTCAAGTCTTTGCTGATTCTGTACATCAAGTAGAACTTGAAAGATATCAAGGACATATAAGACTAGACGAAAAATACCCATACAACGGCGCACACGGAAGATTAACTTACGACATACACGATAAACACTGGATACCAAACATTGGAATAAATGATCCCTCAAACTGCAAAGCGGACACAAAAAATAAAGGATATCAAGAAATAATGTTTTTCGATTGGAAAATACAACTCGAAAAAATACAACTCACACGAGATTTATCAGATAACACAATGATCTATCAAGGAATTAGATTACCCTGCAAAAATGATCAAGGTTATTGTGACCCTACAACACGGACACAAGCAACAATTGTTTGGTTTCCCGAAGATACATGCACAACATTTCAAGTAGCGAAAATACACGCTCGAATGATAAAATTTCACGAAAAATATTTTGTCGAATCAATCCCGTACGAACAAGTAAATCCATCTCGAAAACAAAGTAATGATTTTAGAAACATTCATAATATAGAAAATAAATTAACACGTTTCCAAATATATCAAGAAACAGAAATTGCATGCAAATACAGAAACCCATTTTATAAAACACAATATTCAGAAATACTTGTCGAATACGAAAAAGGTTTCGACATGACCACTGGAAAAATTTCCCTCTAAACGAAGAAACATCATACATACCAGTTAACTTTCAAAAAAGCACAGGTCAACCTGGTGGAAAACTAAAGCCACATGACAGTAGAAGTACACGTTTACAAGAATTATCACTAATGAATAACACCTACTTTGGTAATATCCATTATGATATTTACTTAGATATGAAGTTAGACTACACAATTAGTCGAATTTTTCAAGAAATGTCACTCTCCGAATTAGAAACACTTCACCAATCATGTGAATTAGAGAGGACACAAATCCTACAATCACTCGCACTAGCAGTATTAAAAATACCCTACGCAGGATACTTATTATCAGGAAATAGATCAAATTTTTTAGACTACGAAGGAAATATTTTATGCTTTTATACTTGTACCCAAAAAGTATCACCACTATATGTTTTTGAAGATAAACGTTGTTATAAAAGAATCCCTATATTCTATAAAAATAAAGTACAATTTGTTGACACACTCTCAAGACGAACATATTTTTGGGATACCGCAGTCCCATGTGGATCAGAAAATAGCCACAATGTAGTACAGTTGAATCCTGATGAAGATTAATATCTCACTCCATACCCTACGTTAATGCAACCACTCAAAAATTTTTCACCCGAAAGCATCAGAGCTATTGCCCGAAAGCATCAGAGCTAAACCCAAATCAATATTTGGGTTTACAATCAATATATTCCAATTGATTGTAAACCCAAATATTGATTTACAATCAATTGGAATATATTCTAAATCAGATATCCAACATCACATTAGAACACAACAATTCCAAGAATTTTTAACACAAATGGACACTATACAAAGACAATCAATTGATCAAAATTTAAGAAAACTTGCTGAAACCGCAGGATTTGCAGATATTTATACACAAGATTATAGCTGATATTTTAAAGACATTAAAGATTATATATATATCTAAACGGCAAAAAATACAGACCACAAGATATTTCACCTATAAATTTTTTTAGTTTTGTCACCCTAAAGAATGAAATTCTAGCTTTTCTAGGATGGCCCTATTACATCTTAGAAAAGTTAACTATCTTATACGCAATGTTTAACTTTATAGGATTTCTTTTCTCACTCTTAAAATGAATCTATAACACATGCGCTATACACACACACAAGTAAACAGACAAGCAAGTGTAGCACGCATACTGTTTGCAGGATTTTTTGGAATTTTTTCATCATCAATAAACAAGATACTTTTAGACGCACAAATCAAAGAATATAACACGAAAATAGCGACAAGACAGAACACTTACGACGAAGAACATAATAATATAGAAGTAACACCTACCGCACCACAGTTGCCACCCCTACCACAAAACCATCCATTATCTTTAGTCCCACGTAATTTTCGAAACCTAGCAATTACAAATAACCCAAATTCTAGACCAAATGATAATACATACGAACAAATTATCGAACAACCCCATACCACCACTTTTCAGTCTCAAAATAATCATTTTTTTAGCCCACGATGAGCCGACAACTTGGATCCCTACACCGCTCAAATTCCCACCCAGCCAACCTCCAAACTCCAATCCCAATAATCCCACTTTTTGCTTTCCCACCACCCAATTTTCCGATTATTTATCTATCATCAAGCACGAATTCTGATACTAACTCAGATATCTCAGTTTTATACTCTATCTCACAACTAAATAACCCTAATGTAGAAACCCCTGACGAATTTGCAGACTCCGAACCATCTCCTTCAAATAATTTTCAGACCAACTCCTCAGTTTTTTCAAAACCCCCTTTTCAACCAATCCCTTCAAATAATTCACTCCCATCCCTTTCCACTCCTTCTTATGCTTCGCAAGTGACCCCAACTTACTCTCCACTTCATTCCGACCGATCATATAATAATTCTCCAGATACCCCCCAAATTTCCCAGGAACTCGATAATTTCATTACCCTACAACAACAGTTAATACACCCTAACACCCTCACGATAAATCAACTTTCATCCACAATAGAATCCTCAAACCCATCTTACACTGCATCATTAGCACAATCATCCACATCCACCGAAACACCTAGTAGCACTAACCGAGCTTATCGCACTTTTAAACGAAAATTCCCAAATCACCCATTCACGACCAAACCCGGAACAGCCCGCGAATATATTAATCACCCACAACACACCAACACAAAAGATTTCCTAGCGATCACCTTACCCTCATTTCCACAATATACATTAAATACACCTAACGACACTAATGACACACGTAGTTTTGTAGATGAACATGTTTTAATGCCCACACTTCATTGGACAGCCTATTATCATTTTACTAACCCCCTTTGCCTGCCATTAACTAATACTCATGGCGACATAGAAAAGAACAAAAACATGTGATATAGACTCACTGCAACACTAACGCCTAGACAATTTACTTACGTAGGATATAAAAAGTTACTAAAAACATTCACTGCACCCCGAGCTAACGAATTTACAATAGAATATTACGACCACAATATCATCCGACCTAATCAAGATCAATTTTTAGATGAAGACCGCTTCGCTAACCCACAACTAACAGAACAGAAAAATTTTTCATCAAAACGTCATATGTATTCACACTTAATATTTTTGATAGAAAATATGATCACATCATTTCTGAAGCACTAAATGATATTCAAGCTTACGAAAGTTTCCATGACAAATTTCAGTTATTTTCACTAACTTTTCACTTTCTTGCACCACATGAACGCGATTTGCACTGTTCCCACGATATTATGTTGCGCACTAAACAAACTCACACAAATACATACTATCGTTTCATACAAAATCATTTTGATTTGCATACCCCATCGAGACAACCACATCATCGTTTTCAGTTTCTTAACTCAATATACACATCTCCATTTTTCCTTAATTTCACTTATTGCATCAAAGATACTAACCTCCACGGCATCCTCCGCAATTATGACCCAGTAACACAAATGTATATATTTTGTCCCATCACGAAGACCTTTAACGCTGAAGAATCCCGACCCTTCCTTATCCCGCATGAATTTATCCAGCCTATAGAAATCCCAATATTAGAATTCATTCACAATACTAAATATAATCACAAAATATATAACCTCATTCAAAACACACCTTACGAGTTTGCAGTAGGCACCGAAGAACTAAAAACCATTAAAGCACTTCAATTGCTTTGGCCACTGCTCCAAACTAAAAACATCATTCGCATACTAGCCAAATTACTAACTACATCAGATATGATACACGACATCTTCCCCCACGGCTTTTTCCCAGACGATTAACAGGTAAGTTTATTTTAAACTACTCTTCACTAATAAATTCAAATTAGTACTAACCATTTTTTATTAATGTTTCATTTATGTTTCTAGTCTTCATACCACGATCACCTACAAAAACAGAAAAGCAAAATAAAAATACAAACTTGTTAAAATTCTTTTAAAATTCATTAATATCTTGCACTGAATAATTTAATAAAATTGATACCAAATGTAGTAAATTAATCTATAAATTATTTCCCCATAAAGCAGTAAAATTAAATACGATGAAAATTTATAATTTTAAAATTTCCCCCAAACGCAGTAAAATTCAAATTCTATGTAATAAATTGATAAAACGAAAATGCAGTACTAATCTTTTGATATTTTCATTCACTCGCACAAGAATTCTATCCAAACTCGCACAGCCCGCCCACGAAGAATTGCTTAAAAAAATGATTTTAAACTTCAAGTTCTCACACTCAACAATTCTAACACATGATAACAAGTTTCAAACTTTCCTTTAACCCGGTTGGAAAGGAATTATATACTAAACCAAACTAACCAACGCAGCTTACTAAACACCCCAAATCATAAAATAACAGCATGACTAAGAAAAGAAAACCAACGGTACCCAAACCGGATTAACCCAGTTTAAAACTGGATAATTTATTCTTTTGAAGACTATTATAAAGTCTAAGAAAGAAATAATAAAACACAAAAAAGTCGCAAGACAAACCCATGCCAAAAAACAATTTGATTTTTGAAAAAAAAAGGACACGACCACAGTAACATAAGAAAGATCAACATAAACCCAGCATGAAAAGTTATCACATAACAGGACTTCTCAAAGAAACAGCACGAAATCATAAGAGGTACTCAACAGTTACTCACCCTTGAGTACCTCTTATTAAAAATAGAAGTGTGGTCGCAAAGCGTGGATGTAGTGCGGTGGGTTAGGCCGGCTATAGAGCATGCTCAAAGAAAACAGAGAGGACGTCCTGAGCATGCTCTATAGCCGGCCTAACCCACCGCGCTACATCCACGCTTTGTGACCACACTTCTATTTTTAATAAGAGGTACTCAAGGGTGGGTAACTCTTCAAAATAACCAAACTAAAATAAAACGCTTTTGTGAAAACGATTAACTAAAATCATGATTAAAAAAATCGGACTAACATAATTTTGTAAAATGTAAATCATACTTTGCGGTATGTAGATCAATACACAATAACAAAGACGAACATCCAAGACTAGATGATCCCATCATACTCAAACAAAGAATGGCTAAGCACAACCGATATGCCGTCCACAATCACAACTCAAAGGATTTAGAGTACGACTTGACTTCGCAGAAAAGGACTTCATTGAACTAGACCAATGACCACCTCGATGTTCAAGTATACGTACAGATCCGAGTTACGAGGCATCCCTTCCACGCACGATCTCCACACCATTCCCAGACGAGGTTGAACACAAAACAAGTTCTCTACAATACAGAAAAACCCGTCATAGCAAATCATTTTAAAATCAGATTGATTTCATTGGGGATCACAGTCGTTGTCACAAGACGACGCAACGATTGTATGTCCCTAACTCCAGCGTCCTGGAACTTCTTTAACAAAAGGAACCGGACAAGAATATGATGTTCGCCAAATACCAACGTTCATCGTCCATCCTTCAAATTGCAGAAAGATAATTCTAAAAAACTCTGTAAAACCCGGATGGGTGGAACCTGATCTAAACTACATTTTTTAATTGGATAAATTGGATATTTTACCACTGTAAAATATTTAATATTAACCAATCATAATTCACCTAACTAACAACCCACTTATTTGTAAGTGCTGAAATTACTTGTAATTTCAGCACCAGAGAGATTTTAATTTAACTTAGAAATTAGTTGCCTCTCCAAGAGAACTTCAGCAGCCGCAATAAACCAGTATACCCTAGATCTATTGAGCCTAGCAGAGACTAGTTAAACACCCTGAGACTAGTAAGTATAAGAGTAAGATTAGGATCGGTATTAGACTAAGAAGTTGCACGAATCTATCCGGCCGAAAATAAGATAGCGTGACGAGCAGACGGTGTACCCTATCCGAAATTACTCTATGAGTTAACCACATCGGTCATAACTCAGCACTGTTTACAGGCCACTTTACTTTTCTTCTTCCCACAGCTTTTTTCATGATTTGTCAGTTGGCTGTTCTCTTTAAAGCTGCTATTGCATTTGGGGCATATGAATTTTGTGTCTGTTGGCCTGTGGATTGATTTTTCATATTGGACTCTACCTGCGGCCGTCCTGCACGCCTTTTCACAGTAGTCCCACCTGCATTTAAAGACAGTGTCGTCTTGGGCCGTCCTCTGTGTCCTGACAGGCTTACTATCGTTTCTACCAATGAGACTCATCTTCTCCTCTCAGTCTTGGATGAAGTTGACACGTCTCATGATGAATGTTTTCCAGGATCTACGGTCTCGGGTCAACTGTTCAAGGTTGTTGTCGTCTTCACCGGCCTCGCGGACTAAGCGTCTCCAGTAGGATATCGTCCCTCCCATCAACTTGCCTTCTTTAGTTTCCTCCATGTTCCACTGACCTTACACGACTTCCCTCACTGTTCTTTCATTTCCCATTCTCAGAACATGTCCTACCCTTTCCAGAGTTCGCTTTTCTATCTTCAGCATTCATCTGTCGATGCCCAATTCTCTGCGCACCCCATAAGAGTTCACACCCTCCTGTTGCATTCTCATTAGAGGAGGGCCCTTTCCATGATTCCAGACTGACCGGTAACATTTATCGACCATGCCTTGCATCTTCTTGATGTCTCCTTGTAACCACGGTCTCACGTTACAGTCGAAGCGTAATGACGATTCAACTACCGCCTGAACCACTATTGCTTGTCCTTTTGCTCAGGTTTGATTGCCAAAACCACCGCCGAATCTTGCTCCAGACGTGGTATCCTCTTGCAGTCTGGCATTGACGTCATCCCCTTCCGATTCTCGTAGCGAGCATTCTTGTTTGCCATGTTTTCTTCTTTTCCTGGGTTTCCATAGAACTTCCTTTACCTTGCCCTGTTTTAGCTCTTCCAGATTGCCTATTAACGTCGTGTCATCTGCAAACAACGTTTCAGTGATGGTGAAATCTTTCCTGTTTGTGCTCCTTAGCGCTCTTCGGGTGTCCTGCGGTGGTAGGCTACTTCCTTCTACCCAGCTCCACGAGAGGCCACATTCCATGTTTCTTCTGTGTGCTTCCTGTTCCCTTTTTCCCCGCATCTGCCGTCGCCTGTGCGTGGTATACGTTAAACATTATCGGGCTAGTCGCACATCCCTCTCTTAACCCCCTTGCAGGTATCCACGAATCGCTAAGGCCCCCTCTTCCCTTGATCCTGTATGCGGTGTGCTATGCAGATCCTGTTATTTCTTTACTGTCTTTTCTGGTATCTGGAACTTCCGGAATAAAGACCAAAGGATGGGTTTACTCATCCTTGGATATGCCTTGGTTATATCAAATAGGATAGCAATAACCCCCTGTAATTGTTTAGGTCGTCTTTTCTCCCTTTTTGAATAGTGGTACTATCCATCCTTCCTTAACTATCTCTGGCCACTTTCAAGCTCCAGGGCCGCTGCCATGAAAGCTTGACCTCGCGCTTCCGGTATGCTGGCACATATTTCGTCAATCTCGTCTGCCTCTCTTTCGTATCTTTTCTCAGACACGTTTTGGAAATGCGCTTTTTTTTTTTTTTTTTTTTTTTTTTTTATTAGCCCCCGGCCTGCGCAGTGCAGGACCAACCGTGGGGGAGGGGGAGATGTCATCCATTTTGCCGCAGCCGGTTCCACCTTGAGGAGGCGGATGACACTGGGACCCCTCCAGCCGTGACCGAAGCGGGATTCGAACGCATGACCCTCGTGTTGAGAGAGATGTGCTCGGTATTCTTCGGCGGTAAAAGTATCTTCTTGCATTGTCTGCATGTCCTTGATACCAATTCTCCGAAGGGTCTGGTACATTCTCCTGGTGTCTCCTGATAACTCAGCCTCTTTTATCTCACCGACGAGTCTCATCCACCAGGCATCTTCTCATTCCTTCTTCTTCTTGAATTCTGATCTGACTTTATTCCTTTCTACCTTGGCATTGTCTATTCCTCGTTTTGCCTTGGCGGTCAAAACCTGAATCCTTCGTTGGTATCCTTTTATCGTATCAGAGTTCCCCTCCATCCATGGGTTTAGGCTGGATTTAGCCTTCTTTCCACAGATTTGCTGCCCGCTTGCCTCCATTGCCTTTAGTACTGCCTCGATGTCTTCACTCCCTTGAAGTCTGCTCTCAACATCTTTGTTGTACTCTTCGGCTTTCTTTGGTTCGTGTAGCCGGTCGCATGCGATTGGCTGTGGTCCTTTGTGGGGTTTGGGAGTCTCTCTGGCTTGGATCCGGAGTCTCATGGCCTTTTGAAGGTGGTCCGACATCCTCGCTGTCCATGTGCTTGTCACGGTTTTCCGGTATTTGACCCGTGTCATGAATCCATCTATTTCATGCCACGTCCCTGTCACTGGGTTCCTCCACGTCCCCCTTCTCTTCTGGTTGGAAAGGAGTTAAGCCAGCAGAGGTCCTGTTCTTTGCACCATTCTATTACGTTTCTCCCCGCTGGGTTGGTACTGACCGAAAGCGCCTGTTGTTTGATCTCTGTCCCGGTCCATCAGAAAGATTTTTTTGAGAACTGCCAGATATAAACCCGACATCTAAAAAAACACTACCTGAAAAAGGACAAGAAAATCAAAGTTTTTTTAGATGTCGGGTTTATATCTGGCAGTTCTGAAAATAATCTTTCTGATTTTGTCGTGTTACTCAATTTTTTTCTTAATTTTTTTGATTGAGCCTTTTTAAACTAGCATATTTATAGCAAGTGCCTTGTAATTGGGACACATCAGGGATTGTTTTTGTGCTGTAAGCTTTTTAGCTGTAATTGCAAGAATAGCTAATTTTCTCCTGTAATTTAAAATTTGCTAAACCTTGGTTTCTCGTTCACTCAAAAGTTTTGTTTGACCCACGTGGTTTCAGTTTATCTCATATCGGCTCAGTTTTTTTATCGCTCAATGTTTTTAGGACAATTTTTCCTTATTGCTTTTTTTGTTTTCCGCTTTTTATCGACCCGCTTAATCTCGCCGTTTTTCTTATTTACCCTATGTTTTTTATTTTATAAACACCCTAATTAAAGAATAAAATGGTTTAGCAAAAGAAATCGTTTTAATTTGTTTTTGAAACAAGGAAAATGCAATGGTATGCTGTCGGCCCTTTTAGGGTTTTGCTTCAGAGTTAGAAATACGAAGATCTAAAACCCAGTAAGTTTGCAGATGTGTTAATTTCAGTTTAAAAAGAACCTTGAATTTGGAAATTGTTTGGATGTCGGCTCTATATCTGTCAGCTTAATTCTCAAAATAATTTTTATTTTTTCAACTTGCTTACAATATTTATTGTATTATGTTTGAAACTTAAACTAGCTTAAACTAGCTTTTTTGAACTAGCATCATTAGAGTAAGTGTCTTGTAATTGGGAACTAAGACTTTTTTCCCCGCCAGCAATTTTCATTACATTTTTTAAGAAGTTGGTTATTTTATTTGTGAACCTTTGTCACTTAGTTTACTGTTCACTTTGTCTGTAGGTAATTCAGTTGCGTTGATATCCTAATGTCTGGGATTCGAGTCCCGGCCGGACCTTGTGTTTTTCAATATATTTGAATATGATTTTTTTTTCGGGAAAACTTGCTTTGTCGGCCAAATATGTCTGCTTATCTGTTGTCGTCCTGGTTGTCACATCTTGGATTCATTTTTTGTTGCGCGCTCTTTTCTATAGTGTTTCTTTTATTGTTGGAGTTACTCTTGCAATTTGAGGTTTCAATCAGGTTAACTTCGTTTTTACTGTTTTTTTGTTTTGCTGAAAAAAAGTTCATCCGACCAAATTGTTTTGGCTTATTTTTTTAGTATGATAAATGAGCTAATTTTGGGTCATTGCAAGGAAATAACAATTTTAATGCTCTCCTCCGCTTTTTTAACGTGGTTATAAGTTTACAAATTGGTATGTTGAAATTTTATGTTTTTTAATATTTTTACTTGCAAAAGTTTTTCTCAGAAACTTTTACTGATTTTCAAAAAAAGGGTTATCAATTGAAAGACCACCTACTCCCTTGTGTCCCTGCATATTCACATTTTTTCCTGACCCCTCTGTCTACAGCCTTCGAAAAACTGTGTGGGCACAATTTGACCCATATTTTTTTCGATTTCTCGTAAACTACCTGTCTCAAGTCTGATTTCAATGAATAGAACGGTTTTGAAAAGCTCCCATGCATAGGCGGCTACGCCTTATTTTTTCTTACCTATAAATTAGGGCCCACAGAAAAGTCAAGATTTTGATTGTGACCGTTTTGTTAATCCTTTTGACTTTTTTTTCGAAAACTAAGCGCTTTATTCTGACATTGCAGACCCAATGGAAATGATGGCTATTGGGAAGTTGCTCTGCATTAGCGCCACTCAGAAAACTTTTCATACCAAAAATTATTGTCCTCGGATAAATCAAGCTTTCGATTTTTCTACCTTTTTTAAACTTATTAAAATTTCTCGAAAACTACGATGCCATATCTGAGACCTTGGGGTCTATTCAAAGAACGTGTTGTGGGCAGTTTGTTTGCTGGTGCGACTACGCCCAGTCTTTTTTGACAACAAAAGTTATGGCCGTCGGAAAAGTCAAAATTTTGATTTTTGTACGTTTTTTAACAAGGTTTTCACTTTTCTCGAACTCTCCTCCCAAATCTGAGATTTAAGGCTCAACTGAAGTTACAGGCCGCGTGATTTATTTCTGTGTGAGCGGCTACGTCCTATTTTTCAAAAAATCTATGATTCCCGGAACTGTCAAATTTTGATTTGTTGAAGGTGTTTTTGGACTTTTCTCGCTTACTATCCTGCCAAATCTGATATCATTGGTTTAATGGAAACAACGAGTTTTTGAACGCTAGCTTTGAACTCGGTTAGCCCAGTTTGTTTTAATAAAAAATCATGGCATCCACGTTCTGAAACCCAGTTTTTTTTTGGAAACTTGCCTTTACGCGAAAACTATCGAGCTAATTCTCAGGCTTTGTTCAATCGAGAAACCCGATTTTGGGAATGTTTTCTGCTTTTTGCACGACTTGCTTTTGCAGAAAAATTCATGAATTTCGGATTGTCTTGTGACCGTTTTCTAGATTTTTTTTACCGTTTTTTGGAATTTTTTTCAAAAACGTGCTTATTCTCAGGTTGACAATTTAATCATCGGAAAACCCGGTTTTGGTAATCTTATTGTCAGAGGCCTCGACCTGCTTTTTGTAGAAAAAATTGAGAGTTTCGCAAAAACGTTTGACCGTTTTTAATAAACATTTTGAATTTTCTTATCAAATCTGAGATGAAAATTTAAGTTTAAAAAGAACGGGTTATCGATAATGGTCCCTGCAATAGAGGCGATTCCTTATTTTCTGTCAAAGAAAAGTTATCTTGCAAAAAATTAATTGTCTCAAAAGCTTCTACGTTTTTCTCTTATTTTGTAGAGAAACAATTTCAACGTCATATTCATGCTTGTTCTTTAACCTAATTGATATTTTTATCATCTGCTAGCAATCGTTTCGGTTTAAGTATCATTGCAATTGAATAATGTGTATTTGAAATGTTATCAAATCAAATGAAATAGAAAGTTGTTAATTTTCAATAATACCTTGTTTTTTTTCAAATTTATTATTTTTGTTGAATTTCAGTAATTGTTTCACTTATGAATCAAAATGAGTTTTCATTCCTTGCTTTTCTCTACGGAAAATAGCAAAAGTATATATGAATATATTTCTGCTGAAAAAATGTCGGCTTATAATTTCAAAAAAGTAACACTTCTCCAATTTAATTAGACTTGAATTACCTGAAACTACCGAGTTTTATGATCATTGGTTTTGATAACTAAGAAAAGATAAATGATAAGACAAAAATTTGAAGTTTTGTTGAAACGTTTCCTAAATTTACAAGAAGTGTAAAAAGTTTTTAATTTGCCCAGCTGTATTTCCTTGAGCAAAAGTTTCCATTTATCACTTCCCTATAATTACAGAGAAAAAAAACACAAATGAAATAAAATTTCAAGTCTCAATAATTTGAAAAAAAAATCATTCGAAAATCCAAGTTCTTCAAAAACTCCAAAAATAAGTTTTATTATGTTTTGACCTACAGTTTGTTTTCGTTTTAGCTTACTGTTCAATCGTCTATGAAAATCGAAAAAAAATGAAACTTATGTGGCCTATTTGTTTTTGTTGTTGTTGTGACTTATTTGTTTTTGTTGTTGTTGTGGCTTTCCAGCGGTTAAATATGGGATGTCTTCCTCAACATTTAAAGTTTTGTCCAATTGTTTCTGCTGATTGCACAATCACAACATAGTTCCCATGTGCACATTTTGGAAGATGAGAAGTATTCATTCACAAATCTCCACATGATGTCTGTAATGCGACTTTTGAGTTCTGTTTCGGCTATGAAGTCGACTGCGGGATGTATCCTGTTAGCTACTCTGGTTGTGCGGATTATAATTTCGCCTCTGCTTTTCCCTGTTCGTGACTTTGGCAACATAAACAACTCCTGTCTTCTATATTCTGTGGGGTTGATGGTTGGTATCGCTATCTTTTGGTGTTCTCTATCTGCGGAGTTTTGAAAGGAGAAAGATCATTTATCTGCAGGAATAGAGTGAGAAGCAAAACAATCAGCAGTCTGAGTTGTAAATTATAGTCTTGAGTACGATTTCGACGTACGCATTTGAGAACTGTCCTCTGGAATAATTCAAGCTTCTAAACGTCCTTTCTTAAAAAAATTCGCGCAGTGGTAACTGCAGGTCAGTATTAGTAACATGATACATTTGTATCGACCCAATTTGACAAAAGTTTTAATTTTGTATAGGTCAGTATTGGTAACATGATAGATTTGTATCGACCCAATTTGACAAAGTTTTAATTTTGTATCAACATTTTGTCTCAGACAGAACAGTTTTCGATTGGCTTTTTGAGCGTTCTGTCGAATGAGTACTCGAATTTTTTTAATCTGTCTCATGGACTCGTGTATCGTATCTGTCTTTGATGACTTTGTGCTGTACGACTGATTTCTCATGATTTTGTGTTTTATATTATTTCCTCTGAATTTTAATTGGGGACACTTGTCTAGGGTCATGTTTTTTCAAGACCAAATTGTCATTTTTTTCCGGTTTGCATCGAATATTTTTAGATTTTTGTCCTTTCGATAGAGTTTTGGGGTCGCCTGCGAATTTGAAGGGATAATTGAATTTCAAAATATCGGGAAAAGCGTTATCAAAATTGCAGAAAAATAGTGGGCCCAGAAGCGATCCTTGTGGGACCCAACTTGTGACCTCAGTCAGAGTAAGGACGAAGATGGAAGATGCTGACTTCTAAACAGCACACATCGACAACGACGAAGAGCTGACTTCAATTTATGGATATAAACAAGTCCAGATCTTAAACGGTATTCGTGTAACCACGCATGTGTCCTGCTCCAACTGTTCTGCCGTGGGGCAAAGGCTCTAAGCAGGGACTAGCGGAAACCCAATCAACCTTTATCTCTAACTGTTCTGATGAAGTACTGGAAAGCAATGGTAACCAAGAACGAAATCAAAACGAACCCAACCCCAAAAAATCCCGCAGCCTATGGCGTTGGGCTTAGCTACTACAACAACATTTTGTGACCTCAAGTACAGCTGATGCGTTATTTTCAATGCGAACAATTTGCTGACGATGGCTCAGATAATCATGAAGACCATCAAGAAAACATCCAACTATGGCAAGTGATACTAATTTTTGTAGTAATTTCTGATATTACTTTGTCAAACGCCTTTGAGAAGTAAGCATAGATAGTGATTGTCTTCATGGGGTTTACAATCGAGGGCTTCATAAATTCTATTTAGAAAATGGATCATCTTTACAGATCTTTTTTTACAAACCCTTGTTAGTTTTCAGACACAAATTCTTCAAAAAGTCCGTAGAAGCATACATTCATTTCTTAAATACTTTGCTATCAAAATTGAGGAGAGAGATAGGACGGTAGTTTTCAACGTGTTTCGGGTCGTTTTTATTGTGGATGGGTTTGCCTGCAACACTCTTTATGCATATGGTGGTTTTTGCATGCGTTTGATGTTTTTAAAGAGCTTGTTGAGGATCAATCTCATCTGCTTTCAAAAAAAATCATTCAAAAATCCAAGTTCTTCAAAAACTCCAAAAATCAGTTTTAATATGTTTTGACCTACAGTTTGTTTTCGTTTTAGCTTACTGTTCAATCGTCTATGAAAATCGAAAAAAAAAATGAAACTTATGTGGTCTATTTGTTTTTGTTGTTGTTGTGACTTATTTGTTTTTGTTGTTGTTGTGGCTTTCCAGCGGTTAAATATGGGATGTCTTCCTCAGCATTTATAGTTTTGTCCAATTGTTTCTGCTGATTGCACAATCACAACATAGTTCCCATGTGCACATTTTGGAAGATGAGAAGTTTTCATTCACAAATCTCCACATGAGGTCTGTAATGCGACTTTTGAGTCCTGCTTCGGCTATGAAGTCGACCGCGGGATGTATCCTGTTAGCTACTCTGGTTGTGCGGACTATAATTTCTCCTCTGCTTTTCCCGGTTCGTGACTTTGGCATCATAAACAACTCCTGTCTTCTATATTCTATGGAGTTGATGGTTGGTATCGCTATCTTTTGGTGTTCTCTATCTGCGGAGTTTTGAAAGGAGAAAGATCTTTTATCTGCATAAATAGAGTGAGAAGCAAAACAATCAGCAGTCAGAGTTGTCAATTATAGTCTTGAGTAAGATTTCGACGTACGCATTTGAGAACTGTCCTCTGGAATAATTCAAGCTTCTAAACGTCCTTTCATAAAAAATTTCGCGCTGTGATAACTGTAGGTCAGTATTAAAAAATTGATACATTTGTGTCGATCCAATTTGACAAAAGTTTTAATTTTGCATAGGTCAGTATTGGTAACATGATAGATTTGTATTGACCCACTTTGACAAAGTTTTGTATCAACATTTTGTCTCAGACAGAACAGTTTTCGATTGGCTTTTTGAGCGTTCTGTCGAATGAGTGCTCGAATTTTATTAATCTGTCCCATGGACTCGTGTCTCGTATCTGTCTTTGATGACTTCGTGCTGTACGACTGATTTCTCATGATTTTGTGTTTTATATTATTTCCTCTGAAATTTAATTGGGGACACTTGTCTGGGGTCATGTTTTTTTCAAGACGCAATTGTCATTTTTTTCCGGTTTGCGTCGAATATTCTTAGACTTTTGTCCTTTCGATAGAGTTTTGGGGTCGCCTGCGAATTTGAAGGGATAATTGAATTTCAAAATATCGGGAAGAGCGTTATCAAAATTGCAGAAAAATGGTGGGCCCAGAAGCGATCCTTGTGAGACCCAACTTGTGACATCAGTCAAAATAAGGACGAATATGCTGACTTCTAAACAGCACACATCGACAACGACGAAGAGCTGACTTCAATTTATGGATCTAAACAAGTCCAGATCTTAAACGGTATTCGTGTAACCACGCATGTGTCCTGCTCCAACTGTTCTGCCGCGTGGCAAGGGCTCTAAGCAGGGACTAGCGGAAACCCAATCAACCTTCATCTCTAACTGTTCTGATGAAGTACTGGAAAGCAATGGTAACCAAGAACGAAATCAAAACGAACCCAACCCCAAAAAATCCCGCAGCCTATGGCGTTGGGCTAAGCTACTACAACAACAACTTGTGACCTCAATTACAGCTGATGCGTTATTTTCAATGCGAACAATTTGCTGACGATGGCTCAGATAATCATGAAGACCATCAAGAAAACATCCAACTATGGTAAGTCCAGATCTTAAACGGTATTCGTGTAACCACGCATGTGTCCTGCTCCAACTGTTCTGCCGTGGGGCAAAGGCTCTAAGCAGGGACTAGCGGAAACCCAATCAACCTTCATCTCTAACTGTTCTGATGAAGTACTGGAAAGCAATGGTAACCAAGAACGAAATCAAAACGAACCCAACCCCAAAAAATCCCGCAGCCTATGGCGTTGGGCTTAGCTACTACAACAACATTTTGTGACCTCAAGTACAGCTGATGCGTTATTTTCAATGCGAACAATTTGCTGACGATGGCTCAGATAATCATGAAGACCATCAAGAAAACATCCAACTATGGCAAGTGATACTAATTTTTGTAGTAATTTCTGATATTACTTTGTCAAACGCCTTTGAGAAGTAAGCATAGATAGTGATTGTCTTCATGGGGGTTACAATCGAGGGCTTCATAAATTCTATTTAGAAAATGGATCATCTTTACAGATCTTTTTTACAAACCCTTGTTAGTTTTCAGACACAAATTCTTCAAAAAGTCCGTAGAAGCATACATTCATTTCTTAAATACTTTGCTAATAAAATTGAGGAGAGAGATAGGACGGTAGTTTTCAACGTGTTTCGGGTCGTTTTTATTGTGGATGGGGGTGCCTGCAACACTCTTTATGCATATGGTGGTTTTTGCATGCGTTTGATGTTTTTGAAGAGCTTGTTGAGGATCAATCTCATCTGCTTTCCTGAGCGATGTTAGAAGACAGGTGGCAGGCCATTCGGGCCTCGGGTTTTTGTTGTGTCAAGTTCATTTGTTATATTGTGAATTGTCGTAGTCGAGATAGATAAGTTCGTTAAGGTCGGTGTGTCGCGCTTCATATCATTGAGGTTGAAGGTTTCTTTTGGTGAAATGGTTGAAGAGATCAACTTTTTCTTGCAGATCTAAGAAGATTTATTCTTGTAAATGGTTGATTTTGGAATGTTTGAAACTCGGTTGATATGCTTTAGATGCTTGAAGATGAAACTGGTGTTTCTGGATCCGAATGTTTGGTCCTGGTAACAAGTTTGATCTCTTTCACTCACTTCGCTTTTCCTGTAGCTGGTAGGTTGTCTTTGAGTATTGTTTTCTGTGTTTCTAGCATTCGAATGTGGTGTGAAGTGCTTGGTTTGATAAACATGGAAATAGTTTGCGGGAATCTTGTCCTTTGGGGTATGAGAGTATCAATTTGTCTTGTAGCTCGTTGTACAGATTGTTTATTTTAGTATAACACTGTAATTATTGTACATAGAAAGCTTTTGTCGAAATTACATGATTTTTTTTCATTGTAGCTCTAGGTTTTCATTTAGATTCAATGATCACACCAAAAACACTGAGCAACGTGATTTGAAAAGAAAACAAGGTAATTAGTTTGTATAAATATGATCCGAATTTTCTGTGCTACAGTAGCAATCTAGAAGGACTCAAAGTTCGGGTTAAAAGTAAGGCTATCACTAAAATTTAGGATGACCACCTTTTTAGATTTTTGTTGTTGTTGTAGCTACACTGATTTCGGTTCCAAACTTCAGATGGAATTGGAGAGATCAATACTTGCACAGCAACCGGCTATCCTTCTTAGCTCTGTTTACAGTAGCTATCTATACGGACTCAAAGTTGGGTTTGTGTTACAATATTGGCAGCTTCTGCGGGGGTTTTCCTTAGGCTATCGATGGTAACTGAGGCAGGCTGTACCCGACATTTCAACAGATAATCAGTGGTCTGTGATCCTTTTCTAACAACTTGGGCAGGCGTAAGGTATATCATTAATCTTTCCATGGTGGTAAATATTCAGTTAGGTTGAATTACTTGATCTAAGTTGTGCTAGCGTACATCTGTTTCCCGATCAATTTTGTTTTCATTAGCTGATATTATTGGTGGAGTTCAGGCAATTAGATTAGCTTTCTCGTGAAGGAAATTTTGAAGATTTTTGATCCCGCAAACATATTCAAGCTAAGAGACGCTCTCCTGGTTGTTCGTAAGCAAGTGCTTAGTTTCGGGTTTGAACTTGTGTTCGAGGGTGGACCTGATATTCAGGTTGTACCCTATATAGTTTACAGTATAGGTATCTGCTGTGCGCTCTTGATAACATTCAGAAAAAACTGCTTGGAGAGTATTTCATTATATTTTCTGACCGGAAGTGTTTTAATTCATCGTGTAAATGCGTGATATGGCTCACTTTCACGCAACTAGTAACTGTTCGTGGAGCATTGTTTTGTTTAACCTGTAGACGCTGCCAGTTTGTGTAGCTCCGTGTGGAAGTTCGAATGGGTGATGCATATTTTGGTACAATCTTGCCAATTGCCTTGTAAGTAATAATGATTGTTTCTTTGGAGTAACCCCAAGTAGTGCGGGCAAGTTTTTTCGGAATTCAATTCCTTTTTTTGAAGTTTTTCAGACCTTCTTACAGTGTTTGTTAAAGATAACCTGGTTTTCGAACGGAACGCCTAGAGTCTTAAGGTTTTGGTTGGCTGGTGGCTTGGTGCCGTCGACAATGACATTTGGTTCTAGGTTGAACTAATTTGCCCAATTTGAAAAGATGGATGTTCCGAATTTATTTTTTGATAGTGAAAGATTTTGTATGCCAGGTGTTCAGGTTTTATAAGTATGGTTCACAGGCTGGGTTAAGTTGCTGATGTTGGGACCTGGTGTTCTTATGGTAATATCGTCTGAGTATGTTGTAATATCGTCTGCGTATGTCTGGCCTTATTATTCTCAGATAGTGGCATTTGAGACATGTGTATGTAAAAAAAACCTAGGATAGAACACCTTGTATCACCTTTCTGCGTTTGGATTTAGTATCTCTGAGTTCTCCATGAGTTTATGTATGTACCACGAAGATAGGCATGAATCCATCGTTTGGTATTAGATAGATTCGACCTGGCGATATCGTTGAGCAGATAGTAGTTATCAACAGTATCGAAGGCTGCAGTCTAATCTGGAGCGACCATTAGTGTTCTTTGACATGGTTTTGCCTTGTTTAAGCCAGCTTTAATGTGGAACGAGATGCAGTTAAGAGCAGTACTTTCTTTTCTATGTCGTGCCAATGTTCTCAAAAATCTCAAGTTAAGTTCAGGTAAAAGTATGCGCTGTACGAGTTTTGCTACTGGAGAGAGCAGTGCAATTGGTCTGCAGCTCTTAGCTGGCTTGTTCTGGATCTTTTCCTGGGGTATAACTCTTCCCACTTTCCAGTTTTCTGGTATGATTACTCATCTCAGTGAGAAGCTTACTATTTTACTCAAAAATTTTATGACTTGTTTTCCAATGAAACGAAGATGTATTGGTGCTATCTTGTCTGGTCCGAGCGCTGTGGTTTTCTTCTGGACCTAATTGCATCTTCCACCATTTTCCTGGAAATTTTAACTTTAATCTCTAGTTCCTAGAGATTAAAGTTCAAATTTCCAGGAAAATGGTGGAAGATGCAATTAGGTCCAGTAAAAAAAAGCACAGCGCTTTATCTTGCTTAAATTTTGTTTTTGCTTGGGTCTTGTGAATTGGTTCGTCATCAAAAAGTATAGGTGTGTTTCGTGGTGTTTTGGCTTTGGTGTTGAATTGTTCTTGGACTGCAGCCCAGAGTTTACTTGTTGCTCATCAATGTCAACGTTTCCAAGAAACTCAATCCATTTAGCTTTTTTGTTATTTTCGACTGGTTTGTTGTTTTTCTGATTTAATTCACTTATTTTAGGGCTCCAGGGTGCTGTTGTGGGAATTTGTCATTTGCTTTAGAAAGTTTGAGAGATTCAGTTTGAAAATTTGGCTTTACCTCTTTAATGCATACTAGAGATATATATCTAGATGCTGCGCTGCAGATAATTTTCCGGAAAACTTTCTAGCCTTCGATGGCTGATTTGGGCAGTGATATGTTTCGAGTTTAGCTCTTCCAGTCAAAAAAGTGTTTTGCGGAAAAAAACATTCCAGATGAAAGGTTAAACAACTCATGTGTTACTATTTTTTGTTAGAATTCATTTTTTGAAGGTTTGGTTATTTCTGGTGCCACAATAGGATAATGAAATTTTAGCGGTGTTTGTTTTTTACAAGTTCAAAAGTGATCATAGGACCGTTTGAGTTTCACAATAATCATCATCGCAACCTAGATGCAAGCATCGGGTCTGTCTGGACAAAGTTCGAGTTCTGTGCCGGGTGGAGTGGGGGGTGGGGGTGGGAGTGTGGTTTCGTTGTCATCGTCATCTGATAGGCCGTCGGTGGGAGTGGAGTGGATCCAAGAGGAGAAGGACTCAATGGGCCGAGTGGTGAACTACAAGTGCGAGTTGTGCAAGTGCGACATGAACAATGTGTACATGAGAGACGAGCATTTGAAGGGCAGGAAGCACTTGACGGAATTTAAGATGAAGATACAGCCCAATCTTAAGGTGGCAGACCCCAAACTGCAGTCTGAGTTCAACAGAATAGAAAGAGTGAGACAGCAGAACGAACAGGAGGAGCTCAAGAGACGCCAGGTGTGTAGATCTCAAGCATCGCTCAATCGCCTCGCCATCAATGTGAATCTCAACACTGCGCTGATCAAATTCGTTTGTTATAACCGCTATTTCAAGCTTCCTGGGATCTCTCCTGTTAAGACCAAATATGAGACGATTGTCTTCACCGCTGAGCTTTATAATTTTTTGTATAGGTTTTCAAAACATGTAGCCAATTGGGTAAACACAAGGAAAAATTGACACACTAACTGTTGAGTGCCCTTGTATTGACGTCAAAAACTGTAATCAAATGGTCAATGGATGCATCAATTTTGGAACAGTTTAAGTTTTGTGAGGCGTTCGTTCGGTTTTCGGTGTCTATGAGCGATCTTTTACAAGACTTATCTTCAATAAATCATCAAGACTATGCTGATCATGTCTCCCTTTCTTCTTTTTACACAGCTTAAATATATGCTATCAGTGTTTTGAAGTGGCAAAAGAATAATCGTTTTCTGATAATGCTAGAAAAGCTGCATCTTGGTTGTTGTGATGGAACATTTTGTGTGTAGGTGCGTGAGAATAACATGATAGCGAAGATCAGGAGTAGAGAGCACGAGCTTCTGAAGGCTTACCCTAACTGTTGCCAAGTGAGCGAATACAGATCCACAGACGACAACCTCATCACAGCTAAACACTTGGAGATAAACCCACCCCCCATGGAACTGAAGGTATTTTTAACTGTCCGATGAATTAAACATTCAATATTATATTGTCTTCTCATGAAGTGCTGATTTAAATTAACCGGACAAAACTAACAACATTTGAAACTTCAAACGCGTTTTTCCCAAATTTGGTTAAGCTTAAACAAAAAGGGAAGAGAACAAAAGTTGCTGAGATTTTCACCAGAATTAAAATGGTGCAATTTTTTCACCAAAATTCTCAACAAACATTTTACCAGAAAAATGGGTCATTTTGGCTTTTTTAAATAATCAAGAATTACGCTGAAGCTACTTTGTTCATTGATGAGAAATATATATCACAGGAAGCCTCTTACACAGCACAACAAAGCTCCAGACGGTTTCAATCTCTAAAAATTTGAGTAAACTGTATTAAATTTGTTTTTAAGCAAATATTTTGGGCTTTATATAGTAAAAAATCACATTTCTTGACTATTGTGGTACAGCACATACTGCATGTGCAGTAATCATGTTAACCTCGCTGCACACTAACCTTGGGACGCATAGCGTTATCTGTAATTATATATATTGTTACTAGACTGAAGTCAAGGTCATTCAGTGTTGATCACTGAATAGACCTTAGTTTTACGTTGGCTCTGCGTACGATGATGCGAAAAAATGAGCTGGTTCACGGAACCGTCTATTGATCGATCAAACTAAGTTTCGGATTAGAATTAGCTCTTGAAACTATATCTTTTTCCATTGAGCTTACAGCATTACATCACCTTACCACATGACGCAGCCAGCAGAATTCATGGCACAGGATAACCGAACGGAAATGGGTATCCCAGTGTTCTGGATATCAGCTAGTTCGGTTCCACCGTGGAATTTTAAAATTTGGTTGGACCAATTTATGTTAGCAGTAACGGTGAAAGAGAATGTGAATCCTGAGATATTACTAGAGGAACCAAAAAGAAGTTATTGATGAACCAATGCCTCGCCCAGAAACTCCGGGAGCAACCGAAGATGTACAGGCAGTAACGGACCGGAAAGCGAGAGATAGACTAAGAAGAGACAAAGCAATACTAGAAAAACAAGAAAGAAGGGAACGCGGACCTAAAGTCGGATATAATGTGTTCTACAATGAAGTCCAAAAACGACTTACGTCTCGTTTATTCCTGGCGCTAGGCACAGACGGGAAAAAGTCGTGCAGAAAAATCCACATACTGAAATATCAAAACTTGAGTTCAGAGACATGGTGAGATTAGCTAAGGTATCATTTGAAAAAACGAAAAACATCACATATGAACGCTATAGATTATTCACCAGAGCACAAGAATCCGGTGAGACACTGGAGTCTTTTCATGCAGCACTAACTACACAAGCAGCAACGGCCGAATTGGGTGGATTGGAAGAAGAACTGGTCCGAGACCTATTCATATACCGAATGAAAATTACTGCACTTCAAGATACCCCGACGTTCGAAACGTTCGCACCAGATGAATAACTCAAACGAGCTATCAAATTTGAACAAAGCAAGCAAACCACAAGCGTTCCAAAAATCGGTAATACGAAGCTCAAGTGGAGGCCAGTTCCCTGGGCCTCAAATCAAAATAAAACAAGAGCCAATAATGGCAGTGGGGAATAAAAACCAGAACTACAGGAGATGGAATAGGAACCAATTCAAAAAGAGATGGAATGATAACAAAAACCCGAACTGATCAAAAACCATGTACCAGATGTGGCAAAACATTCGGCGAAGGACATTTGAAAAGTTGTTCAGCTATGGGGAAAACCTGCAAAAGCTGCAATAAGCAAAACCACTTTGCAAAAATGTGTCGCTCGAATCAAGTGAACGAGATTACGGAAGAAAACTCTAGTTCAGACGAAGAATGTAACTTAATTCACAGTTTTGATTCCTGCGATGAGTTTGAAATTATGGTGGTCAAATCAAGGCTAAACAACGCACAGGAAAGAATAATTGGAAAAATTACATCAGGAGTAAATGACAACAGTGAGATCAAAGCTACGAAAGATGTTCGAAAAATTGACATTCGAAGAGACCCAAAGTCGCTCTAAATAAAAGCGTTGAAGGCGCTGGTAAGAATAAACAAGCAAGTTATAAACATGACCATAGATACTGGAAGTCTATCGTTTCTAAGTATCGTTTCTAAACCGGACAACGGCAAAACAATTACTGGGGGGAGCTCCACAGATCAAACTCATTCCAGCTGAAGAATTGAACCTGACGACGCAGTTTGTTAACTACATTAAATAAACAATTCAAATACTAGGAGCATTATGTACTAGTATCCGTTCAGCGGGGTGGGAAGTGAAAGACGCATCGTTGTTAATTACAGAACGCCGAGCAAGATGAATTCTGGGTCTAGATTTACAAGGAAAATTGGGAATCCATACTTCACATAAATCAGCACCTTCAAAAAGGTCCAGGTTTGACGTGCTACTGTGCGAGCAGTCGGAAGGTATGAAATATCAATCTTACAAAAAATTCCCGCCTCTATTTGATCGAAAGGGGGATCAAAAAATCACGTGGTTAACACAAAATTCAAATACCCACTATGCCCAATGCAAGAAAAAGGTAGGAGGATTCCTATACATATACAAGAAAAGGTGCAAGCAGAACTATCGAAGTTGTTATCAGAGGGTCATATAACAAAACTTGACGAATGCACAAGCGACTGTTTCATTGCGCCAATAGTCATCACGGTGAAAAAAGACTAGCGATTAAATTGGCGTTAGACGCAAAACCCATAAACAGGCAACTGTATAATAACAAATACCAGATGCCAAATATGGATGAATTACTGGATGGAGTAAGTCATATAGTAACTGCCAATACAGTCGGTACGCTTTATTTCACGGTACTCGACCTGAAATACGCCTATAGTCAAATCAGATTAAATGCAGAAACAGCTAAGCAGTGTAACTTTAACATAGTAGGTGGGCATGCAACAGCAACATCAGGTTCCTCACCGGGTTCTACGGATTAGCAGACATGCCTGCTTAATTCCAAAAAGCCATGGACCGAACATTAAATCATGTAAAGGACACCTTCTGTTTCCTTGATGATATTTCGATCGTTTCGAAGGGTGAAAATCATGAACATGAAAAACTAGTAATCGACGTGTTAAAAAAATTGGACAATGAAAATCTAGCGTTAAAATTGGAAAAGTGCGAATTTTTTCAGACAGAAGCTAACTGGCTAGGTCATAAACTTACACCAGGCGGCATAACACCAAAAGTCACCAAGATAGAGGCAATACTAAAACTGCAACACCCAAAGTCCTTAAAGCAATTAAGATCGTTTATGGGTAGTATTAACCACCTCTCTAAATTCAGCCCTAACGCTGCGAGTCTAACCGATCAGCTTAGACCACTGTTAAGAGAAGAAAACGAGAAAAAGAAGATGAAAAATATTAAATTGCCCGTGAAAAAATTTGAGTGGGGGGAGCAGCACTCCCTAATTTTCGAAGACATAAAAAAGGTGATGGCAAGGATAGCACAAATTCACTATTATGACCCCAAAAAGGATACTCGGGTAAAATGTGACGCAAGTCACAGCGGTCTCGGTGCAACTCTAGAGCAGAAAACAGATGATAAAGAATGGGTACCTATTGCGTTCGCATCACGTTATCTTAACACCCAAGAGAAAAAGCTCTCGACAAACGAGTTAGAACTGCTCGCAGTAGTATGGTCGGTAGATAGATTTGAACACTATTTACTAGGAAAAGAATTCATATTAGCGACAGATCACAAAGCCCTTACATCAGCACTAGGAGAACATATGTGACAAAAC
The DNA here is from genome assembly GCF_963678635.1 of Symsagittifera roscoffensis. Taxonomy (NCBI): domain Eukaryota; kingdom Metazoa; phylum Xenacoelomorpha; order Acoela; family Convolutidae; genus Symsagittifera; species Symsagittifera roscoffensis. Next base: position 32,211,467 of record NC_087067.1, on the reverse strand, counting down.
GGACCAATCTAGACTAACTAGGTGGATAGACCGGTTGTTACCCTATCAATTTAAAGTGGTACACATACCAGGTAAAGACATGGGGATTGTTGATTGTCTGTCAAGAGACCCAAACGGCGAACCGTGGCCGGAGTCATATTTAGATAAAAAATTCGTTGTAGCGTCGATCGAACGTTTTCATAAAGCACTCGATTGCTTAAGCAGTCGGCTAAACGATACAGTAAACACAATTCAGAACGAAAACATTCTAGAACATTCTGGATTGAGAGATACGCTGGATAAATTAAAAGACACGCCATCCCACTGTTGCTTTAGCAACCGTACTGTTCAAAAACGAACAGGGCTCGATCGGAACGAATAACGTCAAAACTCACGTCTCTCAAATTGTGAGCAAAACACTTTAAGCAAGCTATCTCATTGTGAACAGTCGGTTGACACTCGAAACAATTGCAAAAATACAAAAACAAACATTGTCAAAACAGAAAAAGTAGAATGGAAAAAAACCGAAAAAGACCGTAAAAATAATGGAGCGCGAAAAGAATACAGACCAGATGCTCGAACAGGTGACTGAAACGACGTACAGAAAAACAAGAACAGTACAACGAGGGCACGAATCTGACAGTTCGGTAGAAGACATGATATCCACTTTCCGCCATTCATTTTGTGGATATCATAAATCAGAGAAAGGAAACGGGGCAATCAACCTCAACTTATTCAGAACCCAAAAAGCTTATGGCCTTCTGGGATTTTGTAGGATCAGAACGAGCAGACAGAGTAATACCTGTAAATTTACTGGAGCTAGAAGCGTCAACAGAAATGTCCAGCCCAAAAGCGAACATACCCGAAAAGAACGACTCGAGGATTATAGAAGTGGATCTTACGGCTGATAGCCCGACAACAAGCCCAGAAATTAGCCTAGTTGGGGGACGAAAAATTGATAGAAAATCAAGAAAAGACGAATTTCGGCAAACAGAACATATAGAAGACAACAATCCGTTCAACTTGTCAAAGCTCTTTGACCGAAATCTCCTTGCTGAACTAACAACGGAGGATACATGGATGGACGGACAGGCTGAGGAGGGTGATAGAACGAAAAGATCGTCACACATTTGAAATGATGGGGCCGTATACGAATTCGCTCTGGCACCAAATGTCCGTTGTAGACGACTGCATCCTCGTAGACGGGCGACTAGCCGTCGCAGGACAACTACGTCATGCAGTCTTGAAAAGAATCCATTGAGGCCAACCAGGACAGGAAGCCATGCTGGACGTATCTAGACACCTGTGGTGGCCACACATGCTTAAAGATATTGTGAGTATGGCAGAGGAATTTAGAAGCTGTACCCGCTATGGTAAGAATGTTAAATATATATTATACCAAAAAATGCGTCAAAACCCTTCCACTGCTTACGCAGCCGGGGCAAGAGTTGCAATTAGATTATGTGGGTCCCTTAGAAGATAAGAAGAGGAAGAAAATTTACCTAGTTACAGCCATAGATAGATATACAAAATTCCTGTCGGTAGAAGTCATGCAGTCTTGAAAAGAATCCATTGAGGCCAACCAGGACAGGAAGCCATGCTGGACGTATCTAGATACCTGTGGTGGCCACACATGCTTAAAGATATTGTGAGTATGGCAGAGGAATGTAGAAGCTGTACCCGCTATGGTAAGAATGTTAAATATATATTGTACCAAAAAATGCGTCAAAACCCTTCCACTGCTTACGCAGCCGGGGCAAGAGTTGCAATTAGATTATGCGGGTCCCTTAGAAGATAAGAAGAGGAAGAAAATTTACCTACTTACAGCCATAGATAGATATACAAAATTCCTGTCGGTAGAAGTCACAATTCGACTGGGGGCAATTCGTCGGTGAAATTTCTACGTAATTATATTGATACACACGGAATACCGGAATAAATAAGAACCGGCCAGTTCTCGGGATTTAAAGGCAAAACGATGAAAAAGTTCTGTTCCGAACATAATATTGATCAAAAATTCTGCCCAGTAGGGGACCACAGGAGATATGGTCTGGTCGAACGAACCATAAAACGAAGACTGGGAGTTATGTTATTGGATGCAAATGTCACATCAATAAAACTTGCTCTTAGCACGATAGTTCGAGATCCTCGGTGGAGCAAACAAAAAACGATTAAATGCTCCCCATTCGAAGCTCATTTCGGACGACTTCCAAAAACCGAGTTCAAAATCTTAAGGGATAAGTTCATTAAAAACTTTGATCGTTTAGATAAGGAACACCTGAAGCGATCAGCCCTCCTTGCCTCAAAACTAAAAAGCCGGATAAATCAGTCAAGGGACAACGTCAAAATCGTGAGAAAAGGGCAAAGCAGTAGAGAGGTTAGTACTCTATTCAAATCAGAAGTAGAGTCAGTAAAGGACAGAGACCGGGCAAAAGCTCTAAAGACACTGCTAGAAGCAAACGCTCGATGGAATGCGACCAGGAGGGACACATCGGCTAACGATATAAAACGGATAGTCGACGAGACGAGCACAATCAACCCAGATTTAAGAAAAGAGCTCCTATGCTCGTGGTTTACGGCTTCATCGAGAACAAGCCAGAAGAGGACGACCAAAGATCACCAAACCTACTGAGGTAGACGAGGGCAGTAAGAGCGGGAAGGCTCTAACAAACCCTTTAAAGCGAAAAGTGCGATCGGAAACTCCACACACAGTAAAAACAGCTGCGGGGGCAATCTACAGAAAGAGCGATATCGCCGAATCAAAAATTGACACCAGTGACTTCAGAGACAAAAGCCCGAAAAAAGATCAATCTAGAAGAAGCCCTCATGGAGACGAACCCAAATCAAAAACAAAGAAAATAGACGGCGGAACAAGAGAAACAAACAGTGACTCGGAAGAAATGACTGAAATCCAGGAGAGCTCGGAAATGGAGAATGCAGCGGCGCTATACCAAGATAGCCAACAAAATGTAACATCTAAAGACATAGAGTTAAACGGAGGTCCAGTGTTGGGAAATGCGAGTAGCTCGGAAACAAAAGGAGCCCGAAAAAGGACAAAAAACTAACGTGTCAAGAGGCGAGAAAACAAAAAGCTGCAGCAGCAGTAAGTCAGAAAGACAAAACAGACGAACAAGAAGAAACAAACAAACTCATCTCCGGCGAAAACTTATACGTTGAACACGTCCACCCGAAGGAAGGAGATGAAAGATAAAAGCAAAGAAATCACTCGAAATACACCAGCGGAAAAAATACTGGAAATATTCCAAAGTCGCGACCTAATCACAGAGGACTGGAATCTGTTAGGCGACCAGGTCCTAACAAGGGGAGCGCAGAAAGCTGCAGAAAATATTAAATATTTTAAAAACTGTGGTTACGAGCGGCGATGAAGGCAACAACGCACCCCCGGGATTCTAAGACGAATCAGACGAAAGCGACATAACAGTGAGACGCAGCGAAAGGCAGACAAAAAACAAAGGTCCCAGTCGATATGGAAGTCCTGTAAAACACTCAGTCAAACTCATTACTTCACAACATGATATAACAGACCTCAATAAGGCGGCACTGGAGGCGTACAGGATTAAACTGGCAACGTTTAAAACTGATGTAAACAAGCCAGTGGAAACGAAAATAGGATTGCTTGAAAAACATCTTTTTCGACGAAAATTTGGAAGCGAGGCACTGGATATTACGAAAACCTGGAATGCTGCATGGCGGGTCCCACTAAATTCTTATGACAATTTGGCAGAGGAACAAAACAGACCAGAGGAAAATTGAAATGCGAGGGCACCTGCAGGTGAACAAAACTCTGTTCAAAACTGATTAAACTGAGTACTAAAACTCATAGTTATTTTAAATTTTGTAAGTATACTATATAAAATTTATTTATCCCAAGGGGAGTGTGGTACAGCACATACTGCATGTGCAGTAATCATGTTAACCTCGCTGCACATTAACCTTGGGACGCATATCGTTATCTGTAATTATATATTTTGTTAAACTGAAGTCAAGGTCATTCAGTGTTGATCACTGAATAGACCTTAGTTTTACGTTGGCTCTGCGTACGATGATACGACAAAATGAGCTGGTTCACGGAACTGTCTAATGATTGAGAAAACTAAGTTTCGGATTAGAATTAACTCTTGAAACAATATCTTTTTCAATTGAGCTTACATCATTACATCACCTTACCACAACTATCTAGCAAAAATATTTTCTCTTATACAGGATTTTGGATATTTAACTCTTCTGGGATTTGGTTGGGCTGTGTAAGAGGCTTCTTGTGATATATATTTGTTATCAATTGACAAAGTAGCTTCAGCGTAATTTTTGATTAATTGTAAAAAGCCAAAATGACCCATTTTTGGATGAAGTTTTTGGTTGAGAAAATTGCACCATATTAGTTCTCTTTTGTTCTCTTCATATCAGGACACTTTTACAGTACTGATTTAAATTATCCGGACAAAACGAACAAAATTTGAAATTTCAAACGCGTTTTTCCCAAATTTGGTTAATATTAGACAAAACGTGAAGAGAACAAAAGTTGCTTAGAAATCAATCAGAACTAATATGGTGCATTTTTTCTCCGAAAATCTCAACCAAAAACTTAACCCAAAAATTGGTGATTTCGGCTTTTTTCAATTAATCAAAAATTACGCTGAAACTACTTTGTCAATTGATAAGAAGTCTAATATTAACCAAATTTGGGAAAAACGCGTTTGAAATTCAAATTTTGTTCGTTTTGTCCGGATAATTTAAATCAGTACTGTAGAAGTGTCGTCATATGAAGTTGTCAGTTTGGCTGTGGCGCATGTTGAGTCGTTCTGTTCAGGTGGCGGACAGTTTCCTCATGAACATAGAGACTTGTCTGAAAGCAGTAGCAGAAAAACTAGCAGCTGACCACGAGCACAAAACGAAAGAGTTGAAGGGCGTAATGCGTGTGGGGTATCTGGCCAAAAACATCCTCCTAAAAGGAGAGAAACAATTAGAGCTTGTGGTCTTATGTGACAAGAAGCCAACTGAAGTACTGGCTGCGAATGTATGTCACGTGCTCAACGATAAGCTGGAGGAGTTGATCACTGATGAGACATTCCTTGTGTCTTGGAGCGCCAAAAATGCTTGGATAACAGTGAAAAGCAAGAGCGAGAGTGCGCTGCAATGTACAGTTCACATCACTTCTCCCGAAATGCGAGAACCAGATACTTTGGACGGCAATAATGGCCATGAGAGAATTCTGGACCAGGCTAAATGCGCGGCATCTTTAGCCGACACTCGAAGAGCCAAGTGGTTCGACCTCAAGTGCAAAAGCCAGCCGACACTCTGTCTAGTCGTCCGTATTCTACGAGATCTCTGTCGCAGGATCCCCACTTGGAACTCGTTCCCGTGCTACATCATGGAACTCATTTGCGACAAGGCATTACGAACTGTGGCACATCAGATGGGTCCCGCCGAGTTGTTGCGTCGGTTCTTTGAAATCATCGCTTCTGGTCTTCTGCTTCCAGGAGAGGCGGGAGTGCTTGATCCATGTGAAAAGTCAAACTCTAATGCAGCCAGGGTTGTCAAGCTGCAAGATTGTCAGGTCAGTTCAGCTATGAGTGTAGCACTCAGATCTTTTTCTACATTACCTTGCTTGCTGGCGTACCGCCCTCTGTCAAAATAGCAGTTAATATTTTTTAGGACATTACAACCAGTTCTCAGCATGCTCTCCGGCTGATAGCTCTAGGTCAAACTGATAAAATACTCGGAACGACGGACAAAAAACGCAAGGTGGTCGAACATGAATTGGCTGGGGACATAGAAGAGACTACAGAAAAGCACAGTGCTGCCGCCGGGAAATCATCCGGCAATACTGTGGAATCTGAGTCCGTAGCAGACCATCTGGTCACTGCGGAGAAAAAAGACGGAAACCCTCAACCTCCTCCCGCTAAAAAGGAGTGTACACAGGCGGCGCAGTCATAAATAGCAATAAAACTACCAAATACAAAATTCTGAAACTCGGAACATTGAACTAATTTTTTCTTTGTTTGAAGGCTTGCAGCAAATATTTTTCTTCCTACCTTTAGAAAAAGGAAAAACATAACAGTATATTAAGAACATTTATCAGCTGCGGTCCTTCAGTTGGTTGATATTATCTTTTGAAATAAGTGTTAATTAATGAAAAAAGTCTTGTTGTTTTTGGGGTTTTCTTCGGTCCATAAACTTGTTGCCAAATGTCTTTTAGATTTGTCATTTCTGTTAAACTGCAATATCGATGATATCCAATGATGGGCAGTTAAACTGATGAAACGTTTTGATTCTTTTGGAGCGTAACTATTTTTGCAATCAGCAAACATCAAATCGGAGCTTAGACTTTTCAGTTTTACGACTTGTTAATATAGAATGAGTGAATCAGTTTGGCTCATAATAAATGATAGTTTGGCTCATAATAAATTTAAGTTCAAGAGCTGGCTTACTATCAGAGACGTACTGTCCATTCTTATGACGAAATGGTTTGGAATCGAAACTGTAGCTACTTCAAAGACAGCTCATATCGTGTGAAAGGTGATGTCATACAAAGTGGTGAAGCAGAGCCTTGCACCACTTGCTGTTCAGCACTCATAGCATTGCAAGCTAGCAAATGGAAGACGCAAAGACGGAAAAAAATAAGTCAAAAATGTCGAAAAAAAATTACTTTTTTCATATTCCTGGTAGAAACACGAATCATGAAATTTAATATTTAAATTGTTTTTCTAATAAAATTCAGTGAACTTGAAGTCGCCAAATTCTGATGATATAATTAATTGAGTTGGATTGTTTTGATCACTCATAAATGTCAGTGCGTTGTATACTGAACAAGCTACTAGATCTGAAATAGAACAACCGGATGAAAAAAAACTAAAATTAAACTGCTTGAAATTGAGGAAGTACACAGGATCGATTATGTAAGAATAGTTACAATTGACCGTTTGCATACAAAAACTCAGAAGAAATAAAGTTGAGGGCAAAATTATACCACAAAAATAATTTTGACACCCGAAGAGGTGACTTGCGAAAAAGTCCTCTTAAAGTCTAAATTGCGCATAATTATCCGTAGAAAAGGAATTGAAGCAAAATCAGAAAAGAAAAGTTTCAATTTAAATGATATCTTAATTGATTAAGTCAACTTGTGATTTTTCCATTAGTTTTATTATGCACTGAAAGCTTCCAGCTTGTAAGTAAAGATTTTGTTTAGCACAAATTGAGGAGCGGTCACTAAGAATGAGTTTATTGGTGGAACGATTGTAAGGCTTTCGGCATCGTGAATAAAATTCTTTCTAACTGTCTTGGTACATGGATTAAGTGATGACTACGATTTATTTCATACTACATCATCAACAACCAACCTATTACAAATGATGTAATAATAAATATACATTGTAATTCTTTTCTAACCCTATTTATAGCTGAATCTAGAACAGGTTCTCTAGTGTGTAGGTATGCTATTTTTTGCATAAATTTAGATTTTTGAAAATCTTTACTATGTCTTTGTTCCCAAGATATCGAAGTTAAATTGTTTTGGGTTTGCCAGGCAGTCAGCAAGAAATTGAACAAAAAACGCTTTGGACAGTTGAGAACAAACTTCTTTCGAAATCATTTGAGAAATATTTGGATATTCGAGACGTATTGTAACCTAATCAAAATTTGCGTCGAATTTTGAAGTATTGGAAGAAAAGAGACGTCGTAGTTTAAACTTAAGATTTCAAAACTGTCACTTCCAGCTGGTAAAAAAATTTTTTCTTTTGCATAAAAGAAAACTGAAAAGCGAAATTGACAGTAGAACATCCATAAAACAATCAATTTTGACTCCAAAGCTGATTACTTGCAAATAAGTCCTCTAACAATCTAAATTATGCAAATATGTCTGCATAAAAGAAAGACTTAGAGATAATAAATATGTATATCAATTTTCATGAGCGTTTAAAATTGGGAAATTAACTGTCTAATTTGAAACAAATCCTTAGGTTGCATTAAAATTTTTAAGCAAATTTAATGATTGCTCAAAATTCCTAAAATTTGCAATTGGACTTATTTGTTCCATTAACTTCAAGTTAGATTAAGCACTTGAAGCTTTCAATATGCATCATCCGTTTGTATGTGTTTTCCTTAACACTTCAGTCAAAATTAAATTATAGAAGAACAGTTATAATTGTAAATGATTCTCATTCGCTCAGAGGTGTTTGTTACGAGAAAAAAAAAACCTTTTTCTCTGGCTAAACAACTCTTCATAAAGAGAGAAATTTAATGCATTCGCTAACTGGTTATTAGATTATAGTACATTGAACTCGTAATTATGACTTTAGTTTCAACTCTTGAATTCATATTCAGACCGAATACGTACATTATTTAAACTTGCACTTTCAAAGCCTAGCAAGCCAGGATATTTTTCATCTTTTTTACGTCAACTTTCGTACCTTCTCTGAAAAGATTTTTTTCCGATGCATGAGCTTTCAATCATCTGCTCTGATAACGCAGTTTTTAGATCTAGTAATCAGCACAAAAGGGCTCGCCTAAGTCAAATACCGCTGCAGTCATTACTTTAGACTGAATTTTTTGGAAATTTTCAAGGGAACACTTCACGATACGTGAAAATTAAGTTTTATATATAATTATTCATTGAAATTAATTTTGTTTTTTTTTGTTTCCTTCAGTCCTAACTTTGAACAGTTGAAGCACGTATGAACAATCAATGCATGAAAACGCTAACTTATGAAAAAGTATAAATTTTTTTTGAATATTCACCTCCAAGCTATACGCTTTATTACAATTTGCAGACTTCTGATCCACAACTGAACCCTCACAAGAATAGAGTTTCGAAAAGAAGCTAGTGCAAGAATTCCAACATCGTGAAAAAACAATCTTTCTAACTGCCTTGTTTTCTTGATACCCGGATTAAGGAATAAATGTAATTTAATTTTCAGTACATCAACAGGCTTTTTATGGCATGTGGGCTCTTATTGAGTTTGCCAGGCAACAGCCCGGAGACTGAACAAAAAGTGTTTGGGCAGTTGATGATGAGTTGTTTTCGAAGTCTTGAAGAAGTTTGAATTATTGGATATTAGAGACGTTTTCTAATCTCATCGATAACTGTATCAAATAATGAAGTTTTTGGAGAATAGAGACGTAGTTTAAACTCATAGTTTAAAAACTGCGTCACTACCCTGATGGCAGATAAAATTTGGATGAAACTGAACACCTGTTAGATCAAAATCGTTTTCAGTCTACTGATTTTGCGATTGCATTTTGATACCACCTCTTCAATTGAAATCTGCGACCTAACGATTGATCTAATATATCGATGTGCAACCGATTTTTGGTGACGTAAACCTGACTAGGTGTGTATTTTGTATATATACATCTTCCGATTTGATATAAAGTTCTAATTTGTGTTATTTTTAATTTTTTCAACTTTTAATCTCTTTTAGTAGTTTTCTTACATAATGATCAGAGCTTGAATTTCCTTACACAAGTCACCAAGTTTAAACAGATCCGTCATTGGATTACAATTTCAATGAATCAAAGTTCAATTTTGTGCATGAGCTTAATATTTTTTACTACATTTGGCTTTAAATAGGTTGATAATGCAGATTCAGGTAAGCAAAAAGTCTGTTTAAGAAAATTTTCTAATTCAAACCAACATAAGTTAATCTTTTTGGACCTAGATAAAAGATCTAGATATCCATTCATCTAGATAACCACCCGTTCCCCATCCATCCATGCAGCCAGTTTTGCATCCCATCAGGCAACCATGCAGCCGTCCACTGTCGATCTAGCAACCAATGCAACCAGCCATCTCTCCGCCAAAGAACTCATCTGTCCAGTCAACCATCCCACCAGCTATCTATGCTCCTGACCATAAATACCTTAATAAATTCCACTCTCAATTCAGCCATTCACCCAATTGGTCATCCATTCGGCTAGTCGTTTACCCATCTCGCTATGCATTGAGTCCTCAATCAATCTAGTAATCAATCAGCATACAATTAGTCGTCGGCTGATCAATCCAATCAGTCATCCTTTTACCTTGCCATCGGTCCATCCAATTAGCAATCCATCCAATCAACCAGTCTTCGATCTATCAAAAATGACCTGCACCAAACCTGCCTTTTTTTTATCTATTTGACAATTCAACCATCTAAGCCAGCCATCGATAATCCGGCTGTTCATCCATTTATTCAATCAACCCTCTTATCATTCAACCAATCATCCTCAAAACCACCCATTCATCTATCAAAACGGCCATCCATCAAATCAGTCATCACTCAAGCAACCCATCACTCCAAGCAGTCATCTACTCAACCAACCAACTAGCTGCCCAATTTTTCGTCTCTCCTGCCATCTTTGTATCCAACCACGCCTCCGGTTGTCTAGCTGCTCTCAATATTCCCACGCATCCATCCAACCGACAGTTTATCCAATCATCAAGCCACCATACAACTACTCATCGATTGATCAACTCAATCAGCTATCCCTTCGTCTTGCCATCCGTCCTTCCAACTAGCAGTCGATCCAGTCAACCAGTCTTCAATCTATAAAAACTGGCCTTCATCATTCCTGCCATCTGTTCAATCAGCAAACGATGCACCCATCTAAGCCAGCGATTACTTATCCGCGATTCATTCACTTGAAGGGAAGATATAATCCATCCGGCCGTCAATCCAACCAGTCAACCAGTCGACCATCTATCAATTTAGGCCTCAATCAATCCTGCCCTTTTAAACATCCTTCAATTTTTCATTCATCAAACAATCCATCCATCATAGCCAGCCATCAATCATCTGGCTCTTCATCTACTGATTCTACCAAACCTTCAGTCATCCAAGCAAACATCCTTGGACCCACTCATCCATCCGGCCATCCATCGATTAAAGCAGCCGTCCATCAATTCTGGTACCACTCATGCAACCCATAATTCCACGTATTCATGCTTTTAACCACTCACCTAGCCATCCACTTTTCATCTGTCTTGCCATCTTTGTGTCCAACTACCTCTCTACCTGTCTAACTCCTCTCAATACTCCCATGCATCCACTCAATCAGCCTTTCATCCATCGATAAAGCCATCATACAACTAAACATCGACTTATCAATCCAATCAACCATCTAGTCAACTCGCTATCCGTCCATCGAACAAACAATTTAAGCAGCCAACAATTTTTCCATCTATAAATACAGACCTCCACCAAACCTGCTTTCTGTTTATCCATCCAGCATTGCAACCATCCAAGCCAGTCATCAATAATCCGGCTGTTGATCCCCTTATTCTAACAATCCTACGGTCATCCAACTAAGCATCCTTGGAACCACCCATCTATCCATCCAAACAGGCATCCCTCAGATCAGCCATCACTCAAGCAACCCAACCCTTCAAGCACCTTCAAGCATTCGTTCATTAAACAACACATCTAGCTATCCAAATGTTCATCTCTCCTGCCATCTATAAACCCAACTAACTCTCGCCCTCTCTAGCTCCTCTCAATATTTCCATCAATCGACCCAACAGGCAATTTATCCATCCATCAAGCAACCATACAACTAGTCATCGGTTGATCAATCCAATCAGCCAACCTTTCATCTTGTCATCTATCCTTCCAACTAGCAATCCATCCATTCAACAATTCTTCCATCTATCAAAAAAGACCCCCACCAATCTTCTAACAATCCAGCCATCTAAACCAGCTATCAATAAAACGGCTGTTCATCCATATATTCAAACAGTCCTCCGGTTATCCCAATAAAACTCCTTGAAATACCCATCCATCCATCAAAACGGCCATCCATCAGATCAGCCATCACTCGAGCAACCCAGCAATGCAAGCAGTCATCCATTCAACTATCCATCTAGCTATCCATTTGTTCATCTCTTCTGCCATCCATGTATTCAACTACCTCTCCCTCTCTATAGCTCCTCTCAATTTTCCATGAATCGACCCAACCAGCCCTTTATCCAATCCATCAAGCCACCATAGAATTATTCATCGATTGATCAATCCAATCAGCAATTCATTCATCTTGCCATCCGTCCATCAAAGTAGCAGTAGATCCAGTCAACTAGTCTTCCATCTATCAAAAATATCAAAAATGATTCACCCATTTCAGCAAGCCATTAATCATCTGCGGGTCATCCACTTTACCAGAAGGAAGGATCCATCTGGCCCAGTGAATCAGTCTTCCACCTATCAAAATAGACCTCCATCAATCCTGCCATCTTTTTATTCATTTTTTTAATTCATCTTTTAATTCATTGTAGCCAGCCATCGATCATCTGGCTGTTCATCCACTTATTCAGCCAGTCCTTCAGTCATCCAACCAAACATCTTTGGATCCAATCATCCATCCAGCCATCCATCGATCAAAGCAGCCCTCCATTATTACGCTAGCAATATTATTTACGCCGGATGAAACGCTTGCTAGTAATATAGGGTCCTTTCTACTTTCTATCGTAGAAAGTAAATCTAAAATTCCCTGAGAAATTTTTTATTAGAAAATAAGTTAGTATGAATTTACTGCAAGTTGCCTTTTGACTCAATATTTATTTCAAGGGTAGGATTAGAGATATTTTTACTGAGAATGGATAGTATTTTTTAGAGAAGGGTTGGAGTGGTTGAGGAGAGTGGTGTTGGTATTTTGTTAGAATTTGTTGGAATGAATTCCAGTAGTTTTTAGCTTCTATTTATACTCAAATGGGAATTCTCCCAATTTGTCGTATCAAATGAGAAGTTACTTTTCAACTTCGTATTCTTTCGTGAACGCTATTCGTGCATTCGTAATTCACGAGAAGAATCTTTCCTATGCTCGTATTTTACGAGAAGAATCGTTATTCTTCGCATAGAGCGAGAATAGTCGTTTTATTTCCCAATGCTTAAAACTTTATACGAGTTATTCCGATAGCATTTCCCTTCCTTTTGCAAAGGGATAAAAACATTTTGATTTTGTGGTGGCGGCGGCGTCACGCTTTGTGAGCAAAATTAAATAACGCATGTTTCTGTTTCAATCTTAAATCATAACATATGCATCCTCCTATTGGGAGAAGAAAAAACTAAGGATATTTTTCTAGTTTACGCTGCTAATCAAGCGAGGTAATTAATAATCAACCGGAGCTATTTTCGTTCATCTTCCTGATGTTGTTCAATTAGTTTATTATCGGTAGCAGATGTTGCAGTCAACCGTTGATCTTTGTTCAAATAGTTGATTATCGTTAGCAGATGTTATGCTCGACCTAATTTTGGGTCAGCCTTAAAGGAATTTGAATGCAACAGTTACATTCATAAATCAAATAAAATTTACACAACCAAATGATCAAATTATAAAATTAAATACATCAAAATTAATTTATTTCTCAAAAGTTTGAAGTTCAGTTCATTATTATCATTCCTTGGATATCTTTTTCTTGAAGTTTCCTTTTGGTCGTGAAGTATAAGAAGTGGGTGTCCGTATGCGTAATTGGGGAGGACTGGTTTATATAAAAGGGTGTATTTTTAGTTTTTTATTTTTTTAAGTACACAAAATCAAAATTGTTGAAAAGACACAATTAGTAGCTATACTACATAGTTAAACAAAAAGAAAAGATAAACTTTTATAATTTTTCTTCCAACCGGGCTATAAGTTGGTGGTTTTTTGTTTTTAAATTGTGAATTTGCTTTTTTAGCTTCCGGACTTGATGGGTTTCATATATATGGCTACATTGAAATTGCTCAGGGTAAACATCCAACTGCGGGGTTTGCAATTTTGCAGTGAGTTACTTTGCGTGAACATATATTTTTTGATTCTCAAGAAGGGAATTGGTTATTGAGTACATTTTCTTTATGGGATGGTAGGCTTCTAATTTAAAGCGACTGATTAACGGATTCAAAGCATAATTGAGATCCATATCGAAGCCAGGATTAGTGATGGAATTTATATGCCGTTCTCGATTTAACTGAATATGTAACTTGGTATGTAATTCAGTGGTGTGTAATGGCTGTCGCCTAATGGTCATAGGATCTTGAGAAATTGATACCAGTGTATTTGCCGTCAGTATCTTATATGGTCTTACTATCTGGGTTCGTTTCTCAATTCGACAATTTGTGGGATCCCGAGGTATTTTGAAATTAGGGGGTGAAACTTTTAGATATTGGTGGCTGTGATGCTGTAGCTATTGAGACAGCTGAAGTTGTGTGAGGTCGTGGTACAACGAAGGATCGTGTTGAGGCCGACATTGCAGTAGGGGCCGTTGTAGTCGAAGTAGTAGGTGGTTGAGTCGGTGTTGAAAGCTGCGAGTCCAGTGGATCGGTTGGTGGTAGTAGAGGGAGAAGATTTCTCAAAACCTCTCAAGCCGTCATCAAGTGTTAAGTTGAAAGTTGGTGAATCCGCTGGTATATCCTAGAACAAGTAGAAAATTTTTATTAGACTGGGTTTGTTGGGTGCTCCAACTTTTGATTTCGTCTATCAAAACCTGATAATTGGATGCGAGGATACATGCGATCCTGGTTGATATTATCAACTTCCTCTAAAAGAGGTTCTTGTATATTTTGATCACGTTCTTCTTCTAATTTTTCAGTTTGCTCAACTTGAGTGAAAATCGAGTTCACTATAGAAGTGAAAAGTATGTTATATGAGGCAGCAAGCAAAACTTTGCCAAAATGTAGTGCGCGGCCGGAAATTTTTGTGAATATGCATGGCTTTTATTATGAAAACTATGCAATCTAGTATGAAGTTCTCAACGAGAAAAGAGGCAAAGACTATTCCGCAATTTTCTTAGAAGTACTGGATTTTCCCAAATATACGGGTATATTCGTTTTTCCAAAAGTCTGGAAAATGAGATAATTCAAATATATTGTCTGAGAAGAGCCTAGCGGGCCATATGAAACTGGGAAAAGCAATTTTTGAGCGTTTAGAAAAGACCTGGATACTTTTTGCAGTATTCTTTTCATTTCTGAATTATTGGAAATCATGTTACCCTTACGCTCAAATGACTAGAATCTAAAGAATGCTTAATTTGTTGAATTTTTTCTTTTTGTTTACAGAGATATGGTCCTATAACCCGTGTGAATTGGAGTGTTATTTCAATCCAGGACTTGTCATCATCAACAACTAGTTGAAAAAGATTTAATTGTTTGTCGGAACAGTCTTGTAGATCTGCCGTTTGACAGGTTTGTCGTGTAATTGGATCGACAAATCGAATATTTTCCTTATACACAATGGGAATGTGATTATAGCATTGATCCATTAATTGCAAAGTGAAAAAAACTTTGGACAATGGTAGAGACAAGCAACATAGCTATTGGTCTCAAAGAACATGGAACGGTTCTGAGTTAAAATATAGCCAGGCAAACGTGGGCATTCAAGTGAAAGCATTAAAGTATTTAGGATTGAGGCGCGTTCTAGCTCAAATTGATTTTGCAAAAGGTCCAATTAGGCCGTTCTAAGCATGAAGAAGCTATTGAAAAGAATATAGTCCAATTTGGTTCCTATATGAGCTTCGTAGTCAATTTGAATAGTTAAGAATTTAAGTGGCGGCATATCTTCACTAGTGAGAAAAGTAGATTTTGGTTGGCCGGCATTTTGAATAGTTCCCGTTTCTGGGGTAGGGTTTAACTTGGTTTCCAGTATCGTCAGTGTATGCAACAAAAAGTGAATCATTTAAAGTTGGATACACTATTGTGGGATGACCACAAAGAGCTTGCGGTTTATTCATCACCTGCTGCATAAACTTTTCAGAATACCTTGTTTGGGTAGAATGAATAGACGGGCAGGAAGTGTCTTTAATTATATAGTCTGATTCTTTGTTTTGAATTTGAATGCAACAGTTACATTCATAAATCAAATAAAATTTACACAACCAAATGATCAAATTATAAAATTAAATACATCAAATTTAATTTATTTCTCAAAAGTTTGAAGTTCAGTTCATTATTATCATTCCTTGGATATCTTTTTCTTGAAGTTTCCTTTTCGTCGTGAAGTATAAGAAGTGGGTGTCCGTATGCGTAATTGGGGAGGACTGGTTTATATAAAAGGGTGTATTTTTAGTTTTTTGTTTTTTTAAGTACACAAAATCAAAATTGTTGAAAAGACACAATTAGTAGCTATACTACATAGTTAAACAAAAAGAAAAGATAAACTTTTATAATTTTTCTTCCAACCGGGCTATAAGTTGGAGGTTTTTTGTTTTAAATTGTGAATTTGCTTTTTTAGCTTCCGGACTTGATGGGTTTCATATATATGGCTACATTGAAATTGCTCAGGGTAAACATCCAACTGCGGGGTTTGCAATTTTGCAGTGAGTTACTTTGCGTGAACATATATTTTTTGATTCTCAAGAAGGGAATTGGTTATTGAGTACATTTTCTTTATGGGATGGTAGGCTTCTAATTTAAAGTGACTGATTAACGGATTCAAAGCATAATTGAGATCCATATCGAAGCCAGGATTAGTGATGGAATTTATATGCCGTTCTCGATTTAACTGAATATGTAACTTGGTATGTAATTCAGTGGTGTGTAATGGCTGTCGCCTAATGGTCATAGGATCTTGAGAAATTGATACCAGTGTATTTGCCGTCAGTATCTTATATGGTCTTACTATCTGGGTTCGTTTCTCAATTCGACAATTTGTGGGATCCCGGGGTATTTTGAAATTAGGGGGTGAAACTTTTAGATATTGGTGGCTGTGATGCTGTAGCTATTGAGACAGCTGAAGTTGTGTGAGGTCGTGGTACAACGAAGGATCGTGTTGAGGCCGACATTGCAGTAGGGGCCGTTGTAGTCGAAGTAGTAGGTGGTTGAGTCGGTGTTGAAAGCTGCGAGTCCAGTGGATCGGTTGGTGGTAGTAGAGGGAGAAGATTTCTCAAAACCTCTCAAGCCGTCATCAAGTGTTAAGTTGAAAGTTGGTGAATCCGCTGGTATATCCTAGAACAAGTAGAAAATTTTTAT
The DNA here is from genome assembly GCF_963678635.1 of Symsagittifera roscoffensis. Taxonomy (NCBI): domain Eukaryota; kingdom Metazoa; phylum Xenacoelomorpha; order Acoela; family Convolutidae; genus Symsagittifera; species Symsagittifera roscoffensis. The sequence goes on along the minus strand of NC_087067.1, from coordinate 32,194,563 downwards.
TAGACTGGGTTTGTTGGGTGCTCCAACTTTTGATTTCGTCTATCAAAACCTGATAATTGGATGCGAGGATACATGCGATCCTGGTTGATATTATCAACTTCCTCTAAAAGAGGTTCTTGTATATTTTGATCACGTTCTTCTTCTAATTTTTCAGTTTGCTCAACTTGAGTGAAAATCGAGTTCACTATAGAAGTGAAAAGTATGTTATATGAGGCAGCAAGCAAAACTTTGCCAAAATGTAGTGCGCGGCCGGAAATTTTGTGAATATGCATGGCTTTTATTATGAAAACTATGCAATCTAGTATGAAGTTCTCAACGAGAAAAGAGGCAAAGACTATTCCGCAATTTTCTTAGAAGTACTGTATTTTCCCGAATATACGGGTATATTCGTTTTTCCAAAAGTCTGGAAAATGAGATAATTCAAATATATTGTCTGAGAAGAGCCTAGCGGGCCATATGAAACTGGGAAAAGCAATTTTTGAGCGTTTAGAAAAGACCTGGATACTTTTTGCAGTATTCTTTTCATTTCTGAATTATTGGAAATCATGTTACCCTTACGCTCAAATGACTAGAATCTAAAGAATGCTTAATTTGTTGAATTTTTTCTTTTTGTTTAAAGAGATATGGTCCTATAACCCGTGTGAATTGGAGTGTTATTTCAATCCAGGACTTGTCATCATCAACAACTAGTTGAAAAAGATTTAATTGTTTGTCGGAACAGTCTTGTAGATCTGCCGTTTGACAGGTTTGTCGTGTAATTGGATCGACAAATCGAATATTTTCCTTATACACAATGGGAATGCGATTATAGCATTGATCCATTAATTGCAAAGTGAAAAAAACTTTGGACAATGGTAGAGACAAGCAACATAGCTATTGGTCTCAAAGAACATGGAACGGTTCTGAGTTAAAATATAGCCAGCCAAACGTGGGCATTCAAGTGAAAGCATTAAAGTATTTAGGATTGAGGCGCGTTCTAGCTCACATTGATTTTGCAAAAGGTCCAATTAGGCCGTTCTAAGCATGAAGAAGCTATTGAAAAGAATATAGTCCAATTTGGTTCCTATATGAGCTTCGTAGTCAATTTGAATAGTTAAGAATTTAAGTGGCGGCAAATCTTCACTTGTGAGAAAAGTAGATTTTGGTTGGCCGGCATTTTGAATAGTTCCCGTTTCTGGGGTAGGGTTTAACTTGGTTTCCAGTATCGTCAGTGTATGCAACAAAAAGTGAATCATTTAAAGTTGGATACACTATTGTGGGATGACCACAAAGAGCTTGCGGTTTATTCATCACCTGCTGCATAAACTTTTCAGAATACCTTGTTTGGGTAGAATGAATAGACGGGCAGGAAGTGTCTTTAATTATATAGTCTGATTCTTTGTTTTGAATCATTTTAGCCGGAAATCTGTTTAAAACAAAGAAAATACAATTTTTGGGTTCTTCCCAAGTATAAGCAAAAGCGTCTAAGGATGTTATTTCACATCCATTTGTAGACACTGGATAAGGCAAAGGAATGTTTTGCCAATTGCTGACTGTTCCATCTTTGAGGTTAACAGTTAAAGTTATATTTTGCATGTAAGTTTCAAAAGTGTGCAGTTTAATCCATGAACGGCCATCACATTCATTATGTTTTCTGCCGTCAACTTGCCAGCATGGGCATTTGTTTTTGATTTAACATTGAATTTGAAAGGAATTTTTCCAACATTAGCATAGCCTAGGTTAAGATAGCAGCTAATTGGAGATCAGTAGTGATTACATTTTGTCGAGCGTCGGTACCGCTCGAATCAAATGAATCGCAGAACCAACCATTTATTGGTGTTAATTTCGTTACATTGTCGCATTTACTTTAGTGCGATAATGTCTCTGATAGAGAATAACATAGGCATGGGTTACTTCAAAATTTTCTGGTTGAGCTTTGCAAGGTGCAACTTTGTTTAGAGAGAACTTTTCGTTAGAAGTCATCAATTGACAATCAAAATGAGCAACCCGAAGATTATTTGCAGAATTACTTCGGATCAAATGCTGAGGTCTGATTTGAACCAATTATTAGAATTAAAAGACCAACCAAATAAATTTGTTGCAATTTAATTTTTTGGTGGTGCACGATAGCATTTTTTTTTGAATTATAACTTTAAGCAAATCCTCGAGAGTTGTTTTGAGTACTCACTTTAAGCAAATCCTCGAAATAAATCTAACTCAGATTTGATCCATCAGTGAAAAAAGACGGAAACCCTCAACCTCCTCCCGCTAAAAAAGAGTGTACACAGGCGGCTCAGTCATAAATAGCAATAAAACTACGAAATACAAAATTCTGAAACTCGGAATATACTCTGAACTAATTCTTTCTTTGTTTGAAGGCTTGCAGCGAATATTTTTCTTCCTACCTTTAGAAAGAGGAAAAATATAACAGTATATTGAGAACATTTATCAGCTGCGGTCCTTCAGTTCGGTGATATTATCTTTTGAAATAATTGTTAATTAATGAAAAAAGTCTATTGTTGTTTTTGGGGTTTTCTTTGGTCGATAAACTTGTTGCCAAATATCTTTTAGATTTGTCATTTCTGTTAAACTGCAATATCGATTATATCCAATGATGAGCAGTTAAACTGATGAAACGTTTTGATTCTTTTGGAGCGTAATTATTTTTGCAATCAGCAAACATCAAATCGGAGCTTAGACTTTTTTCAGTTTTACGACTTGTTAATATAGAATAAGTGAATCAGTTTGGCTCATAATAAATGATAGTTTGGCTCATAATAAATTTAAGTTCAAGAGCTGGCTTACTATCAGAGACGTACTGTCCATTCTTATGACGAAATGGTTTGGAATCGAAACCGTGTAGCTACTTCAAAGACAGCTCATATCGTGTGAAAGGTGATATCATACAAAGTGGTGAAGCAGAGCCTTGCAACACTTGCTGTTTAGCGCTCATAGTATTGCAAGCTAGCAAATGGAAGACGCAAAGTCGAAAAAAAAGTAAGTCAAAATGTCGAAAAAAGTTTACCATTTTCATATTCCCTAGAAACACGAATCATGAAATTTAATATTTAAATTACTTTTGAAATAAAATTCAGTGAACTTAGAGTCGCCGAATTCTGATGATATAACTCATTGAGTTGGATTGTTTTGTTCACTCATGAATGTTAGTGCGTTGTATACTGAACAAGCTTCTATAGATCTGAAAAGAAATAACCGGAAGAAAAGAACTAAAACTGAATTTTTAAACTGCTTGAAATTGAGGAAGTACACAAGATCGAGTAAGTAAGTAGGAATAGTTACAATTGAACGTTTGCATACAAAAAATCAGTAGAAAAAAAGTTGAGGGCAAAAAAATACCACAAAAATTATTTTGACTCCCGAAGAGGTGACTTGCAAAAATACCTCTTGAAATCTAAATTGCGCATTACTATCCGTAGAAAAGGAATTGAAGCAAAATCAGTAAAGAAAACAGTTTCAATTTGAATGAATTCTCAGTTTCGAGAGTTTGACTGCCTACATCATCAACAACCAACCTATTACAAATGATGTAATAATAAATATACATTGTAATTCTTTTCTAACCCTATTTATAGCTGAATCTAGAACAGGTTCTCTAGTGTGTAGGTATGCTATTTTTTGCATAAATTTAGATTTTTTAAAAATCTTTACTATGTCTTTGTTCCGAAGATATCGAAGTTCCAATTGTTTTGGGTTTGCCAGGCAGTCAGCAAGAAATTGAACAAAAAACGTTTTGAACAGTTGAGAACAAATTTCTTTCGAAATCATTTGAGAAATATTTGGATATTCGAGACGTATTGTAACCTAATCAAAATTTGAGTCGAAATTTGAAGTATTGGGATAAAAGTGACGTCGTAGTTTAAACTTGTGATTTCAAAACTGTCAGTTCCAATTGGTAAAAAAATTTTCTTTTGCATAAAAGAAAACTCAGAAAAGCAAAATTGACAGTAGAACATCCATAAAACAATCAATTTTGACTCCAAAGCTGATTACTTGCAATTAAGTCCTCTAACAATCTAAATTAGGCAAAAATGTCTGCATAAAAGAAAGACTTAGAGATCATTAAAATGTATATCAATTTTTATAAGCGTTTCAAATCGGGAAATTAACCGTCTAATTTGAAATAAATCCTTAGGTTGCATTAAAATTTTTAAGCAAATTTGTTGATTGCTCAAAATTCCTAAAATTTGCTTATTTTTTCCATTAAATTTATGTTAGATTAAGCACTTGAAGCTTTCAATATGCATCATCCGTTTGTTTGTGTTTTCCTTAACACTTCAGTCAAACATAAATTATAGAAGAACAGTTATAATTGGAAATGATTCTCATTCGCTCAGAGGTGTTCGTTACCAAAAAAAAAACCTTTTTCTCTGGCTAAACAACTCTTCATAAAGAGAGAAGTTTTTTGCATTCGCTAACTGGTTATTAGACTATAGTACATTGAACTCGTAATTATGACTTTTGTTTCAACTCTTAAATTCATATTCAGACCGAATACTTACATTATTTAAACTTGCACTTTCAAAGCCTAGCAAGCCAGGATATTTTTCATCTTTTTTACGTCAATTTTCGTATCTTCTCTGAAAAGATTTTTTTTCCGTTGCATGAGCTTTCAATCATCTGCTCAGATAACGCAGTTTTTAGATCTAGTAATCAGCACAAAAGGGCTCGCCTAAGTCAAATACCGCTGCAGTCATTACTTTAGACTAAAGTTTTTGGAAAATTTCAAGGGAACACTTCACGATATGTGAAAATTAAGTTTTATATAAAATTATTCATAAAAATTTATTTTGTTTTTTTTTGTTTCCTTCAGTCCTAACTTTGAACAGTTCAAGCACGTTTGAACAATCAATGCATGAAAGCGCTAACTTATGAAAAAGTAAAAATTTTCTTTGAATATCTTAACTTTTCCCAATGATTTTTTAGTTAGTTTAACAACTTTTCTATTTTCTTGTGGTTTGTGCCAGTCCGAATTAGAAGTTGCTCGATTTTTTTCGATTGAATTAATTCGATTGCAATTGTTTGATTGCAACGTCTTTTACAGTATAATTTTTGGTTTTGATTGTTTCAAATAACCTTCTTTTTTGCAGTAAAGATTCGGATCTGAAAGCAGCGTGGTTTTTAGACATTTTAATTTTTACGTCTTATAATATTCACCTTCAAGCTATACGCTTTATAACAATTTGCAGACGTCTGATCCACAACGGAACCCTCACAAGAATAGAGTTTCGAAAAGAAGCTAGTGCAAGGATTCCAACATCGTGAAAAAATAATCTTTCTAACTGACTTGTTTTCTTGATACCCGGATTAAGGAATAAATGTAGTTTAATTTTCAGTACATCAACAAGCTTTTTTATGGCATGTGGGCTCTTATTGAGTTTGCCAGGCAGCCGCCCGGAGACTGAACAAAAGGTGTTTGGGCAGTTGATGATGAGTTGTTTTCGAAGTCTTGAAAAAGTTTTGAATTATTGGGATATTAGAGACGTTTTCTAATCTCATCGATAACTGTATCAAATATTGAAATTTTTGGAGAATAGAGACGTAGTTTAAACTCATAGTTTAAAAACTGCGTCACTACCCTGATTGTAGTTAAAATTTGGATGAAACTGAAAACCTGTCAGATCAAAATCGTTTTCAGTCTACTGATTTTGCGATTGCATCGAAGAGTAAAGTACCAATTGAAAATGTAAGTTTCAAAAGTGTGCAGTTCAATCCATGAACAGCCATCACATTCATTATGATTTTTGACGTCAACTTACCAGCATGGGTTTTTGTTTTTATTTCAACATTGAATTTGTAGGGAGTTTTTCCAACACTAGCATAGCCTAGGTTAAGATCGCCTCTGTCGGCGGTCGATTTACATTGATCGGCAGCTAAACGGAGATCAGTAGTGATTAGATTTTGTCGAGCGTCGGTACCACTCGAATCAAATGAATCGCAGAACCAACGCACTTATTGGTGTTAATTTCGTTATATTGTCGCATTTACTTTATTGCGATAATGTCTCTGATAAAGAATAACACAAGCATGGGTTATATCAATATTTTCTGGTTGAACTTTGCAAGGTGCAACTCTGTTTAGAGAGAATATTTTGTTAGAAGTCATCAATTGACAATCAAAATGGGCAATCCGAAGATTATTTGCTGTATTTGCATACAATTGTTCTTTCGGATCAAATGCTGAGGTCTGATTTGAACCGATTATTAGAATTAAAAGACCAACCAAACGAATTTGTTGCAAATTTATTTTTTGGTGATAAACAATAGCAGTTTTTTTTGAGTACTCACTTTAAGCAAATCCTGGAGAGTTGTTTTGAGTACTCACTTTAAGCAAATCCTCGAAATAAATCTAACTAAGATTTGATTCATCAGTTCACCTTCCTCTAGTTCAATATAAAGATTTGTCATTTTGTGGCTATTTTTCCGATGACAAAACTGAGTTAGATTTATTTTTTTTATGAGAATTCAGAAGGTTAATTAGTTGGAGAGAGGAGGTTAAGATTGCAAAATGTGAAATTGAGTTGGATTGAAGTAACTGTATATCACTTAGATTTTAAAGGTTGCTTTTGCTTTTTTGCAAATCTAAGCTCTGATTGGCCGTTGTTATTCGGCGTCTTTCGGAGGTGACTTGTTTTAAATCGTGTTTCTTTCGGCGTTTTTTTAAAATGTGGTGGTTGGTTGCCTCGTGTTTAATGTCGTAGTTTTTCCACTCATTTTTAGTTGCTAAGTTGAAGCGGCGAAAGGATTTTAGTCGTTTATGCTGATGTTAAACTTTAATGACTGCATTCCTCTTCCCGATTGGAGGAGAAAAAAAATTAAAAGCATCTCTTCATTAAAAAAAGGACTGAAGGCAACATCATTTTGTAGCGCTTTGGTTGAAATTCAATTATCGTTTATTATTCAAAAAAAAAATTCTCTGGTTAAAAATGAATTTCGTTGAGCCGGAAGATAACCCTTCGATTTCCCGGAGAGTTTTTTAAATTAAGAGACGAGTTAGATTTTAAGGACGAAGACTTGATGGAGGACAAAGAAGTTGAAAGGAGGGTTAGTATTTACGATGGATTGATTGCAAAAGGCCTGAACTTAACACCAATGAAAACGATGCTGTGGATGGAAAGGAGTTTCATCTGGAGCTATCCGGTGTTAAAATTAGGTGAGTTATTCAAGCTACGCTCAATCCAGAGCCAGTACCACGCAACAAAAATTTAGAGTCCTTGGATTGGAGGTGATGTGGTCTCAGTGCAGCCGATGGACTTTTTGTCCTTATTCCTTGGACAGAATGTAAGTTTCTGTAGCAATACACCTATAATAATTCCTGGGACAGAACGTAAATTTCTTTAACTATACACCTATAATAAAAATTGAAAAATAATTTATTTTTGTTTTTGTGGGATGCAAACAACAAAAACATTGAAGAAAGAGCATATATTTCTTTTAGTTTCGAGAAGAATTCTTAAAAAGGCCTAAGAAATCTTAAGAAGACTTCACAAGAAAAACAGAGTGGGATATGATGTTGAAAGAAATCTATCAGGCTTGGTAGCGGCCCTACTCAGCTCTGCAGTTTGCCGTGAGGAGCCTGAGTAGTGCCGCGGAGAATTCGGTCGAGAAAATGGCATCGTGAAAATTAATCAAATTCTTTGCGGTTGCAAATTCGCCGATTTATAAAAATTATTTTTAATGTATGTTAATGTATATAAATTATTTTTGAATTTAGAATTTAGACTTTATTACGCATGAGAAAGGCAATTAAAAAAGAATTTAAAAAAAATTATGTTTGGCCAAATAAACAGTTAATGTTTAGTATTTCTTTTTAAATTTACCAATTAGTCTAGATGGAATTGTAGTTCCATAAAAATTTGAAGGACGATTTGTCCGCTTAGGTCTTTAAGATTCAGAAAAAGATCCAGGTGCGGATCGGGTGTTTTCATGGAAAATGTCCCAAGACTTATGAGGAAAATTTTTTCTATCAGCAAAGCTATCTGATGGTTCAGATAAACGTGAGAAATCAGGAAGACAGGGAATATTATATTGTGTTGTTATATTGTGGCGACGGCCAAAATCATTTGAATGACTAGTGCTAGGATTTGTACTGCGGCTAGATTGGCGGCGGTGGCCATAACTACTAGATTGACTAGCAGAAGGATTAGGAGTTTTATCAGTAGGATAGGGAGTGGAACTGCGGATTGGTCTAAGGTTTTGATCAATCGCAGTTACATCGAACAAGGTTCTGAGATGCATGGTTTCTCTACCTGAATCCACTGATTGTTCATGTATGATTGTTTTGTTTTTATCTCCATTTGTAGAGTTATGCTGAGTCATTTGCTGATAACCATTGTTGACTACTGGCCAAAACGTGTATTGCATATTTCCAACCGGTTTAGGTTTATTAAAAGAGTTGATTTGTTGATTTGTTATATGATCATAGAAATCATTTGAAAATTAATCAATAGAGTACTCTTGTAGTAGTATGGGCATTTGTTGTTCTATAGGAAAGTATTCAACAATATGGTTGCGGTGAACAATTTTTTTTGTCAGTGAAATCATTTTGAATTCCGTACGTAACTTCTGTGATTTTTTCAATTATGGTATAAAGTCCAGATCGTAAATTCAGAAGCTTTTGAGGCTTCAATAGTGGTTTGTATCTATTTTCTACTAACACTTTTGTGCCTTCTTTTATAGGCCGTCCTAATTTAAATTGATTTCAGAACATGTGGGCCTTACTCGTGAGGCGGCGGCAATGGGTATAGGTGTTACTATAAATCAACTTAAAATCGTTTTCCCCTTTTATTATTTCGGCTGAATTTTGATTTTTTAGAAATCTATCTATGGTCTCATTTTTTGACTTGTGCTCGGTTTGAGCATGACTTTCGAGACCAGCGCAGAATTCAGACGTACATCTTTTAATCCGGTCGCGGTAGAGGCCTAATTTAAGGCTAAGGTGAACCTGAGGTTTTATTCTCAAAACTGTCTCGTATGGAGTGTAGCCTGTACTTGAATAAATAGCGGTGTAATGAGCAAAAGCAAGTTTATTTGTTAATTCAGACCATTTTGAGCTTGAGGTACTCAAAAAATGCCGAAAGTAATGGATTATATATTTATTCTGGACTTCGACTTTTCCGTAAGTCCAAGGTGAGTAAAAAGCTCTTGGTCACAGTGTTATTCCAAATTCAGAGGACCAATGAACAAAATGGTTACTCACGAATGCACTTTCATTATCATGAATAATTTGTTGTGGGATACAGAGGTTGTGATGTAATTCTCTAAGAGCTTAATAGTTTCTTCAGAGTCTGCATGGGTGCATGGGTATACTTGAGGATATCTAGAGAAGGCATCTATTACAACTAAGCAAAAAGTTGACCCATTTATAGAGTCCAGGCCAATAGAAATTTCTTTTGATGATTTCCAAAGTTTTTGTTTCACCATGATGACCGCTAGGAGGATGTGTATGAGCTAGTTCAAAGCAATTTAACACTAGGGAGATGGGCAAGCAAATTTTTTGAATCTTAGTGTAGTCATCCTTGTATTCATTAATACAAAGAAGATCATGTTGGTCTTCAATGAATTGTAATTCAAATTGCCTGATATACACTTTTGATCATTTTTCTTCACGATAAGCATTTTTTTTGTTTCTTTCTGGCTTTTCATTTTGCTTTATGCAATTTTTGATGTCGATAATTACAGTATCGTTACATTATTCTTGCATAAGTGTTTCAAAATCTAAACTTGCTTCTTTTGCAAATTCAGTCATTTTAGCTATCAATTCAAGAGAATCAGATTTATTCTCTTCAGATTGGAGACTAAGAGGTTCAATTAATTTCAGCTTTCTTGTTTAAATTTCAAAATCAGTTTTTGCTTTAACCAAATCATTGAGGAGGTTGTTCTTAACATTACCCTCATATAAGTCAAGCCATTCTGAATTTTCTAAAAGATCATCAGTGCAGATACTTCATCTGGTTTTTCCTCATAAAAGCTTTGATCATTTATATCTGGGATAAACAGTCGTTTGATTTGATTGATTTGTTTGTCAAATCGAAAGAAATCTGTTATATTCTGAATCGCACTACAGGATTCCTCAAATAGTCTGGAGCGTCTTCAATACTGAAGTCTCCTCTGTCACTGATATTGCTCAATTTCTTTTTCCTGCGTTGCATTTGAGCAATGACTGGATAGCAATCGTTCAGAAAGATGTTGTTATCATCTTTATGGAGTACTGAATAGCATTCTTGCTCTCCATTGTCCAGGATAAACTTTAAATCATTCGGAATAGTTTCGTGTTCGAATTGATTTTTTTTTCTATTAGCGATGGACACATTTCGGTTCAATAAGTCAGGAAAAGCTATGTTTGAACCTGGGGTATATTTTATTTTCAGATTGCTAAATTTTGTCAAAACGACTTGATATTTGAAGAATCGATGAGAGAGTTGTCCTTTTCTGGACCATAAAAAGAGAATAGGTCTATGATCACAGTATATTTATAGAGGAAAGTGCGATGCTATAAAGTAGAATTCATAGGTTTGCAAAGCAGATATTATTCCACATAGTTCACGATGTTGAGTAGACATTTTCTGCTCAGCTTTATCAAAGACTCTCAATTTAGCAGAAACAATTCTTTTTCCTTCAGGAAGGTCTTGGATGAGTATGCACCCGGTTCCTACATTTGAGGAGTCGGCAAGAATGTGGACTGGAAAGTTTACGTTTGGGATAGCATTTGATATATCATGATAGAATTTATCTTTCAGTTTTTGAAAAACCTCTTTGTGGCTTGGTAGCCATCGAAATTTTTCGTTACTATTTGCCAGTTCATATAGACTTTTTGCGTCTACATGAAAATTGTTGATGTATGTGCTATAGAATCCCATGACACGTAATACACCCAGAAATTCTGTTTTTGAACTGGAACTAAATCACTGAACTGGAACAAAATCACAGAAGTGTTCCAGTTCTGTTCAGGGGATTTCAGTTTTTTCATATCATCAATCTGTGATGCAATTGGAGAAAGGCCATCTTTAGATACAACATGGCCTAGAAATTTAATTTTTCTGAAAAAGAAGAAAGTTTTATCAGGGGCAGCTTTTAAATTGGCTTTCCTTACAGAGAATGATATTCTCGAATTGTATCAAAATTTTTTTTTGACTCCGTAACAGATTGTCGTCTATGTAATTGATTGCCTTTTTTTCTTTAATGAGGGGTCAGAAATCATATCTCATTAGTTTACTGAAGAAATTGGGAAGTGGCTTCAAGCTATACAAATCAACTTGGTAGGTGTATTGTCTACCTCCTACATTAAAGCTTGTTAATTTCTGGGCCTCATCTGTTTGAGGAACTTGGTGGTAGGCGCATAAATGATCACTACTTGTGAATTATGATGCATTTATTCTGGTCATGAGAACTTGTAGTGGTTCTATTGGCCAACTACAATTGCTAGTATCTGTGATTGAGTTTAGATATCTTTTTGGAAGGATGATGACTGGGTTTACAAATCATGAGTTCCTGTCATCTTTTTCATTTAGTTCTCTGACTATGCCTGCTTGGATTAGTTCATCCATGAAGTTGTCCAATTTATTTCTTAGATGGACTGGATTTTTATTACATCAATGCTTTTTGAACATTGCGTCCTTTTTGAGTGGTATATGGAATTTATGCTTTGTTTTTTCAATGTCATATTTGTGATGAGAATATACATCCTGATCCTCTATAAGAATCTGAATCCGGTCTGCAAACTCATCATCCGATATATCACTTTGTGTGAAATCGAAGTCAGATATAAATTTAATAGTAGTTTCAATTTTTTCTAAGTTAGTACTATTGTCCTTATCAATTGAGGAGTATTTGGTAAACGTGTTGTTGGCTAGAAAGGCAATTAGCCGATCATTATTTTCTGTCTTTCAGTATTTTTTGATTTTTTGAATTGTTCTTTCAAGGGAGGTCTGCAAAGGTTTTTTGCATCATGTGAAAAGTCGGCTGCTATCTCATTTTCATTTTTGCATATTTTGACTATATCTGAACCAATTTGTTCAAATTTTTCTGATACATTTTCTGTATCAAATACTTCAAGGGCAAGCATTTCCTTGATTTCTTGTCCTGAAGCATAGACAAATATAGTAATTCCAGAATGTTGGAACACATCCACAATGGTTTTGGAAACTTCTTCCCAATTCTTTTTATCTAAGCCACAAGCGATTTTGGGCATTGCGATTGATCGAATGCTATTTGCTATAGCAAGATCTTTCATTTCGGACAAGGTGTTGAATGTTTTGTCGTAAGTGGGTTTTTGAAAAAACCTCTAGTTGGTTATGAGGTTATATATGATGTTTCCAGATTTTAGATCAGTGCAGATGAGAATAACGTTAATGTTAGCATGCATTGAGTTACAAAAGTGTCGTAACTCAGGATACCTTTTGCAAATTGACTCAGCAAATCTTTTTTTCATTTCTCGATCTGCAGAGATTGTATGGGTAATGGGCATAGTCGATTCGAATATGGACCTTTTTTGAAGTCATTTTATTGTAGACATGGGCTGGATAATTGGGTATTGCTTTCCTGTGTAGTATTGCCAACAGTGTTCAGCATGAAACAGCTATCGAATTCCGAACTTTCGTTTAAAAATCTCGTTGAGAACTCATCACAATCGTGGATAGCAAATATTCTATCCTCGTATCCTTGAATATCAGTTACTGCATGACATAGTACACACTTGTTCAAGGTGACTGGATAATCTTTCTGATTCTCAATTACGATTGGCAGGCTCTGTTCAATTTGAGTGCGAACTGGATTTATGAAAACCAATTCAGTTTTGGTTGTTTTCATATGAGTCAGGAATGTACTCCCTTTTTTGAAGTATGGATTTGGTTCAGCTCAGTGTTTGTATAGGTACGTTGAGCGTGCTGGAATAAACAGGTGTTCTTTCAAGTTAATCGCAACATTTTTTGACACGTTTGGCTATTCTTTGTCGGTGTTCATCAACCCTTAGGAAATTACACCTTCTTTTGATTTAAGCCCAACTGCGGGGATAACAAAGTAAAGAGTTTTTAAGAATAGGTGAGAAAAATCTACTCCCAATAGATTAGCAGTCTTTTCCTCAGTTACCCGCACTCTGGGGTTAGATGGATACCTTCCATCAGTGTCGAAACAAGATTGGATAGATGTATGCCCAAATTTTGGATCGTTAAATTGTCATTTCTGACCTAGTTTTTCCTATTTCTGATAAGTTGGGTGGTTTATGATACTAAAAATTGATCCTGGGACAATCATGAATTCAAGTCCACTATTGTAACTTTTGTCTCCGGTGGCGAAATGATATAAGCTAAGATATATCCTTGATTTAGGATTACAATCATCGCTTGGTTTCGGAGACTCTAATAGTTTAAAGGAAAGAAATCAGTGATCGCATTAGAGTAAATGACTTCTTCCTCAACCCCATGAGTAGTTTCAGACTGTATCAAACTGTTTCAGTCAAAGAAAAGAAAGGCGAAGACTATTCCGCATTTTTCTTAATAGTACTGTATTTTCCCCAATATACGGGAATATTCGTTTTTCCAAAAGTCTGGAGAAATGAGATAATCCAAATATTTTGTTTGAGAAGAGCCTAGCGGGCCATATGATTCTGAGAAAAATAATTTTGAGCGTTTAGAAAAAGCCTGGATACTTTTTGCAGTATTCCTTTCATTTCTGAATTATCGGAAATCAAGTTACACTTACGCTCATATGACTAGATGCTAAAGAATGCTTAGTTTGTTGAATTATCTCTTTTGGTTTAAAAAGATATGCTCCTGAAACCCGTGATATTAGGGGTGTTATTTCAATCCAGGACTTGTCATCATCAACAACTAGCTGAAAAAGATTTAAATGTTTGTTGGAACAGTCTTGTAGATCTGCCGTTTCAAAGGCTTGTTGTGTAATTGGATCGACAAATCGAATATTTTCCTTATACACAATGGGAATGCGATTATATCATTAATCCATTAATTGCAAAGTGAATAAAGTTTTGGACAATGGTAGAGCCAGGCAACATAGCTATTGGTCTCAGACAACATGGAACGGTTCTGAGTTAAAATGTGGCCAGCCAAACGTGGGTTTTCAAGTGAAAGCATTAAAGTATTTAAGATTGCGGAGCGTTCTAGCTCACATTGATTTTGCAAAAAGGCCAATTAGGCCGTTCTAAGCATTTAGAAGCTATTGAAAAGATTATAGTCCATTTTGGTTCCTATATGAGCTTCGTAGTCATTTTGACTAGTTAAGAATTTAAGTGGCGGCAAATCTTCACTTGTGAGAAAAGTAGATTTTGGTTGGCCGGCATTTTGAAAACTCCCGTTTCTGGGGTAGGGTTTAACTTGGATTCCAGTATCGATTTTGAAACCGTCAGTGTATGCAACAAAAAGTGAAACATTCAAAGTTGGATACACTATTCTGGGATGACCACAAAGAGCTTGCGGTTTATTCATCACCAGCATCATAAACTTTTGAGAATCCCTTGTTTGGGCAGAATGAAAGTATGAGCAAAAGCATCTAAGGATGTTGTTTCACATCCATTTGTAGACACTGGACAAGGCAAAGGAATGTTTCGCCAGTTGTTGACTGTTCCATCTTTGAAGTTAACAGTTAAAGTTACATTTTGCTTGTAAGTTTCAAAAGTGTGCAGTTTAATCCATGAACGGCCATCACATTCATTATGATTTTTGACGTCAACTTGCCAGCATGGGCATTTGTTTTTGTTTTAACATTGAATTTGTAGGGAGTTTTTCCAACACTAGCATAGCCTAGGTTAAGATAGCATCTGTCGGCGGTCGATTTACATTGATCGGCAGTTAAATGGAGATCAGTAGTGATTACATTTTGTCGAGCGTCGATACCGCTCGAATCAAATGAATCGCAGAACCAACGCATTTATTGGTGTTAATTTCGTTATATTGTCGCATTTACTTTATTGCGAGAATGTCTCTGATAAAGAATAACATAAGCATGGGTTACTTCAATATTTTCTGGTTGAACTTTGCAAGGTGCAACTTTGTTTAGAGAGAACATTTTGTTAGAAGTCATCAATTGACAATCAAATTGGGCAATCCGAAGATTATTTGCAGGATTTGCATACAATTGTTCTTTCGAATCAAATGCTGAGGTCTGATTTGAACCGATTATTAGAAATAAAAGACCAACCAAATAAAATTGTTGCAAAAATTATTTTTTGGTGGTTAACGATAGCTATTTTTTTTTTGAGTACTCACTTTAATCAAATCCTCGAGAGTTGTTTTGAGCACTCACTTTAAGCAAAACCTCGAAATAAATCTAACTCAGATTTGATCCATCAGTTCACCTTCCTCTAGTTCAATATTAAGATTTGTCAATTTGTGGCTGTTTTTTGGATGACAAATTTGAGTTAGATTTATTTTTCTTATGAGAAGTCAGGAGATTTATTAGTTGGAGAGAGGAGCTTTAGATTGCAAAATGTGAAATTGAGTTGGATTGAAAGTAACTGTATATCAGTTAGATTTTAAAGGTTGCTTTTGCTTTTTTGCAAATCTAAGCTCTGTTATTCAGCAAATGTTATTCGGCGTCTTTCGGAGGTGACTCGTTTCAAGTCGTATTTCTTTCGCCGTTTTTAAGGTGGTTGGTTTCCTCGTGTTTAATGTCGTAGTTTTTCCACTCTTTTTTTAGTTGCTAAGTTGAAGCGGCGAAAAGATTTTATTCGTTTATGCTGATGTTAAACTTTAATCACTGTATTCCTCTTCCCGATTGGAGGAGGAAAAAAATTAAAACCATCTCTTCATTAAAAAAAGGACTGAAGGCAACATCATTTTGTAGCGCTTTGGTTGAAATTCATTTATCGTTTATTATTCAAAAAAAAATTCTCTGGTTAAAAATGAATTTCGTTGGGCCGGAAGATAACCCTTCGATTTCCCGTTGAGATTTTTAAAATTAAGAGACGAGTTAGATTTTAAGGCCGAAGCCTTGATGGAGGACAAAGAAATTGAAAGGAGGGTTGGTATTTACGATGGATTGATTGCAAAAGGCCTAAACTTAAAACCAATGGAAACGATGCTGTGGATGGAAAGGAGTTTCATCTGGAGCTACCCGGTGTTGAAATCAGGGGAGTTATTCAAGCTAGGCTCAATCCAGAGCCATTACAACGCAAAAAAATATGGAGTCCTTTGATTGGAGGTGATGTGGTCTCAGTGGAGACCATGGACTTTTGTCCTTATTCCTTGGACAGAATGTAAAATTTCTTTAGCAATACACCTATAATAATTCCTTGGACAGAGTGTAAGTTTCTTTAGCTATACACCTATAATAAAAATTGAAAAAAAAATTTTTTTTGTGGGACGGCAACAACAAAAACTTTGAAGAAAGAGTATACATTTGTTTTAGTTTCGAGAAGAATTCTTAAAAAGGCCTAAGAATTCTTAAGAAGGCTTGACAAGAAAAACAAGGGGGATATGATGTTGAAAGAAATCTATCAGGCTGGGTGGCGGCCCTACTCAGCTCTGCAGTTTGCAGTGAGTAGCCTGAGTAGTGCTGCGGAGAATTCGCTCGAGAAAAGGGCATCGTGAAAATTAATCCAATTCTTTGCGGTTGCAAATTCGCCGATTTTTAAAAATTATTTTTTAATGTATGTTAATGTATATAAATTATTTTTGAATTTAGATTTAAAATTTAGATTTATTACACATGAAAAAGGCCAATAAAAAAGAGTTTGAAAATTTTATGTTTGGTCAAATCAACAGTTTTTGTTTATTATTTCGTTTTAAATTTACCAATTAGACTAGATGGAAATGTAGTTCCATAAAATTTTTAAGGACGATTTGTCCGCTTAGGTCTTTTAGATTCAGAAAAAGATCCAGGTGCGGGTCGGCTGTTTTCATGAAAAATGTCCCAAGACCTATGAGGAATATTTTTTCTATCAGCAAAGCTATCTGATGGTTCAGATAAACGTGAGAAATCAGGAAGACAGGGAGTATTATATTGTGTTGTTATATTGTGGCGGCGGCCAAAATCATTTGAATGACTAGTGCTAGGATTTGTACTGCGGCTAGATTGGCAGCGGTGGCCACAGCTTCGGACACATTTCGGCTCAATAAGTCAGGAAAGGCTAGCTTTGAACCTGGGGTATATTTTATTTTCAGATTGCTAAATTTTGTCAATACGACTTGATATTTGAAGAGTCGATGAGAGAGTTGTCTTTTTCTGGACCATATAAAGAGAATAGGTCTATGATCAAAGTATGTTTATAGAGGAAAGTGCGATGCTATAAAGTAGAATTCATAGGTTTGCAAAGCAGATATTATTCCACATAGTTCACGATGTTGAGTAGACATTTTCTGCTCAGCTTTATCAAAGACTCTCAGTGTAGCAGAAACAATTCTTTTTCCTTCAGGAAGGTCTTGTATGAGAATGCACCCGGTTCCTACATTTGAGGAGTCGGCGTAAATGTGGAATGGAAAGTTTACGTTTGGGATAGCATTTGATATATCATGACAGAATTTGTCTTTCAGTTTTTGAAAAAAAAATTTTGTGGCTTGGTAGCCATCGAAATTTTTCGTTATTATTTGCCAGTTCATATAGACTTTTTGCGTCTACATGAAAATTGATGATGTATGTGCTATAGAATCCCATGACACGTAATACACATAGAACTTCTGTTTTTGATTCAGGGATTTCAATTTTTTCATATCATCATTTCGTCATGCAATTGGAGAAAGGCCATCTTTAGATACAACATGGCCTAGAAATTTAACTTTTCTTAGAAAGAAGAAAGTTTTATCAGGGGCAGCTTTTAAATTGGTTTTCTGTAACAGAGAATGATATTCTCGAATTGTATCAATTTTTTCGTTTTTACTTTGACTCCGTAAACGAGTGTCGTCTATGTAATTGATTGCAATTTTTTCTTTAATGAGAGGTCAGAAAGCATATCTCATTAGTTTACTTAAGAAAATGGGAAGTGCTTTCAAGTCATAGAAATCAACTTGGTAGGTGTATTGTCTACCTCCTACATTAAAGCTTGTTAATTTCTGGGCCTCATATGTTAGAGGAAATCGATGGTAGGCGCATAAATGATCTTTACTTGTGAAGTATGATGCATTTATTCTGGTAATGAGAACTTATAGTGGTTCTAATTCTAATGGCCAACTACAATTGCTAGTATCTGTGATTGAGTTTAGATATCTAGCATCGAAAACCAATTGAACAAAGTCTTTTTGGAAGGATGATGACTGGGTTTACAAACCATGAGTTCCTATCATCTTTTTCATTTAGTTCTCTGACTATGCCTGCTTGGATCAGTTCATCCATCAATTTGTCTAATTTATCTCTTAGATGGACTGCAATTTTACTCTATCATTGCTTTTTGAACGTTGCGTCCTTATTGAGTGGTATATGGGTATTATGCTTTGTTTTTCCAATGTCATATTTGTGATGAGAATATACATCCTGATCCTCTATCACCATCTGAATTAGGTCTGCAAATTCATCATCCGATATATCACTTTGTGTGAAATCGAAGTCAGATAAGAATTGAATAGTAGTTTAAGTTTTTTCTAAGTAAGTACTATTGTCCTTATCAATTGAGGAATATTGGGTAAATGTGTTGTTGACTAGGAAGGCAATTAGCCAATCATTATGTTCTGTGTTTCAGTATTTTTTAAATTGTTCTTTCAAGGGAGGTCTGCAAAGGTTCTTTGCATCGTGTGAAAAGTCCGGTTCTATCTCATTTTCATTTTGCATATCATGACTATATCTGAACTAATTTGTTCAAATATTTCTGATACATTTTCTGTATCAAATACTTCAAGGGCAAGCATTTCCTTGATTTCTTGTCCTGAAGCATAGACAAAGATAGTAATTCCAGATTGTTGGAGCACATTGACAATGATTTTGGAAACTTCTTCCCAATTCCCCTTATCTAAGCCACAAGCCATTTTGGGCGTTGCGATTGATCGAAGGTTATTTGCTATAGCATGATCTTTCATTTCGGACAAGATGTTGAATGTTTTGTTGTAAGTGGGTTTCTGAAAATACCTCTGGTTGGTTACGAGGTTATATATGATTTTTCCAGACTTTAGATCAGTGAAGATGAGAATAAAGAATAACGTTAATGTTAGCATGTACTGAATTACAAAATGGTCGTAACTCAGGATACCTTTTGCAAATTGATTCAGCAAATCCTTTGTTCATTTCTCAATCTGCAGAGATTGTATGGGTAATGGGCATAGTCGATTCGAATATGAATCTTTTTTGAAGTCATTTTAATGTAGACATGGGCTGGATAATTGGGTATTGCTTTCCTGTGTAGTATTTACAACAGTGTTCAGCATGGAACAGCTATCGAATTCCGAACTTTCGTTTAAAAATCTCGTTGAGAACTCATCACAATCGTGGATAGCAAATATTTTATCCTCATATCCTTGAATATCAGTTACTGCATGACCTAGTACACACTTGTTCAACGTGACAGGATGATCTTTCTGATTCTCAATTACGATTGGCAGGCTCTGCTCAATTTGAGTGAGAACTGTATTTATGAAAACCAATTCAGTTTTGGTTGTTTTCATATGAGTCAGGAATGTAGTCCTTTTTTCGAAGTATGGACTTGGTTCAGCTGAGTGTTTGATTAGGTACGTTGAGCGTACCGGAATGAACAGGGGTTCTTTCAAGTTAATTGCAACATTTTTTGACACGTTTGGATATTCTTTGTCGGTGTTCATCAACCCGTAGGAAATTACACCTTCTTTTGATCTAAGCTCAACTGCGGGGATAACAAAGTAAAGAGTTTTCAAGAATAGGTGAAAAAATTCTACTCCCAATAGATTAGCAGTCTTTTCCTCAGTTACCCACACTTTGGGGTTAGATGGATACTTTCCATCAGTGTCGAAACAATATTGGATATATGTATGGCCAAACATACAGTTATCGGATCCATTATAATTCTTTACTTTATTTTGGATCGTTAAATTGTCATTTCTGACCTAATTTTTCCAATTCCTGATAAGTTGGGTGGTTTATGATACTACAAGTTGATCCTGGGTCGTTCATGAATTCAATTTCAAGTCCACTATTGTAACTTTTGTCTCCGGTAACAAAATGATATAAGCTAAGATATATCCTTGATTTAGGATTACAATCATCGCTTGGTTTCGGAGACTTTAATAGTTTAAAGGAAAGAAATCAGTGATCGCATTACAGTAATTGACTTCTTCCTCAACCCAGTGAGTAGTTTCAGACTGTATCAGACTGTTTCAGTCAAAGAGAAAAGAGACGATGACTATTCCGCATTTTTCTTATTAGTACTGTATTTTCCCAAATATACGGGTATATTTGTTTTTCCAAAAGTCTGGAGAAATGAGATAATCCAAATATTTTGTTTGAGAAGAGCCTAGCGAGCCATATGAGTCTGAGAAAAGAAATTTTGAGCGTTTAGTAAAAGCCTGGATGCTTTTTGCAGTATTCTTTTCATTTCTGAATTATCGGAAATCATGTTACACTTACGCTCAAATGACTAGATGCTAAAGAATGCTTAGTTTGTTGAATTATCTCTTTTGGTTTAAAAAGATATGCTCCTGTAACCCGTGATATTAGGGGTGTTAATTCAATCCAGGACTTGTCATCATCAACAACTAGCTGAAAAAGTTCAAATGTTTGTCGGAACAGTCTTGTAGATCTGCCTGTTTGAAAGGTTTGTTGTGTAATTGGATCGACAAATCCAATATTTTCCTTTACACAATGGGAATGCGATTATAGCATTGATCCATTAATTGCAAAGTGAATAAAGTTTTGGACAATGGTAGAGCCAGGCAACATAGCTATTGGTCTCAAAGAACATGGAACGGTTCTGAGTTAAAATGTAGCCAGCCAAACAAGGGCATTCAAGTGAAAGCATTAAAGTATTTAAGATTGAGGAGCGTTCTAGCTCACATTGATTTTGCAAAAAGGCCAATTAGGCGGTTCTAAGCATGTAGAAGCTATTGAAAAGGTTATAGTCCATTTTGGTTCCTATATGAGCTTCGTAGTCATTTTGACTAGTTGAGAATTTAAGTGGCGGCAAATCTTCACTTGTGAGAAAAATAGATTTTGGTTGGCCGGCATTTTGAAAACTCCCGTTTCTGGGGTAGGATTTAACTCGGATTCCAGTATCGATATTGAAACCGTCAGTGTATGCAACAAAAAGTGAAACATTCAAAGTTGGATACACTATTCTGAGATGACCACAAAGAGCTTGCGGTTAATTCATCAGCAGCATAATAAACTTTTGAGAATCCCTTGTTTGGGTAGAATGAATAGACGGGCTAGAAGTGTCTTAAATTATATAGTATGATTCTTTGTTTTGAATCATTTTAGCCGGAAATCTGTTTAAAACAGTAAAAATACAATTTTTGGGTTGTTCCCAACTATGAGCAAAAGCGTCTAAGGATGTTGTTTCACATCCATTTGTAGAAACTGGACAAGGCAAAGGAATGTTTCGCCAGTTGTTGACTGTTCCATCTTTGAGGTTAACAGTTAGAGTTACATTTTGCTTGTAAGTTTCAAAAGTGTGCAGTTTAATCCATGAACGGCCATCACATTCATTATGATTTTTGACGTCAACTTGCCAGCTTGGGCATTTGTTTTTGTTTTAACATTGAATTTGTGGGGAGTTTTTCCAACACTAGCATAACCTAGGTTAAGATAGCATCTGTCGGCGGTCGATTTACATTGATCGGCAGTTAAATGGAGATCAGTAGTGATTACATTTTGTCGAGCGTCGGTACCGCTCGAATCAAATGAATCGCAGAACCAACGCTTTTATTGGTGTTAATTTTGTTATCTTGTCGCATTTACTTTATTGCGAGAATGTCTCTGATAAAGAATAACATAAGCATGGGTTACTTCAATATTTTCTGGTTGAATTTTGCAAGGTGCAACTTTGTTTAGAGAGAACATTTTGTTAGAAGTCATCAATTGACAATCAAATTGGGCAATCCGAGGATTATTTGAAGAATTTGCATACAATTGTTCTTTCGAATCAAATGCTGAGGTCTGATATGAACCGATTATTAGAAATAAAAAACCCAACCAAATAAAATTGTTGCAAATTTATTTTTTGGTGGTTAACGATAGCAATTTTTTTTGAGTACTCACTTTAATCAAATCCTCGAGAGTTGTTTTGAGCACTCACTTTAATAAAAGCTCGAAATAATTCTAACTCAGATTTGATCCATCAGTTCACCTTCCTCTAGTTCAATATTAAGATTTGTCAATTTTTGGCTGTTTTTTGGATGACAAATTTGAGTTGGACTTATTTTTTTTATGAGAAGTCAGGAGATTTATTAGTTGGAGAGAGGAGCTTTAGATTGCAAAATGTGAAAATGAGTTGAATTGAAAGTAACTGTATATCAGTTAGATGTTAAAGGTTGTTTTGCTTTTTTGCAAATCTAAGCTCTGATTGGCCGTTGTTATTCGGCGTCTTTCGGAGGTGACTTGTTTTAAATCGTATTTCTTTCGGCGTTTTTTTTTAAATGTGGTGGTTGGTTTCCTCGTGTTTAATGTCGTAGTTTTTCCACTCTTTTTTTAGTTGCTAAGTTGAAGCGGCGAAAAGATTTTATTCGTTTATGCTGATGTTAAACTCTAACCACTGCATTCCTCTTCACGATTGGAGGAGGAAAAAAATTAAAAGCATCTCTTCATTAAAAAAAAGGACTAAAGGCAACATCATTTTGTGGCGCTTTGGTTGAAATTCATTTATCGTTTATTATTCAAAAAAAATTTCTCTGGTTAAAAATGAATTTCGTTGAGTCGGAAGATAACCTAGTGGATTTCTTGGAGAGATTTTTAAAATTGAGATACGAGTTAGATTATAAGGACGAAGCCTTGATGGAGGACAAAGAAGTTGGAAGGAGGGTTGGTATTAACGATGGATTAATTGCAAAAGGCCTGAACTTTACACCAATGGAAACGATGCTCTGGATAGATAGGAGTTTCATCTGGAGCTATCCGGTGTTGAAATCAGGGGAGTTATTCATGCTAGGCTCAATCCAGAGCCATTACCACGCAAAAAAAACTGGAGTCTTTGGATTGGAGGTGATGTGGTCTCAGTGGAGACGATGGACTTTTGTCCTTATTGCTTGGACAGAATGTAAATTTTTTTATCAATACACCTATAATAATTCCTTGGACAGAATGTAAGTTTTTTTTAGCTATACACCTATAATAAAAATTGAAAAATATATATTTTTTATTTTTGTGGGACGGCAACAACAAAAACATTGAAGAAAGAGTATATATTTGTTTTAGTTTCGAGAAGAATTCTTAAAAAGGCCTAAGAATTCTTAAAAAGGCTTGACAAGAAAGATAGAGTGGGATATGATGTTGAAAGAAATCTATCAGGCTGGGTGGCGGCCCTACTCAGCTCTGCAGTTTGCAGTGAGGAGCCTGAGTAGGGCCGCGGAGAATTCGCTCGAGAAAATGGCATCGTGAAAATTAATCAAATTCTTTGCGGTTGCAAATTCGCCGATTTATAAAAATTATTTTTTAATGTGTGTTAATGTATATAAATAGAATTAAGATTTAGATTTATTACACATGAAAAAGGCCATTAAAAAAGAGTTTTAAAAAATTATGTTTGGTCAAATAAACAATTTTTGTTTATTATTTGTTTTTAAATTTACCAGTTAGACTAGATGGAAATGTAGTTCCATAAAATTTTGAAGATCGATTTGTCCGCTTAAGTCTTTTAAAATCAGAAAAAGATCCAGGTGCGGATCGGTTCTTTTCATGGAAAATGTCCCAAGACCTATGACGATTATTTTTTCTATCAGCAAAGCTATCTGATGATTCAGATAAACGTGAGAAATCAGGAAGACAGGGAGTATTATATTGTGTTGTTATACTATGGCGGCGGCCAAAATCATTTGAATGACTAGTGCTAGGATTTGTACCTCGGCTAAATTGGCGGCGATGGCCACAGCTTTGGACACATTTCGGCTCAATAAGTCAGGAAAGGCTAGGTTTGAGCCTGGGGTATATTTTATTTTCAGATTGCTAAATTTTGTCAAAACGACTTGATATTTGAAGAATCGATTAGAGAATTGTCCTTTTCTGGACCATAAAAAGAGGATAGGTCTAGGCTCACAGTATATTTATAGTGGAAAGTGCGATGCTATAAAGTAGAAATCATAGGCTTGCAAAACAGGTATTATTCCACATAGTTAACGGTGTTGAGTAGACATTTTCTGCTCAGCTTTACCAAAGAATCTCAATTTAGCAGAAACAATTCTATTTCCTTCAGGAAGGTCTTGGATGAGTATGCACCCGGTTCCTACATTTGAGGAGTCGGCGTGAATGTGGAATGGAAAGTTTACGTTTGGGATAGCATTTGTTTTATAAGGACAGAATTTGTCTTTCAGTTTTTGAAGAACTTCTTTGTGGCTTGGTAGCCATCGAATTTTTTCGTTACTATTTGCCAGTTCATATAGGTTTTTTGTGTCTACATGAAAATTGATGATGTATGTGCTATAGAATCCCATGACGCGTAATACACCTAGAACTTCTGTTTTTGATTCAGGAATTTCATTTTTTTCATATCATCAATTCGTGATGCAATTGGAGAAAGGCCAACTTTAAATACAACATGGCCTAGAATTTAACTTTTCTTATAAAGAAGAAAATTTTATCAGGGGCAGCTTTTAAATTGGCTTTCCGTAACAGAGAATGATATTCTCGAATTGTATCAATTTTTTTGTTTTTACTTTGAATCCGTAAACGAGTGTCGTCTATGTAATTCATTGCTATTTTTTCTTTAATGAGGGGTCCGAAAGCATATCTCATTAATTTATTGAAGAAATTGGGAAGTGGCTTCAAGCCATAGAAATCAACTTGGTAGGTGTATTGTCTACCTCCTACATTTAAGCTTGTTATTTTCTGGGCCTCATCTGTTAGAGGAACTCGATGGTAGGCGCATAAATGATCCCTACTTGTGAAGTATGATGCATTTATTCTGGTCATGAGAACTTATAGTGGTTCTAATGGCCAACTACAATTGCTAGTATCTGTGATTGAGTTTAGATATCTAGCATCGAAAACCAATTTAACAAAGTTTTTTTGGAAGGATGATGACTGGGTTTACAAACCATGAGTTCCTATCATCTTTTTCATTTAGTTCTCTGACTATGCCTGCTTGGAATAGTTCATCCACCAATTTGTCCAATTTATCTCTTAGATGGACTGGAATTTTACTAGATCATTGCTTTTTGAACGTTGCGTCCTTTTTGAGTGGTATATGGAATTTATGCTTGTTTTTCCAATGTCATTTTTGTGATGAGAATATACATCCTGATCCTCTATCAGCATCTGAATTAGGTCTGCAAACTCATCATCCGATATATCACTTTGTGTGAAATCGAAGTCAGATAAAAATTGAATAGTAGTTTAAGTTTTTGCTATGTTAGTACTATTGTCCTTATCAATTGAGGAGTATTGGGTAAACGTGTTGTTGACTAGAAAGGCAATTAGCCGATCATTATAATCTGTGTTTCAGTATTTTTTAAATTGTTTTTTCAAGGGAAGTCTGCAAAGGTTCTTTGTATCGTGTGAAAAGTTGGTTGCTATCTCATTTTTATTTTTGCATATTATGACTATATCTGAACCAATTTGTTCGAATATTTTTGATACATTTTCTGTATCAAATACTTCAAGGGCAAGCATTTCCTTGATTTCTTGTCCTGAAGCTTATACAAAGATAGTAATTCCGGAATGTTGGAGCACATCGACAATGATTTTGGAAACTTCTTCCCAATTCCCTTTATCTAAGCCACAAGCAATTTTGGGCGTTGCGATTGATCGAAGGTTATTTGCTATAGCTTGATCTTTCATTTCGGACAGGGTGTTGAATGTTTTGTCGTATGTGGGTTTCTGAAAATACCTCTGGTGAGTTATGAGGTTATATATAATTTTTCCAGACTTTAGATCAGTGAAGATGAGAATAACGTTAATGTTAGCATGTATTCAGTAACAAAAGTGTCGTAACTCAGGATACCTTCTGCAAATTGATTCAGCAAATCCTTTTTTCATTTCTCAATCTGCAGAGATTGTATGGGTATTGGGAATAGTCTATTCGAATGTGGACCTTTTTTGAAGTAACTTTTTTGTAGACATGGGCTGGATAATTGGGTATTGCTTTCCTGTGTAGTATTGACAACAGTGTTCAGCATGAGACAGCTATCGAATTCCAAACTTTCGTTTAAAAATCTCGTTGAGAACTCATCACAATCGTGGATAGCAAATATTTTATCATCGTATCCTTGAAAATCAGTTACTGCATGACCTAGTACACACTTGTTCAAGGTGACTGGATAATCTTTCTGATTCTCAATTACAATTGGCAGGCTCTGCTCAATTTGAGTGCGAACTGTATTTATGAAAACCAATTCAGTTTTGGTTGTTTTCATATGAGTCAGGAATGTGGTCCCTTTTTCGAAGTTTGGATTTGGTTCAGCTGAGTGTTTGTATAGGTACGTTGAGCGTGCTGGAATGAACAGGTGTTCTTTCAAGTTAATTGCAATATTTTTTGACACATTTGGATATTCTTTGTCGGTGTTCATCAACCCTTAGGAAATTACACCTTCTTTTGATTTAAGCTCAACTGCGGGGATAACAAAGTAAAGAGTTTTTAAGAATAGGTGAGAAAAGTCTACTCCCAATAGATTAGCAGTCTTTTCATCAGTTACCCACACTTTGGGGTTAGATGGATACTTTCCATCAGTGTCGAAACAATATTGGATAGATGTATGGCCAAACATACGGTTATCGGATCCATTATCATTCTTTGCTTTAATTTTGGATCGTTAAATTTTCATTTCTGACCTAATTTTTTCTAATTCCTGATAAATTGGGTGGTTTATGATACTACAAGTTGATCCTGGGTCAATCATAAATTCAGTTTCAAGTCCACTATTGTAACTTTTTTCTCCGGTGGCAAAATGATATAAGCTAAGGTATATCCTTGATTTAGGATTACAATCATCGCTTGGTTTTGGAGACTTTAATAGTTTAAAGGAAAGAAATCAGTGATCGCATTACAGTAATTGACTTCTTCATCAACCCAGTGAGTAGTTTCAGACTGAATCAGACTGTTTCAGTCAAAGAGAAAAAAGGCGAAGACTATTCCGCATTTTTCTTACTAGTACTGTATTTTCCCGAATATACGAGAATATTAGTTTTTCCAAAAATCTGGAGAAATGAGATAATCCAAATATTTTTTTTGAGAAGAGCCTAGCGGGCCATATGAGTCTGAGAAAAAAAATTTGGAGCGTTTAGAAAAGACCTGGATACTTTTTGCAGTATTCCTTTCATTTCTGAATTATCGGAAATTATGTTACACTTACGCTCAAATGACTAGATGCTAAAGAATGCTTAATTTGTTGAATTATTTCTTTTGGTTTAAAGAGATATGCTCTTGTAACCCGTGTGATTTGGTGTGTTAATTCAATCGAGGACTTGTCATCATCAACAACTAGCTGAAAAAGATTTAAATGTTTGTTGGAACAGTCTTGTAGATCTGCCGTTTGAAAGGTTTGTTGTGTAATTGGATCGACAAATCGAATATTTTCCTTATACACAATGGGAATGCGATTATAGCATTGATCCATTAATTGCAAAGTGAATAAAGTTTTGGACAATGGTAGAGCCAGGCAACATAGCTATTGGTCTCAGACAACATGGAACGGTTCTGAGTTAAAATGTGGCCAGCCAAACGTGGGCTTTCAAGTGAAAGCATTAAAGTATTTAAGATTGCGGAGCGTTCTAGCTCACATTGATTTTGCAAAAAGGCCAATTAGGCCGTTCTAAGCATTTAGAAGCTATTGAAAAGATTATAGTCCATTTTGGTTCCTATATGAGCTTCGTAGTCATTTTGACTAGTTAAGAATTTAAGTAGCGGCAAATCTTCACTTGTGAGAAAAGTACAATTTGGTTGGCCAGTATTTTGAATAGTTCCCGTTTCTGGGGTAGGGTTTAATTTGGATTCCAGTATCGATATTGAAACCTTCAGTGTATGCAACAAAAAGTGAATCATTTAAAGTTGGATACACTATTCTGGGATGAACACAAAGAGCTTGCGGTTTATTCATCACCTGCAGCATAAAATGAACTTTTGAGAATTCTTTGTTTGGGTAGAAAGAATAGACGGGCTAGAAGTGTCTTTAATTATTTAGTATGATTCTTTGTTTTGAATCATTTTAGCCGGAAATCTGTTTAAAACAGTAAAAATACAATTTTTGGGTTCTTCCCAAGTAAAAGGAAAAGCGTCTAAGGATAATGTTTCACATCCATTTGTAGACACTGGAAAGCAAAGGAATGTTTCGCCAATTGTTGACTGTTCCATCTTCGAGGTTAACAGTTAAAAATACATTTTGCACGTAAGTTTCAAAAGTGTGCAGTTTTCTCCATGAACGGCCATCACATTCATCATGATTTTTGCCGTCAACTTGCCAGCATGGGCATTTGTTTTTAATTTAACATTAAAGTTGAAAGGAATTTTTCCAACACTAGCATAGCCTAGGTTAAAATAGCCTCTGTTGGCGGCCGATTTACATTGATCGGCAGCTAAATGGAGATCAGTTGTCGGTACCGCTCGAATCAAATGAATCGCAGAACCAACGCATTTATTGGTGTTAAATTCGTGTTAATTCGTGTTAAATTCGCAAAAAATAACATAAGCATGGGTTACTTCAATACTTTCTGGTTGAACTTTGCAAGGTGCAACTTTGTTTAGAGAGAATATTTTGTTAGAAGTCTTCAATTGACAATCAAAATGAGCAGCCCTAAGATTATTAGCAGTTTTTGCATACAATTGTTCTTTCGGATCGAATGCTGAGGTCTGATTTGAACCGATTATTAGAATTGGAAGACCAACCAAATAAATTTGCTGCAAATTTATTTTTTGGTGAATAAATAGCAATTTTTTTTTTGAGTATTCACTTTAAGCAAATCCTCGAAATAAATCTAACTCAGATTTTATCCATCAATTCACCTTCCTCTAGTTCAGTATTAAGATTTGTCATTTTGTGGCTATTTTTTCGATGACAAAACTGAGTTAAATTTATTTTTTTTATGAGAATTCAGAAGGTTAATTAGTTGGAGAGAGGAGGTTAAGATTGCAAAATGTGAAATTGAGTTGGATTGAAGTAACTGTAAATCACTTAGATTTTAAAGGTTGCTTTTGCTTTTTTGCAAATCTAAGCTCTGATTGGCCGTTGTTATTCGGCGTCTTTCGGAGGTGACTTGTTTTAAATCGTGTTTCTTTCGGCGTTTTTTTAAAATGTGGTGGTTGGTTGCCTCGTGTTTAATGTCGTAGTTTTTCCACTCATTTTTAGTTGCTAAGTTGAAGCGGCGAAAGGATTTTAGTCGTTTATGCTGATGTTAAACTTTAATGACTGCATTCCTCTTCCCGATTGGAGGAGGAAAAAAATTAAAAGCATCTCTTCATTAAAAAAAGGACCGAATGCAACATCATTTTGTAGCGCTTTGGTTGAAATTCATTTATTGTTTATTAATCAAAAAAAATTTCTCTGGTTAAAAATGAATTTCGTTGATGAAAGAATATATATTTGTTTTATTTTCAAGAAGAATTCCTAAAAAAGCCTGGGAGGGAAGAAGACTTCACAAGAAAAATAGAGTGGGATAGGATGTTGAAAAAAGTCTATCAGGCTTGGTGGCGGCCCTACTCAGCTCTGCAAATTGCAGTGAGGAGCCTGAGTAGTGCCGCGGAGAATTCGCTCAAGAAAATGGCATCGTGGAATTTAGTCAAATTCTTTGCGGTTGCAAATTCGCCGATTTATAAAAAATTTTTTAACGTAAGCTAATGTATATAAATTATTTTTGAGTTTTCGTTGTTTTATTGAAAAGATTTATTACACATGAGAAAACCCATTAAACAAGAGTTTAAAAAATATCATGTTTGTCCAAATAAACAGTTATTGTTCATTATTTCTTTTTAAATTTACCAATTAGACTAGATGGAATTTAGTTCCATAAAAGTTTGAAGGACGATTTGTCCATTTGGGTCTTTTAGATTCAGAAAAGGATCCAGATGCGGATCGGGTGTTTTCATGGAAAATGTCCCAAGACCTATGAGGAAAATTTTGTCTATCAGCAAAGCTATCTGATGATTCAGATAAACGTGAGAAATCAGGAGGACAGGGAGTATTATATTGGGTTGTTATAATGTGGCGGCGGCCAAACTCATTTGAATGACTAGTGCTAGGACTTATACTGCGGTTAGATTGGTGGCGGTGGATGTAACTACTAGATTGACTAGCAGAAGGATTAGGAGTTGTATCAATAGAATAGAGAGTGGAACTGCGGATTGGTCTAAGGTTTTGATCAATCGCAGTTACATCGAACAAGGCTCTGAGATGCATGGTCTCTACCTGGATCCACTGATTGTTCATGTATGATTGTTTTGTTTTGATTTCCATTTGTAGAGTTATGCTGAGTCATTTGCTGATAACCATTGTTGACTAGTGGCCAAATTGTGTATTGCATATTTTCAACCGGTTTAAATTTATTGAAACAGTTGATTTGTTGATTTGTTATATGATCCTTGAAACCACTTGAAAGCTAATCAATAGAGTACTCTTGTAGTAGTTTGGGCATTTGTTGTTCTATAGGAAAGTATTCAACAATATGGTTGCGGTGAACACTTTTTTTTCGTTAGTGAAATAACTTTGAATTCCGTACGTAACTTCCGTGATTTTTTGAACTATGGTATAAGGTATGGTATAAATTCAGAGCTATGGTATAAATTCAGAAGCTTTTGAGACTTCAATAGTGGTTTGGATCTGTTTTCTACTAACACTTTTGTGCCTTCTTTTATAGGCCGCCCTAATTTAAATTGATTTCAGAACATGTGGGCCTTACTCGTGAGGCGGCGGCAATGGGTATAGGTGTTACTATAAATCAACTTAAAATCGTTTTCCCCTTTTATTATTTCGGCTGAATTTTGATTTTTTAGAAATCTATCTATGGTCTCATTTTTTGACTTGTGCTCGGTTTGAGCATGACTTTCGAGACCAGCGCAGAATTCAGACGTACATCTTTTAATCCGGTCGCGGTAGAGGCCTAATTTAAGGCTAAGGTGAACCTGAGGTTTTATTCTCAAAACTGTCTCGTATGGAGTGTAGCCTGTACTTGAATAAATAGCGGTGTAATGAGCAAAGGCAAATTTTTTTGTTAATCCAGACCAATTTGAGCTTGAGGTACTCAAGAAATGCCGAAAGTACTGGGTTAAATATTTATTCTGGACTTTGACTTTTCCGTTAGTCCAAGGTGAGTATAAAGTTCTGGGTCACAGTGTTATTCCCAATTCAGAGGACCAATGAGCAAAATCGTTACTCATGAATGCACTTCCATTATCATGAATAATTTGTTGTGGGATACAGAGGTTGTGATGTAATTCTCTAAGAGCTTGATAGTTTCTTCAGAGTCTGCATGGGTGCATGGGTATACTTGAAGATATCTAGAGAAGGCATCTATTACAACTAAGCAAAAAGTTTTGCCGTGACTTGATAGTCTGAGTGGACTTGTATGATCAATGTGAACTGTTTCATTGGTATTGTTTCTAAATGCCCCCACTAATGCAAGGGAGCTTCTTTGGGGTCTTTTTTTTAAAGTTTATTCTTCTGACATTCTATACAATCATGAAGAAGCATGTTGACCCATTTATAGAGTCCAGGCCAATAGTAATTTCTTTTGATGATTTCCAAAGTTTTTGTTTCACCATGATGACCGCTAGGAGGATGTTTATGAGCTTGTTCAAAGCAATTTAACACTAGGGAGATGGGCAAGCAAATTTTTGGAATCTTAGTGTAGTCATCCTTGTATTCATTAATACATAGAAGATCAAGTTGGTCTTCAGTGAATTGTAATTCAAATTGCCTGATATACACTTTTGATCATTTTTCTTCACGATAAGCATTTTTTTTGTTTCTTTCTGGCTTTTCATTTTGCTTTATGCAATTTTTGATGTCGATAATTACAGTATCGTTACATTGTTCTTGCACAAGTGTTTCAAAATCCAAACTTGCTTCTTTTGCAAATTCAGTCATTTTAGCTATCAATTCAAGAGAATCAGATTTATTCTCTTCAGATTGGAGACTAAAAGGTTCACTTAATTTCAGGTTTCTTGTTTAAATTTCAAAATCAGTTTTTGCTTTAACCAAATCATTGAGGAGGTTGTTCTTAACATTACCCTCATATAAGTCAAGCCAATCTGAATTTTCTAAAAGATCATCAGTGCAGATACTTCATCTGGTATTTCCTCATAAATGCTTTGATCATTTATATCTGGGATAGACAGTCTTTTGATTTGATTGATTTGTTTGTTAAAGAAATCTGTTATATTCTGAATCGAACTACAGGATTCCTCAAATAGTCTTGAGCGTCTTCAATACTGAAGTCTCCTCTGTCACATATATTGCTCAACTTCTTTTTTCTGCGTTGCATTTGAGCAATGACTGGATAGCAATCGTTCAGAAAGATGTTGTTATCATCTTTATGGAGTACTGAATAGCATATTTGCTCTCCATTGTCCAGGATAAACTTTAAATCATTCGGAATAGTTTCGTGTTCGAATTGATTTTTTTTTCTATTAGCGATGGACATATTTCGGTTCAATAAGTCAGGAAAGGCTATGTTTGAACCTGGGGTATATTTTATTTTCAGATTGCTAAAAGTTGTCAATACGACTTGATATTTGAAGAATCGATGAGAAAGTTGTCCTTTTCTGGACCATAAAAAAAGAACAGGTCTATGATCACAGTATAATTATAGAGGAAAGTGCGATGCTTTAATGTAGAATTCATAGGTTTGCAAAGCAGATATTATTCCACATAGTTCACGATGTTGAGTAGACATTTTCTGCTCAGCTGTATCAAAGACTCTCAATTTAGCAGAAACAATTCTTTTTTCTTCAGGAAGGTCTTGGATGAGT
Source organism: Symsagittifera roscoffensis (assembly GCF_963678635.1). Classification (NCBI taxonomy): domain Eukaryota; kingdom Metazoa; phylum Xenacoelomorpha; order Acoela; family Convolutidae; genus Symsagittifera; species Symsagittifera roscoffensis. Next base: position 32,161,617 of record NC_087067.1, on the reverse strand, counting down.
ATGCACCCGGTTCCTACATTTCAGTAGTCGGCGTCAATGTGGAATAGGTAGTTTACGTTTGGGATAGCTTTTGATATATCATGACAGAATTTGTCTTTCAGTTTTTGAAAAACCTCTTTGTGGCATGGTAGCCATCGAAATTTATCGTTACTATTTGCCAGTTCATATAGATTTTTTGCGTCTACATGAAAATTGATGATGTATGTGCTATAGAATCCCATGACACTTAATACACCTAGAGCTTCTGTTTTTGATTCAGGGGATTTCAATTTTTTCATATCATCAATTCGTGATGCAATTGGAGAAAGGCCATCTTTAGATACAACATGGCCTAGAAATTTAACTTTTCTTTGAAAGAAGAAAGTTTTATCAGGGGCAGCTTTTAATTTGGCTTTCCGTAACAGAGAATGATATTCTCGAATTGTATCAAAGTTTTCGTTTTTATTTTGACTCCGTAACAGAGTGTCGTCTATGTAAGTGATTGATTTTTTTCTTTAAAGAGGGGTCAGAAAGCATATCTCATCAGTCTACAAAGAAATTGGGAAGTGGCCATAGAAACCAACTTGGTAGGTGTATTGTCTGCCTCCTACCATAAAGCTTGTTAATTTCTGGGCCTCATCTGTTAGAGGAACTTGATGGTAGGCGCATAAAAGATCACTACTTGTGAAGTATGATGCATTTATTCTGGTCATGAGAACTTGTAGTGGTTCTAATGCCAAATAGAATTGCTAGTATCTGTGATTGAGTTTAGATATCTAGCATCGAAAACCAATTTAACAAAGGCTTTTTTGGAAGGATGATGACTGGGTTTACAAACCATGAGTTCCTATCATCTTTTCCATTTAGTTCTCTGACTATGCCTGCTTGTATTAGTTCATCCATCAATTTTTCCAATTCATCTTTTAGATGGACTGGAATTTTACTAGGTCATTGCTTTTTGAACGTTGCGTCCTTTTTGAGTGGTATATGTAATTTATGCTTTGTTTTTCCAAAGTCATATTTGTGATGAGAATATACATCCTGATCCTCTATCAGCATCTAAATTAGGTCTGCAAAATCATCATCCGATATATCACTTCGTGTGAAATTGAAGTCAGATAAGAGTTTAATGGTAGTTTCAATTTTTTCTAAGTTAGTACTATTGTCCTTATCAATTGAAGAGTATTGGATAAATGTTTTGTTGACTAGAAAGGCAATTAGCCGATCATTATGTTCTTTATTTCGGTATTTTTTCTTTCAAGGGAGGTCTGCAAAGGTTCTTTGCATCATGTGAAAAATCGGTTGCTATCTCATTTTAGTTTTTGCATATTTTAACTATATCTGAACCAATTTGTTCAAATATTTCTGATACATTTTCTGTATCAAATACTTCAAGGGCAAGCATTTCCTTGATTTCTTGTCCTGAAGCATAGACAAAGATAGTAATTCCAGATTGTTGGAGCACATTGACAATGATTTTTGAAACTTCTTCCCAATTCATTTTTTTAAGCCACAAGCGATTTTGGGCATTGCGATTGATCGAATATTATTTGCTATAACAACATCTTTGATTTCGGACAAGGTGTTGAATGTTTTGTCGTAAGTGGGTTCCTGAAAATAGGGTCGTAAGTGGGTCCTCTGGTTGGTCATAAGGTTATATATAATTTTTCCAGCTTTTTGATCAGTGAAGCTGAGAGTAACTTTTTTGTTAGCATGTATTGAGTTACAAAAGTGTCGTAACACAGGATACCTTTTGCAAATTCATTCAGCAAATCCTTTTTTCATTTCTCGATCTGCAGAGATTGTATGGGTATTGGGAATAGTCGATTCGAATATGGACCTTTTTTGAAGTAATTTTATTGTAGACATGGGCTGGATAATTGGGTGTTGCTTTCCTGTGTAGTATTGACAACAGTGTTCAGCGTGAAACAGCTATCGAATTCCGAACTTTTGTTTAAAAATGTCGTTGAGAACTCATCACAATCGTGGATAGCAAATATTTTATTCTCGTATCCTTGAATATCAGTTACTGCATGACCTAGTACACACTTGTTCAAGATGACTGGATAATCTTTCTGATTCTCAATTACGATTGGCAGGCTCTGCTCAATTTGAGTGCGAACTGGATTTATGAAAACCAATTCAGTTTTGGTTGTTTTCATATGAATCAGGAATGTAGTCCCTTTTTCGAAGTATGGATTTGGTTCAGCTGAGTGTTTGTATAGGTACGTTGAGCGTGCTGGAATGAACAGGGGTTCTTTCAAGTTAATTGCAACATTTTTTGACACGTTTGGATATTCTTTGTCGGTGTTCATTAACCCTTAGGAAATTACACCTTCTTTTGATTTAAGCTCAACTGCGGGGATAACAAAGTAAAGAGTTTTTAAGAATAGGTGAGAAAAATCTACTCCCAATAGATTAGCAGTCTTTTCCTCAGTTACCCGCACTTTGGGGTTAGATGGATACTTTCCTTCAGTGTCGAAACAAGATTGGATAGATGTATGTGAGTTATGTCCGATGTGGTTAACTCATAGAGTGATTTCGGATAGGGTACACCGTCTGCTCGTCACGCTATCTTATTTTCGGCCGGATAGATTCGTGCAACTTCTTAGTCTAATACCGATCCTAATCTTACTCTTATACTTTCTAGTCTCAGGGTGTTTAACTAGTCTCTGCTAGGCTCAATAGATCTAGGGTATACTGGTTTGTTGCGGCTGCTGAAGTTCTTTTGGAGAGACAACTAATTTCTAAGTTAAATTCAAATCTCTCTGGTGCTGAAATTACCAGTAATTTCAGCACTTACAAATAAGTGGGTTGTTAGTTAGGTGGATCATGATTGGTTAATATTGAATACTTTACAGTGGTAAAATATCTAATTTATCCAATCATAAAATGTAGTTTAGATCAGGTTCCACCAATCCGGGTTTTACAGAGTTTTTTAGAATTACCTTTCTGCAATTCAAAGGATGGATGATGAACGTTGGTATTTGGCGAACATCGTATTCTTGTTCGGTTCCTCCTGTTAGAGAAGTTCCAAGACGCTGGAGTTAGGGGCATCAATCGTTGTGTCTTCTTGTGACAACGACTGTGTTTCCCAACGAAATCAATCTGATTTTAAAATGGTTTGCTATGACGGGTTTTTCTGTATTATGTAGAGAACTTGTTTTTTGTTCAACCTCGTCTGGGAATGGCGTGGAGATTGTGCGTGGAGGGGATGCCTTGTAACTCTGTACGTATACTTGAACATCGAGGTGGTCATTGGTCTAGTCCAATGAAGTCCTTTTCTGCGAAGTCAAGTCGTACTCTAAATCCTTTGAGTTGTGATTGTGGACGGCATATCGGTTGTGGTTAGCCATTCTTGTTCGAGTGTAGTGGGGTCATTTTGTCTTTGGATTTTCGTCTTTGTTGTTGCGTGCTGATCTATATACTGCAAGGTATGATTTACATTTTATAAAATTTTTGTTAGTTCAGTTTTTTAATTATGAATTTAATTAGTTGTTTTCACAAAAGCATTTTGTTTTAGTTCGGTTATTTTGAAGAGCTACTCACCCTTGAGTACCTCTTATTAAAAATAGAAGTGTGGTCACAAAGCGTGGATGTAGCGCGGTGGGTTAGGCCGGCTATAGATCATGCTCAGGAAGTCCTCTCTGGTGGGTTAGGCCAGGAGTGGGAGTATGATTTCGTGCGGTTTCTTTGAGAAGTCCTGTTATGTGATAACATTTTATGTTTGGTTTGTGTTGGTCTTTCTTATGTTCCTTTGGTTGTGTCCTTTTTTCAAAAATCAAATTGTTTTTGTTATGGGTTTGTCTTTCGACTTTTTTGTGTTTTATTATTTCTTTCTTAGACTTTATAATAGTCTTCAAAAGAATAAATTATCCAGTTTTAAACTGGGTTAATCCGGTTTGGGTACCGTTGGTTTTCTTTTCTTAGTCATGCTGTTATTTTATGATTTGTGGTGTTTAGTAAGCTGCGTTGGTTAGTTTGGTTTAGTATATAATTCCTTTCCAACCGGGTTAAAGGAAAGTTTGAAAAGCAGTGTCGAAACAAGATTGGATAGATGTATGGCCAAATTTTGGATCGTTAAATTGTCATTTCTGACCTAGTTTTTCCTATTCCTGATAAGTTGGGTGGTTTATGATACTACAAGTTGATCCTGGGACAATCATGAATTCAAGTCCACTATTGTAACTTTTGTCTCCGCTGGCAAAATGATATAAGCTAAGGTATATCCTTGATTTAGGATTACAATCATCGCTTGGTTTCGGAGACTTTAATAGTTAAAAGGAAAGAAATCAGTGATCGCATCACAGTAATTGACTTCTTCCACAACCCAGTGATTATATTCAGACTGTATTTGATTCGATCTAATTTTGGTGACTGAGATCGCGTTGAGTCTCGACTGTTATTGCTATTATAGCTTTCAGTGTTATATTAATATTAAATTGCCTATTTTTTTGGTCGTAGAACTGTTTAGCAATATGTTCATTTTCTAGCAATCTGTTTTCTCCAGGATACCTATCATTATAGGTTTGAGGCCTCTTGGCATTGAAGGATGATTGTGCATTAGCCTTTTGGAAGTTGTTTCCATTGTAGTTATTATTATGACGAATGCCATAATTATTTTGGCAAGGATTTGAATTGTTAGTTCTGTTTTGGGTATCCCGAAACCGGTTGCTTTGGTTAGGGGCATTCTGGTTAGAGAAAGTGTTCGGTCTTCGATTTCTTTCATAATCGGTTTCAAATGAAATTTTCGTTGATTTTTTGTTGTGAGTTTTTTTGTACCTCGTCCTAAACTTGTTTTTTTTAAAATCTAAATATAAAAACAAGTTCTATCTAGATATTCTGTAATATTCGCAAAATCGTGTACTAGTAGGTCTTGATTGTTGATCATTTTGGTTGGTTCTCTAATTTGAGTTTCTAACGAAGTCATTTTATCCGTTGTTGACTTATTAGCAGGATCAGTAGCAACAATGAAAATTAGATCCTTAGTGATAACATGATTAGTGAATTGATCCCAATTTGAATTTGGATGTTCTATCATATATTCATGAGCTTTTTGTTTAAGGGCTAGAGGTCTCAATCTGTTCATTGAGAAATCAATATATTTTTGACTTCTTTGCCTGGTCTGTATGTTTCGTTCAGCATTTTGAGCGGCTTCATCAGCGTGGACAGTTACATCAATACATTCGGGCCATCCTCTGTCTACAGATGATTTGATTCTGTGGGAGTAGTTTTTATTCAATTCGCCATCTTGGCGAGCTGCATTTTCAGCATCAGTTATATGTTTGAATTGATCTCGTCCGTCAGTAAATCTGCTTATGAAGATATCTTTGAGCTGTGCCCATGTGGTAGTATTGGTTACAGTATCATTGAACCATTCAAGAGATGTATCAGTTAACAATTATCCGAATAGGGATCGTTGTCTGCTATCATAGCTACGTCGTGCGTCGCAATCATTAGGTCTTTGACCTAATGATAAAATATTTTGTTTTCAACTGAATTCCAAAATTCTGTAGCATTTTGATCCGGGTCGTTTCCCGAGAATATCATCAAGGACAATTTGGAATGGAATATTAGCGAATCAGCCATATTAGATTTAGCTTAAAAGTTAGATTATCAAAAGAAGAAAGATAGAAAAATTTAAAAATTCACTTAGACAATTTAAATTTCCGATTTGGAAATTTACTACTTTTCTTAAATGTAAGGGGAAAATCAACAATTGTCCAGTTTGAGAATTGAATTATTTGCTTTTTTCTCTTTTTGAGATTTTCGCAATTTTAGCGAGCTTTTAGAAGACGTGCCTCACTGGTCGCACCAATTTAAAACGCTAGCAATACTATTTACGCCGGACAAAATGCTTGCGAATACTATAGGGTCCTTTTTAATTTCTATATTAGAAAATAAATCTAAAATTCGCTGAGAAAAATTTTATTAGAAAAGAAGTTAGTATGAACTTACTGCAAGTTGCCTTTTGGCTCAATATTTATTTTAAGGGTGAGATTATAGATATTTTTTTACTGAGAATGGATAGTATTTCATAAAGAAGGGTTGGGGTGGTGTTGTTCAGGAGAGTGGTGTTGGTATTTTGTGAGAACTTGTTGGAATGAATTCTAGTAGTTTTTAGCTTCTATCTATACTCAAATGGGAAATCTCCAAATTTGTCGTATCGAGTGAGAAAATACTTTTTATTTTCGTATTCTTTCGTGCTTTTGTGAATATTATTCGTGCATTCGTATTTCACGGAAAAATCTTTTGTATGCTCTTATTTTACGAGAGGATTCGTTATTATTAGCATTGAGCGAGAATATTCGTTTTAATTCCCAATGCTTAAAACGTTATACGAGTTGTTCTAATGTCATTTCCCCCTTTTGCAAGGGGATCAAAACATATTTATTTTGTGGTGGCGGCGGCGTCACGCTTTGTCAGCACAAAAAAACTAATTCATGTTTCTGTTTTAATCTGAAATCAGAACACCATCATTTCAGATGCCGCTCAAGCAACCCATCAGTCCAAACAGTCATCCATTTAGTCACTCATTTAGCCAACCATTTTTCATCTGTGCTGCCATCTTTGAATCCAACTACTTCTCCACCTGTCTAACTCTTCCCAATACTCCCATGCATCCACTCAACCAGCCATTCACCGATCAAAAAAGCCATCATACAACTAATCAACGATTGAACAATCCAATCAGCCATCTTTTCACCTTGTCATCCGTCCCTCTAACTAGCAATCTATCCAATCAACCAATCAGCGATCTATCAAAAATGACCTCTACCAAACCTGCCTTCTGTTTATCCATTCAACAATTCAACCATCTAAACCAGCTAATAAACATCTGGCCGTCCGTTCATCCAGTAAACCATTCTTCCGATAGACCTCCATCAATCCATAATTTGTTCATTCATCCGTCGATCCACCCAACTTAGCCAGCCATCGACCATCTGGCTGTTCAGCTACCTATTCGGCCATACCTCAAGCAACCCATCACTCCTAGCAATCCTCTACCACTTGTCTAGCTCCTGTCAAAATTAGCATCAATCAACCCAACCAGCCATTCATCCATCCATGAAGCAATTAAACATTGACTGATCAATCCAATCAAGCACCCATTCATCTTGTCATCCGTCCATTCAAATAGAAATCCAACCAAGCAACCAGTCTTCCATCTATCATTAAATAGTTCCACGAATCCTGCCTTCCTTTTTTCGATCTAACAATCCAATCATGTAACCCAGCCATCGATAACCCGGCTGTTGATCCACCAACTCAAACAGTTCTCAAGTCATTCAAACAAACATCCTTGGAACTACCCAACCAACCATAAATTCAGCCATCACTCAAGCAAACTATCACTCCAAGCAGTCATCCATTCAACCAGCCATCTGGCCATGCAATTTTTCATCTCCCTTGTTATCTCTGTATCCAACTAGCTCTCCCCCTGTCTAGATCCTCTCAATTTTACCATCTATCCACCCAACCAGCCATACAACCATCCATCAAGGCACCATACACCTAATCATCGATTGATCAATGCAATCAGCCAACCATTCATCCTGCCATCCATTCATCCAACTAACAATCCCTTCAGTCAACCAGTCTTCCATTTATCAATGTTGACCTTCATCATTCCTGCCATCTGTTCAAGCATCAAACAATGCACCTATCTCAGCCAGCCATTATTCTAACTCGGTTCATCCACTCGAACCAAAGGCAGGATCCATCGCTCATCTATCAAATAAGACCTCCATCAATCTTTCTTTTTTAGACCTGCATCAATCTTTTCATTCATCAAACGATCTATCCATCATAGCCAGCCATTAATCACCTAGCTATTCATCCACTTACTCAGCCAGCCTTTCAGTCATCCATCCAAACACCCTTGGAACCACTCAACCATCCAGCAATCCATCCATCAAATCAGCCATCCATCAATTCAGGAGCCACTCAAGCGACCCATCAGTTCAGGCAGCCATCCATTCAACCATTCTTCTAGCCATCAATTTTTCAACTATCCTGCTGTTTACGTAACCAACTAACTCTCCGCTTTTCTAGCTCCTGTGAATGCGCCCATTCATCCACCCAATGAGCCATTCATCCATCCATCAAGCAACATACAACTAATCTTCGATTGATTACTCCAACCAGCCGCCCATTCAACTAGCAATGCATCAGTTCAACAAGTCTTCCATCAATCAATGCGACCTCCATTTTTACTGCCATCTGTTCATCCATCAAACGATTCACCCATCTCAGCCAGCCCTTAATTGTCAGCGGCTTATCCACTTTACCCCATAGGAGAATCCATCGGGCCGTCCGTCCATCCAGTAAACCCTTTTTGCATTGGCAAGGTTAAACAACTGACCAACTTTTTTAATTATGGTATAGTTGTAGACAGAGATAATTAGGAAAGGTTAGAGATTAGAAATAATGATGAAATCAAATTTTCTCAAAATCAAAACCGCCCATAATGACAATCACATACATTAATGTCGGCCCCCAGACATTAAATTTCAAAAAAAGGTCTTTCAGTGAAATATGTGAACACCCGAAGAAAAAAAAAGATGGTAATTTCTAAATCAGAGGTAATTTTTTTGTCATACATGGGAAATTGAAACATGTGCCCAACAGCTTGGGTCCTGAAAATTTAAACACCTGCCCAATACTTTGGTTCTTGAGAAGTTCAAGCAAATCACTAACATTTTTTCACATGCGTTTGTGAAAACTCAAGTAACTGCTCTGAGGTACAATTTTTTGAGTCTTTGTAAGTTCAGACAGCTGCCCAACGGTATGGATATTATGAAAATCAAACAACTGTTAACACTTTTGGTCTTGGGGAATAGTTTCAGAAGTTTAAGCAATTACCCAGTTTTTTTTTTCGCATTACGAGGCCAAACTTTGCACTGGATAGGAGCACAATTTTGTGTCTGTATGTTCCTGGATTCCAGAGACAAGTCTTGAAATATGTTCCAAAATGTAAGTGGATTCCACAAAAAAATTTTCAGTGGATTCCGCATACATATACCTGTAACGTAAGTTTTGTAAGCACATTTGTTTTTTTGCGGATTCCGCAACAAGCAAATATAGCTAGTTGTTCCGGATTCCGCAAATTGTAAGTGGATTCCGCATTTTTGTTTATTACTGAACTTGCATATGAACAATTAAAAGCTAGAGGTGGAACATTTGATTTATTATCCGTAGAAAATTGAACGCAAAATGACTTATCCATTTGTCAGCGGAATTCACAAACCAATCTTAAATTATTGGTTAACTATGCGGTTTTGAAAAAGCTGTTTAGGGTTTGAAATGGCAGTTCATGTTTGATATGAGGGCAAGTCACTCATCAGAATTTGGGATGAGATGGTTTAATTATGGTTAAGGCATCATCATCAGTATTTGAGATGAGATGGTTCAGAAGTTATCATCGCACTCATAAGTTTTTGAGATGAGATGGTTCAGTTGGTTCAGAATTTATCATTGCACTCATCAGCATTTGAGACGAGATAAAGGACGCATCGATTGTATTTTTTGAAAGCTGAACTGAAATGTCCTCTGAAAACTGGATTAAAAATCCTCGTTTAATTAAAACTGAAAAGAAAGACTCCAGATTATTTGAAAACTGGAGTCTTACTAGGAGTCTAATTACTTTACAAACTGATAACCTTTTATTTTAAATTGTACCGTCTAGCTCTGAATTCATCGGGGAATTCCTTCAAAATTTTGTCAAGGACATTGTCCCTATACATTTGGCTGTCAAACTGGCAACTATCCGCTAGTTGACTTTTGAACCCTTTGATGGATTTAGCCGAAGGAACTAACAAAGCTGCTTGTTGGCCAATAAACCAGTCTGACTGGATCCAGCTGACAAGATCAACCGCAGGCACGCACTGTATTAGAATTGAGGCAGGCATGATCTAACAAAATACCCAAAAAAGATGATCGAAATTTAATTATAACGACTTTGAGCTAGTTTTAGGTTCAGGTGCTTATTCGCGAAAGTCTCTCTCCTACTTTGCCGTGGTCAATTGGAGGTAACATGTCAATCTGAATGGCACTCGTTCAACAAGAGCTGCCTGAAACCACGACAAAACTCTGCGGTTTTTCCCGAAGAGCTTTTGATTTCTGTATCTGCACCAGAGGAGGTCGTTCATCTGTCCTCAGATCTGCTTCAACCAGACGAACTTGCAAAATGGAGCCTGGTAGAGGAAAGGGCGAAACGAATTCTGGTACGAGAGGAAGTGTATTTGGCCTCATCCACCTCGGGAAGTGGTACCATCCTAATTGGCGCAGCTGGCGCACCGATGGGCAATTTGGCGCACCAATGTGTGACTTTCGAGGTATGTTCATTGATAGTACTTGTCACTTCTAGAGCAGTAACTGTAGTACCAACAGTTCCTGAAGCAGTGCCCTTGGAGATTTCATCGTCATTCAGTGAAATAGAGAGCTAAAACAGTGATGTTGATCTAATTGCAGACTATATTATAAAAAAGAAAAACGGTGTTTTGTTACATACAATTTGAATCGCCAAAATGGGTTCCTCATCCTCCGGCTCCAATTTGCACCAAAACGTCGCCAATTGTTCCTGCTTGTACCTGCTCGTCGCATCTGCATCGTGTGATTCCTGCTTGCACCAGATAGTCGTCACATCATGCCCATTTCTGCGTGCTCATGTTTGTTCCAGGAGGTCATCCTGCTCGTCATCTTGGTCTTGGTCGTCTTTCTGCTGATTCCCAACGGTTTTCTTACGGAAGTCCGTCTCGTCTTCTGTCTCTTTGTCGTTGTCGTGATACAGTCTAATTGCGCAGACGTCGACTGAATCATTTGTCTTAGTGCTATAACAGTTTGAATATGAAGTCAATAAACATATCTTGTTTTATATCTTATTTCAAAAGCACACATCTTCACTCACTCTGATCATCGCCGATTTCATCCTCGCAGATCAAATTTAGCCTCCTCTGCTTCGTTCTGAATGGTAAATGGCACCCCTCATAAGTTTCCCGCACAAAATTATAACTTTTCCGAGTGGGAGAGAGCAGCTTTCGTTTGAGCCCAGATCTTCGATTGGCTCTTATTCTCTCCCAGCATCCAGACGACAACAAATGCTCTGTAGTTCTGTAGCGGTCGCTGAAGCCCTCCGTGCCACAGAACATGAAAGTCAGTTTCTGCAGTTTCGCAGCCCTCTTCTGGCATCGCTTTTCAGCAAAATGGCGGACCATGTTGCTTTTTTGCGAAAATTGTAGTTCGCACTCTGGATACGGAAAGAAAAATAAAATCAGTCCAAGAAAGGATTAATAGCAAAGTTCTCCATACAATAAAAAATTGATTCCTATGTGAGGTGGGGGAAAAGAAAAAAGTTCCAATGATTTTAGTGGAATCCGCAAAATCTTAATCACTATCTAAATCGTTTTTTTTTTTAGAAACCAGGATCAAACATTTTTGAGTTTTTGCCATATCAAACTTGTGATACCGTTAAGGCTCTGAAACCGGAACTTCAATTGTGAAATGCGAGGCTTAAATTTTAAAATAATATACATTTTTTTTTAAAAAAACGTCTTCTAGTCCACAATAATTGTGATGCACGTTTACTTCGTTGTTTTAAAAACATCCTGCAGAGGCGCGGATTCGATCCTTAACCTTTTGTTTGGGAGCGATAGTTTTTACCATCAGACCCGTTAGTATCCCAAGATAAACGTTAAGAATTATGATTAATTTACTTTTGCACTCAAAGCCAGTCATATATCGTGTTGATCGGTAATGAATTAAAAAAATCAAGTCGAAAATGAAACCGAATCAGATCTGAAAATGATTTTAAATTAAATTGGTAGGATCAACCGCGGTTTTTCACTTCGAGGAAAAATATTTTAAATCAAAATTCTTGATGGCATATTTGTTACAAGGTACCATAAAGGGGAGAAAATAAAGGGGAGGTTTTGGATCTCGTTTTTTTTCCCCTCTGCGGTACCTTTTATAGCGACCCGGGTTGCCCACCATAAGGCGCAAGCCGGGGAATATCACCCTATAAAGACATATCCCCTTAAATTGCCCCCACGACTTTTGTACCCTGTTAACTATCCATCCCCCATTTCAAAATCCCAAATACTGATTATAATTCGTTGCAGTTCTGCAAAATCCCAAATACTGATTATAGTTCGTTGCAGTAATTGGGATATTGTCAGTATTTAGGATTTTGACAGTATTGGGATTTTGTCAGTATTTGGGATTTTGTCAGTATTTGGGATTTTGTCAGTATTTGGGATTTTGTCAGTATTTCGGATTTTGTCAGTATTTCGGATTTTGCCAGTAATTGGGATTTTGTCAGTTTTTGGGATTTTGTCAGTTATTGGGATTTTGTCAGTATTTGGGATTTTGTCAGTATTGGGATTTTGTCAGTTTTTGGGATTGTGTCAGTTATTGGGATTTTGTCAGTATTTGGGATTTTGTCAGTATTGGGCTTTTGTCAGTATTTGGTATTTTGTCAGTACTTAGGATTTTGTCAGTAATTGGGGTTTCGTCAGTATTTGGGGTTTTGTCAGTAACTGGGATTTTGTCAGTATTTGGGATTTTTTCAGTATTGGGATTTTGTCAGTGTTTTGGATTTTGCAGTTGCAAAAAACTTGTCAGTGTATATTGAGGTTTTCTCATTGAGTTAAAATTTGTAATGTAAAATGGAACGAATTTGGACCGAAGTTGGAACGAACTGATCAGTACTTGAGATTGACTTGAACTGCAACAAGAACTATTGAGGTTTTGCGAAACTAGAACAAACTATTTCAGTTTTTAGGATAGGCAATAGACTGCGCGGCGCCATCACACATTCCTTTCGGTCAAAATTTGAGATTTTCAGTATTTGGGATAGACTGCACGGCGCCATTACACATTCCTCTCCGTCAAGATTTGAGATTTTACAAAATCGAACGAACGACTACTTCAGTATTTGGGATGAGAAATAGACTGAACGGCGCCATTAACTCCTGACAGTTTTGAGATTTTGTAAAACTGAACGGACTATTTCGGGTGGGTTAATAAACTAAACGGCTACACATACAATTCAGAAACGATGATATAGTTAGTGTTTTGTTTACTGGAAAGAAAAAAATATTTTAGAAGATGAACAGAAAAACAGGAAAAATGAGGAGCGTATATGAGGAGCGTATGGTAATCACGAATTATGTTATCTAACGCATGAAAATCCAATTAATCAAACTCAAGACACACTAATTAATGACTCTTTTATTGACGGCTTAAAAAGTATCGAAACAATTATGACTTTAGTTGGAAATGAAGTCTATCCGATCGCTTTGAAGCTTGACCCAAGTTTGGCCAAGTCAGTTAGGCCAAGTTAAAAATCACAGGAAAAAAGGGTATAACCTAGAATTAAACGGTATAGTTAAACTGGGTGTTTCATTTATTGATCTCCTCCGATTACCATAACCATTTGGTTTATCTCCTCCGATAACCATAACCATTTGGATTATGAAATCTACACACTTGAAAGTCCAATCAATCAAACTCAAGAAACTATTAGTGACTTTTTTAGTTGACGGCTTAAAAAGTATCGAAACAATTATGACGCTATGAAACTTCATGATTGTTTCGATAAGTTTGGCCAAGCCGGTTAGGCCAAGTTTTCCAATTAAGCAAAATGGTAATTCCACGGCTATGGATAACTTAAGAAACACCCTCAATTCATTCATCACTGCACCTCTTTCAAATTCAGTTTGGAAATCTTCTAAATTCATTCGTTACTGCACCTGAAACAATTCCGACAAACAAAACCGACACGAATATCGACAAAAACCGATACGACACTCGACGTACCGACAAACAAACCGACATTCGAATTGACAGTCAAATAACCGAGATACGAATCGGGACGCACAAACCGATGCGTACGAAACGACATACAAATGAACGACTCGCTGGATACGAAAAACCACCCTTCCATGGATCAACAATTGTGGAATCGCTATTCGATAGCATCAGAAAATGAGACGCCAAAACTCTTGACGAAATAGCAGGAAAAGATTTGGCAAACAAATATCGAACAGAGAAAAGACTAGTTTCAGAATTGCTCGATGGACCTACATTGGAAGTTGACGATCTGGTACGAAAAATAGCAAAACCACGGCAACGCAGTCATTCGATTGCAGAAGCAGCAGGAATAATTCTAATTGCAACCGCATCCTCAAACAGGCAACATCAAATTCAATTTTCGAAGCATGTGATTCCTCGCAAGACTACTCGGAAGAGAGTACTGGAGAAACTACAAGAATGGCGCACTCCAAATGGGTCTGAAAGATTTTGGCGCCAAGTTCTGTTTTATGTTCGATGTCATAGAATTAGCCTCCAAGGACTAATGGAAGTTCAGCAACCGCATCAAGAAGTTGAGCAACCGCATCCTTAAACAGGCACCATTATATTCAATTTTCGAAGCATGTGATTCCTCGCAAGACTAGTCGGAAGAGAGTACTGGAGAAACTACAAGAATGGCACACTCCAAATGGGTCAGAAAGATTTTGGCGCCAAGTTCTGTTTTATGTTCAATGTCATAGAATTAGCCTCCAAGGACTAATGGAAGTTCAGCAACCGCATCAAGAAGTTGAGCAACCGCATCCTTAAACAGGCACCATTATATTCAATTTTCGAAGCACGTGATTCCTCGCAAGACTAGTCGGAAGAGAGTACTGGAGAAACTACAAGAATGGCACACTCCAAATGGGTCTGAAAGATTTTGGCGCCAAGTTCTGTTTTATGTTCGATGTCATAGAATTAGCCTCCAAGGACTAATGGAAGTAGCTGAAAAAGACTCCCAGAGAATAAAACGCGGTAAAGGTGGTCGCAGAAAGTGTAGATTTAATTTTCCGATCCGTCTTACAATTACTCGCCTAATTAAGCAACGGGAATCTTCGGAAGATCGATTACCATAATCATTTGGATTATGAATTCTAAACACTTGAAAATCCAATCAATCAAACTCAAGAAACTATTAGTGACTATTTTAGTTGACGGCTTAAAAAGTATCCAAACAATTATGACCCTATGAAACTTCATAATTGTTTCGATAAGTTTAGCCAAGCCGGTTAGGCCAAGTTTTCCAACTAAGCAAATTGGTAATTCTACGGCTATGGATAACTTAAGTAACACCCTCTGTTCATTCATCGCTGCACCTCTTTCAAATTCAGTTTGAAAATCTTCTAAATTCATTTGTACTGCACCTGAAACAATTCCGACAAATAAAACCGACACGAATATCGACAAAACCCGATACGGCACTCGACGTACCGACAATCAAACCGACATTCGAATCGGCAGTCAAATAACCGAGATACGAATCGGGACGCACAAACCGACGTGTACGAAACGACATACAAATGAACGACTCGCTTGATACAAAAAATCACTCTTCGATGACCGAGAAATGTATGGATCAACAATTGTGGAATCGCTATTCGATAGCATCAGAAAAGAATCGAAAATTTGTAGACGCCAAAATTCTTGACGAACTAGTAGGAAAAGATTTGGCTAACAAATATCGAACAATGAAAAAACTATTTTCAGAATTGGTCGATGGAACTAAATTGGAAGTTGACGATCTTGCACGAAAAATAGCAATACCACGGCAATGCAGTCATTCGATTGCAGAAGCAGCAGGAACAATTCTACGGGGCTTCAAGGAAATACCGTGGAACGAAAAACGGAGAAACCTGGTCAAGTTTCTCTTTTCAGAAACAATGCTACCCGAATATTCACCTTTTAGTGTTAAAAACCATCAGAACAGATCGACACCGCCCTTAGAACAATTAGGAAATTCATCAAGACCCCGACATCAATAGAATCAGCAATCTCACAACCATTAGCTCTTCCATCACCCTCAGAACCATCAAGAAGTTCAGCAACCGCATCCTTAAACAGGCAACATCAAATTCAGTTTTCGAAGCAGGTGATTCCTCGCAAGACTACTTGGAAGAGAGTACTGGAGAAACTACAAGAATGGCGCACTCCAAATGGGTCTGAAAGATTTTGGCGCCAAGTTCTGTTTTATGTTCGATGTCATAGAATTAGCCTCCAAGGACTAATGGAAGTTCAGCAACCGCATCAAGAAGTTGAGCAACCGCATCCTTAAACAGGCACTATTATATTCAATTTTCGAAGCATGTGGTTCCTCGCAAGACTAGTCGGAAGAGAGTACTGGAGAAACTACAAGAATGGCACACTCCAAATGGGTCTGAAAGATTTTGGCGCCAAGTTCTGTTTATTGTTCGATGTCGTAGAATTAGCCTCCAAGGACTAATGGAAGTTCAGCAACCGCATCAAGAAGTTGAGCAACAGCATCCTTAAACAGGCACCATTATATTCAATTTTCGAAGCATGTGATTCCTCGCAAGACTAGTCGGAAGAGAGTACTGGAGAAACTACAAGAATGGCGCACTCCAAATGGGTCTGAAAGATTTTGGCGCCAAGTTCTGTTTTATGTTCGATGTCATAGAATTAGCCTCCAAGGACTAATGGAAGTAGCTGAAAAAGACTCCCAGAGAATAAAACGCGGTAAAGGTGGTCGCAGAAAGTGTAGATTTAATTTTTCGTTCCGTTTTACAATTACTCGCCTAATTAAGCAACGGGAATCTTCGAAAGATCGATTACCATAATCATTTGGATTATGAAATCTAAACACTTGAAAATCCAATCAATCAAACTCAAGAAACTATTAGTGACTATTTTAGTTGACGGCTTAAAAAGTATCGAAACACTTATGACCCTATAAAACTTCATAATTGTTTCGATAAGTTTAGCCAAGCCGGTTAGGCCAAGTTTTCCAACTAAGCAAATTGGTAATTCCACGGCTATGGATAACTTAAGTAACACCCTCTGTTCATTCATCGCTGCACCTCTTTCAAATTCAGTTTGAAAATCTTCTAAATTCATTTGTACTGCACCTGAAACATTTCGACAAATAAAACCGACACGAATATCGACAAAACCCGATACGGCACTCGAAGTACCGACAATCAAACCGACATTCGAATCGGCAGTCAAATAACCGAGATACGAATCGGGACGCACAAACCGACGTGTACGAAACGACATACAAATGAACGACTCGCTTGATACAAAAAACCACTCTTCGATGACCGAGACAAGTATGGATCAACAATTGTGGAATCGCTGTTCGATAGCATCAGAAAAGAATCGAAAATTTGTAGACGCCAAAATTCTTGACGAACTAGCAGGAAAAGATTTGGCTAACAAATATCGAACAATGAAAAAACTATTTTCAGAATTGGTCGATGGAACTAAATTGGAAGTTGACGATTTTGTACGAAAAATAGCAATACCACGGCAATGCAGTCATTCGATTGCAGAAGCAGCAGGAACAATTCTACGGGGCTTCAAGGAAATACCGTGGAACGAAAAACGGAGAAACCTGGTCAGGTTTCTCTTTTCAGAAACAATGCTACCCGAATATTCACCTTTTAGTGTTAAAAACCATCAGAACAGATCGACACCGCCCTTAGAACAATTAGGAAAATCATCAAGACCCCGACATCAATAGAATCAGCAATCTCACAACCATTAGCTCTTCCATCACCCTCAGAACCATCAAGAAGTTCAGCAACCGCATCCTTAAACAGGCAACATCAAATTCAGTTTTCGAAGCATGTGATTCCTCGCAAGACTACTTGGAAGAGAGTACTGGAGAAACTACAAGAATGGCGCACTCCAAATGGGTCTGAAAAATTTTGGCGCCAAGTTCTGTTTTATGTTCGATGTCATAGAATTAGCCTCCAAGGACTAATGGAAGTTCAGCAACCGCATCAAGAAGTTGAGCAACCGCATCCTTAAACAGGCACCATTATATTCAATTTTCGAAGCATGTGGTTCCTCGCAAGACTAGTCGAAATTAGAATCA
This sequence comes from Symsagittifera roscoffensis, assembly GCF_963678635.1. Lineage (NCBI taxonomy): Eukaryota > Metazoa > Xenacoelomorpha > Acoela > Convolutidae > Symsagittifera > Symsagittifera roscoffensis. The sequence continues at coordinate 32,143,730 of NC_087067.1, read as the reverse complement.
ATTGGTGAAATTAGAATCAATAGCTCTTAAACTTCATTTAATCATAGAAATATTGCTGCTTTTATTTACCGCTAGATACCTCGCTTTTTAACTACAAAATCATTTCGTTTTGGCCCTACTATATTTCATAATGCTGAATCATAGTTTGCTACCAAAAAAATTGAATACCACGGGAACTTCATCATCGAACTTTTCTGAACCTTTAGTAATCGTCCCAGATTGGTCTGCTAAACTATCGGTCCCCGTACCAGAGGAACACAATATTGCTTTGAAATTTAAAGACAACCTACTTAACAAGGACCACTTGAACTTATTGAAACGCTACAAGGCTAACTTATCTTTACCTTCTTCCCCAATTATACCAGAAAATCAATGCTCCAAGAAGTTACTACTAATAATGACCAAGGATGACAAAGTCTTATGGTATCTAATCACAACACTGAAGACAGGACGCCCACTGGAAATTCATAGATTCTACATGAAAAACTATGAGAAGGACCTGCACACCAGAGATGGTCTACTTTTCTTGGACAACAAAATGGGATTATCAGCTGGGGCCCGAAGCGCATTCACCTCGATGTTACACGAGTCCCATCCAGGCCAGTTTGGCATGAAGTTTTTGGCTGAATTTATCTGGTGACCACATATTTATAGGGAAATATATCACCACGGCAAAGCTTGCAAACAATGTTCAAAAGCCGCTAAGAACCTTAAGGTGTTGTTGGGATCGGAGCATATGAGCAAATGCCGGAACTGTTATCAACGTTAAATGGCTAATTTAGATTTCGCCGGCCCTTTGGGCGCTTTCTGATCTATATTGATAATCGTTTAGATCAAGGAAAGTCAATCATATCAGACCGCCGGGCAAAGAATTGGGAGATACACGATGGAGCAGAGGACGGATAAGAAGACGCGGTGATTGACTCCTCCTCGGCCTCGGACATCCCACTGGCAATGATTATCCAAGGAAGTCGCGCAACCCCAATCTTCTCCTCAGACTCGGACTTCCCACTGGCAAAGATTACCCATGGAAGTCGAGCAACCCCAATCATCTCCTCAGACTCGGACATCTGACCCACTGAAACCCAATAATCTCCACTGACAATCCCTAATCGGAAACTGCCTACTCTGCCAAAATTGGCGACTGCGGGAGGTTATCTTTTTTATTGTTTTGGAGAATCGTATCTTAATCCATTTAAAGAGGCGATTGTTGATTCTTCGAACCACACGGTCACTTTGGAAAATTGACATATTCTAGCCGGAAAGAGGAAATCATCAACTCCCCAGAAGTCAACCAGAGCCAACCATCAGAAAAAGACGACCAGTGGGAAGTTGACTGGCGGAAACCCGACGCTCATATAAACGACCACAAATTCGTCGACAGAAGTTATCGTCATGCCGGATTCCTCTCAGAAATTGTCTCAAGACAGCAGTCTTCCTGGATCATTATCCTTCGGATCCGCTCTAGACCCAATATTGCTGGACAGCACACCAGAGGAAACGCATCCTGTTGCCACCCCAGCCCAGATCTACAATCAGACAGCCTGCTTTCTTGCGCTGGTCACCTTCTGATTACCTCTTTCCCCTCGCGAAATCGGGGTACGTGCAGACATCGCGGAAGTCTCCCACCGGGAAATCACCCGTCATAGTCGCAGAGCAAAATTCCAGGAGCGAAATATTGTCGACGATAGATCAGGACGTACAGCAAGCTTTAGAAGAGTTTGACGCCGAATACATTTAAAACTTATAGAACTTCCAATTTCTTCATTTTACGATTTGTAGAGCTTGTAGACTTAGTTTTGGCTAATTTATCACTAATTAGACACGTGTTTAGTATGTTTCATATCGACCATTGGTCGATCATTCACTTTTCATGGTTGCCTTAGATTAAGACATTCGTAATTCATTCTCAATCATGTTATTCTCTCAATTTCTTAGTCGATCAATTTGAAGCGTCTATCAATCGCCTTGTACCATTTTTGGGCAACCGTGATTTTTTATGATCTCACGTAATATTTACTAATAAATTTGTTTTAGAGGGCGACAGTTTGTTATTATTGAGTCCACAAACTGTTAGTGGATTCCGCAGATTGTAAGTGAGATATCCAGCACTAACGAGCTTGAACAATGGCTAGCTAGAACAACGAATCATGAAATTACGAAAAAATACTTAACCATTGTCTGTGGAATCCGCGAACAAATCGTAAATCATTACTCAACTAAATTCGTGGATATACCCTTTTAGATTTAAACATTTGATTTTTCAGTTTAGTTCGATCATTCACTTTTTAATGTTAATTCATTCCTAATCACGTTATTTTCTCAATTTCTCAGTAAATGCACATAAATGTATATATTCAGGGTTTAATATTAGAAAGTTTAATTAGTAAATTTGACCATAAATTAGAACAGGTTTAAAGTATAAAATCATGAACACAAACGCACTCTTATAATTTGTAAATTGACTCGAAAACTGATAAAAAGTTCCACAGAACGAAACGAGGTTAAAGTTTTGTAGAATACCCAAAATCCATTTAACTGCTGTCGTCAAACAACGCTTGAGCAATTTGTCTCCATAATCAAAGCGCAGTTGCTCGAAAGGCGCAATGTCTCTCCTGGCTTTTAGGATGATTATTCTTTCACTTATGCTGGAAAGTACAACTTCTACCATCTTCATGTTGGCCTCGTTTTTCTTCTGGGTGGCGTGGTTCGCTAAGCGACCCAGGCAAACGTTCCAATTGCGTAACGAGCACTCCTCATTTGAAGCGTCGATCAATGACCTAGGAGGACCCGCAACTTGCAATACGTATTCGCTTAGAACTCCTGGTTGGAGACAGTACTGGTCGGCATTTATGTTGGTGACTCTTTTGCCGTGGTAATCCACCAACTCGTCTTCTTTCTTGAACGATTGCAAAGCAATCAAACCTAGTAAAAAAGAAATCACTGATTGAAAAATTAACTGATTTAAAAAAGAAGTTTTTTAGTAAGATATATTTATCGAGTTATCAAAAATATAAAGTACCTCTTCCCAAGGCAGGAAATATCACATCACATATGCCGACCCAGCTCTGGTCCAATGCACGACTCTGCAACTCTTCCTGAGCCTCATATGGAAAGCTCTCAATGTCGTTGGCGGTATGTTTCAGGTTTGTGGTTTTCTCAAGCGGCTGAAACTTCCTCTTTGATCCACCATTGAGCAGCTTCGCCACATGGTCAACCACCTTCTTCAGGTCATGGGTTGCCCACTTCTGCTTTGAGTAAATGTTTGTAACTTTACTTGACAGCTCATGGGAAGTCGTCATCTGCTGTAAATTAAAGATATAAAATAAAACGTTACCACATATAAACATATTTGTAAATGGAATCCGCAAACAAAATGCGGATTCCAATTACAATTTGCGGGTTCCATTTACAATTTGCGGATTCCAGTTACAGTTGCGGATTCCGCAACAGCTCAATTTAACGATACAAATGTTTTATCATTTATTTGTGGATTCCGCAAACTGTTCTGGATTCCACAGTTACTGTTGCGGATTCCGCAAATTCACATACTTTTGGAGCGCTTTTGAGCGGTACAATGATTTAGGTATTTGTTTCTGGAATCCAAGACAGCATAGAAGATCACGGCCTGTTGCGGATTCCGCTTACAATGCAGAGAATGCACAGTTTGGCCTCGTAATGCAGTTGAAATTTGGAAAAGTGAGTAACTGGGTAACACTTTTTGAGTCTTTGAAGTTCAAACAACTGCTCAACACTTTTTGCCTTGGGAATTTTGAACAACTGCCCAGTTTTTTTCACTTGTATCTCCTGAAGTTCAAACAACTGCTCAAAAATTGTTTTTTCAAACTCGGGAAGATGTTTGAAGGCTGTAAAGATCATTTGAAATAAACAATCAATCTAAAAAAACTTAAATTTTAAATACATGACTGGGGTAAGCTTATCATTAAGGTATAATTTTAGACAGAGATAACTAAGAAAGGTTAGAGGTTGGAAATAATGATGAAATAAAAACTTCTCAAAATCAAAACCGCCCATAATGACAATCACATACATTAAGGTCGACCTTGACATTAAATTTCAAAAAAAGTCTTTCAGTGAAAAATGTGAACACGCGACGAAATAATCAAATGGTAAATTCTAAATCTTAGTTAAATTTTTTTAGTCTTGGGAAAATAAAACAGCTGCGCAACAGTTTCGGTCCTGAGAAATTCAAACAAATGTCCAACAGTTTTGGCCTTGGGAAGTTCAAGCAACTGCCCAATACTTTGTTCTTGAGAAGTTGAAACAACTCACTAACATTTTTTCACATGAGTTTGTGAAAATCCAAGTAAGTGCCCAGGGGTACGATTTTTTTGTCTTTGAAAATCAAACAATTGCTCAACCGTTTTAGCGTTGGGAATTTTAGCAGCTGCCCAACATTTTCTCACTTGTGTCTGCCGAAGTTCAAACAACAGCTCAATTTTTTTTTCAAATTTGGAAAGTTGTTTGAAGGCTGTAAAGATCATTTGAAAACAACAAGCGTTCTACAAAAACTGAAATTTGAAATACCTGACTGAGGTAAACTTAGTATTAAGGAATAGTTGTCGACAGATAAAAAAAATAAGATCGGTTTAACCAAACGGGGAGTTTTTACAACAAGGGGAGATAAATAAGAAAGAGAGTTAGAGATTCGAAGTAATGGTGAAAACAAAAACCAAAACCGCCCATAATGACACTCACAGACTTTATTGTCGGACCAGACATAAAACTCAAAAAAATATATGTGAACACCCGACGAACCTTTTCTCGTTTCATTAGATCTCATGCCAACCATTATCGTTAGTCCTGCTTTGAATTTTTCAGTCGAAGATGTTTTATTTTTTTGGGAGTCACTTTATAATGTTACAGGATTGTTGGCGTTTGTATCAGTATCATCGCCTATTGTTGATGATCTTAACGTTTTTGATTTTTTTTTAGTTGTAGCTGACATTTGTGTTGATTCTTTAAGCGCCAACCTCGTTTATGATGTGATCAGTTGTCTGATGTTGCACTTCTGGTATCTTGGCTTTTGCTTCTTCTTTCTGCTCAAGAACAACTCTAGTTTTTTCCTTTCTTTAATCTCAGGCTTTTGTTTATTTCGTTGGGTGTTCACATATTTCACTGAAAGATTTTTTTTGAGTTTTAAAGTCTGGGCTGACATTAATATCTGTGATTGTCCTTATTGATTGTCTTGGTTTTGAGGAATTTTATTTTCATCATTAATTCAAATCTCTGACTCCCTTTCTCAATTATCTCCCCATGTTTTAAAAACTCCCCATTTGGTTACACCGATCTTATTGTTTTTGATCTGTCTACATTTAAACTTTAATACTTAGTTTACCTCATTCAGGTGTTTAAATCTTAAGTTTTTTTAGAATGATAATCGATTTCAAATGATTTTTACAGCCTTCAAACAAATTCCCAAGTTTAAAAAAAATAATTTTTTGGGCAGTTGTTTGAACTTCGGCAGACACAAGTGAAAAAAGGTTGAGCAGTTGTTTAAGCTTCCCAGCCTAAAACTGTTGAGCAGTTGTTTGATTTTCAAAGACTCAAAAATTGTACCCCTGCGCAATTACTTGGGTTTTCACCAACTCATGTGAAAAAATGTTAGTGAGTTGTTTGAACTTCTCAAGAACAAAAGTATTGGGCAGTTGTTTGAACTTCCCAAGGCCAAAAGTGTTAGACAATTGCTTGAACTACCCAAAGACAAAAGTGTTGGGCAGTTGTTTGAGTTTCTCAGGACCCAAACTGTTGGGCAGCTGTTTGAGTTTCCCAAGACAAAAACAGTTTACCTCTGATTTAGAATTTACCAATTTTTTTCCTCGGGTGTTCACATATTTCACTGAAAAACTTTTTTTGAAAATTCAATGTCCGGGCCGACAATAATGTATGTGATTGTCAGTATGGGCGAATTTGATTTTGCAAAAATTTGATTTCATCATTGTTTCTAATCTCTAACCTTTCTTAATTATATCCGCTGTTTTAAACACTTCCCGTTTGGTTACACCGATCTTTTTTTATCTGTCTACAACTTTACCTTAATGATTAGTGTACCTCAGTCATGTATATAAAAACTAAGTTTTTTTTAGATTGATTATCAATTTCAAATGATCTTTACAGCCTTCAATAACCTTCCCAAATTTGAAAACCTGATCAACTATCTTCTGATAAAATATTCATGATCAACTATATGATGAAATCTCTTGTTGATCAACTACATGATCAAATCTATCATCATCAACTACATGATCAAATTGATCATCTGATCAACTACATGATCAAACCTATGTTCATGATCAACTATCTCTGTAAATTATTTAGAACTAATCAATCACTATCCATAACTAACACTTACCATTATGTGTAAAGCTGAAACTATTTATACTTTCAGCCAGAACAGAATAAATTTAACTTAGCAAGTAGTTGCTGTTCCTAGAACGCTTCTTGATATCAAGCTTCGCAAACACCAGTATACACTAGATCTTTTGAGAGTAGGAGATATAAGAGTAAGATTAAGATTGGTATTATACAAAGAAGTTGCAAGAATCTATCCGGCCGAAAAAAAGATAACGTGACACACAGACGGTGTGCCTTATCTGAAATTACTCTATGAGTGGACCACCTCGGACATAAAATTAATAACTAAGATAGAGGCAATATGTTTCTTCTGCAGCCAAGAGGGCCACTTTTGGATAAACTTTCAGTAATTTTGGGAATCGGCAAAAAACTTTTCAATTTGATTCCAAAAGGTTTCCCAGTGACATTTTAAATGAATCGCAGCTGCTTCTGACCTAATGAGTATCTTTCGGCTCCTTGTTTCGCTCAAGATTGACACAATTTCTTGTCCCAGTTTTTTCTCGATCGCTCGTGCTACTAAGTCCCCTTTTTAATGTCACAGGATTGTTGGCGTTTGTATCAGTATCATCGCCTATTGTTGATGATCTTACTGTTTTTGATTTTTTTAGTTGTAGCTGACATTTGTGTAGATTCTTTAAGCGCCAACCTCGTTTATGATGTGATCAGTTGTCTGATGTTGCACTTCTGGTGTCTTGGCTTTTGCTTCTTCTTTCTGCTCAAGAACAACTCCAGTTTTTTCTTTTCCTTATTCTCAGGCTTTTGTTTATTTCGTCGGGGGTTCACATATTTCACTGAAAGATTTTTTTGAGTTTTAATGCCTGGGCTGACATTAATATCTGTGATTGTCCTTATTGACTGTCTTGCTTTTGAGGAATTTTGTTTTGATCAGTAATTCAAATCTCTGACTCCCTTTCTCAATTATCTCCCCATGTTATAAAAACTCCCCGTTTGGTTACACCGATCTTATTGTTTTTGATCTGTCTACAATTAAACTTTGATACTTAGTTTACCTCAGTCAAGTGTTTAAAACAGAAATTTTTTTTTGAATGATAATCGATTTCAAATGATTTTTACAACCTTCAAACAAATTCCCAAATTTAAAAAAATATTTTTGGGCAGTTGTTTGAGCTTCGGCAGACACAAATGAAAAAAGGTTGAGCAGTTGTTTAAACTTCCCAGCCTAAAACTGTTGAGCAAATGTTTGATTTTCAAAGACTCAAAAATTGTACCCCTGGGCAGTTACTTGGGTTTTTACAAACTCATGTGAAAAAATGTTAGTGAGTTGTTTGAACTTCTCAAGAACAAAAGTATTAGGCAGTTGTTGAACTTCCCAAGGCCAAAAGTGTTAGACAGTTGCTTGAACTACCCAAAAACAAAAGTGTTGGGCAGTTGTTTGAATTTCTCAGGACCCAAACTGTTGGCCAGCTGTTTGATTTTCCCATGACTAAAGAAAATTGAACTATGATTTAGATTTTACCAGTTGTTTGAACTTCAGGAGATACAAGTGAAAAAAACTGGGCAGTTGTTCAAAATTCCCAAGGCCAAAAGTGTTGAGCAGTTGCTTGATTTTCAAAGACTCAAAAATCGTACCCCTGGGCAGTTACTTGGGTTTTAACAAACTCATGTGAAAAAATGTTAGTGAGTTGTTTGAACTTCTCAAGAACAAAAGTATTGGGCAGTTGTTTGAACTTCCCAAGGCCAAAAGTGTTAGACTATTGCTTGAACTACCCAAAACAAAAGTGTTCGGCAGTTGTTTGATTTTCTCAGGACCCAAACTGTTGGGCAGCTGTTTGATTTTCCCAAGACTAAAGAAAATTCAACTAAGATTTAGATTTTACCAGTTGTTTGAACTTCAGGAGATACAAGTGAAAAAAAAACTGGGCAGTTGTTCAAAATTCCCAAGGCCAAAAGTGTTGAGCAATTGCTTGAACTTCAAAGACTCAAAAAGTGTACCTCTGGCAGTTGCTCGATTTTCCAAAACTCAACTGAAAAAAAAAAAACTGGGTAATTGCTTAAACTTCTCTAGAACAAAACTATTCCCTAATACCGAAAGTGTTAACAGTTGTTTGATGTTCCTAAGATCCGAGCCGTTGGGCAGCTGTCTGAACTTCCCGAGACTCAAAAAATTGTAAATCTGGGCAATTACTTGAGTTTCCACAAACTCATGTGAAAAATTGTTAGTGATTTGCTTGAACTTCTCAAGAACGAAAGTATTGGGCAGTTGTTTGAACTTCCCAAGGCCAAAAGTGTTGGGCAGTTGCTTGATTTTCTCAGGACCCAAACTGTTGGACATACGTTTGAATTTCCCATGAAAAAAAAACAGTTTACCTCTCATTTAGAGATTACCATTTTTTTCCTCGGGTGTTCACATATTTCACTGAAAAACTGTTTTTGAAATTCAATGTCCGGGCCGACATTAATGTATGTGATTGTCAGTATGGGCGAATTTGATTCATCATTGTTTCTAATCTCTAATCTTTCTTAATTATCTCTGCTGTTTTAAACACTTCCCGTTTGGTTACACCGATATTTTTTTATCTGTCTACAACTAAACCTTAATGATTAGTTTACCTCAGTCATGTATATAAAATGTAAGTTTTTTTTAGATTGATTATCAATTTCAAATGATCTTTACAGCCTTCAATAACCTTCTCAAATTTGAAAACATTTTTTCGACCAGTTGTTCGAACTTCGGCAGACACAAGTGAAAAAAGTTGGTCAGTTGTTCAACCTTCCCTAAGCAAAAAGTGTTGAGCAAATGTTTGAGCTTAAGAGACTCAAAAAGTGTACCTCTGAGCAGCTATTTGATTTTCCAAAAGACAGCTGAGAAAGTGTTAGGTAACTGCTTAACTTTATAAAAACGAAAGTATTCCCCAAGACCGAAAGTGTTAGAAGTTGTTCGATTTTCCTAAGACCCAAACGGTTGGGCAGCTGTCTCAACTTCCCAAGACTAAAAAAATATACCTCTGAGCAGTTGTTGAGCAAATGTTTGAACTTATCGGAATCAAAAATGTTGGTTAGTTGTTTGAACTTCCCAAGGCCGAAAAATTTGGTCAGTTGTTTGAAGTACCCAAAATTAAAAGTTTTGGGCAGTTGTTCGAAATACTTAAAAACCAAACTGTTGGGCAGCTGTTTGAACTTCCCAAGACTCAAGAAAAAGTACCTCTGATCAGTTAATTGGCTTTTCCAGACTGAAGTGAAAAATTCATCGCAGCTGTTTGCACTTCCGAATACCAAACGGGTTGGGTAGTTGTTTGAGCTTTCCCCAGACAGAAGTTTTTTGAGTCTCCCAAGATTTAAAAAAACTCCTCTGGGAAGTTGTCAAACTTTTCCAACACTGAAGTAAAAAATATTTTTGAGCAGTTGTCTCAACGTCCCAATACTAAAAAATTGTACTTCTAGGCAGTTGTTTGAACTTTCCAAGAACAAAAGTGTTGGGCCTTTTATTGACTTTTCGAAGACCCAAGCTGTTGGAGCGCTGTTTGAACTTCACAAGACTCAAGAAAATGTACCAACGTGCAGTTAATTGAACTTCTCAAGACTCAGGTGAAAAAGTTATTACAAAAAATGACTTGCAGTTGTTAGGGCTTCCGAAGACCAAAAGTCATGGGCAGTTGTTTGAACTTCCCATGATCAAAAGTGTTGGACATTTGTTTGAACTACCCAAGAACAAAAACTTTGGGCAGTTATTTGATTTTCCCAAGACGCAAACCATTCGGCAGCGGTTTGAACTTCCCAAGACCCGAGAAAATGTACCTACGAGCTGTATAAGATTTCTCAAGACTCAAGTGAAAAAGTTATCGGCAGCTGTTTGAACTTCGGAAGGCCAAAAGTGTTGGGGAGTGTCTGGAACTTCTCGTGACCAAAACTGTTGGGCAGTTGTTTAAACATCTCAAGATCCAAACCGTTGTCTATTTGTTTTAGCTTCCCAATATTCAAGAAAATGCACCTCTGGGCAGTTATTTAGCTGTTGGGCAGTTGTTCAAACATCTCAAGATCCAAACCGTTGTCTATTTGTTTCAGCTTCCCAAGATTCAAGAAAATGCACCTCTGGGCAGTTATTAACAGTCTAAATATTAACATCTTGTGAAATATGTCGATTTGATTTTTTAAAAAATGTTTGCTGATCTGAAAAAACGTTGAGCAGTTTTTTGAACTTTTGAAGACCCAAACTGTTGGAAAGCTGTTTGGACTTCACAAGACTCAAGAAAATGTACCTACGTGCAGTTAATTGCACTTCTCAAGAGTCAAGTGAAAAATTGATTGGCAGTTGTTTGAGCTTCCGATGACCAAAAGTCTTGGGCAGTTGTTTGAACTTCCCGTGATCAAAAGTGTTGGCCAGTTGTGTCAACTATCCAAGAACAAAAGTATTGGGCAGTTGTTTCAGCTTTCCAAGACCAGAAATGTTGGGCAGTTGTATATTTTTCCTATGACTCAAACCATTGGGCAGCTGTTTGAACTTCCCAAGAATCAGGAAAAATATACCTACGAGTGATTTTTTTCTTTTTTTTCTATAACTCTAATTTTTCCATCAATTGTGCAAACTTCTCCTCTGCAATTTTTAAATTCATGCCGCAGTTGTCTACTCTTTTTTCTCGCTACGAGTTTCAGTTGCTTTTGTATTTCCAGCGCTTTCAATCTCTGTTCGCGCGTGGTATCTTCTTGCGTTGCCGCGGTGTCTGTGGTTTTTGTTGTCTTTCTACAAAAAAAAACCTTTCTTAAATTTAGACCTCATGCCAACCATGTTCATTAGCCCTGCTTTGAGTTTTTTTGGTTAAAGATAATTGCGGTTTTTGAGAGTCATCTTTTACCGTTACAGGAGTGTTGCCATTTGTGTCAGTATCATCGCCTATTGGTGATGACCTCAACGTTTTTGAATTTTTTTTTAGTTTTAGCTGGTGTTTGTATGATTCTTTCACTTTGCACCAGCTCATTTAGGCTGTGATCTGTTGTCTCAAGTTCCCCTTCTTGTATCTTGGCTTTCTGCTCAAGAACGACTCCAGTTTTTCCCTTTCTTATTTCTCAGCCATTTGTTGATTTCGTCGGGTGTTCACATATATTTTTTTAAGTTTTAATGTCTGGTCCGACAATAATGTCTGTGATTGTCATTATGGGCGGTTTTGGTTTTGAGAAATTTTTGTTTTCATCATTATTTTGAATCTCTAACTCCCTTTCTTAATTATCATCCCCTTGTTATAAAAACTCCCCGTTTGGTTACACCGATCTTATTTTTTTTATCTGTCCACAACTATACCTTAATACTAAGTTTATCTCAGTCAGGTAATTTAAAGTTCAATTTTTGTAGAACGCTTATCGATTTCAATTGATCTCTACAGCCTTCAAACAACTTCCCAAATTTGAAAAAAAAATTTTGAGCTATTGTTTGAATTTCGGCTTACACAAGAGATAAAATGTTGGGCAGCTGCTTAAACTTCCCAAGGCCAAAACTGTTGAGCAGTTAATTGATTTACAACGATTCAAAAATCGTACCCCTGGGCAGTTACTTGGGTTTTCACAAACTCATGTGATAAAATGTTAGTGAGTTGTTTGAATTTCTCAAGAACAAAAGTATTGGGCAGCTGCTTGAACTTCCCAAGGCCGAAAGTGTTGGGCAGTTGCTTGAACTATCCAGAAACAAAAATGTTAGGCATTTGTTTGAATTTTTCAGGATCCAAACTGTCGGGCAGCTGTTTGATTTCCCAAGACTAAAAAAAATTCAACTATAATTTAGAATTTACCATTTGATTATTTCGTCGCGTGTTCACATTTTTCACTGGAAGACTTTTTTTGAAATTCAATGTCTGGGCCGACATTAATATATGTGATTGTCATAATGGGCGAATTTGATTTTGAAAAAATTTTCTTTTCATCATTACTTCCAATCTCTAACCTTTCTTAATTATCTCCGCTGTTTCAAACACTTCCCGTTTGGTTACACCGGTCTTTTTTTTAATCTGTCTTCAACTATACATTAATGATTAGTTTAGCTCATTCATGTATTTAAAATTTAAGCTTTTTAGATTGATTATCAATTTCAAATGATCTTTACAGCCTTCAAACACCTTCCCAAGTTTAAAAAAAAGTTGTTGACCAGTTGTTCGAACTTTGGCAGACACAAGTGAAAAAAAAATTGATCGGTTGTTTAACCTTCCCAAAGCAAAAAGTGTTGAGCAGTTGTTTGAGCTTAAAAGACTCAAAAAGTGTACCTCTGGGCAGCTATTTGATTTTCCAAAACTCAGCTGAGAAAGTGTTAGGTAACTGCTTAATTTTATAAAAACGAAAGTAGTCCCCAAGACCAAAAGTGTTAGAAGTTGTTCGATTTTCCTAAGACCCAAACGGTTGGGCAGAGACTAAAACTTCTCAAGACTAAAAAAAATAAACCCCTGTGCAGTTGTTGAGCAAATGTTTGAACTAGTACCTTGGGTATTACGTTTGTTTGGGATTGGGATCGATTCGGGCTGATCGGCACTTTCCTGTGTGTTCGCTCCCCCACCTGGCTTCTCTTTGTGGTCGGCTAATAGTGATGCCACCGGTTAAACCTGAAGATACTCGTGGTAGTACGTTATGTGCCTCATCAGACGTATCTCGGCCTTCACCACATTTATTCCTTGCGTTTCCATTGCGACCGCACATGTGAAGAAACGTTCTCCCAAAACTCTCGGCGGTCATCTTTAGCTGAGTGGCCTCGTATTATCCCGCAGGACCAGTTTAGGAGTCTGAACCAATGAGCTGCTCGTACTCGGCCCCTCCTGCAAAGAGTTCTCCGGTGTATGTCCCGTCATAGCTCTCTCTGTTTCGATCGCCTCCGGGGTCGATGTCAACTCGCCTTCCTCTTTACCCTATACGGTTCCCTTCTGTGGTGCCATGGGATGTCTTATTCGGCGCATCCTCTCCCTCGTCCGTGGATGATAACACGATCGGCGTTGACTGTTTTCCTCGAGTTACTGTCTCTGTTCGTACAACACTGTCCTCTTCCGAACTCGAACACGGCATAATGAGAACTTTGGTCGTTTTTTTATCTCCCTTGTCTTCTGTTATCCCGGCTGTAGATTCGGCTGATCGTTTGGTGAGCCGTTGTACCAGTCGTAGGCATCACCCTGATGGCATCGTGTTTAGCCGTCGGTCTATTCATAGACGTCAAACCCTTGGATGAACTATCAATACGGATGGGGTTGTTGGCTGTGGCCGTGACATTGCCAAACGGTAGTCGTGGTGTTCATTATTAGGTTCTTAAGCGGTTGTTTGGTTGTGGCCTCTAGCACCGCTTCCTTGCGGGGATCTGTTGGCCGTGGCGGCGAAGATTTATCCAGCGTCGTTACTGACTCTGTCTCTGTGTCGAAACCACCTCAGCTGATCGAAAAATTAGATTTATGTTCCACCTTTCCTCAAGCCAACGTAACGGTATGTTCTGGCTCCCGTATTACTCTCTTAAATTGATTTTCTTTAGAAATTTAAAGTATGGTTGCGATTTCATAGATCCTGATTTTTCCAAAATATATGATAACATTTCTGTTGAGCGGTTAGGACCGGCGCCTTACTCGTGGAACTGCTTGGTTCTCCACTCGGAAAAAAAGTTGATTCCGCGAGCGGATGTTCTAACCGATTGTTCATGCCCATGGTAGTGTCGTCACATGGGCTAGTATGTTTCTGCATAACTCGTGTCGGAAACATCTTCTTGTTGCAATCTAGAGAATACAAAACTTTTCTTCGAGATAAGTTACTCGACGAAGCACAATTCGGGACCCTATGCCAGACGATATTTGGTTTACAACCAAAATGGGCCTCAAATGGCAAACATCCCATGGCGAACATGAATTGATGTTCGAATTGTGTACAAAATTTCCGTTAGTGCTGATTTACGCGTCGGCCGTGATTTTTGAAACGAGTATGCCATAAGACGTTCTCGCAGTGTATGTATGCATCGTCATCGTTCCACTAATAAAGTGGCACAATGCTGCCCTACTGGGGCGAAAATTAATTGAACGCTATTAGTGGCACAATATTCCCCAAATTGATTTGCAAGGAAACCCGACCCCTCTTGGATTTGTGTGCAGTGCAAAATAATTTTCAAGAAATTTTTTAATCACCGTTAAAAAGTTTTTAATCACCGAGATTCAATTAAGTAACGTCCCACTCCGGATTCGCTGACTTCAAATTCTTACAGGACTTTACACGTTCTTTGGAATAAGACGCGTTGAGTTGGATTTACCGATTCATATGTGACCACCAGAAATAGTTGTTTGCGACAGCTCGCATCTTGATCATGTATGTATGTCACCTGATGCAATCGCATCAAGACTGGTGCTCTAAGCTGAGGTGGCATAAATATTCTGTCCTCGAGGGAGACAATTCCATGTGACGTAGGAATTTCGTCGAGATAATGATTAAAATAGTGACCCAGATTTCGAGTTTGGTCATAATTTTTATCAAGTAAAGGTTCAACAATGCAATTTAAGATTTCATCGGCCTTCGATACGATTGCAAACAATTCTGCATCACAGAAATCTGGCCACTCAAATAAGATGCTAGGAAACATAACCGGTGAGATAACGCCAAAATCAGCCGATGGCTGCCCATTTGACGTTGTTCCGTGACAATTGATCGTCGGTGGCAGTTTGGAAATTAAGGTCTCTAGCCCTTCTTCGTTTCGGCATTTGAATCCGTAATCATGCTACTCATCGGCAATGGGTTCAGTAACATACAATCTGAACACTTCTCTGTACGCGAGTGACTTGAAGTACACTTTTGATCTAATGGCCATTCTTAAATGCGTCGATGCGTTGCTTCACTGCCCATTCCTTTTCACATTCTTTTCGTTCCATTTTCTTTTTACACATTACGTCACTTTTCGGTTACGCGTTCTATTGTTACTGGCCGCCGACGGTTGTCATAGCCTATTATTACTCCTAATTTGCGCAACAACAAAATATTCCCAATTTCGATACTATCGGAGCGTACCCATCTGGGTGCCTGGATAAATAGTCAATTATTCTCATTTTTTTTCCAGTGATTTGCTCTATTTCGTAACCGAAAGGCAACAAACAATCGACACAACGGGCTAACCGCGTTTGTGTTGTTTTGGAATTTTTTGCTTCTGACAAGCTAGATAAAAGCGCTTTTTGATCCGTAACAATCTTGAACGTAGCCCCAAATAAGTAGTTCTGGTAATCAGTCATCGCCCAAACATCCGTTAATAGTTGTAATTCCTTAAGGCTGTATTTTTGCTCAGCCTCATTGAAAAACCTCGGTGCATCGAACCGGGTCTCAGCCGTCGATCCATAAAACGTTCTCGCAGTGTACGTATGTATCGTTATCTTTCCACTAATCCCGTGGCACAATGCTACCCTACCGGGTCGAAAAGTAACTGATTGTTATTAGTGGCACAATATTCCCGTATTGATTTTGCAAGGAAACTTGACCCCTGGTCCGTACTAAAGCTTCTTGGACTTATGTGCAGTGCGATATAATTTTCAAGAAATTTTTTAATCACAGTAACAGTAGTTCTTGTGGTGATCTCCATTCAAGGAAACTTTGAAAATCTAACGATCGAAACAAGCAAATACTAATTGTCACCAGATTCCGGCGCTTGAGGACCCAGAAAATCCAACTGCAACTCTTAATTGGGTTCTTCTAAGATATTCAACTGAGTAACGTCCCCCTCCCGATTTGCTGACTTCAAAATCTTGCAGGACTTTAAACGCTCTTTACAATTAGGCGCGGTGAGTTGGATTTGCCGATTCATATATGACCACCAGAAATAGTTGTTTGCGACAACTCGCATCTTGATCATGTCCGTATATCCCTGGTGTCACCGCATCATGACTGGTGCTCTAAGCTGAGGTGGCATAAATATTCTGTCCTCGAGGGAGAAAGTTCCATGTGACGTAGGAGTTTTGTCGAGATAATGATTAAAATAGTGACCCAGATTTCGAATTTGGTCATAATTTTTATCAAGTAAAGGTTCAACAATGCAATTTAAGATTTCATCAAACTTCGTTAGGATTGCAAAAAATTCTGCATCAAAGAAATCTGGCCACTCAAATAAGATGCTAGGAAACATAGCCGGTGAGATAACGCCAAAATCAGCCGTTGGCTGCCAATTTGACGTTGTTCCGTGATAATTGATCGTCGGTGACGTTTTGGAACTTGGAGTCTCTAGCCCCTCTTAGTTTCGGCATTTGAATCCGTATCATGCTACTCATCGGCAATGGGTTCGATAACATACAATTTGAACACTTCTCTGTACGCCAGTGACTTGAAGTACAGCTTTTGATCTAATGGCAATTCTTAAGTGCGTCGATGCGTTGCTTCGCTGCACATTCCCTTTCACATTCTTTTCGTTCCGTTTTCTTTTTACACATTACGTCAGTTTTTCGGTTACGCGTTATTTTGCTACTGACCGCCGACGGTTGTCATAGTCTATTAATACTCCTAATTTGCGCAACAACAAAATATTATCCAATATCGACATTATCGAAGCGTCCCCATCTGGATTTCTGGATAAATAGTCAACTAGTCTCATATTTTTCCCTGTGGTTTGCTTTGATTCGTAACCGAAAGACAAAAACAATGGACACAACGGGCTAACCGCGTTTGTGTTGTTTTAGAATTCTTCATTTCCGACAAGCTAGATAATAGCGCCTTATGGTCCATAACAATCTTGAACGGAGCCCCAAATAAGTAATTCTGGTAATCAGTCACCGCCCAAACAACCGTTAATAGTTGTAACTCCTTAAGGCTGAATTTTTCCTCAGCCTCCTTTAAGAACCTCGTTGCATCAGAATCGGGTTTCAGCCGTTGATGTGAAGTTGCTGTTAAGCGGCCTCCAACCCGTGTTTTGAAACGTCACTTTTTATTCTTGTTTGTTTTTCGACATCGAAATGATGGTTTTGGACGAAACTCCCGACCGTTTTCTTCATTTCAGCAAAAACCTTTTTATGATTAAAACCCCACTCAAACCTAGAATGTTTTTTCATCAAGTTTCGAAAAGGTTCCGTTGTTGCCTCGAGATTCGGAATAAATCAAATAAATTGGTTTATCGAACCAAGCAGTGAACGGATATCAATAATATTTTCTGGTTCTTTCTTGTTAACGATAGATTCGAGCATTCTTTCTACGGGGACTGTAATTTTATTGGACATTCGGAACCCCAGCCACTCTTTTTCTTTTACAAAGAATGTAGATTTCCTCCATTTGACTTCAGCATTATTAGTGTTTCTATGTTCATGACGGTTTTCACTTCACGCCAATGGCGTTCTTCAGACCCACTGGTTGCAACTTAAGTATCATTTAGGTAAACATGCATCCCCGGCAATTGCCCCAACATAAAACTCGTTTGCATACCATCCAAACCGTAGAACACCGTTATACTTCCCACAACAGTACTAAAGTTGCATTGGCGACTTAATTTTTCATTCAATTTCATGTGGGAAACAATGTTCGAAAACCATATTGGTGCACTCGTATCGCCGCTTATGACCAAAGCCACACTATCAACTAAATCATTCACGTTTGGCAATTGTTACCGGTTGCGATAAATCTGTTTTTTGATCAATTTCGAGTTTAAGGCCAATTTGACTGATTCATCCCGCTTTGCCGTAATGAGCGTAGGCAAGATGAAACAGTCCTCTGTGCATTTCACAACTTTACAATTTTTCATCTCTTAACAAATTCTCGATGGTATCTTCTTTTATCGGAATTCGCTCGCCCTTATCTTATATTGTTCGTAATGGTTGATGGAAATGAGTTCGTACTTCACAATTTTTGAGCAAACCCTTGCTTTGGCATATCATGGACAAGCGATAGGCCTATTCGTACATTCAACCACTGTTAATGTGAACGTTTAAGGTACTTGCGTTGAATGTGCGAGTACGTCGTTTGCCTCTGGTCTTGTGGCCCCCTCGCAACAATGTTCACACATCGTGAAACTCTGTTTTGATGCACTTCAATCCTCAAGGAGGTTAATAAGTTGTTTCCAAGGTTGTCCATCTGGTCTCCAGCGGTAATGAAATCCAGCCTGGGAAATTCAGCCCTCGGATTCGATTCTGACGATAATTTTTCTCAATAATTGTGTTGACGTAGCCCGTTGCGCTATTGAACACGTTGCGGAGATCATTCGGGACTGTTTTTACTGCTAGGTAGCAACCCCGAACTGTAGCTCGTGAAGCTTATTCTGAGAAATGAACGAGACAGGGCTAGCACAAACAAATTGATAATCAGTTTCCCGCTGGTTTATGCCTATTCGCACGCTAAGCAAATTTGGATTTTCTTTTCCTGCTTGATATCACACAGTCCTATCCCAAATACTCCAAAATCGTCCTCTTATATCTGCCTTTCCAATTTATGGATCACTTTTATTTTGAATTCATTGAAGTCATAAGAATCGTCGATCTGATTCACCACAGCTTTCTTGCAAAACTTCTCAAGTTTACCCCTTCCGCTAAAATTGTTGCAGATGATGTTTTTTGCTGGAGAATTCTTCCGATTGTTCCGCTTCAACCAATTTTCACAATTAAGACCTTTGTCTGATCTTTGCCCTTTAATGGCGTTAATTGGTTTTCTTTTGATTTATCCTTGCTGATTGTTTTCGTTGCCGTTCTTTTGCCCCTGGTGAAACATGTTTAGACCGAATTTTGAGACACCACCCCTCACGCGTTTTTACATTGTCTCTCCTCTTTCTCTCACCAGCTCAAAATGATGGGCATCATTGAAGCTCATCGCATTCGTGCAAAGCTAATTTCTCACCCTCATGCTGCATATTAAATTTTATAAAGTCTCTCACGATCAAATCCTCCTCGGGGCTAAAATCACAGCCTTTGGCTAAGTCACTGACAGCTCCAAAAAACTGCTCCATTCTTTCATTATCTCGCTGCTCACATCCAAACAGGATGAACCTGACTGCGCCATGTGGAAGTACTTCTAACCTCCGTATAGAAATAAGCTATGTTTAACAAAACAGTTGAGAAAAGATAATGTTCTAAAATCTCTAGGACACGTTCGCCACTGGCGAGTCGCAGTACAAACGTTCTCTATAACGCTGGCCTAGATCAAGTTACTTAAGTAACATACATAATAGTGTTCCTAACATAAGTACATAATTACTTTGACAGTCTCCACCTCAGATGCGATCAACTTTAGGCACTAGATGGTTGAACAGTTTTTCCAGCAACATATCAATAGCCTTGAGAGGGAATATGTGGTGACCGAACTCTTCATTTTTAGTCCGCCTCCGGAGAGACTCCAAGGACAGTTCTGGGAATAGCAGTAATGTGCTTCCGGGCACCACTTCGCACAAAAAAGAGACTAGGTGATCTCTCATTTTCAGTTCGGTGACAGAACAAGGAGGTGAAAGAAGAACCATGACTCGAGTTCAGGAAGACTGGACGGTCAAGTCCAGGTATCTCGAGCAACTTGAGAAATCAGATCTACAAAAATTGACGATTCGACAAGGGCTGATGGATGCACTGGAGCGAGGAACAGGGTGACCGTTATTGAGTGAATTTATTGTGGGCTCATGAGGTCCAATTTTCTGTGGGGTCAAAGACTCGTTGTGGGGCCACCAAAATCTTGGTGCCAGCATCACATAGATCCAACAATTTGTCAATCCCATGCTGCCGCTGGTCACGGATAGCAGCGCACCTAGGAGGCTTATAGCTAAGGGGCTCCTAAGAACTCGCTGATATCTTGATTGAAGTACTGTGTCCACAGATCTCAAGCTTCGTGCGACAGCTGAAGTTGAATTAGGTAGTCAGTAACTTAGCAGCCAATGTGTAGTTTAGGAGCACAAAATCATTTTTGTGACTTCCACGACTGGTTCAGCGACTCCGCTGCCCAATTGCAAGAACCTGGTGGATACTATGAAGTTCCTAGAGGCGGGCGATGGTGTACCACCTCACTTGCGAAAGAGGTAAGCGGCCATTCTTGACAGCTCGACTGGGAAAAATGAGAGACAAGTTCAAGGAGGGTGCACCTCTGCTTATAGACCAGTTGTGGAAACTCATGAACGATCAACCTGAGCAAGTGGAACGAAAGCAGATGACAAGGGGATAAATGGGCACACTGGCAAATGACACCACTACGTCGATCTTTTGGATGGATCAAGTATGGAGGTATCCAAAAACGAAGAAGGTACAAAAGATTTTGAAATACTTGAGTCCTGTTGAAAAGAGACTTCCTGGATGGCCTATTCTCCGCGTTGGGGACCCTGTTTGAGTCTTTCATGGAAAAATCCTGAGCATGTCCATGAACGTGCTACTCGCGTTACCTCTATTGTTACCTAGAAACCTTTTCAAATTAGGGCCAGCCTTCTTCTTTTGTAAGAGCGTGGAAACCTTGACTGTCGATGGATACTTGACAGTGAGCCTCTCGACTCACGGAACGTTGGCAGTGTTTCATTGCTTGATAATATATATGGACCCAATATCTTTGGACAGGACCCACTCAAAACTAGAGTCGTATTCATACACGTATGTCGAGGGAAGACAAAATACCTTCGCGGAGCATAAGTATGACTATCTAAAAGTCAACATCGGAGAAATGAGACACACGTTTTACTTGAGTTCAGTTAGCGGGTACAGAGAAAGGTAGATAAGATGCATTTCAATGATGATCCTTGAAACATTGTTTTGGAATATGGAGAACATGTCTGGATTGGGACGGGATTGGACTAGGTCGCTCGAGAGAGGCTGCTGAAGAAAATGGTGCAATCTGGAGATACGAGACCGGCAACGAAGCTTAATTCCTGTGAAGACATCTCTACTTCAAAATTCAGCGTAAAAGAAAGTCACTAGAGCAAAACCTATTAATAAAGTAAAACTTCTCACTATTTTAAAAAATACTATTATTTTAAGATTAAAGGGGGACTAGAGAAACTTGAGAAGTCAAAAGATTGTGTACAAAAATCAATTCAAGAGGATTCGAAAAGAAAACACAACCTGCTGCTCCTGAGTTGACACTTTTAGCCAAAAAAACTAAGAGCGAGAGAGTACTAGGAAAAGGGCGTGAAGTTCAGGAGCAGGGTTCATCTGCGGAAATAGACATCGGACCCAGAGCCAAGTACAGAACCAGATTTCCGACCTCAACGGGTGAAGATAAGAAAGGGCTCCACTATTGTACAAACGTGGGAACTTGGCATGGGCTCTGAACGGGCCTCGAGCCATTAAAAACACATTGGCGAACAAGTCACTGAGGAATCACTTGAGAAGAAATTATTCAGCAATATTGCTTCTTCATGATGCCTTGCCTTATCTTGCATACAGTAAAGGAGCTAGAAAGCTGCCTAAACAATTGGATAATGGCGTTGCGAAGAATAGAAGAAGTTGACATAAACAGTATAGATCAAAAGAGCCAGCTGGGCCAAAACCGGGAAAACCTTTTTGGGGAAGAGTCCCTTGGGAACAAAATGAGGAGCCCTTCATCGGCAAATTGTTTCAGGGCAAGTCCGTTTGAGTCTGGCTAGAAGGAAAGATGCGATGTGTTTCTTGAGATACTTAATGTCCGCGATTCTTCATGCTAAAAATATAGCCTATCATCAGATTAGAATAGCCTCAGAAATACGGGTCTCGAGAGTCATTCTGGACTCGACCAGAGTGTGGGAGTTGAGAATGATGAGATGTCTAGAGAGTCCCGAGAGAATCATGCAAAGATCGATGAAATAAGAAGGTTTTCCAATAAAACGACGAAGGCTGAAGACTATTCAAAACCACAGAAAAGGGGCGAAAATTATTACGTGTCAGGTATTATGGGTGTTTCCTACAACCCGTTCTTGAATGATGAAGCAGGGAGCGCATATTTGTATTTTGAGCTCGGTGAGTTGTTGTAGTTTGGGAAAAAAAGCTAATGGAGATCGATGTCATGGAACAGGAAACGCCAAATTTGGGTCTGTTTCTAGATAAAGAGTCCAAATTCATTTGCGTGCCTTATGATCCCGTCCCAAACAAGACATATTCTCCATATCTCATCGTTGAAATGCATCTTATCTACCTTTCTCTGTACCCGCTAATTGAACTCAAGTAAAACGTGTGTCTCATTTCTCCGATAGTGACTTTTATATAGTCAGACTTATTCTCCAGGAAGGTGTTTTGTCTTCCCTCGACATACGTGTATGAATACGTCTCTAGTTTTGAGTGGGCCCTGCCCAAAGATATTGGGTCCACATATTTCATCAGGCAATGAAACACTGCCAAAGTTCCGTGAGTCAAAGGCTTGCTGTCAAGTATCCATCGATAGTCAAAGTTTCCACGCCCTTACCAAAGAAGAAGGCTGGCCCTAAGTGGAAAAGGTTTCTAGGTAACAATAGAAGTAACGCGAGTAGCACGTTAATGGACATGCTCAGGATTTTTCCATGAAAGACTCAAACAGGGTCCCCATCGTGGAGAATAGGGCATCCAGGAAGTCTCTTTCCAAAAGGACTCAAGTATTTCAAAGTCTCTTGTACCTTCTTCGTTTTTAGATACCTCCATACTTGATCCTTCCAAAAGATCGACGTAGTGGTGTCATTTGCCAGTGTGCCCATTTTTCCCATTGTCATCTGCTTTCGTTCCATTTGCTCAGGATGATCCTTCATGAGTTTCCAAAACTGGTCTATAAGCAGAGGTGCACCCTCCTTGAACTTGTCTCCCATCTTTCCCAGTCGAGCTGTCAAGAATGGCCGCTTGCCTCTTTCGCAAGTGAGGTGGTACACCATCGCCTCTAGGAACTTCATCGTATCCACCAGTTTCTTGCAATTGGGCAGCGGAGTCGCTGAACCAGTCCTGAATCATGATTTTGTGCTCCTAAACTACACATTGGCTGCTAAGTTACTGAGTATCTAATTCAACTTTAGCTGTAGCACGAAGTTCGAGATCTTTGGACACAGTACTTCAATCAAGATATCAGCGAGTTCATAGGAGCCCCTCAGCTATAAGCGTCCTAGGTGCGCTGCTATCCGTGATCAGTGGCAGCATGGGATTGACAAATTGTTGGACCTATGTGATGCTGGCCCCACAAGGAGTCTTTGACCCCACAGTCCCTTGAGTACCCTATGTTTGACAGAACAAAATATCCTCCTCTCGACAGTCCGGGAAGCTCGGCCATTTCTATAATTGGGGTTCGAGAAAATTGGACCTCATGAGCCCTCAATAAATTCACTCAATAACGGTCACCCAGTTCCTCGCTCCAGTGCATCCATCAGCCCTTGTCGAATCGTCAATTTTTGTAGATCTGATTTCTCAAGTTGCTCGAGATACCTGGACTTGACCGTCCAGTCTTCCTGAACTCGAGTCATGGTTCTTCTTTCACCTCCTTGTTCTGTCACCGAACTGAAAATGAGAGATCACCTAGTCTCTTTTTTGTGCGAAGTGGTGCCCGGAAGCACATTACTGCTATTCCCAGAACTGTCCTTGGAGTCTCTCCGGAGGCGGACTAAAAATGAAGAGTTCGGTCACCACATATTCCCTCTCAAGTCTATTGATATGTCGTTGGAAAAATTGTTCAACCATCTCGTGCCTAAAGTGGATCACATCTGAGGTGGAGACTGTCAAAGTAGTTATGTACTTATGTTAGGAACATTATTATGTATGGTACTTAAGTAACTTGATCTAGGCCAGCGTTATAGAGAACGTTTGTACTGCGGATCACCAGTGGCGAACGTGTCCTAGATATTTTAGAACATTATCTTTTCTTAACTGTTTTGTTAAACATAGCTTATTTCTATACGGAGGTTAGAAGTACTTCCACACTGCGCAGTCAGGTTCATCATGTATGGACGTGAGCAGCGAGATTAAGAATGAATGGAGCAGTTTTTTGGAGCTCTCAGTGACTTAGCCAAAGACTGTGATTTTAGCCCCGAGGAGGATATGATCGTGAGAGACCGTTTCAAATTTTATATGAAGCATGAGAATGAGAAATTAGCTTTGCATGAATACGATGAGCTTCAATGATGCCCTTCATTTTGTGGTGGTGAGAGAAGGAGGAGAGACAACGTACAAACGCGTGCGTGGTGGTATCTCAAAATTCGGTCGAAAAAAGTTTCACCAGGGGCAACAGAACGCCAACGAAAACAATCAGCAAGGATAAATCAAAAGAGAACCAATTAACGCCATTAAAGGGCAAAGATCAGACAAAGGTCACAATTGTGGAAATTGGTTGAAGCGGAACCATCGGAAGAATTCTCCAACAAAAAACATCATCTGCAACAATTGCAGCGGAAGGGGTAAACTTGCGAAGTTTTGCAGGAAGGCTGTGGTGAATCAGATCGACGATTCTTATGATTTCACTGAATTCGAAACAAAAGTGATCCATAAATTGGAAAGGCAGATAGAAGAGGACGAATTTGGAGTATTTGGCATAGAACTGTGTGGGATCAGGCAAGAAAAGATAATCAAAAATTGCTTTGCGTGCGAATAGGCACAAACCAGTGGGAAACTGAATACCAATTTGTTGGTGCTAGCCCTGTCTCGTTCATTTCTCAGAATAAGCTTCAAGAACAAAAGTTCGGGATTGCTACCTAGCTGTAAAAACAGTCCCGAATGATCTCCGCAACGTGTTCAATAGCTTAACGGGCTAGGTCAACACAATAATTGAGACAAATTGTCGTCAGAATCGAATCCGAGGGCTGAATTTTCGAGGCTGGATTCCATTACCGCAGGAGGCCAGATGGACATCCTTGGAAACAACTTATTAACCTCATTGAGACTTGAAGTGCATCAAAACTGAGTTTCACGAGGTGTGAACGTTGTTGCCAGGGGGCCACAAGACCAGAGGCAAACGACGTCCTCGTATATTCAACGTAAGTACCTTAAACGTTCACATTAATAATGGTTGAATGTACGAATAGGCATATCGCTTGTCCTTGATATGCCAAAGCAAGGGTTTGCTCAAAAATTGTGAATTACGAACTCATTTCCATCAACCGTTTTGACCAATTCAAGTTAAGGGCGAGCGAGTTCCGATACAAATCTTACCTAAAGTAGAACATACCAACGAGAATTTGCTGAGAGATGGCATATTGTAAAGTTGTGAAACGCACAGAGGACTGTTTCATTTTGCCTACGGTCATTACGGCAAAACGGGATGAATCAGTCAAATTGCCCTTAAACTCGAAAATGATCAAAAACAGATTTATCGGAACCGGTAGCAATTGCCAAACATGAATGAGTTGGTTGATATTGTGGCTTTGATCATAAGAGGCGATAAAAGTGCACCAATATGGTTTTCGAACATTGACTTCTCACATGAAATTCAGTGAGAATTAAGTCGCCAATGCAACTTTAGTGCTGTTGTAGGAAGTATAACTGTGTTCTACGGTTTGGATGCTATGCCAAACGAGTTTCAAGTTGGGGCAATTGCTGGGGCTGCATGTTTACCTAGATGACTCTTAAGTTGCAACCAGTGGGTATGAAGAAAATTGGCGTGAAGTTAAAACCGTCCAGAACATACCAAACACTAATAATGCTGAAGTCAAATGGAGGATATCTACCTTCTTTGTAAAAGAAATAGATTGGCTGGGGTTCCGAATGTCCAATAAAATTACAGTCCACGTAGAAAGAATGCTCGAATCTATCGTTAACATGAAAGAACCAGAAAATGTTACCGATATCCGTTCACTGCTCGGTTCGAGAAACCAATTTATTTGATTTATTCCGAATCTCGAGGCAACAACGGAACCATTTCGAAACTTGATGAAAAAAACATTCTAGGTTTGAGTGGGGATTTAATAATTAAAAGGCTTTTGCTGAAATTAAGAATACGGTTGGGAGTTTCGTCCAAAACCATTATTTCGATGTCGAAAATAAACAAGAATAAAAAGCGACGCTTCAAAACAAGGGTTGAAGGCCGTTTAAGAGCAACTTCATATCGACGGCTGAGACGCGGTACCGATGCATCGAGGTTCTTAAAGGAGGCTGGACAACTATTAACGGTGTTTTGGGCGGTGGCTGATTACCAGAACTACTTATTTGAGGCTGTGTTCAAGACTGTTACGGATCATAAGGCGCTGTTATCTAGCTTGTCGGAAGAGAAGAATTCTAAAACAACACAAACGCGGTTAGCCCGTTGTGTCGATTGTTTTTGCCTTTCGGTTACGAAATAGAGCAAATCACTGGGAAGAATATGAGACTAGTTGACTATTTATCCAAGCATCCAGATGGGGACGCTTCGATAGTATCGAAATTGAATATTATTTTGTTGTTGCGCAAATTAGGAGTATTAATAGGCTATGATAACCGTCGATGGACAGTAACAAAATAACGCGTAACCGAAATAATAACGTAATGTGTAAAAAGAAAAAGGAACGAAAAGAATGTAAAAAGTAATGGGCAGCGAAGCAACGCATCGACACAATTAAGAATGGCCATTAGATCAGATGCTGTACTTCAAGTCACTCGCGTACAGAGAAGTGTTCAAATTGTATGTTACTGAACCCATTGCCGATGAGTAGCATGATTACGGATTCAAATGCCGAAACGAAGAGGGGCTAGAGGCCCCAATTTCCAAAACGTCACCGTCGATCAACTATCACGGAACAACGTCAAATCGGCAGCCAACGGCTGATTTTGGCGTTATCTCACCGGCTATGTTTCCTAGCATCATATTTGAGTGGCCAGAATTTTTTGCAATCCTAAGGAAGTTTGATGAAATCTTAAATTACATTGTTGAACCTAATTCCGACACGAGTTATGCAGAAATATACTTCCCCAGATGACGACATTACCATGGGCATGTACAATCGGGTAGAGCATCCCCTCGCGGAATCAATTTTTTTTCCGAGTGGAGAACCAAGCAGTTCCACGAGTAAGGCGCCGGTCCTAACCGCTCAACAGAAATGTTATCATATATTTTGGAAAAATCAGGATCAATGAAATCGCAACCATACTTTGAACTTCTAGAGAAAATCAAATTTAGAGAGTAATACGGGAATCAGAACAAACCGTTACGTTGGATTCAGGAAAGGTGGAACATAAATCTGATTTTTTGATCAGCTGAGGTGGTTTCGACACAGAGACAGAGTCACCAACGACGCTGAATAAATCTTCGCCGCCACGGCCAACAGATCCTTGCAAGGAAGCGGTGCTAGATGCCACAACCGAACTACCACTTAGGAACCTAATAAAGAACACTACGGCTACCGTTTGGCAATGTCACGGGCACAGCGAACAACCCCATCTGTATCGATAGTTCATCCAAAGGTTTGACGTCCATGGATAAACCGACGGCTAACCGCGATGCCATCAAGGTGATGCCTACGACTGGTACAACGGCTCACAAACGATCAGCCGAAAGAACAGCCGAATCAACAGCCGGGATAACAGAAGACAAGAGAGTTAAAATCCCGACCAAAGTTCTCATTATGCCATGTTCGAGTTCGGAAGAGAACAGTGTTGTACGAACGTAGGAAAACAGTCAACGCCGATCGTGTTATCATCCACGGACGAGGGGGAGGATGCGCCGAATAGGACATCCCATGGCAACACAGGAGGGAATCGTACAGAGTAAAGAGGAAGGCGAGTTGACATCGACCCCGGAGGCGATCGAAACAGAGAGAGCTATGACGGGACATACCACGGAGAACTCTTTGTAGGAGGGGCCGAGTTGGAGCAGCCCATTGGTTCAGACCCCTAAACTGGTCCTGAGGCATAATACGAGGCCACTCAGCTAAAGATGATCGCCGAGATTTTTGGGAGAACGTTTCTTCACAGGTGCGGTCACAATGGAAACGCAAGGAATGAATGTGGTGAGAGCCGAGATACGTCTGATGAGGAATTTAACGTACTACTACAAGCAGCGTCAGGCTTAACGGGTGGCATGACTATCAGCCGACCACAAAAGGGAAGCCAGGTGGGGGAGCGAATACACGGGAAAGTGCCGATCAGCCCGAATCGATCCCAATCCCAAGCAAACATAATACCCAGGGTACTTATTTCGTTAGAGAAATTTGTCGTTTCTATTGAGGCGACGACTACTTCCAAGACAAAATTACCTGACTGGGCTAGAATGTCTCGGGGAATTTCGTAGATGTGATGGATAAAATACGTCGAATTGTCAAACATACAAACGGTTTACCGTCGGTTGTCGAAGCCTATCAGTTTTTCAATTTTTAGCCATGTATAGACTATAATTTTAGTGTTTAATCCCTTCCTGAAATCATCGCGTGTATTGATCCTCGGCATCTCCCTCCAAATATGCAAAGCCTCTAGTGTGAGTAGGTTATGAGTGTGGGCTGTTTGGTCTATATTCTCTGACTTCAGCTCAGCAGTACCACCTAACTCTTTATTACATTCTAACAAGTGTTTCCCTACTGGGTAGTCCCCTTTACGGTGTTCACTGAAAATTTAGTCCCAAAATAATTTTTGGATTTTTATTTAAAACGTACATGTCTAAATTGAAGTAATGACTCAGAAAATTCCAAACAAATTAAACAAAAAGTTTTGATTTATTTTTAGAGGTTATAAGTAATTTAGTCTAATTAGTAGTTTTAGAAATCAACTGTGATTAGCCATTTTCCTAACATGATGGTTTAAAACCAAAATTCATGTGAATTATTGTAAATAAAATTTGCAAATTGATGCTTTATCGTCATTTATAATTTCAAAATTTTACATATAAATATTTTGAGAACGCGTTAAAATTGTAATTTCAAACAAACGTTTTCGCACATTTTTGTGCATCTTCAGGTTTTAAAAATTCCAAACTATCTGTACAAAATGATCAAAGTTCATAAAAAGTGTCATACACATCATTATTTCAAATTTTAAAAAAGTCAACCAATGAAAACTTTACAAATATTACTGAAATTATGTAACATTTGTTATATTACAATTTTGAACATTTTGTCACAAATTTTTTTCAACTTTTTTGTGTATACAAGTTCGTTTGTCGCTAATTTTTATGCTAACATGTAGTTCATTTCAAAATTTTTTGTTTCAGCCAAAATTTTCCGATACTGTAACTATAGCCTCAGTGTCAGCTCCCAACTTTTAAATTCGTCGCCCGTGTTAGTTGCCGGTCTCTCTTTCCTAATCTGCAGCGCCCCTAATGTAAGTAACATAAAGCTGCTGGACGCCTGGTCGATTATTTTCCATTTAAACTCCGACTTACCACTCTCACTACCACACTGCCTTATATGCTGTCCAGTTGGGGTATCCTCTTTTCGATGTTCCTCAGTCCTTGTGTTGAGATGTCGGACCGTCTGGCCTACATAGATAGATTTGCCCCCACAACATTGAAGTCTGTACACCACTTTTGGTTACAGTATCCCCAGTTGGACAGCATATCAGGCAGTGTGGTAGTGAGAGTGGTAGGTAGGAGTTTAAATAGAAGATAATCGTAACCATAGTTAAATTTTAAAATAGTGATGTGTATGACATGTTTTATGATCTTTGATCATTTTGTACAGTTAGTTTAGAGTTTTTGAAAGCTGAAGATGCACGAAAATGTGCAAAACCGTTTGTTTGAGTTTACATTTGTAACGCTTTCTCAAGTTATTTAGATTAGTTTATTGTAAAAATCCTGACGATGCACATAGTTGCGAAAACGTTTGAAAATTACTTAATCAAAAATCTTTTTAATTGAAAGCTGTGCACCGCTTCTTCCAAAAAAAAAACACCGTTATCAGGATCGCGAAACCGTAGAAAATCTTGTATAATGTTTTCAAGTGATTTTCTGAGAAATTTAGTTAAAATGTTTCAGATAATCTAACACAAGTTTCCAGGAGAGGTTTTTTTCCAGAACCAATCTAAGGAGTGATAGTGGCAGCAATATTGCGGTGATCTTTGTTTTTTGCGGGACACGAGCACTTAAACTCATGTGGCTCTCAGCAAAAAAAAACAATCACAACAGTATCTTACCACTTACTGGTCGTTTGCCTCCTCCTGAAGTTCAACAGACCACGCCTCCACGCCCGTATCTTCCTTTAAAAATTTCTCTGTTTCCAATCAAAAAGTTTTTCTTGTTTCAAATACCTAATACTTGCCGAATTTTTTTGTACTCCATTGTATCTGTATTGCGGTTGCAAAAATATCCATTATCGACCGATTAGGCTTTTAGCCTAATTGTTGTGATAAACTTATTAAACAGATTTGTTATGTTTGATGTTTGTGCCTGTTTGTGGAGCGCCCTCTGAGGGATTTTAGAGACAGGTCTGTCAAGTGTTTTTCTGTGGGGAGGTAGGAAACTGGAACTGGCTTGAAGAGTCTTGTGGTGCACCGCTGGACCTACTGAGCTCGGGTGAGATTGTTCCTCGTTTTTGGTTTTATATTTCGATTTCAAAATTTAATTTAATTTAATTGTCTTTTATTTTTGTTTATTCGCTGATTTATAAAATTCCTACTAATCGCTTATCATGGGTTAGTTCAGTCCCCTAAAATCCAGTCAAAATCCTTTTTTTACCTATATGCTGCGTCAAGATGAGGAAAAACAACAAAGAGTCTACAAGCAAAGGTTGCTTAAAACCTTCAGGACTGATAAATTGGATTATATGTGATTGTTGTTCTTCTAGTTGGTATGATATCAGTTGTGTAAATATTTCTCTTAGCGACTCTAGAAAAACCCAACGGTTTCAGTGTCTTTTATGCGTTGGTGTAAAATCTGTTAATAAAGCAACAATAGGTAATGATTTAGTGCTAGACAATTATGTTAATACAGCCATCTCAAATGTCCGAGTACTCACGAGAGTAGCAAAAAACTCGCGTGTTCCCTTGGCGGAAAGTCTGTCAGACAAAATAAATGACATCGTCTACAATGTAGATGATGTTAGAAAATGGCTTTTTTTTTTAACGTTGTTCTTGTTTTTTTTTGGAGCAACCCAAAAGAAGTGGACGGAAACAGACCACAAGCATGGCATGAGCTCTTTGATGATTAAAAAAAATCTAGCAAATGACGTGTCACTTCCAAAACACCATCCCCAAGTTTCAAGCCCGCCTCTGAGTGACCTCGAGCAGAGAATAAAGCTAATAATAGTAAGCTCTATGAAGGAAATGTAAAGGGAGGAAAAAAGCTTGCTGCTTCGGATGACAAAATTGCTCCTTTTTCAACTGATAACTATCAAACATTGTTGGCTAAGCACCCTCAGCGAGCCAAATTTGCAGCTCCAAATCCAGAAAATTTGGATAGTTTTTTCGTAACCGATTTCGACCTATACAAAGCGATGATGTCCTTTCCGAACGGATCATCGGCAGGTACTGATAAAATATATCCTCAAGTTTTTAAAGATCTTGTTAGTAAGTCGAATGGCAGTGCAGGACTTAGTTTTCTGAAATCGCTAACTAAGCTGATAAACCTCATTGAAGATGGCAAAAAAACCCGAACCCCTTAGATCTTTCTTTTTTGGCGCAAAGCTTATCGCCCTCAAAAAGATAGACGGAGGGTTGAGACAGATTGCCATAGGCAACACGCTGAGACGTATCGCGTCTAAATGAGCTGGAAGCAAGGCCTTCTCCGAGTGACAAAATTTTTTCTGAAATGTATAGGTAGGATGCGATACCAAACGAGGAGCAGCAATAGCTGCACACTCGTTTCGAAACACAATTGAACGCGACGACAATCCAAAATGCACTGTTCCTTTAAAACTAGATTTTAGGAATGCCTTCAATTCTCTAAACAGAGAAACGATGCTGAATCACGTTTATTCAAATCGCCCCGAATTGTATAATTTCACAAAATGTGCGTATGGTAAACCTAGTTACCTTTTTTACGGAAGCTCTGTCATAATGTCAGAAGACGGAACTAAGCATGGTGATATTGAAGCCCCACCCTTTTTGCGGAAATAACTCATACACTATCCAAACAGTTGGAGTCGAAAATTAACATCTGGTATTTAGATGATGGAAATTTAGCCGACGACTATAAGGTAGTACTCCGGGACCTTAAAAACATTCCGAAATCGGAACAAATTTACGGCCTGAGCTTGAACGCTGAGAAGTGCGAACTTTGTTTTTTGGGACCGACTACTAGCACACATATAATTCAATTTTAACACAATTTCGAAAAATATGCCACAAAATAAAAATAAAAACAAAAGAAGAACTCCTCAGTTTAGGATCTCCAATCGGCGAATTTCGCCGAAAAGAATTGCTCGACGAAAAAATTAAGGAGCTTGAAAAAATCTCGGATGTCATTGACAAACTAGACGCCTATTTTGGTTTTTACCTCCTGAAAAATTGCTTTAGCATGCCAAAACTCCTATAAATTTTGCATACGAGCCCATGTTTTTTGCAAACTGAATTTTTTGGAACGCTACGACAAATTATTAAGAAATTCGTTGTGCAAGGTCATTAATGTGAATATGGATGATAACCAGTTTTTACAAGCAGTTCTCCCGGCAGCCAATGGCGGTTTGGGCGTTTCTTCCGCTCGTCTGCTCGCTTTACGCACTTTATTAGCCTCAGCAGTAGGAGCGAAAGATGCTGTAACATTCGCCCAAATACTACACAGTGACGGAGCGTAGAAAAAGTACCTATTAACGACTGGCAGGCGTCAGTTACCTTAATCCTACTCGTTTTTCATCGTCTCGACCTTGCCAGTTGATTTTCTGGTCTGTTTAGGGCCAAGTAAAAAGTTACTATGTTTAGGCCATTTTCCGATACTGTAACTATAGCCTCAGTGTCAGCTCCCAACTTTTAAATTCGTCGCCCGTGTTAGTTGCCGGTCTCTCTTTCCTAATCTGCAGCGCCTCTAATGTAAGTAACATAAAGCTGCTGGACGCCTGGTCGATTATTTTCCATTTAAACTCCGACTTACCACTCTCACTACCACACTGCATTATGTGCTGTCCAGTTGGGGTATCCTCTTTTCGATGTTCCTCAGTCCTTGTGTTGAGATGTCGGACCGTCTGGCCTACATAGATAGATTTGCCCCCACAACATTGAAGTCTGTACACCACTTTTGATTTCAGTATCCCCAGTTGGACAGCATATCAGGCAGTGTGGTAGTGAGAGTGGTAGGTAGGAGTTTAAATAGAAGATAATCGTAACCATAGTTAAATTTTAAAATAGTGATGTGTATGACATGTTTTATGATCTTTGATCATTTTGTACAGTTAGTTTAGAGTTTTTGAAAGCTGAAGATGCACGAAAATGTGCGAAACCGTTTGTTTGAGTTTACATTTGTAACGCTTTCTCAAGTTATTTAGATTAGTTTATTGTAAAAATCCTGACGATGCACATAGTTGCGAAAACGTTTGAAAATTACTTAATCAAAAATCTTTTTAATTGAAAGCTGTGCACCGCTTCTTCCAAAAAAAACACCGTTATCAGGAACGCGAAACCGTAGAAAATCTTGTATAATGTTTTCAAGTGATTTTCTGAGAAATTTAGTTAAAATGTTTCAGATAATCTAACACAAGTTTCCAGGAGAGGTTTTTTTCCAGAACCAATCTAAGGAGTGATAGTGGCAGCAATATTGCGGTGATCTTTGTTTTTTGCGGGACACGAGCACTTAAACTCATGTGGCTCTCAGCAAAAAAACAATCACAACAGTATCTTACCACTTACTGGTCGTTTGCCTCCTCTTGAAGTTCAACAGACCACGCCTCCACGCCCGTATCTTCCTTTAAAAATTTCTCTGTTTCCAATCAAAAAGTTTTTCTTGTTTCAAATACCTAATACTTGCCGAATTTTTTTGTACTCCATTGTATCTGTATTGCGGTTGCAAAAATATCCATTATCGACCGATTAGGCTTTTAGCCTAATTGTTGTGATAAACTTATTAAACAGATTTGTTATGTTTGATGTTTGTGCCTGTTTGTGGAGCGCCCTCTGAGGGATTTTAGAGACAGGTCTGTCAAGTGGCTTTCTGTGGGGAGGTAGGAAACTGGAACTGGCTTGAAGAATCTTGTGGTGCACCGCTGGACCTACTGAGCTCGGGTGAGATTGTTCCTTGTTTTTGGTTTTTATATTTCGATTTCAAAATTTAATTTAATTTAATTGTCTTTTATTTTTGTTTATTCGCTGATTTATAAAATTCCTACTAATCGCTTATCATGGGTTAGTTCAGTCCCCTAAAATCCAGTCAAAATCCTTTTTTTACCTATATGCTGCGTCAAGATGAGGAAAAACAACAAAGAGTCTACAAGCAAACGTTGCTTAAAACCTTCAGGACTGATAAATTGGATTATATGTGATTGTTGTTCTTCTAGTTGGTATGATATCAGTTGTGTAAATATTTCTCTTAGCGACTCTAGAAAAACCCAACGGTTTCAGTGTCTTTTATGCGTTGGTGTAAAATCTGTTAATAAAGCAACAATAGGTAATGATTTAGTGCTAGACAATTATGTTAATACAGCCATCTCAAATGTCCGAGTACTCACGAGAGTAGCAAAAGACTCGCGTGTTCCCTTGGCGGAAAGTCTGTCAGACAAAATAAATGAGATCGTCTACATTGTAGATGATGTTAGAAAATGGCTTTTTTTTTAAACGTTGTTCTTGTTTTTTTTTTGGAGCAACCCAAAAGAAGTGGACGGAAACAGACCACAAGCATGAGCTCTTTGATGATTAAAAAAAATCTAGCAAATGATGTGTCACTTCCAAAACACCATCCCCAAGTTTCAAGCCCGCCTCTGAGTGACCTCG
Organism: Symsagittifera roscoffensis; assembly: GCF_963678635.1. Taxonomy (NCBI): domain Eukaryota; kingdom Metazoa; phylum Xenacoelomorpha; order Acoela; family Convolutidae; genus Symsagittifera; species Symsagittifera roscoffensis. The sequence goes on along the minus strand of NC_087067.1, from coordinate 32,108,814 downwards.
AGCAGAGAATAAAGCTAATAATAGTAAGCTCTATGAAGGAAATGTAAAGGGAGGAAAAAAGCTTGCTGCTTCGGACGACAAAATTGCTCCTTTTTCAACTGATAACTATCAAACATTGTTGGCTAAGCACCCTCAGCGAGCCAAATTTGCAGCTCCAAATCCAGAAAATTTGGATAGTTTTTTCGTAACCGATTTCGACCTATACAAAGCGATGATGTCCTTTCCGAACGGATCATCGGCAGGTACTGATAAAATATATCCTCAAGTTTTTAAAGATCTTGTTAGTAAGTCGAATGGCAGTGCAGGACTTAGTTTTCTGAAATCGCTAACTAAGCTGATAAACCTCATTGAAGATGGCAAAAAACCCGAACCCCTTAGATCTTTCTTTTTTGGCGCAAAGCTTATCGCCCTCAAAAAGATAGACGGAGGGTTGAGACAGATTGCCATAGGCAACACGCTGAGACGTATCGCGTCTAAATGAGCTGGAAGCAAGGCCTTCTCCATGCGACAAAATTTTTTCTGAAATGTACAGGTAGGATGCGATACCAAACGAGGAGCAGCAATAGCTGCACACTCGTTTCGAAACACAATTGAACGCGACGACAATCCAAAATGCACTGTTCCTTTAAAACTAGATTTTAGGAATGCCTTCAATTCTCTAAACAGAGAAACGATGCTGAATCACGTTTATTCAAATCGCCCCGAATTGTATAATTACACAAAATGCGCGTATGGTAAACCTAGTTACCTTTTTTACGGAAGCTCTGTCATAATGTCAGAAGACGGAACTAAGCATGGTGATATTGAAGCCCCACCCTTTTTGCGGAAATAACTCATACACTATCCAAACAGTTGGAGTCGAAAATTAACATCTGGTATTTAGATGATGGAAATTTAGCCGACGACTATAAGGTAGTACTCCGGGACCTTAAAAACATTCCGAAATCGGAACAAATTTACGGCCTGAGCTTGAACGCTGAGAAGTGCGAACTTTGTTTTTTGGGACCGACTACTAGCACACATATAATTCAATTTTAACACAATTTCGAAAAATATGCCACAAAATAAAAATAAAAACAAAAGAAGAACTCCTCAGTTTAGGATCTCCAATCGGCGAATTTCGCCGAAAAGAATTGCTCGACGAAAAAATTAAGGAGCTTGAAAAAATCTCGGATGTCATTGACAAACTAGACGCCTATTTTGGTTTTTACCTCCTGAAAAATTGCTTTAGCATGCCAAAACTCCTATAAATTTTGCATACGAGCCCATGTTTTTTGCAAACTGAATTTTTTGGAACGCTACGACAAATTATTAAGAAATTCGTTATGCAAGGTCATTAATGTGAATATGGATGATAACCAGTTTTTACAAGCAGTTCTCCCGGCAGCCAAAGGCGGTTTGGGCGTTTCTTCCGCTCGTCTACTCGCTTTACGCACTTTATTAGCCTCAGCAGTAGGAGCGAAAGATGCTGTAACATTCGCCCAAATACTACACAGTGACGGAGCGTAGAAAAAGTACCTATTAACGACTGGCAGGCGTCAGTTACCTTAATCCTACTCGTTTTTCATCGTCTCGACCTTGCCAGTTGATTTTCTGGTCTGTTTAGGGCCAAGTAAAAAGTTACTATGTTTAGGCCATAAGTCAAACGTTTTTTGATCAGCTTTCGTTTACATGCAAACACAACCACATAGCTGGGTCTCGGATCCTCAGACTACGTGATTGCTATTGAAAACACGGCTCGAGTGTCCTATTTTATTATGTTTTTGGTGACAGTTCTATGTTAAATCCATTGGATATGGATTGACCCTTTCCTCTTCCTAGCTACTCATATTCTAAAATATTAAATAATACCGGTGTTAATTCAAAGTTCTATGGCATCAGAGTAGCTAAAAAATTAGTTTACCATAGTCTTTCACCATATATCAGTCTCTGGGGGACCGAGCCTCCGCTTCCGTGTTTTCCTCGAGATAACGTCGTTATCACTCCCAATTTGTGGCACGGGAGGGTACTGCTCTCCACCACTTCCCCACTGAAGCCTCCTTTACCACTATCTTCTTCTGCTAAGAGCCTTATCGTGCGTGATCGTCACGATAAGAGGCTTCGTTTTTCTGTCTTAACGTGCGACTGTTTTCCACTAGATTTGCTGTTGTTCTGACTTTTTCGCCTTTTTCAGTCAAAATGGCCGTTTTTCGTATTTCTGGGAAATATTCGTCCGACAATCGAAATTATGAAAATTGAAATTTCTAGAATATCTCTACCCTCCTTCGCAGCACTTTTTCGTCGTTAAGGCCAATAACCGTTTTTTCGTGTTTCGCCGCCGGAAAGTTGCTCTCTGCCAGTCTGGCAGACTGGCACATACTCCCCGGACAGTCACCATCAATGTCCCTATTGATCGCATAACACCGGGTTATTGTCAAGTAGTGTTCCAGTTCTCTACAATCAACCTTAAAAATTGCATAAGAAAATAAAATTTATCTACTCCACCTCAATTCGCTACGTGTCACAAATGGCATCATACGTAATCTACTGCCGTTCAATATTTTCACAAAATTTGCACCATGAGGAGTGTCCTAGATAAAATTTCTTTTTCGTCATTCTCACGTCATCTCGCCATAAACTTCTTTTTCGCTCTTGCTGATTAAAAAGTTGGGACGTGGCACGGCCACGCACCCATTAAAATTAACTTAATGTCACTGACCAAGTATATTTAGTTATTTATGCGGTCCTATTTGATATTAAAACTAAGAAACTCTGTGGCTAGGAAAGTTATTGAGTTACTCACCTTCTTCGAGCGAGCTTACCCAAACTTACCAGGTCGCCACACAGTGAACACGTGTCTTACGCAGATTAAAAACATCAGTCGTGTTTAAATAGGTAAATATACTCACCTATGTTCTATATAAATACATAAGTAGCACAACTAAAATTTTCTTTCAACAATTTCAACAATTGCAACAATTTTCAATTCACCAAACTAAATCAAAACAATAAGTTTAACAGTTTCAATAATCAAACTTGGTTGATTGGTATAAGTTTTAACGCACAGAGACAATCAAGTTTTTCTCCTTCTCTCCCTTTCTTTTTTACGTCTTCACTTTTCCTCATTCCATCGCTTCTTGTTCTTACTCTTCAGTTTCACTGTCTTCCAGGACTTTCTCCAACATGTCCATGGAGTTGCGGGCCGTCCCCCAACTCTCCTGTCCCAACAGCCTCGGTTTGCAACAAGGTAGCAAGTCCACATTCAACTTTTGCTCCCGGTTCCTGCAAAAGCGGTTGTGAAGACACAGGTTCACATTCCGTTCTAGGTCAGCTCGTAAGACCTCTCTCTTTTCAGTTTCAGTCACACAAGGTGCTCCAGCCACTCGCTTCACCGCCGTGGTAACAGCTTTTCTGTGCGTTAAGAATGCTCTTTTATAGGCTCCCGGTCCTATATCTAGCTGGAAAGGTTGATAGGCTTCCGTGTTCCTAGACATGTGACGCTTCGCGCGTTCATACATCCATGATGTCATCACCGCACGGAACCAAGCCATCAACCTTTGCCTTGACCATATTCCTTGAATGGCTTTGGGTATTCTCAGAACCTTGCAGGTGGTTCTGAAAAGATCTAGGTTGCGGTTCATCTTTAAGTTGCTTAGCTGCTCAGGTGTCGGCACGGCCGTCTCCTGCCCACTTGTACCCGCGTTGGCCTCCAACCATCTCACCGCAAGAATGGCACCAACCACTACGATTGATACTTGTTGACTTTGATCGGGCAACCCCGTGGAATACAACTCCTCCACGTCCCACACTAACACCAGATTCCCGCGTTTGGGGTACCATAACGTCTGCGCCAGGCAGTGGCAAGGATACTCCCCATGGGTCATTAGTATGTTCCTTCGGGTCCGATACCCTGAGGCTCCCAACAACGGTTCCACTTCCATCATTACTCTATGCACATCGTCCTTTTCTTCTGTGCGTTAAGAAAGGGTATCTTAAGAATGTGTGTAGGGTATCTACTATTGCAATATGGTGCAGAGCTCGAACCCACCAGATGTTTCGAGCCAGTAGTTCTATGATAGGCCTCACTATGATAGCGCTCCACTCGTTTGTTTCTTCTGGAATTCACTCACATTACCCTCGTTCAATCTCATTAATTCTCCACCCACCACATCTTGCAACTCACCTTCAGATCTCTTCGGGACGGCCCGAATGATCTTCGCCAACAAATCATGCGACCTTTCCGACATTCTGGCCAACCTCACGCACTTTGGTACAGAGAAGAGTTGGTCGACCAACACCTGCTGTGTCCTCGCATCCATCACCACCATGTGTGTAGGGTATCTACTATTGCAATATGGTGCAGAGCTGGAACCCACCAGATATTTCGAGCCAGTAGTTCTATGATAGGCCTCACTATCCTTCAATTTCATTTCATTTTCCAGAGCTTCTCGCCAGCCTCCGATCTTTTGCTCTGTCTGTAGTGCTCCAGGGAATACTTCCACACTGAGGGACGTCACTAGCCCATGGGCACGCTTCAGGCGTTCCAGTGATTCTATCGAGCTCGTCATGCTGCAAAATCCCAAGGCAGTGATCAAGTTTACTTCCAATACTCACTGACATTCCGCGATCAACTCCATTCCACTCTTATCTGACATGCTCAATCTCCCATAAAGTTGTGCCAATTGGCGATACTGCTCGCTCAGTGTAATCAAGCAATGTTCCGAGTTGCACACATGTCCGTCCATTCCACTATTGTGAGCTAGACAGGTGCCCTGTCTCTGCCAGTCACTCGATGGACTTCCTTCGGATGGTTCCGTGGATGGGTTGTTCTTCTGCTTCGTTACTCTCATGGCCAGCAGATGGTGTATCATGGCCAGATCGTGTAAACTCGCGTCATCATCCAAGTCCAACGTAATATCTACCGTTATATCCCAGATTAAACCGGCGTTTGGATGTGGACACCAAGAAGGCTTCTTGAGTTCCCACATAATAATTAAGCTGGTTTTCAAGGGACCGTCCCAAGAACCAAAATGAAAACTCACTTGCCCCTTCAGCTCGGGAACCGAGGGTTCTTCCAAAACAATTCCCAGCTTGGGTTGTTCCACCATCAACATGCCAGTTTCCTTGACTCGCTCTACCCAGAAATCAAGTACTATGACTTGCTCATAGTCGAAGTAAGCTTCCCTGGCCTCCTCATTCACGAAGGGATTATATGCCATCCACGGTATGCCAGACACATATTGGAACGACTCCAACTTCCCTAGTGTTGCATTGTCTTTCTGTCCCCTGGCTGCTTCAACTAACTCCCGACTCACTTTCAATTCTTTGTTGGAATACCTTCTCACTTCTTCCAACCTGCGATAGCTCTCCATGTCGTTCGACTCCCGATTTGGTATGGCCAGCGGCATGTCCTGATATAGCTCCAGGAGTGCCCTCAGGAAGTTTCGTTCACCATCAACTCCCCCTTGCTGAATGGTTTTTATACATTCTCCCAATACAAGAGTGGGGATACGATCCACCACGAACATTACGAAGCAAAGGGCATCCTTACGCTTAGCCCAGGCTATCGCAGAATCGTCTCTAGAAACCAACATTCGCAGGGCTTCCATCAATTCCTGTTCCTGTTCCTTTGATTTCGAGTAGTTGTTGGCTTCATATTCCGCCTTCTTGATTCCCATCAAACTCCAGGCCAATCGTACCTGCAAGTCAGTTCTGGTACATGGATAAGCCAGGTAGGCTGCCACCGTCGCCGGCGCATGCATCGTCTCGTCAAATTATCTTCGGAGGGCCGCCCTCCAAGAGATCTCTAGCAGTTTTTCCAGCCCGACTTCGTTTGCCTCCGAGGACATCACCGTGCTGTATTCTTTCCTGTTCAAGTTAAAGTTCTCCGTCAGCTCTTTCAGATACTCCTGCATGGCTTGCTTCTCATTCCAAGCCATCAGGTGCCCTCTCGCGGAATTTCTCGCCTTCAGCATGTCCACGTAACCCCCTGCCGGATCTCCCACGTGGACTGAGTCTGGCACAGTAATTCGACTATACTCGACCACGTCGAGTTGTCCCTCCAGCTTCATCCGGGTCATGTTGGTTCGCGAGGGCTTGTAATCATCAAGTCCTCCAGATCCACATTGACTGATGACCTCCATTCCTAGCGTAGTATCCGCCAGAGTCAGTGCATTTTTCTTTCATCTCGTATCCGTTGTGGTCAAACCTGCCAATACCATAGGGGGTATCAGGTTCTCTTTTTCTCCCCCGGCCAGCGTCGCACCATCTCCTTGCCCACTTTCGCCTGAACGAGCTACTCCTGCCAAGGAGGCCACCACTGTGCTGGCTTTTGACTTCACCACCCTCTGGTTCACGGCTCGGCTTCCTGTCTTTCCTTTCAACCGTTTCAGCCCTGTTTTGGCTCGTCTGACGGGTAACTTTCTCGTGATCTGCTGATCATCTGGACTGTCCTCTGTAACTGAATCGGTCAGAACATCAGACTCACGGAGTTCATTAATTTCTCTAGAACCTCGCGCATGATGGGTTGGTTTAATCCCACCTTCATTACGGACTTCGTCCCGTATCTACGTATCATGTCCCATGTCCTCTCCACGAAGGTCACTCGGTTCCAGGTTACTCCCGTCTCACGTTCAAGTTCACTCTGGTATATCTCCCACTCCTCTTCCGGTAGCGTACTCAGGAAGGATACCCTCATAGTCTCCTCAATCTTCCTCCTCCTTGGTGACTCATGTAGGTCCCTCCTCCGGCAGTTTCTGTAGGTCCCTCCTCCGGTAGTCCCTTGCCAGGCTTATTTGGTCCACTGGGGATAAACTGGCCGGCACCTTCTGTGTAGGGGACATGAAAGACGATGGTGTCATCAGCGATAGATTCCCATCGTCTTCCCCGTCGTCGTCTTCACTAAACTGGTATTCCAGCAAGTCTCTCTCCAACGCTCATGAGTCCTCTCCACACGACTTCTCTCCCTTTCCCTCCATATGATCATCGTCCTGATCCATCAGCTCGTCGTCATTCGCATCAGGTTTTGGCTTAGGTCCCGAAGGGCCCTGTCGCATATCCATGCCCGAGTCCGGCCGTGCCGGTACGGTCAGGTCCCCTGCGTTATAGAACAACTCCTCATCCACTAGGAATTCTACCGACTCCTCGCCATGTGGCGCCAGATCATCCACCGTTATGTACGTGCCTCCTCTGCACTCTTTTGCAACTTTCAGGATTACTACCTTCACCTCTCTCGACCACTTCAACCTTGACAGACCATCTGCAGGTGCATACACATCATTCCACACCTCAGCCGAGACCTCTGGTCTCCTGGAAGGTGGTGCCTTGATTTTCTTTCGGCTCCAGGCATCGGGGAATGTGAAGTCGAATGTGTGCATGGCCGCAGCGTTCCAGCTGATGAAGCGCGGCTCTATCCCTCCACTCCATTTCAGCATTCTTTCTTCTGCATCACGAACCGCACCAATGCGAGGGGCAATGGTAGGAGATGTGACTCCCAACAACATCCTCCTTATAGGTGGGTATCGAGGGCATTGGTCCGGCAGCGGCCTGGATCCGGAAAGCCACGCTTGCTGGTTCTCTTTCACGTGTGCGTAGGCCTCTGGCCAAAGTTGGACCCTCATCGCCTCTCCTGAATCCTTCACCATTGGTCGCAGATTCCAAAGCTTCGGATTGAACTGGACATGGGAAAGGTCCTCGCGGACCATTCGGCACTTAAAGTTGTTGTTCAAGTCCATCAAGACCCAACCCGGCTCTGCTATTCTTCCGAATAGCCTATCGTCGCTGGCTAACCCTCTCAGCTCCTTCTGTTCCACCCATTTCAGCACGGAGCAATCCACTACCGAAACTAGGTTGACATTCAACACCGAGTTACTGTATGCCTTTACTTGTACGTCAGGGAACGCAAATGACATCACGGGTCCATACACCACCGTGACGAACTCCCGTAGTCCATGAATTAGAGCCAACGGATCGATCCTCATCATGACAGCCATATCTGTCAGCAAGGGCATGCCACAGTACTGTTTACATTCGCCCGCATCCGTCTCCACCTTATCCTCTACTGTGATACACCTGTTCTGTTGCAGGAGATATTGGAGCAAGAGGATCCTCGAGTCCTTCATCTTCTTGAGCGAGGCGGTTTCCAACTGCGCGATGAATTGACGACTCGTTCCCTGAAGTTGTTCTGGGTAGCGCAATAGCACGAGCAGATCGCCCAACCGACCATACGTCATAGCGATCAGGGTGAGGAGTCTGTCCAATCTCAGGTCTGCCAAAGCTTGGGTGAAGAGATTCGCAGGTCCCTTCACGAAATTCTCGTGACCAAATGTCACATACCAGGCTAATATCAGGCCGATCGACAGTTTCCCGATATCCTTGACAAAGGTCGCGATCAGGTTCCGGGAGGCCCTCGGGTAGCATGTTGACAAGAAGGATGGCGTCCATCCCACTCCCATTCCACCCAAGATAGCGTCTGATCGCTCGTATTGTGCCCTCGAGGCCAAATTATTAGCTTGGATGTTGTCCAATGACATCGTGTTCACGTCCTGCATCAATTTCAACATCATCCCCGCTAACTCCCTCTCGTTAAACAAGTTCTTCAGATACGCGTGTATCTCCTTAATTATCGCCGGTGCATGCTCGAGCGCGTCTACTCCCAAGGTGCACAATCTCGGTGACAAGTACAACCATGCGTTGGTGTGTGGCTTCGTACGCAAAAACAATGCCATGAGATCCTTTTCTTCCGATGTCATATTTTTTCTAGCCGTCCTCCCCTGCTCATTCTCCGCGTGATCCATTTGTCTGAACCAGAGATCATCAGCCACCTGTTGTCCTAACAAATGATCATCATCTACCCCTGGTCTCATTTTCAACAATCTGGCGAAGTTGGACAGCTCCAAACCCAGGACTTCATCGAGCACCAACTGAGTTGTGCTACAATCCTTGAATTCCTGTATGGCATTAGAAATGTCAGCCCAAATGGCAGGAAGCTCGGATCGGGATGGGTAGTAGTTGTTGGGGTCCACCGCTCTGTTTGGCGCGGGTATTATCACGCTGAATTGTCCCTCTGTAATCGTTGCGACCATCGTGTACACAAACTGAAGGGGTTCTGCAAAATGGCGTACCACGATGATAACACAAAGATGACCTTCACTACATTCTGAGTGGAGCGTTGTTGTACTGATGATTCTACATCAGCCATGGCTGAGAGCAATGTCATTATCGCATCTCCTATGACCTCATTGCTCGGGATTGACCCATCCGTCAGACGGGACAGCAACCCTCTGCTCTGCAGGTGATCATTCGAGCCTGCAACCACTATCACCTGCGGCTCCATGCTGACTACCCTTCGCACACTTATCATCATGCCTGCTGACTTTCCCCAGTCCAACTTAGGCGACTTCAAGAAAATCACATCCTTCCAAAAGAGAGAACGGGGCGTGTAGAGGTAATCCGAACTGGCCACTATCAGGTATTTGGCAGCTTTCATATCCAAGGGATCATAGGCGGCAAACAGGCTGTCACCGAATGGTGCCTTCAGCCCCGCATATCTCTTATCCTCTCCTTCCACCGAGGTCGCTCGGGGATAGTCTCTCGAATATTCACCAGGCGCCTGACCAGGTGGTTTAGCGAACTGCCTGTACATCTTGTGATGCCTGTTGTTAGGCTTACTCTCTGCCAGAAACTTGCCCTTCCGAGCAGGTGGTGTCAATTCTCTGGCTCTCCAACGGACGTCCGTAAGACATCGGGTATTCAAGGGTCCAAAGGTATTGTCCTGAGGCAATCCATTAAGGTCCACGTACCTGAGCGCAGTCGCGGAGCTAAACTGTTCCTGTTCCGCTAATAACCAATCCACGCCCGGTATTCGATATAATCGCGACACTGTGGGACCCTCTCCGCCGATCATTTTCCTTGCATCCTCCCGACACGTCAAATTGTTCATGTTCAATCTCGCTGAAATGTCCGTCTTATTTTGTCCCCAACCGCTGGGATCTGGACGGTTCCAAAGTAGCACGCTGCCTGGTTCAACTCCCTCCGCCGGCACGGCGCTCATCAGTTGTCCTGTTGTCGAAGCAGGGTTTGCTGTAGCGGGCGGGTCATTCCTTCTAGACATGGTCTGGGAGCTCTTCCGGTTCCGATCAACCGATCTCCCAAGTCGGCTCTCCAACGATTGAGTTCAGAGAGGAGGGGCAGTCCCCAACCTCTCTCTCACATCTGAGCTTGGAGCGACGGGAGCAGCTGCACCCGTTTCCATTTCCAGGGGCCCGAGGCGATTGGTGAGTGATTCTGGCACGTTACCCCTCACTCTACCTCCTCCATTCGAGCTGGTCCGAGCCAGTGAGCTGGTTGTCGTCAATTCTAGATCAATTTCCCTCAACTGCGTCTGGAACACGTCGTTTATCCAGTGCCTCCCTTGCTGGGTGTTGAAGTGTATGCCATCCCTGGTGAGTGTGAGGTGATCGACCATGCGCAGCATGTTTTCAAGATCCAAGAGTCGCAGCTCGCTGGGGTTGCTCCTTACCAGACTGCGAGTCATCTCGTTCCACCGGGTCACGTTACCATTCATAAATTCCGCAACCGGGGTGCCCACCTCCGGTTCTGTGGTATCGTGCATAGAACCACGAGTCTGGGTCTGTACTTCTCCTTCAGCTCATTCAGAAGGCAGACCAGTAGGGGTTTCCACTTGCCCTCTGGGGTTACAGGGGCCCTCGAAACGTCATTGTTCCCGAGCATTATCACCAGCGTGTCTAGGTGATCCTCTACCTGGAACTCCATCATTTTGATAACTTGAGCCACGGAAGCGCCTCCAAAAGATAGGACAGTAGTCTGCTCGTTGACAAAGATCTCGTTTAGCTCCCTCACTAAACTGTCCCCTATAACCAAATGACGACTCCCTGAGGGAATTGCCTGGTTGCTTATGGCGGGGTTCCAGCCCATGCCATTCAAACAAGTCACTTGCACGAACTGGTTGCGCACCGTTAGATTCTTTCTAATATCAACCACGCGAGAATTCTGAATCGTCCTGCTATGCGCGGTCCCTGCTGGTACTACAGTTCGAGGTGTTCTCTCCGAGCTGCTCGAAGAACGATCAAAGCGTTGGGAAGGGAGGACCCTACCCAGCGTCCTGCTAGTGGTCCTATTGATCTCGTTCATGGCTGCTCTCGCTACCTGATTGAATGAATCCTGGAACTGAGGAGCGAGATAAGTGTCTGAGGGGTCCGGTATCGTATTTCTCGGCTTGGGAGCAGACTGTGATGTCTGCCGAGGAGCCTCGGGCTCTCTCGGTGCGCACAGCTCCTGTGCCTTTGTCCTGGGAAGTGTGTCCCTGGATGCCTCCGAGGAGTTCATCGTTGCCAGACATTTGGCTCACCCTCGCCATATATAGTTCCTTCAGATTTTTTTTAAATCTCCTATTCCTTGTAAGCTATTTGCAGTTCTTAAAACTTCTTCTTCCATTCGTCCCTTTCTCGAGATATCGCTCTGTATTCCTGCAACTTGGCACACAGCTCGTTCTGATCTCTTTCTTTCTTCTTCAAGGTCTCGATCGTCTCCGAGGTCCGTATCTCGATCTCGCTCACCTTCAATCTCTTCAGAGGAGGAGCAGCTGTTGAAGAGTCTACTGAGTGTGACGGGCCCGGCCCATCTTGTAGTCGTTTTGCTCCGATGAGCGGCTGTGCAGGCTGAACAGGTAGAGGCATCTCACCTAGCCGGTAATCCCTCTGCTCGCCTAGTCCCGGCTCACGAGCCAAGTTGTGTCCGGACATTTCTCCTCGACGCCATCTCATCAATCGATTTCGCCCTCTCTTCTCGGCGGTCCCGGACTCACCGGAGGCCAGCATCAACACCACTTCCGTGGGGCGATTTCCTCGACCCTCTCGTCCCAACGCGTTGAGGAGCGCGACCACAAACATCGCCAGTCCCGGGTCTTCTCGTGTAAAGTCACAATCAATCAGCCGCTGATAGGTCTCGTCTAGAGTCGCTCCTAGACTCGCTGAGAGGAATTCCATTAATTCATTCGTGTCTCCCATTTCTATCGTGTTGATTTTCTTCGGCAAAATCCTTCTGGTTTGTTGGGTTCAATAAACAAGATTTGATCAATCAAGATCTAAAAAGCAATTCACGACTCAAAACCATCACTTCATGCCGTCCCATTTTAAGGATAAAACATCATTCTTTTTTTAACGATCCATTGAAATTTTTCTTCGTTGCTGATTTAAAACTTAGCACCAAGGTGGATCGTCCACCTTCAACCTTATCAAGGTAACACAAATGAGCGCTGTCACCTTCACTACCTGGAGTGTTCCAGGTCTTTCACGACACAAACATCACATAAAACATAGTCTAACAATAACATAACACATGAACATAATATACCTACATTATTACATAAAAACATAATCCCTAGTAGCTAACCTAACTCAATCCTAATCTCTATAAAGTGAACTTAATAAAAACCACTTATCGCCGAATGCAACTCCTAGCATATGCTCAGATAGTACTTTTTATGTAAGTAAACCTCTATGCTAATTTCTGAAAATATCACGTGTACAAGGGCGTACAACTCTCTCGGATGTAGCTTTCCCCTATTGGGATCATAGACTGGTAACGAGAGAGAGGTCACTCCTCTCTCAACCAGAAAATCTCCAAGTCGAATCAAGGCCAATACCAAGCTCTCTAGATCTACCTGTTGCCTATCAGTGGCCTTAGTAACCAGGAAACACAAATATTTCCCTGGAATCTGTGATGCAACTGGGGCAGCGCTATCATCCCTCCCACACCAGGCCTCTGTTTCCACAAAAACTCGATATTCTTATACTCTGTTTTGAAGTCAGCCGCTAGTGCTGTTTTGAAGCTTACATCCGCGGTTATCGCTATAGCGCATGTACGTTCCGTGAGTATAAAATCGCTGTCCGTTATGATGATTTTGTTTGAATAATGGTTCAGTAGGTCAAAATAGGATTGAAAAACTCGTCCAAAAGGTGGTTTTTTTAGCGTTCTCGCCTTCCGTTTCCGTTCCAGTTTTAATGCTCAGTTTTTTGGTGTGGGTGAGTCCTACCCCCACTCCACGGGCAAAAATATCCATCGACGCCCCGTCGATCGCCCAAAGTCGAGCAGATCGAGGTTGGATTGCGGAACGCGTAGAGGGCCATCTGGGGCGACCCAGTTGGACTCGGTATTGTCATGGCTGACGTATTTGATGCCGTCTTTATCGACATCCTGAATCGTCAAGATTGTCTCTTTAGGATCCGCCGGCAGATCGTGGAGCCATTCGAGGACTCGCAAGTTCGTTAATTCTTGCTCATGAGTCTGCTCCACCTCTGGTTCGAACTCTACTTCTGGGTGTGTGTGTGATGAGCGTGATAGATGTCTAGTCGTCGTCGTTTCTGTCCGAAATCGGTGGGTTTATCTTGTCCAGGAAGCGTTGCCATATTTCCAGGGCTTTTCTTGGGTTGGTGGTCATCTTGTGTAGGTTCCAATCTTCTGGGTAGTGGTTCCTCATGGCAGGGCAATCTTCCATTATGTGTTCCATCGTCTCTTCGGCTAGCCCGCAAGTTCTGCATTCGGATTCAATTTCATCATCGAACTTTATACGCCAGTATCGTATCTCTGTGTGGTGACCACTGCGAAGGCGGATCAGAATAACCTGTTCTCGTCGTGTCAGGTCCTCATCTAATGGGAACTTAGGGACTGAGTTGCTGTCACAGTACACTCTCTTGCATCTTGGGTGTTCCACACTGGTGTTATTTATGTTTCTTCTTATTTTCGCTTGTGCTGAGTGGTAAGTCCAGGGGATGTTGTCTTGTGACATAGCGCTACCTTCTGCTGCGCATCTGTCAGCTTCTTCATTTCCCCAACGGCCACAGTGGCTAGGGCAGCACAGGAAGACGATACCGACTTGTCGGTCGCCTAGGGTCATGAGGGAGTCAAGGACCTCTCTCTCCAGCCATGAGTTGGGACGCGGGTCACTGGTGATGCTCTCACAGCGTTGAAGTGCCGATTTCGAGTCGGTGATGATGCGGATCTGGCAGTCATGGTGGTCGTTGGAGGCTACGTGTTTTAGAGCATGGTTGATGGCCGTCAGTTCGGCTTGGAAACTGGAGGTGAATTTGCCAGCGGGGTGACTCAGCATCGTTGTTTCCTCTTCTGGGTCTGAGGGCACTATCACTACTCCTGCTCCTCCGTTCTTGTTGCTGTCCTGGGCTAAGCCCCCCCCCCCACACACACCACGAGGAGGTCTGGGTCGTTGTGTGGGTCTACTTCTGGTTCGGAGCGATCGTCGATCCAATCCCAATCCATGTCATTTACCAAGTCGATCTCTCTTGGCACCGTTACTTCATCCAGCCCTACCAGCGAGTCCATCATATCACTTAAAACTATCCTGTCTATGACGAAGTCCACGCCATACGGGTTGTATTTCTTCTTGCTCCTTCCTTTCTTGCTCTGGCGTGTCTCCATGGTGAGAGGAAAGTCAGGTTGTATTCCTTTGTAAACTTCAGTTTGTTCTGGGCAGTCCAAATCTTCTTCGGCAAAAGGTAGAGTTTCGTCGTCCACCATTACTCGCTCGGTCAGCTCCAGGTACAGTGGTAGATCGCAATCATCCACCAACTCATTTCCGTCGTTTTTGTCGCGAGTACCTCTTTCAATCACCTCACAAGCAGGATCCACTTTCAAATAGTCTCCCTCTTGCATTTCCGCTGGGATGCACCAGTCCTCTGATGAGGCATTGTGCGGTTTAATGTTTTCGTAATGAGCTGCTCTTCCTGTGCTCACTCAATAAAACTGACCTCCTTGGTGCACTTCTGTTATTTGAAATGGGCCACGCCATTTTTTAAATATTTTTCTGGTTCCTTTTGGTGGAACTACTTCCTGGAATACCCAGACGTAATCGCCAACTGAGTAGGCTTTTGCATCGGCAGTCCTTTTATCAAACCTCCTTTTTTGTCTAATTTGCGCCTGTTGCGTGTTCCTCCTGCATTTGTCATTGATGTCCTGCTGTCTTCTAATGACATCACGCCACGCACGTACGTTTGCGGTGCTGTTCTCTTCCCTCCATATTCTGGAAAGAAAAACGTCAACGGCAAGTGTCTATCCCAGTCATCCATGAAGCGTGAGCAATAGACTCTCAACATGGATACCAGCGTGCGATTTTGCCTCTCGACTAGGCCATTCGTTTAGGGTGATAAGTGGTCGAGTGGGCTTGTGCTAGCTGCGACCCTTTCATTAACTATTTCGTGAGATCACCCACGAATGCTTTGCCATTGTCCGATTGGAATGTGATGGGGCAGCCGTGCCTCGCTATCGACACATTTATCGAGTGATCGCATGTTTCATCCGCTGATGCTGTCATGCAGGGTGCTGCCTCTGCATATTTCGTAAAATGATCAATCATTACTAGCACCTGATTGTAGCCCGTGGCTGTCATACATATCTTCTGGTGATCAATCTGCACTACTTCATTGAACCCCGATGACTCTATTGACTGCAGAGGGAATCTTAGTTTCCTGGCGTCTTTCGCCTGTTGGCACGACAAGCATGCAGAGATCCATTTTTCACAAGCCTTCTTCAAACCAGGCCATTCGAATCGCTTCTGTATCCTGTTGTACACTTTGTCCACGCCTTGATAGCCCATCTGGTCATGTGAACGAAAGATCATTTCGGTCTGGTACAACTAGGGTAATACTATCGAATTGTACTTGTAAAGGACCTTGTCCTCCTCTTTACGTTTACACGCTACGATTTCGTCTTTGTTCAGGTACAACAAATCTTTTCTTTTTAGGCAGAACTGCTTCAAGATCTTATAGCTGTCTTCTTCCAAATCTCCTTTGTCAGGTGCTCCATTCTCAATCCATCTTTTCAGATTGCTCGTCATTCTGTCATTTCGTTGAGCCCTTAGGAGGTCCGACAGCCGGTATACGTCTTTATCACGTTTAATTTCCCGCTCATTATTTCCGGAGCATGAGCATCGTCCATCAACTTGACGCACCATATCTTCTTCAAAGGCGTTGCTTCCTGCACAGATGGCTCCAGATTGGTACGGACGACCGTACCATGTGGCAGTAATCTGGTTGGGCGTTTCGAAACTGCTATCAGCTCGAGCTCATCGGCGGCATTATCCACCACAGTGCCCTCCTCATCGGAGCTGTACCTGTCTCTGTTCGGATCCTGATGCATTTCTCTGTCCAGCCCACGCTGTTTCCAGTCCACCAACAAGGAATGAATCGCAATCTCCGATACATCAGAATTGGAAGTAGTCTCAGATGGGTTGTCCCAGGACTGAGGCCTCGAGTCATCACTTGAGCCGAATGATTCCACACCATCAGGTTCCAATCTGTCTGTGATGTTTCTCGACTCCACGGACAAAATTCTTTCCCTTGGCCGCTTTGAATCCGACTCCCCGGACAACATTCTATCCCTAGGTTGTCTTATCAACCTCTCCCCGGACAAGTCGTCCTGCACGGGCCGGAAGGTGCCTGACACCCGGATATTGTTTCGTCCCCGGAAAAACAATCTGAGCTCGGCTCGTACTCTTCTTTTGCATCCGTGAAATCTACTTTTCTCGTGAAGCTGGATTTCGACTTGACCCTGACTTCTTCAGTGACTTGGACCGCGGTCGATTTCCCACGTTCTATGAACGAAGTCCTCAACAAGACATCCTTCGGCATTGAGGCCACCAGCTGGTTTACTATCGACCGGCAATCCCGTTCCACATCGCGACCGCGAATGATCACTGGCCTCTTCTCCGTTTTCTCAGTGACGGTCAATCGCTGCATGGTTTCCATCCATTCATGATTATGCCTTTTGACTTCCCTATCTAGCAAGTCATGGAGCTTACCCATCACGTCCGGCGCCACGTTCACCGTCCTATTTAACAGAGCTATGCTGTTTATGCCCAACCTGGTAAGCTCCTGCTGTACCAGATTGGATCGGACTAGCAGATCCAGCGGAAAGGGTTCACCCCTGGCTAAAACCTTTATCTCAGCGGCCGTTTCCACTGGAAGTTCAGGGTTTCCTGGTATAGGGTGCTCTGACTTATCTAGCCACCTAGTGAGTGGTAGTTTGTCGTAGGTCTCCTTGTCTAGGAATGAAAACCCGTCTTTGATCTCCGCTTGGTTAGCCTGATTTTGTTCGAGGCGCTCATAGATTTCTGTCTTCTTACTGAGGCTATCAGCATTCTGATGCTTGTCACGGGTACGGTGCTCTATGATCATGTGGTATCCATCCAGGCGCACGATCCAACGACCAATATAACTTTGGTCCATCGAATAGGTTTTAAGCCAGGCAAGGGCACGATTATCCACATGCAACTTGAAAGGAGCACTCCCCAAGTAGGCCCTGTACTTTTCCACGAGGGTGATAACCGCGAACATTTCCGCTTTTGGTGCGCCATACTTCATCTCGGCATCGCTCAAGACCTTACTTCCGTAGGCTATTGGACGGAGAACCGTTCTCCCATTCCACTCTTGCTCCTGGTGAAATATGTCTGATATCGCAACTACTGATGCATCCGTGTCTAACACAAACATCCCCTTCTCTGTTGGCATGCCGAGGACTGGTGCCTCGCAAAGTTCTCGTTTAATGTTTTCAATCAAAACTTGTGCCTCATCGGTCCAAGTGAATTTTTTGCCTTTATTTCTCATCAACTGTTGCATGGGGTATATCTTGTCGACGTATCCCTTGACGAACTCCCGATAATAGTTAGCAAACCCCAAAAAGCTCATCAGTTGTGTATCTGTCTTGGGTGTCTTCCAGGTCAAAACCGCTTCGACCGCTTCAGGATCCGGTCTCACTTCATGCTTATCCACCAGGCGGTCCAGATATTTTATGGAGTATTCTGGGATCTCGCAATTTGAGGGTTTACACTTCAGACCCGCCTGCTTCATGCAAGTAAACACCTCATCCAACCTCTGTATGTGATCTTCCAGGGTTGGTGTTGCTATCACGACGTCATCGACGCAACACATGATGAGGTTCCCGTACTTCTTCGTCACACTCGTGAGTGCCTGGGCCATCAGTCGCTGGAATGCAGCCGTCGCGTTGCACAATCCGAACGGCAACCTCTTCCACTGGAACAATCCGAGTTCGCACGCGAAGCCCGTTTTTTCACGATCTTGCTTTCGGAGTGGCACTTGCCAGAACGCCGAGCCCAAATCTAACGTCGTGAAGAACTTCGCGTCCCCCAGCTTGGATAGGCTCTCATCAATGCGGGGAATCGGGTATGCGTCCTTTATAGTCATTGCGTTCAGATAACGGAAATCACAACAAAACCTGAGTTTCCCCCTTTCTTTTTAGCCATGACCACGCCACAAGCCCACGGGGACTTCGACGGCTCGATCATGTCGTACTCCATTAACATCTCGATTTACTTCCTGCACACTTCCGACTTATGAGGAGTCATTCTCCTCGCCCCTTCCCTATGAGGTACCGAGCACTCTTCTATCTCAATTTCTTGTTCTACAAAATTACAGCAACCTATGTCGGCCTTATGTTTCGAAAAAACGTCTGCATTCCGACTTAGCACCGCCCTGAGCGAACCTAGTTCCTTGTCTGATATTTTACCCTTCAAATGTTCTATCTTAGGTGGGACCGGTTTATTCGCAGCTAACTCTGTTTTTGTCGGTCTCTCGGGAAAATTCGAGCAACTAGACAACTCATCATCTGTTTCCGACTTCATTGAAAACTTTTTCCTAGAAGTTTCAATTCATTTACTCTCTTCAGTATGCCAGTCTGATGTTTTTCGGTCAGTCCAGGTTTTGACCAGTATGACACTGATCACTGCACCCGTGTCCAACAGTCCTTTCACTGAAAGTTGTCTGCCCTGCACATCTAGCACATGTGCTGCCAGATCGGCTTCGCAACCTATGTGGACCGCATCCTGTTCAAGCATGGCATTGTGTCCGATTCATCGCACCTTCAGCTCTTCTTGGTCAATGTATATCCGAACAACCTGATCACTCGCATCAGTTACGTGAGCTTTTGTGTAGATATTGATGCCGTCCACATTCATCAGAATCTGGACCTCGATGTAATGTCCATCCACTCTCATCAGCCTCGGACCTCCTGTCCTGAGCAGCGCTCGCACTGCCCTGGAGTCCATTTTGGGATCCTTCTCCCTCAGGTAGTCTGCATAAATGTCCAGGTGGACCAGCGTAAGCTCGGACGGCTCACTCAAGTTCTTGACCACCTGGTGTCCTGCGACTGAGATAATGGACATTATCTTCGTTCCTTCTTTCGTCATGCCGAAAGTTCTACCCGATATGACGTTTAGCTTTAATCCCTGCTTTCTCGGTTCCTGTGTTTCCTCTTTCGTTGTTTTACTCAAAATGTCAATTTTTCCCAAAGATCCCTGCTCTCCAGTTTCGACCTTACCCATTGCTCAACTTCTTTCGTGGCTAACTCCTGTTGGATATTCTGCAACGCTGTCCTTGCTGCCAAACCATAATCCACCTTGAGCGGGCCGGACGAATCTGCCTCCAAGCTCGAGGCTACCACCTCGTCAGGTATGGTGTTCACCTTCTTAGTCGTAAAAAAGCTCGGCGTTGTCTCTTTTCGTCGAGACTCAGCCTCGTTCATCAGACGTGCTCGACTGGCTTTGACGCCCGAAAGCGCCTCTTCATGGCGGGGATGTTTCGCGTCCAACACTGCATCCCAAAATTGAGTGCAGTCCGACTTGAAGTGTCCCTCCAAATTACAGAAGAAGCACCTCGGTCCATACTTCATAATGAGCCCTCTAACGTACTCTTCGTGGTCCTCGTCGGTCGCATCAACGTCGTCGAGTAAGTGGCCTATCGCCTTCATGTTCTGTTTGTAAGCAGAACATGCTGAAACATGGTGGTCCATCGAGCCACAATTCGCACAGGACCTCCTCTTATCCATGTCGTCGCGAGGTTTGTACCAACTGGAGTTCGCGCTGTGTTTGTTCTGCTGTATTTGCCATAATTGCTGTAACGGTTCTGCGCTCTCGGTTTTATGAGCAAATACTCACGCGACTTCCTACGCAAATCATCGGGCGTGGGTACCTGGTCAAGCGACAGGGCGAAGTGTGTGGCTAGCATTGTTTTTAACTCTTCACTCTTCACTCCATCCATGAACTTCGAGGCAATCGCTAAGTTCCGCTCGGAAATTCTCTCATCGGGGTTGCTTCTCCTCCTAAGTAATTCAAGGTCGTCCAAAAACTTGTCTATGGATTCGTCATCTCTTTGGCGCCTCTTCTCGAACTTCACCATAGCCTGATGCCCTTGTACTCCAGAGCCGAAACGATTCAGCAGGATGTCAAATATCTTGCGAGCACTGTCTCGTTATTTGCCCTTTTTGCCATTACACAATTCAGGGCGGTACCCTCCAGGTTGCTTGTCAGTGCGCTGCATTCCTGTTTCTTTCAGAGATTCTCCTCTTCAAAGTGCAAGTTCATCACCTCTATCCAAGTATCAATGCAGCCGTCTGACTCGTCTTTGTATGATTTCGGCTTTTTCAATGTCCTTCTTGACCTCTCTCCTCTCTCGGTTGACTTCGAGAGCTTGGTGATGAATGTCTTGAGAGATCCATTCAGAGGCTCAAACATCGAAGCATACATCGTCGTGTCCTGTGAGACCGTAGTCAGATCTGGGACCGATCTGACTTGTGGCACAGTGGGCAATCTAGTCTCCGGGGTGGCATCCGTTTCCGGCGGGACCGGGTTCGTCCAAACTGGTCTCGATGGGGCTGCCCTGGGCCGCTCCCTATTCCTAGATTCGTAATTCGCTCTCGAATCTTGCTGGGCCCCGGCATAGTTGCCTGTTCCATCTCCATCATTCGCCTGGCGTGAGCGCTCCCTTGGGTTGGAACGCTCCTCCCGATTACTTCCGTTTAAGATTTCGTCAAGTTTCCGCATTATCAGGTCAGATTTGACATCTAACCTTTTTTCCAGGTTAGTCATCGTATGAGCATAGGTATTGTCGTGGTCGTTCAACAATCGCTCGATCTCTCTTGTCATCCTAGCCTCTCTTTCCTCTGACTCCTTGTTTGCCTGTGCCAAGCTCTCCGCCAGGCATTGATTGGTGTTGCGAATCAATTGAGCCTGATCGACTCTCGCCTGCGACTTCACGTGTGTCAATTCATGTCGCAAATTCTCTCGACCCTGGTGAGCTCTCTCGTCAACTTGATCTATTCTTTTAGTCTTAGTCATGTCCCGTCGCAGTTCATCCAGACCAGTCATTACGCCAGCAAACATGTCACTCATATCGCCAGCCGCCCCCAATGTCGGGGTTAGCCCCAGAAAAGATGAGGTCAACTGCGGTTGCAGCCTGGTACTTGATGACGCGCCGCCCTTTTGCTTGCCCATCGACATCATCAACCTGTCGAACCTTGAGGACGCTCCCATCGTTATCCCATCAGAAATGGGCCTGGTCGGCGAGGCGGACAACGCCTTTCTACTCATGTCGTTCCTTGGGCACGGCGTGAAGTTAACATCCGGGTGGGTTATCTCCGGATGGTCATAACTGGAAGATAGACCTTCAGTTTGTAGTGACACCATGCGCTCATCGTACAAAGACTTCCAGCTTTTCTTGGCCTTCGAACCCGTTTGTTCTTCCTTCGGGCTTATACTGGACATCATCGCGTTCTTGCTCTGCTTGGCCAGAGATGAGTGGGTATTGGCTGGGTGAAAGTTCTTTTTTTCCACTTATGACTCTTAGTCTCCGATTTGGACATTCCCCTGAATAACACTTCCTCTTGCGGCTCGACCTCGGAACGCTCCGAGGCCTCCTCCGTTCCCTCGACTTCCGCCCGTCCGAGGTCCTCGTTCGGCTCAAAGTCGGGTCGAATAAGCGTTCGTTCCCCTTCGTCAAAGGGGTCCACAAGCGTTTCGCTCGCCGGCCCGGCCTCGGCGCTCCGCCCGTGATCGCCATCGAGGTTCTTCTCGCTCCTTAGTTTCATTTCGCTCACTGAAAGATCAGCTTGACCTTTAGTCGATTCGTTGTCAGCAAAAACAGCAGAAGCGCTGCTAAACGAAGATTGGCTACGCCTAGTTTTAAACTTTCACGTGCTTCCCTTGCTCAGCCTGGGAATCTTAGTAGTCAATCCTAGCGAGTCACTACGCTGCATACTTTGTTAATAAATAACAATATTCGTACAATTTAATGGCGATGTACACGTACCGCAAATGAGTTCAAGTTAATTACTTAACGCTGCCTACTCGATTTCGTCAGTATCAAAAATGTCTCTTAGATTTCTCGATGATAATATTAGTGACTCAGCTAAAATTACACGCAGGATCTGCTCAGTATTGATATAATGCTGACTCAACCCCGTTGTATAGTATAACAGTATCACAAAATTTTCACAAGTTATAGTCAATACACAAAACACAATTGATTATCAGATAACCATTTCCTACAGGTGACAGCGACCTTTCGTCAGTATCAATTTACCGCCACACTCTTATCAAATCACTGCTGTGTTAAAATCAATCAACCTTTTGTAAAAAGGCAGTGATGATTCAGAAATAGATCAAAAAAACTTAGTCTTAAAGAAAAAGATTTCCCTCAATCGGAACGCTCCAAAAGAACAAAGCCCAGGACACAGTCTTCTCAAGTGTGTGTGTATTTGCCTATTACACTCACCGAGGTCCTTTTTTTATGTGTTCCCGGATTGCCCGAGCTTTCCTATTAAGTAGCTCAAGGCAACCACACAACTGAATCCACAACCAAAAAAAAAATTGTTGGGGTACCTCTAACAGACCCGATCTAGAATCCACAGTTGATTACAAATCTCTGGGTCAAATTGGCTCCTGTGATCTTAATATGCACGCCCGTTGGTAGTTGACGTTTTATTCCGACTCTTATTGGATATTCTAGTTGCTCAAATTGCCCCAGAAGATACTCCTAAATTTTCAATAAGGAGAGTTGCTAAGAGGCTTAAGTCACTCCGGAGGGTTACTCCGGAGGGTTGTTAGGAAACTTAGCTTACCTCGGAGGGTTACTTCGGAGGGTACCCTAATCCCCCAAGTTACTTCGGAGGGTCCCCCTAAACTCACTAAGGAGGGTCAATAAGAGGCTTAATACGCTCCGGATGGTTAGTTCGGAGGGTTCCTTCAAAATTTCAAACTCTTTGAATATCACTTGTAAGGGTCTCCTACTAGTCTCAGAAGGTGTCAACACAAGCTAAATTCTCTGTGGGGAGGTTGTTCTAACTTCTTCGGAGGGTCTCGTGGAAATATTCCACTAAGGGGGGTTGCTAAGGAGCTTAGCTGACTCCGGAGGGTTACTTCGGAGGGTTCCCCAAAGTCAAGAAAAAGGGTTATTCTAAAGCGATAAAGCCTCCGAATGCGGTGTAACTGACTTAAAACCAGGTTGGCTGACACGGTCTACCTTCCCAGTAGGATAAAAAGGTGTTCTTATAAAATTTTCGGCCGCTCGGAGGGTTCCCTATAATTTGGACCCTCCGAACCAACAAATTCTAAATAAAATTT
The DNA here is from genome assembly GCF_963678635.1 of Symsagittifera roscoffensis. Lineage (NCBI taxonomy): Eukaryota > Metazoa > Xenacoelomorpha > Acoela > Convolutidae > Symsagittifera > Symsagittifera roscoffensis. Next base: position 32,085,392 of record NC_087067.1, on the reverse strand, counting down.
CTTTTCCGAGATTATCAACCCAAAAACGGTTGCGGTCCGGATAACTGGTCAAAAACGTTGACCTATGGTACCAAAATAACTCCAATCGATGGGCTAGTATTTGAGAAATTGCCAAAAACGCGTTCGTCAAATTGGCATTTTCACCACCCTTATAGGTTCTGAAAGCCTTTTCCCTCAATTCCTATTGAAAGTGCATAAAAAAAATTGAAACGAGCGTAGTAGCCCCGTACGGCACTGGAACAATGCAAAAAACCGGACCAAAAATGGTTTTGAAACAAAAATTTGGCCAATATCTATCCAATTTGGACCCTCCGATGCCTTCCTTTTCCAATCTCTAAGTCGTTAGCTCTATCCACGGAGCTAACCGGAGGGTTACTCAAAAAATCTCTAATAACCGCAAACCTTATGGTAGCACGCTCCTAACGCAAAAATTTTTATTGCTCTAACTCTAAAAACTCAAAAACTCGATCCCCAAAACAAATTGACAAAAATCGGAAAATTATCAAAATTTTGATCAAAAATTTTTTTTTGTTTTTTTCTTACTTCTACTGAGTCTTTTTTACGCGGTTTCATTAGTCATGGGGATTGAACCACGTAGCAACTCCCTATATAAAAGCTTTTTGCTGTTCGGAAGAGCTCGGATATCCAAAATTTTGGGGTCTGCAGTTTGGTCGAAAATCAGTAATTTTCGATAAAATTGGGTGTTTTTCAGGACTAAATAGGAGATAAGTAATATATAGTAAGGACAATAATCTTTTAGTAGTCGTTAATGAATATTACTATACCCTCCTTTTGCACCAAAATACCCGAATTAAAACCCTTAACTCGGAAATTCGTGATCGATGGAGGGTACAATCGGACCGCGCCAATCGTGCCCCCACCTCTTAAGTTTTGATGAAATAGTACCCGAACGATCCTAAAATTGTTTCAACGATACCCAACAGTCGTTGTGGATGTTGTCCCTGATGTCCCTGTTGAGTGTGGAACACGTCGGTCAGCTTGCCACTCTACCCTCCGGCCAGCGGCAACTCACCAGTAACGTGCTTAAATACTCAAATTACACTCAAGGGAGGGTACCCAACCCGTCACTAAAACACACAATCTTTCTATCAGAAATGATATAAATCAATCTGAAATAACAACAAAAAGGAAGTTCAGATCATATCTCGTCCGGAATTAACATATAAATTGTCACTTTATGTTTTTTATTGTTTTTGGTCTTTTTTGGATTTTTTACTGTTTTTTGTACTTTTTTGTTTTCAAATAAATTCGTTTTTGGCTTTTTCTTGGTTATACACTTTTTGTTTGGTTTTACGCTTTCTCTTTAATTGTTTCTGATCCCGGGACTTTGGGACAAGCGGGCTCATGACTTCCCACCTAACCCTCCGGCCCCCGGAATTTTCGGTGTTAACTAAGTAAAAAGCTAAATAGTACTAGGCGGAGGGTACGCACCTTCCCCCTAGTACAATAAAGGTCATTAAGGCCTCTAACGCGGGCATACGCCCGGAGCGGAAGGTTCGTCGAAGAAACGTTTGCTGATCATGATGGTCTCGTGCCTTTAACAGGCCCACCCAGGAGCGCCATAAAAACGTCTATGTAACTTTCGCCCAAATACTACGCAGTGACGGAGCGTAGAAAAGTACCTATTAACGACTGGCAGGCGTCAGTTACCTTAATCCTACTCGTTTTTCCGTCTCGACCTTGCCAGTTGATTTTCTGGTCTGTTTAGGGCCAAGTAAAAAGTTACTATTTTTAGGCCATCAGTCAAACGACATTTGATCAGCTTTCGTTTTTATGCAAACACAACCACATAGCTGGGTCTCGGATCCTCAGACTACGTGATTGCTATTAAAAACACGGCTCGATTGTCCTATTTTATTATGTTTTTGGTGACAGTTCTATGTTAAATCCATTGGAGATGGAATGACCCTTTCCTCTTCCTAGCTACTCATATTCTAAAATATCAAATAACACCGGTGTCAATTCAAAGTTCTATGGTATCAGAGTCGCAGAAAGTTAGTTTGTTATAGTCTTCCACCATATGTCAGTCTCTGGGGTACAGAGCCTCCGCTTCCGTGTTTTCCTCGAGATAACGTCGTTATCACTCCCAATTCGTGGCACGGGAGGTTTTTGCTCTTCACCACTTCCCCACTGAAGCCTCCTTTACCATTATCTTCTCCTCTGAGGGGCTTATCGAACGTGATCGTCACGATAAGAGGCTTAGTTTTTCTGTCTTAACGTGCGACTGTTTTCCACTAGATTTGCTGATGTTCTGACTTTTTCAACTTTTTCAGTCAAAATGGATGTTTTTCGTATTTCTGAGAAATATCCGTCTGACAACCGAAATTTTGAAAAATGAAATTTCTAGAATGTTTCTACCCTCCTTCGCAGCACTTTTCCGTCGTTAAGGCCTTTAATCGTTTTTTCGTGTTTCGCCGGAAGGTTGCTCTGTGCCAGTCTGGCAGAATGGCACATGCCTTGAGCGAAATCTTTGGTTTGGAGAATGTAGATGGAACCTCCGATGATGTGCTTAAACGTTGGTTTGAACTTGAAATTGAAATAGGTCCGGAAAATGAAATCTAAAAAAATTGGACGGAGCCAATTTTTGACAGCGAAATTGCAGACTTGATTTTACGACTCGAACCAACGGACGCAAAAAAATTCAACGCGTTCCAAGATAAATTTAGCTCCCAATGGTTGAACGTCATCCCGTGCAAAAATTTAAGGTTGAAACTGTCAAACTAACAAATCAAAATTGCGATAGGACTTCGATTAGGCTCAAAAATATGCGAACGGCATAAATGCGTGCGCGGAAAAGACGTTAGCGAGAATGGTTGGCATGGTCTTTCTTGCCTCAAAAGTGCAGGGAGATTCTCTAGGCATTCAAACTTGAATGCCCTTATAAAGCAGAAATTATCTTCTTTTCACTATCTTCCTATTTTAGAACCACGACACCTCTACAGGACCGATCAGAAGCGGCCAGACGGTTTGACGCTCGTTCCGTGGGCTGTTGGTAAGCAGCTCTTGTGGGATGTAACGGTATTAGACTCCTTAGCTCCTTGTAGGATTAATGCCGGGTCTGTTTGTAGATAATGGATATCTTTTTCAACCGCTAGGTTTTGAAATTCAGGGCGCGGACGGCCCCAGAACAGAATTTTTTTTGAGCAAGCTTTGTAAGAACCTAAGCATATGCACTGAGGAACCCAGAGCAGGCAGCTTTTTAAAACAGAGAATCTCCCTGGCAATACAGATTGCGAACGCCGCTTGCGTACTCGGAACAATAAACGACGAAATTTTTTATTTGTTACACTTGTATATTATATTTTCTCGTGTCGAGTTGCGTGTTCTTATTGAAGAAACGTATTCCGTATCGATTTTAACTGAAAAGGACTTATACACATGTCATCTAATTTAATCATTATCACTTCCATATCTAGAAAATTCTAAGGATTTGACTGGAATACGCGTGATAAAGGGACTCCTGACTGTAACCTCGGTTACTATGATACTTTTGAACTTCTGATTAAAAAAAACTCCATCCTATTGTGATTGAATTGTTTGGTGAAATTATTCAGATACTTTTTAGGAGAGAAATGGATCAAGATGACTCAGATTTACTCGTTCAAAAAGTGCAAAATGATTCTTCGATCGGCTCATGTGGTCTGGAGCAAATAGGATGTTGGTGTGTGTCCATATTCAGAGGAGGTGGTATTGAAGCCAAGTTTGAAGATGGGTCTATAATTCATGTGGCTCCTTGTGCCTCGTCTTTTCTTTTACAACTCCAGCCTCATAGAGACACACCATATGGCTGTGGTTTACATAAGGTCAATATTTTTTCTCACTTCAACTTAAGAGTACTAGGTACTAGCAACCGGGTAAGATACCATTGCAACCGGGTACTAGGTTCTTTCCCGTAAACAATTTTGACCACAAGATCTGCACTTCTAGAGGATTTTCACTTCTAGAGGAAGATACCTTAGTAGTATATTTTCTCGTGTCGAGTTGCGTGTTCTTATTGAAGAAACGTAACCCGTATCGATTTTAATTTGAAAAAAAAAACTAAATTACAAAAAGGGCCCTTCCGTTTAGTTACGGTAAGTGCACAAGCTGGATAGGGCCATACCAGCGATATAAAAATGCATATATATCAGCAATGAATTCATAAATCAGCATTAAATGCATCGTCGTAATGTTAATTTATCTTAGCCGTCCTTCCTCTACAATAGCGCTTATGTTGTCGATAAATTATTGTCGATAAATTGAACTTTGCGTAGCGATCTGCACCCCCTTATACAAAGTATAGAGCTCCTCAGGAGCGCGAAGCTTATTTTAGTTCTTATGTAGTTTATAGATTCTGGATAGCTTTCTTGTCTTTTTTCACTTAGTTTTTCGGCCAATCGCTGCATCGTCCGCGTGGTTGTTGGAGCAGCGCCACCAGTGCATCCAAAAATTAGCGGCCAGAAGCTACTCTGCTCTACGTTTAAAATTCTTTGCTGATATTTGGAGTTCTTCAGCGTTTCGTGGTATTTGTATGCATCCTTATGCAGTTTTCGCGATGTTTTGGCATGGGGGTTGAAAATTTTCACATCAAAGAAAGCGCGGCTGAATCGTGAACCCCAGAGTCCGTTTGCCTTAATGTCAAGTCGTGCCTCATCTTCAGTTGTGGTTGAATTGTTGACAAAGCTTTCGCCTTGCAACGGCTGAAGTTTCGGCTCAATCTCGACGTCATGGCAAACCTCGTTCATGAGGTAGGCGAATGTGTCGCTAATTTCATTGTGTCTGATGTGTGTGTAACCACCCTTTGCACAGTGAAGCGCATGTGTCAAGTTAAAATCAGCACCACATGCACATGTGAGTGGGGTTTGGGTTGGTTCCCATCCGTATCTTAAGTAAATACCATCTCTGAACTCTGATTTATTCAGGTTGAAGTTGTATCTGCTCAGTGGTAGAGCATTGAGCCAGTTAGAGGCTCCCTTTTCAGAGGCCAGGTCGATTGCGTATTTATCTGTTTCATTTAAGGAGTTAATGAGGTTTGTTTTTTTCAATTTGTTCTATCAGTTTTCAATTTTTTGATTTTCGTACATATTTTTTCTTGCTGTGTTACTGCTGTAATAGGATCTTGAAATTCCAGTACTAGCGATGTTTCCTTAGACCATTCTAGGTAGCTTTCATGATCGGATGGCAGCTTGATGTTAAGTCCGCCCATTTTAAGGGGTAAGGAAGATATCTCACGGAATTGGGGGTTTAAAGTGTCTTTACCGACTAGGTTAGGTAATAATTGTTCTTTGATAATACTTTCACATATTTCTAAGTTTTCCATAGTGTTAGGCGTTGTTCTGGCAAGAAATGAAAGCTTTTCTTGAACTCCTTTAGTATAGCAGGCATAAACGTTTTGAGGGGAGGTTTCAGCGATTTTCGTTAGTTTTTTCAAAATTTTGATTTGCTCATTCTGTTGAAATTCCAGGAACTTTTTACATTCAGATTCTGTTCCTATAACTGAACCAAGCACTCGGGCTCCTGCTTTTATAGTGATTCCTGTATTTGCGAAGATTTGCTGAGCTTCACCGAGTTTTTCATCCTCGACAATGAGTTGGCATTTGGATGCTTTCACGTGGTTGCCGAAAAATTTACCCAGTGATACAATTTTATCGAGGACGGTTCGTAGATTGCTTAATTTACCGACTGCGTTTCGGTCGTCTGCGTACCATTTCTGGGTTACATCGTCTACTGATAAAAGTTTTATGAGGGGTATTATGGCTAGACCGTAAATTGCCATTGCTAGTGGATCCCCCTGGGTTGTCCCTTCTTGAGAGTAGATTGTTTTTTTTAGCTTAGATGGATTGGAGTTCTTAATCGCTGTTAAAAGGGAAGGGCAGGTATTTTCGATGTTTTTTTAATGCCAGCTTTCGGTTCAGCGAGTTGAAAGCGTTTTCGGCATCTATCAGTAGAACAGCATCGGCGGAAGTTTTGCTGTATTGATCTCTTAGCGTGTGGATCGCATATTCAATGCCACATTTTTGTCCTAGGCAGAGTTGGTAGTTTGAACCGAGCGACATGAGTTCGTTTTTAGGCATTTAGTTATTGTTCGCCCTATTATCCTACGCATAACTTCTCCTATGCCTATGGGTCTTACCCCTGGATTCTTATCTAAGGGTATTAATCTGCATGCGTTATATGGTTCCATTAGTTCTGGATCTAGTTCTTCTGTGGCCAATTTTTTGGCAATTTTAGCAATTGTTTTTGAAATTTCAACTGATTGTTGCCCGAAGTGTGTTAGAATACGTCTCCATTCATTTGCATCGAGGCCAGATGGTCCATGCGATCCGTGCGTTCTCATGGCTGCCTTCTTGATATGTTGACCGTTTATCTGATCAAATATCGATGGGTGGAAAGGAATTGTTTCGTCTGAGACTGGTGTAATATAGTTCTCATCAATTGGTTTAGATTGTGGGTGTTTCTCTATGAGAGTCTGTTCTACTGTCTTACCTTTGACAATCTCGTCGAGCGAAAGAACGCCTTTAGATGTGTCTGTTAGTTTTGCAATTGCGCTTGATATTTTTCCAGTACTCATTAGTTTGTTGAACTGTTGTGCTTCAGTTTCAGTTTTTCTTCTACTTCCTTTCAACAAGCGCATTTGCAGCGCCTTGCCTTCATTATATAGTCCATCCAGGTCTCCGTCTTGCCATTGCTTAAGTCGCCTTGCTATTGTTTTGGAAAAAGATCCATCAATTTCGGACTTTGTTTTGCACAGTAATAAGTGTGGAAAAATCATTGCTGCGTGCATTGCGAAGGTATTTTCGTTGTTTTCTATCAGGCTGTTCAAAGTTCTTTTGAGGGTTTCAATGAAGTTATAAGCAACTTTATTTTTTGACAAGATCATAAAGACCGGTTTCCAGTGAACCACTTCGGTGTATATTTTCCTGGTGGTTTCTATGAGTTCTGAACAGGGGTTTGACCATGGGTCTTGTATTGCTCTAGGTTCTATAGTGGAAGACTCTCCTGTGTTTTGTGAGTGTGGGGTAGTGGAAGGGTGAGGGTGCATTTGGGGGAGCGTGGTTGTAGCTAGGGTTGGGGGATTGCATTCATGCTTGTCGTTAGCTGAATGAAATTGGGAGGTGCAGCGATGACAACTGAAATCGTCATAGTGATCACTGCTGCGGGCTAGGCCGCTGCATTTTACATGCATGTAGCCCGGGCATGTGAAGCACCAATTACCTCCGCCTCGCAGGCTGCTTTTACAAATAAGGCAGTGTGTTTGAGTAGCCATTTTAGGAAGGACGGCGGTGTCAAGTTAGCGAGAGAATTTATAGATTAAATTTGCAAGAAAATTTGTTAAGAAATCATTACCGTAGAACGAGAAATGGATGCCATCACGTCAGAACATTTGAGGGGTTAGATTTAGGTTGAGGTTAGGCGAAACAATAAGTGTATGGGGGTGTACAAATCTATTTATCAAATTAAACAGCACATGATTATGAATATAAATTTTGCGGTTTACTTCGGAATTATTACAGTTCTGAATTGTTTTGGGGATGATCAGTGTCTTGGGCTGAAACTTATTAGTGACGAGGTTAATCAAGTTTTTCCACTGCTGTTCTAATTCTTGTGGATGCAGCCTGTTGTCATTGTATCCAGCAACTATTGTTACTGTGTTTAGGCGCTTTGGTCTGTATTGTAAAACTGTTTCAAACAGATCATGAAGCGTTGCGCCGCGGTAGGAGTGAATTGTTGATTTTACTAGAGCTGGTTTGATATATTTGGTCCTTGAAGTCCCGATAACTAGTTTCTGTGAGAACTCAGGGATGCGTCTTGCCTGGAATCGCGGCATCAACCTGAAACACAGACAACTGGGGCGAGAAAGGAAGCTCTTTGGGGTGATTTATGAATACTTTCACTTAGGGTTTAAAATTGGAGGCAAAGGCGATGAAAAAAAAGGAGTGGTACAACCTGACGTCGATTTGGAGGTCGATTCACCAGCTCACTCCTTGCGTCTAGTTACGCCAGGGAAACTTCACTCGCCTACGGCTGGGACGGCGAGATTTGGTAAGATAACCAGAAGAAAAGCCCAGCGCGCATATGATATGAAAACACACGAGCGGTAAATTTGAACCATTTAATAACTATTTGATAAGTTTATCACAACAATTGATTTTAATTGTATAGACATCAACGCCTGACATCTTCTTTTATCATTATCACTTCCATATCTAGAAAATTCCACGGATTTTGACTGGAATACGTGATGAAGGGACTCCTGACTGTAACCCCGGTTACTATGATACTGTTGACCTTCTGATTACCCATTTTGCGAAGGAAGAGTCGACTCTTTCATAGGTCGTGATGATTTTTTTTTCAGGGAAGTGTCTTCACCCTTGCGATAAGCAAGGGTAATGCAACCGGAAACTAGGTTTTTTTTCCCGTAATCAATTTTGCCCACAAGATCTGCACTTCTAGAGGAAGACACCTTAGTAGTATCTTTCTCTAGAAGATACTTAAGTAGTAATTAGTTCAAACCCGTTTCAGGTAGTAATTATCTTTTCAAAAATTTTCTCAATTTTTTGTTTTAGTCCTAGTTTCTGTCGGTTCATTTTCCGTTTTCTTGAACGCCATTCATTATCTGGTAAGGTTTTTACTCGCTTTCTTTTTGAAGCATAGATTTTGTTCCGATTTAAACGGACGCCATACTATTTATAGATGCAGAAAATGCCTTCAAATCGCTCAATAGAGAACTTGCTCTAAAAAATGTAGAAATCCTTTGTCCGGCAATACAACATGCGCTGGCCAACTCATCTAAGCATCCCTCAAGTTTATATGCTGAGGGATGTTCATCAGCCTTGTTGTTTTCTTTAAAAAAAAACTGGGGTTATTTCACGTCAAAGACGATTCAATCCCAGTATCTCTCAGGAAAGCACCACGAGGCAGAGCAGCGATTTTGAACTCGCCTTCACAAAACAAATGAAAATTTCCAGACGAGAGCCCCCAAACTATTCAACATACTCTACTATCAATTCCTTAACGCTGAATTTCAGAATGACCTAAATAACATCTTCACGTGGACTCAACAAAACCAGATTGTGTTCAATGCGTCAAAATGCATTCACCTACCGGTTAAACGTCTCACAAGTAGCGACTTTTACTTCGACTCAGTTTTAATTTAAAAAGTCTCAGAAGAAAAAGATCTAGGAATAATTGTAAAATCGGATCTAGGCTGGACATCGCATATTAAACTTAGAAGAGGAAAAGCCCTCAACACTTTATGCATGCTTAAGCGCAACCCACTGCCTCCTAATACCAAGACCGAACTTAATCTGTTCAAATCCATGGTAATTCCAGTTTTGCTATACGGTTCAGCGTGCTATCAATTGAACGTCGAAGAAATGAAACTCTTAGAAGGTGTTCAACGCAATACATGCAAATGGATTGCAACAGATCCTAATTACAAAACGTCGCTTCAGCGTCTAGGAATACTGCCTTTACCCATGTACATTCAGCTCAATAATTTACTTCTACTATCTTAAATCCTCAATAATCACTACGACTACAATTTTTCTGACCGTTTTCCGCCAAAAAATGATCTAGCTAATACAAGATCTCGTTTATTTGAATGTACACGCCTTGCAAAATTTGTTTGTGAAAAAAAAATCTGGTGTCATGCAATGAGGCTGGCTAATTTGGTTCCTCAAAAAGTGGACTTTACCAACACGATAGGACTCAAAGGACGGTTGCTGCAATGGATGTGGGAGCAGTTCGAGAAAAGATTCGATGACTCCAACCCCTGTAGCTGGAAAATTCTGTGCGACTGTACCCGAAACAACTGCAGAAATATGTCTAACTAACTAAACTGAAACTGTGGGGGAAACCCCTTGCGTACGCTAAATTCATATTATTATTTTATTATTATTAAAGAAACAACTGAAAGAACGTTACTTCAGCTACATCAAAAATAGCTACAATCAACTAGACACATGCACCTGGCGTGTACTGTGCTCCTGTGGATCATGTAACCCATATCGAAAACTCATGCCAGCTGAAAACTGAGGTGTTCACACCCTTAGGCCATGAGCCATAAAAGTCTCTACTACTACTATTTGTCAATAACACGGTTTTGCCGTCTACCGAAGGAACAACGCAAGGTGATCCCCTCGCAATGGCTATGTACGGAGTAGGGATAATCCCACTGATTGAGCTCCTGCAAAAACCAAATGTCACCCAAAAATGAAACGCAGATGACGGAAGCGCTGCAGGTGATCTTGTGTCTGCGCAATACTGGACAACATGGATGTGCACGGAAAGGCTTTCGGCTATATTGTGAAGCCTTCCAACTGTCAACCCATAGTAATGGAAAACCGTCATGAAAGCGCCATAAAGGTATTCGAAGGCACAAATATTCCAATGGTGGACGATTTGAGAGTCCTTGGATCGGTTATAGGAACACCATCAGCATGCGATAAATACATGGAAAGCGAAATTGAAAAGACAACTACCCTTACAAAACAGCTTTCCAAAACAGCTAAAACATCACCATAAAATGCGTACTCCTGCTACACAAATAGAGTTCAAAATAAGTTAAGCTTCCTAACCAGAACAACTCCGGAATTTTTTTATGAAAATGGATGAATTGAGAAAAACGTAAGACAGCAGCTACGTCCTGGTATTACTGGTAAAAACCATATAACCGATGAAGTTCGCAGCCTTTTTGCACTTTTACTAAGATTGGGAGGACCAGACCTTCTCAGTGATATGGACTTTCCCAGAAATTTTAAGTGGTAATCAGCCGTTTGTGATCCGTTAGAGAAAAGTGATCCAGAAAAAGCTGAAACGGAACAAACTCTGATGAAAAAAAACATCAACACTGAGAGACAACATCATACTCTCAAAAAAGGCTAAAATTATGGAAAATTGCTCATCAGAAAAAAAGCTGACAATGAATCTAGCATTAGAGAAAGGAGCATCGAACTGGCTAAGCGTGCTACCTTTGAAAAAGTACAATTTTTCCCCCAGCAAAGCAGAGTTTTAAGATGGTTTACACTTGAGATATGGTTGAGAACCACCAAACACATACCTCCTCATGTGGACAACCGTTTACACTGACCCTTTCTCTACACTGCCCCAAAGGTAGATACACTCACCTAAGACATAATGAATTTCGTTATACCTTTGCGGCACTCCTGGACGAAGTATGCCATGATGTTGAAATAGAGCCGAAACTTCAATCGTTGAAAGGCGAAAGCTTTCACAACAAAACAACCACTACTTGAGATGACGCTCGACTAGATATCAAGGAAAATGGACTCTGAGGAGGCCAATTCAGCCGAACCTTTTTCGATGTAAAAATTTTCAACCTCCATGCTAAATTTTGCCCTAAAACTATATCTGACGCCTACAAATATCATGAGTGTCAAAAGATTAAAATACTGGGTGTGGAACACAGCAGCTTTGTTCAACTAATTTTTCTGTGTACTGGAGAAGCAGCACTAGGCTCTACAACAACCGTCCAGAAACTAGTAGAAAAACTCAGCGAAAAAAAAAGAACTAATCATACTCGGACACAATAAACTTCATAAGAACCCAAATAAGTTTTGCATTTCTGAGGAGTGCAATCCTCTGCCTCAGGGGTGCAAAAAAATTTCAAAATACATCCAACATAGACAATTCCATCTGTGCTGTAAATGAGGAGGATAGATTTTAATTGACAATTCTCTGGATGCTTTAAAATTGACTTGATTTATTCATGAAATTTTGTGATTTATTCATGAAATTTTGCCGATGTGTTTAGATAGCGTTCGTATGGCCCTATCCAACCTGTGCACGGACCGTCGCATGATGGAAGAGCATTTTTTAATTTACCCCTTTAAAAAGAATTTAAAAGTTTTTACCTTAATTGAAACTTCACAAATTTGTAATTTTATCTTGTCTGAATTTGAGTTTTTTTGTTTTTTCATTTTTCCGTCTTTTTGATGATTCAAAGTTTCAGTTTATGCTGTATCGACTTAGTCAACATGTTTTGCGTAATTTCAACATATTTTTTGAGCAAATTATATCCGTTTGGGATTGTGTTTCACTTCGAATGGGTCGTAAAATTTTTAAAATTTTTTGAGATATTTTATGACAACAGTTATGTTTTCGGCTCAGCAGCTTTCGACCGAAGTTTGTCTCCTTTGCTCGGTAAATTATTTTCATTTATTAGGGCCTGTTTATTATTTTCATGCGATATAAATATGAAGTTTTTGTAATTGTAATTTTTCAACTTTTGCCAAGTTATCTTTTCGAGTAAATTTTTTACAATTTTTTTTATCAGAAGTATTTTCGACTTCTGTCTTTTTTTTTTTCATTCACTATGTTGTAGCGCATTTTTTTTGTGATGGCAAGTGTTTTTTTTGCTGATTTTGTGTTCTTTTAAAGTTGTTCATTTGGTTCTTAAAAAGAGGGCAAACTCCACTATCGAGAGCAAAAGTGTAAAGTTCACTAGCAGCGTGATCGATTTTGAATTTCGAAATGGATTTTCCCAGATTTTCTACCTTCTTTTTACTAGTGAACTTAAATGAGCGTTAGTCGTGTTATACTTTGACTATTTTTTGTTCTTTTGGGGCACCTTCTTTTGGCATTCGAATAGTAATGAGTTTTACATGTGATAAAATTTCAATTCATTAAATGAACGGATAAAACCTACTTGTTTCAAACAAGTTATCAATAGTAAAAACTCGATTTCAGAAATTTTTCAACTCAATATATCGCAAATTTTTGAAATGCATAATTAAAACAATCTGGCTTTAGGCTTTCCAACTTGTTACTTGCAAAGTTAGTGTGGATGCCTTTAGCTTGTTATATTCGAAAATGTTACTTGCAAAACTGTGTCTACTTGTATTTGGAGCCATTTTTGCCGCATGGTTTTGGGAGTTTAATAGCATATGTAGCTGCTTCATTTGTGATTATTGTTTGCCGGCTCATAAGTTTTCGTGGCCGAGAGGGCAGGGCATGAGGTTCCAGTTCTCGAGGTCGCAGGTTCCAACCCCATGCCTCTGTAACGCTTAGAAGTCCGAATGATATAAAAAAGACCTTTTTCTCCATTGCAAATAACCTTGTTAGAGTGAAAGTTGCTTCCTTTCGGTCATTACTCTTTTCCAATCGTCAGCTAGCGATGTTTCTAATTGAAAGTCCATGAACTTAGTTCAGATTCGTATATAGGTCGGGATGATTTTTTTCCAGGACAAGTTGCAGGAAAATTTGTTCAGACTCAATTTTACTTTCCCGCGGTTTGACTTTTCATTTCTTTATAAGTTCAGGTCATTTCCTTAGTTAAAAAGAGGGTAAACTTGATTTCTAATCGCGGAAATGTAAAATTCAGGAAAATGGAAGTTAATTTTCAGATTTCCCAGCAAAATAAAAAAAAATGTTATCTTGTCTATTGATCCAATTTTTTCTAATTGTAATAATTTTGTCAAACAATGTCAATCATAACTTGGTCGTCAAATTCAATTCTTTAAGTCCTGAAATTTATTTTTTTCCTGAAACTTATTTTTTTCTAATTATTTGCGTTCTTTGACTCTTTTCCAACTGTCTGTTAGATTTGTATGTTTTTTTTTCATTTAATTGATGAGATTGAAACAAATATCAAGAAGCTCACTTGTTTTGACTTTTATCTGTATTTTCACTTGCAAAGCAAAATGCATTATTACGATTTTTCTTTTTTTTCAAACCTAAGTCGCAAAAAATGCTGCTTCTGATGGCACTTTGGAGTGGGTAGGCTGCTGCGGTAGCAGTAAAAATGTAACAGCCCTGATGCATTTTTAATTCATCAAATGAACCGAAAGAAGTTATTTGTTTAAAACAGCAGTACAATGATGAAAAGCTTGATTTGAAAAATTGTCCAAGTCAATGTATCTCGCAATTTTTGAAATACATAATTTATACATTGGGCTTTATGCTTTTCAATTGATAACATACAGTTTAAAATCTTTTCGTATTTGGTGCTACTTTTGCTGCATCGAATTGACAATTTAATAGCATATGTAGCTGAGTTATTGGTGAAGAGTTTTGGGGATTTCAAGCATCCGTGGCTGGGTGGTTAGTGTGTGAGACCCAAATTTGCTGGGTCGCAGATGCGATTCCAAGAACGTAGCCGAGTTTCTACTAATTCGAGGCTTATTTCTATCTTTTCCTTTTTCACGTAATAAAGCTATTTTTTGTCATCTTCTCGCTAGTGTTTGCGAAGCACAGCTTCGCCTCTGTCTAAAGTTTCAATCAGGGATGTTTTGACAAAATTTTCTGCAATATGTGCATAATTGGTAGAAAAAGAGTTCTGATCGTGAAACGACCATTTCGAACGTTTTTTTTTGAAAACTGCTGTGGCAAATATCAGGATAAGGGTTTGCTTCGAAGAAACGGAGTGCATTTTCGAGGTGGATTTAAAATTGAAGCAATTGACCCAGTCTTCAAAATTAAATTAAATCAAAAAAATGTCAATCAAAAATTAATCTTGAATTTCAAAGCTTTAACGTCAATATTTTGTACCTAAATACTTTTTTATTGTTTCAGAGACAGTAATAACAAATAACTAGTAATTCAAATGATCTTGAAATCGTTTTTCAAAGCGAACGTAGGGAAATGTTTGTTCCATGGATGCGGCATCTAGTTTTAACACCTATCCCACGCAACACGATCGTACACAAGAATTCCATGTGATTTTTTTTAATGTTTGACCTCTAGTAATAAACTAAAATTGCTGTTGGAACGTAATCACGCTTTCTCAAAATGATCCAAACTGTTATCTTGATTTTTTCCTAACAAAATCTATATGAACATGAAAAGATAGTTTATCATTTACGTAACACCAAGATATTTTTTACGATATAGCATATTTGTAGGTAAATTCTTTAATTGAAAAAGAGTTGGAAGCACTGGATGAGCACAAACATAATTGAACGATATTATTTATACTCAACGATAGTTTGTTATAATTTGGCCATTCGCTCTCAGGTTTTGAATAGTTATTGAAGTTTTCAACTGAGCATTCTATTCCTGTAATGTTAGTGTCATCTGGAAAAAGAAAACAAGAGAAACTTCACAAACGCTGCAGACCTTGGGAAAGTCGTTGATATTTATTAGCAGCGAAAATGGCTCCAGAATTGAGCTTTTTTGTATCTTTAATAGCGGCGCTAACTGTAAAGCTAATGCAACCGTACACGAGAATTTCATGTTGCAAAATTTGTTTAATGTCTGAGCTCTAGTAATCAATTGAAATCGGTGGTGGAACGCTCCAAATGATCCCACGCTCTTTTCATAGTTTTTCAATTAAATTCTATATGAACATGAAAAGATAATTTAGCATCTACGTAAACACTAACTTTTTTTACGATTTAGCACATTTTTAGGTAAGTTGTTTATTTGAAGAAGAGTTGAAGCTCTGGATGAGAACAAACATAATTGAACAGTATTATCCAAATTCAATGATAGTTTTTTTAAAATTTAGCCATTCGCTCACAGGTTTTGAATAGTCATTGAAATTTTGTTTTCAATTGATCATTCTATTCCTTTAATGTTATTGTCATCCGCAAAAAGGAAAACTTCACAATATCTGCAAACCTTGGGAAGGTTGTTATATATTAGGAGCAAACGCGGCCCCAGAATTGAGCCATGGGGAACACCACATTTGACTTCTTCTCAAAAAGATTGGAATGGCCAATTTGATCTAATTGCATGCGTTTTTTCAAGTAATTTGTGAACCAAGTCGAGCTTTTCCCGCGTATTCGATACATTTCTAATTTATTATTTTTTTTTAAAAATGATAAGAAGGTGCATCAAATATCTTTTCTAATCAAGAAAAAGATCTCTTTTTACCGGACTTGCTGTTATCCAGGCAAGTTCTTTCGGTAACTTTAGAGGTTGCTTCAGTAGTATTTTATTTTTTTTGAAAAACAAAGATATATTAACGAGTGAAATTTCAGGTATTCAAACACTCTTTTGTGCATTGCACGCTCAAATATTTTACTCAAAATTATGAGTCGAGATATTGGCCTGTAATTGCTGACATTTACTTTTGATCTTCTTCATATTAAGGGTGGAGATCGGCATTGGACAATGGCCTTGGGTTTTCAATGATAAATGAATGAGATTTTTCAAAATAGGCGTAATTGTTGGCCTGCTTTCTTTAACAATGAAATTGCTGATACTGTCAAAACCAGCAGATGTTTTATTTTGCGTAGATTCAATGATATTGTCAATTTCAAGCTATTTAATTGGAAATTTTCGCATACAAAATTTCGGCTCCTCGAGAATATGATGCCATTCTGATTCAAGTATTTCATTGGCCAGTCTAATATCAAAAGAAGAGAAAAAACTATTGAATTAGTTTGCAATACCAACATCCGAGGTAAATTTGTCCCTGTTTGATTTTTAAGGAACGTTTTTTACTTTTTACTTTAAGGAACGTTTTATACTGGATTTGACCAATCTTTTTTGGAATTTACTATATTAAAATTGTTTTTTTTTAAATCTCAATTTCTGCTTTTTTTCTTGCGCTTTTGAATCTAAATCCTGTGTGTGTTGTTTTATTTTTTGACCATGCTTTATGTAGTCATTTTCGTTTTGCAATTAAATTTGTAATGTGATTAGTAATCAATTTGGCTTTTTCTTGTGTTCGTGCTTTCTGATTCAAATGGGGCAAATCAAATAAAATAATAGAATAATCTGAGAAAGACACGTTTTGGAGCACCTCATCAGATTTCACCTTAAAATCGTTAACAACAAAGTGATCTAGACGAGATTCACTTGTGCTTGCAATGCGTGTTGGTTGCTTAATTATTTGTCCGAAACCGTTGTTTTCTGTAACATCAAGATAATTTGAAGTGAGTTTATTTGATTTCAAAATATCAAGATATAAGTTGTCCATATTATGACAGGATAATTTTTATTAGATGATGTTTCGAGAGTTTCATCTAGTTCTTCAAGGAAGGAAAACTTGTCTGCTTTTGGATATTGTAAGAATTAAAGAGTTTTCACGATGTATTCTTACACGAATAAGCAAAGTTTCAGGTAAATTAGATGACAAGTATTCATTAAAAGTGACATTGCAAGAGAACTCCGGTGTTAGTCCTTTTTTTGCTAAGTATATAATTAGATCCTTTTTCAAACAATCTACATTATCATTTTCAAGTAACCATGTTTCCTTTAAACCTTATATCTGGTGGTAACTCAAAACTAGATGTAAGTGCTTTCAGTCCTTCATGGAGATAACTAAGAGATCTGATATTTAAAGCTGAAATTAAGCTAATTTTGAAATGATTGGATGCACTTCTGGTTGCTATTATTGACGAAACAATCTTCTATCATCTTAATTAAGTTTCTGACGTCCTGTGATACATTGAACCTCTGATACATTGAACAGTGTTTTTATCTGTGAGTGTATAAAATATGCTTCCCTCTCTGGTCCATGCTGATTCGATACGAGTATCTGCTTTCATGTTAAAAAACCTCAGTCTAGATGCCATTGAATATTCGGAGATTATGATATGGTTCATTGTTCGGGATTTGTTCAAGGCTCTCGTATTTTTCAAAAACTCCATTTGGTCTATGGTTAGTTGCGTCCTAGAACATGATGAGCTTTCGATATTTCCGACTTCAACACGTTTGCTTTAACTTCTTGAGCGACATTCGGAGCTCTCATTGTAGTCTTCAAATGGGCGTATTCTCACGCTGACCTTCCGCTATACCGTCCGCAATACGCAAATTGTCTACTATTATATCCCTCTAATAACTCGGCCTCAGATACCGCTTTCAGTTTACACTTGCTTCATTCCATGTCTATAGTTTTCTTCGTGTCTGCGACGATGGACATTCTAACACGGGGCGGATCTAGGATTTTCTCGAGGGGAGGGCGGATTTTCAAAAAAAAATTCGAAAATTTTGACCTTTTTTTTTTTAGGTCGACCAAATTGATTTTTCGAGCTCTCCCAAAGCACTGTTTTGCCCCTATTTTGGCAAAATTTTAAGCGCCGCAGGCAAATTTTTGAAAAAACAGTCAAAAAAGCCGTTTTTGGGCACTTTTTGAAAAATTTTGACAAAAAAATCGCGTTTTTTTTTGGCGCGCGCTCCCCCTTAAAGTTAGTATATATTGGCGCCAAAGACGCCTTTAGAAAAATTTTAGGGTCGGTCGGCCAAAAATGGATTTCTTAAAAAGTACCAAAGGGGGGACCCTTTGGGTCGGCAGGGTGTCGAATCCCTGAGGGGGGCGTGAGCCCCCCCCCCCCCTAAATCCGCCCCTGCATTCTAACATCATTCATTTCTTGCTTAATCGATGCTTTTAAGGTAGATGACATAGCCCATTGCAATTTTTGCGAAGCTTTTCAAAGGTGCTTTTCTATGACGGTATCGATGCACTTCTCTATCATGTCTTTCATGGATTCTTCTCGTATTGTCTGATCAGGGCTCATTTCAATTCACCTTCGCTTAGATGTTGGCTTCCGGGATAGGCGTTTGATCCTTGAATATCAAATTTGGCATGTTTGCTTGTTCTTCTTCAACATTGAATTCCTCTTCTTCAATGATTTTTGTGAAATTTTTTTGCTTTTGAGTGGTTTCCATTTTTTGTCTCTGAAACTATTAAATAATTTAATCACAACAGTTAAGCTAATTGCCACACACGACATAGAAAGCTTCTAGGGCGACATAGAAGCTTAAACAGTCGGGAGAGCTCATGCCATCAACCGTCACGACTCAGTCAACAATGGTAATTTTCCCAACAGCTTACTTCTCGCATTCGGAAACGCTTCATCAAACAATTCATCATCGCTACACTACTGCCGTGACAACGATGGGACTAAAAAGGCACCAAAAATTAACATGGGAACTCTGGCTATAACTTTGGCTAAGTGGACGCAATATTAGTTCTTTCTAACTGCGACCAGAGACACGTTTACAAGTTAAACCTGAAAGAAGACTACGCAATAGCAGATATGAAACTAGCACCTGTTAGTACGGACTATTTAAAGGAGAGCAATAACATGCAGTTCTAAACACCAAACAATAACGAGCACTAACCGATAGCCGAATATATCAGCAAACCAGAAGACATCAGCAAACCAGTTGAACCCCTTCACGCCAAAAATCATAGCCGATAGCTAACACATAATTCCAATCGACAACCACAGTCGACAACACTTTTGCTAACAGCCACATACGACAACTTAACCGACACACACAAGTTATATCGTAGGAATCCTTGCAGTCCCCTTTTCACCTTTTAGGCCGGCTATTATGTGCCATTTGATCTCTTTTTCCAGTCCCCCTTCGTTTTTTTGTGAAACGTAATTTACAAAATTGTTTTTGAAATGATTTCTGATATTCTTAGCTGTGACAAAAAGTTTATGCACGAACAAGTGAACAGGTTGTTCCAAATTTCCTACATGCATTGCGTATGAACAATTTTTCAATAATTTCATAATGTACTATTCCGAGAAGAGGGGGTATGAAACTGGAAAGAGCTGACATTTGCGACGATTGGCATCGAATAAAGCTTTGCTCAAAGAAATTAGGAAAATCTGTCAAACATTGGGAAATCAGATCAAAACTGAGACAAACTCAAAACGGAAGGCATGTTTAACGGGATGATGGAAATTGAATTTAAAGTCAAATTCTGAATAGGTTGAAGTCACCGTATCATAAAAACAATGGAGTAGCCTATTAACATCGTTCATTTTTCATCGATGATATGATGTGTCTGGCATTGCATAATAATAATGCTTGAATAATGATTTATGCTAACTCCATCAGCTTTTTAGATTGAGTACAAAACGAAGTTTCCCACTAGTCTTTGTCGCGGGAAGATAAGAGAGTTAACTACCCTGAGAAACAAGTTTGCAGGCGACAATCGAGTCTATATACACAGTGGAGAGGTACAGAAAGAGCCACCCGATGAGTCAATTGGCTGGAAGGAAACCTCACAAATGGGAGAAAAGGTTCATACATTTTGCGCGTTCCTTTTTCCATAACTCAAGTAATCCTGGTTTTCAAATATATAGCTAGATTATCTGGTCAGTAAGCGTATAAGTTTATATGAAATTAGCCTTTTTTTATGTGGTTAGATGGTGGTAATGGCATCGTTTTATTGAGTGAGACTAAAACTTCATTTGTTTCTTCTAGAAACTTCCGAAGAAGATTGAGCAGTATAGTTGGAAATATGAAGAAGTGATAAGAAACGTCGATGGTACTTTGTCACTTTGGGATTCAGAAAAGGTAATTAATTGTCTACTGAATCATAATCTTTCTTCAACTGATTAATTATGGCAAATGTGATTTATCTGAGAAGCTGAGATATTTGGCTGGGTTGCTTGAAATAGCATACACATCAACAGATAACCGCTTATATATAGTTTTCATGTTTTTCTCTGGAAGTATGACAACAAAATAAAGTGCGTAGGCTCTTTTTCCTCCCCCGCCCTGCATATCTGGTGTAATAAGGGGTGCAAGGTTAAATATGCAGACCAACTATGTTTGTCGTGAACTAAACAGTCCAATTAACAATTTTCATAACAATCTGACAGCGTGAATTATCATGTTAAAGTTGAATTATCATGTTAAAGCATGTTCATGCAGGTGGGGGAAAGGAAAGGAAAAAGAGCCGACGAGTGTTTACTATAGTTACCGCATTGCCACACCATTCCCTCCCCAACTAGAATTAGGTGTGAGAAAATGCGAATTTTTCACACGATAACTCTAAAGTGAAGGTTTTATCACCTACATAACATATTAAATTATAGATATATAACTTCGGGTTAACAAATTTGCAGTTCATCAAAATACAAATTGTACCATCAAAATACAAAGTTTCAAATAACTATACATTTTGCGCGTTTGTTTGCATAAATAATACAGAATTAAAACAAATATCACAGTTACTACATGCCTATTGAGGGCATTCTACGGTAGGTCACTTCACTTAGAGGGGGGGGGATTGTACAGTTGATCCACTGCATTTAATCCGCGTCAATATATAAAATTTAATGTAGCACCTAGGCACTTAGCGTAATAACAAGGCGCTCACTTTGAAATTGTCAGATCGTGAATTCGATCCCATGCCATGGCAATGATAGTGTGTGAGGACGAACTCTCTCTTGACCTCTAGCTTCAGGTTTACCACAGCCTTACCAATTTCGGCTGCAATAGTGTTGCCATGTGAAAGTTCTAGGATCAAAACAAAACGGCCTTGAGTCGCAAAAAAAGAGCTTTGCTTAACAAAATAAGAGTAATTTTAGAGATGATCCTGAGGGATTCGACCCCCTGCCGACCCAAAGGGTCTCCTCTTTGGTACTTTTTAAGAAATCCATTTTTGGCCGACGGACCCTTAAATTTTTCTAAAGGCGTCTTTGGCGCCAATATATTTTTGCGCCAAACTTTGAGGGGGAACGCGCGCCAAAAAAACGCAATTTTTTTGTCTAAATTTTTTAAAAAGTTCCCAAAAACGGATTTTTTGACCTGTTTTTTAAGAAATTTGCCTGCGGCGCAGAAAATTTGGCGAAAACAGCGTCTTTTTAGTGCTTTAGGAGAGCTCGGAAAATCAATTTGGTCGACCTAAAAAAAAGGTCGTCAAAATTTTTTTGAAAATCCGCCCCCCTCGAGAAAATCCTAGATCTGCCCCTGGAAAAGTGTACAGGCTACGAAAATCGTGGATATCATTTTTCAGCTTGAAATCCAAGAAATTTTTCAGATAGTTTTTTTTGGATTTTATAAAAACTTTATCTATTGATCCATGCTTCTCAAATTTTATCAAACAGTGGCAATAATCATTTTTATTGGACTTCAACGAGCTTGAAGGCCATATATTTTCTACGAAATTCGGAAAACATTTGAAAAATATTTTTAACATCAAAATTGTGCAGTCATCGCGTGATTTTTAATTTTATTTTGTTTCACAGTTTTTTTATGAAACTAACCCGCTGAATCGATCTTTTAGAGTCTATTAACGTTGTGATGTTAACGTCTATTAGGTCGTGATGATTTTTTGACTAATCGTCTCTATCGAACAGCAAAAAGCAAGAAAAATAAGGGTTCGCTTAATACAGGATTGGCACGTTTTAAAACAATGTTAAAAACAAGGCCACTTTAGCTGTGTGTTTTAAATGAAGAAAAATGAACAAAGCCATGGTGTAGGTTTTGGAAAATTGCCACGAAGTCTGAAATTAATATGTTTCATTATTCAACGCAGGGGCGGATTTTGGGGGGGGGGGACGCCCACTTTAGGAATTCGACCCCATGCCGACCCAAAGAGTCCCCCCTTTGTACTATTTTGAGATATCCCTTTTTGGCTGACTGACCCTAAAATTTTTCCAAAGGCGCCTTTGGCGCAAAAATATACTAATTTTGAGGGGGGAGCGCGCGCCAAACAACGCGATTTTTTGGTCAAAATTTTCCAAAAAGTGCCCAGAAACGTGCCCTAAAAAAGTGCCCAGAAACGTGCCCTAAAAGGACAAAATTTTTTGAAAATCCGCCCGCCCTCGAGAAAATCTTAGATCCGCCCCTGATTCAACGGGTAAACGTTTTTCGGTAGGAGAACTGTTTCAATTTTTAAAAGTTTGAAACGCATAAAAATACGTTATACCTTTTTGACCAAGCCTTGTTTAATATAAAAAGTGTCAATCAATAAAAAAATTACAATTTTGAAGAGCTCTAATGTGATATCGAACATTTTTGAAAAGTTTATTTTGGCCGTTCGTTTACTGTGGCCTTTCAGTTTAGACAGCTTCAGAGCTGTTTCATTGGTCTGTATCAACACAATAGGTGAACTTGAAACTAGAAGTTTAAATAAATTAGGCGACTTGAAGAATATATGACGAGGGCAGTTGATATGCTAATATCTCCCTATAAAATATGCCTTACTAAGTGAATAAATGAAAAAAGAATATACGCAAAGTTTTCCAGATCAGATTCGAACAAAATTTCCTATTTTTCTAAAACTACTCACGTGAATTTTTCTCAAGTGTAAACAGGTTTCATTGGAAGTGGCAATTATAAATCATTTCAGGTTGCAAGAATAACCTTAAAATCTCATAGACAAACTATCGAAGTACGGATTTTGGTTCCGAAGGCCGAAAAGAACCTGGAAAAGTCAACTTCTTTTTCTCAATCGTCTGTGAGAAATGAAAAGGACGTCTCAACCGGAGACCCGTCTGTGAACTACGTTGCTGTGACTCCAAGGTTGAAAACTGTGACGAACAGAGAAGAAAGTCTGAGCTGTTTGAAGCTGAATTTATTGGATCAGCTGAATGCGGAAGAGGGAAAAAGTTAGTGAAACCATTTAGTTCGTTGGTTATGATTCAGGCAAGCATTATAAAAGTCTTACGATGTAACATTAAAATTTGGTTGATCAAGTAAATCGTTTTTCCATTTTTGTTCTACGTTGGACCCACAATACTTTTTCAGAACTGATAGAGATACAAAATGATTCATTTTTGAAAATAAGCCGCGTGGTGTCCTATTTGCGTTTCTTTAAAGAAATGACAGCTAGTAAATTGCTATAAAATCAAGAATAAAAGCCTTTTTACGCTTGCGATTGGAAAGCGTCATCAAACTGTAATACAGACTTTTTTCGGGTTAACAACTTGTTTCAAATAATCACTTGTATCTTGGTTTATAATGAATTTAAACTTCTATGCGTTCCCGACCAACTTAGCCTGAAGTTAACGAATGTGCCCAGGACCTGTTAATTTTTCAAACGGGAAACATTCTCTTTCAAATTGAATTGACGGTCAATTATTTGCCTGCTTATTTGTTGTCGACTTAGTTGTCACATCTTGAAATCTTTTTTTTGCTGCGCGGATTTTTGTTTAATGTTGTTTTAGTATTTGATTTAATCCTTCAATTTGTAATTGTACTTAGCTTGACTTCGTAATTTCTTATTTGTTTTTTTTTGTTTCACTTAAAAAAATGTTCTCGGTCCAAGTTATTTCGGCCTATTTTTATCGGCTTAATGACCTAATTTTTGGTCGTTTGAAGTGAAACAAAACTTGAACACTCCCCTTCGCACTTTTCATTTTATCTGTGTGTTTACCAATCGTTTTATTGATTTTTTTCTCATAGGAAAGTTATTTCCAAATTCATTGGAAAACTTCTAGTTTTTCTCAGAAACCACACTGATTTTCAAAATGAGGATATCAATTGAAAGACCGTGCACTCCCCTGTGTGCCTGTTTATTCACCTAGAGTCTCTTTTTACTCTATCTTTTTGTCTACAGCCTTTGAAAAAGTCAGTGGTGTTATCTGTGACCCATATTTTTGATTTTTTTCTTCGTTTTCTCTAATACCCCTCTCAAGTTTCAATGAATAGAACGGTTTCGAAAAGCTCCCTACATGAGCGGCTGGGATTCAATACCCCGCTTTGAGTTCAATCGAAATTACAGATTTAGTGAATCCCTTCTGAATAATTGGCTAGGATCTATTTTTTCGCACAAAAAGCTATGATTCTCAAAAATGTGAAATTTGATTAATTGACATTGTTTTGGACTTATCTCGCTAACTACTCTGGAAAATCTGATATCATATATCATAGGTTTAATAGACACAACAGGTTGTTGAAAGTCTTTTTTAAAGATAAAAGCTATGGCCTTCAAACAAGTCTAAGTTTTGAAACTTGACAATTTTTTTGCAATTTTTTGGTTTATCGCGAAAACTACCGTGCCAATTTTCAGGTTGTGTTTAATCGAGAACCTCGGTTTTGGCAATCCTCTCTGCTAATTGGGCCGAAATTTGCTCTTTGTAGGAAAAACTCATGGGTTTTGGAAGTCCTTGTAAATCTGAGATGAAAAGTCAAATTGAAAGAACCGGTTGTGATAATGTGTTCTGCAGAAGCGGAGGCTCCATAATTTTCTTATAAGAAAAACGTTATCTCTTTGGGAAAATTGATTATCTCAAAATTTATTTATTACTCTTCTCCCTTATTTAGTAGAGAAACAACTAAGGTTTTGGGCGAAGTACAATTTTTGAAATCCTAATTGTCGTGCCGCATCAGTATAGCAAATTCATTCAATTTAAAACACATACCATCAGCTTTAGCTGGAAACCTAACTGTTTTTTATCTGGACATACGAAAATTTTGGTTCACCTAGTTTTTTTCAACATTTGAAAAATTTCCGACTTTTTTTGTTTGTGTTGTATCGCAAGTGGTGCGAAGCTCCGCTTGGTTTCTGTGGTTTCATAAGTTGTCACAAAGGAAATATCCGTTCTATTACTCCGATGAAACTATGGTCGTCCTACTGGTGCGAATAATAGTTTTTTGTTGTTGCCTTACGGGATTTTTTCACCCTAACTGTTTGCGCCTGGTCCCATCTTTTTTTCCCTGGAACGCCGTTGTTTGAATTGTGTATCTGCAAAATTTTTATAGCGACACCTGCCGTGGTGTTTGAAACTACTTCAGCCGAGGGGATGTTATTCACTTATCAATAGCAACTAATATATGCGTTCCTTTTTAATTTGTCTGGAAGAGGTCCTGCAAAATTTATTGGACTTCTTCATTTGGCTCAACCACTGGTTCCATTTGGAATGAGTGTTGTTTTCCAAATACCAATTTGTAAATTCGCATTGTTCCGTACATTGCCGGCAGTTTTGTGCCATTTCTACTACTGAGCGGTGTATGTGAGGTAATCATATGTGTTGGCATAGATCCAGGATCGCGGTAGATCCCGGTTGAGTGAGGTAGATGCTCTTCAGTATTGTTTGTCGAAACTGTGTCGGTATCCTGATAAATTCGTCCATGTGTAGGCAGTCATTCCGTACATGGAGGCGGTTGCGGAGGTTGTACCAGTAGTGGCCGTTTGAACATTTTAGTGCATCCCAGTCTCTATTTTGGACGAATTTTATTATGGGACTCACGGTGTAACCTCGTTCGGGAGTTGTTCTTCTTGTCTTCACTGGGGCCCACGCGGCTGATGCAGTATTATTTTTGTTCAATTGTTTTTGAGTACGTAACTTTTGTGGCTTTGCTTTCTGCTTTTCTTGCTACTTATCGCTTTTTGGCGTTTTGATCTTTTTGTCTTTGGACTCCCTTCTATCTTAGTTTTAGTTGTTCCCGTTCAATGGCTATCGCCATCTAGTGTTCACGTGTGTTGCCTTTTGTTGTCGTAGTGGGATCCATGAGACAAGATTCTGGTTTTCTCTGGTTGTCGTTTTATCACTACAGCGTATAACGACCATCGCACGAGGTCATGCATAACCTCTGCGGGGAGCGGCGGTGCATCATGTTTTCCTATTTTAATTGTGTATCTTGCATTATGCCAATTTGAGTTATCTGGCGAACTGGTTGTTGCTATATTCGATAGAGGTGTGTTGGGTTTCCTTCCCATGTGCGCCTCGAATCGTGAGATTTTCGTTACTCCTTGAGGAGTAATTCGGAGTGTTTTTTATAATTTGGGCGACTTCCGATACTCGTTTGAATAGTGCGTTATTTTTTTCTATTCTCATAACCCCAAATTTGCGCCTGGTCGCATCTTATTTTCCTTGGAACGCCGTTGTTTGAAATGTATATCTGTATAAACTTTATAGCGACGTCTGCCTTGGTTTTAGATACTACCTTATCGGTGGGGATTTTAAACACTTATCAATAGCAGCTATCATTTATGCGTCACTAATTAATTCGTCTGAGAAGGGTCCTGCAAAACCTATTTGGACCTATTCATTTGGCTCAACCACTGGTTCTATTTGGAATAAGTGTTGTTTTCCAATAACGGGTTTTAAATTTTTACCTTAATCCGTACATTACCGACAGTTTTTTTGATAGTTGTACTACTAAGCGGTGTATATGCGGGAACCATATGTGTTGTCAGTGGTCCAGCATCGCGGCAGATCCCGAGTGAGTGAAGTGGATGCCCTCCAGTACTTGTCCCAAAACTTGTCCCAAATTTTTTCAGGAAACCTAAATTAATTTTTTTTCTCTAAAGTCTGAATTACCAAAACCTGTATTTGGGTGCTGTCAGAGTACTCTATAGATTTGCAAAACTTGCCTCCAAATAGGACTGTTCAAATCCTTTTAGTTTTCGAGATATGACGTTTTTTGTGATCTTTTCAAAAATTTGCAGAAAACAAAATAATTTTTTTTTAATTTGAAAGTCCCAACCCTGTAGTTGAGTGCTGTCAGGGTACTCTCAGGAGTTACAAATCTTGCAAAAATGCAACTGCTCAAATGCTTTAAGTTTCTAATGTGACAACTTTTTTTTATTTTATCAGAATTTCTCAAAGAACTTCCCTTCAAAAAATTTCACAAAATTTGGAACTACTAATTTGATGAAGAGATAACCTTATTATCAACGTACACCCAGGCGTCGCAAGTCTTGCCTACAATTATGAATGCTCAAATCCTGGTAGTTTCCGAGATGTGAGTTTAATTATGATTTTTTCCCAACTCTGTTGAGTACTCAGAAGGATTGCGAATCTTGCCTCCAAAAATGACGGCTCAAATCTTTGTTGTTTTTGAGATATGACGTGTTCTGTGATTTTTTCAGCAATTTTCAAATAAACTTAGATGTTGAAACTTCCAAACTTCAAAGATCTCAATCGTGTTGTTGAAAACTCAGGGTGCTCTCAGGGGTTGCGAATCTTGCTACCAAATATGACTGTTGAAATCCTTGTATTTTTCGAGATATGACGTTTTTTGTGATTTTCTCAAAAGTTTTCAGAAAACAAATTAATATATTTTTTTTTGAAATTTGAAGTCCCAACCCTGTAGTTGAATGTTGTCGGGGTGCTCTCAGGAGTTACAATTCTGACAAAATGCAACTGCTTAATTGAGACTGTTCAAATAATTTCAGTTTCCGAGATGTGACATGTTTTTGATATTTTCAAAATTTCTCAAAGAAGTTCACTACAAAAAATTTCACAAAATTTGAAACTACTAATTTGATGAAGAGACAACCTTATTATCCACGTACACCAGGCGTCGCAAATTTTGCATACAAATAGGAATGCTCAAATCCTGTTAGTTTCCGAGATGTGACTTTTATTATGATTTTTTCAATTTTTTTCGCAACCCAAAGCTGTACTCTCAAGGATTGCGAATCTTGCCTCCAAAAATGACTGCTCAAATCTTTGTAGCTTTTGAGATATGACGTGTTCTATGATTTTTTCAGCAATTTTCAAAGAAGAACGTAGATTTTAAAAATTCTAAAACTTCGAAGATCTCAATCCTGTTGTTGTAAACTGTCAGGGTGCTTTCAGGGGTTGCGAATCTTGCCTTCAAATATGAATGAACTTGTCCCAATTGCTAATCTAAACGGTTTAGTCGTTTGAGAACTTTGAATCGTTGAAATATGAACTGGCATCATCTCAGCTGATGTCTGACAGAATTGTTGTAGATCTGAAAATTGACACCGTTGTTAAACAATCATAATAATTTTAATAAGAATAAAAATAATAAATTGTTTCCAAGTGAAGTCATTGCACGAACAGTATTACCATGAAGAATTCTTTCACAAAACAATAACTTGAGAAAGCGCCATAAGACTAAATTCAGCCTGTTTTCAAGCGTCTCACAGCGAGAAGCAAAAACAGTTAGTCTTAGATATCCTTGTAGTTGGGCTGGGAGCCCAACTTGCTCACAAAAGATGGAAGGGTAAAAGTTCTACCGTTCGGTAGAAATTGGTGATTTAGCAGAATAAAAAAGCAGCTAGAAAAAAATTGTCGAAAAACAGTACAGGAGGCAATTTCATTTTATAACAGTTTAATTTTGAAACATTTTATCATTTCTGTAAATTTAGGGCACAAAAAATTAAACTGTTGAAGAGGAAACGAGTTCTAGCAGCAATTTTGTGTGTATTGTGACAGCTCTCGTTATATTCATTTTAGTTTTTTTTTTTTTTTTTTCTTAAGTAATTTTTTGTAGATTTTCAGGTTCGCATTCACTCTGTATTACTTTGCGCAAAACTTTTAGCAATTCACAAGTATGTAATTCGGTAATAGTAAAAATTTTATATTGTTTTCTTATGTTTTTGGTTGATTCAAGTTTTTTGTTACATATGGTCTTACAGTCTAAGGCGTCGCATAGTCAAAATCAGTGTAAAAAAAACTTGATTAGTTGGCTCAAGTATTATTGCATTGAAGAATATTGCTTTGGAGCAACCGTGGCCGAGTGGGTCGAGACACGGTCGTGCGTTTCAATTCCACTCTAATCACGGGTGGTAGGATCATAGTGTCATCTGCCTCCTCAAGTTCGTCATCCGCCTCCTCAAGGTTAAACCGGCTGCGGCAAAATGAATGACACATCTCCACTGGGGTTGGCTCTGAACTGAGTAGGACTGGGCGCTATTAAGAAGCTATTACTTTGAAGATGAAAAGTTAATGGGATTAGAACAAAGACTTAACTCCTCCTGAATGATAATAAAAACAGCAAGTTCATTCGTGTCTCTTCAGCCCTCTTTACAATTGCGAAGCGAGTGTATTAGTACGAACCTTCTTTTTTTCCAAATTAAGTCGCAAATATTGGTGCCACTTTTGGGAGGCACCTTCACAGCTTTATAGCATGTGCTTTCACATTCAATTAGTAATGAATTAACAGAGTTGATGCATTTTTAATTCATCAAATGAATCGAAAAAGAGATTTCTTTCAAACAACATAACAATCATGAAAACTCGATTTCAGAATTTTTCTAACTCAATATATCTCGCAATTGTTTGATAAATATAATTTATTTATAATTTGGCACTATGCTTTGTGATTTGTTACATGCAAAAATAAAGTGGGTTCCTTCAGTTTGTTATATTCCAATTTATTACTTGCAAAATTGAGTCTATTTGTATTTGGTGCCACTTTTGCTGAATGGCATTGGTAATTTATTAGCATATGTAGCTGCTTTATTCGTGACTAGTGTTTGTTAGTTGTTAAGCTTGCGTGGCTGAGTGGATAGTGCTTGAGACTCAAAATCTTTTGATTGCAGTAGGTAGCAGATTCGAATCCTACTCATAGTCGAGTTTGTTAATTCGGGTGCCGGGCATCAAGCCGACGGGACTTCAAGCCAAACGTTTTCTCAAAAAGTTCTACATTATGATTAATTTGAAGACTGGTTTGAAGATATTCTCCATGTAATGATTTGTTTTAGCAGTTTTTGGCTGTTTCTCAAAATATAAACCTCTAATTGATGTTTAGGAAAGTTAAAAAGTAAAACATTGTTGGAGGCGGTTTTTTATTTTGGATGCCATTTCTAAGGGTTCTTTTTCATGAATGACGCTCATTATGGGCTAAACTTGCCTTGGATGTCATTCCTAAAGAGTGCTTTTTCATTAATGACGCTCATTATGGACTTACTTGCCTAAATTTTTGAAAAATACCATTTCACAGATCAAAAAAAAATGTTTTGAGGTGCTTATAAAGTTTCAATTTCGGCCTGAAGTCCCTGATGCTTGTTGTTCTAGACCCGCTAATTCCAGGCTTATTTCTTCTGTTTTTTATTTCACTTGATAGAGCAGCTTTTTGGTCGTGTTTTCGCAAGTGTTTGCGAAGCGCAGCTTCGCCTCTGTGTTAATGATGTAATCTAGACCACAAATTCAAAATTGTTTGGTCTTTTCTGCAGCCCAGAGGATATGGCTTAAACGGTAAGTTGAGTTGCATGCAATTTATGACATATCTGAGTTGATTGGTGACAGTTACGGTACTTGAGTGGCACGTTTCATGGTTTCTATCGAAAAAGAATAATTTTGATGACGAAGATTTGAAATGATGCTTTCAAACCTGGTAAAAACATGGTTAATTAAAGGACGCATGTTTGCATGCTGCTTAATCGCGTATAATGCAATTGTTATTTTAAGTAAGCGGTGTTAGGCGTTGTTTGGTGTTTTTAGATAAAGCTCTAGCAGCTGGTGGAACTGAATCTCTACCTAGTTCCTCTTCCAGTGAGGGCACAGGAGGGCGCAAAGTGAATTGGCACAAGTATGTGTGGGTGACACAACTGCACTCGGTTTTGTCAGTGCCCCAGTGCTGGAGGCCACCGACTGGTCTACTAGTGCACTACTCCACACACTCGTTCATTAATGGCACGTGCTTTTGTTCATCATTTCACTGGCTGCATTTATAAAAGTTCGATACAGATTATTACTCGATCCAGCAAGCGTCTGCTAATAATTTTTCCTTTAGTAGCAAATAAAGCTGCATATAGGTTTAGATGCAAGAATTTTTGATAATAATCACAAGAAAAAAGATGAATTTATTTTTAAGTGTTCAATTGAAATTCATCCAATGAAAGCTACGTAAAAAGTACTCTCCACATAGGATAGTGGAATTGGCGCAAAAAAAATCGTGAGCAATTTCGTTTCGAAAGTGGAATTTTCAGAGTTCCAGTGGAATAAAAACTTTACCTAATGATCCAGTTTTCTCAAGTTGGGTTCATGTGATCAAAAAAGCGCCAATCATAATTTGTTCTAGAAATTTGAAGAGCTTAAAGGGCATCTATTTTTTTCTGTGAATTTAGAAAGTTGAGATTTTAACAATAAATTCAGTGTTCTTTTTATGTTTACTTGCGTTCATTACTCTTTTCTAATTTTTGATTGGCTATGATTTTTTCTTTGAAATTCGAAAGTTGAGATTTTTTCCAAAAAATTCTTTTTTTTTGTTTTTATTTGAGTTCATTTTTCATTTCCAACTATCAGTTGGCTATGTTTATATTTTATATAAACAATGAGGCGGATAATTTTTGAATAAACTCAAACTCAAATGTAATCAAGACTTATTTAACAAAATTTTGATAAGACGCAATATTTTGTATATTTCAGCCTAGGGTGAGAACTCTAAAGTGGTTTTAAGAGGAAAATTGATTTGGTTTTCTCTAAAAGGTTTTGACAGAAGATGACTAAATTCGGTGGCTGTTTAGGACCGAGTAGTGGCATATGTCCGAAGCCAGTGACTTCGGAGCCAGATTTTGACGAGTGGGTTTTGGCGGAGAGCTGTTGTTCAGCCTACTTGCATCCCTGGAGACAGATCAAGGGCTTCATGGAGTCACGAGAGTCCACTGCAATATGGGACCATCAGCCTATTCAATCTTTCATCATCCCCAATTGCGTGTTTAGGTTAGAGTTAAATGCAATTAGTTGTGGCTGCGCCTAAAATAAGTGCTCCAATTTTGAAGGGAGGAAATGAGGGGCATTATTTTTGCTACCGATTGACGCAAGCCATAGTTTCTGATGGGTAAATTCATAGTCTAGCCAGTGCTGATCAGTTTTGATAAATAATAGCGTAGAAACCACAAGAAAAGTGCCTTTTTGATGATTTCGCTAGTAAAAGTAAGAGTTCTATCCAAACCGCGAGAGTAATCGACGAAACTGAGTCTAAGTAATCGACGAAATGTGAGTGGGATGGTTGCCTTTGCTAGGGGCAACAATTTCTAGCTTAAAAAACGGAAAAATGCATCAGGGGCAGTACAAGTGAATAATGAGTTTCAGAATAGTGAGTCCTATGGGCAGCAATGATTGCTTCGTGAGTGAGTGGGTAGTGGAGGTAGATCTGCCAGACGGGTCCCTCCTCAGGAGTGAGGAGACATCATCGTCACCATGCGCACACCAAAGCACATGCAATAGTCGGAACGACTTCAATGACGGCCATGTTCTATCACCCACAGTTTTCACTCATTTCTCCTTTAACAAGTCCCTTCAAAACGTAGGTCAATCTTCAATTGAAAATCAAACAAACGGTCTTTGAGCAGCTTTTTTGCTCATATAACATTGTGTTTTCTAGGTCAAGTCTGTTACAATATCGCTTTCCAATCCGCCGCCCAAAGTGCCGGGACAGTCATATGATCTTGTACACATTGGCAAACAAGCTTGTGACCTTTTGTCCTCTGTAAACAGATCAATGATGTCTGGATTTGAGCCTAAAAAGTCGTGTGTCAAGGTAATTTTATTCAATCGGCTGCAAATTGTCAAAGGGAACTGAACGTATTCTCTTGTAAGCGGTCTTGTGTGGCATGTTAAAGCCGTTTCTAGTAGTTTTTCAGATTATCTAAAGATGTGTCAGTAATAATATGTCCAGAAAAACGTCTGCATGTTTACTTTCTGGTTTTCAGTTGGGGCTTTTTTAAAAATGGAATCGCCGACATGGTCACCATGTTTACTATTCCATTAATTCGCTATGTAAAAATGACTAAATTCAAGTTTTTTTACACAAGGGCAGCGTAGTGTGATAATACGATGCAACTTTTTTACTAGCCTAAGTCGCAAATAAAAGTGCTATTTCTGGTGGTACTTTTGCCAATGCGAAAGTGCTGCTTCCGGGGCTTTTTGAAGAGGTATGAAACGATGTGCTTTCGAGTTTGATTAGTAATAAGTTAACACAGTTGATACTTTATTATTTCATCAAATAAACCTAAAAATTATTAAGAGTCAATGAACGTAGTTCAGACTCGTTTAAAAGTCGTGATGATTTTTTTTTCATGAAAAATCTAAAAATTTGTTCAAGTTCAAATTTGCTCTGTCGCTGTTAGATTTTCGATTTATTTTTGAGTTCATTATTTTTGCTTGAATAGTGGATTTTTTCCTTTTTTTAACAATCGAACGGCAAAAGTGTAAAGGTCACTTATAGTTGCGAAAGCGGAATTCTGTTATCAGATTTTCCAGCAAAATGAAAAATTTACTTCTGGATACATCTTTCTAAATTTGGCTTAATTTTTATCAAAAAGTGTCAATCAATGTTCTAGAATTTCAACGATCTTTAAACCATCTCTTTGTTTCTCTGAAATTCGTAAGTTTTCGAGATTTTTTTTCAAAAATAAGTCAGTTTTTGTGTTCGCTTGCTTTCATTGAATTTTCTCCAATTGTCTGTTAGCTATAATAATAATAATAATAATAATAATAATAATAATAATAATAATAATGTGAATTTAGCGTACGCAAGGGGTTTCCCCCACAGTTTCAGTTCAGTTAGTTAGACTCATTTCTGCAGTTGTTTCGGATAGTCGCACAGATTTTTCCAATTACAATGGTTGGAGTCATCCATTGCAATAACCGTCCTTTGAGTCCTATCGTGTTGGTAAAGTCCACTTTTTGAGGAATCAAACCAGCCAGCCTCTTTGCATGAAACCAACAATTTTTTCACAAACAAATTTTGCAGGGCGTGTACATTCAAATAAACGAGATCTTGTATTAGCTAGGTCATTTGTTGGCAGAAAAATTGTAGTCTTAGTGATTATTGAGGATTTTAGATTGTAAAAGTAAATTATTGAGCTGAATGTACATGGGTAAAGGCAGTATTCCTAGACGCTGAAGCGACGTTTTGTAATTAGGATCTGTTGCAATCCATTTGCATGCATTGCGTTGAACACCTTCTAAGAGTTTCATTTCTTCGACGTTCAACTGATAGCACGCTGAACCGTATAGCAAAAATGGAATTACCATGGATTTGAACAGATTAAGTTTGGACTTGGTATTAAGAGGCAGTGGGTTGCGCTTAAGCATGCATAGAGTGTTGAGGGCTTTTCCTCTTCTAAGTTTAATATGCGATGTCCAGTCTAGATCCGATTTTACAATTATTCCTAGGTCTTTTTCTTCTGAGACTTTCCTAATTAAAATTGAGTCGAAGTTAAAGTCGCTACTTGTGGGACGTTTAACCGGTCGGTGAGTGCATTTTGACGCATTGAACGCAATCTGGTTTTGTGGAGTCCACGTGAAGATGTTATTTAGGTCATTCTGAAATTCTGCGTTAAGTGTACCAATTCGTATGAACTCTGCGTCTTCTGCGTATAGAAAGTTGGTGGAATGATCACATACACTTGGTAGGTCGTTAATCATGACAAGAAAAAACAATGGCCCAAGTTTTGATCCTTGAGGAACACTGCTTGTGACATAGAATGATTAGGACAGACAGTCTTTGTTTTTTACACATTGTTTTTTATTTGTCAGGTAGTTATAAAATAGTTTTAATATTTTGCCTCTGATTCCCAACGAGTAGAGCTTATCAATTAGAATACCGTGATCTACTTTGTCAAAAGCTTTCTCGAAATCGGTATATATTACGTCTACTTCTTCATTTTTGCTTATAGCTGAACAGATGGTATCAAGATAGAGCAGCATTTGGATGGTCCCTGACCTTTTCGCGCGAAATCCGAATTGGTTGTTGTGCAACAGGTTCTAGATGTTTATATAGATCGATGAAAAGTACTTTTTCGGAGATTTTGCTGGCAATTATAAGTAGTGATATTGGCCTGTATATACTTATCGAGGACTTGCTTCCTTTCTTTTTGAAATTTGGGCTGACAATAGTGTTTCGATTGATCAGGGAAACAACAGATCAGGGAAACCCTCCTCCTAACTTTTAAAGCTTTAATTCGCCCCATACTTGACTATGCAGCCCCCGCATGGTCCCACGCATCAAGTAACACCTCCATAAATTGCCTGCAGGTTGCCCAAAACCAATCCCTTCGCGTTGCTACTGGATCAAATCTAATGAGTTCCACTGCCCACCTGCACAGTGAATCTGAAATCCTAACGGTCAAAGACCACCATACCCTTCTGTCATCTCAATTTTTTATCTCTACCTATCGTTCCCACCATCCCATTAATTTTATACATTCACATCCCCCTCCTCCCCGTCTACTTCGCCCCTCAATTATAAGCTGCTTCAAAGAAGACACCCAGAAAATTTTAATCGACTTTTCAGTCTACGCAAACCACCCTCTAGTTCTGGACGACCGAGACGAAGTCTCCACTTTTATTTTTAACTACTACAAACCAATTTTAAAAGACAACCATACCTCCCTTGTAACCAAGTTCCTAGCCGAAACCCCTCCGTCTAAAGTTATTTGTATCCCTCCCCCAAAGATTGACCCCTCTGAAAAATCTCTCCCACGTCCCACGCGCTGTAAGCTCTCACAACTCCGGTCTGGCTACAGCCGGCTCCTTAACACTTACCTATCCCGCCTCGACAGCTCCATCTCCCACCTTTGCCCAACCTGTTCCCTTGCCCCCCACACAACATGTCACCTTTTCAACTGCTCCCAAAACCCCTCCCCACTCACCCCAGCAGACCTGTGGCTTCGGCCGGTAGAGGTTGCTAAGTTCCTTGACCTGGAGACAGAAGAGCCCAACCCGACCCGCGTGGGCTAACAACAACAACAACAGGTCTGGAGTGCTTTATATATGATATGGTAGAGAGAGGGCGTTAAAGATTCACTACAACGCTTAAATAAAACAGGAGGTAGTAGATCGGGACCTCTCGACTTACTTAGATCCAGATCATTACACAGTTTGGCAATCAGATTCCTGTCTGGTTCTATATTATGAGTAATTTGTTTAATTGAGTTCTCTTGTTTTTCAAGACAGGATGGTTGAGAAGAGATTATAAATGCTGAGTTAAAAAACTTGGCGAATAGATTAGCTTGCTCTGGCAAGGTTTTCGCAACTAAATTATTAAGTTTCATGACGGAAGGTAGTTCTGAGTTACGGAACTTTCTATAGTATTTAAACAGGCTTTAGTATCACGCGAGTTAGACAGATGTTGTTCGTATTCGCTTCTGTTATTCTCTACGGCGGTTAGTACCATTTCATTCATTGCAATCACCGAGTCACATTGCGAACCTTTTTGTTTGCGTAATGTTGACAGATGTTTCATTGAATTTGACGTCTCAGGAGTTATCCAGGGAGGAAGATTTTGTCTATGTTGAGTTCTACGCGGGATGAGTTTTGCAGGAAAGCTATGAATCCATTCGTACCATAGTTCGAATATTTTTGTAACAATTGACCAGCAGTAAGGTGAGAAGGTGTTGATTGAAAACGCATCGTTTAAACAGTTGAAGTCAGCTTTGCAATAGCTATAGAAACTGGTTTTACTAAATGTGGAGCTTTTCTTGAGTTCCTTTAAGCGGATTTTTGTGTTGATAGGTTTGTGATCAGATTTTGGTGCAGTAAATACGTCGAGTGGTAGGGTGTCGATTACTTCAACCGGTTGTTAACAAGGACTAAGTCAAGTATATTAGCGTTTGTTGTTTTGAAATGAACAATTTGAGTTAAGCTTTAATTTATCTTTTTTGTCAAGTATACATTGATGGAGCGGTTCTGAGGTTTGAATGGACCAGATTAATGTCTCCGTTTATTATACGATGATTTGCATTGCAGTTCCACAAGAAGTCCATTAGCTGACAAATACGGAAGGGCTCCAAATAATTTTTGCTGTTAGGAGGGGGGAAATAGCATGTGGCAATTAGTAATGAGGCTTCGGAAGATTCCCAGATTATAGCGGTGCAATAACCTTGAAATTGTTCAGGAAGAGAGATTTCATAGCATTTTAGTGCAGACTTTGTTGCAATAAGGACCCCACCGTGGGCTGTTTTTTCATTTTGTTTGGTGTTTCTGTCAGAACGACAGATATTGAAGCCAGGGAGGAATAGTTCGGAGTCGCTGATGTTAATTGTGAGCCATGTTTTGCTTAAACAGATAATGTCAAAGTTGTTAGTGAAGACAAAGTTTGATAGAGATGTGCGCCTACTTGAGTTCACTAAGCTTCGGGTATTAAAAGTAAGAATCGAATAATCAGTAAATTGGTCAGTTTCGTAACTCAAAGAAAGTCAACATTCACTTAAATCTACTACTGCTCCATCTAGGAAGAGTTCTAAGTTACGAATTTTTAATCGGCTAGGATCTGTGTTTTCTTCGAGCAGACTTCTTTTTTCAAGATTTTGCGTTCTTGTTCGGTCTTATTCAACGATTTGCTGATGTACACTTTGAATTTTTCGTCTGCGGTACCATAGTATTGCTTCAGTCTGAAGGCACTCGCAAGTACCTTGTACGCAGTCATTTTGTCGCGAAACTAAAATTGTTCTTGGTCTTATCGACTCAGGTCTGAATTTTCCCATACGTGTTGCTGATGTTATGCTTCTTTTTGTATCTCGAGATGTTCCATGATTGAAATCATGCCTTTTTCTTCGTGTTGTATTATGCCTAGCTGTCTGGGCTTCTTTTCAGAGCTGACATATTTGAACTCCGGTATACCGTAGATCCTCACCTCACATGTTTTATCATCTTCGGAGCTTTTCTGTTTCAACAGTGCTGAGATGTAGCTACCCTTGGAGGTTTCCCTTGCTGATCGCGTTTCTGACATTGCTGATCCTTTAACGATATCGTGCACTTTTTTATTGAAGTTTTTATAGCATTAAGGTCGTTCTGAATGCTCTCTTTTTCGTTGAACTTAAGTATTAATTCTTTGAATAGACAAACAATGTTGTCTTTTTTCGTTTTGCTTAGGAACTTGTTTAGATCATCGTCGTGAGCAGACAGGATTTGATCAAGTGAGGGATAGTAGTTCGCATCTACCGAACCAAAGCGCGTCCTGGTCTCACCCATTATATCGATATGGGTCTACTAGCTAATGATTGCTTGCTTTAAGACTTGTTTGCAATGAATCCCGAGAGGGAGACCTATTTGCCAAGCCTTACAAACAGCGGAGCGGAAAAAGGAAGGGAGGGGTTTGATTTTAACGGTGAATTCAGAAAAGAAGACCTATCTGTTAAAGTCGAAATGAGGGCTCTAACCTTATCCCGTGCAGGATCCGCACAGACAACCGGTCGCTCGATTGCACTCGTAAGTGTTAGGTCGTCGCTCGCTGACACTTACAGAATAGTCTTCGTATAAGACCCGTTTCTTCAAGATGATTCTTAGTCCACTCAAAGCTGACTCGTTGAGGTGGACGTGATCTCGCTCGTTGACGTGGTTCTCACAGTAAATCTGTTCAGATAGGCCTCGGAAAACCCAACGAGCGCCAACTGCTTGTTTTTCTATCTTTCGTTTTACTGCGAAGTGTCGGATGAGATCGTGGTCCTGAATCGATTCGCGTTCGGCTGCAGGGGGATATCGAGGGGGAATGCCAGGTACAAAGACACGTTCGCAGACGTGGAGCAGATGGTTTGCTGGGCTGACTATACGATCAGTTACTTCCTCTACGCTTGCCGTAGATGGTAGGTAGCCGTAATACAGATCGTTTCCGCCCGCGAATTTTACAATTTTGTCGTATTGACCTTTTCCTGGCACAAACCTGTACAGATCGTGAATTTGAGCTCCGGGTAACGAGAGGATGTTGATGTTGCTAAATTCTAAACGTCTGGCTTGTGAGTCTGCAATCAATATGCTTCGAATAGGCTATCCTTGAAGATATGGAATCGCATTAATACTATAGGGACCACCAGGGCTGTCCCATATCAATCAGTTATCTAGGAAGACCTTATTTAATAAGCTTAATCATTTTTGTTTTGTTTCTATGTTTTGTTTCATATAAAAATATAATAATTACACTTGAGTTTTTCCCGTAAGCAACTTTTCTTACTAGTCTTACCTGCTATTCTTACTTGCTTTATTATTGAACCTCAACGTTTTCAAGTTTTCATTCAAATGTTTTCTGGTAAAATTGAGCTCTCGGACTGATGTCTGTCTGCTCAATTTTTGTCTACTTAGTTGCCACATCAAGAACTTTTCCTGCGTTGTAAGCAGTTTTTCATCGTAGTTGCTAGTGTTGCTCCGAGTTGTTTCAAGGGAAATTTAATACTTTTTAAAATCACTTTTTTTGGCTCAACTGGTGTGTCTGGCCAAAAGTTTTCGCTAATGAGTTTCCGCTTCGGGAATTTTGTTCTGTTGGTAGTTTAATATTCAATTGTTTTTCATGGCTTGTTGGTCGTTGGCCTAAAATGAACTTTTAAAGAAACATACGCTAATTTTGTAGACCTAGATTTTTCAACCTTTTCCATTTGTTTTCATTTTTCATGTTTTTTATGTTTGTGTTGTATCGCAAGTGATAAGAAGCTCCGCTTCGCCTCTGTTAAAGTTAAATTTTCCAAAACAATATATATCGCGAGGTTTTTAAAATGCATAATTTATGCTCAATTCGGCTTTTTATTCCGACTTTTTGAAAAATGGGGAAGAACTTGGTATTCGGGTGTGTAAGTTTTTTTCATTTTGTTCTCCACGCAAAATTAGATACCACAAAAAATTCAATCGTGATTTGAACGACATTTAAAAATTTTATAATTTTTTTCACATTGTCGAGAAAAACCTGTTTGAATTTTTTGGTATAATTTTGATCTAATTTGGTGTGAGCGTTTAGGAGTTTTTTAGCGCCCTTTTGTGAATAAGAATTAAAAATACCAAATATTTCTGCAAAAATTTTTAAAAATTTTTAATATTAATATTTTTTGACAATTTTTTAGGGTTTCTAGTAAATTTTCTTAAAAACTGTACTACGAATGGCCTTTTTTACTATGACTGTCAAGTATGGCTAAGTTCTCTTATATTGCTCCGATCTTTTTATCACTCCATGCAGAAAAAAAACGACACTAATTTGGAAAAAAAAAATTTTTTTTTTGGTTTTTTCTAAGACGTGGCTGGGCTGAACATTGTGCTACTTGCACAGTAACCGGCTATCCTCGTTCTTTTCCAATTTAACTCGTGTGGTTGCTTTTAGCTTATTTCATACCTCTTATTACATGCAAACTTTGTATTTCTGGGATTTTGAAGCTCCTTTTGGCCCTAGTCTTTGGTTTCTGTAGGCGTCATTGGCACAATAAAGTAGAGCAGCCAACTGGAAAATATGAATGTCTTAGGACTTAGGATTAATTCCCCGTATAGGTCATTATTTCAAAGCTAATTAGCTTTTTTCGTTTTGGACCAGCTAGTTCTGGTGTGTTTGCTTGTGTTTATGGAACGCAGCTTCGTATCTGTGTCTAAATCTAATTTCGAAGTTAAGGTCAATCCTCTGCTGCTGTCAAAGAAACAGACAAAAGTGAAAACTTTTGTTTGTTTTTGCATTAGTTGCCGTGGTTGAAAGACTCGAAGTAATCGTACAGCAATTGTCTGTTCTGGCTCTTCAAAAGTGATGATTTTATGTTTTTCTTTTGTGTGAGTTTTCGGAGTTATTAACTAATCGCAGTTTAGATATGTAGGTCGATTTTTTTTTGTAAATTTAAATGAGGTATCGGGTTTTGTGCTAGGCATAATTGGATCCGTGCAGGTAAAGTTAAGCTCATTTATTTTAAATTTTTCAGACGATGTCTGCAGAAATAGACTTGGAGCAAGCCTATCTTTATTTGGAATCTGCTCGTAGTGGCTACACTGATTTGAATTCAGTATTCAATCCAAACACTCCTCTTTCCACGCATCGACTATCGGGGCCTTACGTAACAGACCAAGCACAAGTTGAGGGCGTTGGGGAGTTCTGGTCATTCAGTACGGGTAGAATCCGAGTTGCCTTCTGTGACGGGGTCTTCTTGGACATGAAGCTGTCACAATATTCCTATCCCGATTCTTCCGAGGGTGGTGAAGATACGGCAAGAAGTGGCTTCTCTGGAATCACATCGGTTGCTGATCTCCCTGTGGGGCTGGCGCGCATGTTGATGAAAGATGGAACTTACCAGTTTGTCAACATTAGCAACCCACCACCTCAATTCACTCGGTGAGGCTAAGCTAGAGTACTTTTCTTTTTATCACTTTTTGAGATGTGTTAAGATTGGGTCTTAGAAACCCTAAAACCCAACTTAACACATCTCATCAAGATTCAATTGATATCTTTGTTTCGCCTGTATTTTGGTTCATCACGGTTGGGACAAAGTATCGATGTACCGGTATGAATGTGACGACCTGCTGCGGCAAGTATAGTGTCACAAAGATTGTTCTGTGGTGTTGAACTAACCACCTCATGCTTCAATGATTTGTTCGATAAAGTATCTTAAAATTCATTCCTCCCTGCTTTTGATTCGAACATGACCTTGAAGACCCAAATTAAAAATATATCTCAGACCTGTTATCACCAACTCCGGAAGTTGTATTCGTTCAGATACTACTAAAGTTTCGAGAATAGACATATGTTAGCCAAAATTTTAGTACTCTCGGCTAGGTTAATGCAATAGCATCTATCAGTCTCTACCCAATCATTTAATTCTGAAGCTCCAACGCGTCCAGAACAGCGCTGGCAGATTCGTGTTTTTAATTTCGAAAATGCACAGCACTACTAATTTCCTAGACGATCTGCACTGGTTACCAATTGTGCATTGAATTCAGTATAAAAGTACTAGTGTTTGTTCACAGAATTGTTCATAATCCTGATAGTATACCTGTCTATCTCTTAGCTGTATAAAGTTTAATTATGCTTAGGCATTTTTGGTTCTGTTAATTTTAATTGTTTTATGTGCATTTGAAAGGAATTACTTATAAGTCGTCTAATGAAAGCTTTGATGTTTTGCCGCATGTGAAAAGTTTTTGCGCGCACGTTTTAAAACTATAAAACTGTCTGAATAGCCTTTGGCCGAATTGTCTCAATCATTTTGACTGAATTTGAAATTGGCTGAATTGTCTGTGGCCGAATTGTCTGAACGCGGTTGCGATAATATTCTTGCTCAAATGTCCAATTTTGGTGTGAAAAAGAGCTGTATGGCCGGTACAGATAATATGTATGGTAGAAGCAGCAACCAAGTAATGGCAGCTAGCGCAGTTGTAGAGGGGATGGAATTCTTAGTGTGCAATTACCTCAATCACGGAACAAAAGTGGCAATACTTTCTTAAGTTGGACGGAGAGGACGCCAAATCAATCCGCTATCTAAATGAATTGTGCAAACGCCATGCAATGGCCGATAACGTACCGTATGTCAAAACGAAGAAATTCAAACTTCGGAAGGCTTACATCCTAAACCGTCATCAGTGCGACAACTAGCCCGCCAATTTCAAGTCGCCCTCAATTGCTTATAATTGAACTAATTGTTTTGGGTGCGCTTCGTTACAGCCTTCAAGTTTTTTGTTTATTGTTAACTAGTGGCATTATGAAACACTAGTGGCATAATGAAAGACTCTTTTTTTTACTAGTACCGTTCTCTAACTCAGTTATAATTCTTCGGTTATTGTTCCGACCATTGAAAATGGGGAGGAACTTAGTATTCGGTTGTTTGAGGTTTTTTCTTTTTGTTTTCCAAGCAAATGAAGGTACCACAAATAATCATCGGACTGGGTTGAGTGATATATCATATTGAAGTTTTAACAGTCGTGATT
The DNA here is from genome assembly GCF_963678635.1 of Symsagittifera roscoffensis. NCBI lineage: Eukaryota > Metazoa > Xenacoelomorpha > Acoela > Convolutidae > Symsagittifera > Symsagittifera roscoffensis. Next base: position 32,042,424 of record NC_087067.1, on the reverse strand, counting down.
CGAACCACATTAAAAAATGTCCCAATATCGAGAAAAACCGGTTTGAACTTTTGCTTTTTCGTCTTATTTCGAGCGAATAAAGTGAGCGAGCAGTCTTGTTTTATTTCAATTGCTTAAAAGCTGAGAATAGCTTAATTTAAATTGTATGAACTTAGTTCTGCTTGAGTAGCCTTAGTTTACTTTGAGTATTTCAGCGCCGTCTTAGAATCCAAATTTTCAGAAATTCAAAAAACTGCAAAGTTTGAAAAAGTTTCATATAATTTTTTATAATTTATTCTTTGTTTTTCAAAAACAATTTTTCTTCAAAAATTGTTTTTGAATTTGCTTATTTTAATATGACTGTCGAATATACCTAATCTCCAGTTTTTTGTTCAGCTCTTTTTATCGCACCACGCCGAAAAAAGACAATAAATTGAAGAAACTTATTGTATGTTTTTAAGACTATGGTAGGAACATTCTGTGCTACTTACACAGTAACCGGCTATCCTTGTTTGAATTTGATACGTGTTGAAGATCCTTACTTCTTGAGTTTTTATGACTTCATATGGTTGCATTAGACCTATGATGTTCTAGTATTCCTTCTGTATGCAAATGGCCGCTAAAGGTGTTTGCAAAGTTTTTAATCAAAAATCATGAAATGACCATATCAGGTCTTTCAGATGAAAATATATCGCGTTTTGAAGCAAATGACCGCTTTCAGGTCTCTGACAAACGATATAAGAAAATCTACAATTGATTAAAGAGGTTTTTTCGCATTCCCAAGAGCTATGTTTGAATGGGAAAGAATTTTTTAAAACGAAATGAGCAAATGTCCGCTTTCTGGCCTTTGCCAGAAGATGTGGAAGTGGAAGATTATCCTAAGATCAATATTTTGCAACTTGACAGTAATTTAAACAAAAATGACGGTGTAAAGCTATTTCATGATATGATGATGATGCTTTTTCAAAGTTGATCAAAATGCTGCGGGGAGCGAATGATATTTAGTGAAATGGACATCGCTGCTAATGATAGGCCTAAGCGCCTAAGAATGATGATGAGTCTTTGTCCTGTAAGTCACACATGAAGCTGCAATTTAATTTCGGGTGCTTCCTAAAAAAAGGTTACAATTGAGTTGTTTATGGTTTTGGTTGAGAGGGTGTTTGCTTGGTGGAGGTCTGTTCAGGGTTTGGTTAAGGGTGTTTGTTTGGTTTAGTTGAAGGATTGGTTTCAATAGGGGAATTGGAATGTTATCAACATCACAGCAGTGGATTGTGTTTGCATGCTATTAGTTGGAGGTTGATGAGAGGCTTTTATACTGTTTGGAAGGGAATGAATTACAGGCTTGTGACGGATTCTTTTTGATTGTGTTTTTTTTTACACGAGTAGATAGTACATAGGATTCAGTGCAAGCTGTTCAGTGAAAATTGTCCTATTGGATTTTTTTCTAGTTCACTGCATTTGAAATGAATCCATACGTTTTTTTACTAAACGTTTTAGAGAAAGAAAAATGACCAGGGTTGTGCTTAGTGCTGCTCGAAGAAAGCGGTTTCCAATTAACGGGCGGAGGAATCCAGGGGGCTTAGGAGGCTTCAAAAAAACTCCAGTCCGTGCATGCTGCTTGCGCCGGTCCTCTCTCCGTGCATTAGAAGTTGTTTACACAATTGAGTCCCTTATGATGAACGGGCCAAATGATGGAAACCAATCCAAGAATTATGAATTATGATTACCAAGAGTGATGATTATTCAAGAATTATGAATATATCAAAAGAAAATAATTAAATTAAGAGCAGCTTATTCAATATTGGCCGAATACAAAAGCAGCAGATAATAATGGTGTCGGCTGAAGTGTGTTGCGAGCTTGTCAGAACCGAGACAAAAATTGTTTATGAAAACGCCTGGCGATTATCGGACTGAAGTGCTGATGCGCGCGTAGCGAACCATCGCCAGGCCATCGAGAATATTTTTTGCAGCGCGTAATTTTTGCTTTCGGTGTTTTACATATAGCGTTCAGCGATTGGAAACTTATCTGTTTTCTACAATTTTGATGGGTTAAAGCCCACCATTCGGCCCCTCCATCTTGAGAGTAGCCACTGGTTGTACACGGCGCGTGGGGTCCACCACTGGAACGCGGCACTTCTGGACCTTGATTGTTCAGTTGAACATGAATGAGGAAATGACCTAAGATAAATGGCAGTGGTGGGAGGGGTAAAAATAGGCTTAGCCATAAAAGGAGAACTGAAAGATAAATTAGAAAGATGACTGACAAGTCATGTGTGTGATTGTGTAGCTACCTGTTGGCTGCGGGAGAGTGGATGCAGTGGGTGAAGTGTCCGGAGGAGAAGCGTGAGAGTGTGTTCACCAGTGACAACCGCATCCTACAACACATGATACAGTCTGAACTGGACAAGATTAAATGCTTCAACTGTAAGTGGTGGTTATACATTACATTTCGCATCCAACTCACCAATGAAATGCAATGCAATGCAACACATCGAATTTCAAAGTAAACTCACTCCTATCAACTTTTTGATTTTATGCTCAGTCATCTCTTTGTATTCTCGAAAGTTATACGCAAGTCATTTTCAATTAAGAAAGCGTAGTATTTTTAGAAATTTACTTTGACAGCTGTTTCAAAAGTGTCGCACAAGTCGCTCAAATCGGAATGTACATTTTTTTCGGGTTAACAACTAGGTTAACAAAATCAGTTGAATATTTGATTGTTTCTTGGAATCTTTTTTCACTTTTTTCGAAAACTACCCAGTCAAACCTGAGATAAAGAATTCAGTTGAAAGAGCCAGTTGTAGTTTTCTTCTTTAAATAAGCGGCTAATTCCCTAGTTAAGTAGGAAAATCGCTAGGGTTTTGCGTAAAGTCCATTTTTTGAAACCTTGAAAATTACGCATTTCGGTATCAGTACAATCAAAGATTAAAATATTAAAACAGGTGCATCCAGCATTAGCTGAGCCACTAGTTATCTCCAAGCGGCCGTGGCGCAAATATGAGGACATGAGACTCCTAATCAACAGGTGGGAGATTCAAATCCTGAACATTGAATTATTTTTTTTGCTCGAATTTTAAGTGCATAACATTGGCAATTTTATAAGAAACTGCAGCTGCTTTATTGGTGGCTAGTGTTACACCTCATCTCAGCAATTGGTGGCTAGTGTTACTCCTCATCTCAGCAAAATTTCCCAAGGTGTATTTTAATCGTTTCCTTTTTCCTGATTTCTTTTTGTTTTGCCTGTTCAGAGCTCTTTTTTGCATTTTCCTCGCTTGTGTTTGCGAAGCACAGCTTCGCCTCTGTGTAAAAAGCTTAATTGTTGTATTGCATTCTCAAGTGGAATTTTTTGGCGACTCCAAAAATACACGAGAAAAAGCACGTTTGAAGTCAGTGTAACTCCATAAATCTTGGTTCTAAACATGTGATATTTTATAAGAGTTGATACACGTACTGAAGTTTCTTATATAGGTCCTGATATTTTTTCAGTTTTTTTCTTCACGCTCAATTTCGACTTTCTGCCGTTTGATTTTGATTTCTTTTTAAGTTTGCTTCATTTCCTTTGCTAAAATGAAGACGAACTCCGTTATCGAACAGTAAAAAGGTTAAGGTCACTAAAAACGTGATCGACTTCTAATCTCGGAACTGGAGTTTAATTATCAGATTTCCCAGCCAAATAAAAATTTGAATTTTTGATCCAGTTTTTCCAAATTGGTTTAATTTTTATCAAAAAAGTACCAATCTCAAGTTCGTAAAATTCAAAGAGTTTTAAGGGCATATATTTTTTCTTTAAATTCGAAAGCTGCCGTTTTTGTTCTTAAAACAAGTCAGCTTTTTTTCTGTTTCCTTGTGTTCATTATCTTTTCCAACTGTCAGTTGCTATGTTTTCTTCATTTGGTGTCATTATATTAATATCAAATTGAAATTTTTTGATTATTAAATTGTTATTAATTTGAAAATTAAGTTGATATTAATTTAAAAGTTATCGAGGCTCAATTGAAGGAATTTGGTTTTATAATTGTGATAAGCTTAAATATAACATTTGATGTTATGCGTTTCAGTTATGAAAAAAACAGCCACTCGATTCCCGCTTTTGAGACCTGATCCAGTGGGAGGCCCATCTGAACAGTCCAACTGCAATCTTGACGGAGATGACACCACGGTAGTAGATGTCGAGTCTATCACTTTCGTAGACTCGGACAGAACGTATTCTAAGAGTGATTTTCTGGGCGGAGCGAAAGACAGATCAGCTGACAGTCCTGCGTTGTCCCGCAAACCTCAGGAGAAAACAACAAATTCGTTTGGAAAAATGGAAAGGCCAGAACGAAGATATTTGCAATTTACTCAGATCTTATCTGAACCAAAGTCAACTAGTGGCGACTGGAAGAACAGATATTGTGGACCAAATTTTGCTGATGGCAAGGGATTTGAGGGTGCAGTTGAAGGTGAGCACATCGAATCGAACAGTGAGACAAGAACTGGAAAGCGTGCTGATGACTTAAAAACAAATTTTGGTGATAGCTCATGTGATATTGAAAGTGATAATAGCTCAAAAAACAGTGTAAAAACGTCGGAAAAATCTGTTGTGGAGGCAACAAAGAATGATATACTTGATTTACCCATTGGTTCTGTAAATAAAGTTGCTGAGAAATCACTCAATTGCAACTCAGTGAACGCGAAGAAACAACCTGAATTAGAAATCAGTTTTGATACGGAGACGAGCGTGAAACAGGCCTCAACAACTTCATCTTTTCCGTCCCAGAATCCCAGTAAAAACAAATCTGGCCAAGTTAGCAAAACCAGCTCGATGAAGTCTAGCGGCAAAAAAGTTCAATCGGCCCAGAACTACAAACAGTCCGAACTGCAAAATGACATACAAAAGATTCTCCAGAAGACCAGGAAAGATTTAGACTTGTATGAATCATTATGTCACAAACTTCCAGGTTCTCAGAGTCCAGAAAAGAGTGAATCAGAAGCGTCATGTTCAAAAAGTAAAAAAGAATTGAAAACTGAATCGACTAGAGCTGTGCTAAAATTAGACGATAGTGTGAAACTGAATTGTGAGATGCATGTAGTTCCTCCCCCTTGTGAATTTGCAGATGAAAAGAAGGAGAGTCGATCATGCAAGGATCTCACGGGTCTGTCGATCATATCGAGGCCAAAAAGTCCTCCATATGTAAAAGTGGACTGTAGTTCAGATAGAGTGACAGAAAGCCCACCTAGATCACCCCCTGGCGCAAGATACGTCAGAGATGCCATGAGTTCATTGACAGAAGATAACAACGACACTAACAATCGCTCTACTTTGCAGAAAGAAAACTCATCAACTGAAGCCGCGTTTCAAAAGCCACATGCATCATCCTCGTCAACAGAAGTGAATTCAACTAAAGATCGACTGTCGGTTTGTTCAAAAGACTCATCTTCGAAATCTTGCTTGAAGGGAAATAGAAATACAAATAATCGAGATTTTGCAGTAGTATCCACTGCTGATACATTTGATAAATGTGAAGTCCTCAATAGCGTTCATTACAGATTGACCAAAAATACGGCCGATTCAAGCTCCAAAAATGGGCGCGAATCGAGCTTGAGTCCGAAAGTGAGACCGAACAGTGGAACAAGCTGCTCTTTTCGAACAGCAAGTTCTGTGGATACTGCACAAGACATCGACAAGTTCATTCAGGAGAATTCAACTGGCCTGGAAGTGCAATTTGACTTTGCGTCAGTGACAGATGCCCTGTTTAAAACACAGCAGGCCATCAAGACAATCGAAGACATGCTGGGAAACAAAGAAGAGAGAAGTTTGAGCAATGATGAGAATGATGAAAGTTTCAGAGAAGAAGAAACTGAAAACGAAAAAGATTGAATTCAATGAGCGAATAAACTGAATGTGTATCGCAGATTTAGTATTGAACTGATGCAAGTCTAAATGGACTTAAATGATGAACGCCCAGTAATTAATCTTGCAATTTACTGTGAATTTTTCATTTGATGTATTTTACGTTTTCTTGCTACTTACATGCTAATTATCGTGTTTTGGTGAATTGTGTTGTATATATTGTAAAATTGTTCTATAGATGTTTAATACAAGCTAGCTAATTTAGTTTGTTTTCTTTACCAGATATTTTGACTCATAAAAAAGCTTGTGCTTCTTGTGAAGCCTATGGTCGAACTTATCAATTTTTTTGATTGGAATGAATGTACTCATTTAGTACTTTTTTTTCTCAAGTTCTCGATCACGCTTAATTTTGATTTTCTTAATGGTGTGGTTTTTGATTTTGTAAGTTAATTCATTTTTTAGTTTTCATTGTTTTGAAGCTCAAACTCTGCTTCAAACTCACTTGGTAAACGGATGGAAAATTCAATCTCGAACTGCCGAAAATGAAAGTTGTACTGGACTTCTATTTTCAAACGCCGGTTTTCACACAATCAAAGCTTGTGTATTAGTATGAACTCTCTTTTTTCCAACCTAAGTCGCAAAAATTGTTGCGACGCAAATATTGTTGCGACAAAATTTTTCATTTTGAAAGTGTTCATTTTGATCAATAGCCAGCTATCAAGTATAGCCAATGCTAAGGATATTAACGCAGGCTATTGTATTACAAGTAGCACTTTGCCTTCAAGGTATCATGGATCTGTAGCGTACAGGGAGGGAAGGAGACCCGCAACAAACAAGAGGGTTCGAACCTGGGCAGGGGCAGATATTTTTATTGAACTTTTTTGTATACTAGTTAAAATGCGTCCACTATAAATTGAGGCATGTTATGTGGTAATTTTTTTTTCAAATTGACTGGTACCGCTAATGCGTCATAATTGACTTGCGTCACTTAGCAATTCTGTAGGCTCATAATTGGTGTGCTTCACTTGAGACATTTTTGTAGACCCAAAGTTTTCCTCATTTAGTTTTTCACATTAGCATTACCGGTCATAGTTTTGCTTGTGTATGCGAAGTGCAACTTTGCCTCTGTGTAACGCTTAGAAGTCCCAATGGCATATAAAAGACCTTGTTGTCGATTTTTTTCAAATAATCTTGTTTAGAGTGAAAGTTGCTTCCTTTCGTTCATTACTGTTTTCCAACCGTCAGCTAGCGATGTTTCTAATTGAAAGTCGATGAACTTGGTTCAGATTCGTATATCGGTCGGGATGATTTTTTTCCAGGACAAGTTGCAGGAAAATTTGTTCAGATTCAATTTTACTTTTCCGCGGTTTGACTTTTAAGTTCAGTTCATTTCCTTAGTTAAAAAGAGGGTAAAGTCGACTTCCAATAGCGAAAGTGTAAAAATGAGGAAAATGGAAATTAGTTTTTAGATTTCCCAGCGAAATAAAAAAATATATCTTATCTATTGATCCAATTTTTTTATAATTGTAATAATTTTGTCAAACAATGTCAATCATAACTTAGTCAATGCGCTTTAAGTCCTGAATTTTATTTTTCCTGAAACTTGATTTTTTCTATTTATTTGCGTTCTTTGACTCTTTTCCAACTGTCTGTTGGCTATGTTTTTTTTTTCATTTAGTTGATGAAATTGAGACAAATATAATGTTTTCAATTTTATCTGTATTTGCACTTGCAAAGCAAAATGTCTTAATATTCAAACCTAAGTCGCAAAATAATGCTGCTTTTGATGGCTTTGTAGAATGGGTAGGCTGCGGTAGCAGTCTAATTTCAAATGTGTTTTGTCATTTGATTAGTGAAAAGTTAACAGCCCTGATGCATTTTTAATTCATCAAATGAACCGCAAGAAGTTATTCGATTAAAACAGTAGTACAATGATGAAAATCTTGATTTGAGAAATTGTCCAAGTCAATATTTCTCGCAATTTTTTGAAATACATAATTTAAACATTCGGCTTTCTGCTTTTCAAATGATAACATACAGTTTTAAATCTTTTTGTATTTGGTGCTACTTTTGCTGCATCAAACTGACAGTTTAATAGCATATGTAGCTGCGTTTTTGGTGAAGAGTTTGTGGTCATTTTAAGCATCCGTGGCTGGGTGATTAGTGTGAGACTCAAATTCGCTGGGTCGCCGATGCGACTCCAAGAACGTAGCCGAGTTTTTACTAATTCGAGGTTTATTTCTACTTTTTCTTATTTAGTTGATAAAGTACAATTTTTTGGGTAGAACTCTAGAATTAGCGTTTCAAGAGTTATTGAACGTAAAGAAGATTGTTTAATAGGTCTTGATGCTTTTTTAACTTTGAAAGTGTTAAAGTTTGATCATGTTCAAGTTTGATTTTGGTCGTTTTGCCTTTTGATTTTTATTTAGGATAAGTTCAAATTAAATAAAAGGAAGGCAAACTCCCGTATCAAGCAATAAAATGGTTAAAACCACGAAAAATGTGATCGACTTGAAATCTTAAAATTGAAATTCAGCTTTCATGTTTTTCAGCAAAATCAAACTACAATTTGATCTGGTTTTCTCGAACTGGTTTGTTTATATCAAAAAAATGTCAGTCGTTAAATGGTCTTACAATTCAAGAAGCTTTGTTTGAATATGTAAATTTTTTTCTTTTTTTTGCTTCTTTCCGTGCATTGACTCAGTTCCAACTTTCTTTTCGCTAAGTTGAAAAGTTGCAGAGACAGTAATGACAATTAACTGTTTATTCAAGTTACCTTGAAATTAAGTGCATTGAACCAACGAAAAAATGTTTGTTCGCCGCTGATGCACATATACCGGGCAACAAGACAAATGTTGACAATAAAAATGTGTTTTTAGGTAGCCTGACTATATACACAAGAAGTAATGATGGAAAATTGAAAAAAAAACACTAGTGAGAAATATTGGATAAAATGGTGGAAGAGGCTGTGTCTCAAGTCAGTGTTATGGCAGTTAGCGTTATTCTTCCATCTTTTGTTGGCTGCAGTTGTTTGCAAGGGTTATTCAGTTTTGTTTGTGAGAGCAAAGGTACTGCACCCGAATAATAATGTTTTTTATCAAATAACGTGTTATGATTTCAGCTCATGGAATCATGTATTCAAGCAGTCATTACCAACATGTTCAAAATTTGCATTTTTTGACAAAAAAATTTTCCTTTCCAGGGTTTTTCTGAGTATTATGCTTGATCAGCTGCATTTAATATGCATTTTATTTTGAGAGTCAATTGCTTGTTTTTTGTTTTGCTTTTTCCTTATGCAAATCATGATCAGTTTTTTTATATTTAATTTGATTTTGTTTACGTTAAGTTCAATTTAAATAAAAGGAAGACGAACTCCCTTATCAAACAGGAAAAGGGTTAAAGACACAAAAAATAAGATCGACTTCTAATCTCAAAAGTATAATTCAGCTTTCATGTTTTTCAGCAAAATCGAAATGTACAATTTGTTCCCGTTTTCTCGAATTGGGTTGTTTATACCAAAAACAATGTCAATCATTAAATGGTCTAGCAATTCAAAAAACTTTAAGGTCCAATATGTAAATTTTTGATTTTTTTTGTGCTTATTTCCGTGCATTGACTCAATTCCAATTGTCTTTCGGCCAAGTTGAAAAGTTGAAGAGACAGAAATGACAATTAAGTGTTTATTCAAGTTACCTTGAAATTAAGTGCAGTGTACCAAAGAAAATTTTTTGTTCCACCGCTAACGAACGTATCCCAGGCAACAAGACAAAAACTGACAAGAAAAATTGAGTTTTTACGTAGCCTGACTATCGAGACAAGAAGTGATGACAAAAAACTGAAAAAGAAACCTTAGTGGGAAATATTGGATAAAATAGTAGAAGAGGCGGTATCTCAGGTACAAGTCAGCGTTATGGCAGTTATCGACTTTTTTGTCATCTTTTGCTGGCTGCAGTTGTTTACAATGGTTATTCAGTTTTTTGTTTGTGAGAGCAAAGTTACTGCAACCGAGTAATAGATTTTTCGTGTCAAAATTCCTGTTTTAATTTCAGCTCATGGAATCAAGTATTCGAGCAGTCGTTAGTAAGTTGTTCATGATTTCAATTTTTGACACTCCAGGGTTTGTCTGACTATTATATTTGATCAGCTGCATTTAATATGCTTTCTGTTTTGAAAGTCACTTGCTTTTTTTTTATTTTGCTTATTCCTTATGCAAATAATGATCAATTTTTTTATATATTTAACTTGATTTTTATTAGGAATAAGGTAAATTTAAATAGAGGAAGGCAAACTCCCGTATCAAACAGGGAAAGGGTTAAAGTTGCGTAAAATGTGATCGACTTCTAATCTCAAAAGTAGAGTTCAGCTTTCATGTTTTTCAGCAAAATCGAAATGTACAATTTGATCCGGTTTTCTCGAGTTGGTTTGATTATATCAAAAAAATGTCAATCGTTAAATGGTCTAGCAATTCAAAAAGCTCTAAGAACCAATATGTATATTTTTGATTTTTTTCGTTTCCTTCCGTGCATTGACTCAATTCCAATTGTCTTTTGGCTTTTTTGAAAAGTTGCAGAGACAGTAATGACAATTAACTGTTAATTCAAGTTACCAGGCAACAAGACGAATGCGTTTAAGAAAATTTGTGTTTTTTGCGTAAATGAGAAGTGGTGATGGAAAATTGAAAAGAAAGTAGTGATCGAGAAAGGAAGTGATGATGGAAAATTGATTTAAAAAAAAGGCGAAGAAAATTGAATGAAATAGCGAGAGAGGCGGTGTCTCCGGTAAATGAAATACTGTTGGCGGTTATTGACTTTTTTTTTCTTTTGTTGGCTGCAGTTGCTTACAATGGTTATTCAGTTTTATGTTTGTGAGAGCAAGGGTACTACAACCGAGTAACAGATTTTTACCGTCAAAAACCCAGTTTTTTTTTTATTTTCAGCTCATGGAAACATGTATTCAAGCAGTCGTTACTAACTTATTTATGACCTCAATTGTTGGCGCACAGAAGATTTCCTCGGGTTTTGTCTGACTTTAATGCTTGATCAGCTGCATTAAATATGCCTTTTCTTTTGAAATTCAATTGTTTTATTTTGCTTTTCATTATGCAAATCATGATAATTTTTCTAATAATTAAATTGATTTTTGTCTAATCTAAACTAATTTGATTTAAAAGGAAGGCAAACTCCGTTATCAAATAGGAAAAGGGTTAAAGTCACGGAAAAACGTGATCGCCTTCGAATTTCGAAAAGAGCTTTCAGCTTTCATTAATACTAGCCAAATCAAAAAATGTACATTTTGATCCAGTTTTCTTGATTTGGTTTGTTTTTATCGAAAAACGGTCAATCGTAAAATGCTCTTGCTATTCAAAAAGATTTTATCTCAAATAGGTAAAAATTTGGAATTTTTTGCTTTGTTCTGTTCATTGACTTGGTTCCAACTGTCTATTGGCTATGTTTAAATAGTTGCAAAGACGATAATAGCAATTAACTGTTTATTCAAGGTACCTTGAAATTAAGTGCAGTGAACCAAAGAAGAATGTTTATCTTTGGCGTAGCCTAACTATTGAGACAATAAGTGATGATGGAAAATTCATTTTAAAAAACTAGTGAGAAATATTGGATGAAATAATGGAAGAGGCGGTGTCTCAGGTACAAGACAGCGTATTGGCGACCATCGACATTTTTTCTTTTTTCTGTCGGCGGCGTTCGTTTTCAATGCTCATTCAGTTTTGTTTTTGTGAGAGCTAGGGTATTGCAACCGAGTAATGGATTTTTTGCGTCAAAATCCTTGGGTTTTAATTTCCACTTTATTCATGCGATCGTTACTAACGTGTTGATGATTTCAGTTTTTGACACACAGAAGTTTTTTCTCCAAGGTTTATCTCACTATTATGCTTGATCAGCTGCATTTAAAATGAAATTTGATTTTGAAAGGTAACTTTTTCTTTCGCTTTTCTTATGCAAATCATGATTAACTTTCTTTTTATATTCAACTTGAAAGTGTTTACGGACTTTCTCTTCTTTTTCTCCTCATCTGATATCAAAAAGGTTTGAAATTTGATATGTGAATCAACGAATCAGAATTTTCAACAGGAAGTAGCAAATATGCCTGGGACGGCATAGGTACTGAGTTCCAATCTCACCAGAACCTGTTTTTTTCTCAAACGGCAAATGTTAAATTTCAAATAAAATTGTCGGTCAATTTTTTTTCTGCTTATCTGTTGTTGTCTTAGTTGTCACATCTTGGGGGATGTCGTGAGGTCACTATCGGTACCTCGTTATTCTATATGCTTATTTCTATATTTATTCTACTATTATTTTGATGGTGCGAAAAGTGGCCACGCTTAAGGCGACATTCAACCCCAGTTAACGCTTTGACACCTTTTTGATACACAAGCTTAGTTGCGCTTAATCTCGTGTGAAAATTCAGTCAGGCTTAATCTCACTGTTAGTTTATCTCTACAAAACGATGTTAGTTTAACCTATGTCAATTGATACAGTGTATCTGATTTACTCTATTCTCATCTCGCTTAACCCTGTCTCTTAGCGACTCGATCCCCTGCCAACCTTTCGTACTGCTTTTACATGATCCATTTTTAGTCAGAATCTTCCAAAAATGGTTAAAAATACATGGTCTTTACAAACATGGTCTTTTTTAACTTTTTGGCAGAGCTCGAAGTTTCAATAGTTCTACACGTAAAGCTCGACAAAAACTCCTGCGCAAAAAATCAAAGTAAATTCAGTTTATTTGCAAGTCTAAATGGTCTAAGATGTGATCAGATAATGGTGACCAGAGAACATTTGGTTCGGTTCGATTCTGTTCTGCTTTTGGGTTTGTTCACATGTCTGAAAATAATTTTTTGAACTCGTGGAAGTTGAGTTTTCCGTCCTTGTCGTGATCTGCATCGTCAACTATCCTGTCAATATCGTCCTCGTCTATCTCCTCCCCCAGATTCCTCAGCACGTGTCGGAAGGCAGCCTTAGTGATCAGTCCGTCTCCCATCATGTCAAACACCTATTCAATGCAACAACACGACAGAATCTAACAAGGAATCGTCTGATCAGTTGAACTGGATGTTTTCGTAACGGCATCTTCCAAAGTTAGGCATTGATTAAGTATTTGCGATAGGGAAGAATGTCAATAAGGAGACGGGTCCGACAGAGACAATGAACTCAATAGAAAATTATGAGAGACAGTCAAGCAAACAAAGCAGAAGAAAATGCTGAACGACAAATAAGATGACAAATAACAAACAGCCGTTAATTCGACAACCGTTTTTGATGTGACTTTGAAACGACGCTACACGCAATTCTCCACAGTTTATTTCTGAGAAATTTAAACCGCTTAAATTCGAACTGCTCATTTTACATGTAAAAACAGTTATTTTTCGTCTTAAGGTCTTATCGCCTCAATGGCCTGTCGTCTGATTTACCAAGCACATGAGCATACTTTAAAGATATTGTAGGATCCTGTTTTTTTCAGGAATATGGTCTTTTGGGTTCAATTAGTTTTAGGTTTAGTTGATTATCATATTTAAAATCCAATTACCAATCCCCTCGAAACAGGTTTCTAGTTTTTACTTCTAAAATGATTTAGAATTTAATAAATATCTACAGTTTAATGATTTATAGCATCAGGGGCGGATCTAGGATTTTCTCGAGGGGGGGGGGGGGCAGATTTTCAAAAAATTTTTACGACAATACCACTGATAATGCCTCAAGTGCTTTTGCGATATATCTTCGGTAAAAGTTTTAAGCAAATTATTTCTTGTTTCAATCCATTTTTCAACTTCGCTGCTTTCGGTTAAATTTTTTTTTTCCGATTTTCTTACAAGCCGAAGTCAAATTTGATACATCATTTAGCTGACTGGTTTTCATAGATATGTTTTATTTGCGAATTTTAAATGTTATTTAAATTACAGTTCATATTGTAAATTGCAGATCAATACATTCAAAAATAAACGGTACAATTTACCCAATTTAAATAAATTTTTGACTTATCGATATTTTCATGATTTTCTCAAATTTTTCAAGGTGCTATTTTTTGTTGTTTTTTTTGGGGGGGGGGGGGTGGGTGTCTACTTTTGTATTCGAATTAAATTCACTCTAAATTTTTTGATTGCTATTCATAACCATTTTTTCTATCCGTTTTGAAAAAAAATAGTATGTGTGTATAGAGGTTAAACATCACATTTTCGATCTGAAAAACTTAGTAGAAGTTCTACACACCAACAATCAATAAAAAAAATTGACAAGCTTCTCAACTAAAATTTTCAGAATGACAGCGAGAACAAAAAATCTACTGCTTTCCTCCGTTATTTGGATCTACTTGACAATTGCCCCCTTTGGTATCTACTTAAGAATTGCCACCCCTATTAATAAAAGAAGTAAATTAGAACTGAGCTTTCTATTGAGAATTAGAATTTTACTGGATTCTGATTGGTCGAAAATGCGTTATTTTAATCTACTTAACAATTGCCACCCCCCCCCCCCTTTCTTAAAAGGGGGGCAATTGTTAAGTAGATCCCGTTATTTTCCAACCCTTGCTTTTGCAGCACATAATCTTACAATAACAAATTGTAGAAAACTTAACCGATTTCAATATTTTCAATTATAATGAAAAATACAGAAAATAATTTAACTTAACAATTTGTGATTGAAAGATAAAAATTTTGTAATGATTCGGGATTAGCCAACACAGAAAAAAAACATACTGTTTCTATATGATATGCAGAAACCACTAAGTTCTGCAAAAACTGACCCTTGATGAATACCAAATAGACTCTCAGCATGACTAAAAGCAACGCTGAGTCCCCCCCCCCCCCCAACCACTCATTTTTTTACCGCAGCAATGCCGACAACAGTAAAATCTAAATTTTGAAAATCAAGATTACTTCCAAATCCAAACTGAGGCAATGAGTTTGGAGAGAAACTCAGAAAGATTAATTTATTCTTCGAAGACAACGACGAGAACTGAAATTCAGACAAAAAGCGACTCGAACGAAAAACTGAATTATATCATTAAAAAGTTGTGTTTAATTTAGATTCTTCATTCTTTCTGTGAAACCATCATCAGTCATTACGAGGCCAAACTGTGCACTGGATAGGCGCACATTTTTGTGTCTGTATGTTCCTGGATACCAGAAACAAGTCTTTGAAAATGTTCCGAAATGTAAGTGGATTCCACCTACAAAATTTCCGTGGATTCCGCGTACAAATGCTTGTACCGTAAGTTTTGTCGGCATATTAGTTTTGTTGCGGATTTTGCAACGAGCGAATATAGGTAGTTGTTCCGGATTCCACAAATGTTAGTGGATTCCGCAAATGTATGCGGACTCCGCTTACAATTTGCGGATTCGACTCACAGTTGTGGATTTCACGACAGCCTAAGTTTAATAAACACATATATTATTATTTGTTCATGGATTCCACTAACTGTTCCGAATTCCGCAAAATTTGTTGCGTGTTCCACAATTTTTGTCGCGGAATCCGAAAGTTGCCTGTTTTCGAACAACTTTGAGCAATACAATTTTTTAGCTATTCGTCCATGGAATACAAAACAGCAAAGAATATCAAAGAAAGGTAGCAATGTTGCAAGTTCCACGACAAATCTGACTTTGGCCTGTTGTGGAATCCGCTTACATTTTACAAAACGCACAGTTTGGCCTCTTAATGAACTGAAACAAAAAAGTGCAACCATATGCAGCAACAAACAAAACTTTGTTGAATTGTTGACTTTAATTGATTATCAGCAACTGAACAGTATTAAGAAAAGTGTGGTACTGCTCAGACAGTAACCTTAAGAAAATTGTTATGTAATAATCATAACAAAAAATTTCCAGCAATTCTTTTGTGGTAAGTTATTAAAAATACAAAACCAGGCCAACACTTTAACTGCCAAGAGATCATCACTGCACCTAGAAATCCGTTCACAGGTGTGGTTTGTACATTATTATTTTGTATATTCAAACTGTGACATACTTCAAGGTTGCAATTTTAACCGCATGAGCACTTTGATGTGACAAACCTATTTGAATCAGGGGCGCGTAACGTAGGTTTTTATACCGTACTAACGTACCAAGTCAAGGTCAGTATGTTCTCATGTTTGAATTTGTCATATGTATTCAGAGCTGCATATAAATAGAAAGAGTCGCAGCAGCTTAGATCTCAGAGAACTAAGCAAGGTTCAAAAAACTTGAATTAAATCTTTCACCACAATTTTTTCTTGTTTACTTTGCTATGTTTTTTATTGTAGCACATGACGCAGCCAGCACGAATCATTATGCAAGATAACAGGACAGACATGGGAGTTCCAGTTTCTTTGACTACAGCTAACTCAGACTCCTCGTGGCAGTTCATTACTTGGCTCGATCAGTTATTGATGGCGGTGACAGTTAAGGAAAACGTCAAGCGAGACTTGCTATTGGAAGACGCAAAGGATATACTAAAAAGCCTCCAAAAAGGCTAGAATCTCTTTAAAAAAAGTATAAAGTGTATTTGTTTTAGCAGCCAGAAAGCTGAGAAACACGCTTCCACAGAAAAACATCAGTTCAAAAACATAGGAAAGCAACTCAGAGGCTCAAAAGTCGGACTCAACGTTCATTTCTACAAGGTATAAAAACGACTAGTAACACGTCTGTTTTCAGCCTTGTGAACCCAGAGGAAAAAAGTTTCGTGCAAAAAATTTTCTTGTGGAACTTCTCAAATTAGCTTTCAAAGAGAAAACCGAAATGGCAAAAATAACATTAGTGAAGGTCAAAAAAGTAACGTACGAGCAATATAATATAATTTGTTCAATAGAACACAATAACAAGGTAAAACGCTTGAAATTTTCCACGCAGCGCTAACAACCACGGGAGCTGGGTCGTAAATGAGAACATCAGTGTATGAGTTAGAACGAGATCTCTTCATTTCAAAAATGAGAAAAGTAACACTACAAGATACGTTGAGATCCGAGAGTTTGTTCCTGGGGGAAGTATCGAGGAGAGCAAAAAAATTCGGACACATTAAACAAACAATATCGGCAATCCAAAAATCAACGTTCTTGAATGCAGGTGCAGCAGCAAAAACATCGTTCTCTGGCCCCAAAATAAAATAAGACCCGCTCATGACAATAAAAAATACAAAACAAAACAGAAGAGCGTTCAGGGGTAAAGAGTCTAACAAAAAGAATATGAATAACAGGAATAGGAGAAATAAATGAAACGGAAACCATGACTAAACTGTTGTAGATCTTTGACAGGAGAGCATTTGATTAACTGTCCCTTTATATGAGCTGTCGATCAATGCGAAAACATGCAAAAGCTGCGGTAATCAAATAAAACCCCGGGCGAAAGTAAGCAGATTCCAACAAGCAAGTAAACTGGCGCAAAAACCGGAAGCCTCAGAAGAACATTGCAAATTAATGGAGAATTTTGAGGATTTCAAAGATTTCGAAATAGTGTCAATACGCCCTAAAAACTAAAAAAAAATCAAAAAACATTTACAGAAACGAACTGAAAGTAAGTTCAGATGTAAGGAAAACATATAACAAGGAATTGTGGTGAGAAAAATTCCTATCAAAAAGATCCAAAGTTCATCAAAATGAAATTTTTAAAATCAATCACCATAATCAATCACCAAATAATTCACATGATGGGGATACAGGTATTCCAGTGTTATTACCTGTAATTATCCTGAACAACAAAACAGATATCAGATCTGTCAAACAAACCGAATCTTATTCCATCAGGAAATTGAAATTACCGGCTCAATTCGAGGATACCAAAACACCTCATACTCATACTGGGAGCTCAAGACTGAGTTACGTTCAGCGTTGTGCAAATTCTAAGAGACTACTATACTATCCTCATAACCTAGAGGAAAAGAAATTGTATATTAAGAATGGACTTGTAAGGTCAACTGTTGATCTCCACAATTCAGAGATCTCCACAATTCAGATCTCCACAATTCAGGGAAATCTTGCATAAGGTTTGACGTGCTTTTAAAAACCCGTTATGTCCGATCCAGAAAAAGTGAGCTAGGACCGATGTGGTTAACTCATAGAGTAATTTCGGATAGGGTACACCGTCTGCTCGTCACGCTATCTTATTTTCGGCCGGATAGATTCGTGCAACTTCTTAGTCTAATACCGATCCTAATCTTACTCTTATACTTACTAGTCTCAGGGTGTTTAACTAGTCTCTGCTAGGCTCAATAGATCTAGGGTATACTGGTTTATTGCGGCTGCTGAAGTTCTCTTGGAGAGGCAACTAATTTCTAAGTTAAATTAAAATCTCTCTGGTGCTGAAATTACAAGTAATTTCAGCACTTACAAATAAGTGGGTTGTTAGTTAGGTGAATTATGATTGGTTAATATTAAATATTTTACAGTAGTAAAATATCCAATTTATCCAATTATAAAATGTAGTTTAGATCAGGTTCCACCCATCCGGGTTTTACAGAGTTTTTTAGAATTATCTTTCTGCAATTTGAAGGATGGACGATGAACGTTGGTATTTGGCGAACATCATATTCTTGTCCGGTTCCTTTTGTTAAAGAAAATCCAGGACGCTAGAGTTAGGGACATCAATCGTTGTGTCGTCTTGTGACAACGACTGTGTTTCCCAATGAAATCAATCTGATTTCAAAATGGTTTGCTATGACGGGTTTTTCTGTATTATGTAGAGAACTTGTTTTGTGTTCAACCTCGTCTGGGAATGGCGTGGAGATTGTGTGTGGAAGGGATGCCTTGTAACTCGGATCTGTAAGTATACTTGAACATCGAGGTGGTCATTGGTCTAGTTCAATGAAGTCCTTTTCTGCGAAGTCAAGTCGTACTCTAAATCCTTTGAGTTGTGATTGTGGACAGCATATCGGTTGTGGTTAGCCATTCTTGTTCGAGTGTGATGGGATCATTTTGTCTTTGGATGTTCGTCTTTGCTGCTGTGTGTTGATCTATATACTGCAAGGTATGATTTACATTTTATAAAATTTTTATTATTTCGGTTTTTTAATCATGAATTTAGTTAGTTGTTTTGTTTTAGTTCGGTTATTTTGAAGAGTTACTCACCCTTGAGTACCTCTTATTAAAAAAAGAAGTGTGGTCACAAAGCTTGGATGTAGCGCGGTGGGTTAGGCCGGCTATAGAGCATGCTCAGGACGTCCTCTCTGGTGGGTTAGGCCAGGAGTGGGAGTATGGTTTCGTGCGGTTTCTTTGAGAGGTCCAGTTATGTGATAACGTTTTATGTTGGGTTTATGTTGGTCTTTCTTATGTTTTTTTGGTTGTGTTCTTGTTTCAAAAATCAAATAGTTTTTGTTATGGGTTTGTCTTTCGACTTTTTTGTGTTTTATTATTTCTTTCTTAGACTTTATAATAGTCTTCAAAAGAATAAATTATCCAGTTTTAAACTGGCTTAATCCGGTTTGGGTACCGTTGGTTTTCTTTTCTTAGTCCTGCTGTTATTTTATGATTTGTGGTGTTTAGTAAGCTGCGTTGGTTAGTTTGGTTTAGTATATAATTCCTTTCCAACCGGGTTAAAGGAAAGTTTGAAACTTTTTATCGTGTGTTAGAGTTGTTGAGTGTGAAAACTTGAAACTTAAAATCATTTTTTAAACAATTCTTCGTGGGCGAGTTGTGCGAGTTTGGATAGAATTCCTGTGCGAGTGAATGAAAATATCAAAAGGTTAGTACTGCATTTTCATTTTATCAATTTATTACATAGAATTTTAATTTTACTGCTAGTTTTGGGGGAAATTTAAAGTTATAAATTTTCATCATATTTAATTTTACTGCTTTATGGGGAAATGATGTATAAATTAATTTACTACATTTGGTATGAATTTTATCATATTATCTTGTGTAAAATATTAATGAAGTTTAGAAGAATTTTAACAAGTTTATTTTTTATTTTTCTTTTCTGTTTTTTGCAGATGATCGTGGTATGAAGACTAAAAATGTAAAAAAAAACATGAAGAAAGAATGGTTAGTTCAATTTAAATTTATTAGTTAAGAATATTTTTAAATTATACTTACCTGTTAATTGTCTGGGAAAAAGCCGTGGGGAAAGATGTCGTGTATCATGTCCGAAATTGTTTGTAATTTTGCTAGTATGTGAATGATGTTTTTAGTTTGGAGCAGTGGCCAAAGCAATTGAAGTGCTTTAATGGTTTTTAGTTCTTCGGTGCCTACTGCGAACTCATAAGGTGTGTTTTGAATGAGGTTATATATTTTGTGATTATATTTAGTATTGTCAATAAATTCTAATATTGGGATTTCTATAGGTTGGATAAGTTCATGTGGGATAAGGAAGGGTCTGGATTCTTCGGCATTAAAGGTCTTCGTGATGGGACAAAATATATACATTTGTGTTACTGGGTCATAATTGCGGAGGATGCCGTGGAGGTTAGTATCCTTGATGTAATAGGTGATATTAAGAAAAAATGGTGAAGTGTACTTCGAGTTAAGAAACTGAAAACGATGGTGTGGTTGTCTTGATGGAGTATGTAAATCAAAAAGATTTTGTATGAAGCGATAGTATTTATATGTATGAGTCTGTTTAGTGCGTAACATAATGTCGTGTGAACAGTGCAAATCGCGTTCA
Source organism: Symsagittifera roscoffensis (assembly GCF_963678635.1). NCBI lineage: Eukaryota > Metazoa > Xenacoelomorpha > Acoela > Convolutidae > Symsagittifera > Symsagittifera roscoffensis. The sequence goes on along the minus strand of NC_087067.1, from coordinate 32,022,034 downwards.
TGTGGTGCAAGGAAGTGAAAGGTTAGTGTAAATAACTGAAATTTTTCTTTAAAACTTTCGTAAGCTTGAATATCAGTTAGTGCTTCAGAAATGATGTGATCATATTTTCTATCAAAAATATTAAGTGTGAATACATATGACGTTTTGATGAAGAATTTTTCTGTTAGTTATGGGTTAGCGAAGCGGTCGTCATCTAGAAATTGGTCTTGATTAGTTCGGATGATATTATGGTCGTAATATTCTATTGTAAATTCGTTAGCTCGGGGTGCAGTGACTGTTTTTAGTGACTTTTTATATCCTATATAAGTAAATTGTCTAGGTGTTAGTGTTGCGGTGAGTCTATATAGCATATCTTTATTCTTTTCTTTATCGTTATGAGTACTAGATAGTGGCAGGCAAAGGGGATTAGTAAAATGGTAATATGCTGTCCAATGAAGTGTTGGCATTAAAACATGTTCATCTACAAAACTACGTGTGTCGTTAGTGTCGTTAGGTGTGTTTAAAGTATATTGTGGGAATGAGGATAAGGTGATTGCTAGAAAATCTTTCGTGTTGGTGTGGTGTGGATGATTAATATATTCGCAGGCTGTTCCTGGTTTGGTCGGGAATGTATGGTTCGGGAATTTTCTTTTAAAAGTGCGATGAGCTCGGTGAGTGCTATTTGATGATTCGGTGGATGTGGATGATTGTGCTAATGATGCAGTGTAAGCTGAGGAGGGTGTAGGAGTAGGTGGGTTTGAGGATTCTATTGTGGATGAAATTTAATTTATAGTGAGGGTGTTAGGGTGTATTAGCTGTTGTTGTAGGGTGATAAAATTATCGAGTTGCTGGTAGATTTGGGGGGTATCTGGAGAATTATTAGATGATCGGTCGGAGTGAAATGGAGAATAGGTTGGGGTTACTTGCGAAGCATAAGAAGGAGTGGAAACGGATGGGAGTGGATTATTTGGTGGGATCGGTTGAAAAGGAGGTTTTGAAAAAACTGAGGAGTTGGTTTGAAAATTATTGGATGGAGATGGTTCGGAGTCTGCAAATTTGTCAGGGATTTCTATATTAGGGTTATTAAGTTGTGAAATGGAGTATAAAACTGAAATATCTGAATTAGTATCCGAATTCATGCTTGATGATATATTAATAGTTGGAAAATCGGGTGGTGGGAAAGCAAAAAGTGGGATTATTGGGACTGGAGTGTTGTGGTTGGTTGGATGGGAATTTGAGCGGTGTAGGGATCCAAGTTGTCGGCTCATCGTGGGCTAAAAAAAATGATTATTTTGAGACTGAAAAGCGGTGGTATGGGGTTGTTCTATAATTTGTTCATATGTATTATCATCTTGTGAATGATGTGTCATTATATGTTGTATGGGACTTTGCGATATGTTTGGTCTAAAATTTGGGTTATGTGTTATTGCTAGGTTTCGGAAATTACGTGGGACTAAGGATAATGGATGGTTATGTGGTAGGGGTGGCAACTGTGGTGCGGTAGGTGTTACTTCTATGTTATTATGTTCTTCGTCGTATGTGTTCTGTCTTGTCGCTATTTTTGTATTATATTCTTCTATTTGTGCGTCTAGAAGAATTTTGTTTATTGATGGTGAAAAAATTCCAAAAAATCCTGCAAATAGTATGCGTGCTACATTTGCTTGTCTATTTACTTGTGTGTGTATAGCGCATGTGTTATAGATTCCTTTTAAAAAAGAAAAAAGAAATCCTATAAAGTTAAACATTGCGTATAGGATAGTTAATTTTTCTAAGATGTAATAGGGCCATCCTAGAAAATTGAGAATTTCATTTTTTAGGGTAACAAAACTAAAATTATTTATAGGTGAAATATCTTGTGGTCTGTATTTTTCACCGTTTAGATATATATAGTCCTTAATGTCTTTAAAATAACCGCTATAATCTTATGTATAAATATCTGCAAATCCTGCGGTTTCGGCAAGTTTGCGTAAATTTTGGTCAATTGATTGTCTTTGTATAGTGTCCATTTGTGTTAATAATTCTTGGAATTGTTGTGTTCTAATGTGGTGTTGGATATCTGATTTTGAATATATTCCAATTGATTGTAAATCAATATTTGGATTACGAGCAAAAACTCTGATGCTTTCGGGTGAAATTTTTTTGAGTGATTGCATTAACGTAGGGTATCGAGTAAGAAGATAATATTTATCTTCATCAGGGATCAATTTTACTACATTGTGGCTATTTCCTGATCCACATGGGACTGCGGTATCCCAAAAATATGTTCGTCTTGAAAGTGTGTCAACAAAATGTAACTTATTTTTATAAAAGATAGGGATTCTTTTATAGCATCGTTTATCTTCAAAAACATATAGTGGTGATACTTTTTTGGTACAAGTATAAAACCATAAAATGTTTCCTTCGAAGTCTAGAAAATTTGATCTATTTCCTGATAATAAATATCCTGCGTAGGGTATTTTTAATACTGCTAGTGCGAGTGATTGTAGGATTTGTGTCCTTTCTAATTCGCATAGTTGGTGAAGTGTTTCTAATTCGGAGAGTGACATTTCTTGAAAAATTCGACTAATCGTGTAGTCTAACTTCATATCTAAGTGGATATCATAGTGGATTTTACCAAAATAAGTATTATTCATTAGTGATAGTTCTTGTAAACGTGTGCTTCTAGTGTCATGTGGCTTTAATTTTTCACCAGGTTGACCATTACTTTTTGAAAGTTAACTGGTATATATGATGTTCCTTCGTGTAGAGGATGACCTGTGGCATAAGGGGCAATTTTTATTTTTCCAGTGGTCATGTCGAAACCTTTTTCGTATTCAACTAATATTTCAGAATATTGTGTTTTGTGAAGTGGGTTTCTCTATTTGCATGCGATTTTTGTTTCTTGATATATTTGGAAACGTGTTAATTTAATTTCTATATTATGGAGATTTCGAAAATCAGTACTTTGTTTTCGTGATGGATGGACTTGTTCATATGGAATTGATTGTATAAAATTTTTTTCGTGAAATTTTATCATTCGAGCGTGTATTTTTGCTACTTGAAATGTTGTGCATGTATCTTCGGGAAACCAAACAATTGTTGCTTGTGTCCGTGTTGTAGGACCACAATAAGCTTGATCGTTTTTACAAGGTAATCTAATTCCTTGATAGATCATTGTGTTGTCGGATAAATCTCGTGTGAGTTGTATTTTTTCGAGTTGTTTTTTCCAATCTAAAAAACATTATTTCTTGATATCCTTTATATTTTGTGTCTGCTTCGCAGTTTGATGGATTATTTATACCAATGTGTGGTATCCAGTGCTTATCGTGTATGTCATAAGCTAATCTTCCGTGTGCGCCGTTGTATGGGTATTTTTCATCTAGTTTTATATGTCCTTGATATCTTTCAAGTTCTGCTTGATGTACAGAATCGGCAAAGACTTGAAAATATACTAGTTTTCTGTCGGTGTTTTTGTTTCTTGTGATATTTAATCTGAGTAGCTCGTTTTTGCAATCATCGGGATTTAGATGTAGAAGTCGTTCTATATTACTTTGGTAGAATGATTCATGGTCAAGTCGATTTTTATTTCCGTTTGAAACTTGTGAACAATGTACTTTCTTTTCGGAAAATGTTGCTGTAAATTTATATCCTGCGACTGTTGTTGCTCGGGCTTTTGAATACAGTGTCGCTATTGCATTTGTAGTTTCTATAGCTTGTGGTTCCGTTTCGCATGGTGATACTTGATTTATTGCATATTTGTGTAGTGTTTTTTGTTCATTTTCTTCACAATCGTAGTGTGTTACTAATAAGTCCTGGGGTCCTGCGCGGGGAGAAGGATTTGTGTTATGATCGGAAATTATTAGAAAAAGGAGTTGTTGAAATATCAATATTTTTAGAATATACATGTGTATGATAATCCTGAGTAAGGGTTATAAAATGTGATGTAACCAATTGTCTTTTTGGTATATCTGTCGTATTTATATATTACTTCAGTTGTTATAAATGGTGGTGCTAGCGATTGAGCTGTTATATTTGGTGGGTTTAATGGGTAAGGATGTTGAGCAATGTTGTTAAGTTTAACCGTGATTTCAAATTTTAATTGTAGACTATTTTGTTAGAGTATTTGGATGTTATAGTCACGAATGTCTTCGTGGATGTCTTGTCTATATTGTAGTCTTTAGAGTGCCCAATTGTGGAGTCGGTTACTTTCTGGATGTTGTCCAAATAATGGTGGGGGTGATGTGAACGTGTTTCAATCTAATCTTAAAGGGATATTTGTTGATGATTGTTCTCGATATCTAGCGTCGAGGTTATTTGGAAAATTTAGGGGGAAAGGCGTCGGTGAAATCTGGCTTATTGATGGTGTTGATGGTAGTGATAATGTTTCTGGTAGTTGTTGTATCCGTAGAAATATCTATTGGGTCATTTATTAAATTTGGTTCACCTTGTGTGAATGAGTGTGTTGTCCAATATGGTAGTCGTGATGTTTGGTTTGGGGGGGGGTTAAAGGGATTGTCACGTGTTTGCTCAGATGTTGGTGTTGAACCTAAGTAATCTGAGGGTATACTTGAGGTGCTACTATGTGAAAGAAGTGTAGGGGTTTCCGGTAGTATGCTAATTGGGTTTTCTGGAGTACTTGGTGATGGGGATTGGGGAATATCAAAATGAACTCGGGGGGTTTGAAAATTTCTATTTCGTCGTGGATGTATAATTTGTCTATTTGTTTCAACTGTATTTTGGTTTTGACTAATATTTCTTATTCTACTTAATTTTTGTGGTAATGTTGGGTACAAGTTATATGTTGGTTCACTTAGGAGTGCCTGTCGCTGAACTGGTTCTAATGGTTCAGATAAGCGAGCGTGTCGTTCTTCAAAAGTGTATGGGTTATCTTGGAAAAAAATTCGTGTGGATGTTTGGGGGTTTTGGGTAGTTATAGGTATTGTCGGGTTTTCTTGGGATGATGTCGGTGAAGACTGACTGTGTGATTGTTGGTTAGCAATTTTTGAAGGTTGTCTGATTGATTTTTCTTAGTGAAAAAATTTATGTTTTTGTAGTATTCTTCAAGGAAAAGAATTAAAAGGATTGTTGCAAAGGCGAATGTTATGATTAATTTTTTTATACATTTGCATATTGTCAATATTAGAGATGATAAAAAAGTTATAAAAATTACAAATAGTAAAAAAATATCTGTTCTAGTAAAAATTGTTCGTATCATTTAAATAAAGTTTGGGTTATCGTACCTGTGAATATGGTCAATGATTTGGGAAAGTTGGAGATATATTTCAAATAGGGAGTAGAAAATTTAAAAAATATTGCAAAAAATGATTAAAATTATTATAAAAGCTTCAAAAGTATCAAAGAGAAATATGAATAAAAGTTTAAGTATTGTTAAAAGTTTATGAAAATATTGAAAATTGTATTGACTGATCGAGAGAAGAGCATTTAAGAAATGGCTTCTTGGTCGAATATTTTTTGTTGTTTGGGGCGATTTTCAAGTGTGGTCGATTTATTTATTGATTTTTTTGACAATTGGGTTGAGTTTTGTGAAAAATTGTAGGGGGCGAATTTTATGGTGTTCGGGAGGTCTTCTTTGCTTTATTTTTAATTGTCAGGTGATCTGGGGTATTTTTGAGTTTTTTGTACTTTAGCCTAAATTAACATGGTCGTATTTTTACTTTAGGCTAATTTATCATTTTTAGTTGGGGGGTTTTTGAGGTCTAAGTTGTGAAAATATTGTTGATCTTTGCGTTATTAGATAAGATAGGGTTATAATATTATGGCAGTATTTATTTTAGTTGTCAAGTTTGAATGGTTTGCTTATTTTTGACCTGGAGGTTGTAAAGTAATAGTTATAGATATGCCTGGAGTTTATTATCTTTCGTCTAATAGGTTGGTGTTATAGTTATAGAAAGTGACGGGTTGAATGAATCTTATTGGCTGAATCTGAACTAGAATTGTTGCGTGTTTGTCAGCATGTTATTTTGAAAAAAGGAAAGTTCAATATGATCCAGAGGTGCAAGGATTATTAATTTTAAAATTAAAGCTGTTTTTGAAATTCAACTTTCTTTAATATTTTAGATTGTGGGATGAATGTTTTGTAGTTTTTACGTGGTTGATTTCTAAGTCGTGATGACTCTCTATGTTCTGATTTCTCGACTTGTTCTTGTGGTATAATTTTTTCTATCATTTTTCTATTTTTCCTTTCTTTTTGAGGTATTTTTTGATCTAGCTTTTTTGTATTGTTTTGGGTTGTAGTTGGTTTTTTATTTTGTTTTTCAAGGTGAATGTCGTTTTGTTCATTTATTTCATTTTCCGTATGTGGGTGATTTTGAATAACTTTTAAACCTGTGAAAGAGTATAATTGAGTTAATTCGCGTAGTGCGTATTCTTTTGGGTAGTAAGGCAATAGATTGTTCCGATGTTGAACAATTTCTTTTTGGTCTGAATTGGTGATTTTATATGTTACGTCAGTGGGTTTGGCAATTATTTGGTATGGTCTTTTGCGAAGGGGTTGTAATTTTTTAGAAATTCCTTTTTGTGTATTAAAATTAGGTATTAAGACAAATGTTCCAATTTTTAATCTGAGGCTGGTGTAAAGCGTGAATTTATTTGTTCGTTAATGTTTTGCCTTTGTAACATTTTTTTTGTTACTCTTTGGTAAATTTCATTGTGTTTTTTTATTTCTATTTAAAATCCATTCGGTGTGTGTACCGGAGGCTAATTTAAGGATTTGTGGGTGATGAAAATGATCTTCATCATGCGTGTGTAAAGGTAGGTTATAACAAACTGAGTCTTTATTTGGTTGGCAATGACCTTGTGCATTTTTATGAGAGTTTGCTGTAAACATAATTGGCTTACGTGGCTTTTGATTAAAAACCATTTCGTATGGTGACATTCCTAGAGTTGTCGTAATTTGTGAATTATGCTAAGGGAAAAAATTTTACATCTGCTGACCATTCTGTGTATCTTGTATCATTTCCATTTATGATACATCTAAGATATTCTTGTAGTGAACGGTTCATACCTTCGACTAAACCGTTTGTCCAAGGTGCATGAGATGTACGTGGTTTGTCTTTGATATTATGTAAGTGACAGAGTGTGATGATTTCATTATTTATGAATTCTGTACCGTTGTCTGTAACTAAGATTTCGGGTAATCCGAATTTAGCTATCCAGTGTTCATAAAGTGTTGTGTAAGCATAATAAGCGTTACAATGTGGTACTGGGTTGAGTGCTACATAATGTGTAAATGCATGAACAATTACCATAATGTAGGAGTTTCCTTCAGAGGATGGTGAAATTGGTCCTTTTGTATCGAATGAAATAGGATGGTTAAAATATAAACTTTGTCCTTTAAAATCTTGTTTATGTGCTATCTGTTTTTGATTTGGATAAGGTTTATTTAGCTGACATACTATACAATCATTGCATAGTACTTTTATCCAAATTGGTGCATTTGGGAAATAAAAATTTTGTGTGTAAAATTTGAATATGTTTTCTCTGATCCAGAGTGTCCTTTAGTGTTTTGTGTATGTGAAATGTTAAAAGCTATTAGAATCATAATTTAAGGGAGACAGGGAACTGTAGAATCATTTAATTGATATTCTAGAAGATCTGTATTTTCATTAATTGCTGTGTTATTAAATTTTCGGAAATATCGGAGGAGTGTTTTTGTTTCCTAAAATTGTGGTATCTGCTTTTACGGGCTTAGTGTTGTATTTGTGCCATGATTTTAATTGTCTAATTACTGGGTCGAGACTTTGATATTGTTTTAAGAGTTCAAGGGAAATTTTATCTGTTGGAGGGAGAAAAATATTGTCAATTTCTAGTTTTGATAGGGGATTTGTGTCAAGTGGGTCATGAAGGTCAAAAACTTGATTTATTGTGTTTTGAATCATTTGTTTGTGGTCCTGATAAATTTATTTTATCAGTTAAATTTTCTTTTTCAATTAATGGAAAAAGGTCTTTTTTATGCGAGTGGTGTTTCATTTTTTTTTGTTGGGTGTTATTTTTTATCCATTGTCAGTATGGAATTCTTTTGAAAGTTGATGCTCCTAGTAGATGAACTTCGTAGTGATTATTTTGGCAATCTAAGTAAAGTGGAAAATGTTCTAGGTTATTTATTTGTGATTGGTCAAAGTCAGTTTTTACTGCATATTTGCATTCTAGTCGGGGTGATGTTTCATCTTATGCAAGGTAAAATTTTATATTCTTGGGTATTTCAACTGTAGTTTTTCGTGTAAGTAATTCAGGTGGTGTATTTCGACTTAATGTATCTGGTAATGCAAGATCCTTTCCTGCTGTCCAAACTATATGTAAGTTTGGAAATTTCTTTAGAATTAATTGAAAACTATAAACTCGGTGATTGGGATTTGAATTTTGTGTAAAGAGAAAAATGATTGGTTTATGATCTGTGAATAGAACTGTTGGATGTTTTGATCCAAGTATCAGAAATTCATATTCTGTAAGTGTATAAATTATAGCTGTACATTCTCTCATTAGAGTTGAGAGTCGTAGCTCTGCGTGAGTGAATAATCGGGAATTTGCTGATAAAAGGTTTATTTTATTTGTACCACTATGTGATTGTAATAATGCTGCGCCGATGCCAAAATTTGAAGCATCGCACATTGCATAGAATGGTTGATTTTGATCTGGAATTGTGTTTGAAATTTGTTCAGTTAAAAGTTTCTTAATTTCTCCAAATCGTGTTTGATGTTCAGTGGTCCATTCAAAATTATTTTGTTGTCTGAGGATAATATAGAACGGTCTTAAATATAATTGCATTTTATAAACGTACTTGCTTAAGAAATTTAACATTCCAAGGAATTCTTGGATTTTCTTTTTGTTTGTTGGTGGTTGAAGTTTTTGAATAGCATCAATGCGTGATTTTAATGGAGTGATTGTGTTTCTTTCTATATTATGTCCTAAAAATTTAACTCGTGTTAAAAAGATGTGTGATTTATCGGGGGCGGCCTTCAGATTTTTGTTCTGAAGTATTTTATGATAGTGTTCTAAAACTGTAAACATTTCTTCTTTTGTTTGTGATTGCATAAAAACATCGTCTAAATAGGTGATTTCGTTTTTCTTGAGTATTAGTGGTCTAAAAATTTTGCTCATAAAAGCTGAAAATGCTGCTGGTCCTATGGAAATTCCATAGAATAGGCGGTTGAATTCAAATTGTTGATTTCCAATAACAAATTGTGTTAAACGTCGTGATTGTTCATCTAGTGGCATTTGATTGTATGCACTATTCATATCTGCGGTTGTAAAGTATTTTCCGTTTATTTTTGTTAAAATAACTTGTATTGGTTCATTAGGCCAATTGCATTTTGATTCGTCTATTAATGAATTGAGGTATCTAGCATCTAAAACTATTTTTAATGATTCTCCTTTTGCTAGAATGATAACAGGGTTAATAAATGTGTTACCTTTTGGTTGTTCTTCTTTATTTACTGGTGAGATAATTTTGTATTGTTCTAAAATATCAAGTAATCTGTTTACTTTGTCATGTAAATGAATTGGTACTTTACTAGCTCTTTGTTTTTTGAAAACTGCAGGTTTTAACGGGAGATGTAGCGATGAACTGATTTTCCCAACATCAAATTTTGATGTTGCGTAGACTGTTGAATATTTTAACAGTTGTTTTGCTAGTTTGTCAAATTCGATTTGTGTAATTTGTGAGTGTTCAAAATTAAACATTGTTAAAAATTGTTGTTGTTCTTTTGTGTAATTTGTTATATTGAATGTTGGTTTAAAATATGGTGTTTTTGTGAAATAATCTGTGTTTCTCTTTTCATTGCTTATTATGTTATTTATGGATAATTCTTCGTTAAGAATTGTGGATTGGCAAATATCTAATAATTGGAGTATATTATTTACGCGGTATGCTATTTCATGTATGGGTGAGATTGTAGCGTTTCTTTCGCAATATCCTAAAAGTCCTAAAGGTAATGTTACTTGATACGGTGTATTGTTATACACGTGTAGCAAAATGATGTCGGAATTCGTGTTTTTCAAATATTTTATAGATGAAATCGTGATTTTGAAAAACTTGTGAATAGGTTTAAATTCAAAGTCTGACATAAAAAGTTGTTGTTTATTTTGACTTTTATCATACTGGTGAACTTATTTTATTGAATAATTATATATATTTCCTGATAGTGGTTTCAAGTTTTTCCGTTGTTGGTTATAAATTGGATAAAATTTTGAGAAGAATGGTGGTTGTTTTTTTAATCTTTGAAAAAATGTTAGAGCTGTATTTTTTGTTTTTGTGTACTTATCTTTGATCAGTATTTTACTATTTAAGATGTTGATTGTTGGTATATATTTTGATATAAATGGTATGCCAATGATATTGTGTTTGATATCAGTAATATGAAATATTTGTTTAAATGGTTTGTTTAGGATTTTTTTTTGCTCCATTGTTCTTGTGGGGAGAAGGAATAATTGGATTTTTCCATAATTTACTAATGTTGATCCTTGTGCTGTTGCTAGGTTACAGGAGGTTGCAAGAGGCGTTAATTTTGGATGTAATGTTTTGATTTCATTCCATGTGAGAATATTAATTATGTTTGATTCTGCTCCTGAATCAATTAAAAAATCAATTTCAAGATCTGGTGGTTGAAATTCTTTGTTTCTTGGACTTTCTAAGAGAAATGGTATTGTCCAAATTTTTTCTCTGGGTTTTTCTTTTTGTATATTTTGATAAATATGATTTGTGTTTAAACATTTTGTTTTGTCTTTTTCATCGGGTTTATTTACCGTGTTAATTTCGTTTATTTCTTGTGCAGTTTGTGTAGTATTAATGGGTTCAATATAACAATTGTGAAGGAGTTCCAATTGATTTTCATATATATGTGATGTAAAAGGTTGTTCATATATGATAGGTTCACAGTCGTTTTCGACTGTTATCATATTTACGGAGATGGTATTTTCTGTATCACTTTCTGTATCTGATGATCCACAGTTTATTTGATTTAGTTGTAGTTCGTTACTTCCTGTGTCATCAATACCTGGGGGGTCTGATGTTGTTTCTTCATTTGACTGTACTTGATTAATATGTCTTTGATGTTTTGGTGTACTACTTCTGTATCGATGTTTAGAATTATTATAATGGTTATTATTCCTATGTGGTGATTGGGAATAATTTCTATATTGATTATTATAACTTGAATTTCGATTTTGTGAATTATTCCGTGATCTGTTTTGATAATTGTCATTTGATCTGTGATAGTTTGATCTATTATACGAGTTATTTCTTGATCGATTGTTCGGGTAATTCTGATTTCGATTGTTCGAATAACTTCTATTTCGATTATGTGAATAGTTTCTAGTTCTGTTGTATGATGAGTTTCGTGATTGATTATTGGAATAGTGTTTATTTCTTGGGTTTGATTGGGAACTGGATCTAGAAACGAATTGTGTTGCATTGGAATTTGATCTCGAATAGTTATTTCGACTATTTGATCGATTATAATTATTTTGTGATGAATTTTGTGTATTTCTTCGTTCCGGTGATCTTCCTCTATAACTTGAGTTATATGGTGATTGATTCCTTGTGTAATTGGTGTTGTTCGGAAGTGGTTTTCCTGAACTGTTGTTACTGTATATATTTTTGTTTGGTAGATTTTGATCTTTTTTCATATATTGATAGAACGATTTATTTGGTTCTTTATGCTTTTGAGGTTTGTTTTGGTTATCTTGTTGTTTTTGTCTACATTCGGAAATACTGTGTCCGTATCGTCGGCAATAATTACACCATTTTTTGAAAGATGGTTTGCCTCTAAAATTTGAGGGTTTTTCATAAATATTTAGTATTTCAGTGATTTTTTCAACTAGGTCTGTATCTGATTCCTGTATGTTATTTATATGTGTAGTGTTTGTTTCAATTCGATTAACATATTGTAGTTTTAGATTTTCTGTTTCTTCAAGTTTCATTGTGATTTTCGCTTGCTCTAGTTTGTCAAATAGTTTTCGAAAATCTAAATCTGGCTCTCGAATTGAGGAAGGATGAGATGCTCTCTTTTTTATTGCTGTTTTCCTTAATTGAGGTGTTAAGGTCATCATTAAAATTTCTGTCATTTTTGTTGTTTTTATAGTCATGTGTAATAAATGAATATGCTTTTCGGACTAGTGTTTCGATAAGTACTGCTAATTGTTTGATAGTTTTATTTTGTAATCTGAGAATTTCGTTACATAAAACTCTTTGGTGTTGTTTATTTCTTTCGGAGTCAAACACTTTTGAAAATTCTTGTGTAAATCTTTTCAAGTCTGATTTTATTTCTATAGGTAATACTGAAAACCATTTTTGAGCTGCGCCATCTAAAGTTGTTTGTATCAATGCTGTGCGTCTATGTATCCAATTTTGATGTAGTGGCGTATTAATTGGTTCAGGTCCTATATTTAAAATTAAATTTGCTGTTACTGCATTTAAATAATCTTCTACAGAATATTCAGGGTCTGTTCCTGTAAAAACCATCAGTTGTTTATTTGATGTTATTGATGATCCACCCATGAGGTATGGATTCGTTGTCATTTGTAGTGATTCTGCGGCATTTGGCATTTGCGAAAAATTTGAAAGTTGATTTTTTGTTATTTCGTGTTGCTGAAGGTAATATGGAAGTGGTATTTCATTTTGCATTTGAGTTGGTTGATACGAGTGCATATTCATTGGGTTTTGTGGTTGAATTGGTTGAAAAGATTGTGTATTAGTTGGATTTGGCATATGTATTGGTTGTTGATTTCTTGTATCTGTTGGATTTGGAGAAAAAATTCTATTACATGTATGAGGTCGTCGCGATCCTTGTGTGCGATTTTCTTGGGTATATGGTGCAAAAATGTCTGGTTGTAAATAATCATCATCAGATGATAAATAATCCGTATGATGAGGTGCTTGCTTTTTATTTTTATTTTGTTGAAAGAATGGGTAATTTTCACTATGATCCTGTGGAGGATGTGAATTAGTTCGAAAATTTACTGAGTTGGTTGTTGTCATTGGGTTATCCCAATAGTGAGAACATACATGATTATTATTTTTTCGTGGGGGGTATTTTGTTTTTGACGATTGTGCATAATTATGATTGTGTTCTGCAAAAGTGTTTCTTGTGAACGTTTTTCGTGGTTTTGATGGTACTGTCATGGGTCTATATGTTTGGTAATCCATATGTGAATATTTTGGAGCAACCGAAGGTTTAACGGTTGATTGTAAGGTTACTTGTGCCAGTGAAGTATTTGTATTTCTTGGTGTTGTTAAATTTGGATGTATTGGTGAAATACTTTGTTGTGTAGTTGTTGTTGTTTGGATAATTTCTTCATTTATGAAGTGTGATGGTGTTTGAATATCTTGTTGTGTAAGATTTCTAGTTCCATTAAGGTTTTCAATGTGTATGACGGTCGAATTTAAACTGTTATTTCGTGTATCAGGTAAAAATGTATTGTAGTTTAATGGTGTTGCATCAATGGTTAGTGGTACTACTTTTACATAATCTCTGTGGTAAGATTTTGTACTTATTGCTTGACTTGAGATAGATTGTGGGATATTTATAAATGTAGGATGAGACCATTCAGTGTCCCAAACGTAGTCTGATTGTTCTGTAATGGCAGTATCATCATTTGGATTTTGAGGTCTGAAATTTTTTCTGGCTTGTGAAATTAAGTCTAAATTATGTGTGAAATAATCTATTATAAACCATGCCAAAATTTTTTGTAATCATGTTTTGTGTGTTGTGAAACATCGTCTTTAGTGAAATTTTCTTTGATTATATGTAGAAAAAATGAAAATAATGTGATTTTATGTCGTACTTTTGTATGTTTGGATGTTTCAGTTGGTGAGATACTTTGAAGTTCTGTTTTTTCTAATTTAGAAATATAGGTATATATTATTGCAAAAACTTCGTTAGTTAATATAGAGTTTGCTCTTTGTGAATTATGATACTGTATGCTTTTGATATATTCTAAGAATACTTTTGAAAATTCTAATTCAAGATCATCTGTTTGAATTACGTATTTACGATGATTCGTATTTGGTGTGCTGAATTCTATGGTGTAGATTCCATATTGTTGTGTTAAGTTACATATATCTTTCAAATAATGTTCAATAATTTGTCTTATGATTTTTACATCTATGAATTCTGCTTTGCATGGACTGATTCCGGGTTCAAACAAATTTACGAGTAAATTCTTGCAAAAATCATGTTGCCCTCTATTATCGGGTGCATCTATGAGGAAGGGGTAAACCTCTTCGTCATCTGGACTATCGTCACTTTGAGTGTGGCTCATTTTTTCGTTTGATGACTGTTAATATATAACTATCGATGTGTCTAATTGGTTGATTCCAATTATACAAGTGTACTGGTTTGTGTTTGTATTGCTTTTTTATTCTTCTTTTTCCTTTTTTTGATGAATTTGAAGTTGTTTCTGAATCGGAAAAATATAATTGATCGTGAATGGGACAATTTTTATCAATTGATTCTTTAAATTTGTAGAGTTCGTCTAAATTGCTGGCTTCTGATTCTGAAAATGCGTTTCTATTTTTTGAAAATCTTTTTCGTGTGATTTGTCTTTGTTTGTTTATAATTTTTCTTTTTATTGTTTGTCGTTTTGTTCTAATGTATCCAACTGTTTGTGTATGAGGTGTGATGACAAGATCGTATTTTTTGTTATCTATCTCACAGTTGTGTAAAACGATTGTTTGCTTATTTCCTAGATTTTTGAATGACATAAGGTTTAGGATGAGGGATGCAAAAGTTGTTAGATATTTCTGTTTTCTTAGACTGTTAGTCCTTACGATTTTTTGGTTAGCTTAACCTGGGTCTTTTTATTTAGGGTTGGAGAGAAAAGTATATCGATTCCGAAGAATGATTTTTTACTTTCTCGTGGCTAGTCTAAGCTAAGGTGTTAACTTACTTAATCTTACTTAGGGGTATTGATTGTGTTCAAGGGTTGGAGAATAGTAAATCAATCCACAAGGTTCAGGTATAATTAGAACGCAAGTAGTTCGTTAGATACTATTTTAAACTTACTAGGTCTAAGATTTATCCTGGGTCTGGTAAGAGGAGGGTTCAAGTGAAGGATGAATAACCGAAGTTCTTCACTGTTTATCTTAATTTGAATGGTTAGTTTTATTTAAAAATTTCTATTAGTCTTGGGTCTTTTGGAAGGGTTGGATAGTGAATCGACGTTTGACGTCGTTAGACACTTGCTAAGTGGGTGGGGGAGAACAAAATTGTTCTTTTTGATCCCAGGACAGGCCTTGATGATCAGGTTTTAAATTTGGTGAAATAGAAAAATTATTGAGATCCAAGGATAAGCCTTGATGATCTAATTTTAAAATTAAGTGAATTTAAGTTTAAAATGGTTTACATTTATTTAAGAAAAAGATTTAGTATTTTAATGATATTAGTGAGTTTATGATTGTTGTTATGTTTAGGTGATGAAGCTGGGACAACAGATGATTTTATGATTACTTACAATTTATTGTCATGCTACTAATTTTTATTTTCATTTTCAATAAATATTTTTCAAGTATGTTTTATATAAGACTGCAGAAATTAAGAAAACGATCTGAGATCTTTTTATCAATCGTTATTGTACATTAATAGTTTTGTTTAGCGCCTGAAATGATCATGAAGATTGACTTCAAAATTTTATGTTTGCAGATGAAAATCTAAATTCTTTGCTAATAAGATTCTAAATATAAAAGTTTGTGTTGGCTTTTGCCGTACGATCATAAAACTATTTGGTAAGTTTCTACTTTGTCGTATGTCCTCTCTTGTTCGAGGTCTTCTTCCAATTCCGGGTAGTTCTATTATTGTTCGGAATATCGGCTCTGATCTATTGAGTCGTAGAGACATTTCGATTAAATCATTATCGTATAACATTTTGAAAATGTTTTGTCTAAATTCTAATCTCTTTTTGTTAATTCTAAGCTATTAAGGTCTTATTCGAAACTTATTGTCGCACCAGATGAGTTAGGACCGATGTGGTTAACTCAAAGAGTAATTTCGGATAGGGTACACCGTCTGCTCGTCACGCTATCTTATTTTCGGCCGGATAGATTCGTGCAACTTCTTAGTCTATTACCGATCCTAATCTTACTCTTATACTTTCTAGTCTCAGGGTGTTTAACTAGTCTCTGCTAGGCTCATTAGATCTAGGGTATACTGGTTTGTTGCGGCTGCTGAAGTTCTCTTGGAGAGACAACTAATTTCTAAGTTAAATTCAAATCTCTCTGGTGCTGAAATTACAAGTAATTTCAGCACTTACAAATAAGTGGGTTGTTAGTTAGATGGATCATGATTGGTTAATATTAAATACTTTACAGTGGTAAAGTATCTAATTTATCCAATCATAAAATATAGTTTAGATCAGGTTCCAAAAGGGCAGAAAAACTCCAATTTTTATTCCGGAAAAAGTTCTGTTTTAAATCAAGATGTTGTTAGTTGAGTGTCACATCCAAAATTTTGTTAAGTGTACAATCGATTGTTTCCTTGCCACAGTTGTAATCACTGCGAACAAAAAACGCTTTAAAAAGTTAGCGTTGAATGCTAAACCAATGTATAGACAAAAATTTGAAAGAAAATATCAAATGCCTAATATCGTTGAGCTATTGGACGATTTGAGCCAAATCGTTTCAAAACTACAGGACGGTGAACTAAACTTTGCAGTACTGGATTTGAAATATATATATAGTCAATTGAAATTAGCGACCGATATAGTGTAATTTCAATATCGTTGGTGTAAATGCCACGGGAACATATAGATTCTCCAAATGGTTCTACGGCGTGGCAGATCTTCCTTCTAAACTTCACAAGAACTATGGACAAAACTACAAAAAATGCTTCATATTTGTTTTGTTTTTGGTACGACATCCTAGTGGTATCAAAGGGTAATGAAGTTGGTCTTGAAAAGTTAGTAAAAACGGTAGTGAAGATTCTGGATGAAAAAAAAATTTATCACTAAGAGACTCAAACTTAAATTTTCCATAAAGGAGGTTAAATGGGTTGGGAGATCACTGATCAGAACTGAAATCATGTCCAAAATCTCTAAAACAGAAGCAGTCTAAAAATAAGGCCCAATGAGAATGTTTAAACAACTCAGGTCATTTACAGGCAGCCTTGAAAAAATAACAATCCTCATTCCCAATGCTGCCAGCCTGACAAAAACGTATAGCCACTGCAACAGAACCCATTCACGAAAACTGTAATTCCAATGAGACAAAGAGCTCAACCAGAACGAAGACAGTCTAGATTGTTCAAAAAGTTTGCAACGGAGCAATTTGCGGGACACATCATGGTTTGCTTGCCATAGCAATCGAAATGTTCAAAACCAACAAAGCTCAACCGCAACAAAAACGATTTTGTTCCACGACCATCAAATTGCTCTACAACCAGTTTATATCAAAATCAGAGAGTTTGTTCAAAGAGTCAGTCGGTTTGAGAAAAGAAAATTTTCAGAAATTTTTTTACAGCGGTATGAGACAAGAGAGTAGAGAAGAAAGCTTATCCGATTAGAAGTGAAACTTCCCGAGCGATAAAGGAAGGAAGCAGGACAAAAAGTCAGAGGAGGAGCAAGTAACGGATACATTCCATTGTACCCTGAAAATTGCTCGTGGAAGCAGAAAAACTATTCGTTCTCGGATCGAGACAAAACGGTTCCACCCAGAGTGAACTAGTTGTTCCCAACTAAAGACCACATACCGGAACATCAATTACTGTCGGCCTGGCAATTGATTGAGAAGGAAACAGGAGAAATCACAAAAACAATAGAAGATTTAGAAGTCATCACAACAGCTAGAAGAGGAAAGCCTATCCAACCTGTCAGGCCTCTTCGACAAAAGTTGGATAGCAGAACTTACGTTGGAGATTACTTGGCTGGAGTGATTGAGCAATGCTGAATGTTTCAAAATACTGTTTTGGCCTCATACAGATGTACGAAATATGGCAAAACTGCTAAATTTTTTTCTCTAACAGTTCGGTCAAACCATTGCCACTGCTATCGCAGCCGGGTCAACAATTTCAATTAGATTATGCCCGGCCTACGGAAAACCATAAAAGGAAAAAATTCCTAGTTGTGGCTATTGATCGGCTTCTTAAAATTCAACCGGTAAGTGTGACTAAGTCAACGGGGATTGAATCGACACCCATGGAATACAGGAATTCGAACTGACCAATTTTTGGGATTGAAACGAAAAACGAATAAAATGTTCTGCACCGAACTCATAAGCGAACAGATTTTTTGTCGGTTGTGGGGACTATAGAGAATGCAGTTAGTTGGAAAAGAAAATGCAAACAAAAAAAAGACTTTTAATGATGTTATTCGACAAGAACAGGAGGTCTGTAAAAATTAGCCTTAGCACTATTATTGGAAACTTGAAAATTTTTAAAAGTTTAAAAAATAAAAACAATTACAAAATCTCCATTTGAAACTCTTTTTGTGAGACTATCTAAGGACGAGTTTAGGATTATCAGAGATAAGTTCT
The DNA here is from genome assembly GCF_963678635.1 of Symsagittifera roscoffensis. Lineage (NCBI taxonomy): Eukaryota > Metazoa > Xenacoelomorpha > Acoela > Convolutidae > Symsagittifera > Symsagittifera roscoffensis. Next base: position 32,003,598 of record NC_087067.1, on the reverse strand, counting down.
TGTTTAATTGTGGTTGCTTAGTCGATGAAAGATGAGGGATAGTCGTCTCTTGCGGCATCACAGTTGCAAAGAACTGACCAGTCACGCAAAAGCATGAAAACAGGGCGGGAAGGAACAAAAACCCTCTGTTCAAGCAGCAGAATTCAACGGCAAGATGAAAAGATTCAAGCTGTTGAAAAAACTACCCGAAGCTATGCCGGGTAGACCGAGGAAAGAGGAGACGCGGCAAAAACTTCATTCGAATGGTAGTAGATCTGGCAGGGCAAAAAAAATCTGAAAATGAAGAAAAAGCTCACGTATTCATGGGAAAAATTTTAAATGAAGATAAAATGAACACAAAGAGCAGAGGGTCATCCAAAAGCATTAGAGCTAAAGATGACGCCAGGAAACGTGGCAAGGCCATAGCTGCCCCACTGAAGGTTAAAACGCTTTCCGAGTCAGATTCATCTAACAAAACCACTCGAACGGTGTATTTGAAAAACAATATCGCTATCGCAAAGATCAACTTGGAGAAGGAGACGCAACAAAGCTCGAACAAATTCTTTTTGTCCGAAACGAAAAGCAAACATACAAGGAATAAATCGCAACAAATATCGAGTAATCAAAGTTAGAACCATAAAGCCAACAATCAAGAGTTCAGACGCCACATTCAGAAGAAAGCAAGGGAGACACCGAAAGCCTGATGCAGGGGCATGCCCAGCAGACGTCTCGAACGACAGATTTCAAGATAATCAATTTTATCTTAATTCGAGACAGAGTCAGGAGAGAGACTAAACTGCCAATCAAGAGAACAAAAACAATTACGTCGGGATGATGAAGCTAGGGATCAGCACCGCAGGACCAAGTTGTACTGCAAAAATTGGAGAAAAAACGTTCAGTACAAAAAGCCCGGAGAAGCAAAACTGCGCGGGCACGGTTAAAAGATTCAGTTTTGGCGCAAAAAGTAGAGTGGACACCAGACAAGGACAAAGAGACAGAGGTGAAAGAACCAGAGGAATATTACACTGAAGGAACGAGCAGTTCAATTAACAAACGAACAAAAAAGGCCGAAAGAGATACTGGATAGGTATACTGGATATGTAGATTTAGGGGAGCAGTGGTGAAGTGGTTACGTCTCCGCCTTTCAATCGAAAGGTCGGATGTTCGAGGCCCATCATGATCCGTGCTCGTTGCTTGAGGGTGAGGCAACATTACCCAGCCCAGAAAACTAACCAAAAAAATTGCATGTAGTTCTTAAGCAGGGGCACAACAGCGGTTCGCCGTGATGAGCTGTACAGCTCGTATGTTGGTCCTATCCCTCGTGGATAAATGATGTTAGTTAGGATACTTTTCGAAACAATCTAGCGCCGGAGGAAGGTTATGCGATGGCAGATCAGTTTTTGAAAAGACGAGTGCGAAAGACAACGGACGAAATCGGTTTGCAAAAAAAAACAACGATAAGTGAGACGGAAAGTTTGAGTTAACACCGGGATGTTTGGTCGAACCAAATCAGAAAGACGCGAATGTGAGGAGGGGCGCGACACCGAACAAAACAAAATTGGAGAACCTTTGAGATTCGGGGACACGGTCAATCATTCAATAAAAGAAATCTCAACAAATTCGCAGATAACGGAGTCACATGGGAGGAGATTAAAACCGGCACTGAAAACTGATTGTAACAAGCTAGCCAGATTGTAACATGAATTGGAACAAGATTGTAACATGAATTGGAATAAAGATGTTACAAACAAAAATTTAGTGGAAATTCAAAATGAGACTCAAACTCATATAATTATTTCAAAATTTTATCTATTATAGTGCTAAACCTTTTCCGGTCACTGTGAGTGTGATATTGTTCAGGAAGTAACCTTGTTGACGTTTTTATACTGCTTTAACTCACCATTTTAAGGTCAGTATGACCTCATGTTTGAATTGGCAGTATGTATTCAGAGTTGCATCTAGCTAGAGCAAGTCTCAGCAGCTTTGATCTCAGAGAACAAGGCAAGCTTCAAACAACTTGAGTTGAAGTTTTCACCAAAATTTGTTCTCGTTTACTTTCTCCTAAATTATTCCTTTTCACTTGCACAATTGCCCGTGTTCCTCTACCGTTTGCAAAAAAAATTATTCAATTGGCTGCAAGAAATCGGTTGGAAAAATACTGATGAAAGCAGCTCATGAACTAATCGTTACTGCAATGAAGAAAACCTCCGAATTAACTTTTCTTGCTTAAACTTAAACTACCAAACTGCAAGAAAGTTATTATTGAAACCAAACTTTAAATCGCAGAATTTTTTGATGAAAAAGTTTTTTGGCGTGTGTTTTCTTATTAAACTAATGAAGAAAAAACTCAAAGTTGTTTCTATTAATATTGAAGAAATTAGCGAATATTCTTCTAGAATTGGATGTTGTTTTGGCGTTGTAAAAAAAACAACAGCCTGCGTGGTCTCATTTGTCAATACGTTATGACGAAGGGGGTAATCGCATCGTGCAACCCGCAGAAATGAGGTGGGCGTTAATCGGTTGCACAGCTCTAACCGCTACACCCCTCCCCCAAGTTCTTACCCCAACTGCTCGCATGCGACAGTTTGTACGCCTTGAATTAGTCTCGAAAGGAACAAGTGTGTACCTTGAATGCAATGGAGATGTCGTCTTGGTCTCCCTCTTCGTCTTCTGGCATCTTTCGTTCCAACATCACCAGGAACTCATCGAACTCAATCGTTCCATTCCCATCCAAGTCCACCTTGCAAACAACAAAGCATCCAGTCGCATATCATCACATGTTTAGAAGCAAGCGGTAAGACTTTGTTGGGGACAGGGATGCCTCTTATATCTGATAACTTATCAACTGACTTTAGGTAACCCTGGTCGAGATCCCGCTCGGAAAACCTCTCAAGATTTGAACGGTTTAAGCGATTTTCTAGCAAAATTTGAACGGTTTGAGCGTGTTTTTTTGAAAAACCGTTCAAACCACTCAAAGTCCGGTGATTTCTAGAGGTGGTTTTTGAACGGTTTTTCGAGTAAAATTTGAGCGGTTTTTGAGGGGTTTGATTTAAACAACTAATCAAAAAATTCAAAGGCCCACAAAAAGCAAAGTGGCTCTAAGACACTTAAAATATTTCCAATGACTCAACCTTATACAAATACAGGGTAAACATACATACATATATGCATAAATATATGCATAAACACAAACAGTAAACTGTGTGAGATGAGCCGGTATCAACTTCTACAAAACAATCAAATTTTGCTGCTAAAAAGCAATTCCCTCGCGAAAACCTTTTAAAAAATAAGAACACAGGACATAGAAAACGAAAGCAGTTTTTCGTCATATTTTTAGGCGTGTATCGAAGGTCAATCAGCGCCACAAAAATGTGATTTCTTAATGTTACTTTTTTCGACACCCAGCTCAAAAACTGTTCAAATTTCGTGAGGTTTACACGGTTGTTTTTGACGGTTGCGCTCAAACGGCTCTAAGACACTTAAAATATTTCCAATGACTCAACCTTATACAAATACAGGGTAAACATACATACATATATGCATAAATAAATGCATAAACACAAACAGTTAACTGTGTGAGATGAGCTGGTATCAACTTCTACAAAACAATCAAATTTTGCTGCTAAAAAGCAATTCCCTCGCGAAAACTTTTTAAAAAATAAGAACACAGGACATAGAAAACGAAAGCAGTTTTTCGTCATATTTTTAGGCGTGTATCGAAGGTCAATCAGCGCCACAAAAATGTGATTTCTTAATGTTACTTTTTTCGACACCCAGCTCAAAAACTGTTCAAATTTCGTGAGGTTTACACGGTTGTTTTTGACGATTGCGCTCAAACTGCCTAAATCGCTTAAAAACCGATCAAGCTCTAGCAAGAATTGATCAAACCGCTAAAATTTATTCAAAACCACTCATACCTTGAACGTTTTTTTTTTAATTTTGTCCACAAAATTTTATCCCGGAGTATTTGTTCAGGACACAGGCAAACAGCCCTATAAAAAACTGCACTTTTAACCAACCAACCCAATACCAAAATATAAGCCACAAAAAACCTAAAATGTTCTAGTCGGCAAGTTTGATCAAGTCCTAAAACAAATTAAAAACTGCTCAAGGTTTATAAGAAACCGCTGAAACCGCCGGTTCTTATGCAAAATTTTGAGCGTAACCGTCTTGAAAACCACTCAAACGACTCAAGTTTAGCTTGAACTTGGCCTTAAAAGTTAGACTCGGGTAAATATACTCCCTCATTTTGAAAAAAAATGACACTAATTTAAACAAGACTGCACGTATATCAGGGCAAAACCCTGAATGATCCAACTGTCTCTTAATTCATATCCAATCGTTTTTGGGAAAAAAGTTACTGAAAACCTATAAATTTTAAACACTGTCAAAAGGTGAAATGTTGAGTCGTACAAAATTAACACGACCGATTAGCTATAGCCTCAGTTCAATTTGGAGCGATTTTGTTTTGGGGGATAATTCGCCGCGCATAAAAAAATTCGCGTTACGCTCTCAGCAATATGAACAAATTCTTCAAAAACGTACATAACTTAGTCCGGAACATGGCCATTTTGGCAATTTTCAAACCCCTAGAACTTTACAAAAATAATAAAATAATCAGAGGTAAGACATCTTTTTAGATTCGAACTCAAGAAGTCGATATCTTCAATGGGGTTTTAAAACGTTTTGTCAAAAACCATTATTTCGATCGGCGAAAATTGACTGAATAAAAAACCAAATATTCCGTTTTCTTCAAAAGTCAGTACAAACTTTTTTTTGTATTTTGTTTTGTATACGACTATTTTATACTCACTAGTTTCCTCACGAGATGAATAACAATTTGCCGATTGTAAATGCCGATTGTAAACCACATTTTCGAGAGATGTAATTTACACAAAAGAAAAGTAGCAAAAAAGGGATAAGGAACTTCTCCGGCTGATTTAAGGTTTTTTCTTTAAATAGACAAGTTTCATTGCTCGTTTCGCTTACTGTAAAAAAGCGCTTATAAACTAAAAAGATTGCTCGTATATCAAAGCCAACCCTGAGTGATCCCTCTGCTTTTTACTTACCTAGGGTCTCAAATGTTTTTAATACAATCACATTAAAAAGAACTCATGTCCAATTACCATAACTAATTCAATTAGTATTAATTCTGCATGTAGAATAAAAAGTGTGAAACATCTGAACTACATAAATACCTTGATGTAATATTTGTGCAGAATTGTTTTACAACTAATAAGTGGTATGGCTGTTACGTCATTAATTTAGTGCCAGTCAAAAGCGATGTAGCTTTCGGACGGCCATTTACTATTTGTTAGCTAAGTTACCGTTTTAATTCTGATCAACTTAATTCAACCAATTTTATAAGTTTAATCTAGTATTAGTCTAGTTTTAGGAATAAGCTAGCGTAGTTAGAACCTCTTATATCCTAACCCATTTTAAAATTTGTATTTTAAGTAGTTTAACTAAGACCCGATAATAGAATTTTTTTACATGGCGCAGTCAACCGATTCGAACTTATGAGGATTGGAATTCTTCTGGAACCATTCAACAAATGCAATCCCGCACTATTGGGAAAAATTTGCAGAAAAGTTTCACCTTACGATCATAGCAAAAGACTCCGTAGATATAGACAACTTCATCAACCCACCATAACGCGAACCATTACATGCTCCTATTCCTGAACATCCTGCCGGAAGCGATGATGCTTCGCAGCGATAAAATAGAGAAGCGAGATACACAGCACTGCTAAACCATTATACTGAAGAATTGAAAAAACGCAGACAAGAAGAAATTCACAAGTTCAATGGACTACAACTTGAAGATTTTGACAGGAAACTGAAGTCCCAAATCTACATAGCATTAGGCGAAGAGGGTCAAAACTGTTTCGCTCATAAAACGCAAGGAAAAAAATTTTAGATATAAACTTCGCTGAATTTTGGCAGTTGCTTCTAACAATTTTTACATCAGGAGCCACCTCACATATGAGCACTTTAATATTTTCCGCAGAAAGCCAAGAAAACTTTCACTGATTTTAGACAGAACTAGCAGAGAACTGTAGTTTGGCAGATTTGGAGGCAGAACTGGTGAGGGGCATTTTCATAACTAACACGAGAAATGTGGAAAAACAGAAAAAACTTTGTACTAAACACTTAAGTCCTGAAAATGTCTTAGTGTACGTTTTAGTTCAAAAAAAGGAACGCGAATACATCAACATTTCGTAAAAAATCCTGCCTCATTTTTCTCACAAAAAACTATAAACACACCAGAAACTCAGAAGTGTCGAAACTGTGGACAACAATTTAAGAATGGACACGTCTCAATATGCCAAGCCAGAGAAAGATCATGCTACAACTGTGGACGAAAGGGAGCAGCACAGGAGGACAACAAATTCAAACCAATGTACTTGTTCAAGCAAATACAGAGGCTGAATGAGCAAGTCAACACCAAGACACCAATTCTGAACCAGAATTTCAGGTCGATTTAGATAACTTCAGAATACAGGTAATTGACGAAGAAACCAAAATCAGCAACATAAGGGACAGAGTAGAAGACGGTATTAGAACAGTACTCTCCCAAGAAGGCCAAGAAATTAAGAAAACACTAAGAATGTCCTAATAATAACCCACTCGAAACAGAAATGATTCGGCCAGTCCAGTATCATTTATGGAAGGAGACCTCTTGCAAAAACTAAAGATCAGAAATCAATTTGTAAAGTAGAACGAACCACAAAGCGAGCATATCGAGGGTTCGACACCATTATAGAATAAAAAGAAAAAGTAATCGTAAAAATCCCGTCGAATGGATGAACAGCCAAGGATTAGAAGCCATTTATTAATGAGGGAGCTGAAAGAAATATATTGTGAGACGATATTTGTCCTAAATTGGGTATCAAAGTATCACAACTTCTTGCTCCTTCATGTAGAAAAACACGCCAAATCTGTCAAGTCCAACCATGCAGCGCTGCAACCCAGAACAAAAATCATTTCGAATCAGACAAACCCATCAATACAGCTGCTGGAAACGCCAACAAAAAAAGCGAGTTCTGAAAACTTATTCTTAAACAATTTCCAAACATCACTACAACAATTTAAAGATCTAAAAACTCTAAAACTTTAAGGTAAAGAGTCATTTCATAGACTCGCTAAAACCATTTCAGGTAAAAGGAAAACGAATTCGAATAAAATGAGTTCCGAATATAAAATAATGTGCTGAACAACTCTTAAAGACGGCCCTATAGAAAAACTAACTAAATGCTCGGAGGATTCTTTTATCAACTCTATTGTAGTATTTGCTAAACTAGATGACTCAGTTAAGTTAGCCCTTAACTCAAACATATTGAATAAGCAAATATACAGAAACCGGTATCAAATGCCAAATTTCTTTGAACTAATAGACAATATGGCGCTTACAGTTAGTGGAAACTCGGAAAACCCAGTATGGTTTTCATCGTTAGACCTCAAGTACGTGTACAGTCGAACTCCAGTATCTATTTTAAGCAAGTAATCGACTCAAGTTTAATATCGTGGGTAGAGAAATAACAGGCTCAAACCGTTTCAAAATCGGAATTTAGGAATTGGGTGACATTATGGACATGTTAGTGGAAAACAAATGAAAGACACATTGCTACTTAGACAATATATTTATAGCTACAGTTGGAACAGTCTGCGATTACAACAAAACAGTTTCAAAAGCGTTGAAAACGCTAGACGATGAGGGTTTAACCATCGAACATGAAAAATGCAAGTTTTTGAACACACAAGATTGAATAGTTGGGTTTAAAAAAATCTTGGAGCGAAACCGCTAACACATAAAGCTGGCGCAATTAAAAACCTCAAAGAACTAATATGCATTAAAGACATTAGATCACTAATGGGATCAAAACACCAGTTTAACAAAATCATACCTAACTTAGCGACACTCTTATCGCCGTTTAGAAAATTAATGCAGAAAAATAAATATTTCCTTTGGACGCAATAACATATCAAGAAGCTTTTGAGAAAGTGAAAACAGAAGTATCCAAATCTGTACTAGATCATCATTTCGACGTACTGAAAGAAACTAGGGTTAATTGTAACGATTCACTTACGGGACTCGGGGCTTCAATTGAACAAAACCATAACGGTGTTTGGAAAACTATAGCATTCGCATCACAATTCTTAAACGGAGCGGAAATAAAATACAGCACAAACGAATTAGGGTACGAAGAGTTGTTTTCTCCACAGATTTTTATGTGTGTCAAAACTTTTTTAATTGAACAGAGTTGTGTTCTCCAGAGTGCAAAACAGTTGATGCCGCATTAAACGCTAAACGCTTACAAATCAAAAATTACAATCTAACCAGAATGGAAATGACGGGAAGTTCAAACTCTATCGAAAACCCCTCTCTAAAAAAAACCTACCACCTCATCTTCACCAAAGAAGGGCAAACAATCGAAACTTAAATTGATTTTCTTCAATTGGCTGAAATTATTTGATACTAAATTCATGGCATGCTAACCGATAAAATTATTATATTAAAAATATCGAAAAGCCATCTCCGAAAACCGAAAGCAAGATAATGCACAATTGGGAATTTATTATAAACATTATATAGGTAGCCTACATACTTTTGCAGGATGCTTATACTTCGACGCACGCCTAGTGATCCCAGCTAGTTTGAGAACATCGATGTTATCCCGTTTACACGAGACGCACACTGGTCAAGTTGCTATGAAGAGCTAAGTCCTGTAATATCGGAAAATACAGGAACACGCGGAAAATTGTTTTGAATGCGTCAAGGCTGTTCAGAATCGAAAATCTTTAATACCCACTTCTCAAATAGGAGAGTTTCTCCCGGTAGTTGAGCCAAATCAAGATACGGACCTAGTTTTTGCCGGACCTCTACCGGTCGTGTGGTGAAAGAAAAAATACGTCTCAGTTTGTATTGACCGCTTCTCTAAGTTTCCATCCGCGCAAGTTACTTCAATTACCTCAGCAAAAACGATAACAAGTTTTCTACAAAACTACACAGCACTGTATGGCATCCCACTAAATCTGCGTGCAGAACAAGGGTCCGGATTCATAGCTAAGGAAGTCAGTTTAAAAAGTTCGCCAAGGATATAACATTAATCTAATCTTTAGTCCGATGGGGGATCATAGAACCCCAGGCTTGGTTGAACGACTCATTAGAACCATAAAGGAAAAGCTGTTGGTGATGGCTCAAGAACATCCAAAACTATCGCAAGAAAACGCTATGCTGAAATTCTGAACTGCCTTAGTACTGTTAAACAGCAATCACTAAACTGCACTCGATTTGAAGCTCGTTTCAAGCTCATTTTCGCAGGACTGCAAACGCTATGTGGCACAATCTAGTGAAATCTCCGTGCAAAACAAAACTTAAAATGGGATCGAAAAATGCTTTGCTAAGATAAAGTAAAAAGAAAGATGTTTCGAGATGGGAGGGATAATTAAGATGCACCGGACTACCTTGAAGATGCCGAAATAGACATATCTGACTCTTCATTGGATGAATTCTCTAAAGCAACGAAACACGTCCCTACAAGCGCAGCAACACCTAACAAAGCTAAGAAAAAAGCTCAAAAACGAGCCGCTCTAGGACTTACAAAATCGCAAACACCATCTCAGGGTAAGCTATCAGTATTTCGTAGGGCCCAAGATAGAAAAAAAACATGATCATTACTACAAAAAGTTCACGGATGAAACTATTAGAGAATCTGAATATACGGTAACACTGATTTAGCGATAAAACTGACAAACCCAACCTTCACAGAAAACCAGTAAGGCCCAGCTACTGAAGTTCTATGCTACAAAGGGTCCAGAACACTTCAAAAAGAAGTGCTTTCAAGAGTTCAAGGAAAACCCAAGCCGCCCGAAACAAAGAGGCAAAATTCGAAGAACTAGATATTGCCCGCCGAAACGCCGCAATGTATAGCTCAAGAGAAACACTCCTCGGACAAGAAGAGGAGGAGCAGAAAGCGAGATTGCGGGTACCTCTCGATCCCAGAACGACACGATCGGAATCGGGACCAAAAATTGTCACCACTCCTGACTCACAACCTGCAGTAAATGATCCTCTATTCCAAGAAGTCTTGTCTGGGGACGACTCAAGTGGTTTTCAAGTCCGGATGGAAGTTCAAAAATTCTTCCGTACTTCTACGCCCCAATCCTTCTTGATAGGAAGAACAAAAGCCCGAAGCTGGAGCGAACGAGCCCCTTCCTTGAGATAACAACAACCTCAGCAACCTCGATCGCTAAGATAGATTAAAGCAACACTGCAAAACATGGATCACCAATAGCGACTGTCCAGACAGCTACGGAGATAAACCCTGCAAAAACCACGATTATCTCTCCAATTAGATCCGAACAGCCAACCCCCACAGAAGCGATTATTGTCTTCAAGTCCAGGACAACACAGCCAAGGATTATCGACCTAGATATTACGCCCCCAACTCTGTGAATCTCATCTATATCTACAAATCCAGTAAAAATGCCGTCAAAACGAACCAAATCTAACTCTGATAAACCTTCAGGGGCAGCTAAGAGAAAGGCTTAGTCACCGATACACTCGCCCCCATTGAATAAACATGCCGACTTGGTCAGACATCAGACATAACACTAGACCTTTACGTTCACGCCAGCCGCCGAAACTTCAGGGAGTGAGAGTTTTTACTATCTTCGTTGATGGAGACTCTGTCCAGGAGAATTCGAGACATCGCCGACTACCAACCATAGAACCGACCCATTAGAGGCAGTCACAGTGGAAGAAGTATCCTGGAGCACCGGCATAGTGGACCTGGCATCGCCTCCAGACTCATGCGCAAGAACCGACCCGACTGCCCGTCAAAATTCGCCTAGGAGAACTACGTTTAATTCATACGTTGCGGCGCTCTCGCTCAGACCCTCTGATGCCTCATCTCGATACTCGAAAGTAAATCTGGCCCCAGTGGAACGGTGGATCCACCTCGACTCAATTTCTTACTTTATCGATTTCTTGGGACGTCCTGTGACTAGAAATGAATTGAGAGTATGATGTACCCAAAAAGCCAAGAGAACCTAACATGGCAAATACCACGGAGACCTATAGAAACTCGGTCGCGCAAAGCTTTTTAGTAAACTTCTTATTTTGATGCTTCTTGTAGTACCTCTTATCCAGTTATTACATACATTAGTACAATTTGGGGACTCTTAAATATTTAACAACGTTTAGTGTAAAATTTTGTTGATCCTTAGTCCTATTTACTGAGTTATGTATCCCCTACTTGATTGTAGCTTCAGCTGTTTCGTGCTTTCACCTTTATTGGTGCTAAAACTCTGTTTTAGTTAACGATTTGTTTTAACGCTACCAAAACTTTTTGTTCTTGTCTGACAGGTGGAAAGGAAATAAGTTTAAATTAAGCATTGCCGTAAATTTTCAAGGGGGTGTGTGAAATATCTGAAATACATAACTACCTTTATGTATTAATGGTGCGGTACTGTTTTACAACCATTAGAGGTCTGGCTGTTACGTGATTATTTAATACCTGCCAAAAGCGATGGAGCTTTTGGACGGCCATGGTTCATTTGTTAGCTAAGTTACCGTTTTTAATTCTGACCAACTTATTTCATCCCATTTTATAAATTCGTTTCAGTCTAGTTTTAGGAATTAGTTAGCGTAGTTAGAACTTTTTATATCCTAACTCATTTAAATCACTGTACCTTTGTTGTTTAACAATAATCCTCAAATTTTCAAAGGAGCATTTCACGTATGCTCCAAGAGCGTTTTTTAGATAGCGTGCATAGCTAACCCATTTTGTAAAACATGGATTTTAAGTTCGACGCACACTGTATAAGTTTCGTTTGGAAATTGGTCTAAATAGAAAACAACACGAAGCATATGTTCCGCAATTTTGTTCAAATATTTAAAATTAAATTCCTTTATACAGTTATTGCTAACAAAATTTTCCCAAAACCCTAACAATCGGGGAGTCGATAAAACTGTTTTTCTATTTTTTTGAGAGGCACTTACATTGATTTGGCAGCATTTTGGAAAAAACAACACTAATTTAAAAAAAAAATTTTTTTTTTGTTATATACGACTATTTTATAAAGCTGGCTGGATAGCCTTTCATAGATGCTCTTCGAATCGCAGAAACTACAATTAATTAATTGATTTGTTATTTAATTAACTATTTTGTAACTATTTCAAAAAAGGGCAAAAAAAATACTCTTTATTTCATCTACTTTAACTGCGACTAAATTTTTATCTGAGGGCAGCCTTTACAACACTCTTGAAACATTTTCTGAACAATTTTGATAGTTGAATGTTTTGCTCTTGTTTATGATCGATAAAATATCAATTTTCGAGATGCGCAAAATTTTTAACTCATTTCATGCTTTTGCGTAGCTTGTATGATGTGTTACCTCCAAAATGAACTCTTTGATCTCCTCTTCCGACATGGGAGTACCCAGCGTCTCCATAACCTTGCCCAGCCCCACCTCGTCAATAGCATCTTCGTCGTCCTGCACGAACATGTCAAAGCACTCTTTGTACTCCGCAATCTGGTCAGGCGTGAATCGAGTCATCTCTGTTCTCTCTTTTATCTCTCTTGCTATCTTTCTCTCTTGATCTAGCTCTGGCTACTCGATCTGCCGAAAAAAAAGACCCGATAGCTGTTTTTTATAAGTTAAAAGACCAAAAACACAATTGAAGGTTTGAAAATAGCACACGTAAAAGTATAACAAAAAATATGCAGAGTCTAGCCAGCCGGTAAGTCTTGCTCGTGACAATAAAAAGTGTAGAATATGTTGTATATATTTTTTGCGTTGAATGATGATTGATCACAAATCAAGCATTGGTCAAATTATTTATTTAAATCGTGCTTCTATTTGCTTTTGGTTGTCACCATTAATAATTTTTGTTCTGTGCGAGTTGGTTTATATTTGAAAATTTTAAAAATCAAACACGTGTTTGAAAACTTAATAATGAATAAATGGATTTTCGGAGTGGCTCATCTACTTTTTATGATTACATTTAAGAGAAAAGAGGACCACTGAGTACGGTAAGACTCAAGTTAGGAGCCATATTTGGTTCAAGTATGGAGTCGTTGGGTTGGCGTTGCAGCAACTTCATCTTCAATCAACTAAAAACGAAGCGCTAAAATTAATAGCCTCATCTAGGAAAAGAAGGCGGATATATGAGCAGGGGGTTGCGGATCGGGGGTTAATGAAGAGTGATCTTGATGTTGATACTATTTTATGGCATCCATTTTTAACCGACCTACCCAAAACATTTTCTGAAGGCGGCTTTGGTATGCACCAAAACTAGCTAGGAGAGCCGCGCCAAAATTAGTCAAAACCTTCTGAAAAGTTTTATCTCAAAAGTCCATCTCCTGTGCAAACAAATTTGACAATATTGTGTCTTGTCGTGCTGTAAAAAAGCTCAGGCAAAAAAGTGAACGCTCTAAGAGAAAAATTGACGAAACTTTCGATTTTTTGTTCTATTTCCGTGAAAACCCTAGATCAGCTCAGGCCTAATTGTTCTTAGGTCATGGTGGGTTGTATCCTTTTAATTGAAAACTAGTTTTCTGATTGACGAAAAAATGTTCATCGGTAGAATAATTTGGGGCATTTGGGTTTAAACTTGGCCCTTTTAGAGTAACCAGCGGTAAAAAAAAGTAATCAGTGTATTTGAGTCAATTGTCTCGCTTTATTAACAACTTTAAGTGAGAATTTCATGCATAATATGGGATCGATTTACACTACTGTATGTTGACTCTTCTCATTTTATACATTTTTTCAATGTTTTCCTTTTCATACATTTTTTCAATGTTTTGGTTTTCATTAGTTAATATGTAAGTGGAGTGTGTTTAATGTATATGGCAAGTATGTGCCACGTCGGACCTCTCTCCACGTCAAGATTAAACTGAATCTTAAATTAAATCCAGTTTTCAGCTGAATCCGAAGTGTTTAAATAAGGAAAAGCATAGCAACACTTTTATTTAGAACTATTTACTCAAATATCCCATTGCATTACCGACCAAATAAACCAAAATTATTTAACTGTTTTTTATTCTAATAAAAAATTCTAAAATATGAAATAACTCAATTTTTGAAAATCTTGAAATAAGAAAATAACTGAATTGAAACAAATTTAGAAGAAAATTACTCGTTTCTCACCATTGTCTTATCCTTATTTATTTTATCGATTGATATGAATGTTGATATGAATTTGGTTCTCGTCATATTGTTGATCAGTTCTTGCTCTTGGCAAGCTTGCCAATGCTTGCCTCGTAAGTATTTTATTGATTTCTTTTCTGGTAAAAGTTATATTCTCATTTTCGAATTTTTTCTTAGCAATAAATGATACCTCAAAAAATCAAATCACCGGGTTTTTCGCCTTTGAAAAGTACTTCCAGTTTCCAAAGCTTCATTTTCTTGCGCAATAATCCGGCGTTTGAACGGAGTTAAATGTTCACTCGTGTATTGCAGTAGCGAAAATGGTGGCGGTACCGGAGTCTCCGGATGTTCTGATAGAAGCGCCGAAAAAGGAGCTTCGTGAAAATTTGAAAGGAGAAGACGGAGCGGATGAGAGCAGCATCCAGTTCTCTACCGAAGGAGAGGAGGACTCGAAGCAGATGCAGCAGAGAAACGACAGGTTGGCCACGCCCACAAAGTCAGAGCTCTGCCCCATACAACCAATACAATAACACCCCTGTATATTATTACTCTAGAATAGAACCGTCTGACTGGCGATAACAAAACAAACGAATTAAACATTTTAAACAATTAATTAATTTTTCCGACTTTCGATACGAAAGTAACGGAATATTTGTGCTCGGGGTGGGTTTTTTTCTTCAGACAAATTTCGACTTTTTAACTAGCCATTTTTGACGGATTTTTTTATATCATTCAAAAGGTATTGTTGTCCTGAGCTTAAATTTGAAAAGATATTTTACCTGTGATCATTTTTCGTAAAGCTATGAGGGTTTAAAGATTGCCATTTTGGCCATTTTGACCAATTTGGGACAATTAACGCGCGATATAATTCGCGCTGTCAACGCGTAAGCGGAGATTTAATCCGTCTTATAAATCGTTCCAAATTGGTTGAACGAAGCTTATTTGCCATGATTGATGTGTTACAAGGAACGAAAACTATCTTTTTGTACTTTATATGGCGTGTGGGGGGATGATTTTCATAAAAAAATTCAAATTTTAGGAAAAAAAATTTTTATTTTATTTTATTTCATATAATGTTTTTATGTTATTACTGCTGCTCCATAAACCTTCAAAAGCAGTCGGAACATTCAGGGCTTCGGCCTGATACGAGCAGTCTTGTTTCACTTTTGGCTGCAGCTTGGGCCTACTCGATTTATGGTTTGACCACATTTTGGTCGATCCGGATTCAGTTGAAACAGTTTAAATTAAGGGCGCTGATCTGAATGAGTTACTAAGAAATTGAAGTTAAAACCGTTTCCGATTTGACAGCCATTCCGTGCCAGTTGTAAGGGCTCATTAGCTTTCCTTAATCATTACTCCGTATACGGCTCTTAATATTTTAGACTGGTCTTCTAGAATTGCTTTCTGGATTGCAACATGACCCGTTTCTATCTCTTCCTTCTCGACTACTAGTGCATCTTGAGGATGATGGCACCCAAGAGATGAGTCAAATGTGACCCCTTAAACTCAGAAATGAGTTCACCCACTCAAAATTGCCTTCGGTTTATTCGGATCTTCTTGTTCTTTTTGTTTCGACCATTGAAAAGGGAGTTTTTGTGTTCGGAAGTGTTTTTTTTTATTTTACGCAAAATCAGTTACCACAAATAAGCATTGGAATACGTTTAGTAGTATATCATTTTCAAGCATTTTTAGTCGTGATTCGAATGATTTTAGAAAGTTTCTAAAAATGTCTCAGTGTCGAGAAAAACAGGCTTGAAATTTTTGGTTTTCGGTCTATCTTTGAGCGAATAAAGTGTGCGTGCAGGCTTAGTTTGTTTTTCACGCAAAATCAGGTACCACAAATAATCATCGGAATGGGTCGAGTGAAATCAAGCCATTTCAGCTCTCCCAATTTTTTTAGTGTTGAGAAAAACTGTTTTTAAACGTCAGAGTTTTATCTCAATTTACTTGCACAGACACAGTAACCGGCCATGCTGCTGAAAATGAAGCTCGTATTTTATTGCTCATTTGTTCTGTCTGTCAATTGGCAGGTACAGTTCACACAACAATGGAGCCGGCCTCATTGTTGACAAGCCAAAAGAGGAACAGAAGAACAAATTCATCAGTCGCAGTGAAAGTGAAAAGGAGGCGAAGCTGATCGAGAAAGACCAACTGTGGGCGTCGCTGACGGATGCACAGAAGGCCAAACTGGCTGGGAGGGACGAGGGACATCTAAGTAAAGACCAGGCTGGTCCAGATATGCCAGAACACCACCCAGAAATTTCCCTTGAAGGTCAACACGTATTTCTTTTTTGAAGACTTCAATTAGTACCGCGCCTCCCTTTAAACAAACCAACGAGTTATAATATGAGTGACCTTTTTCCTAAAGTTAATGGCATTTACTTTCTGTGGTCAGTTTTATTATTGTTTATTCGTTCATCTAGCGCTAAATTACAATCGCTGCTGGGCTGGGGGGATATTAAATCAAGCTAATGAAAATTTTTAAAACCAGCTGAAATTGATATAATTGAAGCCCTGAGCTCATTTAAAAAACTAGCCCACTGATTTTTTTCTTGAAAATAAGGGAATTGAAAATTACAATTTTGGGATGATTACAAGTGTTCTCTTATATAGTGGTTATGACATAGTCGTTAAATTAGTTCACTCAACTCATTTAGTTTATGTTCAATCATTATCTGTCAATTAGTTTCCGTTTCATTCTGGTGCTAGACACAGTTGACAGGTACTGAGCGTCTGCCACATTTGTTCGACCTCTAATTTAAAGTCTTTATGATCTTTGATATAACTGAGTTGGTTAATCAAAATGAGAAATGAAATGTACAAAATCAAGCTCTTTTCAACATGGCGCAGCATGCAGGACAAGGTAGGAATTACATCTTTTCGGTCGTCAAAAAATGCCAAACCACCGATGCTGTGGGAATCTGGATCAATCGCTTCCAGTAGGGGATGGTTGCAAAATACTCTAATAATTGCAAATTTTTACTTAGGGGATACCCTTATGCCGGCGCAAATAGGGGATTCAACTACAGATGTAGATGGGAAACTGTGATTGGAATCGGGCAAAACGTTAAAAGGGGAAAAGGACAAAACAAATTGCATAAAAAGAGACCACATCTGGATCTGGGTGCTACACGCTATCTAAGGGTGCTAGATTCCATTAAAGAAGAATTCAAAAAGAAGCGGAATGAGACCTATGAAGTATTCCAACTATTATCGCGCAAACAACGAATTGGCGAGTTGCTGGAACAGTTCCATTCGGTACTAAAAAGCCTTGCAGCAAGATGCAACTTCGGAATGCTGAGAAGAGGGATTCCGTTTTTTTTGTCGACATAACGAACAGGGAAACTCAAAACGAGCTATGTAGATCGACGAAACCCCAGAAGTGCTGTACCGCATGACGCTGTCGTCCGAGAGGGGTGACAAATATGCAAAGGCGTACGTCTTAGCAGCCGGAGAAACAAGCTCAACAAGTTCACCGATGGGGGAAGGAATGCAGGTTAAAACAGCCGGTTGATGTAATCAGGGGCGGATACCGAAATAGCCGAGGGCGCGGACGTGGATCACGCCAAGGAAGACGAGTAAAGCAAAACATTCATGATTCGGGGCCAGGAAGATCACAAACGAAACGATACTGCCGGAAGACATGGATGATGGAATTTCAAGTCACAAGAGCTCCGTTTGATGGGTTAACAAGCCGTTGCTTCAACAAGACTCATGGAATTCGGATAGTTTAGGAGATTATCTGGTTATATCGATTAGACCGAAAAAGAGCACTGAGCTGCGAGTCGCAGGCGCAAAACTAGCTACAGTAATTAACGGAAAAATTACCTGCGTATGGGCAGATAGTGAATCGCCGATCTGAATCTTCACGATGGGAGAGCTCTGCGATATGGATCTTAACGATTGGAGAGCTCTGGAAAACGCTTGGCTCCACCGGAGTAAAACTATGCGGCTTAACACCGGAGGACCAAAAGTTCCGAGACTACAGAAACACCCCCACTTCATTTACATGGAACGATGAAGGTGAACCTGGTGTCCAATGGCTGGACGACGTCAGCATTCATCAAGGTGATTGGAGGAAACCACCTATCAATAATCGGACGCGATCTAATGGCTGAACTGGGACCCCAGCTAATGCAGAGTGCACCCTTTAAGACGCGGTAAATCAACAGAAACGTTCCGAGTCAAAACGTGCCTCAACGGGTTAACTACAATGCCAGCGCAATTTCAAAGGGTTATGTCAGAGTTTTCACAAGAACAGTGACGATATATCAATAAAAACGAAAGGATCACATATCACCGTTTGAAAAAATATCGAAAATTTTGGTCAAAAAAAATTTGGCACTAAAATTGACAAAGTGCAATTTCGCGCAACGACAATGTAAGTGGTTAAGGCTTAAAATAACCACGACAGGAGTCACCCCGTTAATTCGAATGTGTGACATTTGACCAGAATGGATATAATGCAATTTCGAATTCATAGCCGCTGACCTGGAAGATTAACCGTTTTAGCAGATTAGCGACGTTATTTACGTGATCGTCGTAAAAATCAAAAGATTCTGGAATTTTTAATTTTTAAAAAATTGATTGATGACGTCACACTTCTGAGAAATGTCGAAACGGCAATTTTTGGAAAAAAGTAAGAAGAAAAACACAACAACAAAAGTTGCGATATAATCAACGACGAGAAATAATTAGCAGAGACCGCTCCGTGTTGTAACGGTTGTGTCGCTACAATCGTTACATAGCAATTCACGCAATCGGCGAAGGGTGTTGGGACAGTGTATCCAGCCTTCTGGAAAGGAGATAAGAACGTGACCTGAACTCAAAGTCTTTTATACAAACTTTTAGCTTCCTGGTTATGTCCTGAATTGAAATTAATTATTATCCAGATTCATTTCAGATAATGAGAAGCTAGGAGTTGAGGGAAAGGGCTGATCCATCTTCGATGGAGATGATGATTTTTTTCTACTGAACAACAACAATAGTAATATAATAAATAGTAGTAGCCCTGTTTTTAGGAGTGACCTCGTGGTCTGGGGATACTGAGACCAGCCATGAGCTCACTAATATTGCATATAATTAAGTAAAATTGAGTGTTTTGACCGAAGCCGAAAGCAGTAACGTTTTTGTCGACCCGATGTAAGAAAAACCACCAAAAGAACTGGCTTTGCAGAGACGTTGAAAAACAGCTAGAGTTGTGTTTAGACGCTAGCCAGTCGTTTGAGAACCTAGCTTTTTTTTCCGTCGATATGTACTTCCGGGCGAATGTTACATAGATGTTTTATGGCGCTCCTGGGTGTTATTCTTTTTAACATCATGACCGGCAGGACCGTTAACGAGCACTCCGCGCCGAACGGATGCTCATAATAACGCCCTTAATAAGGCCCCAACCGCCGGGGTGGAAAGGTAGTTCGGAACGCGAAAGCCTTCTGGGTTCCCGTGAATAGCCATTTAACCTCGTTAACACCGAAAATTCACGTTCCAGGAGGGGTGGGGGGATTGGCCGTCCCCTCGTTCCCTGAGAGGTCTGTGACCAAAAACATTGAAAAATATACAAGAAACCAAACAAAAAGTAGTATAGTACCTAAGAAAAACAAAAAACATAAAAAATAACCGAAAAAACCAAAAACATTAAAAAAAAAGTATAAAATCAGTAGCAATCATCCCCCCAGACGAGATATGATCCGACCCTTCCGTTTGTAGTTGTTAGATAAATTATTGTTACAGGCATTGATAACAGTTAGGATCATTACGATCAATTGTGTGGCACGTTTGTGGTGCTTGTACTGTAGGGTTATTTGAGTATTTAAGCACGTTAATGCTAACTTGCGCTCAAAACGGAAGGGTCTCGGGATTAGTGAAGAAAACTGATCCGGCAAGCAGTTCAAGGAGCGGCAAGAAAGGGCTCAAGGACAACAACAATCGACTGTTGGGTATCGTTAAAAGTTTTGGATTCCTTTTGGTACAAAAAGTAAGATATTACTCTGTGGGGGGCTCGACAGTGACTGCACTGTAGTGACCCTTCACCGAACTGCGAATTTCCGAATTAAGCACCTTAATTCGGACATTGAACAAAACCGGAGGGTTATAGTATTACAAGTATTTTTTTATAGAGCCGGTATTAATATTCCTATACCATTTTTCAGTGAAAAACACACAAAGCAGACCGGTTTTTAGGGTCAAAATAACGATATTTTGATCCCCCACAAATCGCGATTTTTGAGATATGGATATTTTTTGAAACGGAAAAAAGCGCTAAATTAGTGAGTTACAATGTAATAGTACTAGTATAGTAGGTAGAACTGGTTAAGTTTAGTTCAGAACTGGTTAAAAGTAATTGGGTACCAAAAACCGAATTTTATTGATTTTTGAAGGAACAAAACGCTACAAAATAAATTTTTTTTTTGAAATTTTTGAGTTAGGACAGTGAAAATTGTTGTTTGGACAAAACTCACTAGTGAAACGACAAGTTTTAAGATCCGTTTGCCGATAACCGTCCGGGTTACAGAGAAAACGAATTTAACGTGTTTGATTTACTGGATTCACCAGTCCGGAGGGGTCCAAATAGCATTGTTTTTGGCAAATTTTTCCAGCTGGAACGTTTTAGATCGTATTTTTTTATATCGAACTAAAAGAGTATAGGCCTTTTGAGCCCGGAGAAAAAATTTTTAGGTCGAAAGGAACAGAATTGCGAAAAAAGTTAGGCGGAACCTATAAGAGAGAAAATTTTTTGATTTTAGAAAAAAGACGTTTTTGTTAATAACTTTGGAGCTACTGGACAGATCCAGTTGATCTTGACACCATTACATCAAAAATTAGTGAGTTTACTCATAGAACCATCAATTATTTGAGAAAATACGCGTGAAAAGTTTTTAAGATTGTTTTTAGCAAATTCACCAATTCGGGAAGGTAGACCCTTCACGTTTTATAAAAGTTTTTTGGAAAGCCCTGATACCCCTACCAAAGGGTAGCAACGGTTGAATAAGGCAATTTTACGCTGTTCTAGACAAAAAGGGAAGGCTAAGGGAACCAGAAGACAATAGTCGAGTTGAAACTGGGCTAGTAATAAGACCCTTCACAGTTAAGGTGAATTGTTAAATAAGAGGCTTAGCTTCAATCCGGAAGTCTCTAGGAAAAGAAAATACAACCTTCCTAGTTAGTACAAACAGCATAATAGCATCGGAGAACGTAACCGGAAGGGTAACGGGTGGTAATTTTGGAAGTCTCTGAAAAGCGATTTTTACAAACCCGGAGGGGTCCCAATTTTGCCAATCCGGAGGTTTCCCAATTTTGCCAATCCGGAGGGGTCTTGTTTTTGCCAATCAGCAGGGGTCTTATTTTTGCCAACCCGGAGGGGTCTTATTTTTGCAATCCGGAGGGGTCTTATTTTTGTTAAGACCTAGGTAGATGGAAGAAAAGGAAATAGTTAAAGGTAATAGGTTATTAGGAGACAGGCTAGGAACCAGTGACTGCACTGGTAACTTGCCTTTTATAAAAGACCGGACCAAAGCAAAACATGTCTAAACTCGGATATTCGCGACACTAAGTCTAAATTGAAAAAGAGTTTGTGTGGATTGAAATCCAAATCTTTTTTGGGAAAGTGATTGGCCTGAGGATTTTAGTAGGTCTAGCTCGAGCAATCCGAAGGCAGATAGGTAACAAAGGACTCGGTGGGTGCAATAGACGTCCACTTGAGATAATTACTGCCTTCAAGTTTTGTCTGTTTGGTGCAGCACCGAACAGAGAAATCTCTTTCTTTAAAAAAAGTTCGATTATCATATTGCGACTGACGAAAATACAAAACACATACGTTTTTCATTGAAAATAATCTCATTTTTCTTCATTTTTGGTTTTAGTTGAATAAAATTTGCGCTTGATTGAGTAGTGAGTACAGTATCTTTTAAATATTTTGATATCATCAGACTGTGCTAGCTTCATATCTTGCAACTAATAATCGATTATTGAGAATAAATTGTGTACACACTGTACTGTGATAACATACAAGAATTCGTGGTCACTATTTAAATGAAAATTTTGGAATTTTTTGTGTTGTGCTATTATTATCAGTAGTAATATTAAAAGGACACTAGCAATTGAATTGAGTGCATAGGCAGTAAGAAGTGGTAAATTGAAAATGAGTCTAGACAAGTCAAGGATACCTAAACTAGGTGATAGCTCCAGGAAGTTCATACCTGAGAATTAGAGAAAAGCAATGAATGACCCTTTTGTGGGAAGGATCACACGAACCCGGACCGACAAAGGGAAGAAAATTTCAGGCATAATGGTTGAAACCAGGAGTCAAAAGTCATCAGAAGGACAAAAGGCAAGGTTACAGGTAGAGGTCCATTCAGACCCGGCCATGGATGAGAACCAGGAGGGACATGGACCGGAAGGGAGAGGAAACAGAAGATTGGCGAGTGAATCTACTCCGGTAGAACAATGCCAAGATTTTGCCACATCCACCGGGACCTTGGACCGATAAGAGATGTCGGAACTGTCCGACATCTTAACACTGAAAGTGTGGCGACTACAAGATCACCCACAGACAACCCCATGATGGTTGAAATGACGGAAAAACCGGCAACGTCCTCATCATCTTCAAAAAGTGTGAAGAACACTTTAGGAAACTTCTTTCCATTTACTATGGGAACGGGTACAGGCGATGAAGCAGAAACCCAGGAAGAAGAAGAGGACGATGACGGGCAAGATGACTTCGGATCTCAAGTCAGCCTCAATAGCTCGACTCAGGAGAATGGCGCATACACCGATAGAGAGACTGGTACCATGGACCAATTTGGCGTGGTGAGGACAAAAAGCAATACCACAAAAGAATGAGGCCAGTCAAGAGACTTTGTGAATATGACGAAATCAGAAATGCGAACTGGGCAGAGTAGGAATACAGGGCTAAGCAACGCACCGGCGGATCCAGAGGTGGATAGTGAAAAGACGTCGAGGCAGAGAATCAAAGCCCGAATCTCGACCAGCACCAAGCTACCTGGGATCGATAGGGTGACACCGCCACTTGTGACGCCATTAGTGGAAAACGAAGCATCAATTGAAGAAGCCTTGACCAACATAGTGGGGAGTATAGGAGAACAGTATCAGATGTCCATGAGAATGAGTGAGCTGGAAAAGGCAGTCCACGTCGAGAGAGAAAGTCTGCGGGAAGAGATCAACCGCAACAGACAAGAAGCTAGCAGAAGCAAAAAACACTTGAAGGAGAGAACGGATGAACACTTAGCAAAGAACCTGTCGCGATTGACTAGGGAGGCTAAGCAAAGAGAATTACGATTAAGAGACGACATGGAGAAGTTGAGAATTCAACAAGAGCAGAATCTTGGGACCCTTGACACGAAGATAGATACGATGATAGAGAGGCGAACTCAGGCTATCATGGATAGGTTGGATGGGCTACTAGGCAGCAGGAGTGGATCAAAAAATTGGGAATCGAACTCGGGAGAACCCAGTAGTGAGCCGAGGGTGAACTTAAGCAAGCAGCAGAATAGAAGAAGGAAATATGGATCCACTAGAGGAAGGGGCAGTTCATCAACCTATACCACAGGGAACAATAAACCCCGGGGCCCAAAGAACAGAGGAAGTTCAACTGGCAAAATACAGACCTCTAACGAAAGACCAGCGCAAGATACACATGCGACTGGCAGATGTGATTACAGGAACATGAGTTATGCGAGCCAAGGAAAAAATAATCCCAGCGAGTCGGACAGGAGGGAAAGTCCAGAGCCCTTATCAGGTGGCAAAGAAACTCAGGCGGGACATTCGAGAGACGCTGCGTCAATGGCCACAGCCTTTGAACCTCTGAACAGGTCCTTGGAAATATTTCTTACGGGGTTGTCGAGGACCAATGAGCGTAGTTAAAAGTCCAGAAGGGTTTTTAAGAAACCAAGATGCTATAAAGACGAATCTGATGGCTGTATCGATACCTGGATAGAGGCAATGAAACTGCATTTTGAGGAAGAGGACTTGTCAGAAAGACAAGATTGCAGTGCACTGACCAGCAACTTGGAACGGAAAGCCCTAAGCTGTTTGATGGCCAAAAAGCAATACCAGCGGGACACTGCTGAGAATCTTTTTGAAATCTTGTGAAATCGTTTCGGCTCAGGGGTGCAAGGACACCAAGCAATGATGCGCTGCGAGAAACGGAGGCAACGTGAAGATGAGACGATAGACAAGTTTCTAGACGATCTGGAGATGCTGAGAAGACGTAGCCAACCAGATGGGTCAATCAGAAGGAAGAACCTGGCAGTAGCCTCAAAATTCATCGATGGTGTGAAGAATGATGAACTTCGAACAATGTTGGCGACACCTTACACACCACTCTCAACCAATGCGCCAACACCAGAGGAGTTGAGACTCAAGTCAAAAGAATATCTTTTGCTGAAGCCTCCATCGAGATCTGGATATTATAAAAACAATTATGGCAATTTTATCAATGGACCAGGAAACCAAGGAAACAACTGGTACAAACCAAGGGACGATATGGACAAGAGACGCTCATGTGCAAATTGCAGCTCGACGGACCATCATGTTTTAGCAGCCCAACTTACAAACAGGGCATGAAGGCAATAGGCTTTAGCAAAGAAAGCAAAGAAAGAAACGAATCTCCGACTAGCGGCAGCCAGTCGAGGAGCGATTTACGTAGCCGGAAGAGCACCAATAACGGTCCTCCACATGGGAAGACGGGATCTTTGGATGAGCTTCTTGGTGGTAGAGAATTTGGACGACGCCGACCAGTTTATCTTGGGCAGAGATTTTGTCAGCAGTTTCGACGTGATGATTGACTAGAGCAACGGCCTAATAAGGATTAGAAACCCGGACCGGAAGTATGTTAAGAAACCAGTTAATAGGATACTAACAGATGAAAACAAGGTACCAATCTTTTTAGACAGAAAGGTAAAACTACAGCCGGGACAAGCGGTAGTAGCATTTTTTAGAATGAGAAAATTAATATCATTAAGTGATAGTAAACAGGTTTGTTTGGTACCGAACCCAAATAGTCAAAGTTCAGTGATTTTAGGCCAGAGCTTCTCGGTAACTCGAAACTCGAAACGGACTGTGTGTCAGTGTGTTATTGAACACACTGGACACCACGGTTTCAGTCCAGCTTGGAAAGAAGCTTGGTTACGCTTTGCCGATGAGGACTGACTATAAAGAGACACAAAACTTGAAGAGATATAAGGTGAAAGATTGCCCTTATCATGCCAATAAAGATATAATTTTAAAAAGGATTAATGAATTAAAATTTATTCATAAATTGTTTTCAATGAAATCTGAAACGGGCGACGGCTTGTCGAGCTGCTCGATTTTTCTGGAACGCCCCTCGTCATAAGAACTAGAATCTGACAAATCGGTTTTGCCAGAAATAGAACACTTAAAAGGGAAAATTGGCGAGGGAGACTTTGAATAATTGCGGGTGGTTTTAAATTGGATCGCGGATGTATTTTCAAAACATAAGGAGGATATCGGTTGTTGTAATTTCGTCGAACACGAAATCGAACTAGAGGAAGGCGCTGTTCCACATAGCGAAAGCGTAAGACGAATGACACCACATAAATCGGAAACGTGCCGAGCGGAGATAGAAATGTTGCTCGAATACGACATGATAGAACCCTCGAAATTGCCGTGGGCTTGCGGGGTAAGAATGGCAAAAAAAGAAAAGGGGCAATTTAGGTTCTGTTGCGACTTTCGTTATTTGAACGCGGTGACAAAAAAGACGCGTACCCGATACCGCGAATAGACGAAAGCCTCTCGTAACTTGGTGACACCAAGTTCTTCACCACTCTGGACTTGGGTTCGGCCTTCTGGCAGGTCCCTCCGCGGAAGAAGGACAGAGAGAAGACCGGATTCGCATGTGAGTTGGGGTTGTACCAGTGGAAGAGGATGCCCTTCGGATTGTGCAACGCAACAGCCACTTTTCAAAGATTGATGGCTCAGGCTTTGACCGGAGTGACGAAAAAGTACGGGAACCTGGTGATGTGTTATGTGTTTGACGTGGTCATAATAACACCCACCCTGGAAAACCACATTGATCGGCTCGATGAGGTTTTTGACTGCATGAAGAGAGCAGGCTTGAAATGCAAACCATCGAAATACGAGATCCTGAGGGACTCAATCAAATATCTAGCAGGAATGGTGGACAGGCATGGTGGGAGGCCGGACCCGGAAGCAGTAGAGGCTGTGCTGACATGGAAGGCTCCCAGAACGGACAAACAACTCATGAGCTTCCTAGGGTTTGCCAATTATTACCGTGAGTTCATAAAGGATATGCAGACAAGGTGTATCCCATGCAGAAGCTAATGCGCAACAAAGGAAAGAAGTTCGAATGGAACGAAGAAGCACAAGCTGCCTTCGAGAACATAAAGCGGAAACTATGCGAAGCGCCAGTGCTAGGTATGCCTACAGAAAAAGGCATGTATTTTCTTGACACAGACGCATCAGTAGTAGCCATCTCAGGAATACTGCATCAGGAGCAGGAATGGAATGGAAGAACAGTTCTTCGTCCCGTTGCATATGGCAGTAAGGTGTTAAGTGACACTTAGATGAAATATGGTGCACCGAAAGCAGAAACGTTTGCAGTAGTCACATTTGTGGAAAAGTACCGCGCATACTTGGGCAGCGCTCCCTTTAAGTTACGCGGGGATAACAGAGCGTTATCCTGGTTGAAGACATACTCGATGGATCAGAGTTATATTGGTAGATGGATAGTGAGATTAGATGGCTACCACATGATAATCGAGCACAGGATGCGCGACAAACACCAGAATGCTGACAGCCTCAGCATGAAGAACGAGTTCTATGAAAGATTGGAACAGAAGCAAGCCAATCCGGCAGAAATCAAGGAAGGTTTCTCGTTTCTGGACAAAAAAACTCACGAAGCGCTTCCCTTGACGAGATGGTTGTATAAGTCTGGACATCCAATCCCAGGTCATCCTGAGTTACATGTAGAGAAAGCAGCCGAGATAAAGATTATATCCAGTAGAAACTCTCTCGCATGAACATTAACAGCCTCTTTTTATTGGATAAAACAGTACAGGTCACACCGCAAGTGATGCGGATTTTGGGTGGATTGTTGGAGAGAGAAGTGACCAGAGATGATCCCGAGTGGTCAGCAGCTATGGCATCACTGACAACCTGCGAGAGGGTGAAGATCATGCCGTCAAGACGACAACACAGAGAAAATGGAAGGGATTGTAGGACTATAGTTCAGCAACTAGTGTCTTCAATACCCCAAAACGTCTTGACAAGCATATCATACAAACGGAAAGAACAGGGGAACGATACGCAAAAGAAAATCGTTACCTTTGAGGACCAGGATAAGGAGGGTGAGAAGGTTGACGAAACATGGTGCAAGATTTTTTGTCCGGGGAGACGAACAGTGACAAGAACCGGCGAGTTCAAAATCAACACCCGGGACAAGAAAATTTGTCCGGAGCGTCTGATGTAGATGAGAAAGTTCCTGATGAGAAACAGGACCTGGAGAATAAAGTTTTGTCCGGGGAGTTCAGATGGATGCAAAGAACGCACAGAACTGATCCGGAGGAGAGGACGTGCTCTATCGCAGACTCTTCAATGGATGACAACTCCCGGAGTTCAGGAATCGACACCTATTCAGACCGGAACTCCAGCTCAGGATCAGACATCAGAGCTAGCTATCCACACACTATTAGTGGAAACTCGAGCAAGGGATCTAGATAGGGAGGTATATCAAGACCCTGACAGTGATAGCTACCTCATAACGGGTGAAAGAGTCTTTGACAACGCAGCAGATGATCTGGAAACAATAGCAGTATCGGAACGTTCGATAAGCTTGTTGCCGCAAAGAGAGGTAGTCAGGACTGATCTTCAACCGTTCATACAAGAAACACAACCATTAGCGAAGATTTGGTGCGTTAAGATGGAAGATGACACGCATCAGCCAGATGAAATGAATAGTCAGATGAGGGTCATGAAGACGTACTTGAAGGCGAGATACAGACTCTCGGACCTACAAAGAGCACAGAGAAATGACCGCTTGACGAGCAACCTGAAACGGTGGATTGAAAATGGAGCTCCGGACAAAGGCGATCTGGAGGAAGAGAGACACGCATTCTGAGACAGTACTTTATGCAGAACGAGGGAAGGTTATATCTGAATTCTGAATAAGGACGGGATCGTGGCTTGCAAGAGAAGAGAAGAGGACAAAGTCCTGTACAAATATAATGCCATAGTGTTGGCGCAACTCTATCAAACAGAACTTTTATTCAGATCACATGATCAGATGGGCCATCAGGGAATCGACAAAGTATACCAGAGGATTCTGAAACGCTTTGAGTGGCCTGGAATGAAAAAGGCATATTGGAAGTGTGTAACAGCATGTCTGTCATGCCGACAAGTCAAGGATCCAAGGAAGTTGCGATTTACCTTGCAGCCCATCGAGTCATCTGAATTTAACGAGGTGGTACAGATTGATGACCAAAAGATATGCATGACAGACAGTGGTTATAATCAAGTCTTAGTCATGATAGATCACTTCACGAAGTATGCAGAGGCCGTGCCCTGCATAACTGCCTCAGCAGAAGAGTCTTGCGATCACCTAATCAACACGTGGATAGCAAGACATGGTTGTCCGATGACGTTTCAATCGAATAACGGAACATCTTTCGTGGGAGAACTTACGAAAGAGCTCATGCGACGTTCGCAGGTGGCTCAGGCCCACTCCACGACATACCATCCCCAGATAATTGGCTTAGTGGAAATGCAAAATAGAACGTTAGTGTCGATGCTGAGGGTATATTGTACCAGGTACACGACCAATGGGACAGATATCTTCCACAGGTGATGGGAGCTTACAAAAGCCCGCAACACTCCACCACCGGAGTTAGTCCACACATGATGCTAACTGGACATGAGAAGTCTTTGCCCTTGACTTTCTTTTACCCGGAGTATGAGGGGAAGAAAACATCACCACAAGTCTATGTAAGGGATGCGATTAAACGTCAACAAGAGTTAAACGACTTGTGTAGACGGAACACTCAGCAGGCACAGGCAAGGCAGAGGAAAAGATTCGATAAGATAGCGTATGGGTAATTCAGAACGTATGGGTATTTCAGAACGTCATACCACCGAAAGGAACGAAAAAGCTCCTAAAAAGTGGAGGGGACCCTTCATGATTACGGAAGTGCACCAGGAGGAACAATTTCATAGACTGAGTACATGCAGAGCCGCTCACTATGAGAACATGAAGCCACACAATCCATCTACAGAGGACTGGTGTATACTTGCAGACATGGAAGAGAAGGATTATCTGATGATGGACCCTGCTTGTGAGGTCAACGAGAAGGGCACCAGGCAAAAGAACGATGGAAATGAGGTCGTAGAGGAAGGAACAAGTCAACAAGTCCACCACTGGACCTAGATCCCAACGAAGTGATCGAAGCAGATGAAGAAACCTTACCCTACGCAGAGGAGGACTGGTAAGACCCCGAACAAATGGAGGTTCCCAAGAATTTGGAACCGATTCTTCCATTTACGATACAGACTCGACAGAGTGACAAGACAACACTCACGAAGAAATATAATCCTTACGGAGAGGACTTCGTAGTGGACAGGATAGATCTAAAGAAGATAGTGGAAGAAGTAGTGGGTCTAGAAGAAATAACTGTGTCACAGGACATTGACATAGTCGATGATCACGACGAGGAGTGGGTCGATGACCTGTCCAAGCCCGAGGTAGAGTTCGACGACGAGCAACAGTAGGCATATGAACAAAGCTTGGCGAAATTGCGTGTCTTGGAATGGTTGAACGAAATGACATCGGACCCAAAAGAGACCAGTGTCACGATTCAAGATGTAGATCGTGGAAGCATGAGATACGTGAAAACCGAAAGGGATGATCCCTCCTGGGCTGCCCAGGAAGGACTATTACTCATTCCGGCTTCCAACCTCAATTTTATATCTGGTATGCGATCGACGGCGACGTCGATGGATATTTTTGCCCGGGGAGTGGGGGTGGGACTTACCCACACTGAACATTTGTTAACAAAAAAAAATTAAAATTAGCAAGAGAAACAGGCGATCTAGAAATAGAAACAGGTGAGGACCCTAAGAAACCGGATATAGGGAGAGTAGTTGAGTCATATTTTAACTTAACAAATGAATACTCAAGTAGCATAACGTTGACAGATAGTGATTTTATACTCACGAGTAGAACATGTACGATAGCGATCACAGCAGACATGAGTCTTAAGACAGTGTTAGCAGTGGATTTTGAGAGAGAATATAAAAACATAGAATTCCTTTAGAAGCAGAGGCCAGGAATAGGAGGCGTAGCAGCTTTGCCTCCGGCGGCGTCGCAGATACCGGGAAAGTACTTATGCTTCTTGGTGACGAGGGCGACGGAGAAGCGGCACGTGGACCCGGAAAAACTAGTCTTGTCCTTGACGAGATTGAGAGACTTCCTTGTGGAAAGGGAAGTGAAAGAACTCGCGCTTCCAGTGTACGATCCGAACCGAGGACGACTGCATCCACCGGAGTTGTACGCACTGACACACGTAATCTTCTCTGATACTAATTTACAAGTATACTTACATAAGAAAAATTACTTAAGTATAGGCTAAGTTTAGGTTGCATGCAGGAAGGCGACATACTAAAAGTGTTGTGTGTGATATGTGTGTTATGTCATGTTATGTGCTTTATTATTAGGACCCTGGTAACAAAGAATTAGTGACCATGAATAACCGAATGAAGATCTTAGAAATAGATCCGAAGTTTGGACTGTCCATTCTTAGGTCGAATTACAAAATTTTAGCAACGAATAGAATTTAATAAATTTTAGGATCAAAATGTTTTTATCTGACTGTTTTAAGTAATTTTCAATATAAAATTAGTGTAAAGTTGACAAATGTGATATTCGCGACCTCTTTTCTAGATCCTGACTGATCATTTAATCATTCACTTGATTTCAATTCATCAAACTGATAAAAGAATCGAATCCGAAAGAACATGGACAACTTTGATTTGAATGATTACATGGACCTGGCAGAGGCGTACGTAGGACCGATGATAGATGCGATCTATCGTCGGCTGATGGATCGAGACTTCGCTCTGGAGCACCCAGAGGTAGTCATGTTGCTGGCAGCCTTAACAAACATCTTGGGGGCATGATAACCGGGGGACCGCCCACGGAAGTCTTTTTGATGGCAGCATACGGAAAAAGAGGAATATTAGAGCGCCTGAAAATGAGGGTAATTAGGTGGAGAAACGGGGCTCTCTCAGGGAGTGACTTGGCGAACGAGCCTGGATTGGGAAGTTCGAGGACCTACCAACCAGGTGAGATGCCTTTGCCCACCAAGCCTAGGCCTGGATTGAGGAGAATGTTTCAGGAAATGAACAGCCAGGCTTCCTCGTCTAGTTCACAACTGAGAGCAGCTGTGCCACCAAAGAGGGCGAAAGTAGAGGAAGGGGTTTAGACGAACGAGATTATGCAAGATCCTAATGGGACGACAGAAGAACTGGAGAAGACCGTCGGGAGCACGATGTTTGATGGGATCGACACTGGCTCCAATGTGCAAAAGTAGATACCCAGTGCATTTTGCAGCGGTGGATGTGAAGAGTACGAGAACGATCGTGGATCAAGCCTTTTCAGTGCCGAAATGTGTAAGACTAGCGAGAATGTCAAAAAAAATCTTACGAGTTACTGTGTAAAATTTTCTCAGCAGTTTCGGAGAGAACCAAAGAGGAGTTAGAATCGATACTGGGAAAGAAGTTCATGGGATACGCCAGCTGGAACTTCAGTGACTTTGAAAGACAGAAGCAGAAAGGATCAACAGTCACGGATTACAATGCAGTAGATGAGAATGATGAAGTCCATCGAATGATGATGGAAGTGGAACCACTACTGGAGGCTTCGGGAAAACTTAATTGGAGGAGCATCATGTCAACACATGATGAATTCCCCTGCCATTGCTTACTGCAAACATGTTGGTACCCCGGGCGTAGTAATCTGGTGTTGATCTGGGACTGTGGAGAGCTGCTCTCCATGGGTTTACCAGACTCATCACAGCCCATAACGATAGTAATAGTGGGAGTTATGATGGCAATATGATGGCTGGAAGCTCATGTAAAGGAGAACAATAGACAGGAGACGCCGACGAGAGAACAGTTACAGGAATTGGATTGTCTAAAAGATTTAGATCTTTTTGAGACAATGTGCAAAATCTTGAACATTCCGATGGAAGTGAAAAAGAAACGGGCCAGAAGACGAATGATGCCATGGTTTAGAGCCAACATGAATGCATGATTGTACGAGTATGCCAAGAAACATATGTAGAAACACAGCAGAGTGTACAGTATGTATCAGCTGGACATCGGAGCGTGAGTTTTCAAGCGAGATTTTGTAATTCATCGGAATGCAGTGACCACCGCCGTGAAGAGAACTTCTAGAAAAAGTGAATGTGACGGAAGGGAAAAGGAGAGAATGTTGAAGGAAGACTTGGAGAGAAACGTGACGTTGTGTCTTCACAATAGCTTCTGTCGAAACAGAGAATCTAACGTTGATCCTCTACCTTGTTGTTAGCAAAGAGTAGAAGAGCAGAAATGTTGGAGGACTGCTTGCAACAGCGTCAGAATAGCTACCGAGTGTTGCAAGACAGAGAGACTGAAACTTGGGTTCGGCCTTCTGGCAGGTACCTCTGCGGAAGAAGGACAGGGAGAAGACCGGATTTGCATGTGAATTGGGGTTGTACCAGTGGAAGAGGATGCCCTTCGGCTTGTGCAACGCAACGGCCACTTTTCAAAGACCGATGGCTCAGGATTTGACCGGAGTGACGAAAAAGTACGGGAACCTGGTGATGTGTTACGTGGATGACGTGGTCATTGCAACACCCACCCTGGAAGACCACATTGATTGGCTCGATGAGGTCTTCGACTGCATGAAGAGAGCAGGCTTGAAATGCAAACCATCGAAATGCGAGAACCTGAGGGATTCAATCAAGTATCTAGGAAGAATGGTGGACAGGCATGGTGTTAGCCTGACCCGGGAGCAGTAGAGGCTGTGCTGACATGGAAGGCTCCCAGAACGGACACACAACTCATGAGCTTCCTAGGATTTGCCAATTATTACCGTGAGTTCATAAAGGATGTGCAGACAAGGTGTATCCCATGCAGAAGCTAATGCGCAACAAAGGAAAGAAGTTCGAATGGAACGAAGAAGCACAAGCTGCCTTTGAGAACATAAAGCGGGAACTGTGCGAAGCGCCAGTGCTAGGTATGCCTACAGAAAAAAGCATGTATGTTCTTGGCACAGACGCATCAGTAGTAGCCATCTCAGGAATACTGCACCAGGAGCAGGAATGGAATGGATGAACAGTTCTCCGTCCCATTGCATATGGCAGTAAGGTGTTAAGTGACACTGAGATGAAATATGGTGCACCGAAAGCAGAAACGTTTGCAGTAGTCACATTTGTGGAAAAGTACCACGCATACTTGGGCAGCGCTCCCTTTAAGTTACGCGGGGACAACAGAGCGTTATCCTGGTTGAAGACATACTCGATGGATCAGAGTTATATTGGTAGATGAATAGTGAGATTAGATGGCTACCACATGATAATTGAGCACAGGATGTGTGACAAACACCAGAATGCTGACAGCCTCAGCAAGAAGAACAAGTTCTTTGAAAAATTGGAACAGAAGCAAGCCAATCAGGCAGAAATCAAGGAAGGTTTCTCGTTTCTTGACAAAGAGACTTACGAAGCGCTTCCCTTGACGCAATGGTTGGATAAGTCTGGATATCCAATCCCAGGTCATCCTGAGTTACCTGCAGAGAAAGCAGCCGAGATAAAGATTATATCCAAGAAGGACCCGGGTAGGAACTCTCTCGCATGAACATTAACAGCCTCTTTTTAGATACGCAAAAGAAAACCGTTACCTTTGAGGACCAGGATAAGGAGGGTGAGAAGGTTGACGAAACATGGTGCAAGATTTTTTGTCCGGGGAGACGAACAGTGAGAAGAACCGGCGAGTTCAAAATCAACACCCGGGACAAGAAAATTTGTCCGGATCGTCTGATGTAGATGAGAAAGTTCCTGATGAGAAACAGGACCTGGAGAATAAAGTTTTGTCCGGGGAGTTCAGACAGATGCAAAGAACGCACAGAACTGATCCGGAGGAGGGGACGTGCTCTATCGCAGACTCTTCAATGGATGACAACTCCCGGAATTCAGGAATCGACACCTATTCAGACCGGAACTCGAGCTCAGGATCAGACATCAGAGCTAGCTATCCACACACTATTAGTGGAAACTCGAGCAAGGGATCTAGATAGGGAGGTATATCAAGACCCTGACAGTGATAGCTACCTCATAACGGGTGAAAGAGTCTTTGACAACGCAGCAGATGATCTGGAAACAATAGCAGTATCGAAACGTTCGATAAGCTTGTTGCCGCAAAGAGAGGTAGTCAGGAGTGATCTTCAACCGTTCAAACAAGAAACACAACCATTAGCGAAGATTTGGTGCGTTAAGATGGAAGATGACACGCATCAGCCAGATGAAATGAATAGTCAGATGAGGGTCATGAAAACGTACTTGAAGGCGAGATACAGATTCTCGGACCTACTAAGAGCACAGAGAAATGACCGCTTGACGAGCAACCTGAAACGGTGGATTGAAAATGGAGCTCCGGACAAAGGCGATCTGGAGGAAGACAGACACGCATTCTGAGACAGTACTTTATGCAGAACGAGGGAAGGGTATATCTGAATAAGGACGGGATCGTGGCTTGCAAGAGAAGAGAAGAGGACAAAGTCCTGTACAAATATAATGCGATAGTGTTGCCGCAACTCTATCAAACAGAGTTTTTATTCAGATCACATGATCAGACGGGCCATCAGGGAATCGACAAAGTATACCAGAGGATTCTGAAACGCTTGGAGTGGCCTGGAATGAAAAAGGCATGTTGGAAGTGCGTAACAGCATGTCTGTCATGCCATCAGGTCAAGGATCCAAGGAAGTTGCGATTTCCCTTGCACTCTATCGAGTCATCTGAATTTAACGAGGTGGTACAGATTGATCACCAAAAGATATGCATGACAGACAGTGGTTATAATCAAGTCTTAGTCATGATAGATCACTTCACGAAGTATGCAGAGGCCGTGACCTGCATAACTGCCTCAGCAGAAGAGTCTTGCGATCACCTAATCAACACGTGGATAGCAAGACATGGTTGTCCGATGACGTTTATATCGAATAACGGAACAGCTTTCGTGGGAGAACTTACGAAAGAGCTCATGCGACGTTCGCAGGTGGCTCAGGTCCACTCCACGACATACCATCCCCAGATGAATGGCTTAGTGGAAAGGCAAAATAGAACGTTAGTGTCAATGCTGAGGGTATAATGTTCCAAGTACACGACCAATGGGACAGATATCTTCCACAGGTAATGGGAGCTTACAAAAACCCGCAAAACTCCACCACCGGAGTTAGTCCACACATGATGCAAACTGGACATGAGAAGTCTTTGCCCTTGACTTTCTTTTACCCGGAGTATAAGGGGAAGAAAACATCACCACAAGTCTATGTAAGGGATGCGATTAGACGTCAACAAGAGTTAAACGACTTGTATAGACGGAACACTCAGCAGGCACAGGCAAGGCAGAGGAAAAGATTCGATAAGAAAGCCTATAGGTATTTCAGAATGTATGGGTATTTCAGAACGTCATACCGCCGAAAGGAACGAAAAAGCTCCTAAAAAAGTGGAGGGGACCCTTCATGATTACGGAAGTGCACCAGGAGGGACGCTTTTTTAGACTGAATACTGGCCGAGCCGCCCACTACGAGAACATTAAGCCACACAATCCATCGACAGAAGACTGGTGTATACCTGCAGACATGGAAGAGGGAAATTATCTGAGGATGGACCATGCTTGTGTGGTCAACGAGAAGGGCACCAGGGAAAAGAACGATAGAAATGAGGTCGTAGAGGAAGGAACAAGTCCACCACTGGACCTAGATCCCAACGAAGTGATCGAAGCAGATGAAGAAACCTTACCCTAGGCAGAGGAGGACTGGCAAGACCCCGAACAAATGGAGGTCCCCGAGAATTTTGAACCGGATCTTCCATTTACGATACAGACTCGACAGAGTGACAAATTAACACTCACGAAGAAATATAATCCTTACGGAGACGACTTCGTAGTGGACAGGATAGATCTAAAGAAGATAGTGGAAGAAGTAATGGTTTTAGAAGAAATAACTGTGTCACAGGACATTGACATAATCGATGATCACGACGAGGAGTGGGTCGATGACCGGTCCAAGCCCGAGGTAGAGTTCGACGACGAGCAACAGTGGGCATATGAACAAGACTTGACAAAATTGCGTGTCTTGGAATGGCTGAACGAAATGACGTCGGACCCAAAAGAGACCATTGTCACGATTCAAGATGTAGTTCGTGGATGCATGAGATACCAACCTCGACTTTATATCTGGTATGCGATCGACGGCGACGTCGATGGATATTTTTGCCCGGGGAGTGGGGGTAGGACTTACCCACACTGAACATTTGTTAACAAAAAAAATTAAAATTAGCAAGAGAAACAGGCGATCTAGAAGCAGAAACAGGTGAGGACCCTAAGAAACCGGACATAGGGAGAGTAGTTGAGTCATATTTTAACTTACCAAATGAATACTCAAGTAGCATAACGTTGACAGATAGTGATTTTATACTCACGAGTAGAACATTTGCGATAGCGATCACAGCAGACATGAGTCTTAAGACAGTGTTAGCAGTGGATTTTGAGAGAGAATATAAAAACATAGAATTCCTTTGGAAGCAGAGGCCAGGAATAGGAGGCGTAGCAGCTTTGCCTCCGGCGGCGTCGCAGATACCGGGAAAGTACTTATGCTTCTTGGTGACGAGGGCGACGGAGAAGCGGCACGTGGACCCGGAAAAACTAGTCTTGTCCTTGACGAGATTGAGAGACTTCCTTGTGGAAAGGGAAGTGAAAGAACTCGCGCTTCCAGTGTACGATCCGAACCGAGGACGACTGCATCCACCGGAGTTGTATGCACTGATACACGTAATCTTCTCTGATACTAACATACAATTATACATACATAAGAAAAATTACTTAAGTATAGGCTAAGTTTAGGTTGCATGCAGGAAGGCGACATACTAAAAGTGTTGTGTGTGATATGTGTGTTATGTCATGTTATGTGCTTTATAATTAAGACCCTGGGTAACAAAGAATTAGTGACCATGAATAACCGAATGACGATCTTAGGAATAGATCCGAAGTTTGGACTGTCCATTCTTAGGTCGAATTACAAAATTTTAGCAACGAATTGAATTTAATAAATTTTAGGATCAAAATGTTTTTATCTGACTGTTTTAAATAATTGTCAATATAAAATTAGTGTAAAGTTGACAAATGT
This sequence comes from Symsagittifera roscoffensis, assembly GCF_963678635.1. Taxonomy (NCBI): domain Eukaryota; kingdom Metazoa; phylum Xenacoelomorpha; order Acoela; family Convolutidae; genus Symsagittifera; species Symsagittifera roscoffensis. Next base: position 31,966,034 of record NC_087067.1, on the reverse strand, counting down.
GATATTCGCGACCTCTTTTCTAGATCCTGACTGATCATTTAATCATTCACTTGATTTCAATTCATCAAACTGATAAAAGAATCGAATCCGAAAGAACATGGACAACTTTGATTTGAATGATTACATGGACCTGGCAGAGGCATACGTAGGACCGATGATAGATGCGATCTATCGTCGGCTGATGGATCGAGACTTCGCTCTGGAGGACCCAGAGGTAGTCATGTTGCTGGCCGCCTTAACAAACATCTTGGGGGCATGATAACCGGGGGACCGCCCCACGGAAGTCTTTTTGATGGCAGCATACGGAGAAAGAGGAATATTAGAGCGCCTGAACATGAGGGTAATTAGGTGGAGAAACGGGGCTCTCTCAGGGAGTGACTTGGCGAACGAGCCTGGATTGGGAAGTTCGAGAACCTACCAACCAGGTGAGATGCCTTTGCCCACCAAGCCTAGGCCTGGATTGAGGAGAATGTTTCAGGAAATGACATCGGCTGGACATCGGAGTGTGAACTTTCAAGCGAGATTTTGTAACTCATCGGAATGCAGTGACCACCGCCGTGAAGAGAACTTCTAGAACAAGTGAATGTGACGGAAGGGAAAAGGAGGGAATGTTGAAGGAAGACTTGGAGAGAAACATGACGTTGTGTCTTCACAATAGCTTCTGTCGAAACAGAGAATCTAATGTTGATCCTCTACCTTGTTGTAAGCAAAGAGTAGAAGAGCAGAAGTGTTGGAAGACTGCTTCCAACAGCGTCAGAATAGCTACCGACGTGTTGCAAGACAGAGAGACTGAAAGTGCGGAGTCAATGTCGCAGAAGGAGGAGATGGAACATTGACGAATGGCCGAAAAACAAGAAGCAAAAAGAAAGAAAATTAGAAGAAATTAGAAGTTTTAGAACTTCTGAACGACGAACGAAGAAGAAACAAAGAAGCGACGCAAAAGAGAATGTTTAACTCAGAATTGTTTTGTATGTCACAAAAAACTCAAATGAGAAGCAAAGCGACTAAGTTTTCAATTGAAACTGAAAAGAAAACACTTAGTTGAATTTTGGAATTTAAAGAATCTGTTGCCTTTACAAGTTTGCCTTTTGATTTTAGTTAGTGGCTTTAGAGACACTTACTGTTTATTTTAAAAGGCTTGAGTGGAGAATATATTAAAATATTTTAGCCTGCATGATTGTTTTTAATCAACTAGGACAACTGATCATTTGTGGTGAGATGAAAGGCTTTGGTAATCTCTTGAAGAGGGAGATTATTTCATTTTTCCTTCTAACCGCAGAGTTCCTTAGTTTTAATATTCAGGACCAATAACAATTAAATTTCCAAAGGAAAGGAGCATAGCAGGAAAATTTTAGTTTGTGGGTTGGCAGGATTGTCCTGCGTTCCTACACTTTTTAAACCTAGGAGAAAAAGTTTTAAATCGGAAAGTCTAAAAAGTTGTTTTTATCTTAAGTCATATCCTAAACAAAGCTGATTAAAGACAGAATTTGGAAGGCTATAGTGATGTAGTATAATGCCATTTATATTCTACAGTGAGTCGATATGACGTGGATAAAAGTGATTTCGTGCATTTTGTAATTTCTGTTCGGTGACACTGTACCATTTTGATGAAGACTGCGAGACTCAATGAGGACATGGACCGGGCTGTCCGGGGAGTATGTGACATTCGACCAGAATGGACAAAAATGCAATTTCGAATTCAGAGCCGCTGACCTGGAAGATTAAGGGTTTTAGCAGATTAGCGACGATATTTAAGTGATTAGACGAATCGTGAAGATCAGAGGTTACTGGAAATTTTAAATTTCAAAAATTTAGAATGATGACGTCACACTTCTGAGAAACGTCGGAACGGCCAATTTTGGAAAAAAGCAAGAAGAAAAACACAACAACAATAGTTGCGATAGAATCAACGACGAGAAATAACGAGATACAATTGGAAATTATCACAGACCGCTCCGAGTTGTAACGATTGTGTCGCTACAATCGTTACAGAGCAATTCACGCAATCGGTGAAGGGTGCTGGGACAGTGTGTCCAGCCTTCTGGAAAGGAGATAGGAACGTCCTTTTCCCGGATTCCAGAATCCGGAGGGGTCTCGAGGCCTGAACTCAAACTATTTTATACAAAATTTTTAGCTTCCTGGTTATGTCCTGAATTGAATTTAATTAACATCCAGATTCATTTTCAGATAATGAGAAGCTAGGAGTTGAGGGAAAGGGTTGATCCATCTTCGATGGAGATGATAATTTTTATCTACTGAACAAAAACAATAGTAATATAATAAATAGTAGTAGCCTTGTTTTTAGGAGTGACCTCGTGGTCTGGGGATACTGAGGCCCAGCTATGAGCTAACTATTCTTGCATATAATTGAGTTAATTTGAGCGTTTTGACCAAAGCCGAGAGCAGTCACGTTTTTGTCGACCCGATGTAAGAAAAACTACCAAAAGAACTGGCTTTGGCAGAGACGGTGAAAAGCAGGTAGAGCTGTGTTCAGACGCTAGCCAGTCGTTTTAGAACCTGGCTTTAATTTCCTTCGATATGTACTTCCGGGCGAATGTTACAATGATGGAACCGATCGAAGCTCTAAGACCGCCTCGCACACTGTCGCAACTTAAAGTATTTATGGGGTCGATCCACACTTTGCATAAAGACATGCAAGTGTTGGCTAAATCATCGGCGCCGTTATGCCCGCTACTACGCAGAAAAATGAATTTTGTGGACACCGGAATGCCAGGCTGCATTCGAAAATTTTAAATGGCAAGTGAAAAAGTTTGTGGAACTAAAGCATTTTGATTGATGTACACAAAGATATCAGGATAGTGTGCGACGCAACCCATAACGGATTAGGAGCCGTGCTTGAAAACCTCGGATCCAACGGATGGCGGCCAATCTCATTTGCATTGCGTTAATTAAACAACGCCCAAAGGAATCACTCACCAAACAATTGGAGATGCTGACGGTAGTACTGGGGGTGGGGTATTTTTGAATTTATGTTTTGGGACGGACGTTTCAAGTTATTACGACCAAAAAGCACTGGTATATTAATGAATAGTTAATAAATTGGAACAATAAGAAAAACAAATTAATGCTCAGCCACTTAGCAAGATGGCTAGATAGATTAATTTTGTTTGGTTTCCAAGTGGAACATAATCCAGGGGCTAAAGTTGGAATGGCAGATTACTTATTCAGAAACCTAAATAGTTTAGCAGAGACTGTCTCGAACTATGGTAAATTAATTACTGCGACGAAATTAGTTTCTTTTCGTAACGCCCTCAATTTCGCAAAATCTAAATTATTCAGGGAGTCGGATATAAAAGTTAGCAATAATTCAAATGAGAAAGTACTAACAAAACAAAACGTTGTATGCTAATTTTGATCAACAAAACGGCCAGTAGAGGGGAAAATAGCATGCAATAAACAATTAGCCGAGCAAAACGCAGCCATTTGCATACGATGACGGTCACGCGCCAAAGATTCGAAAAGAGTTTAAAAGATCATTAGTTTGAGAGATGACAGCAAGTAATGTAATTTTTAAAATAATAAATTTCAAACAATAGAGAAAACATTCCGAGAGCTCCTGGAAAGGCATCCAAGTGTCGATACCAGGGACAGCGAAAATAATGAAGTAGACGGGAGAAACCCAACTACAAGCAATAGCGACGGATAGTACAAAAGAGTACAAAAACGAACACCGTACAATCTATACAATCAGGGTTCAAGAGAGAAACTTTTCCTTCGGTGGACCCGAAAAATTGTATAATGTTGTCTATAGTCCCCCGAAACTGTAAGATGGTCCAGAAAAGCACCATCCTCCTTGATTTATTTTATCTGAGTTTCATTGAATCGCAATACGCCTCAGATCTGCAACTACAAGCCGTCTTCGAAATGGTAAAAACAAAGGCACCGAAAATCCAGCAGAAAGTACATAACATGAATCGGTACTACTCGCATTTGTCAAAGATTTCTATGAACGGGATAATGTCCTATAGATGGATGAAAAACTCCATCAACAAAAGACTGAGACTGCACCACTACCACCATGGAAAATCAAACATGTTCATGGCGACAGAAGGTGTTTGGTTTCCCTTCATTCACTGGATTATTGCGACCCTGGCGGAAAACTGCAAGGAATGAATCGCAGTGGTTAAGAACTTTAAACCTATGTGTACCAAGGGAGACTTAGGTAAAATTTTGGAACCAAGGTGCCAAGTGAATCAGTGCAATTGGACTACTCGGGTCCCATTACTTATTAAAACGAATCCAAATAGTACGTAATAACTGCGGTGGACCAATTCTGGCGTTAGCCATCAGTAATGGTCTGCGGAACAAGTAGCTTGGATAAAATCTTAAAGTTTCTTAAGTCAAAAAAAAACTAAGTGATGCCGAGAAAAATTCATGCGGATCAAGGAACTAACTTCAAGTCGAAGGACGTGAAAAACTTTTGCAACAGCGTTGGCATATAGAAATCATACAATTACCAGTAAACGACCATCGGGTGACGGGCTGTGTTGAACTGACAATTGGAAGCTTGGAAAACTCAGGCTTATCATACGCGCGCGAGGAAAATCTTCAAAAGGGCCCTCGGAGCGTTACAATTCCCAAACAATGCAACGCTTGAGATCACACAATTTATAAAACACCATGGTCGGGAAGCAAGCACGGCGTTATGAAACCTAACGAAAAAAGCGTCGCTAATCATCTTAAACTTGTCAAACGTACTTATATCTAAATCTGCCTGATTGGATGAACGTGATTTGGTAGCGCGAGAGATGCCGAATCCAGCAGGTACTATCTAGGGGACCAGGTCAGACTCGGAAAAAGGTGACTGCACGCAAAAATACCCGATTAAACCAAAATTAATACTTGTACTTTTCGGGCCAAAACATTCAATTGAGTGCTTAATTTTCATTCGTTTTTTTCCAAACGTTTTCATTTTCACAAGAAGGGAAAGTCTTAGTGGTTAATTTAGTTAACTGAACTCTTTTAGTTTTATTTCATTTATTATCTGTCAATCAATTTGCGTTTCATTCTGGTGCTAGACAGAGTTGACAGGTACTGGCCTTCGGAGCGTCTACCACCTTTGGTTGACCTCTAATTTATCATTTATGTGATCTTTGATACAACTGAGTTGGCTTTTAACTTTGGGAATTGAACTGTACAAAATAAAGCTCTTCAACAACTGAAAATAAGGGAGTTAAAAGTTACCATTTTGGGGTGATTACCAGTGTTCTTTTAACGCTTTGCGTAGGTGACGAATGAATCAGGTATCTTGTTAACTATATCCTCCCCTATGCTACCTTGTAATGAATTGGCCCCTATAAAGAAAAAAATGGACAGTTAAGCATATATAAATCTTGTATCTTGTTACTAAATGGCCCCTATTTTGCAAAAGGGGGCAAATAGTCCACTAGATCCTGAATCAGGCTCCGAAACCATTCCAAATTGAACTAAGGCAAGCTCTTTGGTCTTATGAGTATGTTACTAAGCGATGAAGATATCGCTTTGTCGTAGTTTTGAAGGCGAGGGTGGTTAAACATCTGAAAATGTCAATTTTTGGCTCATGTTTTCGTTAGTTACCTTTTTCTCTTTAACTTCTTTGGGTTTACGAAATGCAACTTTGCCGTCGTATGAGTGTTTCGTTTGGCATTTCGCGTCTTTTCCTGATGCTTAAAATTTGCTTTTAATTTTCAGAATAATTTTCAGGTCCAAAATTAATTATTTGAACAAAGCGAGTATTTTATGCGCTGCTTTCTTTTCTCCTCCCGTCGGTAGATCTGACTCCAAATCCTACTGTTCTTATTCATAAACTCTTGAAACTACTGGTTAGACTAACTAATTAGCCTGCATTTTGGAATCCACAATTGACGACTTGAAAAAAAAAATTCATCCTTAACCACTGTATTTTCTTATTCATACTGTTAACTGGAGTTTAGAAATGCGCAACATTGAGAGTCCTGATCCTGAGAAAGACGAGCACAAACATATGGAGGACGACCACCAGGGACCTCGGATGCCGGAACACGATGTTGCCAAGATGGAGAGACCCAGGAACAAAATACAACAGGTGAGAATGGTGCTCAAGGAAAAACATCGAGGGTGTTTTTTTTAAGTTCTGACAGCGCTTTCACTGGCGCATGGAGCGCCAATTAGGCCCGTTAGTATATCTGGTGGCGACTAGAGATTGACATCAGGCAGTTTGTGCAGTAAGACTGCTTTGATGCTAGCAGTCGAAATAGACACACTTCACTTATTTGCAGTTTTGAAACAAAGTCGCAAAAAGCTAACATATTAATCGCGAAAAAATTATAATATAGTTATTTAAAAATGGATCATACTAAGCTGATAAAAAAGTTTTCAGGTTCATAATCATGCTGAACGGAAGGGGGCTGGTCCAGAGTTCCCTGATCACGACATCGAAACAGGGCCTAAAGTGGATCTCCATAACGACACAGGAGATCATGCAGCTGAGCAAAACAAAACCAGATCGAGAAGACCAGATCCAAACCCAGAGGATTTGGAGCGGCTAGCCAAGACGATACAGTTGACGAAGGAGTTGGCATTACAAAAGGAAAGGGAAAAAGAAGCGGAGGCTAGAAGTATCGAGAAAATGCTCCATGAAAAAGTGGAAGACAGCAAAACTAGAGATTATTTGAAACTATTGATGAAACAGCACATTTTTCCCAAAAAGGATCAGCAGAAAAATGGACGAATAATAACTGACAACCCGGAAGAGCTGGACAAAATAAAAGAAGACGAGGAAGAAATTTTCAAGTCAATAGAGTTGGAAGCGAATGAGTTCTTAGGACTGATAAACATGATAATCCGAGACGAAAAGCGACACATGTCGGATGAGTATTTTATTATAGTTGAGCAGAAGGTTATGGACAATGCGCTGAAAACGATCGATTTTGAGGCAAAGCAAATGGGAAAAGGATCGGCTAGAGACGGAAGAAAAACTCTGAGGGAATGGGTTCGAGGCTTCATCAGACTTCATACTCCAATTGTGCACGATGAGAACTGATTTTAAACTTAAATGTGTTTATGATCATTTAAAAATATTATAAAACTGATTACTTCAATATTTGAACACTTTCGATCTGTTGGTAAGTCTAATAAACATTGTTTGACATTGTTTTCTTAATTAAACTTTCAAGAGTGTAAAAATTAGCTGAAACTTAATGGCAGCCGAGTGCTAGTAACAAATAACATCATCTTGTTTGAACAATTAATGAAACTAAAATTGCTGCAATTACTTTTCTTGTACTTTGTTCTATTTGTACGAATCTTCACACTCTCCGAGTTCTAAGAAGCGTGAACTTTTCTTTATTTGTTTTATCGACGGTATTGGAACCGAGTACTAGACTTTCTCGCCCCATAGGAAATGTTGGCCGAATGACTTTGTGAAAATCTCCGTTCATAGTTAGCATATCAAGTTTCAGCAAATAACTCTGTCCGTTTGGTGGAGAGAAGACGTTCATGCTTTGAACGAAAAAGTTGGGTATCGAATCTGGTCAACAGGCACGGCGAAAGAATGGCGGTTCATATTGAATATTTCACATTGATGGAGAAGTTGCTGTTTGCCGCGCTCGCTGATAAAATAATTCAAGGGCATGTTGGAATCAGTAAATGTAACAATTGTGAGATGAAATGTGAGATTCGAATGAAACGAATGAGAAGAAACAAAGAGTTTTAGGGGCAACTAGCCCGGGTTGACCTCCACACACCGAAAATGCTTATCATACAATTCCATACATCAAGTGTGTGGGAAAATGCTTGTCATACAGTTTTCATAAAATTTCTAAAAATGGTTGAAAACTGGTATAAACTCGTTTCTGTGGCTGTTTGATTCTAATAAAACAGTCTGGTGATAAAAACTGAGGTTTTCGTTTTTTGAAAAAAATGCTTATCATACAATTCCCATATATGGAAAGTGTATGACTGGCATTTTTTTTGATGGCGACACAAAGTAATTTTGAAAATTTGGCCCAACATTTTTTTTCAACCGCAAATCGAATTTCGTACGCAAACAAACATTTTTCGAAAAAAATTTTTTGCATGCTGTGCATAACGTAGTCCAGGATACGATAAAATTGGCTTTTATTTTCTTTTCACTTATATATTTTTTTCAAAAACGCGGAAAATTCCTATTTCTTCTGTATGGGGTGTTAATGTATGCCTTGATCAATGTCTCATAATTTGAAAATTCAAAAATTTAAAATAACCATCATTAAAAAATTCTGCCAAAAAATAAATGTTTGTTATTTTTCTTATATCAATTGTAAAAGACAGCAACATTCAGGTCGTTTTCTATGCATTGTCAATGCAAGACCGGCTAACTTTTGGTGTTTTGAGTAACCAAGGTCTTTGTCACTTGTGTTCGGTTGCAACTACAACCGAAAATTTTTCAGAAACTAAATTTAGAAAGAAAAAATCAAAATTTTTGGTTTATGGAAAAACACACTATCATACAACTTTCATATATGGAAAAATGCTTGTCATAGAGTTTTCATACAATTTTCTGTACGTATGGAATTGTATGAAATTGTATGACAAGAAGTTTCTCATATATGGAAATTATATGATAAGAAGTTTTGGTCAACCCGGGAGTTCAATCCCCCAGAGCCACCTTAAGACTCGTCTCGTCTTTTTGCAAAAAAATAGGCTTGAGAAAAAATTAATTGTGTCACATTATTGCTTGTTTGCTGACTTTTTGTCGGCAAAATTGTGACAAGGCCATTTTGTATAATTTATTTATATTTCGACTAAAACTTCAAACAGTTTTGATACTTAGCTGAAACTCACACTTTTTAGGCGCTAATTTGTTAGCGTCCGCTGTTATCAGTTAATTCTGAATCTCTAAACTGGTAAAGTACATGATGGGGGTTGATAAATTAGACGATAAGCAAATTAGACGGAGGTACTTAAAAGGAAATTAGACGGTTTTGCAAAACTGCAATTGTGAGAAAATAGACGAAAGTGAGAGAAATTAACTTTGTTTGCACACAAATTGCGTTAGAAAAATAAAATTGTTTGTAGATAACAGTTCAATTTCGGTGGCCAAAAACTTTGCAAGTCAATCATGCATAATTTATTCAATTCAAAACTCTCCTGTAATATTCAGATTTGACATTTTATGTTCATTTGAACTAATTGTTTTGATAGGTATTGACATTTTATGTCCTTTTTGTATTTGTGAAACTTGACTCTTAAGAAAAAATTTTGTTGGCCCTTTCCTTTTCATAGCTTTTTCGTCTAAAATGCCAGATCTGTAAAAAATAAATTCCGTCTAATTTCGTTTTTGTAGTATCCGTCTAATTTGCTTGTCGTCTAATTTCCTAGGCCCCGTACATGATGGCTACAATGATTAAGATAAGCTACTGAAATGATGTCAAGATTTCAAACTGATCAAAAGTTCCAAAAATTTAGGCAAGCAATGGTAGATGCGACCGGATTGGTACAATCATTTTAATTAATTATCGCTTTTTGCCAATTTTGTATCAGAAATTGAAAAAATAAGTGAACCTTGGGATAGATGCGACCGGATTAGTAGAAGCAATTTAAATAGTTCCCGTATTTTGAAAATTTTGTATGAAAACTTTAGACTAAAGATTCAATTAATAGTCAATCATGATCTATTACTAAACACTGAACAAGACTGCTCATATCAGGGCGAAGCCCTGAATGTTCCGACTGCCTTTTAGGGTCTAAGGAGCAGTAATAACATGAAAAAAATAAATGCAATGTAACAATTGTTTTTCAATTATGGCATATAAGCTTCTTTGAACCAATTGGGAACGATTTCTAAAACGGATATTAAGTCTCCGCTTACGCGTAAATAGAGCGAAATATGTCGCGCGGTAATTGCCCCAAATTGGTCAAAATGGCAATCTTTAAACCTCCATAAGTTTACGGAAAATGATCACAGGTGAAATATGTTTTCAAGTTTAAACTCAGGACAATAATAGCTTTTGAGTGATATAAAAAAAATTTCAGAAATGGCTAGTTAAAAAGTCGAATTTTGTCTGAAGAAAAAAAACTCACCCCGACCCCAAATATTTCGTTATTTTCGTTACGAAAGTCGGAACAAAAAAATGTGGGTAATTTTAAATTTCCCCTTTTCAAATTCAGTTTTGAAAAGCTTATTTAAAATTGTCATAAAGCAATGCAATTTGGCATGGTGAACAAATCAGCAATTGTGAACAAAATTGTTCTTCAAATTTACATGAAAACATAACGCATTGAGTTATGTATTTTATTCTATACTCATAGAGTAATTTCAGATAAAGTACACTGTCTGCTCTTCATGCTATCTTATTTTCGGCCGGATAGATTCGTGCAACTTCTTAGTCTAATTCCAATCTTAATCTTACTCTTATATCTCCTAGTCTTAATAGATCTAGTGTGCACCGGTTTGCGCGAGTAAGTTCCACAATGAGAACAACTGTATTCTAAGTTTAATTCAAATTGTTCTGGTGTTGAAGCTACAAGTAGTTTCAACACTTACAAATAAGTGGCTTGTTAGTTTGATGGAGTATGATTGGTTAGTATTTAATATTTTATAGAGATAAAAAATCATAATAAAAACCAATGATAAATACTAGTTTAGATCTGGTTCCAACCATCCGGGGTTTAGAGAGTTTTAGTTTTTGAATGTTCTATTGTAGTGTAGGGTAGATGATGGTGTTTCTCTCTAGAGGTTGCGAGCATATTCTTTTTTCTGGTTTGGAAGAAGAGATGTTATCACAATAATTTCGAGAGATCGTATTATGATTTCTGATCGGTTGTGATGAGTGTTGATCTGGTTGATTTTAGAGAAGATCAATGGTCCAATCACATTCAGGAGTGCCATGTAGTTTGACTTTGGATGCAGCGCCTGGTGACTTGGATCTGTACGTATACTTGAATATCGAGATCTGTACGTATACTTGAATATCGAGATGGCCATTGTTCGGTTGCAATGGGTTTCTTTTACTGCGATGCCAAGTCGTACTCTAAATCCGTTGAGTGTAGTGACTGTAGGCAGCATGTCAGGTGGGCCTTGCCATTCCGTAGTTGGAGTGTGATTGGGTTGCCAAGTTCCTTGCTGCTCGTCTTTGGGTTGTGATGCTATCTACATACTGCATTGTATTATTTACATACAAAAATCTTGAATTAATTTTTTATCGCAAAAGCGTTATTATTTAGTGCGGTTATTTTTAAGAGCTACTCACACTTGAGTACCTTTTATCAAAAATAAGGAGTGGGTCACAAAGCGTGGATTCTAACACGGTGGGTAAGGCCGGCTATTAAACATGCTCAGGACTTCGTCCTCTTCTGGTGGGTTAGGCCAGGAGTGAGGGTATGGTTTCATGCTGGTTTTTTATGGGGTCCTATTTTGTGTTAACCTTTTGTGTCGTGTTTGTTTCTGGTTTTTTCCTTTTGTTGTTTTAGTTGTGTCTTTTTCTCAAGTCAAATTGTTTGGTTTGGGTTTGTCTTCCGACTTTTTGGTGTTTTATGCTTTCTTTTTTAGACTTATCAATTGTCTTCAACAGAATAAATTATCGGTTCTTTAAGCTGGTTTAATCCAGTTTGGGTACTGTGGGTTTTCTTTTCTTAGTCATGCTGTTAGGTTGTGGTTTGTGGTGTTTAGTAAGCTTGCACTGCTTAGTTTGAATTATTATATAATTCCTTTCCAACCGGATTGAAGGAAAGTTTGAAACGTGTTAAAACTTTTTAGAGTTGTTATCAATGAAAGTTAAAACTTAAATTCATTATTTTAAGCAATTCTTCGTGGGCGAGCTGTGCGATTCTGGATAGAATTTGTGGGCGAGTGATTATAAAAAAACGTCTTTGAAAAGGTTAGTACTGCTTTTTGCAATTTATAGGCAATTTTAATTAGTTTACTACATTGAAATTATGGAGTTTACTGCTTGATTAGGGGGTTGAAACTATCAATTTATTTTCAATTGTATGAAGATTTACTGCATTGGGAAAAGAATTGATATATTAATTTATTGCTTTAAACAAGAGAATTGTACTGTTTCGTTTATTGAAGTTGGTTAATAGAAATTTATGAATCTAAAAAAAGTTTCGTGTTTTTTATTTCGCTTATTGTTTTGTAGATGATTGATGATTTTGCCTATGAAGAAAAAAGAAAACATTTATGAAGAATGGTTAGTTTTTGTTTGTATTTATTAGTAAATTATTTCATTCATATTAATTAACCGTCGGTGAAAAATCTGTGGTGAAAAATGTCGTGGATGATGTCTGATCAGATTAGTAGTTTAGCTAGCAAACGAATGATGTGTTTAGTTTGAAGAAATGGCCAGAGCAATTCGAGTGCTTTAATGATGTTGTGCTCTTCAGTGCTAGGTGAGAGTTCATACAGTGTGTTTTGAATAAGGTTATAGAGTTTTTGATTATATCGAGTGTTATATATGAATTCTAGGATTGGGACTTCAACGGGCTGGAGTAATTCGTGTGGGATGATTAGTGGGTGGGATTCTTCTACGTTTAAGAGTTTGGTCAGGGGACAGAAGATGTACATCTGGGTGATGGGATCGTAATTTCGGAGGATGCCTTGTAGGTTATTGTCTTTTATGCAATAGGTGAAGTTAAGAAAAAATGGTGAGGTGTATTTAGAGTTAATTTATTGATATCTATGGTGAAGTTGTCGTGCTGGTGTATTAAGAGTGTAATGGTGTTGGATGAACTGGTAGTAAGTGTACGTGTGTGTTTGTTTAGTTCGTACCTTGACATTGTGTGAACAAGACAAATCACGTTACTTGGGTGTGAGGAAACGAAAGGCTAGTGAAAAGTGGTTAAATTTGTTAAAGTATGAATCATAAGCTTGAATATCACGGAGTGCTGCTGAAATGACGTTGTCGTGTTGTTTATTTAACGCGTTGAGGGTGAAAATGTATGGTGTTTTGAATAAAAATTTCTCTGTTAGTTGTGGATTAGCAAATGGGCTGTTTTCAGGAAGATGTCTTCGTTAGGTCGTATGATATTAAGATCGTAAAAATCGATAGAATATTCATTAGCTTTGGTTGCGGTGAATTTGATTAGTGATTGTCTGTATCCTATCTGTGTGAATTGGTTTGGGGTAAGTGCTGTTGTTAGAAGATAGAGTTGGGTGCTGCATACTTCGTTGTCATGAAGGGTGATATATAGTGGTAGTGATAATGGATTAGTAAAGTGATCGAATGATTCCCATGAAAGTGTAGGGTATAATACGTGCTCGTTTACATAATGGTTTTTTTTTGTCTTTGGAGTCTGAATGGAAGTATGTATACTGGGGGGAAAAGGGTAAACATATTTGGAGAAATTCTTTGGTGTTAGTGTGAAGTGGATGATTGACAAATGTTGTGGATATTCCTGGGTTAGATGAAAACTGAGTATAAGAGAATTTTTGTTAAAGGTTCGGTAAGCTCGGTTTGTACTGGAGGATGAGGTTGATGAGGGAGTTGGGCTTTAAGATTGGGTATAATGTGAAGAGGGGGTGGGGTTGATGTGTTGGATGATATTATAAATTGTGAGAGTTGGTGAATCGTTAGTGTTTGAGGGTGTTGTAATTGTTGTTGCAGTGTCATGAAGTTATAAAGCTGGTGTGATATTTGTGTGTTTTCGGAGTCATTGTTATCGGATGGTTCACTGGTTAGGGGGAAATATATTGGTGTCACAATTGAAATAGAAGAGGGAGGGGAAGGTGGTTCAATTTTGACTTGGGAAGGAATATGCTGAAAGGGAGGTTGGGATAATGTAGAGGGGCTGGGTTCAGAGTTGGCAAATTCATCGGGGGTTTCGATATCGGAGTTATTGAATTGGGAGATGGTGATATATACTGTTGTGTTGGAATTAGTGTCTGATTCCATGCTGGATGAAGTGTTATCATGAGGTGATTGAGGTGGGGGGAAAGCAAAAAGTGGGATGATATGAAGGTTGTTCTGGAGGTTGGCTGGGTGGGAAATTGATCGATGGAGGGATCCAACTTGGCGGCTCATCTTGGGCTAAAACGATGGTTGTTCTGAGAACAAAAGTTAGTGGTTTGTGGTTGATCTGTAATTTGTTCGTATGTGTCTTGCATAATGGGTTGTTGGGTTATTATGTGTTGAATTGGGCTTTGCGGATAATTAGATCTCGAAGTTATGAGTTCTGCTAGGGCTATATTTCTTAAATTTCGTGGTACCAATGATAAGGGATGGTTATGATTTAGGTTTTGTAGTTGTGGTGCTGTAGGCGTTTTATTTGTATTATTTTGTGAATCGTATTATGCGTTTGGTGTTGTTGATAGCTTGGTATTGTGTTTTTTGTTTTTGTTTGAGCGTCTAAAAATGTTTTGTTGATTGATGTAGAAAAAATTCCAAAAAAACCTGCAAAAAGTATGCTTGCTACGCTTGCTTGTTTGTTTACTTGTGTTTGAATTGCCCATGTATTGCAGATTCCTTTTAGGAGAGAGAAAAGAAATCCAAGAAAGTTAAACAATGCGTATAAGATAGTTAATATTTCTAAGATGTAGTAGGGCCGTCCTAGAAAGGCATGCATTTTGTTTTTCAGATTTACAAAAGTAAAAATATTTATCGGTGATATATCTTGTGGCCTGTATTTTTCGCCATTTAAGTAATTGTAATCTTTTTACCTTTAAAATATCCGCTTTAGTCTTGTGCGTATATGTCTGAAAAGCCTGCTGTTTCTGCAAGTTTGCGTAAGTTTTGATCTAGGGATTTTCGTTGTATTGTGTCCATTTTTGTGAGTAACTCTTGAAATTGTTGTGTACGTATGTGATGTTGAGTGTCGGATTTAGAGTATATGCCAATCGATTGTAAATCGATATATGGATTGCGGGCAATAGCTCTAATGCTTTCTGATAATAACTTTTTTATTGGTTGCATGAGTGTAGGATTTGGTGTGAGAAAAAAGTATTTATCTTCGTCAGGGTTCAATTGTACTACATTGTGGCTTTTTTCAGATCCAAATGGGACTGCTGTATCCCAAAAATAAGTTCCGCGGGAGAGTGTATCAACAAAATGTACTTTATTTTTGTAGAATATTGGGATTCTTTTAAAGCATCTTTTGTCTTCACAAACATATAAAGGTGATACTTTTTCGGTACAAGTGTAATACCATAATATGTTTCCTTCGTAGTCAATAAAATTTTATCTGTTACCTGACAACAAATATCCTGCATAAAGGATTTTAAGTACTGCTAGTGCAAGTGATTGTAAAATTTGTGTGCGTTCAAGTTGATGGAGTGTTTCAAGTTCTGTCAAAGACATTTCTTGAAAGATTCTACTTATTGTGTAGTCTAACTTCATGTCTATGTGTATGTCGTACTGAATTGCGCCAAAATGGGTATTGTTCATGAGTGATAGTTCTTGTAAACGTGTAGTGTCTTTGTCTTGTGGTTTTAATTTTCCACCAAGGTTTCCTGTGTGTTTTAGAAGTTTTACTGGGACATATGAGTTTTCGTCAGTGGTTGAGTGAGATGTAGCCATTGGATCTATATATTTTTTCCGTATTCGACAAGAATTACTGAGTTTTGTGTTTTGTAATGTGGTATGGTGTATTTATATGCAAGTTCCGTTTCTGGGTATATTTGGAAACGTGTCAATTTATTTTCTATGTTATGAATATTCCTAAATCTATAATTACTATGTCTGAGTTGATCAGGGTTCACATCTTCAAGTGGGATTGATTCAATAAAAAAATTTTGGTGAAATTTTATCATTGTAGCGTGTATTTTTGCTACTTGAAATGTGGTACAGGTGTCTTCGGGGAACCAAACAGTTGTTGCTTGTGCGCGTGAAGTACGATCGCAGTATCCTTGGTCGTTTTCGCAAGGGAGTCTTATTTCTTGATAAATTATAGTGTCATCCTAAAAATATCGTGTTATTTGTACTTTTTTAAGTTGTATTTTCCATACAAAAAACATTAGTTCTTGGTATCCTTTATTTTTAGTATCGGCTTTAAAATTTGACGGGTTTTTTATTTCAATGTGTGGTATCCAATTTTTGTCATGGAGATAGTTAGTTAATCTTCCATGTGCTCCATGGAAGGAAAATTTGTCATCTAGTTTCATATTACCTTGGTATTTTTCAAGTTTGGCTTGATGTGTGGAGTCTGGAAAAACTTGAAAATTTACTAATTTTATGTTTGTGCCTTTGTTTGATTGTAATTTTTAATCGTTCAAGTTCATTTTTACAATCGTCAGGGCTGAGATGTAATAGTCGTTTGATTTTACTTTGGTAAAAAGATTCATGATCTAGTCTGTATTTGTTTCCGTTTGAAACTTGGGAACAATGTACTTTCTTTTCGAAAAATGTTGCTTTGAGTTTATATCCAGTTAGTGTTGTAGCTCGTACTTTTGAGTAAAGTGCGGCTATTACATTTGTTGTTTCGATTGATTGTGGTTCAGATTCACATTGAGTGACTTGGTTTACTGCATATTTGTGTAATGTTTTTTGTTCATTTTCTTCACAGTCGTAATGGTGACTTGAAAATCCTGGGGTCCTGTTCGGGGAGAAGGATTGTTTTGATCGGGTTTTGAGAAATTAAAGAATAAAAGGGTCTGGAGAATTACTATCTTTAGAAGATACATGTGTATGATAGTCCTGAGTAAGGATTAATAAAATTGATATATCCAATTGTCTTTTTTGCTTTCTTTTTTAGACTTATCAATAGTCTTCAACAGAATAAGTTACCGGTTCTTTGAGCTGGTTTAATCCAGTTTGGGTACTGTGGGTTTTCTTTTCGTAGTCATGATGTTAGGTTGTGACTTGTGGTGTTTAGTAAGCTTGCGTTGCTTAATTTGAATTATAATATAATTCCTTTCCCACCGGGTTAAAGGAAAATTTGAAAAGTGTTAAAACTTTTTAGAGTTGTTATCAGTGAAAGTTAAAACTTAAATTAACTATTTTAAGCAATTCTTCGTGGGCGAGCTGTGCAATTCTGGATAGAATTTGTGGGCGAGTGATTATAAAGAAACGTCTTTGAAAAGGTTATTACCGCTTTTTGCAATTTATAGGCAATTTTAATTAGTTTACTACATTGAAATTATGGAGTTTACTGCTTGATTAGGGGGTTGAAACTATCAATTTATTTTCAATTGTATGAAGTTTTACTGCATTGGGAAAAGAATTTATATATTATTTCTTTGCTTTAAACAGGAGAATTGTACTGCTCCGATTATTGAAGTTGGTTAATAGATATTTATGAATCTAGAAAAAGTTTCGTGTTTTTTATTTCGCTTTTTGTTTTGTAGATGATTGATGATTTTGCCTATGAAGAAAAAAGAAAACATTTATGAAGAATGGTTAGTTTTTGTTTGTATTTATTAGTAAATTATTTCATTCATATTACCTAATCGTCGGTGAAAAATATGTGGTGAAAAACGTCGTGGATGATGTCTGATCAGATTAGTATTTTAGCTAGCAAACGAATGATGTGTTTAGTTTGAAGAAATGGCCAGAGCAATTCGAGTGCTTTAATGATGTTGTGCTCTTCAGTGCTAGGTGAGAGTTCATACAGTGTGTTTTGAATAAGGTTATAGAGTTTTTGATTATATCGAGTGTTATGTATGAATTCTAAGATTGGGACTTCAACGGGCTGGAGGAATTCGTGTGGGATGTTTAGTGGGCGGAATTCGTTTACGTTTAAGAATTTGGTTAGGAGCAGAAGATATACATCTGGGTGATGGGTTTGTAATTTCGGAGGATGCCTTGTAGGTTATTGTCTTTTATACAATAGGCAAAGTTAAGAAAAAATGGTGAGGTGTATTTAGAGTTAATGTTATGATATCTATGGTGAAGTTGTCGTGCTGGTGTATTAAGAGTGTAATGGTGCTAGATGAACTGGTAGTAAGTGTACGTGTGTCTTTGTTTAGTTCGTACCACGACATTGTGTGAACAGTGCAAATCACGTTCTTTGGGTGTGAGGAAACGAAAAGTTTGTGAAAAGTGGTTAAATTTGTTAAAGTATGAATCATAAGCATGATTATCACGGAGTGCTGCTGAAATGACGTTGTCGTGTTTTTATTTAGGGTGTTGAGGGTGAAAATGTATGGCGTTTTGATGAAAAATTTCTCTGTTAGTTGTGGATTAGCAAATGGGCTGTCTTTCAGGAAGATGTCTTCGTTAGGTCGTATGATGTTAAGATCGTAAAAATCGATAGAATAATCATTAGATTTGGGTGCGGTGATTTTGATTAGTGATTGTCTGTATCCTATCTGTGTGAATTGGTTTGGGATTAGTGCTGTTGTTAGAAGATAGAGTTGGGTGCTGCATACTTCGTTGTCATGAAGGGTGTTATATAGTGGTAGTGATAGTGGATTAGTAAAATGATCGAATGATGTCCATGAAAGTGTAAGGTATAATACGTGCTCGTTTACATAATGGGTTTTTCGTCTTTGTACTGGAGGATGAGGTTGATGAAGGAGTTGGGCTTTAAGATTGGGTATAATGTGAAGAGGGGGTGGGGTTGATGTGTTGGATGATATTATAAATTGTGAGAGTTGGTGAATCGTTAGTGTTTGAGGGTGTTGTAATTGTTGTTGCAGTGTCATGAAGTTATAAAGCTGGTGTGATATTTGTGTGTTTTCAGAGTCATTGTTATCGGATGGTTCACTGGTTAGGGGGAAATATATTGGTGTCACAATTGAAATGGAAGAGGGAGGAGAAGGTGGTTCAATTTTGACTTGGGAAGGAATATGCTGAAAGGGAGGTTGGGATAATGTAGAGGGGCTGGGTTCAGTGTTGGCAAATTTGTCAGCGGTTTCGATATCGGAGTTATTGAATTGGGAGATAGTGATATATACTGTTGTGTTGGAATTAGTGTCTGATTCCATGCTGGATGAAGTGTCATCATGAGGTGATTGAGGTGGGGGGAAAGCAAAAAGTGGGATGATGGGAAGGTTGTTCTGGAGGTTGGCTGGGTGGGAAATTGATCGATGGAGGGATCCAAGTTGGCGGCTCATCGTGGGCTAAAAAGATGGTTGTTCTGAGATCAAAAGTTAGTGGTATGTGGTTGATCTATAATTTGTTCGTATGTGTCTTGCATAATGGGTTGTTGGGTTATTATGTGTTGAATTGGGCTTTGTGGATAATTAGATCTCGAAGTTATGAATTCTGTTAGGGCTATATTTCGTAAATTTCGTGGTACCAATGATAAGGGATGGTTATGGTTTAGGTTTTGTAGTTGTGGTGCTGTAGGCGTTTTATTTGTATTATTTTGTGAATCGTATTATGTGTTTGGTGTTGTTGATAGCTTGGTATTGTTTTTTTTTGTTTGAGCGTCTAAAAGTGTTTTATTGATTGATGTAGAAAACATTCCAAAAATCCTGCAAAAAGTATGCGTGCTACGCTTGCTTGTTTGTTTACTTGTGTGTGTATTGCGCATGCATTGTAGTTTCCTTTAAGGAGAGAGAAAAGAAATCCAAGAAAGTTAAACATTGCGTATAATATAGTTAATATTTCTAAGATGTAGTAGGGCCATCCTAGAAAGGCAAGCAGTTTGTTTTTCCAATTTACAAAACTAAAAACATTTATCGGTGATATATCTTGTGGCCTGTATTGTTCGCCATTTAAGTAAATGTAATCTTTTATACCTTTAAAATATCCACTCTATAGTCTTGTGCGTATATGTCTGAAAAGCCTGCTATTTCTGCAAGTTTGCGTAAGTTTTGATCCATGGATTGTCGTTGTATTGTCTCCATTTTTGTGAGTAATTCTTGAAACTGTTGTGTACGTATGTGATGTTGAATGTTGGATTTAGAGTATATGCCAATCGATTGTAAATCGATATATGGATTGCGGGCAATAGCTCTAATGCTTTCTGATAATAACTTTTTTATTGGTTGCATGAGTGTAGGATATGGTGTGAGAAAAAAGTATTTATCTTCGTCAGGGTTCAATTGTACTACATTGTGGCTTTTTTCAGATCCAAATGGGACTGCTGTATCTCAAAATAAGTTCTGCGGGAGAGTGTATCAACAAAATGTATTTTATTTTTGTAGAATATTGGGATTCTTTTAAAGCATCTTTTGTCTTCACAAACATATAAAGGTGATACTTTTTCGGTACAAGTGTAATACCATAATATGTTTCCTTCGTAGTCAATAAAATTTGATCTGTTACCTGACAACAAATATCCTGCATAAAGGATTTTAAGTACTGCTAGTGCAAGTGATTGTAAAATTTGTGTGCGTTCAAGTTGATGGAGTGTTTCAAGTTCTGTCAAAGACATTTCTGGAAAGATTCTACTTATTGTGTAGTCTAATTTCATGTCTAAGTGTATGTCGTACTGAATTGCGACAAAATGAGCGTTGTTCATGAGTGATAGTTCTTGTAAGGGTGTAGTGTCTTTGTCTTGTGGTTTTAATTTTCCACCAATATTTCCTGTGTTTTTTAGAAATTTTACTGGGACATATGAGTTTTCTTCAGTGGTTGAGTGAGATGTAGCCATTGAATGTATAATTTTTTTCCCTTATTCGACAAGAATTTCTGAGTATTGTGTTTTGTAATGTGGTTTGGTGTATTTACATGCAAGTTCCGTTTCTGGGTATACTTGGAAACGTGTCAAATTATTTCCTATGTTATGAATGATCCTTTATTTTTAGTATCGGCTTTACAATTTGACGGGTTTTTTATTTCAATATTTGGTATGCAATTTTTGTCATGGAGGTCATTAGTTAATCTTCAATGTGCTCCGTGGAAGGAAATTTTGTCATCTAGTTTCATATTACCTTGGTGTCTTTCAAGTTCGGCTTGATTTGTGGAGTCTGGAAAAACTTGAAAATTTACTAATTTCCTGTTTGTGCCTTTGTTTGATTGTAATTTTTAATCGTTCAAATTCTTTATTACAATCGTCAGGGCTGAGATGTAATAGTCTTTTGATATTACTTTGGTAAAAAGATTCATAATCTAGTCTGTTTTTGTTTCCGTTTGAAACTTGGGAACAATGTACTTTCTGTTCGGAAAATGTTGCTTTGAATTTATATCCAGTTAGTGTTGTAGCTCGTGCTTTTGAGTAAAGTGTGGCTATCAAATTTGTTGTTTCGATTGATTGTGGTTCAGATTCACATTGAGTGACTTGGTTTACTGCATATTTGTGTAATGTTTTTTGTTCATTTTCTTCACAGTCGTAATGGTGACTAGAAAATCCTGGGGTCCTGTTCGGGGAGAAGGATTGTTGTGATCGGGTTTTGAGAAATTAAAGAATAAATGGGTCTGAGAATTACTATCTTTAGAAGATACATGTGTATGATAGTCCTGAGTATGGATTATTAAAAGTGATATATCCAATTGTCTTTTTTGTGTATCTATCGTATTTGTAGATGATTTCTGTGGTTATAAATGGGTGAGGTAAAGATTGAGCTGTTATATTCGGGGAGGCTAGGGACAAGGGATGATGTATTATTCTATTTAGTCTTACTGTGATTTCAAAATTTAGTGAGACTATCTTGTGTAAGTATTTGTATGTTATGTTCTTGTGTATCTTTGTGGATATCTTGTCGATATTGTAATCTGTTTAGTGCCCAGTTGTGTAATCTGTTACTGTCGCGATGTTGTCCAAATAATGGAGGGGGTGCTACGAATGTATTTCAATCTAATCGTAGGTGAATGTTTTCGTTGTATTTTCTCTATATCTGGCGTCGAGATTTGTAGAAAAATTTGGAGCAAATGAGTTTTGTTCGATTTGAGTTAAGGAAGGGGTTGAAGGGAAAGAAAGAGTTTCTGGTAGTGACAAAGTTGTGTCCGATGAAACGTCTATTAAATCGTTTACTAAATTTGGTTCGCCTTGAGTAAAAGCTTGTGTCATCCAAAATGGGAGATGTTCTGTAGTGGCTGGTGGATTGAAAGGTTTTTCTCGGATTTGTTCAGATATAGGGGTTGAATCAAAATAATCTGAGGGATTTTTCGATGTAATTTGTTGTGTTGGGGTCTGGGGTGTATTTTGAATTGTGCTACTAGACAGGTATATAGGGTTTGCTATTTGTGAATGAGGTATGTTGAATTGAACTATGGGTGTTTGCAAATTTCTATTTCGTCTTGGATGAATAATTTATCTGTTTATTTCGAGTGTGTTTTGGTTTTGAATTTGGTGTCTTGCTCTAATAAGATCTTTTTGGATAGGGGGGTTATATATTGTATACTGGCTCGTATTGTGGTTCGCTTAGAGATGCTTGGCGAATTACTGGTTCTAGTGGTTCGGACAATCGTGCGTGTCTTTCTTCAAATGTGTACGGATTGTCTTGAAAAGAGATGCGTGTTGATGATTGGGGGTTATTTCTTGGACTATTTGTTGGTGTTGTGTGAGGTTTTTGAGACGTTGTTGGTGGGGACTGATGTGCGGGTTGTTGATTAGCAATTTTGGAAAGTTCGGAAAAGTTATTTATTTTTGAGGAAATTTTTTTTTGTAATTTTCTTAATGAAAAGGATTAAAAGTATTGTTGCTAATGCGTAATGCGAAGGTTAGAATATCTTTTTTATACATTCGCATATTGTCATTATGAGGGATGTCCAAAATTTGAGAAATAGTATAAAAAGAAGAAAAACATTTGTTCTACTGATTAGATGTTGGAACAGTTAGATAGTTATTTGAAACATCGTACCTGAGGAGGTGGTCAATGTTTTTGGAAAAATTAACGTAGGTTTGGGCTAGGTAGAGAAAAATGATAAAAAAAATTGCAAAAAAATTATCAGGGAGAGGATGGGTATTTTTAAAATGTCGGATATGAAAATTATACAAGGTTTGAAAAAATTTGAAAGGATTGAGAAAAGGTTTGAAAGAATATTTTGAAATTTGTTGACTGTTGGAGAAAGAAGAATTTGAAGGAATGATATGTTTCCTCGAACTATTTTTTATTTTTTGAGGCTAAATTCGAGTGTGGTCGGTTTATTTATTCGTTTTTTGACAAGTGGGTTAGATTTTGGCAATATTTCATGAAGGAAAGTTTGGAGGGCTCTTAAGAGTCTTTCTGGTTTTATTGTTATTTATTGGATGATTGGGGGTATCTACGAGATATTCGTACTGTAGGCTAAATGATCATGTCCATTTTATTCTTTAGACAAATTGAATATTTTTGCCTGAGGGGTTTTTGAGGTCCAAGTTGGGACAATAGTGTTGATATTTGTACTGCTTGATAGGGGAGGCGTATAATATTGACACTTGGTTTATTTCAGGTGTCAAGGATTAGCGGTTTGCTTATTTTGATCTGGAGGTTCTTTAGTTATAGTTAGATATTGGCTGGAGGGTGATTGTTTGTCGGCTAAATAAATCGTGTTAAAAATGAGGTGATGATTCGGAAAAGTTTCTGATTGGCTGACTTTGAACTAGATTGTTCAAGTGCTTTTCAGCTTGAATTTTGAGAAAAATTTTGGTTTAAGAAAATATCTTCAAGAGGTGAAAATGTTAATTAATTTTAAATTGGTTTCTGAAATTCAACTTTCTTTAATATTTCAGATTGTGGGATGAATGTCTTGTATTCTTTTCGTGGCTGATTTCGAAGTCGCGATGATTGTCTTCGTGGAAATTTTTCTTTTTGATCTTGTGGTAGAATTTTTTTCTATTTTTGATTTTTTTTCCTGGTTGAGTTATCATTTTTGTTGTCTACATTTTTGATGTTTGATTGGGAAGTTCTCTTTCATTTTTATCTAATGGTTATTGGAGAGGGTTCATATCATTGCTTTGATTTTGTTCGTGATCTGAATTATTTTGAATAATTTTAAGTCCAGTAAAAGAGTATAATTGAGTCAGTTCGCGGAGAGCGCACTCTTTCGGATAATAACGTAAGAGATTGTTTCGTTGTTGAACGATTTCTTTTTTGTTTAGGTCTGTAAGTTTGTATGTTACATCAGTGAGTTCATCAATTGTTTGATATGGTCCTTTTCGGAGTGGTTGTAATTTTTTAGAAATTCCTTTTTGTGTGGTAAAGTTTGGAATTAAAACGTAAGTTCCGATTTTTAAAATTGCAGCTGGGTTAAATCGAGAAAATATTTGGGATTTAATATTTTGTTTTTGTAAAAATTTCATTGTTACTTTCTGCCAGATTTTGTTGTGCTTCTTGTCTCTGTTTAAAATCTCTTCGTTGTGTGTACCAGTAGCTAATTTTAAAATTTGTGGATGATGAAAGTGATTTTCAACGTGGTTATGTAGTGGTAGGTTGTAACATACTGATTATTTAGAGGGTTGGCAATAACCTTGTGTGTTTTTAAAGAGTTTGCTTTGAAAATTATCGGTTTTCATGGTTTTTAGATAAAAAATCATTTCATAGGGTGATAGTCCTAAAGTTGTTGTTATTTGTGAGTTATATGATAGTGGGAATAGTTTTATATCTGTTGATCATTCAATATATTGTGTGTCATTTCCGTTAATGATACATGTAAGATATTCTTGTAATGAACGGTTCATGCCTTCGACTAATCCATTAGTCCAAGGTGCATGAGATGTACGTGGTTTGTGCTTAATATTATATAAGTGGCCTAAAGTAATGATTTCGTTGTTTATAAATTCAATGCCATTGTCTGTAACAAGGATTTCGGGTAAACCAAATTTTGCTATCCAGTGTTCATAAAGTGTTGTATACGCATAATAAGCATTACAATGAGGTACTGGGTTAAGTACTACGTAGTGTGTGAATGCATCGACTATGACCATTATATATGAGTTCCCTTCTGAGGATGGTGGTATTTGTCCTTTTGTATCAAATGAAAATCTGTGATTGAAGTATAGACTTTGTCCTTTAAAATCTTGTTTTTCTGCAATTTGTCTTTGATTTGGGTATGGTTTGTTTAATTGACATGTTATGCAATCATTGCATAGTACTTCTATCCAAATTGGTGCATTTGGAAAACAAAAAATTTGTATGAAGTTTGAATATGTTTTTTTTGCTCCTGAGTGTCCTTTAGTGTGTAAATAGTGAGAGGTAAGAAAAGCTATAAGCATCATACTTAAAGGTAGGCAGAGTACTTCGATATCAGTTGTTTGGTATTTTAGAATATCTGTGCTTTCATTGATAGAGGTAGTGTTAAATTTTCTGAAATATCTAAGAAGAGTTGTATTTCCTAGAATGGTGATATGGGCTTTAATTGGCTACGTTTTATATTTGTGCCAACATTTTAATTGTCTAATAACTGGATCAAGATTTTGATGATTCAGTAAGAAGTCGAGTGTTATTCTTTCTGTTTTTGGGAGTAAATGTTTTCACCTTCAATTTTTGATCGAGGTAATGTATCTCGTGGGTCATGAAGGTTAAAAACATAGCTTATTGTATATTTTGAATCATTATTTGGTGGGCCTGTTAAATTTATATTATCAGTGCGGTTTTCTTTTTCTATTAAAGGGAGTAGATTTTTTCTATATAATTTTTGTTTGATTGGTTTTTGCTGTGTGTTGTTTTTTATCCATGAAGAGTAAGGTATCGGTTTGAATGTAGATTTTCCTAATCGGTCTACTTCGTAGTGATTGTTTTGAAAATCTAGATATAGTGGAAAATTATTTATTTGTGATTTGTCTATGTCAGTTTTTACTGCATGTTTGCATTGTAATCTTGGTGAAGTTTCATCTTTTGCAAGGAAAAATTTAATATTTTGTGGTATTCCAACTGTTGCTTTTCTTGTTAACAATTTATGTGGTGTATTTCTACTGAGAGTATCGAGTAGCGCGAGGTTTTTTCCTGCCGTCCAAACTATATGTAAGTTTGGGAGTTTCAATAAAATTAGTTGAAATGGATAAACTCTATATTTTGGGTTTGATTTTTGTACAAATAGAAAGATTATTGGTTTATGGTCTGTAAATAAAACTGTCGGATGTTTAGATCCAAGTATTAAAAATTCATATTCTGTAGGTGTATATATTATGGCTGTGCATTCTCTCATAAGAGTAGAGAGTCTAAGTTCAGCTTGTGTGAATAGTCTAGAGTTTGCGGAAATGAGGTTTATTTTATTTGTTCCAATGGGAGATTGTAATAAGACTGCGCCGATGCGAAAGTTTGGCGTCGCTCATGGCATAAAATGGTTGTCCTGGATCTGGAGTAGTGTTTGATAATTGTTCAGTTAGAAGAATTTTCATTTCTTCAAATCGTTTCTGATGTTCTGTTGTCCTTTCAAAACTATTCTGCTGTCTAAGGATGTTGTAGAATGTTCTCAAGTATAACTGCATTTTGTATACGTATTTACACAAGAAGTTTAACATTCCAAGAAATTCTTGTATTTTCTTCTTATTCGAAGGTGGTTGGATTTTTTGGATTGCATCTATGCGAGATTTTAATGGAGTTATAGTGTTTCTTTTTATAATATGTTCATGGAATTTTATTTATCCGGCGCTGTTTTCATGATTTCTTGTAATAATATTTGATAATATTTTTCTAAGAAAACGAAGCTTTTGAATTTTGTTTGTGATTGCAAAAAACATCGTCTAAATATGTGATTGCATTTTTTTGAGTACTAGTGGTCTGAAATTATTACTCATAAATGCTGAAAATGCTGCTGGTCCTATGGAAATTCCATAGGAGAATCTGTTGAGTTCGTATTGCTGAGTTCCAATAACGAATTGTGTTAATTGTCTGGATTGTTGGTCTATTTGTTCGATTATATGCACTATTCATATCTGCTGTTGTGAAGTATTTACCGTTTATTTTTGTGAGAATTACTTGAATTGGTTCAATAGGCCAATTACATTTAGATTCATCATTGAGTGAATTGAGGTATCTTGCATCCAGAAATACTTTCAATGATTCTCCTTTTGCTCAATTGATATCGGGGTTTACGAACGTGTTACCTTTTGGCTATTCTTCTTTATTTACTGGAGAAATGACTTCATAGTGTTCTAGTATTTCATGTAAACTGTTAACTTTGTCTTGTAATTGAATTGGGACTTTACTTGCTCGTTGTTTTTTGAGTGGTGAATTTACTTTTCCAACATCAAATTTAGATGTTGCATAAACTCTCGGGTATTTTAATAATAAATAAGCTACTTGTTCAAAATCGTTTTGTGTTATCTGAGAGTGTTGAAAATTAAACATTTTTAAGAATTTTTGTTGTTCTTCCGTGTATTTTGATATTTGAAATGTTGGTTTAAGGCAGGTTGTCTTTTTGAAATAAATTGTGCTTCGCTAAGAATTGTTGATTGACATATATCCAATAGTTGTAAAATATTATTTACTCTGTACGCTATTTCTTTTATGAGAGAAATTGTTGCGTTAGTTCTCAATAACCTAATAGTCCTAGAGGTAGGTTTGTTTTATATGGAGAGTTGTTACATATATGTAAGGAAATCATATCTGAGTTTGAGTCTTTCATGTATTTGATAGATGAAATTGTTACTCGGAAAAAGTTATGAATTGTCTGAATTCAAGGTCAGACATAAAGAGATGTTGTTTATTTTGATCTTTATCATAGTGGTAACTTGTTTGAGTGAGAAGTTATACACATTACCTGATAGTGATTTCAAGTGTTTTCGTTCCTGATTGTAATACGGTAAAATTTAGAGAAAAATGTGGTTGTTTGTTAAATCTTTGGAAAAAGGTTAAAGCTGTATTTTTCATTCTTGTGTATTTGTCTCTTATATGAGTTCTGCTGTTTAAGATAGTTATAGTTGGTATAAATTTAGTAACAAATGGTATTCCAATGATATTATGTTTTATATCTGTTATTTGGAAGGTTTGGTTTAAATGGTTTGCTCATGAGTTTGTTTTGTTCCATTGTTCGAGTGGGAACAAGGAAAAGTTAGATTTTTCCATATTTCGTTAAGGTTGATCCTTGTGCGGTTGCTAGTCTGCTTGCTGTTTTGAAGGGTATTAATTTTGGATGTAGAAATTTTATTTCATTCCAAGTGGGAATGTTGATGATATTTGATTATGCTCCGGAATCTATTAAAAAATTTATTTCAAGGTCTGGTTTTTAAAATTGTTTGCATTTTGGACTTTCTAAAAGAACTGGGATGGTCCAGATTTTTTCTTTTGGTAACTGCAATTCTTTAGGTATGTTTTGATAATTGTTATTCGTGGTTGAACGTTCTGTGGGTTTTTCTTCTGTTATTTCTTCTAGTAATTTGTCCATTGTTTTGTTACTTGTTTTAGGTCTTATATAATAGTTTAAAAGAAATTGATCATGGTGTTGATAAATTTGGGAATATATTGGTTATTCGTATATAAAAGGTTCGTAGTCATTCTCAACGTGTATCATGTTAATTGAAAATGTTTTTTCTGGGTCATTTTCACTGTCTGTGGATTCGCAATTGATGTGGTTCAATTGCAATTATGTGTTTTCGTTGTTATCAATACCAGCGAGGTCTGGTTGAGTTTCTTCAGTTGGTTGTACCTGATTTATCTGCCTTTGATGTTTAGGTGTACTGCTCTTATAAATTTGTTGTTAATTTTGATAACGTGTGTTATTCCTACATGGTGAGTGAGAGTAGTTTCGTTGTCTGTTGTTTTATTTTGAATTTCTGTTCTGTGAATTATCGCGTGATTTATTTTGATAATTGTTTTATTTTGATCTATAATAGTTTGATCTGTTGTTAGAATAATCGCGTGATCTATTACTTTGATATCTAGGATTTCGGTCATTTGAATATTTTCTATTCCTGTCGCTGGAATAATTTCTATTTCGTTATATGAAGAGTTTCTAGATCGATTATTTGAATAATTTCTATTTCTAGCATTTGAATGGGAACTGGCATCAAACACAAATTCAGGTTGGTTTGAATTTGATCTTGAATAGTTATTTCGATTTTGACTATTTCGACTATTTGATCGACTATATCTGTTTTATGAGAAACTTCGTGAATATCTTTGTTATGGCGATTTTCCTCCATAATTCGTTTTATAGGTTGATTCTTGTCTAGAGTAATTTGAGTTATTTGGAAGTGGTTTTCCAGAACTCTTTTTAGTATGGATGTTATTGTTGGGTATATTTTGATCTTTTTTCATGTATTGATGAAATGATTTGTTTGGTTCTCTATACATTTGTGGTTTATTTTGGTTATTTTGTTGTTTTTGTCTGCATTCGGCAATGCTGTGTCCGTAACGTCGGCAATAATTACACCGTTTTTTGAAGGATGGTTTGCCTTTAAAATTTGGGTTTTTCTCGTATATGTTCAAAATTTCAAGGATTTTTTCAGATAATTCTGTATCACAGTCGTTAATATTGTTTATTCGTGAAGTAGTGGTTTGGATGTTGTTGACATTTTGTATCTTTAGGTCTTCAGTCTCTTCTAATTTCATAGTGATTTCTGCTTGTTCTAGTTTATCTACTAGTTTTCTAAAGTCTAAACCTGGTTCTCGGATTGAGGAAGGATGTGATGCTCTCTTTTTTATTGCTACTTCTCGCAATTGAGGTGTTAGAGTCATCATTAAGATTTACAACATTTTTGTATTTTTGTAATCATGAGTATAAAGTGAGTATGCCTTTCGGACTAGTGTTTCTATTCTTACTGCAAGTTGTTTATTTGTTTCATTTGGTAGTCTACGAATCTCATTGCATAAAATTCTTTGATGTTGCTTGTTTCTTTCGGAATCAAACTTTTTTGAGAACTCTTGTGTGAATCTTTTCCAATCCGATTTTTTTCTATAGGTAAAACTGAAAACCATCTTTAGGCTGCGACGTCAAGTGTGGTTTGGGTTAAAGCTGTGCGTCTAAATATCCAATTTTGACGAAGTGGCGTGTTTACTGGTTCAGTTCCTATATTTAGTTTTAATTTTGCTATGACTACATTTAGATAATCTTCTACAGAGTATTGAGTGTCTTGACCTGTAAATAACCTTAAGTGGTTTATTTGATGATATTGACAATCCACATATTAGGCATGGATTCATAGTCATTTGCAGTGATTCTGCGGCATGTGGCATTTGAGGAAAATTTGTAAGTTGACTTTTTGTTATTTTATGTTGTTGTTAATAATATGGCAGTGGAATATCGTTATGCATTTGAGTTGGTTGGTATGATTGTGTTTTAACTGGGTTTTGTTGAAGAAAAATATTGTTGTAAGATGTTGGGTTATTTCTAGGTTGTCGTATTTGTTCATTTCGTGTGTATGGTTCAAAAATATCTGGTTGGTCAATACTGTAAGAATGAAGACTTTGGCTTGAATAAATTCGTTGATGTTTTTTATTATAGTATTCTTCATCATCTGATGGAAAATAGTTTAGTGTATAATAATGAGGTTGATTTTTGGTATGGTAAATATTTGTATTATTTTTATTTTGTTGGAAAAATGGGTTTTTTTCACTTTGTTCTTGTGAGGATCGTGGTGAGAATCAAAATTTTACTGAATTTGAAGTCGTTTGTGGTATATTTTGACTTTGGGAAAGTAACTAATTTTGAGTGTTCCTTTCAGAAGTTTTTGTTGTTTTTGGTCCTTTGACATAGTTGTAATTATGTTCTGCAAACTTTTTTCTATGTGATTTTTGTTGTTTGTATGATGGTTTTGTTACTGGTCGAAACGTTGGATAATCCATTTGTGAATATTTTTGTGCAACAGAGGGTTTTACTGTGGATTGTTTAATTGTTTGTTGTAGCAATGGGTTTTTTAGTGTTGTAGTAGTAAAATTGGGTTGAATAGGTGAATGATTCGTTGTGCTTCTGTTGTTGTTATTGTAACTATTTCTTCGCTTACAAAATGTGATGAGGTTTGTATATCTTGTTGTGTAAGATTTCTTGTTCCAGTTGTCATTTTTAATAAATGTAGAATTTAAACTTTTATTTCCTGTTCTGTTGGTATAATAATAAATGATTCATGAGACCATTCAGGGTCCCAAACATAATATGATAATTCTGCTAACTAATATGATTTTGTCATCTGTATTTTGTGGTCTGAAATTTTTTCTTGCTTGTGCAATACGATCAAAATTAAGACTAAAATAATCGATTATGAACCATGCTAAGATTTTTTGTAAATCGTGTTTAACATGTTGTGTTATGTCATTAATTATTAGATCTTTTCGGATTGCATTTAAAATTTTTGAAAATATGTGTATTTCTTGTCGTACAATTGTATGTCGAGATGTTTGAGTTGGTGAATCGCTTTGAGGTTCCTCCAATTCTAATATAGATAAGTGAGAATACGTCATTTGTGAATATTGTGTTTGTTCTTATTGAGTTTTGGTGTTGTATGCTTTTGATGTATTGTGTTAAAACTTTAGAAAATTCAATATCTACTTCATCAGTTTGAATGAGATATCTGTCATGAAAATCGTTTGGTGATTTGATTTCTATTCTGTAGATTCCATATTGTGATGTGAGACTACATATACCTTTGAAATAGTGGTCAAGAAATTGTCTTTTGTTTTTTACATCGGGAAATTCTCTTGTGCACGGACTTTCTATTTTTTCGAAAAAATTTGCGGTTAAATTTTGGCAAAATGGTACCTGTCCTCGAGCTTCAGTTAATGTATGTATTAAAAATGGAAGTACTGAATTTTTTGGGTTATCTTCATTTCGAATCATTTTTGTGTTGTATGATTGTTAGCGAGTAATTTTCAATGTGTCTCATTGGTTGATTCCAATTGTACAAACGTATTGGTTTGTTTGTGTATCAATTTTTTATTCTACGTTTCCCTTTTATTGATGCTGGTGACGTGGTTTCTGAGTCATTGAAATATATTTGATTGTCAATTTGATGGTTTTTGTTTATTGAGTCTTTTAAATTGTGAAGTTCTTTTATTGCGGTTGTTTCTGATTCTGAGACAGCGTTTCTTCGTTTTGAAAATCTTTTCCTAATAATAAGTTTCTGTTTGTTAATTATTTTCTTAGTGTTTGTCTTTTTGTTTTTATACATCCTACTGATTGTCTTTGTGGTGTGATTACGAGGTCGAATATGTCGTCGTTAATTAAACAAATGTGTATTATTATTGTTTGTTTGTTTCCTAAAACGTCTTTTGACATAAGGTTTAGGATGATGGATGCAAAATCTAGATTAGTGATTTTTATGCCTTAAACTGTTAGTTCTTACAATTTTTTGTGGTTAGCTTAACTTGGGTCATATATTTGGGTTGGCGAGAAAAGCGTATATCGATTCCGAAGAATGATTTGTACTTTCTCGTGACTAATTCTAAGCTAAAATTGAACTACTTAATCTTACTTAGGGGTTGTGATTTGTGATCAAGGGTTGGAGAATAGTAAATCGATCCACAAGATTCAGGTGTAATTAGAACGCGAGTAGTTCGTTAGATACTGTTTTATGACTTACTAAGTTTAAGTGTTTTAGCCTGAGTCATCTAAGAGGAGGAGGATCAAGTGAAGGATGAGTAACCGAAGTTCTTCACTGTTTATCTTAATTAGAATGGTTAGATTGTTGAAAATTTTCTGTTATTTCTGGGTCTTTGATAAGGGTTGGGTAAAGAATCGAGGTTTGAGGTCGTTAGACAATGATTAATTTGGGAGGGGGAGAACAAAATTGTTCTATTTGATCCAAGGATAGGCCTTGATGATCAGAAGTTTAGATATTGAGAAATTTAGAAATTTGGATACAGTTTAATTTAATTTAAGGACCCAAGGGAAGCCTTGATGATCTGTAAGTGAAAATGAAATTACTTAAGTGAAAACAAGGATAAGCCTTGATAGTTTATTGAAAAAAAAAAGGTTAGGGTTAAGTTTTGGTTTTGATGATTGTTAGTTTTGAGATTTGCTGTTATGTTTTAGGCGATGAAGCTGGGATCAAGAGATGAATTATATAAACTAACGATGCATGATTTTTTCTAACTAACTTTTACATTTTATTTTCAATAAAATATGTTTTCAAGATGTTATTTATTTTACAGCTGATTTAAGGAAAACGGCAAGTGTTGTTTTTATCAGTCGTTATTGTACAATTATTAGGTTTATGGCCTGAAAGTTTATTGAAGATATTTCTTCAAAGTATTATGTCAGTAAATGAAAATTTAAATTTACTGCTGGTAGTATCCTAAATACAAAAGTTTGACCTCGTTTTTGTCGTACTATCATGAAATTGATTGGTGGGTTCTTCCTAATCGTATGTCGTTTCTTGTTAGAGGTCTTCTTCCAATACCGGGTAGTTCTCGTATTGTTCGGAATATTGGATCTGATCTATTGAGTCGTAGAGACATATCTACTAAGTTTTTGTCATAAAACGTTTTTGAAATGTTGCAGTTGTCTAGTTCTAATCTAATTTTTGTCTAAGTCTAGGTTAGTTAAGGTCTGTTCAAGATTTTTGGTCGCACCAGATGAGTTATGTGATTTATACCATATCCAGAGTAATTTCAGATAAGGTACACCGTCTGCTCGTCACGATATCTTGTTTTCGGCTGGATAGATTCATGCAACTTCTTAGTCTAATACCAATCTTAATCTTATATCTCCTAGTCTCAATAGATCTAGTGTACACCGGTTTGCGCGAGTTAGTTCCAAAATGAGAACAACTGTTTTCTAAGTTTAATTCTGGTGTTGAAAGTACAAGTAGTTTCAACTTTTACAAATAAGTGGGTTGCTAGTTTGATGGAGTATGATTGGTTAGTATTGAATATTTTATAGAGATTAAATATCATAATAATAACCAATGATAAATATTAGTTTGGATCTGGTTCGAGCATTTAGCCGTTACAACATGTAAAGCAATGATTAAAATGGAAAAATTCTTATTTGGGGGAAAGTGCAAAAGAGCCATACTGTATACTGATCAGATAACTGATGGAACGAAAAAAAACGTTGAAGATAGAAATGTTGTGAAATTTGTTCACTTGTCTACGGTGTCACGTTTTATTGCAGTTATGAATATCAAAAGTCATTTTAATTAGGTTTTCGTAACTAGAATTTCAGAAAGATTCAAGGGGCTACTGGAAAAGAGCCCGATGATACGTTCGCTTGCTCGTTTAAATCAACTGTCTGCTTATTTGTTGTAGCCCAGTGTATTGCAAACATATTTAGTTTAGTTACCTGTAGAACCACTAGTTACACCTTAAAATTGATGCATATGTGGGGTAAGTGAAAAACAAAGTTTGATTAAATTAGTTGATTTATTCATCATACAAAGTTTCATTGCACTATGACAACGTTAATTTTTTAAATTCAAATGTATGGAAAAGTGGAAAAAAGCCAATGCCATTGTGTTTTTGAGTTTCGTCACCTCTGAGTTCAAATTTGCTCAAACACACTGGAAACGTTATATGGAAAGTTAGAAATTTTGGTTCGTAGTTATTTTGTTTTCACAAACAAAAGCGCGCAAACGAATTGGTTTCCATTCTTTTAGTTATCAGAAGTCAACTTGTGGGAAAACAAAAGTGAAACTAACGTAACTACTTGTCATGTATACATTTTGCACGTGACATTAAAAATTATTCAACGAGGCCAAAAAGATGAGCGATCCTGCGGTATCGTCTGACAAAAACTCCTCCAGCGGCAATTTGCCAGAAGCCAAGGAGAAGGAAGTTCCCGCCTCTTTAGCGAGCAGAGGAAAAGAAAATCCAAATTATGGGGCGACGGAAACCGCGGAAACTAAAGACTTTGAAACTCCTGGCAAAGTTTCAATGGAGGATAAAAGTTCTGCAAAATTGAGTGACCAAAAGAAACAAACGGTACCAGAAATCATTGAAGACAAAGGTGCGGAAGATGAAATTAAGGCCGCAGACGTCGAATCTAAGAGAGCAGCCTCCGAAAAACAGAACCGGTCAATAGGCGCTATTGAACAATCAGATGATGTGGCTAGAAACACAGAGCCGATGGATACTTGGTCGAAAAAGGAAGACGCTCCGCCAAGCTACGCACCTTCGGCACCAAAATCAGCGCCAAATTACGAAGCCAGAAGTTCCAAAAGTGTACCCAGACTGAGCAAACAAGATTTCAAAAGTGGCAGGAAAAAGGCAACAGCAGCCAAGTGTGCAAATTGGTGCCTCGGCTCCAGTATGATGACAGTGTGCATTGTCGTGTTTTACATAGTGCCTCTAGCATGCGTTGTCATTGGCGCAATCGGCTTCAACGACTGTCCGGTCGAGTCAATGATTCCCATTTGGTTAATCGTGTTCGGCATTGCAGTGTTGATATTCCTATTCGTGCTGCTCGTATTGCAGATTTGTGGTCGACGAAGAAGTAAAAAACTGGACGCAAAGAATAGGCTGCAGGGTCGCCGCACGACCGAAACTGAACTGTACGAGGCCAAACCAGGGGTGTCTCTTTGTGCCCTGGTGTTCATTGTACTGATTCTGTTGTTTCTCCTCGCCTGGTTTATAGTGGGAAATGTGTACGTGTTTGAGAACTGGCATGCTATCGAAGAGGACCCTCTGGCATGCGACGAACTGACATACTACTTCGCATTTTCTGTCATTGTCCTCGTGTACATTCTCACCTTGATCATGTGCTGTATTTGTTGCATTATTATTTGCACAGCTGTTACGGTTGACGAGACGAAGTATGAGGGCTATCACTAGATAGTTATCATCATGGCTCTTTTTCACCTACTCCCCTTTTATCACTGCAATGAGACGACGAAAAAAAGCTAAAAGCTGAAAACTATAAACAAAAGAACTTCAAATGAGCGATCAAAAATTGCAGAGGGGAATGGTTAATTCTAAGAGAGCTACGCTCACGATGCTGATCCTTATACGTATTAATGATACTATTTTTCCAGTCAGCCCCATCGCCTACATACCGATTTTTGCCATTTCTTAGCTCCGGTACTAGTGCGGAAATAAGTAAAAACTAAAATTTGTCACTACGAACAAATTTCGTCTGAACATTGTTTCTTACACGCAAACTACCGGCCGCATGAACGTTTTATTGTTCGACTTTTACAAATTTTAAATTGTAAATTTGGCTTTCCAATTTTCAAATTTTCTGTTTGTTTTTGTTTTACCGACGGGCTCTTTTGCCTCCCCCACCTGCCTATTTCATAATTAAAATTACTGTCCACATTGTCCGTTTGTCATTAAAATAGACATTCAGACAAATTAGGCCATGACAAACGTATTTGGTCTTCATATTCAACCTTGTAAAACCTCGTTGGACCATAAAATTGGACCATGAGGTGAGGGGGGGGGGGGGGGGGGGGGTTTGGAGGAGGGGGAGGGGAGGAGGAAAAATAGCCGTTTTACGTGTAGCTATGGCCAAACACGTCAAAGTTCAAAGTTTTATTGCATTATGACTTTTTTAAAGTAGTGACTCTTTTTTCTTTTCGGCTCTTTTAACCCCCCCAACCTCACACGACCATCATTTTTATGGTGTAACGAGTAGTTTTACAAGATTAATTATGAAGACCAAATATGTGTGGCAGAGCCTAATTAGTCCGCATGTCAATTTTCATAAACATCGGAAAATGTGAACAGTAACTCTACTACTAAAAAACTGCAGGTGGGGGAAGGGGAAGGAAAAAGAGCCTCCTTTTCCCCACCAGCGAATTTTCACAGCTCTTTCCCCCTCCCCTCCCCCCCCCCACTTGCTGTTTTTTACAAGTAAAATTACTGAGGAAAAAGAGCCATTTTCACTAGTAATTTATCTCTGTTCTCAACGTCCGATTGTTGCAAAGTTTGGCATGCGGTCTAATTAGGCTATGACAAACAAATTTGTGTTTCACATCTAATCTTGTAAAACCCCTCGTTACGTCAGAAAATGGATGCTTATGTGAGGCGGGAGGGGTGGGGGAGGGGGGGGGGGGGGAGGAGGAAGAAAAAGAGCCGAAGTAGTTTTTCAAAATTAGAATTCAAAGGAGGGGGAATGGAGAAGCCGTAAAATTAAAGGAAAACTGGAAAAATAACAGTATATAATCAATGCGATTGAGCAATTTGGTCAGTACTATAAATTTGTTTATATGAGTTGTAAGCTCCTATTAATCACACTTATATCACAACTAGTAAAATAGCATTTGCTTTTATATATCATTGTCCCTCTAACTTGCTTAATGAATTATTTATGATAATGAATACAAAAAAAATTTTCCGAGTAAGCTCAGTAGCCAAACTCATTTCTTCTCTCTTTCTTGATGAGAGAACCCTTAAATCTAAACCAATGCTTTTTTATTACAGTTTTAGCTTCAAAAATAGCAAAACAAATCACGAAGTTTCAGTTTGCAGGCGGAGAAAAGCCAAATTAACACCTTCAATATGTTTAATTTTTTGACTATGTTCCAGTCTCTCCAGTTTTCAGGTATCTTTCTTTCCATTTTTTGTTGAATGATAGTTTACTGAATGGCGTTAGATAAGGGGGTAGAAAAAACGTATATCTCCGTTTTGGTATGCTTGCGGCTGAGCACTTATTCCACATTCCAAATTTCATTGCCATAGGACGAGAACAAAAGTGTCAAAAGCACGTTTTCATACGAAGGGGATTGAATTGAAGCTTCGAGTCTATCGGATATCTGCTGTTTCTGATTTTTA
The DNA here is from genome assembly GCF_963678635.1 of Symsagittifera roscoffensis. Taxonomy (NCBI): domain Eukaryota; kingdom Metazoa; phylum Xenacoelomorpha; order Acoela; family Convolutidae; genus Symsagittifera; species Symsagittifera roscoffensis. The sequence continues at coordinate 31,928,743 of NC_087067.1, read as the reverse complement.
TCAAGATTATTGTTTCGACTTTCAAAGAAAGTGAGTAATATTTATGCGTGTGGTAGTTTTTTTCACTAAGACCAGTTTCAGAAAGAATGTACGCTCAATTATGGACTCAAACTCTTGAAGACTTACGCACACCACTATATTAGCTTGGCTGTCCGTTTTTTTATTCAGACAATTTTCGACTTTTAAAATTGCCATTTTGACGAAATTTTGGTGGCAGGATAATCTACCCTTATCCAAACTACCCTATATCATTATACCCTATGCCGTTATACCCTACATACCAATCTAAACTATACTAATCTACCCTATACTCTAATATACACTATACTAATCTGCCCTATATTACAGTTTAACCTGTGTCAATTTCGCATAACTAATGTAATCTTTCAAAGTCCTAATTAGAATGGGAAAGATAAAAGCACATGTTAATTCGTTTGAGTCCAAACTTAAGGAAGTTGTTCTGAATTTTAAATCGCATTTTAAGCCTCAAAATCTGAAATTTGTCTCAATTAACATGTTTTAGTCCCCAATTTCCAATATCACGTACAGAAGTGAAACAAAAACTACGTCATTATATCAATTTTCCTCGGAATAACATTTATCAAAACAAGTGTAAATTTCTATCCCAAAAGAATCAGAAAACGCTTGTTATCGGTGGCCGGGGGTTTACCAAAAAAGAGGAAACAAAGAAAGGAAATATTCACTGGAAGTAATCAAGATGGGGGTGCCATAAATGCAAAACGACAGCAATAACCCGAGATGACGATCTTATTTCCTATAGACATAAACACACTTACGAAGTATTCCCTGGTCGTTCAGATGCAAGGTTTCTCGTGCAGAAACTGAAACAGTGCACAAAAATCCAGCTAGTACCAGTCAATGGCATCATTATAGCAAACGGCCTGCAGTCTGTGTCCGAAGAAAAAGCCGTTCAATTAGCTCTCCTTGCTCGTCGGCGATTAATCGGGCCCTCAATCGACAGAAGGTAAAGGAGAGACCCACAGTGCTTCCAATTGTCGGCAGACATTTTGAGGTACCAAAGCAACGCGAGGATTTTTGCGTCTTCGATAGCGGCTTCGAAGATCCAGAAAAAGTGTTGACTTTTGAGATCAAGACAATATCCACAGTTTGATATTACATCGAGATGTTTGGCTGTGTGATGAAACATTCAAAAATTGCCCTATTCAATTTTATCAACTTTACACCATCCACATTCAACTCGCTTGTTTTTAACCCCCTGCTTTTATGCACTGTTGCCAAACAAAAGAGAGCACACCTGCAAAAACTACTGAGAGGATTATCAGCCATGACCGAAAACACCGAGCCTCACCGCGTTCTTCTCGACTTCGAACGAGCAGCACTAAATGCTTTCGCTAGTCATTATACTAGAGCGTTGCTTAAAGGTTGCTATTTTTATTTATGTCAAGCGTTCAACCGAAAAACAAACGAAATGGACCTAAAACACCTGTATGAAAGTAATCACGAAACAAATTTGTCGTAGCGCTTAATTCCAGCTCTAAGTGTTGTACCTGTTGAAATGGTCAATGCTGCTTTTGACTTGGCTATGGAGGAAAGCGAAAAAATGTCGGAAAAATTTGATTCGCGACGACATCACTGAAAAAATTGATGAGGTAGACACATACCACATACTTCCAGCGCATCTACATCAACGACAAAACTATCGGAAGAGATTCTCGCGAACCGCGTTTTGCAGAAAACCTTTGGAATCATTCCGAAGAAGCAGCTGCTGGATTAATAAGGACAACAAATGGTGTAGAAGGCTGGCATCTTGGCGTTGCTACTCTATTTAAAAGAAACCACCCATTCATTCACACTTTGCTGGAATAAATCAAGTTGGATGCTGCAAATCAATCATCCAATATATTGAAAGTAATGGGAGGAAACAGCAACCCCAGTCGCAAAAAGTACAGGAAGTTGTATGAGAAAGTGAAAAACATTTGCATTAATTTTAACAAAGATTCTACTTTAAAATATTTGTGTTCCCTCGCGCAATTAAGTCATTCCTAATTCTGTTCATTTTATCAAACTTTATCAATTTTAAAACAAATTCAATTGAATTTCTAAAAAACATACACTTTTTGAGGTTCCCGTGGCCGTAGAGGGCTGATGTTTTCGGAGGTAACTGCGGCAAATATCAAAAGAATTTAACCTTCTTTCTCACCCTGCTCCCTAGTACCGCCTTGGCCTGGTACTGGGGGTGTATCCCTCCTTTTGTGATCAACTAGTCAAACCTTCAAAATTTGATTTCTTGGTGATTAGATCTTTCAAAGTTTTGATTTCAAAACACATGCATTTTTCGAATACAAAATTCCTCTGTCTAAGAAATCGTTTCAATTTGGTCGAACAAAGCTCATTTGCCATAATTAATTTGTTACATGGAGCAAAGCTTATAACTTTGAATTTTATTTGGCGTTGGGGGATGATGTTCACAAAAACCACTTTGTTTTACATTTATTTTCTTTTTGTTACTGCTCCATAGACCTCAAAAGGCAGTCGGAACATTCAAGGCTTCGCTTTGTTACGAGCAGTCTTGCTTCATACTTTGATGCTGAAAGAGTAACGCGAAATATTTAAGTGGAAATATAATAACCCATGAGAAATAATTAAATTGTACTCTTCTTGTTACAAAATTTTGACAAAATAAGAGATTATAATCAATTCTAATCGATTTTAAGTGTTTTTTGTATAAACTGTAATTAATTATAATCGATGAAATTAGAAACAACATCACAAACTTCAAACCAATTTTTCCCGGAAATGAAAAATTTTGGATATTTTTCCATTCAAACCGCCACTTAAAAAGTTTAATATGGTATATGACTCAACCCATTCACGAGATTTTTTGTGGTACCTGTTTTTGCTTAAAACAAAACTATTAACAAATCGTCAAAAAATTAAAACACATTCAAACCCGAAGGTCTTCCCCACTTTTTCTCCGGACTCTTTAGTTATTTGAGGGAGAATCCTGGCAAAACTCAACAACCGTCGAAGGATGCAAAGGTTTTAAGCCTCTTCAAGAAGGGGGTCACTGCCAACTGGTGTGAAAAACCTGTCAGTACGATATCACCTTCTCAATTTAGATTTCCAAATTATTGACGGCCAAATCAATCTATCCTGGCAGCCATAAGATCGTTATTACAACGGCGGTTGGAAAATAACCAGCCACTAGTGATAAATTTCATAGATCTGAGGAAAGCTTTCGACTCAGTTGATAGGGAAGTATTGTAATGTGCCCTGACAAAATAAAAACTGCCAGACGACCTGATCAAAGTGATCAAGGAGCTGCATCAGACACCAGTAGGGAAGCTTGATAAGGACAACACTTTTCAATTGAAAAAAAATAAAGCGATGGTTGTTGAAACACCTATGACGGAAGGAACTGACTGTGGCACTTTAAGTGCAACACCAGTTCATGTAAAAGACTCTAGACTCGGTCTGACATAAAATTGGAAGTTCTGAACGAGACGGTTAAAACCCTCGCGATAAGCCGTCAGCTCAGTAATAGGCGCATAGAAATGTTGCTGTGATTTGTTTTTATGATTCTTTCATCATGACCTTCGGTAATGAATAGATACCAGTCAACACTTTGCTTGATTCGACCATCGGTCGATCACAGCTAGTTGGTATTAGTGTTAGAATAGAACGTTTTAATTCACACTTCAATTTACTTCTTATATTCTTTTAAGTTATTGTACAAAAGATGTACAAACCTAACTAGGTTGTTAGAATACTTTTTTATGGCGCAGTGAAATGAGTCGAACGTGCGTGGAATTCCCTCATTCTGGCCGAATCGTACTTCAGAGCCACCACATTCCTGGACTCAGTGGAGCGACCAATTCCAATTAGCGATAATTGCGAAAAAAAACTGGACATAGATAGTCTCAACGGACCGGAGGTACCAGAAACTCAAATTCCAATGCTGGAGAAACCCACAGAAAGCGAGTTGAACACGGACAGAGCCAGTAGAGAAGCGAGGAACAACAACGCTATGAAAGTATACGAAGCCGCCGAAGAAAAGCGGATCAACGAAGAAAAGAAAAAATTAATGGGATGAGACGGGCAGAAGCCGACAAAAAGCTTCGCTCGATTTTGTTTTCAGCACTCGGCAGCGAAGGAAGAAGGGTCTTTGCCCAAAAAACGCTCAGGTAAAAATTTTTGCTTTTTCAATTACGACACTACTAGACACCGCCTCTAATAAACCTCCTTATACAACTTTCGAGAGATGAAAAAGGTTAAGCCGCATGCAAAAGGATCGGGAATGGTTAGAACAGTTTTGGGGCGCTCTGACAGACTTTACGAGCACATACAGCATAAGGGAGACCGATGAAGCCAAATGGATAAAAGATATCTTCATTTGCAACATGAAGAACACGGAAACCCAACAGAAACTCCTTTCAGCCGCGATAAGCCCGTCGGAACCGCTAAATCAGGCCTTAATTGACAAAAAAGGCTTTCTAACCATCAAAAATTGACATTGACAAACATGGCCAGAACATTGGGCAATGGGCTGACTTTTAAATCTTTTAATACTCATAGTCAGATCAAGAAAAAACCGAGCCTCAACATAGAAAGAAGCAATTCTTGCATGAAATGTGGAAATGCATTTACGAAAGGATATCTGAACGTCTGCTCAGCAAAGGACATCACGTGTTAAAATTGTATTTATAAAGTTATTTTGCTAAACTTTGCAAATCCCGCAACAAACGACCTTCATGTAAATACCGAGAATTGTACATACGTCCCGCCGGAAAATTCTTGGAGCGAAAATCAGGAAACGTGTGGAGTGATAAACAACTGGAATGAGAACGGACAGAGCGGCGATGACAATTTTTCGTTGTTGAAAGTTAGAACAATTTATGACAAAAACGGACTCGAGATCAAGAAATTTTTAAACATAGGTTTGGGATAGGAAACAATCGTGAACATGAACATTCCTGTAGATTCGGCGAGCCCAGTTAGCTCGTTAAAACAAAATTTATTTCACGAACTTAAGCTAAGTTGTCCCAACCTAAAAATTTACCCGGTGGAGAAGAGGATTAGGGATCAAAATTGTGGCTTCACAGACGACACGATCAACATCGTTGGAACGGTTATCGTCAGGACTCAATCAAACGGGTGGATTAATGAAGAAACGCCCTTCTTCATCACATGGGGACACGAACGCAACATACTGGGGAACGATAATCTACCAAAATTAGGTATCGAAGTGAAGCAGAACAAATGACAATTTGTTCAGTCAGCCAACTATCACTCGAGAGTAAGTGGAATAAACCTTACTTACCAACCGACCAAAATTTTTAAAAAAATTAAAGATTTATTCACACAGGTGGGAAAAATTCCGAACAATCGCGAAGTCGCTTACTTCCATTCCCCTTTAAGTCTGTTCAGACAAAAGGGAGAAGAAATCCCCTACACTTACTCTCGAGAGTAAATGAAGAATTAAGAAGAATGGAGACCGAAGGCCACATTATAATTTCGAAAGTGCGATGAAGATTGTTTTATAAGCCCAATTGTTAAAACCAAGAATAAGGACGGCTCGATTAAGTTAGATTCTAAATTGCTTAATGATCAAATTTTTAAAATTAAATACCAAATGCCTCACATCCATGAATAAATTGATAAGGTGGCTATTCAACTCTCTCTTGAAAACCCCCACTGGGCAGGTTTGGTTTAGCAATTTGGATTTAAAAAACAGTTAAAGACAACTCAAACTGTGCGAAAAAACGAGTAAGCAGTGTAACTTCAGTTTTGTGGGCGGCGAAACAACGGGAACGTTCGATTTTTAACCAGTTTTAATGAACTTGATGATATGTCCAACGAAATTCAACGGCTCATGGACTCACTTTTAAAGAACATACCTTGTACAATTGTTATAGAGGCGACATCCTGGTGGCAACGAAGGGATCTCTAGATAAACATAAAGTTATTGTAAATAAAATTCTAAAATTTCTGGACAAGAACAAAATGGCAGTGAAAGGGGGAAAATGCTCATTCTTTCAGTCGAAAATAGATTGGTTAGGTTTTAAACTCTCGGGCAAAGCAGACGCTATCAAAAACCTCCCAATCTCCAAGAATATTTTGGAATTGCGATCTTTCTTCGGCTTTATAAACCAGTACGTAAAATTCGTCCCAAAATTATCGACCCTGAGCTCATCACTTTGTCCTCTTTTAAACAAAAAATCGGTCTATAAATGGGATAATAATCATTCGATAGCTTTTGAAAAGTTGAAATTAGAAATTTTAAATATTACAGAAAACAGCCAATTCGACATAAAATAAAGCTCTAGTTTTGACCCTTTCACAAATCAAAGCAATAAAGTCATGCATAGCAGAATAAACCGCTGGGTAAATAGACTGTTACCTTTTAACTTTAAAATTTCTCATATACCAGGCAAGGCCATGTGTTTTACCCATCTTTTATCTAGATTAATTTCGGGCAAAGCCCTCTCACCTTCTTATTACGACGACGAATCTGTAGTCGCTTCAGTCGACAAAACTTGGAAATTTTTATTTAACAGAGCTTGTTTAAACCGTGTAAAAATAAATTTTGTAGTGTTCTTTAAAGTGCTTACCTTTAGACAATTCTAAATACAATCAAAGAAGCATTACTTTCTTTCATATTTCATCACGCAATCCAACCCAACAGAAGAAGAAATGCATCGGAACAGAAAGAATGGACGAAAATACCGGCCCATTAGTTATCATACCAGATGATCACAACATCTAAGTAAAATTCAAAGAAGACCATCTCCCGGACAATCACGTAAGCCTCCTGAGGAGATTTAAATCAGATTTGTAGCTACAAAGTTCCTCTTCATTTCCTGAAGAGCACTATCTATAGATAATGACGAGGAAGGACAAAGTAATTTTGGACTTCATCAACACCAACAGAAACGGAAAACCAATGAGCATTCATGGAAGCTACATGAAGAGTTATGAAAAAGACCTCCACGTGAAAGACGACCTATTATTTTTGGACAATAAGTTAGTCGTGCCAGCAGCAGCAGGGAAAAATTTAGCTCATTGTTACACGAGACACATCCAGGCCCATTCGGGATGAAGTTCCTAGCTGAATTAATCTGGTGGCCGCATATCTACCGAGAAATACACCATCACGGGAAAACATGAATTCAATGCCTAAAAGCCGGTAAGAAAATCAAGCTTTACTCCGTACGGAACATACCACAAAGCTTCCAATGATGTCGTTCGCGAATGAGGAAACAAACTTGGACTTCGCATGACCGTTGGACGCGTTTTCTTCTATGCACTGCTCGTTTTTACAAAGTTTCCTTCGGCGAAGTTCGTCAACAATACTACCTCAAATTCTGTTATTTTCGTTTTGAACGATTATTGTCACCTTCACGGATTTCCAAGGAAGATTAGAGTCGACCATGTGTCGTATTTTTTTATCCCACGATTTCAAATCCTTTTCTGAAAAATTCAACATCGAAACCATTTACTGCACAATTGGTGATCATAGATCCAATTGGTTTGTAGAAAGACCTGTATAGACTGTAAAATTAAACTATTAGCCATGTCATTCAAATTACCAAAACCTTCTGTAAATTCTTCGATCGAAGAGTTTATTCGGAACCTCAGAATTACAAAACAAATGACAATCGGTTCTACTCTCTTCGAGAAGCATTTTAATAGAACTGCTAACACCAGATAGAAAAATTTGATTTTCTTTGATTACCGTTCAGATAAAAGAAATCCTATTCTATCTGACCATTGGGCTAGAAATTGGGAACTGCATGACGGTGCGGAAGACGGCTACCTGGACGCCGACATGGAGACTCAAACCGATTCAGAGGACAACATGCCGCTAGCTCTCACACAACCAAGGACCCCTATGACAGAAACACACAACCTGGGCAAAGTCAGCAGACCTATTGAAAATTTAGCCTCAGGAGATGAATTTTATAGAAGGGCGGCCAACAGAAAAAACGGGAAACCCTATTTTAATCTGGTGAAGGATAATGTCATTAATTCTTCTGACTACAATTTAACATAGCGCTTGACAGCGGCCACATTTCACGCAAATCGGACTAAGATTTCAGAGGAAAACTGCTCACCGGTGACACGAAAATCGTCGTGAACCATACACCCATTGAGCATAACCTAACCTTATCTTCGAGTTTAACAGTAAAGAGAAAGTTATCGCCACCGAAGAAGGCCATTGGAAGAGACCAAAACCATCTAAGGCAGAGCACAACAAGGGTGGACACTCATACACGAAATTCCGGGCTACCGATAAATCTAACAGCTGCACACAATTCACCGCGAAATACCTCAGTTTCCTTGTCATTTTAGTTTCCTTGAAATACCTCAGTTTCCTTGTCTTTAAATCTAATTTCTTGGGATGGAACAATAGAGGACTACTTCGACGAAATGTCATATAATAGTTTACCGTTTAGCCAGCAAGCTGGGTCGGGATCTAACCTTGAGTTAAGTATTACAGGTGACAACCTTACACTCACAACGACCTCTCACTCTCCTGGATCCGCATAACACCTGGTAGACGTTGACGTTCCGAATCGGTAATGAGAGATGGCTCAGAAAAGAACTCGATACTTATAGACACTACTCTTGAAGAACCTTCCTCAGCGTGGTATCAACCAAGGCCGTCCAGACTTCGGCGAGCGAAGGTATATTGATAACGACCTCGAAGAAGAAGAACCGGTCAACAGAAGTGATCACGTTAGAGGACGACCCAGCTACTTCCCGAGGGCAAACTTCCCTGTTCTCTCACCTTCGGATTTCTTAACCTCACTTGCGGAGGTACCTCCTAAAACCACCCTCGTCGCCGAAACTACACTATCTTGGTCCTCACAAAAATCCATTCCATCGGGTCGAGCCAACCATAAATTCATCATTCGGATCCATTCCCTCACCCCAACTTACAGCAGATGGCACATTTGAGGGTATAGACGATACCAGCAAAATATCCTCTACAATCGACTCAGATCTCAAACATAGACTAGATGAATTTGATTCAAACTTCAATTAAAACTTTTGGGACTTTTGAATTTCTTTTTTATACTGTCGCATTTTATATTAACTCGTTTTAGCTGGTCTTCATTATTAGTGTATAAAGCTCTGTATTTGTTAAATGTAAATCTTGTAGTCTAGGGTTACTTTTTACTTATCTTACCACCATTGACACACTTTGTAACTTCTGTATATTCACCCTTGTACATATGTACTTTCCAAAACTTCAATTGTAGATTCCATTTTGCTTGCTGTTCTGTTATTTATTTATGGTGCAGTTTGAAAATTTTGTTCCTACTCTGACGGGGCAAATGGGTGTATAAAGAATTAGTTTTAGGTAATTGTAGTTTTTAAAAGTTTTCCAGAGGGAAATGTTGTGATTTGTTTTTTCGATTATATCATTATGACCTCCGGTATCGATTAGAGACCGTTCAACACTTTGCATGATTCGACTATCGGTTGATCACAGCTAGTTAATGTTAGTTTTAGAATAGAACGTTTTAACCCTCACTTCATCTTACTTCTTTTACTTTTTAAGTAATTGTACACAAACTGTACAACCTACCTAGATTATGAGAATATTTTATTAACTGTATATGTCATATGCTAATTTGTCTGAAACGACATCGAATGATTGGCTCAAAGAAGAGAAGAGTTGCAGAAAGACTGGCTGCGTCAGCTAAGACAAGATCTTTTCAACCATAGTCTTAAAACCCAGGAACAGCATGGCTGGCGAAGCCAACTGCTAAATTAAATCTCATTGCGAGCGATGTTTTTAAAATCAGTGCCGTAGACAAAAGAACAGAGAGAGAAAGCCATGCAAAATTGATTGCTATATCGCACGTACCTTTGTATTAAAAAAATGAACGATGGGAACGCTCTTATTGCACCGTCATATCCTGGTGACGGAGTTCCAGACACGATAACTGTGCCCAAAAAAGGAGTTCTAAGTATCAACTTGATTATTCCATGAGGACTGTCTCAAAACCTACAAAAATGAGTGATGGTGAGTGGAGAAAGCATGTGACAACTTGTCACCCCAGGGAGAACTTGTTAGATCATTTAGAAGGCGCCAAGCGTGATGACAGGTCGGAATGTGGAGAATCCCATGCTCCGGTGAGTAATGATAGCCAGACAGCGTTTAGTATAGTCAAACTTGAACTCCTGGAACTATTGGGCGACCTATCGGATCTGGCTCCCAGTCAAGCGGCAGAGCTGGAGGCTCTCTGGAGTGGTCGCCCTGGAGCAGAGCTAGCGGAGTCGGGTTGAGTTCGTTTTTCTTGAATGTTTCTTGCTTCAATGACTCTGATAGTTGAATAACTTGTCATAGTGATTAAATTAGTTCACCTCGGCCTCCAGTAAAAAATCTGCTGGAGGCCAAGCAAACATTAATATCGAACTTGTACCTGTGCCTGGGGGAAAAAAGGCAGGATGAAATCCACACAGGAGAAGACCACATCTGGATCTAACTTCAACCCGGTACCCGAGAGTCATTGATGCTCTAGAAACTGAGTTCAAAGAAGAACAAAATGATACCTACGAGACCTTTTAGCTACTGGAAAGGAAGCAACATATTGGAGAATAATTGGAGCAATTCCATTCGGTTTTGAGTGAACTAGCAGCACGGTACAATTTCGGAGATTTGGAGACAAGAATTTTAAGTGACGTGTTTATTGTAAACATGAACAATAGAGAGGCAAAAAAACGAACTATGTCGATCAACAAAAACACCAGAGGAGGTGTATCGTATAGCGCTATCCTACGGGCGTGGAGAAAAGGACGCCAAGACGTGTGTGTCAACAACCGGGGGAGCAACGACCAGCGGCACAACCGGCGGAGCGTTCCAAATCAAAACGGAACCGGTGGGGAAAATCCGAGGTGGATATCGGAATAGCAGGCACCGCGGACGCAGATCGCTAAGGGGACGAGCGTACCTGAGAGTGGGAGCATTCAAGAGGTGCTATAATTGCGACCAACCCAACTTTACCCCAGAACATCTGTCCAGCTACCCGGGTAAGAGTGCGACTTGTAAATTTTATAACTGCGACCAACCCAACTTTACCCTAGAACATCTGTCCAGATGCCTGGCTAAGAGTGCATATCGAAGACCGGGCACTATGAAAAAACCTGCCGGGGGAAGCCTACTAACCGAGGGAGACCTGCAGTGGGATTGATCCAGAACCAGGAGGATGTGGACGTTAGCGAAATCGGAGACGCTGAGGATTTTTATTCGCAGCACGAAAATTCAGTGTGATGGGTCATCACGCCTGAGAAAAGGCAGCGCTCGTGGGATTTGGACAGCTCAGGAGATTATGTCGTTTTGGCCATAAAATCTAGAAAGAAAACCGACCAATTAAGATCAATGGTAAGCTTACCGTCGGAGAAATAAAACGAACATTCGGCACCGCAGGTGTAAACCTAAGCGAACTAAAACCGGAGGATGATGAGTTCAGGGTTTACGGGAACAATCCCCTACAACTGTTCGGAACGATGACAGTGCTACAACAGACGAACGGATGGGCGATCGAAGCAAGGATCAAAGTGATAGTAGGAAGTAGACCGTCGATCATTGGAAGGGACTTAATGCCAAATCTTGGATTAAAACTAGTGCAGAAAACACCGGAACAGAAGGTGATGTCAGGTCAAAGAGAACAACCAGGGGCAGAGATGTCAAGCGTGAAGGAATCATTAGACCAATGGCAGACCTATTTCGGTCAGCAAATTAATAATAGTTTCGCAGAGTTGGTAAAATTAAGAACTACAAAGCACGAGCGTAATTTTTCGAGACGTTAACACAAATACAACAGAAAGAACGGAGAGTACTGATAACACTGCAGGACAAAGTTGATAAGAAAAATAGTAAGCTTTAGGAACGAGGGCACATCAAAAACTCGAAGAATATGTTCGAACAAATACCTTGTCCCTCCAATTGTAATTACGGTGGAAAAAGATGGGTCAGTAAAGTTAGCATTAGAAACAAGGGAGTTAAATTAACAGGTCCACAAAAACAAAAATCAGATGCCCAATGTCGAAGAGCTCATGAATACCGTAGGATGAACAATAAGTGAACAGAAAACGGGGCATGTGTATTTTTCTACAATGGATCTCACACACGCTTAGGGCCAGCTGCCACTTAATCTGAAAACGAGCGTTCAATGCAATTTTTCAATAGCGGGGCAAAATCAACGAAAAGGTACCGTTTTTGGACATGGTTTTACGGCCTCACGACCATGCCGGCGGAATTTCAGAGAGTGATGGATGCAATTTTATCGGAATTTCCACAGGCACACGCATTTATAGTTGATATACTGGTTGTCACGAAAGTCACTGAAATCGAAAATATATCGGCGGTCGAGAAGATTTTATAGAAATTTAGAACGGGAAAACGGGTCGCTAAAACTTAATAAATTCCAGTTTGCACAGACGGAGTGTGAATGGTTGGGGCATGAAGTAACCTGCACCGGAATTACACCGCTAATCCAAAAAACGGAACCAATCGAGTCTATAAAGGCCCCTAAAACAGTCTCGCAATTGAAATCGTTCATGGGCTCTATCCATAGTCTGCACAAATATTTCCCAGCACTCGCGGAATCGTCGGTCCCGCTACGCCCTTGATGAAGCCGGAAAGAAGAATATATCTGGACGCATGAATGTCAAATAACGTTCGATAACCTAAAAAAGCAAGTAGCTAATATAGTGGAACTACAGCATTTTTATATACATCGTGATACAAGAAACAAAATCAATAGCAGTGACGACGAAATTGAAGAGGGTGACCAAAATATACATGCAGTTACCACAGAAGTCCGGAGCACTAAAAGCAATACAATTATTTTCATTCCATTGGTTTATCCAGGTGATGTTATTCGCCGGTTGATCCTGAAAATTTTATAATGTCTATTTTTCCTCAAAATTGTAAAATTGTTAATAAGCAAAACGTTCTTCCTGAACTATTTGATCTTCGATTTATTGAGTCTCAGTATCCATCAGATCTCCAATTACAAGCTATTATTGAAATGATTAAATGCAAGGATCCAAAATTTCATACCAAAATTACAGCAATGAGCAAATACTATGCCCAATATACGCAGGACTTTCACGTACGTGAAAGACAGATGCCTGTGGATGGACGAAAACTTTGATCCCAAATAAGGAAGGCAGTAAACAACCGGTTACACTATTACCACCACGGAAAGTCGAATGTGTACGAAGCGGCAAAGGACATGTGGTTACCCGTACTTTTACCGAAGCTTAGCGACAATCGCAGGGAGTTGCCGAGAGTGCACACTGGCCGGTAAGAATTTGGAAAACAAGTGCTCAAAAGGGGTTGTAGGGAAAGTAGCTGAACCCAAAGAACCGAATGAAACGGTGCAATTAGATTTTTGGGGGCCAATCAACTACTTAAAGGAATCTAAAAAGTAAGTTGGTGGCGGTTTTCTTGTTGGCTTTCGGCCATGGTGTGTAAATCAAATCTGTCCGATAAAATCGTAAAAGTTTTAAGATCATATTAAAATGCGCACGGAGTTCCGCGGCAAATAGAGTGGACCAAGGAACGAACTTCATGTCCAACGACGTACGAAAATTCTGTCACCAAGAAGGAATTGAAATAATCACCTCTCTAGTTAACGATCATCGAGCAACAGGGTGCGTCGAACGTACCATCGGCAGTCCGAAGAACTCAATTCTCACGTATGCGCGAGAGCAGAAATCGGAAATCTTGGAGCGGATGCTTGAAAGGGCCGTCGGCGCCTTAAGATTTGCTAAAATGCCACACTAAACGTAACACTCTTCGAAGATCATCACGGGCGGGAAGCTTATAGGGTTCTCAGAAATTTAACAAAAAAAACCGACACTAAGAAATCTAAACTGCGATAACGTAATGCGCTGAAAATCTGCCTGTTTAGATGAACAGGACCCAGTTGCGCAATTGATGCCGCACCCGGCGGAAACAAACTGGGGAGTCCGTTGTGACACCACGTACAATGTTGAAAACAGGCGACACCCACTGCGACTATCTGACGACCGGATGGTTGACCAGGATGTGGAACCAGGCATTAGCCGAACCACGGATACACCGGCGGTTTCAACGCCACCAATGGTCGTGATGCAGTGGACGGGAGACCGTAACCTAAATAGGTATAAACCATTGCCATCCAAAATCATAAGTCAAAGTGAGCATACTATTAAAATGAGTAATGGTGATATGCTTAGAAAATCGGGAGCGGCATTGAAATGGACCAAAACTCCAAAGAAAAGAGCGCCTGGAGCAATTCACGCCCCGACAACGCGGCAGCTAAAACGAAAATTGATGGCAAATTAGCCATCCAGTTCCAAAGGCACCACAGGCACTAATCAGAACACCGCAGGCAACACGATGAAACGAAGCCGGATCATGGAGAACGACGATAATTCAGACTCTGACAAGGACGACTATTTGCCATTGGCTGCAAAACATACAATCAGCCAAGCAGCAACTCAGACGACGACAAGAATGAACGTCACAAAACCGCATGGGAATAATTCGGGGTTCGAGCATCGAATTGGTGAGGGAAGCAACATCAAGTGGGGGACAGCCAATAGAAAGGATGGCAATCCTACCAAGCAATTACGAGACGGCAACGGACTACACGCTTGCATGAGAAGCGGAAATCGAAACTAAAATATTGTGGAGGAAAATTTAACATCAAAGGCGACGTAGCGCGGTGATGCAGAACCTGGGGCATTATCGGATATTCCACAGGTAGGAAACAAGAAACGGGTGAGAAAGCAACGGCTTGTCTCATCTTCCAGTCAAGAGTCGGCGAGTTCACAAGAAGAGACCACTTCAAGACGTTCGGGAAGAAAACGCACAGTCGTGATCAAAATGAGGGCGGTCATAATTGATAACATCCAAAAAGTGGAAAAAGACGCAAAGAAATAAAGAGGAGGAAAAAGTATGAAACTACACTGAAAAAACTATTCCAAAGTCCAGGGAGATGACATACCGTAGAGTGGTGAAACCTTACTGGTTTAGTTATACCTTGTTGATCTCCTTAAATCATAACTCTAGTTAAAACTTTTGTCCTTAATTTTCTTTCATTACATTTCATCGAGTATCTAAATTTTAGTTTTTCATTCTCTCGCAAGAAGGGGAATGCCATAGGGATTAAATCAGTTCAAAATTTGATTTCAGTTTCATTCTAGTTGTTGCAATCTAGCTAACCTATCTGTCTGGTGCTAACTGGTAGTTAACCTTCGGAGTTGTCTGTCACCTTTGGATGACCACTATTTGATTGTCTCCAACTAGCTTTATATACATACAGTCCTTAACTTTCACGTACAAAATTTACTTATCGAAACCGTGTTTTCACAACCTGAAAAGGCTTCCCTTAAATGGCCGACTGGCGAGGTTTTAGTGGGGGAGCTGGAAAATGTGATCCCAAAAAGCGTGCTTCTACCTAGCTAACGTACTATCTACAGTGAACTTACGGCTGTTTTAGCAATTTTGTTTAACTATTTTCTCATTCTAAGCTGTCTTTTTGTCTAATTTAACTAGCCAATCAGCCAATAAAAACCAATGGAGAGTTTGAACGGAAAATCAAAAAAGTCGATAAGTGTCGACCATCTTTTTTTGTTCTGACTTTCGTAACAAAAGTAATGGAATATTTGTGCTCGGGTGGGTTTTTTTAGACAAATTTTGAATTTTTAACTAGCCATTTTTGACAAAAAAATTTATATCACTCGAAAGCTATTGTTGTCTTGAGCTTAAACTTGAAAAAATATTTCAGCTGTGAACATTTTTTGTAAAGTTATGAGGGTTTAAAAATTTGGCCGATTTGGGACAATTAACGCGCGATGTATTTCGCTCTATTAATGCGTCAGCGGAGATTTATTCCGTCATAGAAACCGAAGACGCCTATATGCCATAATTGGTTTGTTACCAGGAGCGAAATCTATCACTGTGTACTTTATATGGCGTTTGCGAGGATGATTCACACAAATAACCTCAAAATGAAAAAACTTCAACTATTCTTCTAACATTTATTTTTTTTCTTGTAATTACCGCTCTGTAGACCTCAAAAGTCGGAACTTTCAAAGCTTCGCCTTTTAAATGTCTTGTTTAAATTTGTTTTGTTACATAAAAGACAGCCGCCACGTCACATCACTGGGTATTAATCTAAACCAAAGCACAGCAAGCTTACCCACATGATGAGTTTAAAAACTGTTCTAAAATTGGTCTCAACTTGTATACGAAAAAGTTCATTTTGAAAAACATGGTAAGCATATGATTAGCACTTGAGCAGTTTAAGATTGGGTAAAACATGGGTAGACGCTAGTTGAGCGAGAAAAAGTTGCCATAAAACATTTTGCGCTGTGTCAAGTTTTAAAGCTCGAATTTTGATTATAAAAAAAACAAATGCAAAAAAAAAATATTTCAACCACTCCGACGACGCAAAACGAGGCAGCAAAATCAAAAATTTTTAAACTGAGACATTTTAAGTGGAGTATTTTTTATGCTCAATGAAACAACAAAGATTTGTTGCGGAAAAACTAAGTAATTGATTGCTATAACAGTTTACAAGAAGCGAAATGAATTATCTCGAAGCTTAATAATTAAAAACAAAATTTGGGTTTTGGACTTTTGTAAACTTCTTCATGTTTTGAGATATTCCATTCCGCTTCTTGTAAATTATTAAAGCAATCGATTACTCTTCCGCTACAAGGTTTTCTCCCCTACAAATCTGAGTTTTTTCCGCTACAAATGTTTGAATTTTTGTTGATTCATTGAGCTCAAAGAAATTCTTTCTCCTAAAATGTCTCTATTTAAGCAGTTTTGACTTTACTACCATATTGCGTCGTCGGAGGGGTTAAAATAGCTTTTTTTGATAATCAATTTAAAACTTGCCATCCATACAGATAAGATGAAGTACCAATTCTTGCAATATAATTTTTGAAATCATCGTATGAGATATAAGCAACCCAATTCGGCTTCCAAACCACATCAGAAGTAAGTAACATCTAAATAGCAATTATATAAACCGGATTGGATTGCTCATAACTCATACGATATTGATTTTGAAACATTTATCGCAAGAAATGATCTCAAAACTTCAATTCCGGATTGGGTTGCAAATATATCATATAATGTTGATTTTGAAATGTATATCGCAAAAACTGATCTCAAAACTTCAATTCCTGAATGGGTTGCGCATATCTCATTTGATCTTGACTTTGAAATATATATCGCAGGAATTGATCTCAAAACTTCAATTTCGGATTGGCTGGCCCATATCTCAGATGATGTGATTTTGAATTATGTATTGCAAGAATGGATCTCAAAACTTCAATTCCGGAATGGATTGACCATATCGCATTTAAAACCTGATTTTGAAAAACACATCATAAGAATTGATCTCAAAATGCACTTCCGAAATAGATTGCCTATATCTCATGATGTTGACTTTGAAATAAAAATCGCAAGAATTGATCTCAAAACCTCAATTCCGGATTGAATTGCCCATATCTCATATGATGTTGGTTTTGAATAATATATCGCAAGAATTGATCTCAAAACTTCAATTCCGGAATGGATTGCACATATCTCACATGATGTTGACTTTGAAATATGTATCGCGAGACTTGATCTCAAGACTTCGATTTCGGATTGGATTGCCATATCTCAGATGATGTGATTTTGAATTATATTTTGCAAGAATGGATCTCAAAACTTCAATTTCGGATTGTATTGCCCATATCTCATACGATATTGACTTTAAATTGTATATCGCAAGAAATGATCTCAAAACTTCAACTCCGGAACGGATTGCCCAAATCTCATATGATGTTGATTTTGAAATATATATCGCAGGACTTGATCTCAAGACTTCGGTTTCGGATTGGATTGCACATATCTCAGATGATGTGATTTTGAATTATATATTGCAAGAATGGATCCCAAAATTTCAATTCCGGAATAGATTGACCATATCGCATATGAAACTGATTTTGAAAAAAAAAACATTGCAAGAATTGATCTCAAAATGCAATTCCGGAATAGATTGCCTATATCTCATGATGTTGACTTTGAAATATAAATCGCAAGAATTGATCTCAAACCTTCAATTCCGGAATGGATTGCTCATAACTCATATGATGTTGATTTTGAAAAGAATATCGCAAGAATTGATCTCAAAATGCAATTCTGGATTGGATTGCCAATATCTCAAGTGATATTGATTTTGAAATGATTATCGTAAGAACTGATCTCAAAACTTGAATTCATGAATGAATTACCCATACCTCCTATGATGTGGATTTTGAAATATATATAGCAAAAGTTGATCTCAAAAATTCAATTACGGATTGAATTGCCCATATCTCATGATGTTGATCTTGAAATATTTATTGCAAGAATTGATCTCAAAGTTTCATTTCCGTAATGAACTGACCATAACGCATATAATGTTGATTTTGAAAAATATATCGCAAGAATTGATTTCAAAATGTAATTCCGGAATGGATTGCCCATATCTCATATGATGTTGATTTTGAAATGTATATCGCAAAAGTTAGATTGCCCATATCTCAAAACTTTACTTTCGGATTGTTTTGTTCATATCTCATGATGTTGATGTTGAAATGTTTTTTTGCAAGAATTGATCTCAAAATTTCAATTTCGGATTCGATTGCCCATATCTCATGATGTTGATCATGAAATATATAGTGTAAGAATTTTTCTCAAAAAATCATTTCCGGAATAGATTTCCTATATCTCATATGATGATGATTTCGAAAAATATATCGCAAGAATTGATCTCAAAATTTCAATTCAGGAATGGATTGACCATATCGCATATGATGTTGATTTTGAAAAGTATATCGCAAGAATCGATCTAAAACCTTCAATTTCGGATTGGCTTGCCCATATCTCAGATGATGTGATTTCAAAAAATATATCGCAAGAATTGATCTCAAATTTTCAATTCCGGAATGGATTGACCATATCGCATATGATGTTGACTTTGAAATATAAATTGCAAGAATTGATCTCAAAACTTCCATTCCGGAATGGATTGCCCATAACTCATATGATGTTGATTTTGAAAAATATATCGCAAGAATTGATCTCAAATTTTCAATTCCGGAATGGATTGACCATATCGCATATGATGTTGACTTTGAAAAATAAATCGCAAGAATTGATCTCAAAACTTCAATTCCGGAATGGATTGCCCATAACTCATATGATGTTGATTTTGAAAAATATATCGCAAGAATTGATCTCAAGTTTTCAATTCCGGAATGGATTGACCATTTCGCATATGATGTTGACTTTGAAATATAAATTGCAAGAATTGATCTCAAAACTTCCATTCCGGAATGGATTGCCCATAACTCATATGATGTTGATTTTGAAAAATATATCGCAAGAATTGATCTCAAATTTTCAATTCCGGAATGGATTGACCATATCGCATATGATGTTGATTTTGAAAAGTATATCGCAAGAATCGATCTAAAACCTTCAATTTCGGATTGGCTCGCCCATTTCTCAGATGATGTGATTTCAAAAAATAAATCGCAAGAATTGATCTCAAATTTTCAATTCCGGAATGGATTGACCATATCGCATATGATGTTGATTTTGAAAAGTATATCGCAAGAATCGATCTAAAAACTTCAATTTCGGATTGGCTCGCCCATTTCTCAGATGATGTGATTTCAAAAAATATATCGCAAGAATTGATCTCAAAACTTCAATTCCGGAATGGATTGCCCATAACTCATATGATGTTGATTTTGAAAAATATATCGCAAGAATTGATCTCAAGTTTTCAATTCCGGAATGGATTGACCATTTCGCATATGATGTTGACTTTGAAATATAAATCGCAAGAATTGATCTCAAAACTTCAATTCCGGAATGGATTGCCCATAACTCATATGATGATGATTTCAAAAATATGTCGCAAGAATTGATCTCAAAATTTCAATTCAGGAATGGATTGACCATATCGCATATGATGTTGATTTTGAAAAGTATATCGCAAGAATCGATCTAAAACCTTCAATTTCGGATTGGCTTGCCCATATCTCAGATGATGTGATTTCAAAAAATATATCGCAAGAATTGATCTCAAATTTTCAATT
The DNA here is from genome assembly GCF_963678635.1 of Symsagittifera roscoffensis. NCBI lineage: Eukaryota > Metazoa > Xenacoelomorpha > Acoela > Convolutidae > Symsagittifera > Symsagittifera roscoffensis. The sequence continues at coordinate 31,908,601 of NC_087067.1, read as the reverse complement.
CCGGAATGGATTGACCATATCGCATATGATGTTGACTTTGAAATATAAATCGCAAGAATTGATCTCAAAACTTCAATTCCGGAATGGATTGCCCATAACTCATATGATGTTGATTTTGAAAAGTATATCGCAAGAATTGATCTCAAAATGCAATTCTGGATTGGATTGCAAGCATCTGATATGATATTGATTTTGAAATGATTATCGCAAGAACTGATCTCAAAACTTGAATTCATGAATGAATTACCCATACCTCCTATGTTGTGGATTTTGAAATTTATATAGCAAAAGTTGATCTCAAAACTTCAATTACGGATTGAATTGCCCATATCTCATGATGTTGATCTTGAAATATTTATTGCAAGAATTGATCTCAAAGTTTCATTTCCGTAATGAACTGACCATAACGCATATAATGTTGATTTTGAAATATATATCGCAAGAATTGATTTCAAAATGTAATTCCGGAATGGATTGCCCATATCTCATATGATGTTGATTTTGAAATGTATATCGCAAAAATTGATCTCAAAACTTTACTTTCGGATTGTTTTGTTCATATCTCATGATGTTGATGTTGAAATAATTTTTTGCAAGAATTGATCTCAAAATTTCAATTTCGGATTCGATTGCCCATATCTCATGATGTTGATCATGAAATAATTACTGCAAAATTTGATCTCAAAGTTTCAATTCCGTAATGAACTGACCATAACGCATATAATGTTGATTTTGAAATATATATCGCAAGAAATGATTTCAAAATGTAATTCCGGAACGGATTGCCCATATCTCATATGATGTTGACTTTGAAATGCATATCGCAAGAATTGATCTCAAAACTTCACTTTCAAATTGGATTGTTCATATCTCATGATGTTGATGTTGAAATATTTTTTTGCAAGAATTGATATCAAAATTTCAATTCCTTAATGAAGTGAACAAATCGCATATACTGTTGATTTTGAAACATATATGGAAAGAATTGATTTCAAAATGTAATTCCGAAATAGATTGCCTATATCTCATATGATAGTGACTTTGAAATATATAATGCAAGAATTTTTCTCAAAACATCATTTCCGGAATGGATTTCCCATATCTCATATGATGATGATTTCGAAAAATATATCGCAAGAATTGATCTCAACATTTCAATTCCGGAATGGATTGACCATATCGTATATGATGTTGATTTTGAAAAATATATCGCAAGAATTGATCTCAAAATGCCATTCCGGAATGGATTTCCCATATCTCATATGATGATGATTTCGAAAAATATATCGCAAGAATTGATCTCAACATTTCAATTCCGGAATGGATTGACCATATCGCATATGATGTTGACTTTGAAATATATATCGTATGAATTGATCTCAGAACTACAATTTCGGAATGGATTGCCCAGAGCTCATATGATGTGGATTTTGAAATATATATAGCAAGAATATGTCTCAAAACTTCAATTCCGGAATGGATTGCCCATATCTCAGATGTTGTTGATTTTGAAATATATATCGCAAGAGTTGATCTCAAAACTTCAATTACGGATCGGATTGCCCATATCTCATTTTAAAATGTATATCGCAAAAAAATATCTCAAAACTTCAACTCCTGAATGGGTTGCGCATATCTCATGTGATGTTGACTTTGAAATATATATCGCAGGAATTGATCTCAAAACTTCAATTTCGGATTGGATTTCCCATATCTCATGATGTTGATCTTGACATATTTATTGCAAGAATTGATCTCAAAGTTTCAATTCCGTAACGAACTGACCATATCGCATATAATGTTGATTTTGAAATATGTATCGAAAGAATTGATTTCAAAATGTAATTCCGGAATGGATTGCCTATATCTCATATGATGTTGACTTTGAAATATATATCGCAAGAATTGATCTCAGAACTACAATTTCGGAATGGATTGACCATATTGCATATGATTTTGATTTTGAAATATATATCGAAAGAATTGATTTCAAAATGTAATTCCGGAATGGATTGCCCATATCTCATATCATGTTGACTTTGAAATGTATATCGCAAGAATTGATCTCAAAACTTCAATTTCGGATTGGATTGTTCATATCTCATGATGTTCTTTTTTCAAATTTGAGAAATTTTTTTCAAGAATTGATATCAAATTTTCAATTCTTTAGTGAATTGAACATATCCTATATAATGTTGACTTTGAAATTTATATCGCAAGAATTGATCTCACAACTACATCGGAATGGATTGCCCATATCTCATATGATGATGATTTTGAAATACATTTCGCAAGAATTGATCTCAAAATGCCATTCCTGAATAGATTGCCCATATCTCATGTGTATTGACTTTGAAATATATATCGCAAGAATTGATCTCAGAACTACAATTCCGGAATGGATTGACCATATCTCCTATGATAGTGACTTTGAAATAAATAATGCAAGAATTTTTCTCAAAACATCATTTCCGGAATGGATTTCTTATATCTCATATGATGTTGATTTTGAAAAATATATAGCAAGAATTGATCTCAAAATGCCATTCCTGAATAGATTGCCCATATCTCATATGATGTTGACTTTGAAATATATATCGCAAGAATTGATCTCAAAACTTCAATTTCGGATTGGATTGTTTATATCTCATGATGTTGATGTTGAAATATTTTTTGCAAGAATTGATCTCAAATTTTCAATTCTTTAATGAATTGAACATATCGCATATAATGTTGATTCTGAAATACATATATCGAAAGAATTGAGTTCAAAATGTAATTCCGGAATGGATTGCCCATATCTCTTATCATGTTGACTTTGAAATATATATCGCAAGAATTGATCTCAAAACTTCAATTTCGGATTTGATTGTTCATATTTCATGATGTTGAAGTTGAAATATTTTTTTTCAAGAATTGATCTCAAATTTTCAATTTCTTAATGAATTGAACATATCGCATATAATGTTGATTTTGAAATACATATCGCAAGAATTGATCTCAAATTGCAATTCCGGAGTAGATTGCCCATATCTCATGTGATGTTGAATTTGAAATATATATCGCAAGAATTGATCTCAAAACTTCAATTTCGGATTTGATTGTTCATATCTCATGATGTTGAAGTTGAAATATTTTTTTAAGAATTGATCTCAAATTTTCAATTCCTTAATGAATTGAACATATCGCATATAATGTTGATTTTGAAATATATATCGAAAGAATTGATCTCGAAATGCCATTCCTGAATAGATTGCCCATATCTCATATGATATTGACTTTGAAATATATATCGCAAGAATTGATCTCAGAACTACAATTCAGGAATGGATTTCCCATATCTCATATGATGATGATTTTGAAATGTATATCGCAAGAATTGATCTCAAAACTTCAATTTCGGATTGGATTGTTCATATCTCATGATACTGATGTTGAAATATTTTTTGCAAGAATTGTTCTCAAACTTTCAATTCTTTAATGAATCGAACATATCGCATATAATGTTGATTCTGAAATATATATCGAAAGAATTGATTTCAAAATGTAATTCCGGAATGGATTGCCCATATCTCATATGATAGTGACATTGAAATATATAATGCAAGAATTTTTCTCAAAACTTCAATTTCGGATTTGATTGTTCATATCTCATGATGTTGATGTTGAAATTTTTTTTTTTCAAGAATTGATCTCAAATTTTCAATTCCTTAAAGAATTGAACATATCGCATATAATGTTGATTTTGAAATATATATCGAAAGAATTGATTTCAAAATGTAATTCCGGAATCAATTGCCCATATCTCATATGATAGTGACTTTGAAATATATAATGCAAGAATTTTTCTCAAAACATCATTTCCGGAATGGATTTCCGATATCTCATATGATGATGATTTTGAAATGTATATCGCATGAATTGATCTCAAAACTTCAATTTCGGATTGGATTGTTCATATCTCATGATACTGATGTTGAAATATTTTTTGCAAGATTTGATCTCAAAATTTCAATTCTTTAATGAATTGAACATATCGCATATAATGTTGATTCTGAAATATATATCGAAAGAATTGATTTCAAAATGTAATTCCGGAATGGATTGCCCATATCTCATATGATAGTGACTTTGAAATATATAATGCAAGAATTTTTCTCAAAACTTCAATTTCGGATTTGATTGTTCATATCTCATGATGTTGAAGTTGAAATATTTTTTTTTCAAGAATTGATCTCAAATTTTCAATTCCTTAATGAATTGAACATATCGCATATAATGTTGATTTTGAAATATATATCGAAAGAATTGATTTCAAAATGTAATTCCGGAATCGATTGCCCATATCTCATATGATAGTGACTTTGAAATATATAATGCAAGAGTTTTTCTCAAAACATCATTTCCGGAATGGATTTCCCATATCTCATATGATGATGATTTTGAAATGTATATCGCATGAATTGATCTCAAACCTTCAATTTCGGATTGGATTGTTCATATCTCATGATACTGATGTTGAAAAATTTTTTGCAAGAATTGATCTCAAAATTTCAATTCCTTAATGAATTGAACATATCGCATATAATGTTGATTTTGAAATATATATCGAAAGAATTGATTTCAAAATGTAATTCCGGAATTGATTGCCCATATCTCATATGATAGTGACTTTGAAATATATAATGCAAGAATTTTTCTCAAAACATCATTTCCGGAATGGATTTCCCATATCTCATATGATGATGATTTTGAAATGTATATCGCATGAATTGATCTCAAAACTTCAATTTCGGATTGGATTGTTCATATCTCATAATACTGATGTTGAAATATTTTTTGCAAGAATTGATCTTAAAATTTCAATTCTTTAATGAATTGAACATATCGCATATAAGGTTGATTCTGAAATATATATCGAAAGAATTGAGTTCAAAATGTAATTCCGGAATGGATTGCCCATATCTCTTATCATGTTGACTTTGAAATATATATCGCAAGAATTGATCTCAAAACTTCAATTTCGGATTTGATTGTTCATATCTCATGATGTTGAAGTTGAAATACTTTTTTTCAAGAATTGATCTCAAATTTTCAATTCCTTAATGAATTGAACATATCGCATATAATGTTGATTTTGAAATACATATCGCAAGAATTGATCTCAAATTGCAATTCCGGAGTAGATTGCCCATATCGCATGTGATGTTGAATTTGAAATATATATCGCAAGAATTGATCTCAAAACTTCAATTTCGGATTTGATTGTTCATATCTCATGATGTTGAAGTTGAAATACTTTTTTTCAAGAATTGATCTCAAATTTTCAATTCCTTAATGAATTGAACATATCGCATATAATGTTGATTTTGAAATACATATCGCAAGAATTGATCTCAAATTGCAATTCCGGAGTAGATTGCCCATATCTCATGTGATGTTGAATTTGAAATATATATCGCAAGAATTGATCTCAAAACTTCAATTTCGGACTTGATTGTTCATATCTCATGATGTTGAAGTTGAAATATTTTTTTTCAAGAATTGATCTCAAATTTTCAATTCCTTAATGAATTGAACATATCGCATATAATGTTGATTTTGAAATACATATCGCAAAAATTGATCTCAAATTGTAATTCCGGAGTAGATTGCCCATATCTCATGTGATGTTGAATTTGAAATATATATCGCAAGAATTGATCTCAAAACTTCAATTTCGGATTTGATTGTTCATATCTCATGATGTTGAAGTTGAAATAATTTTTTAAGAATTGATCTCAAATTTTCAATTCCTTAATGACTTGAACATATCGCGTATAATGTTGATTTTGAAATATATATCGAAAGAATTGATCTCAAAATGCCATTCCTGAATAGATTGCCCATATCTCATATGATATTGACTTTGAAATATATATCGCAAGAATTGATCTCAGAACTACAATTCAGGAATGGATTTCCCATATCTCATATGATGATGATTTTGAAATATATATCGAAAGAATTGAGTTCAAAATGTAATTCCGGAATGGATTGCCCATATCTCTTATCATGTTGACTTTGAAATATATATCGCAAGAATTGATCTCAAAACTTCAATTTCGGATTTGATTGTTCATATCTCATGATGTTGAAGTTGAAATAATTTTTTAAGAATTGATCTCAAATTTTCAATTCCTTAATGACTTGAACATATCGCGTATAATGTTGATTTTGAAATATATATCGAAAGAATTGATCTCAAAATGCCATTCCTGAATAGATTGCCCATATCTCATATGATATTGACTTTGAAATATATATCGCAAGAATTGATCTCAAATTGCAATTCCGGAGTAGATTGCCCATATCTCATGTGATGTTGAATTTGAAATATATATCGCAAGAATTGATCTCAAAACTTCAATTTCGGATTTGATTGTTCATATCTCATGATGTTGAAGTTGAAATATTTTTTTTCAAGAATTGATCTCAAATTTTCAATTCCTTAATGAATTGAACATATCGCATATAATGTTGATTTTGAAATACATATCGCAAGAATTGATCTCAGAACTACAATTCAGGAATGTATTTCCCATATCTCATATGATGTTGATTCTGAAATATATATCGAAAGAATTGAGTTCAAAATGTAATTCCGGAATGGATTGCCCATATCTCTTATCATGTTGACTTTGAAATATATATCGCAAGAATTGATCTCAAAACTTCAATTTCGGATTTGATTGTTCATATCTCATGATGTTGAAGTTGAAATAATTTTTTAAGAATTGATCTCAAATTTTCAATTCCTTAATGACTTGAACATATCGCGTATAATGTTGATTTTGAAATATATATCGAAAAAATTGATCTCAAAATGCCATTCCTGAATAGATTGCCCATATCTCATATGATATTGACTTTGAAATATATATCGCAAGAATTGATCTCAAATTGCAATTCCGGAGTAGATTGCCCATATCTCATGTGATGTTGAATTTGAAATATATATCGCAAGAATTGATCTCAAAACTTCAATTTCGGATTTGATTGTTCATATCTCATGATGTTGAAGTTGAAATATTTTTTTTCAAGAATTGATCTCAAATTTTCAATTCCTTAATGAATTGAACATATCGCATATAATGTTGATTTTGAAATACATATCGCAAGAATTGATCTCAGAACTACAATTCAGGAATGTATTTCCCATATCTCATATGATGTTGATTCTGAAATATATATCGGAAGAATTGAGTTCAAAATGTAATTCCGGAATGGATTGCCCATATCTCTTATCATGTTGACTTTGAAATATATATCGCAAGAATTGATCTCAAAACTTCAATTTCGGATTTGATTGTTCATATCTCATGATGTTGAAGTTGAAATACTTTTTTTCAAGAATTGATCTCAAATTTTCAATTCCTTAATGAATTGAACATATCGCATATAATGTTGATTTTGAAATACATATCGCAAGAATTGATCTCAAATTGCAATTCCGGAGTAGATTGCCCATATCTCATGTGATGTTGAATTTGAAATATATATCGCAAGAATTGATCTCAAAACTTCAATTTCGGATTTGATTGTTCATATCTCATGATGTTGAAGTTGAAATATTTTTTTTCAAGAATTGATCTCAAATTTTCAATTCCTTAATGAATTGAACATATCGCATATAATGTTGATTTTGAAATACATATCGCAAGAATTGATCTCAAATTGTAATTCCGGAGTAGATTGCCCATATCTCATGTGATGTTGAATTTGAAATATATATCGCAAGAATTGATCTCAAAACTTCAATTTCAGATTTGATTGTTCATATCTCATCATGTTGAAGTTGAAATATTTTTTTTCAAGAATTGATCTCAAATTTTCAATTCCTTAATGAATTGAACATATCGCATATAATGTTGATTTTGAAATACATATCGCAAGAATTGATCTCAGAACTACAATTCAGGAATGGATTTCCCATATCTCATATGATGTTGATTCTGAAATATATATCGAAAGAATTGAGTTCAAAATGTAATTCCGGAATGGATTGCCCATATCTCTTATCATGTTGACTTTGAAATATATATCGCAAGAATTGATCTCAAATCTTCAACTTCGGATTTGATTGTTCATATCTCATGACGTTGAAGTTGAAATACTTTTTTTCAAGAATTGATCTCAAATTTTCAATTCCTTAATGAATTGAACATATCGCATATAATGTTGATTTTGAAATACATATCGCAAGAATTGATCTCAAATTGCAATTCCGGAGTAGGTTGCCCATATCTCATGTGATGTTGAATTTGAAATATATATCGCAAGAATTGATCTCAAAACTTCAATTTCGGATTTGATTGTTCATATCTCATGATGTTGAAGTTGAAATATTTTTTTTCAAGAATTGATCTCAAATTTTCAATTCCCTAATGAATTGAACATATCGCATATAATGTTGATTTTGAAATACATATCGCAAGAATTGATCTCAAATTGTAATTCCGGAGTAGATTGCCCATATCTCATGTGATGTTGAATTTGAAATATATATCGCAAGAATTGATCTCAAAACTTCAATTTCGGATTTGATTGTTCATATCTCATATAATGTTGATTCTGAAATATATATCGAAAGAATTGAGTTCAAAATGTAATTCCGGAATGGATTGCCCATATCTCTTATCATGTTGACTTTGAAATATATATCGCAAGAATTGATCTCAAAACTTCAATTTCGGATTTGATTGTTCATATCTCATGATGTTGAAGTTGAAATACTTTTTTTCAAGAATTGATCTCAAATTTTCAATTCCTTAATGAATTGAACATATCGCATATAATGTTGATTTTGAAATACATATCGCAAGAATTGATCTCAAATTGCAATTCCGGAGTAGATTGCCCATATCTCATGTGATGTTGAATTTGAAATATATATCGCAAGAATTGATCTCAAAACTTCAATTTCGGATTTGATTGTTCATATCTCATGATGTTGAAGTTGAAATATTTTTTTTCAAGAATTGATCTCAAATTTTCAATTCCTTAATGAATTGAACATATCGCATATAATGTTGATTTTGAAATACATATCGCAAGAATTGATCTCAGAACTACAATTCAGGAATGGATTTCCCATATCTCATATGATGTTGATTCTGAAATATATATCGAAAGAATTGAGTTCAAAATGTAATTCCGGAATGGATTGCCCATATCTCTTATCATGTTGACTTTGAAATATATATCGCAAGAATTGATCTCAAAACTTCAATTTCGGATTTGATTGTTCATATCTCATGATGTTGAAGTTGAAATACTTTTTTTCAAGAATTGATCTCAAATTTTCAATTCCTTAATGAATTGAACATATCGCATATAATGTTGATTTTGAAATACATATCGCAAGAATTGATCTCAAATTGCAATTCCGGAGTAGATTGCCCATATCTCATGTGATGTTGAATTTGAAATATATATCGCAAGAATTGATCTCAAAACTTCAATTTCGGATTTGATTGTTCATATCTCATGATGTTGAAGTTGAAATAATTTTTTTCAAGAATTGATCTCAAATTTTCAATTCCTTAATGAATTGAACATATCGCATATAATGTTGATTTTGAAATACATATCGCAAGAATTGATCTCAAATTGTAATTCCGTTGTAGATTGCCCATATCTCATGTGATGTTGAATTTGATATATATATATCGCAAGAATTGATCTCAAAACTTCAATTTCGGATTTGATTGTTCATATCTCATGATGTTGAAGTTGAAATAATTTTTTAAGAATTGATCTCAAATTTTCAATTCCTTAATGACTTGAACATATCGCGTATAATGTTGATTTTGAAATATATATCGAAAGAATTGAGTTCAAAATGTAATTCCGGAATGGATTGCCCATATCTCTTATCATGTTGACTTTGAAATATATATCGCAAGAATTGATCTCAAAACTTCAATTTCGGATTTGATTGTTCATATCTCATGTGATGTTGAATTTGAAATATATATCGCAAGAATTGATCTCAAAACTTCAATTTCGGATTTGATTGTTCATATCTCATGATGTTGAAGTTGAAATATTTTTTTTTCAAGAATTGATCTCAAATTTTCAATTCCTTAATGAATTGAACATATCGCATATAATGTTGATTTTGAAATACATATCGCAAGAATTGATCTCAAATTGTAATTCCGGAGTAGATTGCCCATATCTCATGTGATGTTGAATTTGAAATATATATCGCAAGAATTGATCTCAAAACTTCAATTTCGGATTTGATTGTTCATATCTCATGATGTTGAAGTTGAAATAATTTTTTAAGAATTGATCTCAAATTTTCAATTCCTTAATGACTTGAACATATCGCGTATCATGTTGATTTTGAAATATATATCGAAAGAATTGATCTCAAAATGCCATTCCTGAATAGATTGCCCATATCTCATATGATATTGACTTTGAAATATATATCGCAAGAATTGATCTCAGAACTACAATTCAGGAATGGATTTCCCATATCTCATATGATGATGATTTTGAAATGTATATCACAAGAATTGATCTCAAAACTTCAATTTCGGATTGGATTGTTCATATCTCATGATACTGATGTTGAAATATTTTTTGCAAGAATTGATCTTAAAATTTCAATTCTTTAATGAATTGAACATATCGCATATAATGTTGATTCTGAAATATATATCGAAAGAATTGAGTTCAAAATGTAATTCCGGAATGGATTGCCCATATCTCTTATCATGTTGACTTTGAAATATATATCGCAAGAATTGATCTCAAAACTTCAATTTCGGATTTGATTGTTCATATCTCATGATGTTGAAGTTGAAATACTTTTTTTTCAAGAATTGATCTCAAATTTTTCAATTCCTTAATGAATTGAACATATCGCATATAATGTTGATTTTGAAATACATATCGCAAGAATTGATCTCAAATTGCAATTCCGGAGTAGATTGCCCATATCTCATGTGATGTTGAATTTGAAATATATATCGCAAGAATTGATCTCAAAACTTCAATTTCGGATTTGATTGTTCATATCTCATGATGTTGAAGTTGAAATATTTTTTTTCAAGAATTGATCTCAAATTTTTCAATTCCTTAATGAATTGAACATATCGCATATAATGTTGATTTTTGAAATACATATCGCAAGAATTGATCTCAAATTGTAATTCCGGAGTAGATTGCCCATATCTCATGTGATGTTGAATTTGAAATATATATCGCAAGAAATTGATCTCAAAACTTCAATTTCGGATTTGATTGTTCATATCTCATGATGTTGAAGTTGAAATAATTTTTTAAGAATTGATCTCAAATTTTCAATTCCTTAATGACTTGAACATATCGCGTATAATGTTGATTTTGAAATATATATCGAAAGAATTGATCTCAAAATGCCATTCCTGAATAGATTGCTCATATCTCATATGATATTGACTTTGAAATATATATCGCAAGAATTGATCTCAGAACTACAATTCAGGAATGGATTTACCATATCTCATATGATGATGATTTTGAAATGTATATCACAAGAATTGATCTCAAAACTTCAATTTCGGATTGGATTGTTCATATCTCATGATACTGATGTTGAAATATTTTTTGCAAGAATTGATCTTAAAATTTCAATTCTTTAATGAATTGAACATATCGCATATAATGTTGATTCTGAAATATATATCGAAAGAATTGAGTTCAAAATGTAATTCCGGAATGGATTGCCCATATCTCTTATCATGTTGACTTTGAAATATATATCGCAAGAATTGATCTCAAAACTTCAATTTCGGATTTGATTGTTCATATCTCATGATGTTGAAGTTGAAATACTTTTTTTCAAGAATTGATCTCAAATTTTCAATTCCTTAATGAATTGAACATATCGCATTTAATAATGATTTTGAAATACATATCGCAAGAATTGATCTCAAATTGCAATTCCGGAGTAGATTGCCCATATCTCATGTGATGTTGAATTTGAAATATATATCGCAAGAATTGATCTCAAAACTTCAATTTCGGATTTGATTGTTCATATCTCATGATGTTGAAGTTGAAATATTTTTTTTTCAAGAATTGATCTCAAATTTTCAATTCCTTAATGAATTGAACATATCGCATATAATGTTGATTTTGAAATACATATCGCAAGAATTGATCTCAAATTGTAATTCCGGAGTAGATTGCCCATATCTCATGTGATGTTGAATTTGAAATATATATCGCAAGAATTGATCTCAAAACTTCAATTTCGGATTTGATTGTTCATATCTCATGATGTTGAAGTTGAAATACTTTTTTTTCAAGAATTGATCTCAAATTTTCAATTCCTTAATGAATTGAACATATCGCATATAATGTTGATTTTTGAAATACATATCGCAAGAATTGATCTCAAATTGCAATTCCGGAGTAGATTGCCCATATCTCATGTGATGTTGAATTTGAAATATATATCGCAAGAATTGATTTCAAAACTTCAATTTCGGATTTGATTGTTAATATCTCATGATGTTGAAGTTGAAATATTTTTTTTCAAGAATTGATCTCAAATTTTCAATTCCTTAATGAATTGAACATATCGCATATAATGTTGATTTTGAAATACATATCGCAAGAATTGATCTCAAATTGTAATTCCGGAGTAGATTGCCCATATCTCATGTGATGTTGAATTTGAAAATATATATCGCAAGAATTGATCTCAAAACTTCAATTTCGGATTTGATTGTTCATATCTCATGATGTTGAAGTTGAAATAATTTTTTAAGAATTGATCTCAAATTTTCAATTCCTTAATGACTTGAACATATCGCGTATAATGTTGATTTTGAAATATATATCGAAAGAATTGATCTCAAAATGCCATTCCTGAATAGATTGCCCATATCTCATATGATATTGACTTTGAAATATATATCGCAAGAATTGATCTCAGAACTACAATTCAGGAATGGATTTCCCATATCTCATATGATGATGATTTTGAAATGTATATCACAAGAATTGATCTCAAAACTTCAATTTCGGATTGGATTGTTCATATCTCATGATACTGATGTTGAAATATTTTTTGCAAGAATTGATCTCAAAATTTCAATTCTTTAATGAATTGAACATATCGCATATAATGTTGATTCTGAAATATATATCGAAAGAATTGATTTCAAAATGTAATTCCGGAATGGATTGCCCATATCTCATATGATAGTGACTTTGAAATATACAATGCAAGAATTTTTCTCAAAACTTCAATTTCGGATTTGATTGTTCATATCTCATGATGTTGAAGTTGAAATATTTTTTAAGAATTGATCTCAAATTTTCAATTCCTTAATGAATTGAACATATCGCATATAATGTTGATTCTGAAAATTCTGAAATATATATCGAAAGAATTGATTTCAAAATGTAATTCCGGAATGGATTGCCCATATCTCATATGATAGTGACTTTGAAATATATAATGCAAGAATTTTTCTCAAAACTTCAATTTCGGATTTGATTGTTCATATCTCATGATGTTGAAGTTGAAATAATTTTTTTTCAAGAATTGATCTCAAATTTTCAATTCCTTAATGAATTGAACATATCGCATATAATGTTGATTTTGAAATACATATCGCAAGAATTGATCTCAAATTGCAATTCCGGAGTAGATTGCCCATATCTCATGTGATGTTGAATTTGATATATATATCGCAAGAATTGATCTCAAAACTACAATTCAGGAATGGATCTCACATATCTCATATGATGATGATTTTGAAATGTATATCGCAAGAATTGATCTCAAAACTTCAATTTCGGATTGGATTGTTCTTATCTCATGATACTGATGTTGAAATATTTTTTGCAAGAATTGATCTCAAAATTTCAATTCTTCAATGAATTGAACATATCGCATATAATGTTGATTCTGAAATATATATATCGAAAGAATTGATTTCAAAATGTAATTCCGGAATGGATTGCCCATATCTCATATGATAGTGACTTTGAAATATATAATGCAAGAATTTTTCTCAAAACTTCAATTTCGGATTTGATTGTTCATATCTCATGATGTTGAAGTTGAAATATTTTTTTTTCAAGAATTGATCTCAAATTTTCAATTCCTTAAAGAATTGAACATATCGCATATAATGTTGATTTTGAAATATATATCGAAAGAATTGATTTCAAAATGTAATTCCGGAATCAATTGCCCATATCTCATATGATAGTGACTTTGAAATATATAATGCAAGAATTTTTCTCAAAACATCATTTCCGGAATGGATTTCCGATATCTCATATGATGATGATTTTGAAATGTATATCGCATGAATTGATCTCAAAACTTCAATTTCGGATTGGATTGTTCATATCTCATGATACTGATGTTGAAATATTTTTTGCAAGAATTGATCTCAAAATTTCAATTCTTTAATGAATTGAACATATCGCATATAATGTTGATTCTGAAATATATATCGAAAGAATTGATTTCAAAATGTAATTCCGGAATGGATTGCCCATATCTCATATGATAGTGACTTTGAAATGTATATCGCAAGAATTGATCTCAAAACTTCAATTTCGGATTGGATTGTTCATATCTCATGATACTGATGTTGAAATATTTTTTGCAAGAATTGATCTCAAAATTTCAATTCTTTAATGAATTGAACATATCGCATATAATGTTGATTCTGAAATATATATCGAAAGAATTGATTTCAAAATGTAATTCCGGAATGGATTGCCCATATCTCATATGATAGTGACTTTGAAATATATAATGCAAGAATTTTTCTCAAAACTTCAATTTCGGATTTGATTGTTCATATCTCATGATGTTGAAGTTGAAATATTTTTTTTTTCAAGAATTGATCTCAAATTTTCAATTCCTTAAAGAATTGAACATATCGCATATAATGTTGATTTTGAAATATATATCGAAAGAATTGATTTCAAAATGTAATTCCGGAATCAATTGCCCATATCTCATATGATAGTGACTTTGAAATATATAATGCAAGAATTTTTCTCAAAACATCATTTCCGGAATGGATTTCCGATATCTCATATGATGATGATTTTGAAATGTATATCGCATGAATTGATCTCAAAACTTCAATTTCGGATTGGATTGTTCATATCTCATGATACTGATGTTGAAATTTTTTTTGCAAGAATTGATCTCAAAATTTCAATTCTTTAATGAATTGAACATATCGCATATAAGGTTGATTCTGAAATATATATCGAAAGAATTGATTTCAAAATGTAATTCCGGAATGGATTGCCCATATCTCATATGATAGTGACTTTGAAATATATAATGCAAGAATTTTTCTCAAAACTTCAATTTCGGATTTGATTGTTCATATCTCATGATGTTGAAGTTGAAATATTTTTTTTTCAAGAATTGATCTCAAATTTTCAATTCCTTAAAGAATTGAACATATCGCATATAATGTTGATTTTGAAATATATATCGAAAGAATTGATTTCAAAATGTAATTCCGGAATCAATTGCCCATATCTCATATGATAGTGACTTTGAAATATATAATGCAAGAATTTTTCTCAAAACATCATTTCCGGAATGGATTTCCGATATCTCATATGATGATGATTTTGAAATGTATATCGCATGAATTGATCTCAAAACTTCAATTTCGGATTGGATTGTTCATATCTCATGATACTGATGTTGAAATTTTTTTTGCAAGAATTGATCTCAAAATTTCAATTCTTTAATGAATTGAACATATCGCATATAAGGTTGATTCTGAAATATATATCGAAAGAATTGATTTCAAAATGTAATTCCGGAATGGATTGCCCATATCTCATATGATAGTGACTTTGAAATGTATATCGCAAGAATTGATCTCAAAACTTCAATTTCGGATTTGATTGTTCATATCTCATGATGTTGAAGTTGAAATATGTTTTTTTTCAAGAATTGATCTCAAATTTTCAACTCCTTAATGAGTTGAACATATCGCATATAATGTTGATTTTGAAATATATATCGAAAGAATTGATTTCAAAATGTAATTCCGGAATCGATTGCCCATATCTCATATGATAGTGACTTTGAAATATATAATGCAAGAATTTTTCTCAAAACATCATTTCCGGAATGGATTTTCCATATCTCATATGATGTTGATTTTGAAAAAAATATCGCAAGAATTGATCTCAAAATGCCATTCCCGAATAGATTGCCCATATCTCATATGATGTTGACTTTGAAATATATATCGCAAGAATTGATCTTAGAACTACAATTTTGGGAATGGATTGACCATATTGCATATGATGTTGATTTTGAAAAATATATCGCAAGAATTGACCTCAAAATGCCATTCCTGAATAGATTGCCCATATCTCATATGATGTTGACTTTGAAATATATAACGCAGGAATTTATCTCAGAACTACAATTTCGGAATGGATTGACCATATTGCATATGATTTTGATTTTGAAAAATATATCGCAAGAATTGACCTCAAAATGCCATTCCGGAATAGATTGCCCATATCTCATAGGATGTTGACTTTCAAATATATATCGCAAAAAGTGATCTCAGAACTACAATTTCGGAATGGATTGCCCATTTCTCATATGATGACGATTTTGAAATATATAATGCAAGAATTTTTCTCAAAACATCATTTCCGGAATGGATTTTCCATATCTCATATGATGTTGATTTTGAAAAATATATCGCAAGAATTGATCTCAAAATGCCATTCCTGAATAGATTGCCCATATCTCATATGATGTTGACTTTGAAATATATATCGCAAGAATTGATCTCAGAACTACAATTTCGGAATGGATTGACCATATTGCATATGATGTTGATTTTGAAAAATATATCGCAAGAATTGACCTCAAAATGCCATTCCGGAATAGATTGCCCATATCTCATATGATGTTGACTTTGAAATATATATCGCAAAAATTGATCTCAGAACTACAATTTCGGAATGGATTGCCCATATCTCATATGATGATGATTTTGAAATACATATCGCAAGAATTGATCTCAAATTGCAATTCCGGAATGGATTGCCCATATCTCATGTGATGTTGAATTTGAAATATATATCGCAAGAATTGATCTTAAAACTTAAATTCCGGATTGGGTTGACCATATCTCCTATGATGTGGAGTTTGAAATATATATAGCAAGAATATATCTCAAAACTTCAATTCCGGAATGGATTGCACATATCTCAGATGTTGTTGAATTTGAAATATATATCGCAAGAGTTGATCTCAAAACTTCAATTACGGATCGGATTGCCCATATTCCATATGTTGTTGATTTTAAAATGTATAGCGCAAAAAATGATCTCAAAACTTCAATTCCTGAATGGGTTGCGCATATCTCATATGATGTTGACTTTGAAACATATATCGCAGGAATTGATCTCAAAACTTCAATTTTGGATTGGATTGCCCATATCTCATATGATGATGATTTTGAAATATATAATGCAAGAATTTTTCTCAAAACATCATTTCCGGAACTGATTTTCCATATCTCATATGATGTTGATTTTGAAAAATATATCGCAAGAATTGATCTCAAAATGCCATTCCTGAATAGATTGCCCATATCTCATATGATGTTGACTTTGAAATATATAATGCAAGAATTGATCTCAGAACTACAATTTCGGAATGGATTGACCATATTGCATATGATGTTGATTTTGAAAAATATATCGCAAGAATTGACCTCAAAAAGCCATTCCGGAATAGATTGCCCATATCTCATATGATGTTGACTTTGAAATATATATCGCAAAAATTAATCTCAGAACTACAATTTCGGAATGGATTGCCCATATCTCATATGATGATGATTTTGAAATACATATCGCAAGAATTGATCTTAAAACTTAAACTCCGGATTGGATTGACCATATCTCCTATGATGTGGAGTTTGAAATATATATAGCAAGAATATATCTCAAAACTTCAATTCCGGAATGGATTGCACATATCTCAGATGTTGTTGAACTTGAAATATATATCGCAAGAACTGATCTCAAAACTTCAATTACGGATCGGATTGCCCATATCTCATATGATGTTGATTTTAAAATGTATCTCGCAAAAAATGATCTCAAAACTTCAATTCCTGAATGGGTTGCGCATATCTCATATGATGTTGACTTTGAAACATATATCGCAGGAATTGATCTCAAAACTTCAATTTCGGATTGGATTGCCCATAACTCATGATGTTGATCCTGACAAATTTATTGCAAGAAATGATCTCAAAGTTTCAATTCCGTAATGAACTGACAATAACGCATATAATGTTGATTTTGAAATATATATCGCAAGAAGTGATTTCAAAATGTAATTCCGGAATAGATTGCCCATATCTTATATGATGTTGACTTTGAAATATATAATGCAGGAATTTTTCTGAAAAATTCAATTCCGGAATGGATTTCCCATATCTCATATGATGATGACTTTGAAAAATATATCGCAACAATTGATCTCAAAATTTCAATTCCGGAATGGGTTGACCATATCGCATATGATGTTAACTTTGAAAATTATATCGCAAGAATTGATCTCAAAATGCCATTCTGGAATAGATTGCCCATATCTCATATGATGTTGACTTCAAAATATATATCGCAAGAATTGATCTCAGAACTTCAATTTCGGAAAGGATTGCCCATATCTCATTTGATGAAGATTTTGAAATACATATCGCAAGAATTGATCTCAAAATGCAATTCCGGAATGGATTGCCCATATCTCATGTGAGGTTGATTTTGAATTATATATCGCAAGAATTGACCTCAAAATTTACATTCCGGATTGGATTGCCCATATCTCCTATGATGTGGATTTTGAATTATATATAGCAAGAATTGATCTCAAAACTTCAATTCCGGAATGGAATGGCCATTCCTCAGATTATGTTGATTTTGAAAAATATATCGCAAGAATTGATCTCAAAATGCCATTCCTGAATAGATTGCCCATATCTGATATGATGTTGACTTTGAAATATATATCGCAAGAATTGATCTCAGAACTAAAATTCAGGAATGGATTTCCCATATCTCATATGATGATGATTTTGAAATGTATATTGCAAGAATTGATCTCAAAACTTCAATTTCGGATTGGATTGTTCATATATCATGATACTGATGTTGAAAAATTTTTTGCAAGAATTGATCTCAAAATTTCAATTCTTTAATGAATTGAACATATCGCATATAATGTTGATTCTGAAATATATATCGAAAGAATTGATTTCAAAATGTAATTCCGGAATGGATTGCCCATATCTCATATCATGTTGACTTTGAAATGTTTATCGCAAGAATTGATCTCAAAACTTCAATTTCGGATTTGATTGTTCATATCTCATGATGTTGAAGTTGAAATATTTTTTTTTCAAGAATTGATCTCAAATTTTCAATTCCTTAATGAATTGAACATATCGCATTTAATGTTGATTTTGAAATATTTATCGAAAGAATTGATTTCCAAATGTAATTCCGGAATCGATTGCCCATATCTCATATGATAGTGACTTTGAAATATATAATGCAAGAATTTTCCTCAAAACATCATTTCCGGAATTGATTTTCCATATCTCATATGATGTTGATTTTGAAAAATATATCGCAAGAATTGATCTCAAAATGCCATTCCTGAATAGATTGCCCATATCTGATATGATGTTGACTTTGAAATATATATCGCAAGAATTGATCTCAGAACTATAAATCAGGAATGGATTTCCCATATCTCATATGATGATGATTTTGAAATGTATATCGCAAGAATTGATCTCAAAACTTCAATTTCGGATTGGATTGTTCATATATCATGATACTGATGTTGAAATATTTTTTGCAAGAACTGATCTCAAAATTTCAATTCTTTAATGAATTGAACATATCGCATATAATGTTGATTCTGAAATATATATCGAAAGAATTGATTTCAAAATGTAATTCCGGAATGGATTGCCCATATCTCATATCATGTTGACTTTGAAATGTATATCGCAAATATTGATCTCAAAACTTCAATTTCGGATTTGATTGTTCATATCTCATGATGTTGAAGTTGAAATTTTTTTTTTCAAGAATTGATCTCAATATTTCATTTCCTTAATGAATTGAACATATCGCATATAATGTTGATTTTGAAATATTTATCGAAAGAATTGATTTCAAAATGTAATTCCGGAATCGATTGCCCATATCTCATATGATAGTGACTTTGAAATATATAATGCAAGAATTTTTCTCAAAACATCATTTCCGGAATGGATTTTCCATATCTCATATGATGTTGATTTTGAAAAATATATCGCAAGAATTGATCTCAAAATGCCATTCCTGAATAGATTGCCCATATCTCATATGTATTGACTTTGAAATATATATCGCAAGAAGTGATCTCAGAACTACAATTTTGGGAATGGATTGACCATATTGCATATGATGTTGATTTTGAAAAAAATATCGCAAGAATTGATCTCACAATGCCACTCCTGAATAGATTGCCCATATCTCATATGATGTTGACTTTAAATTATATATCTCAAGAATTGATCTCAGAACTACAATTTCGGAATGGATTGACCATATTGCATATGATGTTGATTTTGAAAAAAATATTGCAAGAATTGACCTCAAAAAGCCATTCCGGAATAGATTGCCCATATCTCATATGTATTGACTTTGAAATATATATCGCAAGAAGTGATCTCAGAACTACAATTTTGGGAATGGATTGACCATATTGCATATGATGTTGATTTTGAAAAAACTATCGCAAGAATTGATCTCAGAACTACAATTTCGGAATGGATTGCCCATTTCTCATATGATGATGATTTTGAAATATATAATGCAAGAATTTTTCTCAAAACATCATTTCCGGAATGGATTTTCCATATCTCATATGATGTTGATTTTGAAAAACATATCGCAAGAATTGATCTCAAAATGCCATTCCTGAATAGATTGCCCATATCTCATATGATGTTGACTTTGAAATATATTTCGCAAGAATTGATCTCAGAACTACAATTTCGGAATGGATTGACCATATTGCATATGATGTTGATTTTGAAAAATATATCGCAAGAATTGACCTCAAAATGCCATTCCTGAATAGATTGCCCATATCTCATATGATGTTGACTTTGAAATATATTTCGCAAGAATTGATCTCAGAACTACAATTTCGGAATGGATCTTCCATATCTCATATGATGTTGATTTTCAAAAAAAAAAAATATCGCAAGAATTGACCTCAAAAAGCCATTCCGGAATAGATTGCCCATATCTCATATGTATTGACTTTGAAATATATATCGCAAGAAGTGATCTCAGAACTACAATTGTGGGAATGGATTGACCATATTGCATATGATGTTGATTTTGAAAAAACTATCGCAAGAATTGATCTCAGAACTACAATTTCGGAATGGATTGCCCATTTCTCATATGATGATGATTTTGAAATATATAATGCAAGAATTTTTCTCAAAACATCATTTCCGGAATGGATTTTCCATATCTCATATGATGTTGATTTTGAAAAAGATATCGCAAGAATTGATCTCAAAATGCCATTCCTGAATAGATTGCTCATATCTCATATGATGTTGACTTTGAAATATATATCGCAAGAATTGATCTCAGAACTACAATTTCGGAATGGATTGACCATATTGCATATGATGTTGATTTTGAAAAATATATCGCAAGAATTGACCTCAAAATGCCATTCCTGAAAAGATTGCCCATATCTCATATGATGTTGACTTTGAAATATATATCGCAAGAATTGATCTCAGAACTACAATTTCGGAATGGATTGACCATATTGCATATGATGTTGATTTTGAAAAATATATCGCAAGAATTGACCTCAAAATGCCATTCCGGAATAGATTGCCCATATCTCATATGATGTTGACTTTGAAATATATATCGCAAGAATTGATCTCAGAATTACAATTTCGGAATGGATTTTCCATATCTCATAAGATGTTGATTTTGAAAAAGATATCGCAAGAATTGATCTCAAAATGCCATTCTTGAATAGATTGCCCATATATCATATGATGTTGACTTTGAAATATATATCGCAAGAATTGATCTCAGAACTACAATTTCGGAATGGATTTTCCATATCTCATATGATGTTGATTTTGAAAAAGATATCGCAAGAATTGATCTCAAAATGCCATTCCTGAATAGATTGCCCATATCTCATATGATGTTGACTTTGAAATATATATCGCAAGAATTGATCTCAGAACTACAATTTCGGAATGGATTGACCATATTGCATATGATGTTGATTTTGAAAAATATATCGCAAGAATTGACCTCAAAATGCCATTCCGGAATAGATTGCCCATATCTCATATGATGTTGACTTTGAAATATATATCGCAAAAATTGATCTCAGAACTACAATTTCGGAATGGATTGCCCATATCTCATATGATGATGATTTTGAAATACATATCGCAAGAATTGATCTCAAATTGCAATTCCGGAATGGATTACCCATATCTCATGTGATGTTGAACTTGAAATATATATCGCAAGAATTGATCTTAAAACTTAAAGTCCGGATTGGATTGGCCATATCTCCTATGATGTGGAGTTTGAAATATATATAGCAAGAATATATCTCAAAACTTCAATTCCGGAATGGATTGCACATATCTCAGATGTTGTTGAATTTGAAATATATATCGCAAGAGTTGATCTCAAAACTTCCATTACGGATCGGATTGCCCATATCTCATATGTTGTTGATTTCAAAATATATATCGCAAAAAATGATCTCAAAACTTCAATTCCTGAATGGGTTGCGCATATCTCATATGATGTTGACTTTGAAACATATATCGCAGATATTGATCTCAAAACTTCAGTTTCGGATTGGATTGCCCATATTTCATGATGTTGATCTTGACATATTTATTGCAAGAATTGATCTCAAAGTTTCAATTCCCTAATGAACTGACAATAACGCAATAATGTTGATTTTGAAATATATATCGCAAGAATTGATTTCAAAATGTAATTCCGGAATAGATTGCCCATATCTTATATGATGTTGACTTTGAAATATATAATGCAGGAAATTTTCTCAAAATTCAATTCCGGAATGGATTTCCCATATCTCATATGATGATGATTTTGAAAAATATATCGCAACAATTGATCTCAAAATTTCAATTCCGGAATGGATTGACCATATCGCATATGATGTTAACTTTGAAAATTATATCGCAAGAATTGATCTCAAAATGCCATTCTGGAATAGATTGCCCATATCTCATATGATGTTGACTTCGAAATATATATCGCAAGAATTGATCTCAGAACATCAACTTCGGAAAGGATTGCCCATATCTCATTTGATGAAGATTTTGAAATACATATCGCAAGAATTGATCTCAAAATGCAATTCCGGAATGGATTGCCCATATCTCATGTGATGTTGATTTTGAATTATATATCGCAAGAATTGATCTCAAAATTTACATTCCGGATTGGATTGCCCATATCTCCTATGATGTGGATTTTGAATTATATATAGCAAGAATTGATCTCAAAACATCAATTCCGGAATGGATTGCCCATTCCTCAGATTATGTTGATTTTGAAAAAAATAACGCAAGAATTGATCTCAAAATTTACATTCCGGATTGGATTGCCCATATCTCCTATGATGTGGATTTTGAATTATATATAGCAAGAATTGATCTCAAAACTTCAATTCCGGAATGGATTGCCCATTCCTCAGATTATGTGGATTTTGGAAAATATATAGCAATAATTGATCTCAAAACTTCAATTCCGGATTGGATGGTCCATATCTCATTTGATGAAGATTTTGAAATACATATTGCAAGAATTGATCGCAAAACGCAATTCCGGAATGGATTGCCCATGTCTCATGTGATGTTGATTTTGAATTATATATCGCAAGAATTGATCTCAAAATTTACATTCCGGATTGGATTGCCCATATCTCCTATGATGTGGATTTTGAATTATATATAGCAAGAATTGATCTCAAAACTTCAATTCCGGAATGGATTGCCCATATCTCATGTGATGTGGATTTTGAATTATATATAGCAAGAATTGATCTCAAAACATCAATTCCGGAATGGATTGCCCATTCCTCAGATTATGTTGATTTTGAAAAAAATAACGCAAGAATTGATCTCAAAATTTACATTCCGGATTGGATTGCCCATATCTCCTATGATGTGGATTTTGAATTATATATAGCAAGAATTGATCTCAAAACTTCAATTCCGGAATGGATTGCCCATTCCTCAGATTATGTGGATTTTCGAAAATATATAGCAATAATTGATCTCAAAACTTCAATTCCGGATTGGATGGTCCATATCTCATTTGATGAAGATTTTGAAATACATATCGCAAGAATTGATCGCAAAACGCAATTCCGGAATGGATTGCCCATATCTCATGTGATGTTGATTTTGAAAAAAATAACGCAAGAATTGATCTCAAAATTTACATTCCGGATTGGATTGCCCATATCTCCTATGATGTGGATTTTGAATTATATATAGCAAGAATTGATCTCAAAACTTCAATTCCGGAACGGATTGCCCATTCCTCAGATTATGTGGATTTTGGAAAATATATAGCAATAATTGATCTCAAAACTTCAATTCCGGATTGGATGGTCCATATCTCATTTGATGAAGATTTTGAAATACATATCGCAAGAATTGATCGCAAAACGCAATTCCGGAATGGATTGCCCATATCTCATGTGATGTTGATTTTGAATTATATATCGCAAGAATTGATCTCAAAATTTACATTCCGGATTGGATTGCCCATATCTCCTATGATGTGGATTTTGAATTATATATAGCAAGAATTGATCTCAAAACTTCAATTCCGGAATGGATTGCCCATATCTCATGTGATGTTGATTTTGAATTATATATCGCAAGAATTGATCTCAAAATTTACATTCCGGATTGGATTGCCCATATCTCCTATGATGTGGATTTTGAATTATATATAGCAAGAATTGATCTCAAAACTTCAATTCCGGAATGGATTGCCCATTCCTCAGATTATGTGGATTTTGGAAAATATACAGCAATAATTGATCTCAAAACTTCAATTCCGGATTGGATGGTCCATATCTCATATGATGTTGATTTCGAAATAAATATTGCAAGAATTGATACTTTACTCTATCTGAATAGCTAGCAAGTTTCGAATGGAACAGGTGAATACCTTTTGATTTGGTCAGCAATCAATTGTCATTGTTAGCAATATGGATTCTCTATCAAGTTGAACTTTGTGTCTGCGGGAAAACACTAACCTTCAGCCACTCGATTTTTACCAATCAGAGTGTGAATTAACGCATTGATTTTGCATGCTTTCACTTTCTTGCTAAGTAATTCCAATTTGTTTTAGCTTTAAGGAAAGACTGGAAGAAAACTTGAATTTCAAACTAGGTTCTTTTATAAAAGCAATTATTGCCAGACCCGGGTCGAGATCCCGCTCAAAAACCGCTCAAGATATGAGCGGTTTTCCAGCAAGATTTGAGCGGTTTGGGCGGCTTGGGCGGTTTTTTTGAAAAAACCGCTCAAACCGCTCAAATCTTGCTTAAAAAACCGCTCAAAAACCGCTCATTTCTTGCGGTGATTTTTGAACGGTTTTTCAAGCAAGATTTGAGCGGTTTTTAAGTGGTTTTTGAGCGGTATTCCCGGGTCGAGGTCCCAGACTCATGTCCATACTTTCGCGACAAAATTTTAGCATGTCCAGACTTTCCAGACCAAAATTAGGCATGTCCAGGCTTTGGCGTCCAAAACATGCATTTCCAGACTTTTGCGACCATGATGATCCGTCGCGACTATAGCGACCAAAGCAGAGGTGGCGCGACCAAAACATCGCGACTCATATTTGGTATGTCCAGACTCACGCGACCAAGAGTTGCCATTTCCAGACTTTCGCGACCGAAAAACTAAGGCGCGACTTTCGCGACCAAGGCGGATATGGCGCGACCCTGCGGGTCAGGAAATGGCGTGACCGGCGCGACCAAACCTAGCTATTTCCAGACTTTGCAGAACAAGATGGAGACGTCGCGACTTTCCAGACCAACATGGAGACGGCGCGACGGCTGGGCAATTGACCAATCGGTTTTTTTAAACCAAAAATTGGAAGAGCTTTTAAGAGCGTTATTTTAGCTAATAAAAAGTTTCGCTAAATAGCAGAAAAATATATCGTCTGTTTCTTAAGGCATTTTGAACATGTAGCTTTGATCGTAATGTAACGTTCTTTATGCATTATTGCTTTTAGCCTGGCATCAAGTTGCTGTAGTTCTAGAAAAAATTATGTCGCGCTGTGCTAGAGTGGGCAGCATGCGATTGCTCGCCTCTCAAGTTCTTTCTTTTTTTTCAGTCCGCTGAATATTTTTAAAAATTTTGGAACGTTAAAAAAATTGCTCGACGGTTTTGTTAGAGAATCTTCCATGTCCGCTGTCTTCTCGAGAAGGGATCCCAATTTGAGAGTGTTCGCCTCTTTTGAAGCAAGATTTGAGCGGTTTTTTTAGACGATTGCGCTCAAAATCTTGCTTCAAAATGAGCGGTTTTTGAACGGTTTATCTAAAAAAACCGCGCAAGATTTGAACGGTTTTGAGCGGTTTATCTTAAAAAACCGCTCAAAAACCGCGCAAGATTTGAGCGGTTTTTCTAGATAAACCGCTCAAATCTTGCGCGGTTTTTGAGCGGTTTTTTAAGATAAACCGCTCAAATCTTGCGCGGTTTTTGAGCGGTTTTATTAGATAAACCGCTCAAAACCGTTCAAACCGCTCATTTTGAAGCAAGATTTTGAGCGTAATTGTCTAAAAAAACCGCTCAAACCGCTCAAATTTCGCTTCAAATTAGGTGAAAAATCTCTACTCGGGGATTGTCAGCTATTTAACCAAAAGTCTAGTTAAGTTAAACGATATCTTGAAAAAACGCCGAATGTAACATTATCAATGATCCCCATTAAGGCCTGCTACTGATTTCGACAGGCTATGTTTGTATTTCCGGAAACAATGTTGTTTGCTATGCAATTTTTTTAATTCAAATTCATCATAACTTGAAATTACCAAAATATAACATTCAGTTCAGTTTTCTTGTACTGACAGATCTGTTACTAACTATAACTACTCAGTTTTCGGCAAACACTCCACTTTGACGTGCTTCATGTCCGGGCAAGTTTCTGGGTCGAAGTTGGGTCCCAGGTTGTACTGTTCCAGTGCTCTGTCGAGGCAGCAGTAGTTGGCCACCTGGAACTTGTAGAAGAGTTTGTCTGGACAGATGGATTCGAACTGGATGGGCTTGTAGAGCACCTCTGCCACCAGTGCTGGACACATTAGTCCCGGATAGATGTAGGCCTGACTAGCCAGTCTCTCTCCCAGCACACACGCCTCGCAAGCTGCTTCTTCATAGTTACCGCCTTGCAGAGTACCGTTCCCGCTCGTGTATCCTAAACACCATCACCAACAACTCACCATAGGACTTATTTCCAATTTTAGGTTTTTGGTTTATACCAAACTGTTGACCATATCGTTGACCTCATTCTTTCATTGATCAGAAAAAGTCACTAGCAGTTTGAGTAGTAAATACATTAGTGTAATTCACTCATTACCTTCATACATTGAAATCCAAACTACACGCCCCACGGTTACCACTGATTTAGCTATAATTCTTCAGCCCATAATGCTTGCTTTGTGCTCTCTAAAATTTTTTACTTGGAGTTTTTACATTTGAGTTGTTCCAGCCCTATTCAAGTTTGGTTGGTTAGGCTAAACTCGTAGCTTCTTGTGGTAAAACTAAAATTTACACATTGGTTTTCGCGTAATTGCTGATGAATAAACCGAGCCCAAAACGACCCACTTCAGAGAAAACTTAGTTAAAGAGTTTCGCAAATTTCGTTATATCTTTTTTTTCTGCTTAACTACCTCGTAAAAAAGAAAAAATATATATCTGATTGCCATCTGAATATTACTTTCACAAAAGTCATTCGAGATTTTTGTTGGATACTGGGTTTTCACCGAAAAACTGCTACAACTACTTGAAATTTGGTTCGTTACAAAAAAAACCGTTTTGGTCGTTTTAGTTCAAAGTCGGCTAATTAGGAATAAAATCGAAATGCTCCGGTTTTTTTTGAGAATCTTAAGTTTTACTCAGAAATGGATTGTTTTCGGCTCGGTTTAATTCATCATGAATTACTCGAAAATCCGTGTGTAAATTTTGGAACAAAATTTACTACAAGAAGCTTCTGATTTAGCACTACTACCAAAACTTGAATAGCAACTTTTCTGGAATGGTAAGATTTTTTCGAATGATTCTAAAACAGACAAGGATAACTGTTCTCTCTTAAGTCAGACAATGTTCTGGCCACATTCTTTACAAAATATTTGATTCCACTTAGTGTTTTTGTCAAGCGTGGTGTGATAAAACTATCCGAACAAAAGCCAAGAACTGAGGGGTTTTTGATGGCAATAGTGAAGAAAAACAACAGTTTTTGTTGAAAAATGATTGGGAAAACAGAAAAAAAAACATATCAAAAATCATTTTTTTTTTCAATTTTCCGACAGACTTTTAGCGCTAATAACCTTCTAAAACTAACTGTACAGGAGAAACATTTTCAAAGGCTTGAAAAAACGTTAGGCGGCTCAACCTTCAATAGAAATAAGCCTGCTAGCTCGCTTATTTGCTCAAAATTGGACTAAACCTAAAACTTGGTCATCTTTCGAAAAAAACTTAGTGTACTTCGAATAACGGTGAAAACTGATTCTATGAGTTCTATTTCGAAACAGTTCAACAGTCGAATATAAGTATCTTCTTTATTGTTTGGAAGCAATGCATACACAATAGGGACCTGAACTCCGTCTACTGATGCGTGTATATCTGAAAAAAGACATTCGGGGCCGTTGGAAAAATGGCACCGCAGAACCAATTATCAGCACAACTAAGCGAATCCAATACTGGAACAGCATTGAAAACCATAATTTGCCTATTATCATCTGGTCCAGAGACAAAATGAAGAAAAAGTTCGCCAATGTGAGTCACTTCCAGCAGCTCTGGTAGTTCAAAATCAAAAAATGATTGTTTCCTGTATTCTAGGCCGTCTTTTCTGCTCGACTCTGTTGACGGTTCTCTGATTGGCTGAATCGTTTGGAATCACTGCTGCAATTTCTCTGTTTGTGTCCCTTTGAGTGGAAAGAATTGTTTGTCTAGGTGGCTCATCTGCTACAACTGCTCTAGTTTTAAGAGCTGTTCTGAATTTTTGCTTCTCAATGTCGGCTGGATCTGGGAAATGACTATGATCAATTAGAATAGTGACCTTGTCTCGCAAAGTGCGCTCACGGCCGGCCATTACATTTTGATGGAACACGTCACCTCGAAATTGAGGTGTCAGCCAAAATTCTATGTTTTAAATAAGCGAATGCATCAAAATTTAACATTTCATTGTTTCTATTTGGCATAAAAATTTCCATTGTTGAACACAAGTCAAGAGCTTTAATAAGGATACTAGAATCTGTCACAGCTACGTTTGGTGTAACCATCAACCAAGCGATACTTGTTCAGGTATGTGTAAATGAGTTGAGTCTCTAATAGGCTATTCAGTGAAAACTCTGGTCTTGTCGCCTAGTTGCGCAACCATATCAAATTGCTCCTCGTTAATCAAAAATTTTATTAAAATGATCCGTTTGTTGTCTACGTTAGCAAATAGCTGGACAATTTTTGAACATTTTTGGGACAATTTTGTCTGCAAACCGAATATCTTGACACTTTCTACCTTTCAGCTGTTAAAAATGGTTCCAGTCAACTTAATTTCCTTAAACATGGTTGGAAAGATTACGAGGCATTTTTTCCCTGTTAAAAGTTCATGCAAAACAAATTGCACCATATTTTCTTGAGAAGAAATCCAAAATGCTTCTAACCATTTTTTTTTATTACATTGAACCCAATTTGAAAAAAAAAATGAACAAACTGATCTTATCCGATTAATTTAAATCAGCATTGTTTAGTGAATGCCAATTTGTTGGAAAAAAGTTTAGGTCATGAATTTTTAACTTATTGTCCTAAATTGTTATACGGAAAGAAGTCTTCACGCCTTCATTGAGTGCTGATTCGAGATATCCAGACAAAAAGAATAAAACTTTCAAACTAAAATTGCGTATTAACTGAATTGAGTTGAAAGTAAGTGAATACTGAAGACAAAACATGCTGAAATTTTCATCAAAAATTTTATGATGCATTTCGTTTGACAAAATGAGCGCCCAAAATTTTACCCCAGTCAGACAGTTACGCATCCGACGTGATGCATACCTTCATTTTGGCAAAACTATACGGTGGACCCGACAATTCCTTGGGAGGAGTGGAGTGATATTTTTCAACTTGCAGTGATAGCAAAGGAGAATCTTGATAAAGAAAAACGTCTGAATCCTATAGAAAGACACCAACCAAAACCACACATTCTAGAAAAACCGCAGGATAGCGAACTAGAAACACAGAAAACTGCTCACTCAGACAGATATTTCCAGATGCAAAAGATCGGAATCAATGAAGGCAGAAACGAACAATTCAACGGCATGAGAATCGAAGAAGCGGATAAAAAACTTCAATCAATTTTGTAGTTAGCTCTCGGAAACGAAGAAAGAAGGAGTTTAGGCCGAAAATTTACATGGGTGAAAACTTTCCAAATCTTCAAAGAATTTTGAGACAATTTATCAGTAGCATTTGAGGAAAACGAATGCCTACGTCTACGAAAGAGACGTAAGCTCCTTAATAAAAAACAGAGATAGAGAATTGCTGAAACAACTTTGAGCAGCTCTTGCCAAAATGGCAAAAAAAATGCGACATATCCGCAGGAGAAGATGAATGGATAATAGACATTTTTATTAACAATATGAAGAACTCAGACATCTAACGGAAACTTCTCACAGAAATCCTCCCACCCCCAGAAGCACTAAATGCGGCACTAATCGATGAAAAAAGAACGACTAACCACATGAAAATGACGAACACTTTCAATTCCAAGGAATCATCTGTAAAAAAAAACCTTTTAGTCAACTTAATGTAAAAAGGGAACCAACTGTAAATATCGAGCGGAGCAACACTTGTATGAAATGCATCGGCACATTTTCAAAGGTCACCTGGCGGTGTGTGCAGCAGAAGACACAACGTGAACAGCCTGGAAAAACAGAAGACACTGGCTGTAAAAATTTTAGATACAGTAGATAGTCAAATTGTACATAAGCAGATTGTAATTATCCATCGGAACAAGCGGATGTAAATAATGACCGTGTAAATAGAGAATGGTGTGGAATAATCAACGCATGGTCAAAATCCGGACAGAGCGACAATGATTCTCTGTATTAAATGTAACCACTATCTACGATGACGAAGTGAAAGAACAAGAAAATAATAAAAATCGGGCTCCGAAAAAACTAAGTGATCCTAGTATACAAGTTGACTCCGCCAGCCCTGTGAGCTTCAAGAGAAATGTACTTCATGAATTAAAACTACGAGACCCAAACCTAAGAC
This sequence comes from Symsagittifera roscoffensis, assembly GCF_963678635.1. Classification (NCBI taxonomy): domain Eukaryota; kingdom Metazoa; phylum Xenacoelomorpha; order Acoela; family Convolutidae; genus Symsagittifera; species Symsagittifera roscoffensis. The sequence continues at coordinate 31,876,916 of NC_087067.1, read as the reverse complement.
ATATCCCGTGGATCAACCGACAGAAGATCTATAACTTAGATTCACAGATAACGCAATAAACATCACTGGCAAGTTAATCATCCTTATGTTTTCGAACGGATGGTCTCACAACGAATGTCACTTTTTCTTAACGGAAGGCCACGAAAGACATTTTCTAGGCCGAAAAAGGAAAAGAGATAGATACTTTGTCCAAGATTTGTTAACAATGGTTTTTTCGGATTGGAAAAATAATAATTCAATCAAAAATTACTCACTTTCTTGAACCACTAAAATCAATCCAACTGAAAGGTAGATGTCTTCCCCTTCATTTACTCGGAACTAGACCGACAAGAGTAAAAACGGAACTAGACCGACTTAAATCCAGAAGTCACATTGAAAAGTTAGCAAATTGTCATTAAGATAGATTCATTAGCCCAATCGTTATCACTTGCAAGAAGGACAAATAAATAAAATTAGCACTTGACTCGAAATTTATCAACAAGCAAATATACAACAAATATCGAATGCCTAATAAACATGAATTAGTAGATAATGTTGCCGCTCAACTTTCTAACGATTCCACCGAAGAAGTCTGTTTACCAAATTGGACTTAACGAACGCTTATAGCCAACTCTCATTTGACAACTGTACTAGTAGCCAGTGCAATTTAAGCTTAGTTGATGGGGAGGGGACAAAACCGGCACGTACCAATTGTTAACCTGAGTTTATGGACTTAACGAACGCTTATAGCCAACTCTCATTTGACAACTGTACTAGTAGCCAGTGCAATTTTAGCTTAGTAGGTGGGGAGGGGATATAACCGGCAAGTACCAATTGTTAACCGGATTTTATGGACTTAACGAACGCTTATAGCCAACTCTCATTTGACAACTGTACTAGTAGCCAGTGCAATTTTAGCTTAGTATGTGGGAAGGGGACATAACCGGCACGTACCAATTGTTAACCGGATTTTATGGACTTAACGAACGCTTATAGCTAACTCTCATTTGACAACTGTACTACTAGCCAGTGCAATTTTAGCTTAGTAGGTGTGGAGGGGACATAACCGGCACCTACCAATTGTTAACCGGATTTTATGGGCTTGGCGACAAGCGAATGAATTCAAGAGAGTAATGGACTCAACAATCGGAGATACTTCTTCTACAAATTGTTACCTCGACGATATCCGGGTGGCTTCCAAAGGAAGTTTTACAGAACACAAAAAAAACTATTTACAAAACTTTATCGAGTTTAAACGAATAAAATTTCGCCGTTAAGTGGCCAAAATGTAAACTCTTTGAGTAAGAAAAAAGAAAACTGGGATTTAAAATATCCAAATCGGGAATCGGAATATTAGCGGACAAAACTAAGATTTAGCAATTCAAAACTATTCAATTAAGCCATCAAAGATTTACCAATTCCAAAAAACCTGAGGGAATTAAGATCAATCTTCTGTTCAACAAACTAATACATTTAATTTGTTCCAAATGTTTGGCAACCTGGGAAGTTTTTTAAGGCCGCTGCTAAATAAGAAATCAATATTCAATTGGAATGAAGAGCATACAAAATCGTTTGAGAAGAAAAAGGAAGAAAAAATAGTAAATCTTGCAGTGAAAGCGCATTTTTACAATAAGCGTAAAATGAGAGTAAAAACAGACGCATCTCATAACGGACTCGGAGCCTCGTTACAACAACTCCACGGGAATGACTGGAAAACAGTCTCCCTCGCTCCAAGATTTTTGAATCCGCATGAACCTAAATATTCCATAAATGAGTTGGAAGTTTTGGGAGTTGTTTGGGCAGTCAAGCATTATAAGAATTATCTTTACGGCTCGGAAATTGAAATCATTACTGATCATAAAGCCCTTTTAAGTACTTTAGCCTAATTACCGAAAAAAAACGTAGTCGTCTAACTAGATGGGTCGATCAACTTTTACCTTAGAATTTTATTATTAAACATCTGGCAGGTAAAGATATGGGCTTGACATTTCTAATTTCAAGAAACCCATGGGGTAAAGCAATCCCACATCCCATTACGACGAAGAATTCGTGGTCACTACAATTAAAAAAATCGAAAAGCAATAAATCGAAATGCAATGCTTTTGGGTCAAATTCGGATAATTCCAATTACGCATGATTACGTATTTACTTTAACGCTTCGGTTCTAAAGTTAATTAACTCGACTCTTACAATTTGTAATTTAAAATACAACAAAACTGAACTTTTCGATTCCAAATTTATTTCTTCTGTTTTTTGAAATCATTAAATCTACCAAAATTTCTTTGTCAAATTCTGGTTTTTTATATTTTTAATTCCTAATCGTAGCCATACTAATTCTCCTCGGGATCTATAATTGTGAACACTGTGAAAATGTCCAATACTCAAATTGTAACTAGTCCCTCTACTTCCGGTGTCCAAGTTTCAGTCGAATTCCCTATTTTATCAGAAAATGAGAAACTTGTAAATAAAAACCGAGAAAATTTCAACGTCCTCTGGACCTTATTCAACGCTGAGCTGGTAGCCCTATTAATAGAGAAAGATCCAATGCTAAGTCTTATCGTCAAAGCCCTTCAAGATAATGTCGACATAATAATGCAAATTCCCATTACTTGACCCAGTTTATTCGAGAATTTCGCGAATCCGACAGATTATTTTACAAGGATGGAAAACTGGTAATCCTTCTCACCTTACGAAACGCAGCTATGAAGACACTTCACGGGGCCCATCCGGGACAATTCGGCATGAAATACATTGCTCAGTAAATATGGTGGCCTCAAATAAACCGACAAATTTAATTCCACGGTAAAAACAGTTCCCAATGCACAAAAAAAATGTAAGGTGAAAAAAAATTATTCCTTGTACTCAAATCAGCAAATTATTACCTTTACCGGAACCTAATTAGGAAATAAGTCTTGATTTCGCAAGTCCTTTGGATTCAACATGGGGAACAAACATATATTTTAATATGCATTAACAGATTTACAAAATTTCTCATCTAAAATCACATCTACCACTTCATCAAATTACTTTTATTTACACGGCATTCCCTTTTGTATTCGTGTCGACCACGAGTTTTATTTTATTGACCACGATTTTGAGATTTCAATGTTTTAAATTATTATTTTGTACAGTAGGCGGACCTCGCTCTAACGGTTTAGTGGAAAAACTTGAACATACTGTAGAAATTGAAACATTTACAATGGCTCAAGAACATCAAAAACCTACGTTACAACACGCGGTCTCAAAGTTTATCGGGAACCTTCGTTCGTCCTTTCAATCAAAGATCAAATGTTTACATTTTGAAATACGCTTCAATAGAAAACCTGACACAATCCGGTGGAAATTTGAACAATGGAAAATCAACCCTAATCAAAAGAGGGGCTCTTGACTGGAACTCCGATGACCGGGTCGAAGACGGATATAAGAACGTATAATCCCGGCGAAAAACTAGTTTCCGTTGGAGAAAGGCAATTAGTCAGACTACTCTTCACCACCCAAGCCTTCATCGTCCCGAATGCCATTACAAAGTCCTTTCAAAGGTTATATACCTCGGAAAACTAAAAAGAGAGCATAAACGGAAAACTTTTTATAGAAAATTGAACCAGAAGATCATAATTGCTTCAAAAATTACGATAGAGTTATCCGACGGAAAAATTATCAGAAAAACCGACATCGCCCTACCGAAATCAAACTCTAATACTCGTTCCTTTAGAGGAAAAAATTTCTTTCCGGTGCTTCCTAACTCTGAATTTGAAGTAGGGTCAAAGCGGAATACCAAAGCGAAACAGCCAACTGCCAGAAAACCATGCCCCAAGCCAAGGCTTCAAATGAGTTAGCTACTTCCGATAACGACACAAGGACCAAAATCTCAGAATCCTCAGCCAAACCGGATAGAAACAAATCTTCGTAAAAAGGAACACTAGTTAAACGCACGGCACTTAGCTTGCGACGAATCAATGTTAATTCCGTCGGACACATCAGACCTTATTGACTGGGAATGGATAGCGGGAGGTTTCCCTTGCAGAGATATGATTAGTGAACGTTCGATTTCTGATAATATTAGAGAACCTGATTCTAATATTCCCACCCTAGACTCATCTAGCTCGGGATAATATAAATACTGAGGTTTTAGACGGCCAAGCTTCATCGTCGGATCCGCTCATCTGCCCAATCAACATCATCCCCGTAGAACGGAGCCGCACCCAACTTCCACCAACCACACTCCAACAACTATAGAAGCCAAAAAAATCAGACTTTCCGCCGAATAAAAAGGAGACTCCACAAAAGGATGCGACTGTAGACTTCCATATCTACGAAATAACCAATTCTTTGGACGAAAACACGGCTGTCTAAGGTTCTTCAAATAACAATAACATAACCCGTAACGAGTTTAAACTTCGTCGGTGGGGGCGAAATGTAGGACCTCCTCAGTGTTCCGGTAAAAGACTATACATAGACAAGGAGGGTCAGGACGAACAGGCCAGATCTGCAACAAACTGGATCATTTTTGACCATTATCTACAACCCGGATCGGGCGGTCGGGACTTCATCCCCAATTCTTTCGGATAACAAATTTCCAATTTTCTCAATCCACTCCAACTTCGAAGCAGCGAACACATCGGACCTACTATCCCTCTCTTTGACAGATCAATCCTTGAGACTAGCTGTTGACAACTGCAATGAAATCGGAGATCTGGATAACGAATTGTTTAACGCGGAACTGGAAAACTTTATGGAAGATGACAAAAACTAATTCAGTAAACTTTTGCTCACTTCGCCCTAATTTGGTTGATTTTTTTTGTTGACACGCTAACTTTTGATCGCTCAGTACACACCTACACGGTTTAACACTTACGCGCTAAATTTTCATCGGATTTACTCTGAAAACTCAGTTAGAAATTTATTTTAACTGCTTATTTAGCAAACGTTAGTTATGTCATGTTTTTATAGTGCATAACTTAGTGCACTTTAATTTAGTTGCTTACAGTTCTCTCGGCCTCCTTTAGGGAATGAGGGTATAAATTCCAAAAAAACTGCTCGAAATGTTTATAATTTGCTTTTAAAGAAAATGATGTTGTTTTGTAAAAATAACCATTTTGGCTATAAATTAAAAATAAACTTAAATTGCAGTAGTTTTTGAAGATTATACCTTCTTATACTTTGCTGGGCCACGTCGGAGGCTCACTTTGCTTAAATCTTAGCAATGATTGGGCCAATAGTTGTGGCGTTATTTCTGACTGATTGGCGTAAAAATTTTGTACCAGTTTTGCCAAAGAAATTACGAAAATAATTTTGCTGTTGTTTTTTCTTCAATAAGCAAGACTTTCTTCTTCAATTTTCACCTGATGTCAACCCAATTTGTACGGATAATATATATCAGCACTGTAGAATAAATCAGCACAGCGCCAAAAAATTCAATATGTCATTAAGTATTCAAAACAAGCTTATAAGAACACGCTGTTTGTCATGTTTCAGAAGGATATTCAACCGTTGTTGATTGTCACGAATATTAGCAAACGGTAAGTTAGGTTTAAAGTAAGTGATTTTGACCTCTGAGGAAGAAGTGGTATGACTCGGGTGTCATGGTCCTCACTAGTCGCATGCTGTCCTCGATATCGTCCGGGTAGCCATGATGAGAGTAGAACTTGGCCTTCTCCGCATTCGTCAACATATCATACCCAGAGTCCAGTCCCCTAGACAAAATAAAAAAGATCATGAAAGAAACAAACAGTATAAAGACCGAATTACTGCTAAAAAGATTAAACACTCATGGTACTAAAGGGTCGAGTCCAAATATTACAAACAGTACAAGTTCATGAATGTTGAGGCTGAAACAATTATTTTTTTGAAACGCGAATCACCATTGAAAGAGGTAAAACCCCCCGATACACCACCCTTAACTCCCTACGCGCTTTTTTTGAGGTACCTAAAAATGAACGGAAAACAAAACGCACCCCACGTCATAGTTTCTTTCTACTTCATTAAGTGGTCGAAACAAAAACATCAATTACTTTTGAAAGTTATACAATTCTAAATGAATGCTATACCATTATCTACATGTGAAGTGTGCTTTAACCTATCAAACATTTGCTCGTTCTCACACTCCCACATGACACCCAAGTTCTCTCGCATCAGTCCTCGGGCATACAGGCCACTGAGGGGGAAGAACTGCTCGTACATGTATTTCTCATCCAGGCACTTCTTGACCTTCGCCTTGTCTGAAGACGAGATCGGAAGTTTCACTCCTTTGCAACAAGATTCCACTTCATCCACAAACGACTTTGTACTCTTGTATGTCAAAAACGACTCAGTGATGGGTGTCTCAATGCAATCTAATGCCGGATTATAATAGTTTTTCTCCATCACGCAAATAGAGTCCAAATAACCATCCGCGTTGTTCTCCACCTTGTCCAGGATTCCGTAGTATCGCTCTTTCAACAAATTCCAGTAGGTTGGAGCGGAAGCTTCGATGGTCCTGCAACATTTCAACTCACGTATCACAGTGAGAACATCGCAAATAAGTGTACAACTGCACAAGTACAAAGATTTATGCTATTCACATCAGAAAATTATCAGCTTAAGAAGAAAGTAGCATAGCAGCAAAGTTTTGAGACACATTTCCAAACATTCTGTTTCTGACCGCTTTCTGAAAGTTTGACAAAACACTTCGTTTTTTTTGGCGTGCGTTTGCTGTAAAATTTAAAAATCTAGGCGTCGAAAAACATGTGTAAAATTGGATGACATGAAAGCAAAAGGAGACTTCCGTGAAACGAAATTTAGTTCCTTAAATTGGATGCTCGGTGTGTTAAACTTTTATACTGTTCGATTTTTTGAAAGTTTCTGTATTGCAAGTTTGAGGGGGTGGGGTGGGAACAGACAGACGTTTTGAAGAGGTAGGTATCCCAGTCGGTCTCTATGCCGTAGTCCTGATTGAGACAGTCTTTGTTCATGTCTGCGGCTATTTCGATTATACTCTTCAACTTTTTAGTGAGTGCCTGTTGTTGCCAGCAGCGATAGTGCACCGAGCTGAACTTCTTCGACTTGTCCGAGTGGAGAATGTGGTCGTCTACTGTGTTGTGCACACAGAGCGAGTCCAGTGCGTCCCATTTCACTTTTCGTACAAATCCTTCAGTGCATTCGGGCGAGGCTGAAAGCAAACACAAAAAAACTCAAAAACAAAAAATATCATCTTACAGTCGGCTTTGTTATATTAGAACCAAGAAATTATCATTCACTAATTTCACGAATAAAATAATGGATCCTCTAGTCTTTTCATGTCAAAAAGAATTTTGGAGTTTTTTCAAAGTGAACCAAATTACTTTTTTAAGGAGTGTTTTCAAAGTGAACCAAATTACTTTTTTAAGGATTTTAAAAGTAGTTAAACTTAGATTTTAAGGAATTAGTTAAACTTAAAGATTCAAGGGCGCGTATAGGTCAAAAACGTGCATTGAAATGATGTTTTCATATGGAAACTGACTCTTGCTTTTTGCGCACTTTTCGAAGTACGCTTCGACTGGGTCTTTGTGGTCCTGCTGACAGTTTAACTTCTCAAAAGCGTTTTCAAAATTGGATGCACATTTTTCCATGTGTCTCAGGTACTGTGCATCTCTGCTAGCAGGCTCTTTCCATTTAAGGAATAGTTTCTCCACTTCCAGTTCTTTCACGCGTATTTCATCCAGACACCTAACTCTGTCATTACCAATGGGATGCTCCGTGCAGCACTTCGAAATGGCTCTCAGTGGTTTAGTGAACAGTTTGCAGTTTTTACAGCTTTTTTGGTAGCTTGCAATTTGGTTGTTGTTAGGGGCATACAGGCAAAACTTCTTTCCACCATCTCTGTTAAAATGGTCCTGACTTACAACTGACTGTATTAAAAATCCAGCTTGTAGCAGCACTAAAACTAGTGAAATTTGGCGCAGGTACATAGTAAAATTAGGTTGAATTTCGTTACTAAGTAAAATTAGTTACGACTTGCTATGAATGAAAGATTAAAGTAGCTAATCGGGCTCACAATCACAACTTAAGAAGTTTGGTTGGACCAAAATAATATTATGAACGCAAGTAAAAGTACAAGAAGAACAAAAATTGAAGTGAGATATCTAACAGAAAGTTTAAACAAAACCCACTATTATGTAAAGGTTCGTGTTGCGTTATCAGATTGAGTCAACTGAAAGAGAAAAGGGTCTCTAAGAACAGTGGCCGAAGAATGTATGAAATGATTTGTTGGAGCGAGATAAATAAGAACACGTCAAACTCAGTTCACCAATTATGCCACGCGAGTCATGTGTTTCAGTGTACCTTTCAAATGAGAGTACAGAACGCGTTTGTGCCAATTTCGAAACTAACTTCAATAACTTGACCTCGAAATGCCGACTTTTTAATTATACATTAGAACTGCGGTTGTTTGATCAAGGCTACCAATCAAAATGTTTAAAAACACATCGCGCCAATTCATAACAATAAATTTTTCATGACAAAAAAAGCAATGCCTGAAAACAGTTTTTGTTTATAGCAGAAAAATTTTGTTGGTTCAAACCTTATGGCAATTGGTGGATTTTTCACTCAACTTCGAGTATATAGTGCTGATTTAAATTATCCGGACAAAATGAACAAAACTTGAATGTTTAAACACGTTTTTCTCAAACTGGGTCAGGATTAGACAAAAAGTGAAGAGAACATAAGTTGCTTAGAAATTCACCAGAGTTATTATGGTCCAATTTTTCTCCAAAATTCTCAACCAGAACTTTACCCCTAAATGGGTCATTTTAGCGTTTTTCAATTACTCAAAATTATGCTGAAACTACTGTGTAAAAGGATAAAAAATTTATATCGCAAGAAGCCTCTTACACAGCCCAACAAAGCTCTAGGAGGGTTAAATCTCCAAAAACCTGTATAAGAGAAAATATTTTTGCGTGATTTTCAAATTTACTCAATTTTTTGGAGATTTAACCCTTCTAGAACTTTGTTGGGCTGTGTAAGAGGCTTCTTGTCATATAAATTTCTTATCCATTAGCACAGTAGTTTCAGCATAATTTTTGAATAATTGAAAAAAACCAAAATGACCCATTTTTGGGGTAAAATTTTGGTTGAGAATTTTGGAGAAAAAATTGTATCATAATAATTCTGGGGAAATTCTAAGCAACTTTCTTCACTTTTTGTCTAATCCTAACCCAATTTAAGAAAAACGTGTTTGAACATTCAAGTTTTGTTCATTTTGTCCGGATAATTTAAATCAGCACTGTATAGATGCAAGTTCTTACAGCATCTGCGATTTTGAAATTTTTTCAGTTGTTGTTCGGATGCCTATTTTTGAACATTTTCTTACAGCATCTGCGATTTTGAAGTTTTTTCAGTTGTTGTTCGGATGCATATTTCGGAAAACTATGCATGCAAAACCTGATTTATCAGGCAAAATATGTGCCTCAAAGTTGTCGGAAAAATTGAAATTGCATGCAAATATCTGTCAAAGTGGACGATTGCTCTTTTTTTTATATAAATTCTGTCTGTTTAATTTTTTCGCTACTAATTATAACTGCGGTTACCATGCTAAGTACTTTTCGATACGATACTTTCCTCTTGGGCGCCAACAGAGAGTTGTAATAAGCGATACGAAGTTCTCATGATGGCGGCCAGTAAAAAATGGGATACATCAGGGACCAGTCTTGGGTCCGTTTTCATTTTTATTTTATATTAGTTCAATGCTAGAGAAAATAGAATAAGAAATCTTCCTATTTGCAGACGACGCTAATTGCACCAACAAACTGTGTTCTGTCAACCTAAATAAATGCGTACAGATGATTAAAAGCAAAAGTAATTTAAATTTGGAGACGAACTTTGAATAACGGTTAAAAGAAAAACGAAGTTTAAACTGAAAAAATCCTAGGTATTTGGTTTTATAACAGAATGACATTTTAAACAAATATTAACAAAAAAATTTCCTAAAGCCAAAGCCATGATTGCAATTGTCAAACGAACGTTCCGGAAACTTAAAAAAAATGTGTTACCAATTATCTACAAAGCCTTGGTTCGACCGCACTTAGAGTTTGCAATTCTTATATGGTACCCTGACTGCAAAACAAAAGGATCTAAGATAATGTGCAGAGAAAAGCGACACACCTTATTGAGGGACTCCAACAGTTATCATAATACCACTGCCTAAAAAAATTGTTGTAATTTCTCCTATTGAAAAGCCACTGACTGTCTATTCGAGCAGAAAGAAAGAAGCTCAAAGGGAAATGATTGCAATATAAAAATGCAGATAGCAAACTTGGACATCAGGGATTGACAAAAAGAGCGAAAAAAACTAGAGATTAAAAAGCATATTTGACACTAATTGTAAAATAAGCAAGCTAAAAAACATTTCTTATCAAAGAAAATTGACTAGAAAAACAAAAAAATTCAAAAAAATGCAGATTTATGAGTTTTTAAAGTTTTCTGTTCCAAAAAGGCGCTTAAATACTCAAAAAAACTACTGTTGCTCGAGTGAAACTAATCTTTCAGTTGATATAATTTTTTAAGCCATTAAAATAAACTATTATAAGCGTGGTCGCTCGCTTTATTCGCTCGAATAGAGACCAAAAAAAATTCCACGCCGGTTTTTCTCGACACGAATCAAACTAAAAGGGCTTTAATATGATCTATCACTCAACCCAATCCAAATTTTATTTGCGTGATACCTGATTTTGCGTGGGAAAAACTAAATTACACCCGAAGCCAAAGTTTATATCTATTTTTCAATGGTCGGAATAGTTAAGTCTCATCGCATCAAATGTGCAAAAAAGTTTTTGATTTGAAATGTGATAAATTTTATTTAAAAACTTTTACTTCATTGACGTTTTCTCCCGTTTCATGATCGGAGACCAAAAGACCTCAAAAAAAATTTTCGCATCAAATTTGTAAGCTCAAATTGAATCCTATCGTACACAACCAATCCCCAATTAAGAAACAATTTTTTTTCATGTATTAGAAATGCAAAAAGTTGGAGCGTATGTGAACAGATTCTTGATATCTTGAGGACTTTACCTTTCATTCATTATTCTTCATGCAGAATTGTTCCTAATGTAAATTAGTAATGATGATTGATCAATTTTTCTTTTAAGATGACTGTATTAAAATTATTTGAGACCATAGTTAAAGCTTGAACATAGGTTTTCAAATGATCAGAAAAATAACCTGTAACCTGAAAAAGGGCCAAGAAAACGTACGCGCACACCCTCAATTAAAAACAAAAAATTTTACAACAGCCAGTGCAATGTTCAACCATCAGTGACATCCGACTGTGATTTATGTTGAAATGTTCCAAAGAAAAAACCAAAAATGTCTTAGACTTTCAAACAAAATTAAACGTTTTTTCTATAAACAGCACTATCTCGTTGATGTAAATATTTTGGAAAAATCAAAATAAATGCTCTGGAGTGGGTTCCAGTAAGGATCCAAGAACTAAGAACCACAAGTTTTCCTTAAAGAAATCTGAAAGTAAAAAATTATCATATTAACCGAAGCTACTTAACTAGTACTTCATCATTTCACCCAGTCAAAAAACGCTTGGAATTTCACACTTGAAGGAAAATTAAAGAAACGTACATCGCAGAGCAAAGTAAAGAGAGTCAGATGGTTGGGAATAAAACCAACACAAAGTAACAAAAATTGAAGGAAACAAAAATTGACCTGATATGAGGTTACTAGTCTATCAGATACTTACACTCGACTGCATTTATTGTCTCTTGGTTCTACAAATTAAAGGTTCTTCGAAAGTCGTTTTTATCGTTAAAAGTGGTGAGTACACAAGCAGCGTTTGCAACCTGCAATGCGAGGGAGACTCGCGGCGTAAGAAAACAAATTGACTTGGGTTTCTCGGTACAAGTGCTCAAGTTCCTAGAGCTTAAAAGAAAAATCTCAGTGCAAGAGCCGGCCGCATCCTCAACTTAGATAGCGGTTTGATTGAAAAACATATCCACCATTAGCTTACCGTAATTCAACTTTTTAAAAAGTAGCCGTACTGCAAATTACTCCTTTTGATTTTACGTCTCTAAAGTTATACGCTTTTAGGTTAAGTAAATAGGTTATTGGCCAAACGATTTACAATAAAAACAATAGTTAAATCAAGTTTTGAGCAATTTTTTTAAAAGAAAAATCAATTTTTTTTGCCAGGAGTTTTCTGAAAATTCTATGTTAACCACATATTGTGCGTCATCGAACAATTGTATCAAGATCTATTGAGATCTATGCAGGTTTCAGTCGTGAGTTAAAATGATCTCTTCATTAAGTTCAGATTTGAAAAGTTTCAGATTCTTGCCTCGCACAAATGTGTGAGGCAAGTTTATCTTACTTTTTCTTTCTGTCAGCAGAAAGTTACTTTTTAAACATTTTCGACATTAGGAGCGGTGAAATTGACTAACTTTTGCTCTAAACGCGTCTAAAGGCAGAGATTTTAAAAACTGTTGTGGTAAAAACTGTTGTGTTTTAAAAACTGTTTAAAAACCGAACATAAAAACTACTTGCTGGGGACAAAGAGAAAGAGTAGCCGGCTGCTGTACCAGTAGCACAGAATATTTCTACCACCGCCATCTTTGTATTTATAACGTTTATGTTTTCAAAAAATCTTCGGTTTTTTCAGCAAAACTTTCAAAATAACTGAAGAGTTTAACAGAAAATTTTTTTCTTTTGTTTTAAATAGCTTGAGTAGAGGAAGGCACAAGTTTGAACCAATTAAAAACAATGAACCAAAAAGTATTTATAGCTGAAGCAAAATTTATAAATAAGAGCGACAGTTCCGACTCATTCTCAACCCCGCAAGAATTTTATAGATAGCGAGGAACATTACACATAAGTGTTACTTGGAAGCAAATTTCTTATCAAATTTTTGAATTTTGTTGATGTTTTCATGTTCATCCTCCCTAAAACCAATATATAATATTCATTAGTCATTGAAAATCATTCAAAAGCATGTGTCTGCTTGAAGTAGCAATTTAGGCAGAAAAATGAGAAAATTTAGATAAAGTTTACTAGGCACTCAAAAACTTTTTTCGAAGAAAAAATTCGTCTTAATGTCACCAAATGAAGAACTAATCAAGAATTTAGAAAATTTCAAAAACTGCACAAAGGTTATAGAGAGTTGCAAAAAGTTCGGACAGAGAGAATAAATTAAAAAGAGCAACTGGGCTGGCATAATCCTCGAATAATCGACGATCTCGCATATTGAACTTGGTCTGACAAAAAATCAAGATTGTTCGGCTTCAGACTTTGCATCAACAAAAACGTCAAAAAGCACTGATTGCTCATTTTAATTAATTCTGTCTGTCCGAACTTTTTGCTACTCATTATAAATGGCCTAATTCAGAAAAGTTTTGCATGCAGAAGCTGACTTTTCAGACAAAAAGGAAGTCTCAAGGAGCCTAACAAATCAACTTTGCATGCAAAAAGTGCTCAAACTCGCAAATTGCGCTTTTTATTTTTTTTTGTCGGTTAATTTTTTGCTACTATTAATAGAAAGTTGCGAAAAGTAGAAACAAACTAGAGTAATTAAAAAGAGCAAATTACCTATTTCAGAAAACTTTTGAACGCAAAGTCTAAATTTTCAAACAAAAACTATGACTCAAAGCCAGCAACTTATTCAAAATTTGCATGCAGAAATAGCTCAAAGTTGGCAGATTGTTCATTGTAATAATTTTTCTTAACTTTTTGCTACTAATTATAAATTTCCCATCTGTCTTAATTAGGACAGCTGCTTTTTTAAATAAATTTTATCTGGAATTTTTGCAATTTTCTATGGCTCAATAAATTGACAAACACTGCCAAGTTATTAGCAATATTTTGTTTGAACAGATATGAAATGAATTGATAGCTTTTAAAAAATTTATTGGACAACGTCTTGAATTTCTAGAGTAAATTTGACTTTGAGACTTTGAATTGGCGTTGAATTTGGAAGTGATTATTCAAAATTGAATTTGAACTGACGAAAGAGCAAACCAAAATGATAGCGCTTTGTCAGAGTTCAGTTTATCTGAACAACTTCAAGCCTTGAGCTTCAGAACAATTTTCTTTCAGCAGCAATCTGACATGCAACTTTTCAATCGGAAAGAATGCATAAAATTCCAGCAAAATGGCCAATTCGAAAGTTCAAGGATTTTTTACGAAGTAATTTGAGCCTGAAGGCCAAGTTGAATTCAAGAAAATAAAACGTTGTCCGATAAAATTGTTAAAGCTATGATAACCTAGTCATGCTGCATTGATCGTCAGAAGTTAGTTTTTTAACACTAAGTAACGCCCTCAAGTTTTTTTGACCAATTAGGAAGCTCAAGGTATCACCTATGCCATTAATTCGCCGGTAACTATAATAAATTGTAAAAACACAAAGCATACGAAATTAATTAGAAAAAGCAATTTCTGATCCTGTGAACAAAATTGAATTTTCAGAAGACCTTGCGACATTATTTTTCCCTTTGTTAACTTAAACTGTCCGAAATTTTTCTTTTAAAAAATTTGAACAGTTGAAATAAACAGAGACAAATTGGAGTTTTAAATCAATTGCGATGCAATGCAGGTATAGCATTGCAAGCTAGCGATTGCAAATTTCTTTTGAGGAACAACTGTTTTTTTTTGTAGCACTATCATTTTTCATTTTTTTCAGTTACACTGTTTTATTTTCAATAACAAATCAATTTTTTTAAAAAAGTGACCCATAGAGAGTCCTTGGAAGTTCCAGCAGAGAATTAACTTGAAAAATAAGAACTTCAATTTTTTTTGTTTTAATGAAATTGAAATTTGTTTTCGAGAAAAGCTGAACGGTAAAAAGATTTCGATTTTCTGCTTTTTTTTGTCTGCTATGATTCTAAAGCATGGGATCTTTCACTAATTTTAACATCTCTTAATTGGTTGCCAGTCCTGCTATTTTGTCAATTTACCATTTTCTATTTTGTAACTTTTCATGAATACTTTTTTGATTAGATGGTTTTCGCTGATGTTTTATCGGCTTAGTCAATTTGTTTAGGTTGCCAAGGACAAAAATTGACGCTTATTTTCTTAAAACTACTTCAATTACTTTGGGGAAAACTATTTGAACATAGTTGTGGGGCAACAGTTTCGTTTCAAAACAAAAGCACTCAAATCTTTTTTCGTTAACTTCTGACATTTTTTTGGAAATTTGAAAGCAACTCAAAAGTTGTATACCAAAACTGACCTTGAGACTAAGTAATTGCAGGACAAATCAGACCAAATTCAGGACAATTCAGAACAAAATTTATTCAATCAAGTACTGTCTCATGTCTTTATAGTTAAGCCAAAATTTTGGCAATAACAGTGAGTTTGAACAATTTTAAAAGTCAAATAGGTCACATTTTAGGTTGATTAAATTTTTGACACAATTTTTGGGTGTTGCAATGAGGGAAAAATTTACTTGTGACGCCAAAGAAGCAGCTTCCTTTTTAACAATTTTATTTCACAATTATATTACGTTCTCTCATAAATTTGTTAAAAACTATTAATCTCCAATTTACTATGAGGATAATCTCCAATTTATTCGGGGAGTCTTACAGCGAACATTGCCAAATATATGCAGTGCCGCAAATGAACATTTCGTTCATCAGCACCATTTTTTTTTCTAATTCGACAGTCGCTATAAACGAAAAAAAGAAACACGGATTGATTATGCGTATTGAAAGGTATTTCTAAAGGAATCTGATTCAACAATCTTTATCTTGAAAAAGGCTTTGGATTTCATGGAAATTGATACGCTAGCGTAATTTGCATGGTAACCATGAGAAGTAAAAAAAACTGGACACATTTTTTTTCAAAGTTTCATTCAATTACATGTACTTGGAAATTAGTCTATTAAAAAGTAATAATATTTTAAAAAAACAATAAAACAGCGGTTGTAAACTACAAATCCGCCAAATAAACCTCTATATTTCTAACACTCACCTTATAGAAAAACTATTAAAGCCTAAAACGAAGATACTTTGATACACAGAGGCGTAGCTGAGATTTGCACCACTTGCAATGCAAAAAAAGTTTTTAAAAAAAATGAAAAAAGAAATCGAAAATAACAAAAAAAATTAGATCAATCAAAATGAATAAGGCTAGGTTTGAAACCAAAACATGCAAAGACAATGGAATCGGAAAAAAGCATCGGAAGATAATGTACCCAATAGTAACAAAGCCAAAATTATATTTGTCCGAAACCCCTTAAGCCGAAAAAAAGCAACTAGACTCAATACAATTGAATTTTCAAACAATCTGAGTCCACTAAGCCGGTTTAACATAGGCCGAAATCTATTCAGCCCAATAAAAGGAAAATGAAAAAGCCGAAAGAAATCAAAAAAATTTAGACCTAATAAGACCGCCTCGCCCATAAAACACAGATATGCAAACACAAACTTTTCTTCGCTTGTCGAAAGACCTAACATGAGGCCCTTAAGCCGATATAATATAAGACGAAACCTATTAAGCACAAAAAAAGGAAAATAAAAAAGCCAAAAAAACTCAAAAAAAAAATTTAGACTAAAAAGAAGTAATATAGACCCCCTCACCCTCAAAACACAGATATGCACACAAAAACTTTTTTTGCTCGTCGAAAGACCAAATGTGAGGACAATAAGCCGATAGAATGTAAAACCTATTCAGTCAAAAAAATTTTAAAACAAACATTAAAGCCGAAAAAATTGTTGTCATGAAAAACTTAAACTAAAGTTTTTATTAAGATTTTTAGCATTTTGTGCCACCCAGAGGAAAGAACAAAAAATCTTTTTCCGTTCACACGACTCAAAATTAGGTAACTAAGCTGATAAAAATAGGCCTAAATCATTTGGGCAGAATAAAATTTTCAAGCGAAAAAAAAAAATTTCAGTGATAAAAATGCCTGCTGATGATGATATTGTTATCGGAAATGCATTGCAAATTTAAATAAAACTCTGATCTGATTTTTTTCCTGCCTAAATCAGAATACTAAAAAAAATTATAATGTAAAAAGAACTTTAACAACAATTCAACAATATGGCAACTAACCCGACTAAACATAAGCAGACAATAATAAGCCGTCAATTGGTTTTGAAATCGACTATTTTGCGTTTGAAAAAAAAAAAAACAGGTCCTATTAGTTTCAAACCCAGGACCTTCGCCATCTTAGGCACATTCGTCACCTTCAGACCAAGTAGACCGAAGACGTAAACAAATTTGAATTCATTATGAATTTAACTTAATTTACCATTTCTTATTTCGAGCATTCTGATAACAAACTTATTTACGGAAAAAAACGTCTAGTACCCGATTGCAAGGGTAAATAAAACTTTTAGGAAACAAAATTTCACCGTGGGGATACAAAATAACCGTGGGGATACAAAATTTTGGAAGTGTTTTGAATAGAATATACTGTTCAAACAAAACCAGTTTCAAACATTGATCTTTATCATGTAGTTCGTACCATGAAAATTAAATTGAAAAAATTTTGAATCTTTTTGACATCTAATGACTGCCTAGCTTATTTAATTTCAACGCGTCATTCTGAGAAATTTCGCTACAAGAGCATGAAATAAAAAATATAAGTGATAAAAAATTTCTTCTATTCGTCAACACAGGCGATCCAAAATAATCAAATTTTCCGATTGATTGTAGGCAAAAACAAAAGCGAACAACAAATTTTAAGTACTAGTTTTATTTGCAAGATTTAAACAAAGTCTGACAATTCAACCGACAAAATTTGGACCCTCTCAACCAAAAAGCTTAAAGACTAAAGCGAAGAAAAATTTAAGAACAAATAAAATCAATTACTAAAACAGCTAAGTACGCAAAAACTTACGTAAATACTGAGCACAAGGAAAAGAGTCAAATGGCTAGACTAGTGCTCTACCCTGGCTTTTTCAGCTCAAAAAAATTACTCATGGTTGAATAATAAAAACCAGGCAGCAGCAATTGCACTTTAAATAAGTGGAAGTCATTACGATGCTTAGTGGTCGATTTAACATGGTCATCAAACATCTAAACGAAAAGTATTCATTTTGTTTGAAAAGTACTAGCACATTACAGAGAATCAAAGCAGTGCTTTGCAAACACTTTCGAGAAAACGACAAAAAGCCGTTCTATGAAGTAAAATAAGAACAAGTCAGAAAAAGCCTCAAATTCGAACCTACCACCATGAAATTAAGTCTCACGTTCGCGCCACGGGCCCGTGAAAGTTGGCTAACCCTGGCTGAAAAGATGCAGCTACAGATGCTAGGAAAATGCCAGTGCTATGCTGTTGAATGTTAAACGTTTAGCATTCTTTCAAGCAGTTTCATTAGCATAGAAAAACCCTACTGCAAATTTACTGACACGAAACTGCACTTCGCAAACACAAGTGTGCGAATATGGCTTAAAGAGAGAAACTATTGGCTTCAAAGCTCTGAGTTTCTGCAACAATTTATGATTGAATTTTTTTGATAAAAAGTAATCCAATTTGGGAAAATTAGATCAATAGATAATTTTTTCATTCTGTTAGGGTAATGTGATAATTACATTCTATTTACGAAATCAAAACTTGATCATGTTTTTCGTGACCTTTACACTTTTGCCGTTCGATAGCGGAGCTGGTCTTTTCTTTTAACAAAGGCAATAAACTGAACTTGAACAGAAAAAGAAAGTCAAACCGCAAAAACTCAATTTTGAGTGTGAACAAATGTTATGACTTTTTCCTAAAAAAACAATCACCAATACCTATATAGGAGTATTCACTGCGTTCATGACTCTTAAAAATAACACATTTTTTGTCATATGCAAGAACCGAAACTTTGATTGGAGATTACGAGAACCATGTCCTCTCAAGGTTAGCTTGAAAATGTACAAAAACTACTCACCAATAAAGCAGATAGCATAGATCATATTAAACTGCCTAACTATGCCGCACAGGTGCCACCAGACGAGGAATTTTATCGGTGAGTTGGCTAGGAAAAAAGCGGATTCGTAAAAACACAGTACCATCGCGAACTCGTTTACAACAGCGAAGAGTAGTAGCAACTAAGATACCAGCAAAAAAAATGCCGAATCAGTCAGATCAACTTCAATTAAGTTGAAATCGCTACTGCTATTACGATTCCAAAAACGATAGTGCACAATGAAGTTCTTTGTAAAAAAATTGTTACAGAGAGGCAAAGCTGAGCTTTGCACCCCTTGCAATACAAGTATAAGATTAAAACACCAAGGCACTCCAGAAATATATAAAAGAAGACTTCAAAGGTTGTTATCGTTAAAGAAACAACTAGAAACGCAAAAAAGTTTGATTTATGTTTAAATATATTTAAAATTTGAATTTAAGCATCCAAAATTTTAAATTTGGGGCCAAAAACTTTAAGTTCTCATAGACAACATCAAAAATTTGTAGGAAGCAAAAATTAGGTAAATACGCTGGCAGAACTAAAGCCGCAGCCAATTAGCTGAAAATTAACCAAAATTGCTCGGCGAAATCTTTTTGGAAAAAATGCATGTGCTGCCCAAATAGTATCCACGAAAGTCATATGAACTGAAATCAAGGTGCTCTACAAAATTCACAAACCAAACTGAGAGCTTAATCGAAAGCCGAAAAATCAGTACACATACGCACACGAAAACTTTTTCGGTCATCAAATGACGCAATAAAGGGCCACTATATCAATTCAAAAAAGCCGAAACCGCTTAAGCCGAAAAAAGACAAAAACAAATTTAAAAAAAAACGAAATTTGAACAAATCGAGATGGTAAAGTTACAACAGCAATGTAATAATTTTGATTCTGGCAGATTTTTAAAACGTTACAATCCTTGAAGTAAGTGAAAATTATTTACAGCAAAAATAAACGATTTGCCGACAAAAGATAAGCAGACAAATAATAGACCGAAACTTTGTTGAACCGGAATATTTACTGTTTAAAAAAAGGTCCTTGTCAGATTCGAACTCATGACCTTCGCCGTCCCATATGTACTCGTTACCTCCACGCTAAAAGTGCAGGAGACAGTAAGAAATTTGAATTCATTGTGAAACAAGGTACCACCAGGAGTTGTTGAGTCCTGTAAACAAAGTTATTTACGAGAAAAAAGTCTAGTACCCGATTGCATTACCCTTGCTTATCGCAAGGATAATAAAAAGTCGGTAAATATTTCAAGTCATTATATATCATTTTCTGGGTTTTCCAACTAAGAAATAGTGTCTAATACAAAAACGAGCATATGGACGCTTTCACATCCGACATCGAAAGGAGGATAAATATTATTTCGCCATAGATCTATTCATTTTGATCTACCTCGATACATCTCAATAATTTTTTTTACATTGCTTATACTTAATTTGCACAGAAATAATTAATTGCAGCCAGGAATAATTTTTCTCTGAAATGAAAAGTTAGATTATCAAGAAATTTATTGAAATAAGATTTCTATAAAAGATACAAATTACGTTAGTTTTCACTTTGAAATCTGCAATACGCAGGGCTTTCAGCAGTTCAGGGGCTGATTGAGTGTCTTCGCGTAGAAAAAATAGCTTATAGCAATTATCGGGTTATACCTCTATTAAAAAAATTTAGATAAAAATGAGGAACGGTATTTTAGTAGCCTATTAATCATTCGATCCCAATCGTAAATCAGCCGCGATAATAAACAAGCTATTTATTAACTATACTTTCTTTTGGCGAAGACAGCTGACGCTATTATATTTCCAAGCAATTACTATGCTTGAAGTCCAAAAACAAGACTTTTTGAAGGATTACGGGTCTCATTCCTTAATGAATATGATTTTTTCGAATCGTCATCGATCTTTATTTTTAAACCCAAAAAGATGAATCGAACACTAAAATAGTATGAAGCGCAAAACTTGATATTTACAACCGATAAGCAGCAGTTTTAGCTACTGATGCTGCTGCTGCACAACACATCACAACACGAAGAGGTAGTCATGTCAGACAATCATGAAGATCTAACTACATTAATTAATGTACAGCTTTGAGAAAATGGAAAGGAGAGGGTGTGGTGTGTATAAATAAACGGATAGAACAACGCAGTAAGAATTGACTAAACAACCATTTTGTAGATCAGCGGCGTTTTAAGTGAGGTAATCAGAGTTCAGGTTTGGATCAGGTAGAGCCGGTGGGACTTGTGAACTCCATTGTTCCGTCATCCGCTTCCGGACTATTTGTGGCGAGCATTTCCAAAATATTGTCCAAGGCCGCATGATCAATTTGGGACCCAGGGCCGAATCCGCTAGTCTTCAGTCGCTCCCCGATGAAAGGGATGTCTGTGATCAAATCTGTTTTCACGTACCCGTCCACGTTCGGCGCCAGCAGTGCGTCTTTGGAGGAGTAGTAGCTACCGAAAACGTGATCTTTTGGCCAATTTGGGTAAAGGTAGGTGAGGTCGTGCAGATCACGAATTCTGTCAGGCAGAGATCTTGTCTGAAGATCGCGCACTGTGAACGGTTTCAGATTGAACACCTAAAATTAAGCAGAAGGAAAGTTTTAGGACAACATTTCACGTTCATGGACGATTAAAAAACAATACAAATTCCAGTATATTTTAAGGGGTCTAGGACAACAAGCCGACGAGAGTTCAGGCCAAAATTTGAACTTTATAAGCAACTCAAAAACTATTTTTTCATCTAAAAAAAATGTTATTTTTCGAAAATTTAGGCAAGTTCAGTCCATAAAGAGCGTTATTCATGAAATGCACCCCTTAGAAATGGCACCCGTAACTTACATCAGCCGGATTCTGCAAATTAAAACATTAAAAACATAAACAGCGGCAACAATGTTTTAACTTTCTAAACATCAATTAAAGGCTTAAATTTTACGAAAAAGCCAAAAATTGATTATCAAGAAACTGAAAATTCTTCAACTAGGCTTCAAAGTACAAAGTAACCATATTTCATATCTTTTTGACGTCCGGCATCCTATTTTACACAGAGACGAAGCTGCGCTTAGCTAACACAAGCGAGGAAAAAGCAAAAAAAGAGCTCTAAACAGGCAAAACAAGGTGAAATAACGAAAATAACAAGGTGAAATATATCTTTAAAAAAATTTGAATATCAACTTTAAGATCAGGAGTACCACGTTCTCACATCTGCTCCACGACCGCTTGAAACTTTACCAACACTAGTCATCAACAAACCAGCAAAAATCCGAGCAAAAAACTATTTCAAAGTTCCGGATTTGAATCTCCGACCTGATGGTTAAGAGTATCACCCGCGTACTCGCATGTGCGCCACAGTCACTTATACTGGATGTTCAGATTTGGTTGAGTAGAGTTCAAAAAAAGTGAAAAAGAATCCAAAAAAAACGATCAAAAAATCGAAAACTTGACTTCTGAATGCATAAACGTTTCTCTACTTGAGCAGGAGAATAGCCTCATATGCAGGGAAAATTTCCACGCCCTGACTTTTAGATCGAACCCTTTATATCAGATTTAGCTTAAAATTTCAAGCAAAGATTTTCCGGAATTCCATATCGGTTTTCAACAAAACTAGGGTGAAACAGATAAAGCAGAGAAAATCTAAGCACCATGTTATTTTGAATAAACTGTCAAACTCTGATTCAGCAGGATAGTTTTTGAAGAAAAAACTTCAAAAAACGGGCAACTTTCAAATATTGGACATTTTCAAAACGCAGAACAGCCGCTTGGACAGGGATGATTCCCATAACTGCTTTTTGCTTTCGGTTAAACCCTTAACCTTCAATTTGGCAGGCTAGTTTTTCAGAAAAGTTATAAAAATTATCCAAAATGTCAAACAATGGGCTTGTTTGAGGGCATACATTTTTTCTACCAAATTTAGCGAATAACCGCTTGGGAAGAGAAGATCCTCAAGATTTGTTCTTTTGATTGAAACCTTCATCTCAGATTTGTGCAATTAATATTTGAAAAAATTCAAATCAAATAGGTCGAAAATCTGCCTACTGAAACTTTCGAAGGCTGCAGAACATGAAGTAAAATTTAAAGAGACTAGCAAAATATGCAGGCACATAGAAGAGCAGCCGAGTTGTCCATTAGTACAATTCCTTGAAAAAGCGTACAGTAGTCCCATACATTTCATAATACCTAGTTTTCAAACAAGAACTAACACTAGTCAAACATAGCCAATCAAGCATTGAAAAAGAGTAATGAACGCAAGCAAACATAAAAAATACACTGCCTTTGCTGAAAAAATCTCAACTTTCAATTTACAAAGACAACAATAGATGCCCTTCAAGCTCTTTGAATTTCTGGAACGATTTATGACCGGCGCTTCTTTGATAACATAAACCCTATTTGAGAAAACTGATTCAACAGGCAAGGTTTTTAGTTTTTATACCGCTAGAAATCTAAAAACTTAACTACTCTCGAAACTTGAAATCGTTCACGTTGTTTTCGCGCCATTTCCACGTTCGTATTCGGAGAGTGCTATTTGAGTCACTTTCAGCATATGAAATTCAATTGAACTCAAAAAGTGCATTATACCTAAGTGCATCAATATTTTAGACTTTTTCCTGAAAAAAAAACAAAAACAAATCGGCAGGACCAATATAAGAGTCTTCACTACGTTCATTCTTCTATTAAGCTGACTATGCTTAAATAGGCTCAAAAATGATTAAATTGAAATATACCACTAGTGCCACCAAATGAGCACTTTTTTGCGACTTAGGTTAGAAAAAAATTCTTCGTAAAAATACACTACGCTTCGCTTGTGTAAAGACACCTTTGTTTTCTTTAGACAAATTTATTGAATTTAGACATATTGTTGTATTCAAAGACGTATTTGTTCTTTATTTGTAGAACAAATGAAAATGGAATATCTGAGAAAGTCGTTTGCATACAACTTAAGACAAATTAATCGAAAGAATTTGTAAGATTCTAAATTTTAACGTTGGGTCACTTATCCTATTCAATTTGATTTCCGATACCCTCAATTTTGAACCGAGCAGACATAAGACTTGCTTGTATATTTTTTCATCATTTAACTACAACTCGACCTCTTCGTTCATTCATACGATTTTTTTCATACAGAGGCGAAGACACAAGCCAAAATATGACCGATAACACTACTGGGAAAAACTGAATGAGTAAAACTTTGAGTCTTCAAAATTTCTTAAGTGACGCACGCCAATTATGACGCATTAGCAGAACCAGTCAATTTGAAATTTACCAACTAATCAGCCCCCCACACGCCATATTAAGTACAAAGTTATAAATTTTGCTCCTCGTAACAAATCAATTATGGCAAATAAGCTTTCTTCAAGCAAATTGGAACGAGTTCTATTACGGATTAAATCTCCGCTTACGCGTTAATAGCGCGAAATCTATCGCGCGTTAATTGTCCCAAATTGGCCAAAATGGTAATTTTTAAACCCCCCATAACTCAACAAAAAATATAAAAGGTGAAATAACTTTACAAATTTAAGCTCAGGACAACAATACTTTTCGAGCCATATTATAAAATCCCGTCAAAAATGGCTAGTTAAAAAGTCGGCGCAATTTGTCAAAAAAAAACCACCCCAAGCACAAATTTTGAAACGAAAGTCGGAACAATATTAGTCTGAGTTAAAATCCTTAGTATTGGCTGTACTTGGTAGCTGGTTATTGATCAAAATGAACACTTTCAAAATGAACACATTTTAACGCAACAATATTTGCGTCGCAACAATATTTGCGACTTAACTTTGAAAAAAAGATAGTTCATACTATAACACAAGCATTGCTTTTGTAATAATAGTTAATTAACTTGATTGAAGTAGGATTTTTATAGATGGGTACAAATAAGAGTACCTCCATTGTGACTGAGCCGGGCAAGTAGCACAGCCATGATATGGTGATAGCAGCCTTTTCTGACTCAGCGAATCGGATGAGGAAAGTTCCCGGCTGCTGGGTGGCCATGAGAAGATCTTTCGCTTCCTCCTTCGAAATGAAGCCTCTGATGTAGTTTTTGTTCCACAACTCCCGGATGTACAAAGGCGTCTTAGTGTCTAAACCAATGCATAATCATGTATTTCATGTTTATTCTTAAAAAAATACAATTTAGTAAAAGTTTTAAAAAAATCAATGAATACTTGATCGCGTGTCACAATAACTAATACACAAAAGCATGATCTTATTCTTGCTTCAAATTAGATCTTTTTGCTCTCCGCAAAAATGGCTCCGTATAATCAATATTACCCTTAAGCTGCACTTGTGTGATAAACTGCTGGAGATACTGGTTTTGAAACAGAGCTGAAGTGAAAAGTAGTAAAACAAGCTCAACCCAGGAGGGGGGGGGGGGGGGGGGGGTCGTGAAGAGCTTGGGTCCGGGTAGGAGAAAAAATATTAAACCACTAAGGACTAAGGATTTTTCGATCATAGATATGAACAAGTTGAACTTGTTAGTGATTTAATTATAAGTTAGTGAATTATTATTTTTGCTCCTAGCCCCTGGGTTATGCTTGCTTTACTACCTACTACTGCTGCACTTCGCAAACACAAGCCACATTACATCAAGGCTTATACTAGTAGACTTTTCCCGAACTTTTCAAATAGCATCACGCATAGAGTAGATTGATTGCATGTTCGGAGAAAGGGACGCATTGACTTTTTTCAAACAAGTCTTCGGCTACAACCGTTCAAGAAATAAAGCGTGCAAAGAGACTAACTTGAATCGTGCATGAGTTCTGTGATCTCGTAAAACCACTCCCAAAATGTGAAGTTCTTGCCGGGCGACAGTCCCCTGTAAAACTGTGCCCATGTGATCACGAGGTTCTTGTTGTGCTTGTCGCTCGGGTTCTCCGGCATTGGCTGGTTGTGAAATAACTTGCTGCATAGGAACTTGAGATCTTCCGCTCCCAGTCTATTCACTTCGCCGCCAAACACAAAGCGCGAGTTCAACAGGTCTGCCAGTTCATACCTAAAACACAAATTAAGACTTAATGTACAAATAATTTTTATTTCATTAAAAAGCTGCCGATTAAAGCAACGGAGCTTAGATAGTTATAAATAGTGGTAGATGACCGAATTTGAGAGGAAGATATTGAAAACTTGCCAGTGGACTGAGTCGGGCACTTTGAAGGGGTCCACGAACTGATTGGAAAACTTGTTGTCCCACAGGATAACTGCAGACGCCTTGGGCTCCTGGGATCCGTGCACGATGGCCACAACTGGGAGAGACATGGAAGTAAGTCGGAATGTGATGCTGTCATTCTCCTTCAGCAGCTGACTGCCTAATACACACGGCACGTCAGCACGTTATGAGATTAATTAAACGGAAGACGAATAGTTGCTACATTCGGTTCTTGTTATCAACTTCTAGTCAAAAATAAGAGAAAAAAGGCTGGCAAGCCATTGAAATGCAATAAAAAGCTGCATTTTAAAAATATTACAAGCTATGAAGATGGTCCACTTAGAGGACTCCCATTGCGTCACTACCACACCACCAACGCAGAGAATATTTGACTTCACTTACTTCCCAATACGGAGGAGAGACCCTGTACCATCAGGTCACTCCTGGAGGTCAAGGTCATTTCCGTGTGGACAATAAAGCGCAACTTTTCCTCCATCACACTCTCCGTGTAGTGAGCATTGCGCTTTTCCGTCCGCTTCAGTTTAGTCAGCACCAAGTTTTTAAATACTGTGCACGCCTGCTTAGACGCCGCGCTAGACTCGTTCTTAACCTATACAGCAACGAACACAAAATTTCTTAGAAAAAATAATTTGTACCACAATCAGACAATCAGATTTCTTCAAGGATCAATTCAAAAGCAGAACTGAAATTTATTTTGCTCATTTGAGGGAATCGTTCATCAGAATCACTATTCGCATGCAGTTTTTACCACGTTAACATAATTTTCAATTCAGGGGGAGCAAAAAACGGGATTTTTTCGCGCGCTTGTATTGTTCATTTTTTAGCCAAATCAAGAATAGAGCATGCGAGATAAAGAGTGTATAAGAAAGTGGTGTCTGAAATTGTAGTGCTAGCCTGGTTGTTGGTGAGTAGGGCGGCGGTGGCTGAGTTCTTCGGAAGGGCCTCTCCGTTCACTATGTTTTTAGCCACGTAGTCGTAATACAGGTCTATGTTCACACTGCCCATGTTCAGAGTGTTTCCCTGGGACACAGCAGTGTGGGTCAAGTATGCCAGTAATTTGTGCCCCACTAAACACAGATGATTATAGTCTTAACAACACTTCACGCTTTCCCATGCCGCCTATGCAAAAAGCCAACTGAGAGATTGTAGTTTCCATTTCAGGAAGTGAGAAGAAGCTATCACTTAGATATATAAAAAAGCATTGAGGACTATAATTAACAGATAAAAAATGAGAAGGGCTTTCAAAAGCGGGAATGACTCATAACTTTTTGAATTGAAGTGCATATTAACAATAATATTGTTTCAAAATGGCGAAATTCATCACTAAAAGGAGCATCAACTTGAGCCAGTGCAAAAGATAATTCAATCTATTACAGCGCTAGTGAGAAATTTCCATTGAGAGCTATTTTATTTGGCGCCCAACTCAGTTAACCTATGCACTAATTATCCAGAAAAAGTAAGCCAAGCTTCTCTTGTGTCGTTACCTAAGTGTCTGGCACTGACGCTGAATTTGGAGTCTTTCTTGAGGATTTGAGGGGGCTGCTTGTTGACCAGGAATGTCTTCTCGGTCAGGTCCTTGAGCAGGAAGTTCACTTTGGCCAGAAGTGCCTGCATGGAAGCATCGTCTGTGGCTTGCAGTGGCACCGTTTCTTTCAGAAGCACAAACTCACGACACTAAAAACGGAAGAAAACTGTTCAACTTCTAGAGCACAGCTAACACAGTAAAAAAATTAAAAGAACTAAAAGACACCGGAGAAAAGACCGGCTTCCGAGTTGAAGAGAAAAATTTTTGACTTTCAAGCTCTTGACAAGCCAATCCTGTTTTTTCGCGCCAATTGCATTTTAGGTTTTGGGGAGCGTTATTTGCCTTCCTTTTAGCAAAGAACTATGAATTGAACTTGCAAAAAATCAAAATTCAAACCTCAAACAAGGATAGCCAGTTACTGTGCAAGTAGTACAGAGTGTTCCGACCAGTCTTTGAAAATCTACGAATTTTTTTTCTCAAAGTAGTGTTTTTTTCTGCGTGGTGTGATAAAAGGTTCGGATGTATAAGTATAATTAAGGCATATTCGACAGTCATAGTAACATAGGCAAACACGACAACAGTTTTTAAAGAAAAATGACTAGAAAAACAAATAAAATGCAAGAAAAAAAATTTTGAATTTTTGATTCCAAAAAGGCGCGCTTCGCTAACACTTGCGAGAACACGACCAAAAAGCAGCTCTATCAAGTGAACATAAGAAAAAGTAGAAATAAGCCTCGAATTTGCAAAATTTCAAATTAGCAAAAATCTGCGACCTAGCAAGTTTGAGTCTCACGCAATAGCCATTCAGCCACGGATGCTTAAAATCCCCCAAAACTAGCCGCCAATAATGCAGCTACATATGCTAATAAATTACCAATTCGATGCAGCAAAAGTTGCATCAAATACAAAAAGATACAATTTTGCATGTAAAAAATTGCAAATCATAACGCCACAGCATAAATTATGCATTTCAAAAAATTGTCAATATTGAGTTAGAAAATTTCGGAAATCGAGATTTAATTAGTGATATGTTGTTTGAAATAACTAGCTTTCTTCGGTTGACTTGATGAATTAAAAATGCATCAACTGTGTAAACTTATCAACTGTGCACATTTTATCAATAAGCTGTAAAGGTGCAACAAAATATCAAAATTTCTTATTGCCAATTCGATGCAGCAAATTCAACGCAGCAAATATTGTTACTTTAAGACGCAGCAAATATTGTTGCAGAAAAAACTTCGTACTATAACACATTGCTTCGCAAGAGTAATAAGCGTGCTCGCTCGCTAAACTCGCTCGAAATTAGACAAAAAAAAATTAAACCGATTTTCTCGACACCTGGAAAACTTTTTTGAAATGTTGTTCGAATCACGACTGAAAGGGCTTTAATATGATATATCACACAACTCTGTCCGATGATTATTTATGGTAGCTTATTTTGGGTGAAAAAAAAGAAAAAATAAAACTAAAACACGAATACAAAGTTCCTCCCCATTTTCCAAATGGTCGGAACAAAAATCAAAGTTGGGCGAAAGCAATTTTTCAGATTTTTTTTTCAAAATAAAAAACGACCTAAAACTACACAACGGTTATATCTAAATCCACTCAGGTAAACAGGAAAAAAAGTTCGTTTTATTTAAAGCTTAAGTTCACATTGCTGCACATATCTGAACTCGACATTGGCAGCTATTAAGAATAGAGGAACATGAAGCTGAGATTTAAAATCAATGTGACTGAGTACAAACAGCATTATGTAGTTTCTTTGTAATGAAGCTTTTGATGAATAGCTCAGATATCAATTCATATATTACATGTACATATAGCATGCGAAAGCTAAATGTGATTTAAGCAGTTGATGTTTTAAGACGCTTAAAGCATGTTAGAACCTGTTGTCTAGTCCGGAGTACACTATCACACAGACTCTCACACCACGACTGCAATTTGTCCAGATCTCTGTTCAAATTCTGTTCCAACAACTCCGGCATCGAGTGGAAACCATCGCCCATTCCTGAAACTTGGGTAGCTCCGGCGCCCACAGCAACAGCAGCTGAGGCTGCGATGCTGGTGGTTTGGGATGCGGTAGCAGGGGTTGCGGGAGTGGAGGAGCTGACTGAGGCTGCAGCGGAGGCACTATTTGCACCACATGAGGAGAAAGTGAGCGGCAATGCATAGCTCTGTTGTTTCGAACACCACTCGACCAGTTGAACCAGAATGTGCTTCTTCAAAACTTCTATCATGCCAACAGTATCTGCACAAAGATATTGTAAAATTAATGAGATGTTTTAATAAAATATAGCTAACAGACACTCGGAAAAGAGTCAATGATCGCAAAAAAAAACAAAACATAGCCAATTAACAGTTGGAAAAGAGTAATGAACGCAAGGAAACTGAAAAAAAAACTGACTTGTTTTATCAAGAGCCATCAGCTTTTGAATTTCGAATAAAAATTGATGGCCTTAAAGCTCTTTGAGTTTGTAGAACAATTTATAATGGACAATTTTTTGTTTAAATTAAGCCAATGTGAGAAAACTGGATCAATAAGTAAAATTGTATTTCGCTAGGAAATCTGATAATTAATTTCCATATTCGAAATCAGAATTCGATCACGTTTTTCGTGACCTTTACACTTTTGCTGTTCGATAGTGGAGTTTGCCTTCCTTTTAACAATAGAAATGCTCTGAACTTAAAAAAAATCAAAAGTCAAACCGCGAAAAATCAAAACTGAGCGTGAACAAATCTAAAGACTTTTTCCTGAAAAAGAAAAAAGACCTATATAAGAGTACTCACTACATTGATTACTCTGAAACCATTGGTTTTTTTTTGAAAAATTTCAACTTTTCAGTTTTAAGCAAAAAAATTTATTGCCTTAAAGCTCATTGAGTTTCTAGAACAACTTATAATGGGCACTTTTTTGATAAAATCAACCCAATTCGACCCGATTTTCATGAAAAGGTTTTTATTCCGCTGGGAAATCTTAAAATTAATCTCCACTTTAGAAAGTAGAAACCGATCAGGTTTTTTGCATCATTTCAGCTTTCATAGTTGGCGAGTGCATTTTGACTACTCTTTAGCAAATGAAAACGAAATGAAATCAAAAAAATCACATATACCTAAGGTCATTTATATGTGCATTTTAAGTATGAATAATCTTCTTTTGCTTTTATAGCATTTTAGGACTTTTCATGAAAAAAAACGCCACGATCTTTATAAGAGTCTAAGCTACGTTCGACGACTCTTAAAAACTTTCCCGCCCATTTAAAGCAATCAGAATTTAAACAGAGGCGAGAGAAACTTCGCACCAATTACGATAAAAAACAAAACGTCAGAGTTCAAAATATAATCTTTCTCATTAGATAAGTGAAACTAATGCTGTTGAACGAATTGTGGAATAAAAATCAAAAAAATATATTTTGCATTACTTACAGAAATTAATTATCTAATACATAAAACGGATTCGGACAACTCTCAACTTTATTCACTTCTTTTCATAACTTATAGTCGGAAAGGCTAAGAAAAAAGGAAAATTTCGATCAAAATCCGTAATTTATCATAAAAAATCTTGGAATTAAACATACTGCATGTTCATCAGGAAAACTTGGGCGTATCGAAAAGCTACCTATTGGTAGCTATAAAATAAGACCAAAACGAGAGAAGAATGAAAAATGAATTTTGCAGAAAATCTTCGAAAGCTTATGAATCTTACTCAATTACATCAATCTTATCAAAAAATAAAATTGATACAACGTTAAGAGAGCTAAATCATACCAAAAAAGAACAAAAGAGTCGTTGATGAGACACAAAAATTCATATTTTGTTTTTGCAAAAATCAGCCAGACATAACCAGTAAATTGAATCTCGTGCTAAACTCGGCATATAATTTTGTAGACAAGACTCAACAAAAAATTACAATTAAAAAGACAAAAAAATCACCTTGAATCGATTCAAAATGAAGTTCTTCAAGCTTAATTATGACGCTAAAACGTTTAAAACAAAATACAAACACTTTCAAATCAACCAGATTTTTGAGAAACCAGGCATCCGAATAAACTGAACGTTTAACGCCAAAAATAACCAGAATTTTGAGTTAAACTTAAAATGCAATCAAAAACCCATGAACTATAGTTACGCTGGAAAAGTATCGAAATGGAAAAGTATAAAAAAAAACGATTAAACACCTGGCAAGTCAGCCGACAAAAATTGGGACGAAATCCATAAGTCCAACAAAAAAACTACTTAAATCATAATTTTTTTAGCTGTAAGCCCAGTATCACTTCAGTAGCTCTTGAACCAGAAAAACGGTCACTTGATTTAGAACTGGAGATCTTAAATTTGGAGATCCTCTGAACAAAGCTATTTACGGCAATAGCTCTAGTACCCGATTACAATATACTCGCTTATAGCATAGGTAAAACACAGAGGCGTAGCGAGCTTCACATCACTTGCGATACAACGCAAACGCAGCATTGCAAGCTAGCGAAAAGAAATTGGGCGTTAATCATAAAAACGAAAAAAAAATCAGGGTGCAAAAATGAAAATTTCTCAGAAAAAAGTCATAAAAACAACTACCAGTAATGAATACCGAGTTTTCATAATTTACCCAGCGATCTGAGTCTAAAGCATGACCAAGCAGATATGAGTCTAAAAGCAGATATGAGTCTTAAAATGTTCCAACTTTAAAAAAAACAGCTCCTGCACGGAAAAGTGCATGACCCGTTCTAGAAATTACAATAAATAAGAATCACACTATCAGATGATTTACTGATTCGGTTAGACAAGTTACTAAGTTTTAAAAATTTCAACGTTCGGATTAATTAACACTTCAATACTACGGTAGGCCACATGAAGTTGAAAAAAAACACTTCATAATGAAAGAAAACTGTCACTAAAACAAAGTAGACACAAGCGAAGCTGCACTTCTCAAACACTAGCGAGAACACGACAAAAAATCAGCTCTATAAAAAGCAATCAGAAGTAGAAATAAGCCTCGAATTAGTAAAAATTCGGGTAAGTCTTGGATTCGATCTGCGATTTAGATATTACACAGAGGCGAACTTGTACTTCGCGTACACAAGCAAAAATAGGACCGAAAACGCTACTGGGAAAAACTGAATGAGTAAAAATTTGAGTCTACAAATCTTCTTAAGTGACTAACGCCAATTATGAGTCTACACAAGTGCTAACTGACGCATGCCACTTATGACGCATTATCTGTACCACTCAATTTGTAAAAAAGAAATTTACCAACTAACATGCCTCAATTTACAGAGCGGACGCATTTTAACTAGTATAAGAAAAATTCATTTAAAATCGCCCAGGTTCACACCCTCTTATTTTGTTGTGGGTCTCCTTCCCTACCTCTACGCTACAGATCCATGATATCTTGAAGCTAAATTGCTATTTGTAATATAAGATCAAAATGAACACTTTCAAAATGAACACATTTTGTCGCAACAATATTTGCGACTTAGGTTGAAAAAAAAAAGAGTTCATACTATCAAACAAGCTTTGCTTGAGTAAATAAAAACAACCTGTCATTTTGAAACCATGATGAATTCGAGTTTAGAATTTAGTTGTCGACGTCTACCATGTTGCAACTCTATAGAAAATGAGACATCAAAAAATTAATCTGATTAATGTACCAGTTAGACTGTTGTACACAGCTTCTCTGTTGTTCTGAATGGTCTTTGCTGCCATTATGACGTCAGTGTGAGCTTGAGCTTCAGCCGCCAACACATTAGCCAGCGGGTCTACAGGACTCTGTGGACCGGACATGTGACCTTCGTGCATGGACACGACAGAACCCGGCTGCGACAGGTCTCCCATGAGATGGTGGGATCCCAGCATCATGTTGTCAACTGAGTTGGTTATTGAGAGCCCGTCGCCGTAGCGAGACCGGAACAATTTGGCTTCGGCTTCTCTACGTTTATAGTTTTCTACTGTGTTGAAAAAGTGTTCCTGGGTCTCTTGGATGATCGAAATGTTAGCATCTTCGTTGTCCACACGAGCACTGAAATTAGCTATCAGTCTGAAACTCAAACTTGATACTCAAATTCAACTTAGAAATCTCTCGTTGCGCGTGTTCGTTGAATCAATTGTTCCCCTACTTTTGGTTCAGGATTGAACAACAAAGATAGCTTTTTTTGTCTCAAATTATTTAAGCGTTGTCAATATGCAACGACAATTTTCAAGGTCAGCCAACAAGCTATGGTGAATTAGAAGAAATAAACCCACTACCAAAACAGAAAATTTCAATGTGGTTGGAAGTGAGTAGGGTAGCATTCTTAATTTTTTTTTGTGTCAGCTACCTCTACAGTTGCTTCAATTACATGGTTTGAGTTGAACACGTGCTTATTTACTTGCAACAATCATTCATCTCAAAGTTACGTTTTTAAGCACGCTCGATATGTAAAAACTTTTTAAAACTAATCATGATCAAATAAAACACAGTCAACAGACAGTTGGAAAAGTCGTGAACACATGGAAACAGAAATAAAAAATTTCAAAACAAAAAACTTTTATCCTTCGAATTTCGTTTAAAAAAAGCCTTACAGCTCTTTTGAATTTCTAGAACAATTTATGATCGAAATTTTATAAAATCTGATAATTAAAATCCAGCTTCGAAACTAGAAGTCGATCACCTTTTTTGTGACGTTTACACTTTTGCTGTTCAATTGAGGAGTTTGCCTTTCTTTCAACAAAAGAAATGAACTTAAAAAGAAATCAAAAGTCAAACCGCGAAAAATTAAATTTTAGCGCAAATAAACTTTTCCTGAAAAAAAATCACCAAGACCTACATCAGAGTATTCACTACGTTCATGACACTTAATACACATGCATATGCTATTTCGCAATCCAATTTTAGTGGTTTTATCTGATTTATTTACTGGTAATAAGTACTTATAATCCATCCCCCGAACGAAAAAAAATCCGTTATACGCTATAAAAACAGTACTTTTTGAGCTTTATATGAGGTAATCTATATTTTACGCTATTTTTTTGACTAATCATCAATGAGAACTTTCCGAAGAGCGAATCTTCACATGTCTTACGCAATTCTGTTGAGTAGTTCTGTGATATGTATACTGATGGAGTTCTTCTGCTGTTCGTCTATTTGTTCGACAAGCTCTGTCGCGCTTCCATTCATGAAAGCAGCCTCCCCGTTAGATGCGCCTGTGATGGCAACCATTCGCAACTCTTCATTGAGACATGCCTGCATCCTGGCCTTGAAGATCTCCGGATCCTGGTCCAGATATGCTTTTAGTCTGTCCAGAACACTCTGCAGATTCAAATTCATCATGATCGCCTCCTCCGAACCTTTATCAACAAACAAAACTAGTGAAACAGTGTTACAAGAAAATCAAAATTTCTCGCTTGAACTCAAACTCAAAAACAAGGCAGCATTTGTTCTTTCTTTCCTGCTCTAGAAATTAAAAAATGTTTTTTTTTTCCTTCGATTCGCAGAGGATTTCTCAGAGCTATTCAGGCCTTCTAAGGATACTCCTTTTATACCATTTCCCTTAGTATTTTTGTTGAGCAAATACTTTTTTGCGTCTTGTTATGTCGCTTGGAACCACTATTAAATCTTGAAACATAGCCCGCAGACAATAGGAAAAAGACAATGAACGCAAGCAAACAAAAAAAGACGGACTTATTTTTTAGAAAAAATTTTCGAACTTCAAAGAAACAAATAGATCCGCTTAAAGCTCTTTAAATTTCCAGTACAATTTTATCTTGGCATTTTTGATAAAATAAACCCAATTTGAGAAAACTGGATCAAGGAGTAAAATTTTTATTTTGCTAGGGAATTCGATAATTAAATTCCACAATCGAAACAAGATTTCGATTACGTTTTTCGTGAACTTTATAATTTTGCTTTTCGATAGTGGAGTTTGCTTTCCTTTTAACAAAAAATGAACTGAATCAAAAATCAAGTCATACTGCAAAAAAAGTATTTTTCAGCCTGAAAAAATTTTAAGACTGCCAGAAAAAAAATCATCGCGACCTATATAAGAGTCTCAACTACGTTCATCGACTCCAAAAAACAGATGACCTTAAAACTCTTTGATATTCTACAACAATTTACGATTGATACTTAATTGATAAAACTAATATAATTTGAAAAAACACTGGATCAATAGGAAAATTATGCTTCGCCGGAACATCTGATATTTATAACCGATTTTCAAAATTAGAAGACGATCATCTTTTTCGTGACCTTAAAACTTTCGCTGTTCGATAGTGGAGTTTGCTTTCCTTTTAACAAAAAATGAACTGAATTAAAAATCAAGTCAAACTGCAAAAAAAGTATTTTTCAGCCTGAAAAATTTTTAAGACTGCCTGAAAAAAATCATCGCGACCTATATAAGAGTCTCAACTACGTTCATCGACTCCAAAAAACAGATGACCTTAAAACTCTTTGATATTCTACAACAATTTACGATTGATACTTAATTGATAAAACTAATATAATTTGAAAAAACACTGGATCAATAGGAAAAATTATGCTTCGCAGGAACATCTGATATTTATAACCGATTTTCAAAATTAGAAGACGATCATCTTTTTCGTGACCTTGAAACTTTCGCTGTTTGATAGCGGAGTTTGCCTACTCTTTAACGGTAACTTCCCAAATTACATAAAAACAAATAATTTACCAAATGGCATACAGGAAGATAAAAAAGGTGTGAAAAGTTCGAGGCAAAGACAAGAAATAAGTTGATTCTTTCCAGGCAATTTTCACGTCTTACTTTGTTCACTTTTCAACATTTTGTTAACCACTTATCAATATTTAATTCAAAAAGTATCAGGTTTTCAAAAACCAGTCAAAAAGATTTCAAAAAGGGACGGATTTGCAATTTGTATTATGACGGATACTTTGGATTATGGCGGGAAAAACAGAAGCAACAACCAAAAAAACTTTGACTTTGCACTAAAACTGAATGCAGCTCAGATTCACTTCAATATTTGAAATGGATTCCTTTTTAACTCATCTAACTTAACATGCCTTATGCCCGTCCATAGTCGCTATAAAGAACTCACTTTTACAACTAAAATTAATTGGGATATTCTCAAAATCAGTTGCATAAAGTTACAAAAAACTGTAGCCAGAACCAGTGATACAAGTATGTCTTCATTCAGAAATGTTGAATCGACACTGTATCGTCAACGAGACACAATGATTCCGAAAATCCCTAGGAAAATCGAATCGTTGCGAATTAGAGACGAATGGGCAGAAACGCAGGAACGAATTTTCTTTCAACAAAAAAATGAACTTAAATTAAAAAGAAATCAAAAGTCAAACTGCGAAAAATTAAATTTCAGCGTGAATAAACTTTTCTTGAAAAAAAAAAACAAACAAAAAATTATCAAGACCTATATAAGAGTATTCACTACGTTCATGACTCTTAATACACATGCATATGCTATTTCACAATGCATTTTTATTGGTTTTATCTGATTTATTTACTGGTAATAATTTCTTATAACCCATACCCCGAACGAAAAAAAAACAATCCGTTCTACGCTATAAAAAAAACTCTTTGAACTTTCAATGAAATATTCTGATTTTTCCGGTATTTTTTTCTCTAAGATACGGGGTTGCAATTTGCATTATGACGTATACTTTTTAAAAAATATATATATGCTACGACCAAACTTTTTTTGGCTTTGAACTGAAACTAAATGCAGCTCCAGATTCACTGCAAAATAAAATGGATACCGTTATAACTCATCTAACTTCACATGCCTAAATGTCCGTCCATAGTCGCTATAAAGATCTCACTTTGAAACAACTAAAATTCTTTAAGAAATTCTCAAAATCAGTTGCATTAAGTTACAAAAAAACTGTAGCCAGAACCAGTGATACAAGTATGTCTTCATTCAGAAATGTTAAATCGATACTGTATCAACGATACACAATGATGCCGAAGATCCTTAGGAATACCGAACCATTAAAATTAGAGATAATGGGCAGAAACGCAGGACGGAATTTTGTTAAAATTCGACGGAGAAAAGGGTATTGTCATTTTCTCTACCGAGAGCTAATTGAAAGCGCTTTCGCAGTATACAATTTTTCTGGTGGAACTTTTAAATCTTCGCCCAATTCTTTTTTATCAAGTTTACACCGTTTCAGGAGTTATTGAAGAATCAAAGCTGCATTGGTTTGGAGTCTGCTTGAATATTAAACGACAAGAATAAATCGGAGAATGCTAGAATTAATATCAAAAGAAAAAAATCAAGAAATGGACTTGCAATTAAAAATCTGAGATAATAAGGTGAGATACATGGACTGGTATTTAAGGTGGTACTTATCAGCTAGAATTTAACGTGAGAAACAGACACCATAAATTATTTTAAAACCACCATTGGATTCTCACCAGAAACGATTTTGGGAGATGTCGGTCAAGTTAATGCCGAGGTTTTAAAGCGCATGGCCGTAAAATTTACTAAGTAAATTCTATGGCCACGCAATTTTCACCACGGCACTATTTGACCGACATCCCCAGAAACGTCTCAAACATGATGATCTCAAAAACCATCTAAGACCCCTCAGAGCCAAGTTTAAAAATCTTGTTTCAGGCAGCAATGGAAACACAGATTTTCAATCATTCAGCAATCGAGGATGTTGCTTTCATCTCTCCAAAGCATTTTTTTGAAAATTATGGATTTGGGATTATTTACACCTTACAAAAATGGTAGAAGATTGAACCAATTCATTCGAATATCCATTGCCATGGGTTTACTACAAGGGTTTAAGTCCACCAAAAATAGTATTAAATATTTTAAGAAACATATTTCGAGCCAAGTTGGTTAAATCATATTCCACCAAAAATTTATGTTTCTGCCAGGTAGAACATTCTGAATCTTAATCAAAACGAAATTTATTAAAGCAAACAAGAGATATTAGCGGAATTTCCGGATTGTTGTTTTTAAATTTATGATTATCATAGCTACGGCTGAATATGATCTACGAATGACGCGTGGCTAATGATCCCAATAAAAATATTACTCCAAGATCACCCATAACAACATATTTCTTACTATACTCGAGGGACAAAAAATGGTCATGAGTCGCAATCAAAATGGTCTTCCATGTTTTTCAGACACATGCTTTCGAGAGCATGTTTTTCAAAACAGGTGAATCATTCACCAGTTTCGATAACTGTGGGAAATTGGTATTCAAATTACAATCAATTTCGAGCTGAATATTTCACCACAAAAGTCAAAACTAAACGACATTGTTTAGATTCTACAAACAAGAACACTTGCTCAAAGCTTCAATTCCACCGTTTGAAGCTTTTAGAAATGACATTATACCACGTTAAATATTGGCGAACAATCAATTCAGGGTCAGGGAAACTATTCGAAAACTTATTGAGATAGAACGACTAATTAGGCACAAAATGACTTCCGGTCAAAGGTCAACGTTTTTTCACGGTGCAAGACCACGCTTTACTTTCACATGCCTAACTATCGGCTTCTCTGATACAGCGCAAAATCAAGGGACACCAATAATAAGGACCCTACAAACTGCGATTTATCTGATCGCCTGAAATTAAACCCATAGAACCAGCAAACAAAAAACATGAGCGCGTGGTGTGATGGGAGGAAAGAGGAAAGTTCAATAAATTAATCGTCTATCTTTTTATAATTAATCTAGCAGATTTTTATTGAATTTTTGAAATCTTTTCATTGAAACGGGAAAGCTTTTAGTAAGACTAGAGCAACACATTTCTTGAGTAAGACTGGTTTCTCACTGTTTCAGTAACTTTCTATGAATAAACATAACTAGCTCACTTTACCCGCGTGAAATTAGACAAAGAAGCAAAAATTTACAACCGGTTTTTCTCCACACTGAGTAAACGTTTTCTAAAAAACTTTCCCGTATTCAAGGGCTTTATCATGATATATCACTCGAGCCTCTCTAATGATTATAAGTGAGTATCTAACAATGGTCCAGCTAAAGGTGAAGGTATCTGTTGGATAATTTTTGAATTTGTACTGATGCGGGATGAAATCGGTAATTTCAAAACTTGGGCTTCACCCAAAACCTTAGTTGTTTCTCTAATATAACAAAAGTCAAAATTTTAAGAAATTGAAAAAACTTTTCGTTTATGTTTTAGGGTGTCGCTGCTTATGCATGAAAGCTTCCCACAACCTGTTGCCCTTGATATCAGATTCGGCTGAGCAGTTTTCGAAAAGAATCAAAAAGTTTCCACAAACAGACAAGAAATCAAAATATTGAGTTTTCTGAGCGTCATAACGTTTTTGTTTGAAAATTTCGACATCCTCGCTTATACCGAGGAGCTTGTCTCAACTCATTTCTTTTGTTCAACCCAAAATATGATTTGGGAAGTTAGTTTTCGAGACAATTCAAAAAAAAATCAAAAAACTGTCAAAAATCACTAAATTGACTTTTCCGAGGGCGTAACATTTTGAGTAAAAAATTTGAAGTAGCCGCTTATGCAGGAGAGTTTCCTATAACCCGTTCTCTCCATAAAACTCAAAATCTCGTATTTGGGAGGGAAGTTTTAGAGGAAAGCCTAAAAAAGTTGAAAAAACGGTCTGGGATGGCAGTTTTCGAGACAAGTCAAAAAGTTTTTGAAAACGGTCAAAAAATCAAAACTGACTTTTCCGAGGCTCATAATGTATCCTGTAAAGCACTTTGGTCCTAGCCGTTTATGCAAGGGAGCTTCACACAATCCGTCCTTTCGATTGAACCCAAAATTTCAGATCTGGGAGGGCAGTTTTCGAGCAATAAGTTAGGTTAGGTAGTTTTTGAGAAAACTAGTTTTTGAAAAAAAAATTAGCAAAATGTCACAAAAAAAAAATCTCACAAAACCTGCTTCTTTTTTTTCACAATCCAATTCGCGTTGGAAAAAATACAAACAAAACGGAAAAAAGTACAATTGTTCAGTCAAGTCATTTTTTTTATGAGATTATTTAACAACTAGAGAAAACCGAGGTATGGAGTCACTCCAAGAACTTGCTCGACACGAATGACGGTATCACGGCTCGAACTGGCACAACGAATTTCGGACTTTACCCTAATTTCGACCAACAAAAAAATTGTCAGAAAAAATTTTGGAAAAGATGATAAAATTTTTTTTTGATTTTTTTTGGAAACATTTTCTGAAAATTTAGAAATTGAAATTCATCAAAAAGCTTGTCGTTAGGAGCCAGGTGGCAACGGAAAAATGTCCTCAAGCCAAAATAAATCCATGCAAAGAAATAACTGCAAGATTAACATTAACGAATGGATTTTGATTTTTCACCATCAAACAAAGCACTGTACAATTCGAAGTAATGAAGCTTGTGAAAAACTCAGCCATGTGACCGCTTATGCAGGTGATTTCCCACAAAACGTTCCGCTAATTAGAACAAAAATCTCAGAATTGGAAGGAAATTTTTCGAGAAAAATCAAGAAGTTTCCAAAAACGGACTTCGGCAGGGGAACTTCCCACAACTCGTTCTACCAATTGAAACCAAAATCTCAGATTTGGAAAGATAGTTTTCGAGAAAAGTCAAAAAGTTTCAAAAAACGGTCAAAAAATCGAAAATTTGACTTTTGGAGGGCCATAATTTGATGTGTATAAAAATTGGGCGTAACCACTTTGGCACGGGAACTTTCCACAACTCGTTCTTCCCATTGAAACCAACATCTCAGATTTGAAAAGATAGTCAAAGTTTCAAAAAATGGCCAAAAAATCAAAAATTTGACTTTTCGAGGGTCATAACTTGTCATTCGAGAAAAAACAAAAAGTTTCAACACAGAGGCGAAGCTGAGCTTCGCACTACTTGCGATACAAAACAAAAAATAATACAATATAGAAAAAAGACCAGTGCCCGTTAAATCCCTTGAAACCACAATATCAGATTTGAGAGGGGCAATTATCGTGAAAACGAAAAAATATTTATATCAAAAATATGGGTCAAATAATCCACCACACTTTTTCGAAGGCAGTAAACAGAGAGGTCAAGTAGACTCTAGGGGAGTATTCAGGCACACATGGCAGTGGGCGCTCTTTCAATGGATACCTTTCTGTAATAAACTCAGTTGAAGTGTGTGAGAAAAAAAAATAATAAAACAAAAAAAATAATTTTCAAGGAAGTGTTTAAATTATGTTTCCCTTGAAACGACCCAAAATTAGGTCATTAGGCCGATGAAAAATAGTCCGAATTAATTTAGGCCGAGGAATTTTTTTAGCAAAACAAAAAAAAACAGGGAATCAAGTAGGTAAAATTACATATTGTAGGATTTAAGAAAAATGCGCGCAGCAAAAAAAAAACAATTCCAAGACACTACAACTAAGCCGACAAATAAGCAGACAAATAATCGGCCGACAATTTTATTTGAAACAATATTTCCTGTTTGAAAAAAAACAGGTCCAACTCAGATTCGAACCCAGGACCTTTGCCGTCCAAGGCATAATCGTTACAGGCTTAAGTGGCTGGGAAAGCAAAGAAGTTTGAATTCATTTTGAACCAAGATACAAGTGATTCAAATTATTCTTTTAAACAAATTGTTAACCCGGAAAAGTCTAACTCTAGTTTGATAAAGCTTGCTAATCGCAAGCGTTAAAAACGGTCAAAAAGTCGAAATGACTTTTCAGAGGGCTATAACGTTTAGCCGCTTATGCAGGGAAGCTTCCCACAACATGTTCTATCCGTTGAACCCAAAATGTCAGATTTGGGCGGGTAGTTTTCGAGAAAATCTAAGAGACCTAAAAATTTGGGAAACCTAAAATTTTCCCCCACACACTTTTGCGAAGGCTGTAGAAAGTGGGGTAAGGTAAAAAGAAACTAAGGGATTATGCAGGCACACAGGGGAGTTGGCGGACTTCCCATTGGTACCAATTTTTTGGAAAGCGGTGGAGTAGTTTTTGAGAAAAACCAAGTTTTTGAAAAAAAAAAAAGACAGTTTCGAAAGCGTCTAAAGAAAATAAAAAACCCGACCCCATACATTTTCAAAATGACTGTTTTTATCAAACAGGAACTACAAGACACCCGATGATTAAATTCCTCCCACTTTCTCGTCCTCACAACAACGGGTAAGATGCGCGGTCTGAAACACAAAAGTCATGGGCTCGACGGGTCCCAGTGTCATCCGCCTCCTCAAGGTGGGACCGGCTGCGGCAAAATGGATGACATCTCTCTTCTCCACGGAATAAAAGGTCCAAGCTTGAAAGCTGGGCGGTTCGTTAAACAACAACCATTCTTTTGAAGTTTCGCAACAAATTGAATGGCTGCTACAAAAAAATTTACAGCCCGCATATATCGCCTCAAATAATAAGCTTCATGTCTGAGCAACACTACTGAATAATGAATTGTCAACAATACCTTGAGAACTCGAGTTTAGATCCGCGGAGACTCCAGCAATCATGAATTCGAGCAGCCTCTGTGCATTGTCACTGTCTACATTTGACGATTGACATGGTGTCAATTCACCCCCTGGACCATCTTCAGGGAAATTGGGGAGGAAAAC
Organism: Symsagittifera roscoffensis; assembly: GCF_963678635.1. Classification (NCBI taxonomy): domain Eukaryota; kingdom Metazoa; phylum Xenacoelomorpha; order Acoela; family Convolutidae; genus Symsagittifera; species Symsagittifera roscoffensis. The sequence goes on along the minus strand of NC_087067.1, from coordinate 31,833,923 downwards.
TTCCTCTATGAAGGTAGGGAACTTTTCTCTGATCTCGATTGGGATGTTGTAGTTGCTGTAGACATCTTGCAACATCTTCTGGTTTTCTCGATTGGACACGAGCACCGATTTCACCCTCGGCCATAACGACATGCACTGATCAGTCGCCATTGAGATTTCAAATGAATCGGGTCCAAATCAAATTGCGGTGTGAGGTAATCTCCCAACAACGACAAGTTATAAGCTCTTTATTCAGTATCAGGACATCTGAAACACATATCTTCCGTAAAACGAAGCCAAAATGCAGTTTTTTGTTCTACCTCTTCTACTCTGCTGGCAAAACGGAACAATTACTGGAATATCGTTAATTCTAACTAATGACTAATAAACACAATTTACAGTAACTAAGATATCAAGGAAATTATAATTTGACTGTGATTTGTAATTCAATTTCACTTGTTGCAATTTTGATTTAGAAACGCGACCAGTAACAACTACTTAACTCAGCAAGCATGGGTATAAACATCGCGAGCTAACTAGCATGACCAAAGAGAAGAAAAACAAGCATGATAATATCCACCAACTAACGGTGACCACTGACAGATCCTCGGTTTAGCGACTTGCTGGTCTGATTTCTAATAACACGTGTACAATTATAGCAAACCCATTATATTTCTAGGACACTCTTTGAACGAAAACAAAATTTAAATTCTATCAGTAAAATCTTCAGCACCAGTAAAATTTGACGTAAAACAGATAGACAGTTAGAAATTTTATGGAAAATTGGGGGAAAAAATGAAAAATATTTTGGGTTAAAAGTTTTTCTTTAAAACATCTTCATTGAACATTAGAAACCTAGCTGATGAGAAATTATAATATCAAAGAATTTAGGAGAGGTACCCAAGGGAGTTCTTCTCTCTATTTCAGTCCAAGTGCGAAAGTTATTTGATCGATTATGAAACCACTGATCTTCGTGATAAGGAAGTAGTCCTGGCTTTGAACGTTTCCACCGGCTCTTCCGCTTCAGGAGCGACGAACGAGTACAAACGATGACGGAGAGCATTTGCATCTCTCGGTTGTGACAAAACGTCGTAATTGATCTCTGCATGAATCGATCCGTCAGCCTGCGATGACACTTCAGAGTGGTTTGTCATCAATTCTGCTCGGTCTCGCTCTTCCATCTCTATCTTGAGCCTTCGTTTGGCAGTGAGATTCAACCCTACCCCGTAGTAATCATCAACAAGGAACAAAACCACAGTGGAAATGATAGCGACAAACACGCAGCAAATGAAGAACACTTCAAGCATTAAATAGCCAGAACTTTCCACTATAGCTCCGCTAATCAATGTTGCCAACGCCAAACCCAAATTCTGGATGCTTTGCATCATACCGTAGGCAGTGCCAAGTTGATGGTTGGGAATAATTAGTGCAGCCATCGGCCACAAAGCACAGGCGCAAAGAGAATAGCAGATGCCCATAATGATCATGGCGATCCAAGGGTTCGCCCAAGTGTATGCCAGCAACATATGCGCTACCAAGGTTCCAATAGTTGATATCAGCAGGTACACTATGTTGAGACCAGTTCTGTCGACTAAGAATCCGCAAAGCGGAGAGGCGCCAGCCGAAATAAGATAAACGATGCTGTTCAATAAAGACGCACTTGAGTCACTCAAGTTGAATTTACCCATAAAGAAAATTTTGCCGACCGCAATGAAGGGGAAAACAGCGGAGTAGAACATAACGCATATGATTGAAAGCAGCCAGAACGATGCGGGGAAATTGCCCACATCTGTTATTCGGATAACTTCTCCGGTACCCGCATCTTTCCTTTTCAAAATACGGGCAGCTCTACTGTCTAGAATCCACATTATCACACCACACATAAATGAGAAGATACACAGAAGAAAACCTACAAAAAGAGCAGCGCCCAAGACTTCGTAGTCTTCGAATGAGGGAAAAGAGCTGCGGAAGCTGTTATAAATTGGAGTCATTATATTCATGTTAAGCGTCGAGCCCAATCGTGAGAAACTCAGCTGTAAACCAAAAACCATGTTCAACTCCGCCCCTTTAAACCAACTGACACTGTAAGCATTTTGGGCTACAGCCAAAGACTCGCCGCCAATACCGAAAACGAATCTACCGGCTTCCATTATCCAGTAATAGTCTGGTCCCAACATAGCTCCAGTAGATACAATGAAATGTCCAACGATACAGAATCCGCTAAAAATAAGTGTTCCAGCTCTGAGTCCAAACACTCTATCAATAAGAAATCCACCAAAAAAACATAAAACGGTATTGGGCCAAGAGTAAAGAGAATATAACAGCGTGTATTTACTTGCTGAAACATCCATATCTTTTTGGATTTGGTCAGCTAATGCAGCCGGCATATCATAACAGAAATATGAACCAAAACTGAGGAAGCATATAAAGGAAAGGACAAAAAATCGGTGCATGCGAAAGTGGGGATTGAAAAGCGCCCATGCACCACAGCCAGTAGGTTCATCTTGAGATACTGTTAGACCAACTGGCGAAGTCGATGACTCTTCTATACTCCGTTCCATACTCTGAAATATATTTTTCGGAATTTGTCAATTGTACAGTCTTGGATTTGTCACACGGACATTGAACGGAGATACAAAAAACTTGCAACATTCGCTTATTAAGCCAAAGACTGACATTAAAAAGCTGCAATTAATACAAATTTACCACAAAACTTCTACAAACATTGGTGGACAAGATTAAGCGCAAAATCAGGTCTTTCCTTCTAAAGTACCTGTTTTAAAAGGTAATCAGAAGGTCAAAGTATCATAGTAACCGCGGTTACAGTCAGGAGTGCCTTCATCACGTATTCCAGTCAAAATCCTGTCTTGAAGGGTGATTTAAGACAACAACACAAATCCAAATTTTTAGTTGGGCCAAGAGCAAATGATCAGAGCTAACCTCTGTGAAATGATCAAAAATTTGTAACGAAGACCTAACAGGGTTTTCCGGGTATGAAAATGCCAGTTTTTACCATCGGCAGTGAATTTTGAAGCTGAGTGAACTCTTTTGCAGTTCAGCTCAGTTGTTTTCTGATCTTTTAGGCGTTTTTATCGCCTCTATCGATCAGCTCATGTATACTCTTTTTCGATTAATTCATCTAAAACTTATCAATTCCGCTTTTCTTCTGATATTTGTCCAGGTTTTCTTGAAAGCGTTCAAGGTCTACGAGTCAATTACTTCTCCTTGCAACATACTCCAATCTGTAGCTGATCTAATGATGTGAAAGTTTTTCGGCAATTCGAGGCTGGCCTCCTTCGTTATCACTTTCTTGTCGTTTGTCCTTGAGTCAGTATTGTTCAATTCGAACATGACTTTTGTAGCTTTTGGTTCATTACTGTTGTAACCTATTTTGAAAACTTCGATCATAGTTCCTCGCCTACTGCGGAATTCAAGTGAGGATTTATTTAACCTTTCAATGTAGCCTAGTGTCTGCAGCCCTTGCTCGCTCGTCGTTGCTTATTTTCGAATGATCTAGTGTTGATCTTTAACCGCGGGTACCAGGCTTGGTTACAGAACTCCAGTGAAGCCTTGCGAGGCCTTTATAAACATTTAAAAACAAGGGTATGGTCATTTAAAAAAAACTTAATTACAAAAGGGACCCTTCCGTTTAGTTACGGTAAGTGCACAAGCTGGATAGGGCCATACCAGCGATATAAAAAAGCATATATATCAGCAATGAAGTCATAAGTCAGCATTAAATGCCTCGTCGTACAAAACAAATCACATATTTTTAGAAGAAACTGTACAAGATCGACAACAAAACGTATTTACAGAAATACAATGAAACAAACGGGTATATAAAACTAATAAAATTTATGAGACGATATTGGCAGCTGCTGAGTTCAACCGAAAATCTTCCGCTAATGACGATTCCTGGCATACTGAACTACTGTTGAATGGTGTACGGGTACCTCGAATACACATTATAACAGATTTTAATATACAGAATGATAGACGAGTTCTCAAATAGTTGATACAGGTTGAATAAGAGCTGTCATCTTCGCTCCGGGAAAGTTTAACAGCTAATTGTTTGAGAAAAATGCTGCATTTTTTTCCCATGCCCCCGTTAGTACCGAAGACAAGTGGCGTGAAGAAACTGTTCTCCACCTCGACAATTCTTTCCAGATACTTTCTTTTTTTCTCGTTTTCTTGTGATTTGAAGATTTCAGTTGTAGCCTTGGCGCCTTGGTTAACATGTGTGACCCGAACGTCAAAAACGTAGTCTGTCCAGTCTCCCGAAAGTCGCTAGCTTTGATGTCTAGCCTCGCGTCATCTTCAGTTGATGTGGTTTGTAGTCTGAATAATTCGTTATCAATTTTTGTCAGTTGTGGTTCGACTTCCACATTGTTGCATATCCTTTTTAGCGACCCTGCAAGAAGGTTCCGAAGTTTGTCATGCCTCGCGGATATGAAACCACCTTTTTTACAGCACAGGGCATGATCAACGGAAAAAGCTTTTCCGCATGGGCAATTGCGGGGGATATTTTGCAGGGGAATATTGTATCGTAATCTCAGCGAGTCCCGAAATTCGGTTTTTGCGAGGTTCATTCCTTGGCTTTTTAGAGGTAGGGCGGTTAGCCAGGTACTAGCTCCCTTGTCTGTGATTTGTTTCCACTTCCTTTTTTTCGGTGGTAAGTGATTGTGAGACTGCTTTTTCTAATTCTTTCTCTCTTTCATGTTTCCGAGTTGCTATTTTTTTTCTTTCGTCGCTATACTCGAGAGTGGTATCCGAAAGCTGGTCAATGATGTCTTGCTTATGGGGCTTTGAGATTTTTGAGTTTTCATTTTGAAATCTTGCTTCTTCTTTTAGCGCTCCAAAGCCAAGACCGCCTTTGCTTATTGGTAACCCAATAATTTGTATTTTCTTGTTTTCCAGCGGGGACTCACACCCGAAAAGCGCTGGAATAAAATTGTTCTCCAGAACACATTCTATTGGTTCGAGCATATCAGCTATTTCAGGTATAGTCCGAAAGAAGAATGTAAACTTTGATTTAAATCCTTTGCTAAACGCAGAGAATGCTGCATGTGGTTGTGAAACGGCGAACCCACTCAACACGTTCAATTCATTAGCCCATATTTCAACTTTATCTTTGCAGTAAGCAGTCTGGAAATCTTGAGACCCAAGTGCAGCATCCAAGTGCCTTTTGCTGGTCGTAGTGACATTTATTGTTCCATTAAACATAGAGCATTTACTACCAGCCAGCATTTCAGTTTGTTAACAAAATAACCATCTTTTTTTCCTTCTTCAATTAGTTTCCCGTACCACTTCCATAAATTCGCAATGCTTCCGCATCCGGTGGCGTCATTTGCCAGCCATGCTTGCTTCACCTCAGTTTGTTCGGCAAGTACATTGATTAGTCGTCTGGTGTTGATAGAGAACCAGGGCATCGCGAGTGGATCTCCTTGCGTGGTTCCTTCACTTGATTTTAATTCCCCACCTCCTATCACAAAAAAGCGCGATGGCTGCCTTTATGTGTTTATTGTATACGTGGCAATCGTTGGACACAGTACTTGTATGTTGTTTAGAGCCACTGCTCTGTTCATGGAGTTGAAGGCATTTGAGGCGTCGATCATTATCACAGCTTCCGAGTTCTCTTCCTCGTAGAGTTCTTTCATAGCATGAATAGCAGCTTATGCACCGGCTTTGAATCCGATACATGTTTGCAGGTTTCCTGCGGCTTCCTTGATAGGGTCTTTGAATGCGTGGACAATACATTTGCCTAGAAGTCTACGGAGAACTTCCCCAAACCCTATTGGTCGCACTCCAGGGTTCTTATCAAGGGCTAAAAGACGACAAGACGTCAAAGGCGCAAGTGTAACCAGGTGCAGTGGTGCATGGTGCACAATCTGAAGCACATCAAAGAGATTTCTTCTCTCAGCATTTTTCCGTCTTTGGCATAATTTTTTGAACAAAGCGTTCTCTTGAATACTTCAGCATCTAATCCCGATGGACCAGCGGATCCATTCAGTCTTCCTGCAGTTTTTGCTACCACATCTTCTGTGATGGACTTATATGCTACTTCGGGAATGGTTTCCTTTGGCCCAAAAAAAAGTGCTGTTCTGTCGGGAACTGCCATGGTTGGGTGCAACTGCTTCAGTTCCTTCTCAACCGTTTCTGTGAAGGGAAGGCAACCAACGCTCGGATCTTCTTCTAATAGCTTCAATGCGTTTTTGACTTTCCCTTGAAGAAGTAGTTTGGCAAAGACACGAGCTTGGTCTTCAGATGAGTTGTTGCGTTGCGTGGTCTTTAGTCGTTTTTGAATAAAATAACTTTCATCCGCTAGACCCTTTATATCTCCGCGTTTCCACATTTCTAAGCGCCGAGAAAGTGCTTCAGTGTGATCTTTGCATTTGGAGGTCTGGAAGGGTTTCTGTAGCAGTAATCCGGTAGCACCAAGAAAATTTTCATAGCCATGGAATTGTATTTTGAGTTTGAAGAATTAAAATATTTCAGCCAGAACGTGAGCTCCCTGATAAACAGCTTTGCAGCATTTTCTGAAGGGAGGTTAAATAAATTTCTTTTCATGAAAACAAATTTTTCATAAAAAGTTTCAACTCCGGCGGCAAACTGGTTTAAATTTGTTCCTCCAAAATTATCGGCAGGAGGGAAACAGTTTGATGAAACATCAATCTTAGGCAGGTCCGATAGTTCTTTCAGCTCGGTAGCCTTTTTCTGGTCGTCAATGCCTTTCTCTTTAACTGTCATGTTTGTCATCATCTGTGATAAGCCTGAAAATCCGTTAGAAGGCTGTTGATGACAACTAGTACAGAAAAATTGAGGGAGTTTTGCGAGTTCTCTTTTCGTTGTTTTAGCACAGCTGATGTGAAACCAGTTATTGTACCCATCACACTGCACTCCACTGAAAGCTACGATTCCGCTGTGGGGACAGTTGACGTTGCCGCAAGGTGCTGTGTCTGGTCTCTTTCCCCTTTCCCCCAGACGCAAAAGGGCGTGTCCGTACAGGAACAACGCCCTCCGCAAGTTGTAGAGCCGAGGTCTGTACGCCAAACTGGGATCACTTGTCGCCAGATCATCACACAAGTTTTGTCCAGGGTTCGTCTAGTGGGGACACCGCTACCTTCGATTTGTCACCTCAGGATCCATTCCATCTCTTAAACTATTTAATAAGTTTATCACAACAATTAGGCTAATGAATGTTTCTTTTAAAAAAAACTGCAACATGGAGATTATAAAAGCAAATCAATCCTCCACAAATATCTCGCAAAACTATGAAACTGCTAAATTTGGCAGTGAGTAAGGTGCACTTGAAACGCAATGGTTTGTGGAATGTAAAGAAAGACGGATTAGCAATGTACGCCTCTCTTGCAGTAACACTAGCCAATTTGTGGCTCAAAGAATACGAGTCTGCATTAATGAAAGAAGTGGCATAATTGACTGAGCTAAATGAGGGTAACAAGGAAGTCTGCCCCGGATGTCAGAAAAAGGTGACATATCGAACTCGAGGGGTAGAATGCGAAGCTTGTTTGAATTGGTACCACTTAGGGTGTGGTAACATAGCGGAATCCGAATACGCAGACATCGCTGAAACAGTTTGGTATTGCATGACTTGCAAAAAACAACAAGAAGCAGATCGGACTGAGATTGGTGTTAAAGTTTTTCTTAGATATGTAGACGACATACTTAGAACTGTCAAGTTTGATCCTGAGGTAGTCCTCGAGGCTGCCAATAAATTGCATCCAAACTTGCAGTTCACCATAGAAGAACTTGATAGTAACTGTAATTTGGCCTAAAATAGTATCGGTAAAATGTCAGCGTGGACTCAGGAAAAAAAAAGTTCACATGTGGGTGGTACCAAAAACCCACTTATACTGGCACCATTCTAACTTTTAGAGGTTGCGCACCTTTGCAATACAAAAGAAACGTTAATGAAGGGACATTCCGTAAGGTTTTTAAAAGTACCTCAACATGGGAAAATTTTGAACGGGCATTGGATAAGAATCCGATGCAATGGATTGAAAATCAATATCCGAAAAATTGGTCGGACAGGGTAGTGTTTGAAACTATTAATATGATCATTGAGGGAAAAAAAGTTTAGAGGTGACGGCATCAGGACCGAAAAATGATAAATGGTTGAAAGACTGGCCCCCCTTTTGACAATGTCGAGGAAATCCTTTCCAACTATTAGCTGCAAAGGTTCGGCAAATATTGCTCCAAAATTGTCCATTAATGTCCAAAACTGTTTCATGATTGCTTTGATGAAGCTAATTTTTTTCCAGATTGTTCTAAATTGACAACCAATATCCCTAATGCCAGTGATAGGAAAATTCCTGGAAAAACTTATATAAAACTTATAAACCAAATGATATCATATTCATATTTAAGAAAAAATATGACTTACTCAAGAAGATCAGTTGGGATTTCGGTTATGTCATGGAGCAGTTGACGCAATTGTATCTCTGATTGAAATACACGACATATGCTTCAGGATCCTTCTGCAAAAAGCAGAGATGATACCTTGCTCGTTCATAGAATTGAAAAAGTTTTCGATACAGTAGATTAGCGATTCTTGTGGATAAAATGCGAGACATGTGGACCAAAGTAACCAATTAGTCAAAAATTAGGATCCCAAATGAATCAAAGAAAGCAGTATGTCACCGCTAAATACACAGTTTCAAAATAAACAGAATTTTGCTTCATGTTTCTTCAAAGATCTTTCCTTGTCCACCGCTTTTCGTAATTTTTTTCATTCATTATATCGGTTTAAATCAAAAAACAGATAACCTATGATATACGCAGATGACACATGTACACTGTTGAAAACTGTGCAATTTGAGCTCCAGATTGCTTTGAACAGAAAAGCAGAAAAGTAAATAGTGACATTAAAATCAGAAAAAAAAACAAAAACCGTAAGTTTTAGCAAAACAAACTGGAAAAAATTAAATCCACAAATTACTAAGCTAAAAATTCAGCCAATTGAGGGAAAGAATTAATTTAGATTTCTTAGAATTCCAATGGACGAATCGCTGAACTGCGATGAACACGTTGATTTTCACGGTTAAAGTGTCACAAAACTATGCAGACTTTCTTATAGGTTACGACAAAATTTATTTTTCGACCAAGCACTTTGTAACAATCTGTTTTACAGTGTGATATGTTGGCTCAAGAATCCACAAAAAAAAAGACTTTAATTCACTTTCTAGGTCAAAAAATGAAATGCTTCTTTGGAAATTTTTAGAGTACGTAAATACCAATCAGTTCGAAATCAACGACTGAAAAATAAGTTGTTGAATGTTAAGGAGCTCCATTTGTATGAGCTAGTGAAATTATCAAATGTGAAAGCCCTATTGAAATTTTGCACGAGTTCATTAAGGATGATGGAGTGAATAAACTTTTCGAGATGCGCAGTACAGCAAGACTACTACAAGCAAGAGTGAACAAAAATTTAAATGAGTCAACTGAGTAAACGTTATCCTAATTTCTTATCTTAGTTTTCTTGAAAACATAAAAAGCTCTTCTTTCGACAAAGTAGGTTCTTTCAATCATAATAGTATAGACTGCTAGATCATAGATATCGAAGACCTCTGAAGAAATATTTTCTATTAGTCAAGTAAGATCTACGATTTCTTGTTTTTTTTAGTAAATTTTCCTTATTTCATTTTCTGGTGAAAACCAATATAAATTGAAATCTGATTAGTCTCATGATTTGTTTCCGAAAGCTGAGAATTCAATCCTCGCCAATTATCAAAAACTTACTGAATAAATTGCCGCTCTGAGACACCTGTGAACAGACCTGTAGGTACAATGGTGCTCTCCTGGGCAGTAAAATTGTTGGAGTGGTTTGTACTTTGTTAAACTGCCCACAATGGAATTGCCTGAAAACAATTTATACTGATTATGATTACGATTGAGGTTATGATTATTATTATGATTAATATTATGATTATCATTATGATTCTTATTATTATTGTTATTATTATGATTATGATTATGATAATTATGATTATTATTATTAATATTTTTAATATTTTTATTAGCACATCACTAAAGGCAGTGTGGATTTACGAGTATGACTGCGTGAAGGTCATTATACAACATTCGAAGCGAACATTTTCACGCGAGATGTACTAGTTTTTAATAACTGAAAGGATCTTGAACCATTTTAAAACGCTCTAATATATTACAAAATTAGGACTTCAAAAAAAATTTTGACTTTTTTTATTGCAGCTGAAAGTGTTGCGGCCTAGCTGTAGCGGCCTTGATTATTTCATCTATTTTTAAATTGTACACTTCAAATTAGATATCTGACTAATTATAACAGAAACAATTTTGTTTCACAAAAGCTCATTGAAAAATCTCAATGAAGGCATAGGCAAAGTTCAAAACGGGATAAATTGGGGTTCTCTTTTAAACTTCAGGAATAAAACAAAGTCACGAAGCTCATAAACTAAAGGCAATGTATCCCTTTTTAACATGTAACCAGGGGCCGATTCAATGGGGGAGGGGGGCGGAGATATCCATTTTACGCTGAGAGACCCTCAATTTTTTTAAAGGCGCCTTTGGTGCCAATATATACTAACTTTGAGGGAGGAGCGCGCGCCAAAAAAACGCATTGCTTTTTTGGCCTTTTTTGCAAGAAAAATTTGCCCAAAACAGGGTCTTTTGGTGCATTGGGAGGGCTCGGAAAATCATTTTGGAGGACCTAAAAAAAGGTCGACAAATATTTTGAAAATCCCCCTGAAACTCTTAGATACGCCCCTACTTGTAACTCAAGTCATATTTGGACGTAGTTTTGTTATTAATTCCAGTCACAAATGTCAACGGCGATTCTGTTCGATGAATTATGTAAGCCAAAAATGGTGTTTATGGTGTTTGAGGGCTCATTTATTTTCATTTATACGCACAGTGCAACCATACTAGTATTTCTAATGCGTGCATTTTTCCGAAGTGTCGTCGAGCATCAATGATATGCATGCTTTAATTGAAAACGTTTGAAAATTAATTGCAAAAATCAAAAACCAGAACCCATTATTTATAAAGCTCATTTTAATTTCATCTTGAGAATAAATATTTTCGTTATCCTTCTCAACAAATGGCTTTCCTTTTTGGAATATTTTTTGAAAATACGTTAGTGGACAAAATTAAGCGCAAGTTCAGGCTTTTACTTTCCAAATGCTTTTTTAATTTCCATTTTGGACAACAATAACTTTGATTTTCAGCAAAGTTTTGAAAAACACCAAGAGCAAATGATCAGAGCTACCCTCTATGAAAATATCATTGTTTGGTTTCAAAGACTTACCAATGTAATCCGAGTGTGAAAATTCCAGATTTCAACCCACGTAAAGTTAAGTAACAGCCGAGTTTATTAAAACTTTCTCACTGATTATTTCAATTTTCTTATTGAGAAAATTTCACGTCGCATGAATAATTTTTTCAGTCCGTTTGATAAAACTCAGTGTAAGTGAGGAAATTGGGCATTTTAGGCGCGGATTTTATTGATAAGTCTTTGAAACCAAACATTGATAGTTCCATACAGGGTATAGCCCTGATCGTATTCTCTGGGTTATGTAAAAGTTTTGCTGAAAATTGAAATAAATGTTGTCCAAAATGCACATTGAAAACAATCATTTTGGAGAGTGAAAACCTGAATTTGCGTTTAATTTTGCCCAATAGTGGTAAAAATCTGAAGGTCGATTTTTTGCTCTGAATTCTTTCATCTTCAAAATTGATTTTAAAAAATTTAAGAGAAGCGAATATCCACAGTTTTTTCCAGTCGTTCTTAGCTTTAAGATGAGTGACTCTCCTTTTATTTTGCTAATTGCTATTCTGATTCACAATGGGAGCATCTCAAACAATTCGATAGTGATCAAGAACAAATTGTACGCTTCCTACGGGGGAACAAGTCCGAACCAAGCGCATCAGTTAGTGTTCATTCAATTCTTAACAGTTTAAAGTTTCACGTATAACAAAAGTTGCCAGAGTTTTTCCCGGGATTGAAGACGACACTTTAGTACAAAAGGCAACTAGATATTTCAAAATCGGAAAAGCGCGGTTTCCGTTTTTGAAATATCGTGCATTGAATTTCCTTCTTTTTGTGATTGACCAATGAGCATCACCATCAAAAATAAAGCTATTTGATAGAAAAATATACGAGGACAAACAGGGGCGGAGCTAGGTTTTTCTCAAGAGCGATTTTCAAAAAAATTTTGAAAATTTTGTCGAATTTTTTTAGGTCGACCAAATTGATTTTTTTGAGCTCTCCCAGCGCACTAAAAAAAATCTCTGTTTTGAACAATTTTCTGCGCCGCAAGCAATTTTTGAAAAAACAGGCCAAAAAAAAGGCGTTTTTAGGCGCTTTTTGGAAAATTTTAACCAAAAAAATCGTTTTTTTTCGGCCCCCCTCAAAACTTTGGAAAAATTTTAAGGTCCGTCACCAAAAATGGGTTTTTGAAAGTAGTACAAAGGTCGAATACTTAAGAAAAAGGCGTCAGCGAATACCTAAGAAAAAGGCGTCGGCGAATACCTAAGAAAAATTTTAAGGTCCGTCACCAAAATTGGGTTTTTGAAAATAGTACAAAGGGGGGACCCTTTGGGTCGGCAGGGGATCGAATACCTAAGAAAAAGACGACAAACAAAAATAAGTTTTATAACTGCTCTTAACAGTATCTTTCATTATGTATCTTGTACATAAAAACGAGTTTAACGAGTAGTTAGTTTGCTACCCGCATTGACAAACTCGAGATTGAAATCGATTCAAATCGATTTTATACGGATAACATGCTGTATAAAAATCGGTTTACAGTAGTCAATTTTGACGCGTAATTTGAAGAAAAAACAATCAATTTCATTGCGTAACAAATGGATTTAATTTGAACATCGCAAAGTAGTGAAAAACGTCAAAATATCAACAAAACTGTTTCAACTTAACTTTTTTTGTTAAAAAACTTTATCAAACTTATGTGCTCAAGCATTCTCTATCAGAATTACAGAGAGCAAGAGGGACTCAAGGAGAGTTTTTACTGCAAGCTAATGCGCTTAAGGGTGTGTCTTTCAAATCGTGCAACACTAAGATTTTTCGCGGTAAGGAGAAGAAAAAATATGTCAACATTTTTTCAAATGTTTTTTTTTCATTGTCAACGTTCTAGCTTAATTTTGTTAGGTTAATAACATATGATGTAGAATTAATAACATATCAATTTTGATGCAGAAAAATTATGTTTTTGTTATCTTTATGTTTTATTTTAAGCGTATAAAAAAATTTTCTTGCTATATCAATTGATAATCTAGAAAATGTAAGATAACCTAAATATAATCTGTATATACTCTGAATAAAATTGGGTATACGAAAAAGTTGTCAAAAATTGATATAAATTGATTCAAAATGAAATTGTTTCAACAAAAACCCGTAAAAAAATGAAACTGAAAAAAGATTCAAACTAATTTAGAATCGATTGAAACGGATTTTTAAACTAACTTTTGCATCAAACTAAGCCGATTTTAAATGAAATCAAATCATTTTTTTTTCGTTCCTTACCCGTATAAAATCAATTGAAATCCATTTGATATTAGAGCAGCCCTGAGTCTTTGGTAGGAAATCAGGATAGTATTTCAACATAAAATTGATTTTGTTTTGTTATGAGACAGTTATTTAATTTTTTCTATTCTCTTTTGGTATGCACAACTATACATAGCAACTTTAATAATTCATAGACATGTAACTCGTTTCAGCAGTACTTTTAAAACCATTGTCTACTATCTTTTATGCAATACTGTATCGTACCTAATCTCATTTTTTTTATCTTGAAGTATATATAATTTTGAGACGCTGCCTGTGTTTAAGTTCAACCCAAAACTACTTCTTGTACAATGAATTACACTTGATAAATTTTGTCTCAACCTATAATACATACCACAAAAAATTACCACTTAATTTCCCTTTTTTGATACGTTTTCTTGTGTCATTTTCTTTATCCAACTTAAGACCATTTATCCACGGGGGAAAGGACCAACACAAGAGCTGTACAGCTCATCACGGCGAACCGCTGTTGTGCCCTTGTTTAAGAACTACATGCAATTTTTTTGGTTATTTTTCTGGGCTGGGTAATGTTGCTTCACCCTCAAGCAACGAGCACGTATCATGGTGGGCCTCGAACATCCGACCTTTCGATTGAGAGGCGGAGACGTAACCTCTTCACCACCGCTCCCCCCGGAGACGTAACCACTTCACCACCGCTCCCAACTATATTTTGTTTGGGCACCAGATTATACTTTTCGTGATGCTGTCAGTCTTTTAACCGTTTCTTAAGCTTTGTCTTTATGGGTATGATTTTTATCCATGTCTCAAGTTATGCTCAAGTCTGTTTTTTGTGTATCTGCGCTTCATGTATTTTGTAGAGTGCAGACGTGCAATGATAGCAGTGGCATGGCAGATTGCTACACTAAGGGCAACAAGTTCTGCTACGATGTTAGAAGGTATGAAATATGAATAACGCAAAAAAAATCATCAAGCGTTTCGTTTTTTGGAAGTTTTCAATATAAGGCAAAATCTGATTACTCAAATGAAACCTTAGTTTTTTTTGTTGGTATTGAAAACGTTTTTATATAATTCCATTCACATCAAAAGCAAAAAATGCAGAAAATTTCCCTTTTTAAAGCATACTGTTATCGTCGCTACATCTTTATCTAGTTGTTTATTCTATTGGTTCGTATTTTTTTGGTTGTTTTTTCCTTTTTCGCCACCTGCAATTTTTCACAGAAAGTTTTTCTGTTCACATTGTCCGATTGCTGCAGAAGTTGACATGCGGCCTAATCATGGCCGTGGCAAACATATTTGTCTGTTTAATTTACCTTGTAACACCCTCGATACAACATAAAAATGATGCTTACCTGAGGTAGAAAAAAATGAAAAAGAGCCCTTTTTCTACTCAAAAAGCAAAAAAAATCAAGAATAATTGGTTAAAATGGTAGCAAAAGCACAGAGTAGTCTGCTAGGAGTCTTCTTTGGGGTTTCCAATATTGCGCAATAACATGACCTTCTGTTTCGAGAAAAACTTACCTAACTTTTGTTTTCACATTTTGAACTCGAATAAGTTCAGCCAAACAATAACTGTCATCTATTAAAGTTCTAAATCGCATAGATGTTTCAGCCCGCTGTTTGGCGTAAATCAAACCCCCTTATTTGATGTCCGCTGCAGTTTCTTCTGTCGTCCGGGATTTGTGAAGGACTCTCAAAAAAGTCAATTGCAGCAAAACAAAACCTGAAACCCACGCAACACAGAATGTGATCTTACAAAAAAAATCAATTATTGTTTTTGTCACGGGAATTGAAGACTTATGACTTCCATGAACTTTTGATATTTAAAGCTGCTGATAATAAATATAACAAGACTTCTCATTTCAGCGCGAAGCCCTGAATGTTGTGACTGCCTTTTAAGGTCTATGGAGCAGTAATAACATGAAAAATTAATTGTAATAAAATAAAACTATTTTTTTAATTAAATTTGAGATTTTTCGTAAAACCATCTCCCCACACGCCATAAAAAAAACAAAGCGATCGATTTTGCTCCTAAAAATTAATTTTGCAAATAAGCTTTCATCAACCAATTTGGAAAGATTTCTAAGACGGATTAAATCTCCGCTTACGCGTGAATAGCGCGAAATACATAGCGCGTTAATTGTCCCAAATTTGCCAAAATAACAATTATCAAACCCCCAAAATTTTACAAAAAAGATCACTGTTGAATTAAATTCTCAACTCTGAGCTCAGGACAACAAAACTTTTTGAATAATTTGAAAAAATTCCGTCAAAATGGCTAATTAAAAAGTCGAAATTTGTCTAAAGAAAAAACCAACCCGAGCACAAATATTCCGTTTCTTTCCTTACAAAATTCGGAAGAAAAACAGCTTTTTTGGCATTGAAGTTCGGAGGTTTCAGTTTTTGTTGTCACATAAGAATGCACCGGTTAGAAAATGCGAATATCTTCAATTCTTCTCTTATTTGAACAAAACTGCCAGTTATCTATAGTGGAACTATATAATTGCTTCGCTTTGGTCTTAGAAATAAACTAACGGAATGTTTGCACTCATTTTGATTTTTTTGGCTGACTTTTTTTGACACCTTGTGTGGCAATTTTCGATGATTTTAAGTTTTTTTGAAGATTTTTCGGAAAGAAGTTGAACATTGGGTAATTATGAAACCTTAATATATCTCGGGTATGAAAAATGGGCTAAAACAAAAAGAGCTGGACAAGGGGAAGGAAAATCATTACCTTATGTGTATCAAGTTTTTTGCCGGTTTTAAACCAACTCTAGCTTAATTTTGAAAACTCAAGGAAACATTTTGAACTTGGAAAATTTTATTGCTTGGCAATAATGAATAAATTTGGAAACTAAAATTTTAGTATTTTAACTAAGAAACTCAATGACATTGCTGGGTTGATATGACCTAATCATATTCAATAAATTTTTTCCGAGTTTTTGGTATTTAACCTTTTTAAGTCTCGCCATTTTGTTCTGCCCACATTTCTTCAAGTCAAACTTGGGCAACTTGGCAAACCCAATCACCCAATTTTTATCTGGGGACCAGAACCATGTAGGAGAAACCAATCCTCATTGTAAGTTTTCTGTAGGGCCAGAGGTAAATCAGAGCCTGTCAGCGAGTTCAGGAAAACGTTTAATGATCTTGCAGTAAGGATTTACATCTACGGTCTTTTTAGCGATGCACTATATATCCAGCTTGTTGATCAGCAAAGTATTTTGGTAAGGGAAAAGCTGTTTCTCAGTTAATATCACACTGGGTTGCAAAATATGTCTGCCGTGGTGTTTTATCCAAAACTGCTGCTAGATCCTTAAGCGTTTTCCTGAACTTAGGTTTTTTCGATATCAGCCGGATCGGGGAAGTGGTAGTGATCTTGAATGATCTCAACGGAGTCCTCTATAGCACGCACACGTCCTATGCAACTGCATCGTGCACAGCGCCAGGAAAGAGAGTTGTCTGACAGTGTTTGGTGTTTTAAATATGCACATTCTTCAAAAATTTGTAATTCAGAATTTTCATCGATAGTAAGTAAATCAATTGAGTGATGCCAATCGTTTCCGAATGAAACAACTTGAGCGACGTGTACAATTTTGACTGGATTAAACAAAGATTCCATTTTTTTTTGTTTCTGCTAACTTGTATGTTTCGCGGATGAATGCTTTCAGTGAGTGAGTTGTTATCTAGGCAGTTCTAAATTCTCGTCTATACTACCAATTTTTATCCGGATTAAGGAGAGCCAAAGTTTTTAATCCATGCAAAAAATTCTTGTCACTTTTTGGAAAATAATCACTTTCGTCAATGGGACTCTTTTTTGGATTGTTTTCTTTTTGGACTTTGATATAATTTTTCAGATTCGGAATATTTTGTACGCCTCCCCTTTTCAAGGATTCGACCCACTGCCGACCCAAAAAGTCTCGTTTGTACTATTTTAAAAAGATGCATTTTTGCTGACTGATTTTGAATTTTTCTAAAGGCGCCAACGGTTCCAATATACATTAATTTGAGGGGGGAAGGCGCGCGCCGAAAAACCGCGATTTCTTTGTCAAATTTTTCCAACAAGTGCCTAAAAACGCCTTTTTGGACTGTTTTTTTTTTCAAGAAATTGTGTGCGGCGCTACAAATTTGATCAAAATAGGATGTTTATAGTGTTCTTGAAATTTTCGCAAAATCAATTTGGTCGACCTAAAAAAAAGGTCGATAAAATTTCTGAACTTTTTTTAAATTCGCGATCCGCCCCTGCTAAGTTCACTGATTTTGTGATTTCGCACTGCTGATTTTATTGAGTTTACAAAACTGACAGAGATCTTCGTTGCTAGCATTTTTCCACTGATCAAACGTCTGAATTTTAAGGAATAACATTTGTGTACATTTTTCCGAGGCACTCGTGCTGCAACTCGAGTAAAATTATGCAACACAAGCGCTTCCTTGTTTTCAAATCAGACTACAATAACTCGTATAAAATTTCACTCAAAATTGAATTAGTGTCGACTGGACTATGTTAATTATGCTTGATCTCTTGATTGCCAATTTTATGTTTCAGCTCCTCGGTGTGAACAATTTCCAACTTCAGATCCGTATGTTAGTTGAAAAGTCTTTATATTATAAGTTGAGCTAAATTAACCTCAATCCAGTTAAGTAGAATTTGTTAATGTAATATTACCTAGATTATTAACGAATGAGTGAAAATGTATCTTAGTAAATTTAGGCTGAATGTCTTTCACTTTACAAATCCAAGTAATCAAAAATCTTTCAATAAAAAAAATCGATGGATCGAGGTAGGTGGATTTTCAAAAAATTTTCGAAAATTTCCGAAAATTTTGTCGACCTTGATTTTTAGATCGACTGAATTGATTTTTTGAGCTCTCCCTAAAGCACAGTTTAGTCCCTGCATTGGCCAAATTTTCTGTGCCGCAGGCAAAATTTTGAAAAAAAACAGTGCAAAAAGGCGTTTTTAGGCTTTTTTGGAAAATTTTGACCTAAAAATTAGAGTATATATTGGCGCCGAAGGCGCCCTTAGAAAAATTTTAAGGTCGGTCGTTTTAAGCTCCCCCCTCAAAATTAGAGTATATATTGGCGCCAAAGGCGCCCTTAGAAAAGTTTTAAAGTCGGTCGGCCAAAAATGGATTTCTCAAAAAGTACCAAAGGGGGGACCTTTTGGGTCGGCAGGGGGTCGAATCCCTGAGGGGGGAGCGGTCCCTTCCCCCAAATCCGCCCCTGTAACTTTCAACTTAAGAATCTAAAAATCGCTACAGCAATTTTCTTGAACAGTTAAATCTCCCAGTTTTGGTTTATGAAAAAAATTGCCGACTATCTTCTGCATACTAAAAATGAGAAGTATAAGATTTTAAACCTTCTAGAATTTTTTATTCGAATAGACTCCTTTTCTTTTAATTGAACAATCCGGCAACCTGAACATACGATTTTTTCAGGAGCGTACTCTTTGGTGTCAAGCTTTTGGTATAAAAATCAAAATTACAAATATTGGAATGATTTTTTTGCGTTTTAGGTGTTTAAGGTGAAATATGTATTTTAGCTTTTGGTTGAATTATTTTTTCAGTTTACTTTGAAGTTTCAGTTCATTGGTTGCACAAATAACTTGTTGGAAGAACATAAAAATGCTTCAAATGAAAACCAATTTTTGATGTTTTAAGCAATTTTAGATAACTTCAATTTTTTATATGAGCTGTTTGAGAAAAAATTCTCATGCTATATAAAAGTACCATTACTTAAGCTAGAACGTACTGAATGTGTCCTGAGGCAATTTTGCCAGTAAATAGATGGATTTGCTGAGGATTCCAAATAAGTGTTTCGATAGGAAGCCATAAGAAGCAAGGAGAAGCGATAAAAAACAATTAGCCACAAATTTGAGATTTCTGAAAAATTCCCAAAAATTTGAGGTTTCTGTTCTGTTTTGTTTTCCGAAAACTTGAGTTTTCTGCTTAAAAGACTTAAAACCTACCATTTGAAACTCACCATTCTAATCTCTGAAACCGGTAAATCATCTAAAGATATCGAGTAACCCAGTCCCTTTCATAATAGATTCTTAAACATTGCTGAATTGGTAAAATCGGGCGCCAAAGTTTTTTGAAACCTACCATTTTTCCATATGAAACCTATCATCTATTCCCAAATGGGCTCAGCAAATCAATCATTAGCCTTCTCAATCAGACCTGTTCTTGAATGTGGAAATTGAGCCTAAAGCAGTTTTTAGCCACTTTTAAATGCGAACAGCCGTTCCGAACACCAACAGTCTCAAACTCGGAAAAGATGAGAACAACCAAAGTTTTTGAGAAATTAAACAATGAAAATTAATCATATTGGTCTCATTATCTGTCCATTTATACACTTTTACAATTTACACTTTTTGTATGTATATTTAACTGATTTTCCGTCCTAACGAATGTAAACTTAGTTAAGAACCTCAAATCAATAATCTTCTGTAGAACTTTTCATTGAAACTTTCGAAGCAAAGATCATCTCCCGACCCTTCATTAGACTTTTGTGAACGATTAATCAAAATTTATACAAAAAAAAAACTAAACTAAAACGTTGTCTCCAAATCATCTTTTTATTTAGATTCCTAGAAAATCGGAGAAATTCATTTTCTGCTAAATTGACATGAATTTACTTTTCATCCAAGTTTTATCGCAATTAGTAGCCTTGTATTTAAAAGGTGCAATGTCGGAGAAAATTTCAAAGACTAATGAATCTTCTGGGAAGACTTCCACGTTATTTTCAGCAAAAATGAGATCATTGAAGTGGAACATTTTTTACGGCTTAAGTTACCTAAGAACTGGGTGACACTTTTTGAAAAAACTTATTAGAGGGAGGTTGAAATT
The DNA here is from genome assembly GCF_963678635.1 of Symsagittifera roscoffensis. NCBI lineage: Eukaryota > Metazoa > Xenacoelomorpha > Acoela > Convolutidae > Symsagittifera > Symsagittifera roscoffensis. The sequence continues at coordinate 31,813,568 of NC_087067.1, read as the reverse complement.
CAACTAAAACTTCTTCATTACTGTTTTTATGATTTCCTTTGCTTCTACAACATACATTATTAAGAAATTTTCACAGAATTTAAGATTCAACGGAATTGAAGAATGTTATTAATCCAATCCTGCTTTCTGCTTTTTAAGTAAAACTTACAACTGATATCATCAGGCATGCAAATTTGATTACAATGAAGAGTTTTAGTGTAAACATGAGGCGAGCAAATCAAATTAAACAAACACTTTGCAGGAAAAGATAATAACAGATCTGCAAATTCTGATTTGTTTTATATGCAGCAGATAAAAATTTTCCGATTAAGAAAATACTGTAAATTTTTTGAGCAAACCTCTAGTTTGCGTTACTATTAGCCAAAAATGTTTATGAAAAAAAGTCCAAGAGTGACATAAGTCAGAGATAGTCTTATCAAGAATAAAATAGGATAAAGTAAACACTTATTTTGAACTGGTTCCAACCATGCGGTGTTTAGAAAGTTTTTAAGTTTAAGGTTTGTTGTTGTGAAGGATGGATGGAGAAGTTTCTTGAATTTTTGGAGTAGATTCTTGTGAAGCAGTGGTTGCGTGAAGGAGTAGAAAGAAACAGTTGCTCGTGTTTTGGATTACTTGTCTTCGTAGAGAAAAAATGCGCTACAGTTGCTCGTACTTCAGAAGTGGGTTTCGTGTAGTCAGATCGGCTTGAGTGATTGTGTCAGGATTTCAGATTTGTATAATAATGTGTTGATAACGTTAAGTAGAGCGAGACTACGTGCATTCTCAACGTAATCAACCCATCATTGTACAAATCTGAAATCCTGACACGATCACTCAACCCGATCTGAAAACACGAAACCCATTTCTGAAGTATGAGCAACTGTACCCGTTCTTTCTCTAGGAAGACAACTACTCCACAACACGAGCAACTGTCTCTTTCTACTCCTTCACGCAACCACTGCTTCAAAAGAATCTACTCCAAAGATTCAAGAAACTTCTTCATCCGTCCTTCACAACAACAAACATTAAACTTAACAAAAAAATTTCTAAACACCGGATGGGTGAAACCAGTTCAAAACAAGTGTTTACTTTATCATATCTATTTGTAGTTTCAGCCAGAACAGAATAAATTTAACTTAGCAAACAGTTGCTCTTCTCCAGAGCAGTTCCTGATATCCAACCTCGCAAATACCAGTATACACTAGATCTATTGAGACTAGGAGATGAAAGATTAAGATTAAGATCGGTATTAGACTATTCTATCCGGCCGAAACGAAAATAAGAGCAGGACGAACAGACGATGTACCTTCGAAATTACTCTATGTATCTGAAATTACTCTATGAGTGAGCCACCCCGGACTTAAATTCAAAAAAAAAATCCTACTTTTCCAAGCTTACCTGTTGGTTCTATTCCTTAAGTGTTAATTGCGGTGGTCATTATTCTGATGTCATATCTGTTCCAGCTTACGTCTGTTACCTCGGATGAATACGAAATTAAAGTTCAATTATCGCTGCCAAATGTGAACTGCAGCAAAGGGAGCTACGAAGCGACAGGGTTATACTTCAACAGCGAGGAGAATTTAGTGTCTGATTCCCTCCTGAAAAACTACAATGACCAAATGGAGCGAAACTTCAATAAACTCCAAGTTTGGAACCAAATAGAGGGATATGTCAAAAAGGTGGCCGGACTAACTGAACGTAAGACAATAAAAAAGCCTCGGGGTTTGATTTTCTGATTCAGTGAGGAAGAGTTTTTAATGTGGTTTTTTCCTCAGGTCTAACAAAATCAGAAAAAATGGTCTGAGTTAAGAAAAAGTGTTAGAAAAAACCTCGTCAAATTTTATTTTCTCGGTCGCCGAAAACTGTCGCTAAAGAAGAAAAGCTGGAAATTAAATCCAAAGAAAATTCAGTTTAATTTCTATAGATGTCAGAACATTAATTTGTGTCGACTGATCATTAGATAAGTCATTAATCGTCATATACATCCTTGATAGATGGCAACAATTGAATTTGAAACAATTTTGGTTAAGAAAAGAACTTTTATTAGACCAACAATTTAGCTCAATTTGGAAAGTTAACATCCCTATAGCTCAAGGGAAAAAACATAAGTATCTAATTTTTTTCGGGCTGAAACAAAAAACGTACTAGCTCTAAACTTTACAGTGTTCTAAATTTTTAGTTCTAAATTTTTCTGCAGATTCTGACGCATATTTTGCGCCAAATGCTGATGCATCTGTTCAGTATGCAATGTTTTCAAAAAAAACTACTTCACGGTTAACGAGCTGGACAGTAGGAGGCTCAGCGAATTCCAGTAGTTTAGCCAAATTGGTAACTTTCAAAAACCGATTAAGTGATTTTCACTTTCATAGGTTTTTGATAATTTTTTTATAGATCTTGATAATGTGAAAAACTTCAAGATTTGTTCGCGGTCGAATGGGATTTCTCGCGGTTCTTCTCATTTGTTAAAAGCAAGGAAAGTTTCACTATTGAACAAAAAATTGCAAAGCTTACGAAAAACATGAATGACTTTTTTTATCCTCTTGTGGCAAAAAAATGCAATTCGATCATAATCAAATCTTGAAATAAAAATATTTTAAACCTGATAACGTTTTTTTTGAAGTTCTGAGATAGAAAAAATCTTCAAAAAAAATTCAATTATTTTTTTTTCAGTTTTTGTGAGTTCTTTTATCTTTTTGCAACCATCTTTTGGCTAGGTTCCTTGAGGCGCGCTTCATTTTTCAGCTTAGGTTTCATGAAAATATTTAAAACTTGGTCACAAAAAATTGAATAATTGAACATTCTGTTAATAAGAGTAATGAACTTAGTGAAGAAACTTATGTCTCTTTCATTATTTCAGGAAAAAATTATTTCAGGAAAAAATCTTAAAAGTCTTTAATAACTACAGAAGTGCATTCAGTCATATTCATGCATTTATGACTGCACTTAGGTATAAATGTACATTTTGAACAATTTCTAGTTTCGAAATAGTAATTTAAAAAGCGCCAATTATAAATCGTTCTAGAAATTCAAAGAGCTTAAAGGGGATCTATTTTTTTCTTTGAAATTCGAAAGTTGAGATTTTTTCAATACAGTCAGTGTGTTTTTTTACGTTTACTTGGTTTCATTACTCTTTTCTTGTTGTGATTTACACCATGTTTTGCATCTGTTGCAAAACGTATTTAGTCTAACTAACTGGTCACTCTTATATGACCTTCATTGGCCATTCTCTCCGGCGGAGAGAATGAACGCTCATTGTTTTAATGTTTTAACTTACCGACTAATTCATCTTAATTCTTATTCTTTTTAATAGTTTTAACTTAGAATTAGCTACAACAAAGTAATATTTTATCATGGCGCAATCAACTAACGAATCTAACGTGAGAAGAATACCTCCATTTTGGCAAAACCATACGGTGGACCCCCCATTCCATGGGAAGACTAGAGTGATCTGTTTCAATAAGCTATAATTGCTAAAGAGAACATTGACATAGAAAATTTCCTTAATCCTTCGGAGAGACATCATCCGCAACCTCCAAATCTGGAAAATTCAACGGATGGAGAAACAGATACCCAAAGACGCTCGAGAATGGAGAGAAATAACCAGGAACAAAGACGATACGATGAAGATGAATCAGCATCAATCAAAACTGAAACCAAGAAACTCAACGGAATGCGACTAGAAGAAGCTGACAAAAAATTACGTTCGGTTCTATATCTCGCACTGGGAAATGAAGGGAAAAGGATCTTCGGACAAAAATTTACCAAGGTGAAAGATATACAAATTTCCTTTAAAGAATTCTGGGAGTCCCTAGCGATCGCTTTCGTAAGAAAGACAAACGTCACATTTGAACGACATAATTGTTAAACAGAAAACAACGCGACAGAGAATCGCTCGAACAATTTTGGGGTGCTCTAGCTGAAATGGTAAAAAAGTGTGACATAACCGCAGGAGAAGAAGAGTGGATACGAGATATTTTCATAAATAACATGAAAAATTACGACATCCAAAGGAAACTGTTAACAGAAACCCTTCCTCCACGTGAAGCACTAAATGTAGCACTCATAGACGAAAAGGGAATTTTAAATCACCTAAAGTTAACAAACAATTTTAAATCCAACGGACCATCCGTACATAAATCAAACAATCATTTTAATGTCAAAAGAGAACCAACCCTCAATATCGAACGAAGTAACAACTGTATGAAGTGTGGCGGAACATACTCAAAAGGACACTTAGCAGTTTGCCCAGCAAAGGACACGACTTGTTTTTCCTGTAAATTCAAAGGTCATTTTACCAGACTTTGTAGATCTCGTCGTAAAAATGTAAACATTGTAAATACTCAAATTGTAGATAATACAGATTTTAATCCGTCGGATATTCCGGATGTAAATACAGACCACATGGATAGAGAATGTTGTGGCGTCATAAACGCATGGTCGGAATCTGGACAAAGCAAAAACGACGATTATTCTGTATTAAATGTAACTACGATTTTCGGCGAAGATGGAAAGGAATAGAAGAAATTATTGAATATCGGACTTGGAAAAGAAAACCAAGTAATTTTAAACATCCAAGTAGATTCGGCTAGCCCAGTGAGTTTCCTCAAGAAAAACGTACTACACGAATTGAAATTACGCGACCCTTACTTAAATATTTATCCGGTGGATAAGGCAACCAAAGACCTGTACTGTGGATTCACAGATAACGCCATAAATATTTCTGGAAAAGTGAAACTCCCGATCTTTTCAAACGGCTGGTCTGACAACGACTGTCATTTCTTTTTAACCGAAGGACACGATAGAAATATCCTAGGAAACGACAACCTACCAAAAGTGGGGATAGAAGTCTCTCAGAAACACTTTCCGCATTTCCAGACTAACAAGCAGTGTAAGTCAATAAATTCCATTTCACAAACAGACAAAGATAGGGAAATTCTAAACATATCAAAAACATTCAAAAATTTATTCCTTCGGATTGGAAAAATTAAAAACTCATTTTCACGAACCCTTAAAACCAATCCAACTAAAGGGAAGACGAGTTCCCCTTCACTTACTGGACTCTGTCAAGACAGAACTCAATAGATTAAAAGCCGAGGGTCATATTAAAAAACTAGAAAATTGTGACGAAGACCGTTTTATTAGCCCAATAGTCATCACTTGCAAAAAAGACAAATCTATCAAGTTAGCCTTAGATTCAAAGTTTAAAAACAAACAGATTTAGAAGAACAAATATCAAATGCCGAACATCCACGAACTAGTAGACAATGTCGCAGCACAAATTACTAATGATTCCGTTGGAGAAGTGTGGTTTACCAACTTAGACTTAAAAAACGCTTACAGTCAACTCTCACTAGATAAATTTACTAGTAACCAATGCAACTTTAGTATCGTGGGCGGTGATATTACGGGTAGCTACCATTTTTTAACTGGCTCTTACGGCCTAGGCGATATGCCCAACGAATTTCAAAGAGTAATGGATTCTACATTAGGTTCTATCCCTTTTACTAACTGTTACTTAGACGACATTTTAATTGCTTCCAAAGGAACATTTTTAGACCACAAGAATATCGTGTTAAAAATTTTATCCACTCTAGACGAATATAACTTTGTGGTAAAATGGTCAAAATGCAAATTCTTTCAAAAAGAAATAGAATGGTTGGGATTCAAAATCTAAAAATCAGGAACTACTCCTTTATTCGACAAATCGAAAGCTATAAAAGACCTACCTATTCCAAAGAATTTGAAAGAACTACGATCCTTTTTTGGTTCTACAAACCAATACAATAAATTTGTTCCAAATTTTAGCCTCTTTAGGAAGACCGCTTCGCCCGCTTCTTAATAAGAAATCAATATTCCAATGGAACAATGACCATACAAAAGCGTTTGAAAAAATTAAAGAAGAAATTGTAAACCTAACAGAGAATACCCATTTCGACGTAAAACGCAAAACCAGAGTAAAAACAGACGCGTCACATAATGGTCTGGGAGCTTCGCTCGAACAACTCCACGGGAACGACTGGAAAACAACTTCTTTTGCTTCACGCTTTTTAAACCCTCACGAGTCAAAATATTCTACGAACGAGCTCGAATTGCTAGGGGTCGTATAGGCCGTCGAACATTAAAAGAATTTCCTTTACGGATCGGAATTCGAAGTGATCACTGACCACAAAGCTTTATTATCCGCTTTATCACCAAACCACGGAAATAAAATATATCACAGTAGACTAACAAGATGGGTACAGATTATTACCTTTCAATTTTTCAATCAAACATATAGCAGGAAAAGATATGGGCTTCACTGACCTTATTTCTAGAATCCCATCTGGAAAAACCCTCCCAATATCCCACTACGACAAGGAATTTGTAGTAGGAAATATTAACAAGATTAACAAATCATTTAATCCTTCGAAGAAACTAAAAATTACCTGCTCAGCCATTGGTTCTAATCTGGAAAATTCCAATTACGCTTTATTACGTAATTACCTAATAGCAGCAGCACTAAAACTTATTAACTCGACTTTCCCAATTTGTTCATTTAATCACAAAAGAACAGAATTTTGTACCTCAAATTGCATTCCAACGGATTATTCTAAAACAAACACACTAATTATTTCTATTTCTAACTCCGCATTTCTTTATTTTTTAATTCTTAATTGTAGTTTAATTAATTCACCTGTAGATAAAAAAAATTGTAGATACTGTTAATATGAATAATAAGAATATTGTAATTAATCCCACCACTTCCGGTATTTCCGGCTTTTACCATATCATGCTAATCTCGTTAAAAAATACCGCGAAAATCTGAAGTTGCCGGATCGACCCTTGGATTTAAATTTTTTATTTAACGCCAAGTTAGTAGCTCTCTTGACAGAAGACGATCCCATGTTGAATCCAATTGTTAAAGCACTTCAAAATAAGGTGGAGAAGATTAATGCAAATTCTCCCTATTTCAAACATTTCACCCGAGACCTACACGAATCCGACGGATTACTCTACATGGACGGTAAACTCGTTATTCCATTTACCTTAAGAAACGCGATGATGAAGACCCTCCACGAAACTCATCCAGGTCAATTCGGAATGAAGTATTTGGCCCAATACATCTGGTGGCCTCATATTAACAGGCAAATTTACTTCCACGGAATAAATTGTTCAGAGTGCGCATCGGCGGGTAAGAACTTGAAAACTGTCATTCCTAATTCACAAATTAGTGAACTTCCTCCATTATCGGAACCAAACGAAGAACTTAACCTAGATTTCGCTGGTCCTTTGGATTCCCATTGGGGGTCAAACAAATATATATTACTTTGCATCGACAGATTTTCCAAATTCCCGTCGGCAAAAATTACATCTTCTACCTCTACAAAAACAGTTATTGAATTTTTACAGGACTATATATTCTTACACGGGATACCTTATTCAATAAGGGTAGACCACGCCACTTGCTTTACAAGCCAAGATTTTAAATTATTCTGTGATTCCAACAACATCAAAATAATTTTTTGTATAGTAGGCGACCAACGTTCCAATGGATTAGTCGAAAAATTGGTACACACTGTGAAAATCAAATTACTGGCTATTTTAAAAGAACATCACAAATGTACTCTGCAAAACGCCGTTTTAAAAATTATCTGAAATTTACGTTCAACTTACCAATCAAAAATTAAATGTTCACCTTTCGAAATCCACTATAACAGAAAACCAAATACAATTTGGAAACAATTAGCTTCTGGTAAACCCTCCCTTGGAATTTTAGACAAAGGGAAATCAATACTGTTTAAGGAACGGGCAAAGGACTGGAACGCAGATGATAGACTAGAGGACGGTTACAAGGACGGTTTGATAGCGAAAAAGAACCAAACCCCTACCGAAAAAGGCTATGACACGGACTACGCCTCATCCTCGAAAATCACGCCTAATAGATTACCAATCAAAAGTCCCTTCAAAGGTAAAATCTTTCGGAAAACTAACGGTAACATCAACCGAGACTGTTTCTATAAGGAACTAAACAAAAGAATCATAAATTTATCCACCTCGACTATCCGACGGAAAAATAATACGAAAATCCGACATTGCGATCCCTATTTCTACATCAAATAAAATCAGACCTTTTAAAGGTATTATTTCATTCCTGTACTTTCCTAATCCTAATGTTGAAGTAGGTCAGAAACAAGAAGGTCCAAGACGAAGACCAAAAACGAAAAAGCCAATGAAAAGAACTAGCAGACAAGTGGAACAGGACCCATCTGACAATCTTACAAGGACACGTGTATCAGGGTCATCATACAAACCTTCCAGAAGACAAACTCGCCGCTCAAAGAAGTCGTCAACCCCTCCAGGTTACCTTGCTTCGGATGAATCTATGCTAATTCCTTCGGATATTTCGGATACTAGCGAATGGGAATGGATAGCGGGCGGTTTTCCTTGTAGAGATGTAGCCAGAGAGCGCCTTGTTTCAGGTTCACTTACACCTCATTTCTCAAATAGAAATGATCCTAATTCCCGCTTAACCAATCCTGAAATAAAATCTGAGATTTTAGAAGACGACACTGACCTGAATAGAGAGCAACTTATAGACCAGTCTTACGAGTGCCCAATAAGCGTTATCCCGGCTCGTCGAACCCTTAGTACAACGGAACAGAGAACCGCGACCCAGGGAGAGGATGAACTTACCACCAAACAACGGGATTTACAAGACGAGTGTAATCCAACGGACTTTGATTCTATCACAGACTTCCCGGTCTACGAAATAAACGATTCAACAGACGAGTGCACTCCACCTCTCAATCCCACCAACATACCCGGTAAAATTCCTCCCACCATCCGCCGTTCTAGTAGAAATTTTGGCCCACCAAAATTTTACGGTCAAAGCTATTTTATAGATGCCGTAGAAATTTCTCAAGAAACCTCTGGTTCAGCGGCCGATCCCATCGTGATAGAAATAGATGATACTCACGAGACTGATAACAACACGGCTCCGGCGGAGTTAATTGTGCTAGATTCCGATTCACCATCTCCAGACCAAACATCCACCCCATCAACTGACGAATCACTGAGGATGGAGTAGAAAATTTTGGAGAGCATTCCGAGCTTGACAGTGAACTTTTTAACACAGAACTAGAAAACTTCTTAAATGAATACAGAAATTTGTAATCACCAAGCACAATTCCAACCGTTAATTTTCTTACCATTGAGTATTCCATACTTTACAAACCGGTGCTAAACTACATGTATCAAAAAAAAAATTGGAACTGAAAGCTTTTGAGTACATTAATCCCCGCAACTAATCAATTCCTTCGGATAAATTATCAGTATTTGGAAATATCATACCATACTCATAAATTATTGTTCGGATTTACATCTACTTAGCGCGATTCAATTCAGTGCTTTCATTTAAAACCCGGTGATAACTTCGTCATATTTTATCTTTTTATCTTACTTCGCTCTTATCCGTCGGATAACCGGATAACCATTTTTTCCATTTCCATCGTAGCAGTATTTAGTGCTTTAGGGGTGCTTTAGTTACTGCCAGTTACCCATTTTGCGGCGCTTTAAATTCTTTTCCTCGTCCTTAAAGGGGGAGAAAGGACTCTGACTCAGTTAGTTCGTATTCTTTACTTTTAAACGTAATTTAAAATTTTTCCTGCTTAGAGGAATGTTGTGATTTACACCATGTTTTGCATCTGTTGCAAAACGTATTTAGTCTAATTAACTGGTCACTCCTATATGACCTTCATTGGCCATTCTCTCCGGCGGAGAGAATGATCGCTCATTGTTTTAATGTTTTAACTTACCGACTAATTCATCTTAATTCTTATTCTTTTTAATAGTTTTAACTTAGAATTAGCTACAACAAAATAACATTTTAACATTTCCTGTCTTCGATAATAAGATGGTCGAAACATTAGTTCGGGGTCACTGGCGTTTAATTTAAACCAGGGGCGGAATTAGGATTTTCTCGTGGGGGCGGATATTCAAAAAGTTTTCGAAAATTTTATCGATTTTTTTAGGTCGACCAAAATGATTTTTGGAGCTCTCCCAAGGCAGTACAAAGACCCTACGTTGGCTAAAATTCCAGCTCCGCAGGCAGAATTTTGAAAAAAAAAATAGGCCAAAAAAGGAATTTTTAGGAACTGTTTGGAAAATTTTGACCCACAAAATGCGTTTTTTTTGGCGGGCGCTCCTTCTGTTATTATGTTTATATTGGCGGCGATGGCGCCAATTTTTAGGGTCCGTCATTAAAAATAGATCTCTTAAAAAAGTACAAAGTTTGGGTCGGCAAGGTGTCGAATCCATGAGAAGCGGAGCGTCCGAATACCCCCTCACCCCCCCCCCCCCCTCCCCTAAATACGCCACTGATTTAAACCATATTGGTACTGCGCCAATTCATTTAGCAACAAGTTTTAACTTATTCCTGGCAGTTTCAAAACGTGAAAAAATCATTTATTAGGTTATTGATGATCGCTTTGATGTCGTTTATTTAGGTTGCTTTTTCCTTGCTTAATTTTAAATTGATGTCTGCGCTACTGTTCAGAGATGTAATTGCAAGTGCCAGGATAAACAAAATCGGATTGTTTGGACAGGGCTACATATATTTTTTCAAAATTAGTATGCTTCATTTCTTATTACAGCTCTGAAATTTGAGTTTAAATAATCCATGTAACAGTTTGAAAAACGTTTCAAAAAACGAGCTTCAGTTACATTTTACTAATTGAGTGAACTGATTTAGAGATGCTCGTTGTGAAGTAATTTGAAATGAAAATTTTAATTGAATTAAGTTTTTTTTGGTATTACGCTGTTTGACTAATGTTTTTTTTTGCAAGGCCATTGGACAAATGGAAAGCAAACATTTTTTAAAAACGTTCAAAAAACATGCTAAGAAATAGTCAATTACTCAGTGTAGATTTAATGCAAAAAAGAATGTAATTAGATTTCCATGCGGAAAATAAAAACGTCCTTTTTCTCTTTTTTCTCAAAAGTTTTAGATTTATCGGAAAAAGTGGGTACAAAAAAACCAATTGAAGTTAAAAAAATTTCGAAACAATGTGTTTGCTTCTTTGAAAAAAGTCCAAAACACCAACGTTTTGAGCGCATTCTAGCCATCTCCAGTATTATGGTAGTATAGCAGAAAAATTTCATTTTTCTTTATAACGAGGCCAAACTGTGCACTGGATACGCGCCCAATGTTGCGTCTGTATGTTTCTGGATTCCATAAGCAAAGCTTTAAAGATGTTCCAAAATGTCAGTGGATTTCACCTACAAAAATTCCGTGGTTCCGCGTACAAATACCTGTGACGTAAATTTTGCCGGCACATATTTTGTGGCGCGGATTCCGAAACAAGCGAATATAGCTTTTGTTCTGGATTCCGCAACTGTAAGTGGCTTCCAAAAATGAAAGTGAAATGCGAAAATTTATCTGGAATCCACAAATTTTTTAAGCGGAATCTGCAAAGGTAAGCAGATTCCGCAAACTGTAAGTGGATTCAGAAATTTGTTTAATGCTGAACTTGCATCTGATCAATTAAAAGCTAGAGCCGGAATTCTTATATAGAGCAATACGGAATTTGAAGGCAAAGACTTAACCATTGTCAGCGGAATACACGAACGAATCTCAAAACATTAGTTAATTAAATCGGTGGATGTCACCTTTTAGTATATTGGAAGCACATCACCGAATAAGTTCAATATTTGGCGTCATTGGGTTGAGAGTGTATGGAAAAACATCAAACAGCATATCGCCAGTTTAGGTCAGTATTTGGGATTGCGTCAACCCCAAATACTGATTTTGGAAGCTTAACGCCGAATAATTTCAAAATTTGTAGTCATTGGCTTGAGAGTGTTTGGAAACACAACGCACAGCGTATCGCCGAATTAGGTCAGTGTTTGGGATTGCATCAGTATTTGGGATTGAAGTTCAGATCGAAGTAGGCGAGTATTTGGGATCCGTAGGTCAGTATTTAGGATCGAAGTTGAGATCGAAGTTGACAGGATTTGAGGTCAAATTTGGGTTGACAGGAATTGAGACCAAACATTTGGTATTTCAGCTGGTAGTTGATCAATTGGTGAATTGAGATTGACTTTTCTGGTGATCAGTAATTAAGCAATATAATTTTAAACGCTATACTTCACATATACATATATGTAAACGGAATCCGCAAACAAAACGCGGATTCCACTTACAATTTTTGGATTCCACTTATACGTTGCGGACTCCGCTTACAGCTGCGAAATCCGCAACAGCTCAATTTAACTATACAAATACCTTTTTATTTGCTTGTGGATTCCACAAACTGTTCAGAATTTTGCAAGTACGGTTGCGGATTCCGCAAAATTGCCTATTTTCGGAACGATTTTGGGCGGTACAGTGTTTTAGGTATTTGTTTGTGGAATCCAAAACAGCGAGGAAGATCAAAGAAAAGGAGCAAAGTTGCGGATTCCGCTTACAATGCTTAGATTTTGGCTTGTTGCGGAATCCACTTACAATGCACAGAATGCACGGTTTGGCCTCGTAACCTTGAGATTCAGCATTTTCTTGAAAAATTTCGCTCCAAGCACTCTACTACTTTCACCGAAAATTGAAACTAGTAAAATTAAATTTATTCATGAAACTTTTTATGGTTTCAACGATATTTCAACGCAGCAGAATTGTTCGCAGTCTCGCTCAATGTCGAGAAGTCCTGTTGGATTCCATTGAAACTCTTAGTTTTTTGGAAAGAATATAAAAAATTTTATAGAGCCAGTTTGTTTTAAAGTAAAATACCTCAAAAACGTCAGAAGGAAGTCAGATTAGACATAATTGTCAAACACTTCGAACATAAGTTTGTGAAGTTAGTCGACTTAAGTTAACGACTGACGAATATTTTCAATTGGGTGTTGACAATAAGTACGTTTTGATCCATTTTCATTACATTGAGATGTTTTTTATGTTTTTTCAATCGGCTGAGGAGAATTGTTAATGGAACCTGATCTAAACTACATTTTATGATTGGATAAATTAAATGTTTTACCAATGTAAAGTATTTAATATTAACCAATCATGATCCATCTAACTAACAACCCACTTATTTGTAAGTGCTGAAGTTACTTGTAATTTCAGCACCAGAGAGATTTGAATTTAACTTAGAAATTAGTTGGACTCTCCCGAGCACTTCAGCAGCCGCAATAAACCAGTATACCCTAGATCTATTGAGCCTAGCAGAGACTAGTTAAACAACCTGAGACTAGATAGTATAAGAGTAAGATTAGGATCGGTATTAGACTAAGAAGTTGCACGAATCTATCCGGCCGAAAATAAGATAGCGTGACGAGCAGACGGTGTACCCTATCCGAAATTACTCTATGAGTTAACCAAAACGGTCCTAACTCATCTGGTGCGACCATAAGTCTCGAACAAGACCTTAATAGCTTAGAATTAACCAAAATAGATTAGAAATTAGACAAAAACATTTACAAAATGTTATACGACAATAATTTAATCGAAATGTCTCTACGACTCAATAGATCAGAGCCAATATTCCGAAGCATAACAGAACTACCCGGAATTGGAAGAAGACCTCGAACCAGAGACGACATACGACAAAGTAGAAACTTGCCATATAGCTATATGATAGTTAGGCAAAAACCAGAACAAACTTTTATATTTAGAATATTACTGGCAATGAATTTAGATTTTCATTTGCAAACATAAAACCTTGAAGTTAATCTTCAAAATCATTTCAGGCGCTAAACAAAATTATTAATATACAATAACGATTGATAAAAAGATCTAAGATCGTTTTCCTAAAACTCTGCAGTAATATACAAAACATGTTTGAAAAATATTTATTGAAAAATAAAAAATAAAAATTAGTAGCATGACAATAAATGGTTAGTAATCATAAATCATCCTGTTGTTCCAGCTCCATCACCTAAAACATAACAGCAATCATAAACCCACTAATATCATCAAAACACTAAATCTTTCCTTTACACACATTTAAAATTTTATTAAAACTTAAATTCACCTAATTTTAAAACCAGATCATCAAGGCTTATCCTTGGATCTTAAATCATTTTCTACTTAATTAAATTTCAAATTTGATCATCAAGGCTTATCCTTGGATCAAACAGAACAACTTTGTTCTCCCCCACCCACTTAATTAGTGTCTAACGACCTCAAACGTCGATTCACTACCCAACCCTTTCTAAAGACCTAAGACTAATAGAAATTTTTAAACAAAACTAATCATTCAAATTAGGATAAATAGTGAAGAACTTCGGTTATTCATCCTTCACTTGACCCCCCCTCTTACCAGACCCAGGATAAATCTTAGACTTAGTAAGTTTAAAATAGTATCTAACGAACTACTCGCGTTCTAATTATACTTGAACCTTGTGGATCGATTTACTATTCTCCAACCCTTGAACACAATCACTACCCCTAAGTAAGATTAAGTAAGTTAACACCTTAGCTTATACTAGTCACGAGAAAGTAAAAATCATTCTTCGGAATCGATATACTTTTCTCTCCAACCCTGAACAAATAGACCCAGGTTAAGCTAACCAAAAAATCGTAAGAACTAACAGTTTAGGAAAATAGAAATCATTTAACAACCTTTTGCATCCGTCATCCTAAACCTTATGTCATTTAAAAACCTAGGAAATAAACAAACAATCGTTTTACACAATTGTGAAATAGATAACAAAAAATACGACCTTGTAATCACACCTCATACACAAACAGTTGGATACATTCGCACAAAACGACAAACACTAAAGAGGAAAATAATAACTAAACAAAGACAAATAACACGAAAAAGATTTTCAAAAAATCGAAACGCATTTTCAGAATCAGAAACCAACAGTTTAGACGAACTTTACAAACTAAAAGAATCAATAGATAAAAATTGCCCACTTCACGATCAATTATATTTTTCTGACTCAGAAACAACTTCAAATTCATCACAAAGAGGAAAAAGAAGAATAAAAAAACAGTACAAACACAAACCAGTACATCTATACAATTGGAATCAACCAATTCGACACATTAATAATTACATATTAACAGTCATCGAACGGAAAAATGAGTTCAACGCACACCCCAGGTGACGAAACTCCAGATGATGATGAAATCTTTCCTTTTATAGTAGATGCAGATACTGATAGAGGACAACACATATTTTGTCAAAATTTACTCGTAAATTTATTTGAACCCGGAATCAGTCCATGTAAAACAGAGTTCCCCGATGTAAAAATCAAAAGACAAATCATAGATCACTATCTAAAAGATATATGCAACATAACAAAACAGTATGGAATCTACTCTATAGAATTCACCTCACCAAACCATAATAATAGAAAATATACAATTCAAACAGACGACCTTGATTTAGAATTTTCAAAAGTTTTTTCAGAATATATAAAAAGCATCCAATATCAAAACTCACAAAGAGCAAACTCCATATTCACCAATGAAGTTTTCGCAATAATATATAGTTATATTTCGATATTAGAAAATGAACTCCCATTAACAAATGTCTCACCGACAGAAACATCTAAACATTTAAGAGTACGACATGAAATCACACTACTCTCTAGTTATTTAAACATCATTAAAGAAAATTTCACGAAAGACGACGTTTCACAACATACAAAACACGATCTACAAAAAATTTTGGCATGGTTCATAATAGATTATTTCACACACAATATTGATTTAATTGCACAAGCAAGAAAAAATTTTAGACCCCAAAATTCGAACAATGATACCGCTATCACAGAACAATCAGATTATGTTTGGGACCCCGAATGGTCTCATCCCGCATTTATAAGCTTTCCACAATCAATCTCAAGTCAAGCAATAGGTACAATATCTTACATAAGAGATTATGTAAGAGTAATACCATTAACAATTGATGCAACACCATTAAACTATAATACATTTTTACCCGATACACAAAATAATAGTTTAAACTCTACAGTCATACACAACGAAAACCTCAATGGAACTAGGAATCTTACTCAACAAGATATACAGACACCATCACACTTCATAAATGAAGAAATTGTACACACAACAACTACACAACAAAGTATTTCACCAATACGCCCGAATTTAACAACACCAAGAAATACAAATCTTTCACAAACACAAGTAACCTTACAATCAACCGTTAAACCTTCGGTTGCTCCAAAATATTCACATATGGATTACCAAACATATAGACCCATGAAAATACCATCAAAAACACACAAAACATTCACTAGAAACAACTTTGCAGACCATAATTATAATTATACACATCCGTCAAAAACAAATTATCAACCACAAAGAATTTTTAATCAATATACAAAACCTCGAAACTGGGATAACCCAACGGCCCAATATAATTCCAAAAATTTTCAACCAAATCCTCCACAGGATCGCAGTGAAAATTACCCATTTTTTCAACAAAATAAAAATAAAAAACAGACATCTTATCAAATGGATTATTTATCCTCAGATGATGATTTCTTACAACCAGATATATTTGCACAAAATACTCAAGAATATCGTAGACAAGGAATACAGAAAACACGTACAAATCATAGAAATTTTTCTCCACAACCGATAGATGCACAACATCAACAACCAATTCAACAACAAAATCCAATTAATACACAATCTTTTCAACCAATTCAACAACAAAATCCAATGACTGCACACTCGTATCAAGCATCACAAATGCAAAATGAAATACCACTCCCATATTATCTCCAACAACATGAAATAACAAGGAACCAACTTTCAAATTTTTCCCAAATGCCAAATGCAGCAGAATCATTACAAATGACAATGAATCCATACCTTATGGGTGGATCATCAATAACATCAAACAAACCTTTAATGGTTTTCACAGGAACAGACCCTGAATATTCTGTAGAAGATTATTTAAATGCAGTAACAGCAAACCTGATTTTAAATATTGGACCTGAACCAATTAATACGCCACTACATCAAAATTGGATACATCGACGCACAGCGTTAATACAAACAACCTTAGATGGCGCAGCCCAAAAATGGTTTTCAGTACTACCTCTAGAAATAAAATCAAACTGGAAAAGGTTTACACAGGAATTTTCAAAAATGTTTGACTCCGAAAGAAACAAACAACAACAAAGAGTTTTATGTAATGAAATTCGCAGATTACCAAACGAAACCATCAAGCAAATAGCAGTACGAATCGAAACACTAGTTCGAAAAGCATATTCATTAAATACACATGACTATAAAAACACAAAGATGACAGAAATCTTAATGATGACCTTAACACCACAATTAAGGAAAATAGCAATAAAAAAGAGAGCATCCCATCCTTCTTCAATTCGAGAACCCGATTTAGATTTTCGAAAACTAGTAGACAAATTAGAACAAGCAGAAATCACGATGAAACTAGAAGAAACGGAAAATCTGAAATTACAATACGTTAATAGAATTGAAACGACTCCCACTAATATTAATAATATACAGGAATCAGAGACAGACCTCGTTGAAAAAATCACTGAAATACTCAATATTTACGAAAAGAACCCGAACTTTAAAGGCAAACCATCTTTCAAAAAATGGTGTAATTATTGCCGACGATACGGACATAGTATTTCCGAATGTAGACAAAAACAGCAAGACAATCAAAATAAACCTCAAAAATATAAAGAACCAAATAAATCATTCTATCAATACATGAAAAAAGATCAAAATCTACCGAACAAAACAGTTTACAGCAACAACAGTTCAGGAAAACCACTCCCGAACAATACAAATTATACAAGAAATCAATCACCATATAACTCAAGTTATAGAGGAAGATCACCAGAACGAAGAAACACGAATAATTCATCACAAAATCACTACAATAGACCAAATAGTCGAAATAACTACTCCAGATCAAATTCAAATACACAACGATTTGTTTCTAGATCTAATTCCCAATCAAGAAATAACTACTATCCAAACAACCAATCACGAAATTCATCCTACAATAGGAATAGAAACTACTCCTATAATCGAAATAGAAGTTATTCAAACAACCGAAACCAGAATTACCAGAACAATCAATCAAGGAATAACTCATATAATAGATCGAACTATAACAGACCAAACAATAATTACCAAAACAGATCGCGAAATAATTCACAAAATCGACACTCAAGTTATAATAATCGTTATAGAAATTATTCCCAATCACCACACCGGAATAATAATAACTATAATAATTCTAATAATCGCCACAGAAGTAGTACACCTAAACATCAAAGACATATTAATCAAGTACAATCTAATCCAGAAACAACATCAGACCCTCCAGGTATTGATGACACAGTAACTGATACGTTACAACTCAACCAAATAAACTGTACATCATCAGATTCAGAAAGTGATACTGAAAACACTCTTTCTATCAATATGATAAAAGTCGAAAATGACTATGAATCTGTCATATATGAACAACCCTTTCCATCACACATATATGAAAATCAATCAGAATTTCTTCAAAATTATTACACTACACCCATAAATTCCACACCAACGACGCAAGAAACAAACGAGATTAACACTACAGATCAAACCAATAAAAATATCAAAACAAAATGCTTGAATACAAACCACATTTATCAAAATATACAAAAAGAACAACCCAAAGAAAAAATTTGGACAATACCATTTCTCTTAGAAAGCCCAAGAAACAAAGAATGTCAACCACCAGACCTTGAAATAGATTTTTTAATTGATTCAGGAGCAGAATCAAACATAATAAACATCCCCACATGGAATGAAATAAAAACTTTACACCCAAAGCTAACACCTATTGAAACCTCCAGTAAGTTAGCAACAGCACAAGGATCAACATTGATAAACTACGGAAAAATCCAATTATTTCTCCTCCCCACCAGAACAATGGAACAAAGCAAAATTTTAAATAAGCCATTTAAACAAATATTCCATATCACTGATATTAAATATAATATCATTGGAATACCATTTATTTCGAAGTATATACCAACAATTAACATACTAAATAGTAAAATATTAATCAAAGATAAATATACAAAAACAAAAGAAACATCCTTAACATTTTTTCAAAGATTAAATAAACAACCACCATTCTTTTCAAAATTCTACCCGATATTTAACCAACAAAGAAAACACTTGAAACCACTATCAGGAAATATCTATAATTTTTCCATCAAACAAGTTCACCAATATGATAAAGAACAAAACAAACAAAAATTTTATATGTCAGAATTTGAATTCAAACCTATTCACAAATTTTTCAAAATCACAATCTCCTCCATAAAATATTTGAAAAATTTGAATTCCGATATCATTTCCTTACATGTCTATAACAACACACCTTACCAAGTAACATTACCTTTAGGACTTTTAGGATATTGTGAAACCAACGCTACAATATCACCAATACACGAAAAAGCCTATCGCGTAAATAATATACTCCAATTACTAGATATTTGCCAATCTACAATTCTTAATGAAGAATTATCTATAAATAATATAATAAGTAACGAAAACAGAAATACGGATTATTTCACAAAAACTCCATATTTCAAACCTACATTCAACATAAGTAACTACACAGAGGACCAACAGAAATTTTTAACAATGTTTAATTTCCAACATTCACAAATAACACAAGACGAATTCGAAAATTTAGCCAAACAGCTAATTAAATATTCATCAGTCTATGCAACATCAAAATTCGATGTTGGAAAAATCAGTTCATCACTACATCTCCCGTTAAAACCAAACGCAGTTTTCAAAAAACAGAGAGCAAGTAAAGTACCAATTCACTTACATGATAAAGTAAACAGATTACTCGATATTTTAGAACAATACAACATTATATCACAAGTTAATAAAGAAGAACAACCAAAAGGCAACACATTTATCAACCCCGTTATCATTCTAGCTAAAGGAGAATCATTAAAAATCGTTCTCGACGCTAGATACCTCAATTCACTCATAGATGAATCAAAATGTAATTGGCCCATTGAACCAATACAAGTTATTTTAACAAAAATAAACGGCAAATACTTTACAACCGCCGATATGAATAGTGCATACAATCAAATGCCACTAGATGAACAATCACGACGTTTAACACAATTTGTTATCGGAAACCAACAATATGAATTCAACCGCTTATTCTATGGAATATCCATAGGACCAGCAGCATTTTCAGCTTTTATGAGCAAAATTTTTAGACCACTAATACTCAAGAAAAACGCAATCACCTATTTAGACGATGTTTTTATGCAATCACAAACAAAAGACGAGATGTTCAATGTTTTAGAAAAATATCACCAAATACTTCAGAACGAAAATCTGAAGGCCGCCCCCGATAAATCACACTTCTTTTTGACAAGAGTTAAATTCTTAGGACATAATATAGAAAGAAAAACAATCACTCCATTGAAATCACGCATTGACGCTATTCAAAAACTTCAACCACCAACAAATAAAAAGAAAATCCAAGAATTTCTTGGAATGTTAAACTTTTTAAGTAAATATGTTTATAAAATGCAATTATATCTACGACCATTTTATAACATCCTTAGACAACAAAATAATTTTGAATGGAACACAGAACATCAAACACGATTTGAAGAAATAAAGAAACTTTTAACTGAACAAATTTCAAACACAATTCCAGATTCAAATCAACCATTTTATGCAATGTGCGATGCTTCGAACTTTGGCATCGGTGCAGCACTATTACAATCACATAATGGTACAAATAAAATGAACCTCATATCAGCAAATTCTCGATTATTCACTCAAGCAGAGCTACGACTCTCAACTCTAATGAGAGAATGTACAGCCATAATATATACACTGACAGAATATGAATTTCTGATACTTGGATCAAAACATCCAACAGTTCTATTCACAGACCATAAACCAATCATCTTTCTCTTTACACAAAAATCTAACCCAAACCACCGAGTTTACAGATTTCAACTAATTCTAATGAAATTTCCAAACTTACATATAGTTTGGACTGCAGGAAAAAATCTTGCATTACCAGACACCTTAAGTCGAAATACACCACCTGAATTACTTACACGAAAAACAACAGTTGAAATACCCAAAAACATAAAATTCTACCTTGCAGAAAACGAAACATCACCCCGATTGGAATGCAAATATGCAGTAAAAACTGATATTGATCAATCACAAATAAATAGTTTACAACATTTCCCACTTTATTTAGATTGTCAAAATAATCATTATGAAGTTGATTTACTTGGAACATCAACTTTCAAACCAATCCCATATTCTCAATGGATAAAAAATAACACCCAACAAAAACGAACAAAACAACACCCGCCTAAGAAAGACCATTTTCCACTAATAGAAAAAGAAGATTTAACTGATAAAATAAATTTATCAGGACCACAAACAAATGATTCAAAATACACAATAAATCAAGTTTTTGACCTTCACGACCCACTTGATACAATACCCTTATCTAAATTCGAAATTGAAAACATTTTTCTCCCTCCAACAGAAACAATTACAATTTCAACACTGAAACAATATCAAAATCTTGACCCGATAATTAGACAACTAAAATCATGGCACAAATATAAAACTAAACCTGTCAAGGCAGATTCAACCATTCTAGGAAACAAAACACTCCTCCGATACTTTCGCAAATTTAACAACACAACAATTAACGAAAATACAGACCTTTTAGAGTATAACCTGAATGAATCTACAGTTCCATGTCTCCCTTTAAGTATGATTCTTATAGCTTTTAATATTTCACATACACAAAATATTAAAGGACACTCTGGATCAGAAAAAACATATTCAAATTTTATACAAAACTTTTATTTCCCAAATGCACCAATTTGGATAAAAGTACTATGCAATGACTGTATAGTATGTCAACTAAATAAACCTTACCCAAATCAAAAACAAATAGCACAAAAACAAGATTTTAAAGGACAAAGTTTGTACTTTAATCATCGTATCTCATTTGATACTAAAGGACCAATTTCACCCTCATCAGAAGGAAACTCCTACATTATGGTAATTGTTGACGCATTTACACATTATGTAGCACTTAACCCAGTACCACATTGTAACGCTTATTACGCTTACACAACACTCTATGAACACTGGATAGCAAAATTCGGACTACCAGAAATTTTAGTTACAGACAACGGTACAGAATTCATAAATAATGAAATTATCACACTATGTCATTTATATAACATTAAACACAAACCACGTACATCTCATGCACCTTGGACAAACGGCTTAGTCGAAGGTATGAACCGTTCATTACAAGAATATCTTAGATGTATCATCAACGGAAATGATACAAAATATACCGAATGGTCAGCAGATGTAAAATTATTTCCCTTAGCATATAATTCACAAATTACGACAACTTTAGGAATGTCACCATACGAAATGGTTTTTAACCAAAAGCCACGCAAACCAATAATGTTTACAGCAAATTCTCATAAAAACGCACAAGGTTATTGTCAACCAAATAAAGACTCAATTTGTTATAACCTACCTTTACATACACACGATGAAGATCATTTTCATCACCCACAAATTCTTAAACTAGCCTCCGGTACACACACCGAATGGATTCTAAATAGAGATAAAAAACACAATGAAATTTATCAAAAAATAACAAAAAAGTTATTACAAAGACAAAACATTAATGAACAAATCAATTCACGTTTTACACCAGCCTCCGAATTAAAAATTGGAACATTTGTTTTAATACCTAATTTTAATACTCAAAAAGGAATTTCTAAAAAATTACAACCCCTTCGAAAAGGACCATACCAAATAATTGCAAAACCCACTGATGTCACATATAAAATTACCGACTCAAACAAAAAAGAAATCGTTCAACATCGAAACAACCTATTACCTTATTACCCAAAAGAATACGCACTCCGCGAATTAACTCAATTATATTCTTTCACAGGATTAAAAATCATTCAAAATGAACCACATCTGAAAAACACAGAACAAAATGATAACCCCACCGAAAATCAAAACACAAAACCAATCGCCACCAAAAACAATACACAAAACCATAAAGAATCCCCAAAACAAAGAAAAAATAGAAAAATGACCGAACAAATAATACCCCAAGAACAAATCGACAAATCAGAAAATAGAAAAACAACAAGACTCCGAAATCAACCACGTAAAAACTATAAAATATTCATCCCCCAATCTAAAATTTTAAAGAAAGTGGAATTTCAAAAGTAATTTTAACATTATACTTCACTATCTTGAATCCTTCAAAACATTTTTCATTTAAATTTTTCAAAATAACATGCTGACAAGTACGTAATAATTCTAGTTCAAAATAGACCAATAGGATTCATCCAATCCGTCACTTTCTCTAACTCAAACTAAGACCAATTAGACGAATCATATAGAACTCCAGGCACATCTATAACTATAACTTTACGACCTCCAGGTCAAAAATAAGCAAACCACTCCAACTTGACAACTAAAATAAATATCACCATAATACCGTACCCCTCCCTTATCTAATAACCCAAAGATCAACAATATTTCCCCAACTCAGACCACGAATACCCCCAAAGCAAATTTGTTAACTTAGCCTAAAGTAACAAAATGAACATTTTAATTAGCCTAAAGTATAAAAATCTCACCATACCCCGGATCATTTGACAAACAAAAATAAAGAAAAAGACGACCTCCCAGTCACCATGAAAATTGCCCCCAACAATTTTTTACAAAACTCAACCCACTTGTCAAAAAACTAATAAATAATCAGACCACACTAGAAAATCGCCTCAAACAGCAAAAAATATTCGACCAAGAGATCATTTCTTAAATGCTCTTCTCTCAATCAGTTACTCAAATACTCATAAATCTTAAACATTTTTTTACAATACTTGAAACCTTTATAATATTTCTTTTTGATATACTTGAATCTTTTCTAATAATCCTAATCATTTTTTGTAACATTTTTTTAATTTTCTACACTATACTCGAACTATTCCTCCAACTTTCCAAAACCCTTGATTACATCCACAGGTACGAGTCATATAACTTGTCTAAATGATACGAACAATTTTCAGTAGAACTGATATATTTTTATTGTTTGTAATTTTCATAACATTTTTATCATCCCTCATTTTGACAATATGTAAATGTATAAAGAAAGCAATCTTCACATTTGCCCTAGCAACAATCCTTCTAATTCTTTTTTTGGAAGAATACTATAATAAACATAAACCTTCCCACTAAAGTAACAATTCAAAAATCCATCAAAAATTGCTACCCAACAGTCACAGAATCAGTCTTCACCGACATCATCCCAAGATAACCAAACACCACCTTCAACTACTCAAAATCCTCAAACATCTACACGAATTTCTTTTCAAGACAATCCATACACTTTTGAAGAACGACATGCTCGTTTATCAGAACCACTAGAACCAGTTCAACGACAAGCACCTTTAAGCGAACCAACATATAACCTATACCCAACACTACCACAAGAACTAAATAGAATAAGAAATTCTAGTCAAAACCAAAATACAGTCGAAATAAATAGACAAATTATACATCCTCGACGAAACAGAAATTTTCAAACTCCCCGAGTTCATTTTGATATACCTCAATCCCCATCACAAAACACTCCAGAAAACCCCATTGGTATATTACCAGAAACCCCTACGCTTCTTTCACAACGTAGCACCTCAAGCCTACCATCAGATTACTTAGGTTCAACACCAACATCTGAGCAAATACGTGAAAATCCTTTCAACCCTACAAACCAAACATCACGATTTCCATATTGGACTACACATTCATTTACACAAGGTGAACCAAATTTAGTCAATGACCCCATAGATATTTCTACGGATACAACAACATCCTCATCACTACCAGAAACATTATCACTACCATCAACACCATCAATAAGCCAGATTTCACCACCACCTCTTAACTTAAATTTTCCAAATAATCTCGACGCCAGATATCGAGAACAATCAACAACAAATATTCCTTTAAGACTAGATTGGAATACATTTACAGCACCTCCACCATTATTTGGACAACATCAAGAAAGTAACCGCCTTCATAACTGGGCACTTAATAGATTACAATATCGCCAAGATATTCACAACGATATCCGTGATCACAATATTCAAATACTCCAACAAAACAGTTTACAATTAAAGTTTGAAATCACAGTTAAGTTAAATAATATTACCCAACATCCCTACCCATTAAATCCACCTAACATAACAGCTCAATCACTACCACCACCGTTTATAACTACTGAAGTAATATACAAATACGACAGATATACCAAAAACACAATTGGCTACATTACATTTTATAATCCATACTCAGGATTATCATACACATGTATATTCTAAAATTATTAATTTTTCTCCAACTCCTTTTTCTAATAATCTCAAATCAAAACAAACCCTTCCCCTCGTACAGGACCACAAGATTTATTAGTAACACATTACGATTGTGAAGAAAATGAACAAAAAACACTACATAAATATGCAATAAATCAAGTATCACAATGTGAAACAGAACCACAAGCTATAGAAACCACAGATGTAATAGCTACACTCTATTCAAAAGCCCGAGCAACAACAGTTACAGGTTATAAATTCACAGCAACATTTTCCGAAAAGAAAGTACATTGTTCACAAGTCTCGAACGGAAACAAAAACCGACTTGACCATGAATCATTCTATCAGAGTAATATAGAACGTCTTTTACATCTCAATCCCGACGATTGTAAAAATGAATTACTTAGACTAAACATCACACAAAATAAAAACTCCCAAAGAAAGTTAGTTAACTTTCAAGTTTTTTCAGACTCTGTACATCAATCACAACTTGAAAGACACCAAGGACATATAAAACTAGACGAAAAATACCCGTATAACGGCGCACACGGACGATTAACCTATGACCTACACGATAAACATTGGATACCACACATTGGTATAAATGACCCATCAAACTGCAAAGCAGACACAAAAAATAAAGGATACCAAGAAATAATGTTTTTTGATTGGAAAATACAACTCGAAAAAATACAACTAACACGAGATTTATCAGATAATACAATGATCTATCAAGGAATCCGATTACCTTGTAAAAATGATCAAGGTTATTGCGACCCTACAACGAGAACACAAGCAACAATTGTTTGGTTCCCCGAAGATACATGTACAACATTTCAAGTAGCAAAAATACACGCTCGTATGATAAAATTTCACGAAAAATATTTTATACAATCAATTCCATATGAACAAGTCCATCCATCACGAAAACTAAGTTCTAATTTTAGAAACATAGACAATATAGAAAATAAATTGACACGTTTTCAAATATATCAAGAAACAGAACTTGCATGTAAATACAGGAATCCACTTCACAGAACACAATACTCTGAAATATTAGTTGAATACGAAAAAGGATTCGACATGACCACTGGAAAAATAAAAATCGACCCATATGCCACAGGTCATCCTCTAAACGAAGGAACATCCTATATACCATTTAATTTTGAAAAAAGCAACGGACAACCTGGTGGACATCTAAAACCCCATGACACCAGAAGCACACGCTTACAAGAATTATCACTAATGAATACTACATATTTCGGTAATATCCACTATGATATTCATTTAGATATGAAACTAGATTATACAATTAGCCGAATTTTTCAAGAAATGTCACTCTCCGAATTAGAAACACTACACCAACTATGCGAATTAGAACGAACACAAATATTACAATCACTTGCACTAGCAGTATTAAAAATACCCTATGCAGGATACTTATTATCTGGAAATAGATCAAATTTTTTAGACTATGAAGGAAACATCTTATGGTTTTATACTTGTACTAAAAAAGTATCACCACTATACGTTTTTGAAGATAAACGATGTTATAAAAGAATCCCTATCTTTTATAAGAATAAAGTACATTTCGTGGATACACTTTCACGAAGAACCTATTTCTGGGATACCGCAGTCCCATGTGGATCAGAAAACAGCCACAATGTAGTACAACTAAACCCTGATGAAAATAAATATTATCTTCTCACTCCATATCCCACATTAATGCAATCACTCAAAAAATTTTCACCAGAAAGCATTCGCGCTATTGCTCGAAACCCAAATATAGACTTACAATCAATAGGAATCTATTCAAAATCAGATATTCAACATCACATTAGAACACAACAATTCCAAGAATTATTAACACAAATGGACACTATACAAAGACAATCAATAGACCAAAATTTACGCAAACTTGCAGAAACCGCAGGATTTGCCGATATCTACACGCAAGACTATAGCGGATATTTTAAAGACATTAAAGATTACATATATCTAAACGGTGAAAAATACCGTCCCCAAGATATATCACCAATTAACATTTTTAGCTTTGTTACACTCAAAAATGAGATCCTCGATTTTCTAGGATGGCCCTACTACATCTTAGAAAAATTGACTATTTTATACGCAATGTTTAACTTCATTGGATTTCTTTTCTCACTTTTAAAAGGAATCTACAACACATGTGCTATACACACACAAGTAAACAGACAAGCAAGCGTAGCACGCATACTCTTTGCAGGATTTTTTGGAATCTTTTCTACATCTATAAACAAAATTCTTTTAGACGCACAAATAAAAGAATATAACACAAAAATAGCAACACGACAAAATACATACGACGAAGAACATAACAATGTAGACATAACGCCAACGGCACCACAATTACCAGCCCTACCAAATAACCATCCACTATCCCTAGTCCCACGAAATTTTCGAAATTTAGCCATCACACATAATCCAAATTTTCGACTCACCACATCACAAAGTCCCATCCAACATATAATGACACACCAGTCACAAGATGATAATACTTATGAACAAATTATTGAACAACCCCATACCACCGCTTTTCAGTCTCAAAATAATCATTTTTTTAGCCCACGATGAGCCGCCAACTTGGATCACTACACCGATCAAATTCCCACCCAACCAATCTTACCTCTCCAATCCCAATAATACCACTTTTTGCTTTTCCGCCACCCGATTTTTCACCTAGTAATGTAACATCAGGCATGAATTCCGACACTAATTCACACATCTCAGTTTTATATTCCATCTCACAACTCAATAACCCGAATATTGAAACCCCCGATGAATTTGCCGACTCAGAACCATCCCCATCCAATAATTTTCATAACTCTTCTAATTTTTCTCAACCCCCTTTTCAACCCATATTATCCAATAACCCTGACCCAATCACTTCCACACCCTCTTATGCCTCCCAAGTTACCCCAACCTACTCCTCATACCATTCTGACCAATCATCTCATTCTCCAGACACCCCCCGAATCTCCCCAGAGCTAGATAATTTTATTACCCTTCAACAACAACCCTACCACCTTAATACCCCAACCATAAACCAAATCTCCTCCACAATAAATTCATCCAACCCCCCTACCCCTACACCCTCTTCAACTTATACTGAATCATTAGCACCATCATCCACATCAACTGAATCTTCACTCAACACTAATAGAGCTTACCGCACTTTTAAAAGAAAGTTCCCCAACCATCCTTTCCCAGCAAAACCAGGAACAGCCCGTGAATACATCAACCACCCCAAGCATACTAACACAAAAGAATTTTTAGCCATCACCTTACCCTCATTCCCACAATACACCTTAAACACCCCCCACGACACTAACGAAACACGCAACTTTGTAGATGAATACGTTTTAATGCCCACTCTCTCTTGGACCTCATATTATCATTTCACTAACCCTCTTTGCTTACCTTTATCTAATACTCACATCGATATAGAGCGAAATACGGACATGCTATATCGACTCACTACACCACTAACCGCTAGACAATTTACTTACGTTGGATATAAAAAATCACTAAAAACACACACTGCACCTAGAGCTAACGAATATACACTCGAATACTATGATCACAACATCATCAGAGCTAACCAAGATCAATTCTTAGACGACGATCGCTTCGCTAATCCACAAATTACCGAGAAATTTTTCATCAAGACACCATATACATTCACACTAAACATCTTCGACCGAAAGTTTGATCACATTATTTCAGAAGCACTAACAGACACACAAGCATATGAAAGTTTTAAAAAACGCTTCCAAATATTTTCACTAACCTTTCATTTCCTTGCACCACACGAAAGAGATTTACACTGCTCACACGATATTATGTTGCGCACTAAACAAACCCACACATATAGTTATTATCGCTTCATCCAAAATCACTTTGACCTACACACACCCTCTAGACAACCACACCATCGTTTTCAATTCATTAATTCCAAATACACTTCACCATTTTTCCTAAATTTCACATATTGTATTAAAGACACTAACCTCCATGGTATTCTTCGTAATTATGACCCCATAACCCAAATGTACATCTTCTGTCCCATCACCAAGACCTTCAACGCCGAAGAATCCCGACCCTTCCTTATCCCGCACGAGTTTGTACAACCTATAGAAATCCCAATTTTAGAATTCATCCACAACACTAAATTTAATCACAAATTATATAACTTAATCCAAAACACACCTTATGAGTTTGCAGTAGGCACTGAAGAACTAACCACTATTAAGGCACTTCAATTGCTTTGGCCACTGCTTCAGACTAAAAATATCATCCGCATCTTAGCTAAACTACTAACAACTTCCGATCTCATCCACGACATCTTCCCCCACGGTTTTTTCCCCGACGACTAACAGGTAAGTATGAATTAAGTAAACATTACTAACTAATTACAGTATTAAAAACTCACCATTCCTTATTCATGTTTTCCTTAGATTTTTAGCTTTCATCCGACAATCACCTACAAAAACCACAAAAGAAACAATAAAAATCACAATTTTCATCAAACAATTTTAAAATTCTATTAATCTCTTACACTTATAAATTTCTAAATTTAATATCAATGCAGTAAATTCATCTATAATATTTTCCCCCAAAGCAGTAAATCTAATTATGATGAAAATTTGTATCTTAATATTCCCCCATGACTAGCAGTAAATTTCTAAATTCTATGTAGTAAATTAAATAAATGCAAATGCAGTACTAACCTTTTGATATTTTCATTTATTCGCACAGAAATTCTATCCACACTCGCACAGCTCGCCCACGAAGAATTGTTTAAAATAATGAATTTCAGTTTCAAGTTTTCACACTCAACAACTCTAACATAAAATAACATGTTTCAAATTTTCCTTTAACCCGGTTGGAAAGGAATCATATACTAAACAAAACTAACCAACGCAGCTTACTAAATACCACAAATCATAGAATAACAGCATGACTTAGAAAAGGAAACCAACGGTACCCAAACCGGATTAACCCAGTTTAAAACTGGATAATTTATTCTTTTGAAGACTATTACAAAGTCTTAGAAAGAAATAATAAAACACAAAAAAGTCGAAAGACAAACCCATACCACAAACAATTTGCTTTTTGGAAAAAGTACATAACCAACAAGACATAAGTAAGACCACAACAAACCCAACATAAAACGTTGTCACATAACAGGACCCCTCACAAAAACCGCATGAAATCATACTCCCACTCCTGGCCTAACCCACCAGGAAGGACGTCCTGAGCATGCTCTATAGCCGGCCTAACCCACCGCGCTACATCCACGCTTTGTGACCACACCTCTATTTTTAATAAGAGCTACTCAAGGGTGAGTAACTCTTCAAAATAACCGAACTAAAACAAAAAGCTTTTGTGAAAACAACTAACTAAAATCATAATTAAAAAATATTAAACTAATAAATGTTTTATAAAATGTAAATTACATTATGCAATACATAGATCAGAATACAACACCAAGGACGAACATCTAAAGACAAAACGACCCCACTACACTCGAGAGAGAATGACCAACCACAATCGATATGCCACTCACAATCACAACTCAAAGGATTTAGAGTACGACTTGACCTCGCAGAAAAGGACTTCATTGAACTAGACCAATGACCACCTCGATGTTCAAGTATACGTACAGATCCGAGTAACCAGGCATCCCCTCCACGCACAATCTCCACGCAGAACAGAAAAACCTGACATAGCAAACCATTCTGAAATCAGATTTGAGTTTGTTGCAAAGACTTAGTCGTTGTCACTAGAAGACACAACGTCTTATGTCTCTAACTCCAGCTTCCTGGAATTTCTTTAACAAAGAGGAAACAAAAGAAATATGATGTTCGCCAAACACCAACGTCCATCATCCATCCTTCGAATTGCAGAAGAACTATTCTAAAAAACTCTGTAAAACCCGGATGGGTGGAACCTGATCTAAACTACATTTTATGATTGGATAAATTAAATGTTTTACCAATGTAAAGTATTTAATATTAACCAATCATGATCCATCTAACTAACAACCCACTTATTTGTAAGTGCTGAAGTTACTTGTAATTTCAGCACCAGAGAGATTTGAATTTAACTTAGAAATTAGTTGGACTCTCCCGAGCACTTCAGCAGCCGCAATAAACCAGTATACCCTAGATCTATTGAGCCTAGCAGAGACTAGTTAAACAACCTGAGACTAGATAGTATAAGAGTAAGATTAGGATCGGTATTAGACTAAGAAGTTGCACGAATCTATCCGGCCGAAAATAAGATAGCGTGACGAGCAGACGGTGTACCCTATCCGAAATTACTCTATGAGTTAACCAAAACGGTCCTAACTCATTAAATAATTTTTCAGCATTAAAATGAATGAAGGTCGCTTTGTTCTAATATGAACATTTTCAAACCTATATTAATAATTATCTATCACGTATTTCATCGCAATATCTTAAATCCAACGCATTAGATCTATTTTAGCTCAAGGAAACTGTAAGTTACTCATCTGTTTTTTTTTTAAATTTACAATATTTACTTTTTTGCACTATGAGCTGTCAATCACAATAGTTTTATAGGGTATACCAACTACACTGGTCAATGCCAGCTGAAAGGTGAGTTTTGAAGTCTTTTCTACAAATTTGACCATTTAATTTCGAGTTTCTTTGTTCCGATTTACCTTTTTCGGTCGAGTACCGACATTGTGTGGATAATTGAAGGTCGAATTAGAAAGTGAGCAGATCACGTTATGATTCGACGTTTATTTTGGTGAACAATGCCAGTGTTCGACCGAACGGGGCATTGGTCGAACACAGACTCAAACATATCTGTCGAGCGCAGTCGAAACAAACTGAAATTGGGCCAAGCAAGATAAAAACAAGCCTGTAAAATGGTCGAAGCGCGCACAAATTTGGTCGAGCACGTTCGAAATAAACCCAAAATAATAGGAGCATAGCCTGTTTATTTTTCAAAAGACAATTTTTCAACAGTCAATTTTTTCATCGGAGTTTATGCTCATGGACATCTTCAACTTTGAGTGCTGGAAAACCCAAGAAAATAATTGAAAAGCTTTTTTAAATTGAAAGCATAAGATCAAGACGATTGAAAAAAAACCTCGAGTTTGGCCAAAAAGTATTTTGAGCATGGTTGAAGCATACCTCGAGCTCAGTTGAAATTTATCTGGCCTGATTCAAAAAGACGTGAACAATTTTCTCGTCCAGAAAGTCGAAACAAACGCGCCTGCCGTCAAAACGGTCTAAACATGCATGACTCTGGTTCAATAAAATCGAGCACATTTTTAGCTGAAAAATCTAAAATGTACCCAACGTTGGTTAATAGGGTCAAATCAAATGCAAAATTGCTCGAGCTAGCCAAAAAAACTTATATCATTATCGACTCATACAAAATCACTGGTTAAGTTCATAAGAATGAAGTAATTTTCGCTTATATAGGTTGTGGTGATATAATTTTTTCAGGAAAAAGGCTTAAGTTGCTGTACTTACTACAGCAGTGCATTCATGCATTATATTGTATTTAAGACTACACGTATGTTCAGATGTCACCTTTTGAATTAAACTCAAATTTGTCTGCTTAAGGTTGCTTAAGATAAATTGAGCGGCCAAATTACGAACGCGGAAGTGGCGCATAGAAACGTGAATAATTTCTAGTTTCCAAATAAGATTTTATGTTTTAGATTTCCCAGCGGAAAAAAACCACATCCACTCAGTTTTTTAAGTTAGTTTTATCCAAAAATGCCAGTTCCGAAAATCCTTATCTTAATAGTGTTTAGGAGTCTGGACGAAGGAAATCATTTCACATTCGATCAATTTTCAGACGAGGAACAACTCTTTTGGGCCGGTAATTTTCATGTTTCTATGGAATTATTTGTAAAAAATTTAAAAAAGACAAAGCTAATTTAAAAAAAAACCTAATTCAGTAAGCAAAACAACTATTTCAGCAGGTTTTTTCAAAAACTGAAATTCCTGACAAAGAAGTTTCTGAAAGTCATCAGGTAAAATAAATTTGCTTGTGAAGTTTTATCAAACTTAGCAGATAGTTCTTCTATTACAGTTGATGAAAAATTGACAGCAACCTTACTTTCGATCAGCAAATTTGAACAAACTAAAATTTAAAACCTATAACAGCTCACTCTGACATTTTTTCCAACCAAACACAATTGCAAAACATTTTACAAAAATTATGAATGGTCAAAGAATTTTAGTGCTGCAACTTGTCAAATCTGAAAAAAAATTACTAATCAATTTTTGTCGTACTTGATGCCTAGAAAAATGTCATAAAGTTTAACTTCCGTATGTAATTATTTTCTGAAATACGAAGTTTCCTATTTTCATATTATTTCATCTATCTGAACATTTTGCAATTCTCTAGAACCTAAAAATATTATTTGTTAACTAAGTATATTGCTCAAGGTCATTGAAACTGCGACCCATTCGACATCAACGATAAAATTCTTAATTTGTGCAAAAATAATTATTGGAAACAACTTTTTACTAGGCTAAAAAAATTTAGTCCGAGAGCAGAACAACTCGACAAACGACTGAAAACCGGACTGGTTAATAAATATGTAAATGAACCTTTAACAGTTCTCATGCTGCATGGCATATAATTTTTCTGACCCTTGAAATTGAGAAGGAAGTTTTGTTTTCGCTTGTGTTTTAGTTTTTTTTGTGTTCCACGCAAAGTCAGGAAGAACAAGGAAAGCATCGTACAGAAGGGAATGATATATTATATCACAGCTCTTTGAACCTTAAATCGAACGACAAGAGCAAAATTTCAAAAACTAATTGTTTGAAGTCTAACTTTGAGCAACTCAAGCATGCGAGCACACCTATTAAAGAAAGTGATTTTGGAATTTTAATTTTGTTTTTTTTTCTTGTCCTTTTTCGACAAAAACCGTTGCCCGATTTGCCTATTTTACTGTAACTGTCGAATATAACTAAACTCAAGTCCTTCTTTCGATCCTTTCGTCTGACTAAATACAAAAAACGTTAAGAAAAATTTTTTTTTGTATTTTCAACAATAGGTCGGAACATTCTCTGATAATTGCGCAACAACTAGCTATGCTTACTGTGGTTATATTTTCAAATAAAAAAATTGTTTCTTCTCGACGTTGCAACGGGCATGCGACTTGATGTGAAAAGTTTCATAGAACAGCGATTCAGGACAGACAACCAGTAGCTATGTAAAAGTGCATGTTTTGATTATGATTCGAATAAAATAGCAAAATATTTGATCTCGAGAAGGTTTTTCTCGGCCAATTGCCAGTTTTTTAATTAGTTTTTTTTTGGCTTACTTGTTCTTTTTTTCTAAAAAGTATTGCAGTTTTGAGCTAAAATTTGAAAAGGTATTTTAACGGCGATCAATTTTTGCAAAGTAATGAGGGCTTAAAGATAGTTAATGTAGCTAATTCAACCAATTTGTGTCAATTATCGGGCGATATTTCTCGTGCAATTAACCCGGAAACGACTATTTATTCCGGCTTAGAAATTGCTACAAACTGAAATGAGGGTGGGTGTTAGGTTTATTAAATACTTTGCTGTATCTCAAATGTATATCATTGTGTACATTATATAGCGTATGTAGCGTGCGTTATAAGCGTAAATTTGATTTTTTTTCTCTTTTTTAAAAAAAATTTTCGTCAAATTTTCTTAAGGCAAACATTACACCATATACCTCAAAAGGCTGTCGGAATAATCTGGGCTTTGCCCTGATACGAACAGTTTTGTCTTAATTCTAGTTTTCGACCACTTTGTACTACATTGCCTACAGAACGAAGTTAATTAACAGTATCACTTTATAGTATCAAACCTATAACAGCTTGTAGTCGGAGTTTTTTTCTCATTTTAGCTCGTAAAATTCCAGTTATGGATAAATCCAATCTTTTTAAGAAGAACAAGTCCGAACGAAACTAATTAATTTTTTTTGATCAAAAATCAAATCTTCACTCATTGAAGCACGCAAAATCTCTGCCAACATATTTAATCAACCTTAACAGCCGTCTTTGACTAATTGAGTTGCTCAAGGCGACCGATAATGCCAAAAATTTGATCATAACTACAAAGAGTTTTTAAGAAAATTATCCGACAATAACTCAAAAACGTTTCTGTCTTTCAGACTTCGTAACGGGTTTGAAACTGGAATAAATTTTTCTGTAAAATAGATGAAACATTCCAAACAATTGTCTGTTTTAGACACGATAATTTTGAAAAAGTAGTCATGGACTTCCAAACAATTTTCATGCAACTCAAATTTGCAGCTGCCCTGCATTTTTTCAGAGCTGCAAATAAGTCCCAGAGAAAAAGACATTCGACATACGTGAAAGAATTAAAATTAAGTTAGCGCTAAGAAGTCAGAATTATTGTCCCGACATTCGATACGAAATTGACGGAACCTTTGTGCTGGGGGTGGGCTTTTTTTCTTCAGACAAATTTCAACTTTTTAACTAGCCATTTTTGACGAAATTTTTTTATATCATACAAAAGTTTATGTTATTCTGGGCTCAAGTTTGAAAAAATATTTTACCTGTGATCATTTTTCGTAAAGTTATGAGGGTTTAAATATTGGCTTTTTAGCCAATTTGGGACAATCAACGCGCGATATATTTCGCGCTATTAACGCGTAAGCAGAGATTGAATTGTTCTGACTTTCGATACGAAAGTAACGAAATATTTGTGCTCGGGGTATTTTTTTTCTTCAGACAAATTTCGACTTTTTAACTAGCCATTTTTGACGAAATTTTTTTATATCATACAAAAGTTTATGTTATTCTGGGCTCAAATTTGAAAAGATATTTCACCTGTGATCATTTTTCGTAAAAAATATGGGGCTTTAAAAATGGCCATTTTGGCCATTTTGTGACTATTAACGCGCGGTATATTTCGCGCTACTAACGCGTAAGCGGAGAGTTAATCCGTCTTAAAAATTGTTCCAAATTGGTTGAAAGAAGCTTATTTGTCATAATTCATTTGTTACAAGGAGCGAAATATATTCTTTAGTCCTTTATATGGCGTGTGGGGTGATGATTTTCTCAGAAAAAAACTTTTAAAAAAAATTTTAGAAAAAAAATTTTTCATTTTGTTTTATTACATTTAATTTTTAAATGTTTTTACTGCTCCATATTTTAAAAGGCAATCGGAACATTCAGGGCTTCGCCCTGATACGAGCAGTCTTGTTTTGAATTTAAATGTTTTCTGTGATCACTTTGTTATAAAAAGTAAAAAGCAGGTTTTGGCCGATTAAGGTGCTCGAGGATACAGCTATTGACATCACTAGTCGTTAACTGCTTGCTTGTTCTAGCTGTCCGTCATTTTTGTCGTTTATCGTGGCTACTCAGAAATAAGCCACTTTTTATGCGTGTTTTACTTGGCTTATTTTTTTTGAGGTCGACCAAATTGATTTTCTGAGGTCTTCCAAATCACTCTAAAGACCCTAATTCGACCAAGTTTTCTGCGCCGCAAACAAATTTTGGAAAAAAGTCAAAAACGGCGTTTTTAAGCACTTTTTGGTAAATTTTGACCTAAAAATCGCGTCTTTTTTTTGGCGCGCGCTCCCCTCTCAAAATTATATATATTGGCGCCGAAGGTGCCCATAGAAAATTTTTAGGGACCGTCACCAAAAATGTATATCTCAAAATAGTACAAAGGCGGGACCCTTTGGGTCGGCAGAGGGTTGAATCCCTGAGAGGAAGAGGCGTAAGCCCCCCCCCCCCCCCCCCTAAATCCGCTACTGGCCTGGTCATTCAGGATTCAAGAGATGTTTATTCTAAATATTCTTCAGGTTCTGCTTGACTACCAAATTGCAAGAAGTCAAATGATTTATGAGATCTGCTTCGACCGAAGTCTTCTCTTCATCAAATCATCTAGTGCGAATCCGATAGAAGCTCTTCAAAACCAGGGTGAAATTTCTATCAGTGATTCAGGATAATTGATTTAATTACTACGAACTTGAAATTAATTTTTCATTACTTTCAGCCGAAGCGGATCTATGATTTTCTCAAGGGAGAGGGACGACTTTTCAAAAAACTAACTTTTTTAGGGCGATCAAATTAATTTTTCAAACTCTCTCAAAACACCACTTTGGCAAACTTTTCAAAGCCGCACGCAAACTTAAACAACCCAAAAAGGCCAATTTTAGGCAATTTTTGAATGGTTTTTTTTAATGTCAAACTGGCTGCGAAGTGTCGGTCGGCCAAAACTGAATATCGTTAAAATAGTATCGAAAGGGACCGGCCCTTGGGGTGGTTAGGGGGTCGAATCTCGGGGAGGAAAAGGGCGTCCCTCCAACTCTAAATCCAACCCTGCTTTCAGCTTTACACTTTTTATCCTGTAACCTTCCATTCTGATTGTGAAAAGTTTTCAAAGATTTTTAAGGCAACCATTTTTGATTAATTGGCCCAAAGTCAGCGTGCGGTACCAAAGTTATGCCAATGAAATTACTTCTTATGTTAAAATAGTAGAGCTTGTAAAAATAATTTGGTCGACCAAAAAAATATGGTTCTTTCTTTTTATGTATTTTTTTAATTTCTATATGTTGTACCTAAACTTATAATAGTTTGACACACAGTATTATAAGTTTTGTTACAGCGCATTATTACGAGGCCAAATTGTGCATTTTGTGAATTGTAAACGGATTCCGCAACAAGGAAGCTCCCTTGATTCAACCTTTATTCTTTCAATTCCTTTGATTGTTCCGACAAAAGTTCTACATGTTTAAAGACTTGTCTCTGGAGTCCAGGAACATACAGACACAAAAGTGTGCGCCTATCCATGCACAGTTTGGCCTCGTAATTATAGAAAGTTAGAAAATAAAAAACAACCACACTGACTTTTGCTTTTGAGGAATATTTTTAATTTTCAGGGTATGCCAGATGTCAGTACTTGAGCAGCAACAATCAACCTCAAAGTATTTGCAACAACAGTGAGTCGCACACCTGGAGCGCAATATTTTCCTTTTTGGATACCGGAATTAAGTAAAAAACAAAATCTCATAAATCTTTACCAAATCATAAACCTTTAAAAAAAACGTACATCATGCAAGGTTTTTATGAGAATCCTATGAAAGTATACGGTAGTATAAGGCAAAATCACGAAGTGGAGTGTGTAATGAAGTTCAAAAAAAAACTTTTTAGCATTGTTTTTTGATAATTTTTGTAGATTTGTTTTTTGATAATCAAAACTGTTTTGACTATTATTTATTGATAGTGAAGAACGTAGTGATTACTTTGAATTAGGTGTTGTTTTTTTTGCAAAAATTTCTTCAGGAAAAAGTCTTAAAATGGTTTTACATTCTTTGTTAATTTTGGTGGAAATTCGAAAAATGAAGCTTTTCCAAAAAGCAATCA
Organism: Symsagittifera roscoffensis; assembly: GCF_963678635.1. Lineage (NCBI taxonomy): Eukaryota > Metazoa > Xenacoelomorpha > Acoela > Convolutidae > Symsagittifera > Symsagittifera roscoffensis. The sequence goes on along the minus strand of NC_087067.1, from coordinate 31,774,750 downwards.
GTGTTTTTTTTCTCTCTTTCCCTGAGTTGATGGCTCGTTTCCAACCGTCTGTAACCTATGTTTTTTTATTATGTTGAAGAAAATCAACCAGGCAAGTTCTAAAGTTGGCCTAAAATGCATAGTTCATCTTTCTATAAAAATTTTACACATTGTTGAATAATTCCGAACTACACTTCAAAAGGATTTCAAGGTTTTTATAAAATTTCTAAAAGGTTTTAGCTTTTTGTTTAATTGATAACATGATTTGATATATAATAGAATCATTTCACTTGGATTTTGTTATTGCAATTTAAAATTAGTCATTTAGGTCAAAGTTAGTATTTTTGTGATTTTGTGATATGACGTTTTGTTAAAGCAGAGCAAGGGCGACTAATTGATCCGCAGCAGCCGTCGTTCCAAAATAGATTAAGGCAAGCTAATTAGTCAAATCAAGTTAATTTTTACAAGATGGAGAGACTAAATGATGAGAAAATGTTGGCCAATCAGAATCTTTAGGCGTTCCGGTTGTTGTCATGAGTTTTTCATAAAACTCATGTATCTGCTTAATTTTAAAGCTAATGATCGTAATGAGTACTCTTAAATTGATCGTGTTAAATTTTTTTTTACTGGAAAACGTCTAAGAATTCGATCACCTTCGCATTTGATTTTTCGGGTACAACTTTTGGTTGCTTTTTAAGTTCACTTCATTTTATTTGTTGAAATGAAGGCACACTCTACAATGGAAAAGAAAAAATCTACCAATCACCAAAAGCGTGATCAACTTTTACTTTCAAAAAAGGGAAATTAATAATTAGATTTCCCAGCGAAAAAGCAGTTTTCGATATTGATCCAGTTTTCTCAATTTGCGTTAGCCTAATCAAAAAACTAGTCATAAATTAATCGGGAAATTCAGAAAAAAATGAGGGGCATATATTTTTTCTTATAGGTTCGATAATGAAGTTTTTGTTCTGCGTTGTTGTGTTCGTTATTTTTTCAATATGAAAAACTTGCTATGCTCTAATTGGTCAACTTTACTTTAATTGGCCTTGAGATTATGTTTTGCTTTTTGCGATTTCCTTAAAATTTTTGTGCACTCGTTTCTGTTTTGCTGAAAATAACTGAAAATAAAATTCCATTTTTTAGTCACTCCAACATGAGAAACGATATCGTCATAAAAGTGTTATTGTTCCGACTTTCGATACGAAAGTAACGGAATATTTGTGCTCGGGGTGGTTTTTTTTTTCTTCAGACAAATTTCGACTTTTTAACTAGCCATTTTTGACGGAATTTTTTTATATCATTCGAAAAGCATTGATGTCCTGAGCTCAAATTTGAAAAGATTTTTCACCTGTGATTATTTTTTGTAAAGTTATAGGGGGTTTAAAGATTGCCATTTTGGCCAATTTGGGACAATTAACGCGCGTTATATTTCGCGCTATAAGCGGAGAGTTAATCCATCTTAGAAATCGTTCCAAATTGGTTAAAAGAAGCTTATTCGCCATAATTGGTTTGTATCAAGGAGCAAAATCTATCCTTTTGTACTTTGTATGGCGTGTGGGGTGATGATTTTCATTAAAAATTTCAAATTTTAGAAAAAAAAATTTTCATTTTATTTTTTCTTAAATTTAATTTTTTAATGTTTTTACTGCTCCATAAACCTTAAAAGGCAGTCGGAGTTAACATTAATATAAATTCAAATATCGTAGAGCGAGTGTCAGGAAAAATTTTAAATGCAATTTGTAGAAACTGAAAATCTAGTTAACAACGACCCTATAAGTAGACAAATTTCAGATTCAAATTTGTTCAAAAAATAAGTGTTTTCTATTAAATGAAGAATTTTTTTATCAAATTTTTGAAAAGTTTTTAAATGATTACCCTGAAACTTGTTTTATTGTTAGTTTTAAAGATTCGTTTCAAATGTAATTTCAATTACGAAACGGCTCCGAGAAAAAAAGCAAATTAGCGTGAATGTTAGCGGGTTTTTTATAATTTGAGCATATTTGAACGCTTTTTAAATAACGTCTATAATCTCATTGAAAGCTAAATTAGTTTAGGCAAAACTTTTGAGAAACTCAGCCAGTCATTTTTCTATGTTTTTTGAACTTTTTAATTCAATTTTTCAGCGTAAAGTTTTAACTAGTCTTAGTTAACTAGCTTAGAACTTTAATATATTTAACCTGGTTACTTTTAATTTACTCTAAGCATAAAACTCAACATTACAGCGTCTTAATATTGTTGTTTATGAAGCTTTGCTAACTTAATATCTAAACATATATCGACAATTTTCTTGCAGGGCTCTAGGTATTGTTGAAGTCTTTGTTTTTGGAAACAAAAAACTTAAATTACGAAGAGAGAACTTGTTCTTCGATCGGAGACAGAAAGACCATGCAACTTTAGAGGAGTTCCACGAATCTTTATCAGAGTTAGCGAAGAATTGCAAATGGGGATCAGAGCTAGTTAGATATAGTTTCATAACCAATATGCGAGTTGTAGAAATCACGAAGAAAATGTCGAACACTTTACCTCAGAAACTATCCTAGCGTACGTTTTTGTCCATGAGAAGGGTACAAAACTTCACCAACAATATGCAAAAAAAAACAGTAAATTGCAAGAAATAAAAAATGTACCAAATCAAGAGCGTTCGTTGACTCTTTTTCAACTGTCTGTAAGCTATGTTTTATGTTTTTTTTTCATACAATCGTTAAAACTTGTAAAAACGTAAACTCATTTTAGCTTCCTGAAATTTATTCAGCTTGAATATGACATAAAATGAAAATTTGAGTAACTTTAGCTTAAGTTTTACTTTTTTGGATCATTTGATAATTTTTTAAATTCGAGGTGACGGAATGGCATTCTTCACCGATTCACAAGATTTGATACAATTTGTCAATTGTTATTTGCGGTTTGTTTCAGTAAAAGTAGACCCAATATTGTTCAAATCTATCGTCTATGACGAATCAAAGCTAACCCTTGATATGATCATAGAGGACAACTCCCAAAACCGCTCCCGTAAGTACTCATAAGTGACAACGCGGACTAAGCTTCAAATGAGACAGCTCCTGCTGAACGAAACCCACTAGTTTGCAAAATCTGTAAAAATCCCATTGATCGAGAAATTTATTTGTAAATGTTGGGAATTAGGGCCCCCTTAGGTTGGTTTTTGTTTGATTTTTCTTGCGTAAGGGACATTGCATTGAGCTTGAGAGGCGGAAGGAAAATAAGTGAGTTTTTGTTTTGGATAAGATTGAATTGTTACTATGTTGTTACTCTGTTTACTTGAACCCACTGAGAAGTTGCAACATCTCCATAGCACTCGCCCCACCTAAAACAATGTTCTGTCGTAAGACAACGCAAGGGTTTATCTTTCGGTATTTTTTCTTTGTGGTCAAATCACTTTAAATAATTTCCTTTTGATTTACATCTACATTTTCGCATCAGTTCTTTTTGTTGTACACTTGTAGTTGGCGTTGCGCTCCTTAAGTTATCGGCGATTGAGCACTGACGTTTTTCCATCTAGGCAATTTCGTTCAATGAAGTAACGGAAGTTTTTGCAACAAGATACGAACTGTTTACATAAACCGCTCGCTTCAGGTTTTTATACTTTTCTGCACATTAGAACCAAATATATTCCACCTTAACATTTGACAAATCTCAAATCGGTAAGAAAAACTAAGCAGATAAAAACAATTCTATAATTTTGAGCTCAAGGCTTTTTAGAAGGCATGGAATTTCCGTTTGAAACTTTTTAATGACAAATCGAAACTCGTTGGTAGAAAAAAATTACTGAAATTATTAATTCATTTGAAATTTTGAATTGATTTTTTTCGAATATTTATGCTTGGGGTGTTTATGCTTATTCAGTCAAGTTTGGGCGAGCGAAACTACAGTTCTTAACAATAGTTCTTTTTTACCTCAAGAAGGACTCCTTAAAATCATGATTAAAAGATATTACACCTCCGATCTTTTTTTCAAAGTTCTGGCGGTTTTAAAATTGCCAATTAGACCATGCTCTGGACTAAGTTATGTGCGCTGTGTAGATTTTTTGCATAATACTTAAAACCGAACGCTGACTAATAATGCACGACGATTTATCCCGCACAACAAAATCGTTTTAAATTAAATTGAGGCCAACTAATCTAATTGGTCGTCTTCATTTTTTTATATTTCTAAATACAGTTGTGTGAGTTGCTGGTAGTAAATGATCGCAGGCAAAAATTTAGGTTGTCATTTTAGGGTTGAAGTTTGCTTGTTTTGCTTGCTGCCTATTTTTGGTTAATTCGGCCCTATTTCAATTCCACATGGTTGTACTGAACCAGTAGAACCCTTCAGATTAGAAACAGTTGATTTCAAAACTCGAAGCATTTTTTCTTTCATTTGAAGGATATTTTAGGTTGAGCTTAAAAAACAAAAAAGTTTTCCTTGAAAACAATTTTCTGATAAAACTATAAGGACTTGAGATTTGGGAACTTGCCAAGTTGAAATAATCGCCTTATGATCAGTTTGATGTGCTGTTTTATAAATCAGCTGAAAAGTTGTTGCTTGTTAAATTGTAACAGAGAATATTTTTAAGTTCTTTCAAAAAAATTTACAAGGGCAACTGTTACAATTGATTCTTCTCGTGTGCTAAATATCCATTTTTTGTCGGAAGATTGTGAAATTACTAATGCAAAAAAGATATGGAAAAAATTTTAAAAAAAAATTTGAATCCAGTTGATTGTACATTCATACAATTTTTTTTACTGTTTCTAAGTTGCCTGATTTATTGTCTGCCTTGACTTCAAAGTTTGCATAGCGTGTTGAGAACTATTTCAAAGAAGTTAAAGAGCAAAAGAAACACAGATACGAGCAAAAAGTTTTTCTTTTTTTTTCCTTTTTTCATATTCGAAAATATAGTTAACTAATCGGAAAAATTTAAGATAAAATTTATTTCACACGTTTTGTTGTATTTGACTTACCTCCAACCACAATGTCACTCCGTTCGATGCTCCTGAAACAGCAACAAATTTGATTTAACTTCAATTCTTTTTAACTACCAAGGACTAAAAAAAGAACTAAGCAATCACGCGATAAGGAGCCAGTTTAACAAACTATTGCATTTTGAAAAACAGGATTTCATTTTTGATTTTCTTGAATAAAAGTTCAAAACTCATCAAATTGAATCAGATTTAAAACAAATTTTATGTGGAAATCAATAAAAACAGGACTAAAGATATGTTAAGAAAATTATATGACGAACATAACAAATCTGATTTTCAGCACAAAAAATGCAATGAAAACTTAAAAGCCAGATTTTTTGGCCAAAGTTATAATATACAAGTTAAATAAAACAACAAAATTATTGAGAGTTGGAAATCAAATCGCAATGTTTTCAAAGCAGCTTCAAGCTCTCAGCGTTTTCTGCGCTTAAACTTAAGCTTGCATCATTTTAGTATCAATATTTAGAGCCATAAGCTTCGTTACAAAGATCTTCAATCAAAGTGAAAGTTTCCTTACTTTAACTGCAAAAAAATTATAGATAAGATTTTATCAAAACATACAAAGTGAGAAAGATTGGCCGAAACCAAAACATATAAACTGCGAGAAACACTGGCTTAAAACCAATGAAATGGTACTATTAGAACTTAAACAAGTCAACTTTACGACGGTCTTTTTTTGAAAAAGTAAGTCATATGCGCTTCAAAAAAATTAATCTTTAAGCAATACAAGTTTTGAAAAAAAGTCGAGTAACCCTGAAACTGGATACACAGATGGGCTCCTATCATGGACCGTCGTATGAAAAAGGGTCCTTTTGGCCATACGACGGTCTATGATAATTGTTCATCCGTGTATTTAGGCTCAAGGTATCAGTATCATATTTTAATCAATTTGAGACAATTTTGGCCCATTTTTTGAATTTTTTGAGGTCAATAAAAATTAACATGCTGTAGGTTACGTCAATAACACTCTCTAAATAAGAACGCTGAAAAGGCGCAAAAAACGTGAAAGACTTCTGGTTTCGAAAGTTGAACTGGATTTATAGATTTCCCAGCGGAAAAAACCTTACCTTTTGATTCAGTTTTCTCAAATTGGGTGTTAGTTTAATCAAAAAAGCAGCTATCATAAATTGCTCTTGAAATTCTTAACATGAAAAAAAAAACATTTTAAACCTATCCAAAGTTCGGTGTGTATCAGTTGCTGAATTGGCGGATTAAGGAATAAAGATTGGCTGACCACTCTGTGAGTTTGCTCATGAGAATCATGAATGCCATGGTGAGGAACTGCATGGCGAGCAGAGTGAGCATCAAGTAGGTCGTCTGGTTCTTCTGCTTCCGGTCCACCGCCTGCTCCTCCGTCTCCACCACGTCATCCAGAGTCTGCGTCTCATATGTCACTTTAGGCCTCTTCCCCATTCTACCCCGCGCTGTCCCCAATCAAGATATACCCCGGATCTCTCTATCAATTCCCCCTTCCCTACCGTATCTAGCATCTAGCAATTAAATCACACGCACCCGCGAGGAATCTTAACAAACAAATATGTTGGACCAAAAATGTTTTGCCCAGGGATGGGTCCGGAAAAACCTAAGTTAAAATCTGTTAGATTGAAATATTGTAAGCAGGGGCAGAGTTGCCATAGAGATCCAGTAAATATCTTCCACAGAAGTAAAAAAAAATTTGAATAATTTTTGAACTAGAAATGTAATATTTTTTACCACGTTTTTGCTGCAATTATTTGTTATAACTGCAAAAAAAACGGATAAGATAACATGCGCTTCCAATAAGCAAGTTTTTCTTGATAAACTATTTGAAAAAAACAGTCAGTAACTTGATTAGAAACGTTTAAATTTTCTCATCTTAGATAAATGAAGCAACCGAAAATTAATTGAAAAAGAACAATATAAATGATTTTACCTTTCACAGGGAGGCAAATATTGATGTTTGAAGTATGAAAACTATTTTTAGAAGATCCAATTAAAGCTTTGTACGAGTGAAAAAAGTAAGTTTTAAGCAATCAGGCAGCTTTGAGAGTTTCAATGCTGTTCTGCGATGGAATTTATAAATGAACTTCATTAGAACGAGCTTTGCTGAAAAGAACCGATAAAATCTTTCCTACATAAAAGCATACGGTTTTCAGAATTTTCTTACCTATTTCTTGCGTGGCTGTTTTGTAGGCTCTCTGAGTAATGACCTTATAAAGAAAACACTTCACAGAGTATCGATTTAATCTTTTAAAAGTTCAGAAATGTTGTAGTTTGTGAAGTTACTTTTTTTCCAAAAATGTTTACAAAGGCTATTTAGATAATACTGCTCAGTGTTCTCAGCGCTCATTTTACTTGTTCAGTGTTCTCAGCGCCAGTTTAAATTTTTTGGTTATTTTTTTAGAACCTATCCCGATAACCTAATCGTTTTGCTGCCGTTTTCTCACTCTTAAATTAACTTCGGAATTCTATAAATTTTTGGTTCTGTTGTCAAGTATGTGATTGTTCTGCTTTTAGCATTTGCTCAGTAAATTTTTACTGTTTTTGCTGTGAGACTTGGATGTGTCACCTTTCATAAACATCCGTTTGAGATTTTTTGTAATTTTATCAAACAGCTGGTGGTTTTCACCAACCAAAGTACATTCGAAAGATATGATGAAAAGACCAATAGACCAATAATTGATTTTGATCATACAGCACTGATTTCATCTGAGTGGACTGACTCCAGTTTATACATGCGTTATTTCTGTTTGTTTGACTCTTCATTTCTTATCAATAAAGGTCAATAAACGTAGTGAAGACATTTATTTAGGTCGAGTTGATTATCTTTTAGGAAAATTCTTCAAAAAATTGTTCACATCAAACTTAACCTTTTGCGGCTGGACATATGAACTTTTTTTGGGTTCAATTCAATTCCTTTTGCTTAATGGAAACAAATTACACTTTATAATCTACGAAAGCAGATTTTGCGTTTTAAAAATGCGAGGAATTTCAACACGCAGCTAAGTTTAGACGTAAGCAATCGATTATAATGGATTATTTTGCTGATTTTGACAAATATAATTGATTATAACTACCAAAAATAGTTGTTTACCATATTTTGATTATATCCTATGTATAATTATTATTCTGTCAATAACAAAATCTCTAAAAATAACATTATAATAATGTGGTTCCTGCGAATCGCAGAGGAGCTATCAGTAGGCCTTAACAGTCCTGTCGAAGGTTAATCCATTTGTATTGTTTCCACACATTCCAGACTGCGTTATTTTGTTGAGCGAAGATTTTTGTGCAACTCAAAGCCGTTTTTTGCACCTAGAACTTATTGCACGTGGTACAAATATTGCAGCCATAATTTCTACCATCAGGCTGTGGAAGACTTGAAGCTAGACGTCAAGTGAGAGCTCGTCCTCACACACTATCCTTGCCAAAAATGAGATGCTCTTTCACACTTTGATTTATATGAACACAAAGTCTTACCAGAAACAAAAATTTTATAGAGATCCTTGCATATTTGTTGAAAAGCTCCTGCAGTAGGTAAAACATGAATCTTCCAAATAAACCATGAAACTAGAGAAAATATAATTGTATCGAATTATAGGTGGATTAATAATAGCTTATAATCGATTAAATTGTAATGCATTTGATCATACTTTCAAAAACAGAGATTATAATCGATTAATAATTGATTAAAATCAATGTTTTTTAGTTTTAGTAAAAGTGTTACTAAAATCCTAATATAATAAATTATTAACGCTTGAAACTGGATGCGAGTAGTTTCAACAGCGAGTTTTGTTTATTTAGTTGACTTCTCACTCAGTTTTCTCAAATTGGATGATTAATTATATTTAAAAAAAATTGTTAATTTTATATCATTCTAGAAAGCCAAAGAGTTTCAAAGCCAAACTTTTTCAATTTCAACTTCAAATTTTTTTTTTTACAAACTCAGTCAGTTGTTACTGTTTCCTTCGTGTTCAACGATACTTTCACAGTTTTCTTTTGGCCATGTTTTCAACTCCTAATAGCAGCCTAAACAACGTATTTGAAAATAAGTTTAGCCAATTCAATTACTAAATTGTTTTTCAAAAGTTTAAACAAAATAGCTTGTAAAAAAATTCGCGTTTTTATTAAATAACCGAACAGCCCATTTTTTCAGAATGGTTGGCTATGACAGGTTTTTCTGTTCCATGTAGAGAACTTCTTTTGGGTTGACCTTGTCTGGGAATGGCGTGGAGATTGTGCGTGGAGGGGATGCCTGGTTACTCGGATCTGTACGTATACTTGAACATCGAGGTGGTCATTGTTCTAGTTCAATGAAGTCCTTTTCTGCGAAGTCAAGTCGTACTCTAAATCCTTTGAGTTGTGATTGTGGGCGGCATATTGATTGTGGTTGGCCATTCTTTTTCGATTGTAGTGGGGTCATTTTGTCTTTGGATGTTCGTCTTTGGTGTTGTATGCTGATCTATATACTGCAAGGTATAATTTACATTTTATAAAATTTTTATTAGTTTAGTGTTTTTAGTTATGATTTTGGTTAGTTGTTTTCACAAAAGCTTTCTGTTTTAGTTCAGGTATTTTGAAGAGTTACTCACCCTTGAGTACCTCTTATTAAAAATAGGAGTGTGGTCACAAAGCGTGGATGTAGCGCGGTGGGTTAGGCCGGCTATAGAGCATGCTCAGGACGTCCTCTCTGGTGGGTTAGGCCAGGAGTGGGAGTATGATTTCGTGCGGTTTCTGTGAGAGGTCCTGTTATGTGATAACGTTTTATGTTGGGTTTATTGTGGTTTTTCTTATGTTTCGTTGGTTGTGTCCTTTTTTCAAAAATCAAATTGTTTTTGGTATGGGTTTGTCTTTCGACTTTTTTGTGTTTTATTATTTCTTTCTTTGACTTTATAATAGTCTTCAAAAGAATAAATTATCCAGTTTTAAACTGGGTTAATCCGGTTTGGGTACCGTTGGTTTCCTTTTCTTAGTCATGCTGTTATTCTATGTGTTGTGTTGTTTAGTAAGCTGCGTTGATTAGTTTTGTTTAGTATATAATTCCTTTCCAACCGGGTTAAAGCAAAGTTTGAATTTTGTTATCGTGTGTTAGAGTTGTTGAGTGTGAAAGCTTGAAACTGAAATTCATTATTTAAACAATTCTTCGTGGGCGAGCTGTGCGAGTTTGGATAGAATTTTTGTGCGAGTGAATGAAAATATCAAAAGGTTAGTACTGCATTTGCGTTTTATTAATTTACTACATAGAGTTTCAATTTTATTGCTTGTTTTGGGGAAAAATTAAGTTACAAATTTTCATCATTATTAGAATTACTGCTTTTAGGGAAATAATTTATAAATTAGTTTATTACATTTGTATGAATTTTATTTAATTTAGCTGGTGCAAAAGATTATTAGAGTTTTGAACAATTTGAAGAAGTTTTCTATTTTTTATTTTTTCTTTTGTGTATTTTGCAGATGATCGTGAGATGAGGACTAAAAATCTAAATAAAACATGGATAAAGAATGGTTAGTGTTTTATTTTTAATTTTATTAGTATATTTATAAATTATACTTACCTGTTAGTCGTCGGGGAAAAAACCTTGGGGGAAGATGTCGTGGATTATGTCGGAGTTTGTTGGTAACTTTGCTAATATGCGAATGATGTTTTTAGTTTGAAGCAGTGGCCAAAGCAATTGAAGTGCTTTCATGGTTTTTAGTTCTTCAGTGCCAACTGCAAAATCATAAGGTGTGTTTTGGATGAGATTATATAATTTGTGGTTATATTTAGTGTTGTGGATGAATTCTAATATAGGGATTTCTATAGGTTGAACAAATTCATGTGGGATAAGGAAGGGTCTGGATTCTTCTGCGTTGAAGGTCTTTGTGATGGGACAAAAAATATACATTTGGGTTATGGGATCATAATTGCGAAGAATACCGTGAAGGTTAGTATCTTTGATGCAATATGTGAAGTTAAGAAAAAATGGTGATGTGTATTTAGAGTTAATAAATTGAAAACGATGGTGTGGTTGTCTTGATGGAGTGTGTAGTTCAAAGTGATTTTGTATAAAGCGGTAATATGTATATGTGTGGGTTTGTTTAGTGCGTAACATAATGTCATGTGAGCAGTGCAAATCTCTTTCATGTGGTGCAAGGAAATGAAAGGTTAGTGAAAATAATTGAAATCTTTCTTTAAAACTTTCGTAAGCTTGTGTGTCGGTTAGTGCTTCAGAAATGATGTGGTCGAATTTGCGATCAAATATGTTGAGTGTGAAAACATATAAACATATGGTGTTTTGATGAAAAATTTTTCTGTGATTTGTGGGTTAGCGAAGCGATCATCATCTAAAAATTGGTCTTGGTTAGTTCGGATGATATTATGATCGTAATATTCTAGCGTATATACGTTAGCTCGGGGTGCAGTGTATGTTTTTAGTGATTTTTTATATCCAATGTAAGTAAATTGTCTATGTGTTAGTGGTGTAGTTAGTCGATATAGCATATCTTGATTTCGTTCTATATCGATGTGAGTATTAGATAAAGGTAGGCAAAGGGGGTTAGTAAAATGATAATATGATGTCCAATGAAGTGTAGGCATTAAAACTTGTTCATCTACAAAGCTACGTGTATCGTTAGTATCTGTAGGGGTGTTCAAAGTATATTGTGGAAATGAAGGTAAGGTGATTGCTAAAAATTCTTTCGTGTTAGTGTGATTTGGATGATTGATATATTCACGTGCTGTTCCTGGTTTTGTTGGAAATGGATGGTTTGGGAATTTTCTTTTGAAAGTGCGGTAAGCTCTATTAGTGCTAAGTGATGATTCGGTGGATGTAGATGATGGTGCTAATGATGCGGTATAAGCTGAAGAGGGTGTAGGGGTAGGTGGGTTTGATGATTCTATTGTGGATGAAATTTGATTTATAGTGGGATTTTCAAGGTGGAAGGGTTGTTGTTGTAGGGTGATAAAATTAGCTAGTTCTTGGGAGATTTGGGGGGTGTCTGGAGAATTGGATGATCGATCTGAATGAAGTGAAGAGTAGGTTGGGGTAACTTGTGAAGCATAGGAGGGTGTAGAAATGGATGGGAGCGGGTTATATGGTGGGATTGGTTGAAAAGGGGGTTTCGAAAAAACTGAGGGATTGGTTTGAAAATTATTGGATGGAGATGGTTCAGAGTCTGCAAATTCGTCAGGGGTTTCAATATCTGGGTTATTGAGTTGTGAGATGGAGTATAAAACTGAGATGTGTGAATTAGTGTCTGAATTCATGCCTGATGTTATATTATTGGTTGGGAAATCGGGTGGTGGGAAGGCAAAAAGTGGAATTATTGTAATTGGAGTGTTGAGGTTGGTTGGGTGTGAATTTGAGCGGTGTAGGGATCCAAGTTGTCGGCTCATCGTGGGCTAAAAAAATTATTATTTTGAGACTGAAAAGCGGTGGTATGGGGTTGTTCTATAATTTGTTCATAAGTATTTTCATCTTGTGAGTGGCGTGTCATTATATGTTGGATGGGACTTTGTGATATGGTTGGTCTAAAATTTGGGTTATGTGTTATTGCTAAGTTTCGAAAATTTCGTGGGACTAGTGATAATGGATGGTTATGTGGTAGTGGTGGTAACTGTGGTGCTGTAGGCGTAATGTCTACATTGTTATGTTCTTCGTCGTATGTGTTCTGTCTTGTTGCTATTTTTGTGTTGTATTCTTTTATTTGTGCGTCTAAAAGAATTTTGTTTATTGATGATGAAAAAATTCCAAAAAATCCTGCAAATAGTATGCGTGCTACACTTGCTTGTCTATTTACTTGTGTGTGTATAGCGCATGTATTATAGATTCCTTTTAAAAGCGAAAAAAGAAATCCTATAAAGTTAAACATTGCGTATAAAATAGTCAATTTTTCTAAGATGTAGTAGGGCCATCCTAGAAAATCGAGAATTTCATTTTTTAGTGTAACAAAGCTAAAAATATTTATAGGTGAAATAACTTGTGGTCGGTATTTTTCACCGTTTAGATATATATAGTCTTTAATGTCTTTAAAATATCCGCTATAGTCTTGTGTATAAATATCTGCAAATCCTGCTGTTTCGGCGAGTTTGCGTAAGTTTTGGTCAATTGATTGTCTTTGTATTGTGTCCATTTGTGTTAATAATTCTTGGAATTGTTGTGTTCTAATGTGATGTTGTATATCGGATTTTGAATATATTCCAATTGATTGTAAGTCAATATTTGGGTTTCGAACAATAGCTCTAATGCTTTCAGGTGAAAAATTTTTTGAGTGATTGCATTAATGTGGGATATGGAGTAAGAAGATAATATTAATCTCCATCAGGGTTCAGTTGAACTACATTGTGGCTATTTTCTGATCCACATGGGACTGCGGTATCCCAGAAATAGGTTCGTCTTTAAAGTGTGTCAACGAAGTGTACTTTATTCTTATAAAAGATAGGGATTCTTTTATAGCATCGTTTATCTTCAAAAACATATAGTGGTGATACTTTTTTGGTACAGGTATAAAACCATAAAATGTTTCCTTCATAATCTAAAAAATTTGATCTATTTCCTGATAGTAAATATCCTGCGTAGGGTATTTTTAATACTGCTAGTGCAAGTGATTGTAGGATTTGTGTCCTTTCTAATTCGCATAGCTGGTGAAGTGTTTCTAATTCAGATAGTGACATTTCTTGAAAAATTCGGCTAATTGTGTAGTCTAATTTCATATCTAGGTGAATATCATAGTGGATGTTACCGAAATATGTACTATTCATTAGTGATAGTTCTTGTAGACGTGTGCTTCTAGTGTTATGGGGCTTTAGAAAATCAATTTTTACTCTTTTGAAAATCAACTGGTATATATGATGTTCCTTCGTTTATAGGGTGACCTGTGGCGTATGGGTCGATTTTTACTTTTCCAGTGGTCATGTCGAATCCTTGTTCGTATTCAACTAATATCTCGGAGTATTGTGTTTCGTGAAGTGGATTTCTGTATTTACATGCAAGTTCTGTTTCTTGATATATTTGAAAACGCGTCAATTTATTTTCTATATTGTGTATGTTTCTAAAATTAGAACTTTGTCGTCGTGATGGATGGACTTGTTCATATGGAATTGATTGTATGAAATATTTTTCGTAAAATTTTATCATACGAGCGTGTATTTTTGCTACTTGAAATGTTGTACATGTGTCTTCAGGGAACCAAACAATTGTTGCTTGTGTTCGTGTTGTAGGGTCACAATAGCCTTGATCGTTTTTACAAGGTAATCTAATTCCTTGATAGATCATGGTGTTGTCAGATAAATCGCGTGTGAGTTGTATTTTTTCGAGTTGTATTTTCCAATCGAAAAACATGATTTCTTGATATCCTTTATTTTTTGTGTCTGCTTTGCAGTTTGATGGGTCATTTATACCAATGTGTGGTATCCAGTGTTTATCGTGTATATCATAAGTTAATCTTCCGTGTGCGCCGTTGTATGGGTATTTTTCATCTAATTTTATATGTCCTTGATATCTTTCAAGTTCTGCTTGATGTACAGAATCTGAAAAAACTTGGAAATATACTTATTTTTTATCTGTGTTTTTATTTCTTGTGATATTGAGTTTTAGTAACTCGTTTTTACACTCTTCGGGATTGAGATGTTAAAGTCGTTCGATATTACTCTGGTAGAATGATTCGTGGTCAAGTCGGTTTTTATTTCCATTTGAGACTTGTGAACAATGTACTTTCTTTTCAGAAAATGTTGCTGTGAATTTATATCCTATAACTGTTGTTGCTCGGGTTTTGAATAAAGTGTCGCTATTACATTTGTTGTTTCTATGGCTTGTGGTTCTGTTTCGCATTGTGATACTTGATTTATTGCGTATTTGTGTAATGTTTTTTGTTCGTTTTCTTCACAATCGTAATGTGTTACTAATAAATCTTTGCGGGGGGAAGGGTTTATGTTTTCATTTGAGGTTATTAGAAAAAGGAGTTGGAGAAAAATTAAAATTTTTAGAATATACATGTGTATGACAATCCTGAGTATGGGTTGTAAAATGTGATGTAACCAATTGTCTTTTTGGTATATCTGTCGTATTTGTATATCACTTCAGTTCTTATAAACGGTGGTGGTAGGGATTGAGCTGTTATATTTGGTGGATTTAATGGATAGGAATGTTGAGTAATGTTGTTTAATTTAACCGTGATTTCAAATTTTAATTGTAGACTATTTTGTTGGAGTATTTGGATGTTATGAGCACGAATGTCTTCGTGAATGTCTTGTCTATATTGTAGTCTATTTAGTGCCCAACTGTGGAGTCGGTTACTTTCTAGGTGTTGTCCAAATAATGGTGGAGGTGCTGTGAATGTATTCCAGTCTAGTCTTAAAGGAATATTTGTTGATGATTGTTCTCGATATCTAGCGTCGAGGTTATTGGGGAAATTTAAGTTAAAAGGTGGTGGTGAAATCTGGCTTATTGATGGTGTTGATGGTAGTGATACTGTTTCTGGTAGTGATGAGGATGTTGTTGTATCCGTAGAAATGTCTATTGGGTCATTGATTAAATTTGGTTCACCTTGTGTGAATGAATGTGTTGTCCAGTATGGTAGTCGTGATGTTTGGTTTGTAGGGTTAAAGGGATTTTCACGTACTTGTTCAGATGTTGGTGTTGAACCTAAGTAATCTGATGGTAGGCTTGAGGTGCTACGTTGTGAAAGAAGCGTAGGGGTTTCTGGTAATATACCAATGGGGTTTTCTGGTGTACTTTGTGATGGGGATTGAGGTATATCAAAATTAACTCGGGGAGTTTGAAAATTTCTGTTTCGTCGAGGGTGTATAATTTGTCTATTTATTTCGACTGTATTTTGGTTTTGACTAGGATTTCTTTTATTCTACTTAATTCTTGTGGTAGTGTTGGGTATAAGTTATATGTTGGTTCGCTTAGAGGTGCTTGTCGTTGAACTGGTTCTAGTGGTTCTGATAAGCGAGCGTGTCGTTCTTCAAAGGTATATGGGTTATCTTGAAAAGAAATTCGTGTAGATGTTTGGGGGTTTTGGGTAGTTGAAAGTGGTGTCGGGTTTTCCTGGGATGATGTCGGTGAAGACTGACTATGTGAATGTTGGTTAGCAATTTTTGATGGTTTTTGATCTATTCTTTTAGTGGAAAAATTTATGTTTATTGTAGTATTCTTCTAGAAAAAGTATTAGGAGGATTGTTGCTAGGGCGAATGTGATAATTGCTTTCTCTATACATTTGCATATTGTCAAGATGAGGGATGATAGAAATGTTATAAAAATTACAAATAGTAAAAAAATATCTGTTCTACTAAAAATGGTTCGTATCATTTAGATAAGTTTTGTGAATCGTACCTGTGGATATAGTCAATAGCTTTTGAAAGCTGGAGGTATAGTTCAAATTTAGAATAGAAAATTAAAAAAATATTGCAAAAAATGATTAAGATTATTAGAAAAGATTCAAAGGTATCAAAAAGAAATATGATGAAAGGTTTAAATATTGTGAAAAAGTTTGCGAGAATGTTTAGAATTATGGTAACTGGTCGAGAGAAGAGCATTTAAGAAATGGCTTCTCGATCGAATATTTTTTGTTGTTTGAGGCAATTTTCAAGTGTGGTCGAATTATTTATTGGTTTTTTGACAAGTGGGTCGAGTTTTGTGAAAAATTGTTGGGGGCAAATTTTATGGTGATCGGGAGGTCTTCTTTGTCTTTATTTTCATTTGTCAAATGATCAGGGGTATTTTTGAGATTTTTATACTTTAGGCTAATTAAAATTGTCGTTCTTTTACTTTAGGCTAATTTAACATATTTGTTGGGGGTATTTGAGGTCTGAGTTGGGGAAATATTGTTGATCTTTGGTTTATTAGATAAGGGAGGGTTATGATTTTATGGTGATATTTATTTTAGTTGTCAAGTTGGAGTGGTTTGCTTATTTTTGACCTGGAGGTCGCAAAGTTATAGTTATAGATATGCCTGGAGTTTAATATCGTTCGTCTAGTTGATCTGTGTTAGAGTTAGAGAAGGTGACGGATTGGATGAATCCTATTGGCTAAATATGAACTAGAATCGTTGCGTATTTGTCAGCATGTTATTTTGAAAAATGAAAGTTCAAAATATTTCAGAGTTGCAAAGATTATTAAATATGAAATTAAAGCTGTTTTTGAAATTCGACTTTCTTTAATATTTTAGATTGTGGGATGAACGTTTTATAGTTTTTACGTGGTTGATTTCTAAGTCGTGATGACTTTCTATGTTCTGATTTGTCAATTTGTTCTTGAGGTATTATTTTTTCTATCATTTTTCTATTTTTTCTTTCTTTTTGTGGTGTATTTTGATCTAGCTTTTTTGTATTGTTTTTTGTTGTAGTTGATTTTTTATTTTGGTTTTCGAGATGAATGTCATGTTGTTCCTTTGTTTTATTTTCCGTATGTGGATAATTTTGAATAACTTTTAAACCTGTGAAAGAATATAATTGAGTTAGTTCGCGTAGTGCGTACTCTTTTGGGTAATAAGGTAATAGGTTGTTTCGGTGTTGAACAATTTCTTTTTTGTCTGAGTCGGTAATTTTATATGTGACATCAGTGGGTTTGGCAATTATTTGGTATGGTCCTTTACGAAGGGGTTGTAGTTTTTTAGAGATTCCTTTTTGAGTGTTAAAATTAGGTATTAAAACAAATGTTCCAATTTTTAAATCGGAGGCTGGTGTAAAGCGTGAATTTATTTGTTCATTAATGTTTTGTCTTTGTAACAATTTTTTTGTTACTTTTTGGTAAATTTCATTGTGTTTTTTATCTCTGTTTAGAATCCATTCGGTGTGTGTACCGGAGGCTAATTTAAGAACTTGTGGGTGATGAAAATGATCTTCATCGTGTGTATGTAAAGGTAAGTTGTAACAAATTGATTCTTTATTCGGTTGACAATAACTTTGTGCATTTTTATGAGAGTTTGCTGTAAACATAATCGGTTTGCGTGGCTTTTGATTAAAAACCATTTCATATGGTGACATTCCTAGAGTTGTCGTGATTTGTGAATTGTATGCTAAGGGAAACAGTTTTACATCTGCTGACCATTCGGTATATCTTGTGTCATTTCCATTTCATACCTTCGACTAAGCCGTTTGTCCAAGGTGCATGAGATGTACGTGGTTTGTGTTTGATGTTATATAAATGACATAATGTGATGATTTCGTTATTTATGAATTCTGTACCGTTGTCTGTAACTAAAATTTCTGGTAGTCCGAATTTGGCTATCCAGTGTTCATAGAGTGTTGTGTAAGCGTAATAAGCGTTACAATGTGGTACTGGGTTAAGTGCTACATAATGTGTAAACGCGTCAACAATTACCATAATGTAGGAGTTTCCTTCGGATGAGGGTGAAATTGGTCCTTTTGTATCAAATGAAATACGGTGGTTAAAGTACAAACTTTGTCCTTTAAAATCTTGTTTTTGTGCTATTTGTTTTTGATTTGGATAAGGTTTATTTAGCTGACATACTATACAATCATTGCATAGTACTTTTATCCAAATTGGTGCATTTGGAAAATAAAAGTTTTGTATGAAATTTGAATATGTTTTCTCTGATCCAGAGTGTCCTTTAATGTTTTGTGTATAAGAAATATTAAAAGCTATAAGAATCATACTTAGAGGGAGACAGGGAACTGTTGATTCATTTAATTTGTATTCTAGAAGGTCTGTGTTTTCGTTAATTGTTGTATTATTGAATTTTCGAAAATATCGGAGGAGTGTTTTATTTCCTAGAATAGTTGTATCTGCCTTGACGGGTTTAGTTTTATATTTGTGCCATGATTTTAGTTGTCTAATTACTGGGTCAAGATTTTGATATTGTTTCAAAGTATTAATTGTAATTTTATCTGTTGGGGGGAGAAAAATGTTTTCTATTTCCAATTTAGATAAAGGAATTGTATCAAGTGGGTCATGGAGGTCAAATACTTGATTTATTGTGTATTTTAAATCGTTTGTTTGTGGTCCTGATAAATTTATTTTATCAGTTAGGTTTTCTTTTTCAATTAATGGAAAAAGGTCTTTTTTATGCGAGTGTTGTTTTACTCTTTTTTGTTGGGTGTTATTTTTTATCCACTGTGAGTATGGAATTGGTTTGAAAGTTGATGTTCCAAGTAGATCAACTTCGTAGTGATTAATTTGGCAATCTAAATAGAGTGAGAAGTGTTGTAGATTGTTTATCTGTGATTGTTCAACGTCAGTTTTTACTGCATATTTGCATTCTAGTCGGGGTGATGTTTCGTTTTCTGCAAGGTAGAATTTTATTTTTTTAGGTATTTCAACTGTAGTTTTACGTGTAAGTAATTCAGGTGGTGTATTTCGACTTAATGTGTCTGGTAATGCAAGATTTTTTCCTGCTGTCCACACTATATGTAAGTTTGGGAATTTCATTAGAATTAGTTGAAATCTATAAACTCGGTGATTTGGATTAGATTTTTGTGTAAAGAGAAAGATGATTGGTTTGTGATCTGTGAAAAGAACTGTTGGATGTTTTGATCCAAGTATCAGAAATTCATATTCTGTTAGTGTATATATTATAGCTGTACACTCTCTCATTAGAGTTGAGAGTCGTAGCTCTGCTTGAGTGAATAATCGAGAATTTGCTGATATAAGATTCATTTTGTTTGTGCCATTGTGTGATTGTAATAATGCTGCGCCGATGCCAAAATTCGAAGCATCGCACATTGCATAGAATGGTTGATTAGGATCTGGAGTTGTATTCGAAATTTGTTCAGTTAGGAGTTTTTTAATTTCTTCAAATCGTGCTTGATGTTCTGTGTTCCATTCAAAATTATTTTGTTGTCTAAGTATAAAATGGTCTTAGGTATAATTGCATTTTATAGACATATTTACTTAAAAAATTTAACATTCCAAGGAATTCTTGGATTTTCTTTTTGTTTGTTGGTGGTTGGAGTTTTTGAATAGCATCACTGCGTGATTTTAATGGGGTGATTGTTTTTCTTTCTATATTATGTCCTAAGAATTTTACTCGTCAGGTAATCTGTTCACTTTATCGTGTAAATGAATTGGTACTTTACTTGCTCTTTGTTTTTTGAAAACTGCGTCAGGTTTTAATGGGAGATGTAGTGATGAACTGATTTTACCAACATCAAATTTAGATGTTGCATAGACTGATGAATATTTTATTAGCTGTTTGGCTAATTTATCAAATTCGTCTTGTGTTATTTGTGAATGTTGAAAGTTAAACATTGTTAAAAACTTCTGTTGAGTCTCTGTGTAGTTACTTATGTTGAATGTAGGTTTGAAATATGGAGTTTTTGTGAAATAATCTGTATTTCTTTTTTCATTACTTATTATATTATTTATAGATAATTCTTCATTAAGAATTGTAGATTGACAAATATCTAATAATTGGAGTATATTATCTACGCGCTATGCTTTTTCATGTATTGGTGATATCGTAGCGTTGGTTTCGCAATAGCCTAAAAGTCCTAAAGGTAATGTTACTTGATAGGGTGTATTGTTGTATACATCTAGAGAAATAATATCTGAATTCGAGTTTTTCAGATATTTTATGGATGAAATTGTGATTTTGAAAAACTTATGGATAGGTTTGAATTCAAAATCTGGCATATAGAGTTGTTGTTTGTTTTGTTTTTTATCATATTGGTGAACTTGTTTTATTGAAAAATTATATATGTTTCCTGATAGTGGTTTCAGGTGTTTTCTTTGTTGATTATATATCGGATAAAATTTTGAAAAGAATGGTGGTTGTTTATTTAATCTTTGAAAAAATGTTAGGGATGTGTCTTTTGTTTTTGTGTATTTATCTTTGATTAGTATTTTACTATTCAAAATGTTGATTGTTGGTATATATTTAGAGATAAATGGTATTCCAATGATATTGTGTTTAAAATCAGTGATATGGAATATTTGTTTAAATGGTTTATTTAAAATTTTATTTTGTTCTATTGTTCTTGTGGGGAGAAGAAATAATTGAATTTTTCCATAGTTTACTAATGTTGATCCTTGTGCTGTTGCTAGTTTACTGGATGTTTCAAGGGGCGTTAGCTTTGGGTGTAGTGATTTTATCTCATTCCATGTGGGAATGTTTATTATGTTTGATTCTGCTCCTGAATCAATTAAAAAATCAATTTCAAGATCTGGTGGTTGAAATTCTTTGCTTCTTGGACTTTCTAAAAGAAATGGTATTGTCCAAATTTTTTCTTTGGGTTGTTCTTTTTGTATATTTTGATAGATGTGATTCGTATTCAAGCATTTTGTTTTATTATTTTCATTGGATTGATTTGTAGTGTTGATTTCGTTAGTTTCTTGTGTTGTTTGTGTGGAATGGATGGGTTCAATATAATAATTGTGAAGGAGTTCTAATTGATTTTCGTATAGATGTGATGAAAAAGGTTGTTCATATATAATAGGTTCGTAGTCATTCTCGATTGCTATCATATTTATGGAGGTAGTGTTTTCTGTATCACTTTCTGAATCTGATGATTCACAGTTTATTTGATTTAGTTGTAGTTCGTTATTTCCTGTGTCATCAATACCTGGGGGGTCTGATGTCGTTTCTGGGTTTGATTGTACTTGATTAATATTTCTTTGATGTTTAGGTGTACTACTTCTGTGGCGATTGTTAGAATTATTATAATGGTTACTATTCCTGTGTGGTGATTGGGAATAATTTCTATAACGATTATTATAACTTGAATGTCGATTTTGTGAATTATTTCGTGATCTGTTTCGATAATTATTGTTTGGTCTGTTATAGTTTGATCTATTATATGAGTTATTCCTTGATCGATTGTTCGGGTAATTCTGGTTTCGGTTGTTTGAATAACTTCTATTCCGATTATTGGAGTAGTTTCTATTTCTATTGTATGATGAGTTTCGTGATTGATTGTTTGGATAGTAATTATTTCTTGATTGGGAATTAGATCTAGAAACAAATTGTGTTGTATTTGAATTTGATCTGGAGTAGTTATTTCGACTATTTGGTCTATTGTAATGATTTTGTGATGAATTTTGTGTATTTCTTCGTTCTGGTGATCTTCCTCTATAACTTGAGTTATACGGTGATTGATTTCTCGTGTAGTTGGTATTGTTCGGTAGTGGTTTTCCTGAACTGTTGTTGCTATATACATTTTTGTTTGGTAGATTTTGATCTTTTTTCATGTACTGATAGAATGATTTATTTGGTTCCTTATATTTTTGAGGTTTGTTTTGATTGTCTTGTTGTTTTTGTCTACATTCAGAAAAACTATGTCCGTATCGTCGGCAATAATTACACCATTTTTTGAAGATGGTTTGCCTTTAAAGTTTGGGTGTTTTTCATAAATATTGAGTATTTCAGTGATTTTTTCAACGAGGTCTGTATCTGATTCCTGTATATTGTTGATATTTGTGGTATTTGTTTCAATTCGGTTAACATATTGTAATTTCAGATTTTCTGTTTCTTCAAGTTTCATTGTGATTTCTGCTTGCTCTAGTTTGTCTACTAGTTTTCGAAAATCTAAATCGGGCTCTCGAATTGAGGAGGGATGGGATGCTCTCTTTTTTATTGCTATTTTCCTTAATTGAGGTGTTAAGGTCATCATTAAGATTTCTGTCATTTTTGTGTTTTTGTAGTCGTGTGTATTTAGTGAGTATGCTTTTCGAACTAGTGTTTCAATACGTACTGCTAATTGTTTGATGATTTCATTTGGTAATCTGCGAATTTCATTACATAAAACTCTTTGCTGTTGTTTGTTTCTTTCGGAGTCAAACATTTTTGAAAATTCTTGTGTAAATCTCTTCCAATTTGATTTTATTTCTATAGGCAATACTGAAAACCATTTTTGGGCTGCGCCGTCTAGGGTTGTCTGTATCAACGCTGTGCGTCGATGTATCCAATTTTGAGTAGTGGCGTATTAATTGGTTCAGGTCCTATATTTAAAATTAAATTTGCTGTTACTGCATTTAAATAATCTTCTACAGAATATTCAGGGTCTGTTCCTGTGAATACCATTAATGGTTTGTTTGATGTTATTGATGATCCACCCATAAGGTATGGATTCATTGTCATTTGTAATGATTCTGCTGCATTTGCATTTGTGAAAAATTAGAAAGTTGATTTTTTGTTATTTCGTGTTGTTGAAGATAATATGGAAGTGGTATTTCATTTTGCATTTGTGTTGGTTGATATGAGTGTGTAATCATTGGGTTTTGTGGCTGAATTGGTTGAAAAGATTGTGTATTAATTGGGTTTTGCATTTGTATTGGTTGTTGATTTTGTGTATCTATCTGGTGGGGAGAAAAATTTCTATGATGTGTATATGGTTTCTGCATTCCTTGTCCGTGATATTCTTGGGTATATGGTGCAAATATATCTGGTTGTAAATGATCATCATCAGAGGATAGGTAATCCGTTTGATGAGGAGTTTGTTTTTTATCTTTATTCTGTTGAAAGAATGGGTAATTTTCACTATAATCCTGTGGAGGATGTGGATTAGCCTGAAAATTTACTGAATTGGTTGTTGCCATTGGATTATTCCAATATCGAGATCTGATTTGGTTATTATTATTATTTCGTGGAGGATAGTTTGTTTTTGATGAATGTGTATAATTATAATTATGTTCCGCAAAATTGTTTCTTGTGAATGTTCTGCGTGTTTTCGATGGTATTGTCATGGGTCTATATGTTTGGTAATCCATTTGTGAATATTTTGGAGCAACCGAAGGTTTAACGGTTGACTGTAATGTTACCTGTGCTAGTAAAGTGTTTGTATTTCTTGGTGTTGTTAAATTTGGACGTATTGGTGAAATACTTTGTTGTGTAGTTGTTGTTGTTTGTACAATTTCTTCATTTATGAAGTGTGATGGTGTTTGAATATCTTGTTGAGTGAGGTTCCTAGTTCCATTAAGGTTTTCATTGTGTATGACGGTCGGGTTTAAACTGTTATTTCGCGTATCGGGTAAAAATGTATTGTAGTTTAATGGTGTTGCATCAATTGTTAATGGTACTACTCTTACATAATCTCTGGTATAAGATATTGTACTTATTGCTTGACTTGCAATTGATTGTGGGATATTTATAAATGCATAATGAGACCATTCGGGGTCCCAAACGTAGTCTGACTGTTCTGTGATGGCGGTATCATCGTTTGAATTTTGAGGTCTGAAATTTTTTCTTGCTTGTGAAATTAAATCTATATTATGTGTGAAATAATCTATTATAAACCATGCCAAAATGTTTTGTAAGTCATGTTTTGTATGTTGTGAAACATCATCTTTAGTGAAATTTTCTTTAATTATATGTAAAAAAAGTTGAAATTAGTGTGATTTCATGTCGTACCTTTATATGTTTGGATGTCTCTGTCGGTGAGACATTTGGGATTGGAATTTCGTTCTCTAATATTGAGATATAGCTATATATTATGGCAAAAACTTCATTAGTGAATATGGAGTTTGCTCTTTGTGAGTTATGATATTGTATGCTTTTTATGTATTCTGAGAATACTTTTGAAAATTCTAAATCAAGGTCGTCTGTTTGAATTACATATTTGCGGTGATTCGGGTTTAGTGAGGTTAATTCTATGGTGTAGATTCCGTAGTGTTGTGTCAAATTACATATATCTTTCAGATAGTGATCAATAATTTATCTTTTGATTTTTACATCGGGGAACTCTGCTGTACATAGGCTGATTCCGGGTTCAAATAAATTTAGTAGTAAATTCTTGCAAAGTATATGCTGTCCTCTATCAGTGGGTGCATCTACGAGGAAGGGGAAGATATCGTCATCATCTGGACCATCTTCACTTGGAGTGTGTGTTTGGCTCATTTTTTTGTTTAATGACTGTTAATAGGTAATTATCGATGTGTCTAATTGGTTGATTCCAGTTGTATAAATGTACTGGTTTGTGTTTATATTGCTTTTTTATTCGTCTTTTTCCTCTTTTTGATGAATTTGATGTTGTTTCTGAGTCAGAAAAATATAATTGATTGTGTATGGGGCAATTTTTATCTAAAGATTCTTTTAATTTATAAAGTTCGTCTAAATTGCTGGCTTCTGATTCTGAAAATGCGTTTCTATTTTTGGAAAATCTTTTTCGTGTTATTTGTCTTTGTTTAGTTATTATTTTTCTTTTTAGTGTTTGTCGTTTTGTTCTAATATATCCAACTGTTTGTGTGTGAGGTGTGATTACAAGGTCGTATTTTTTGTTATCTATTTCACAGTTGTGCAAAACGATTGTTTGTTTGTTTCCTAGATTTTTAAATGACATAAGGTTTAGGATGACGGATGCAAAAAGTTGTTAGATGAATTCTATTTTCTTAAATTGTTAGTCCTTACGATTTTTTGGTTAGCTTAACCTGGGTCTATTTGTTCAGGGTTGGAGAGAAAAGTAATTCGATTCCGAAGAATGATTTTTACTTTCTCGTGGCTAGTATAAGCTAAGGTGTTAACTTACTTAATCTTACTTAGGGGTAGTGATTGTGTTCAAGGGTTGGAGAATAGTAAATCGATCCACAAGGTTCAGGTATAATTAGAACGCGAGTAGTTCGTAAGATACTATTTTAAACTTACTAAGTCTATGATATATCCTGGGTCTTGATAAGAGGAGGGTTCAAGTGAAGGATGAATAACCGAAGTTCTTCACTGTTTATCCTAATTTGAATGGTTAGTTTTGTTGAAAAATTTCTATTAGTCTTGGGTTTTGCGAAAGGGTTGGATAGTGAATCGACGTTTGAGGTCGTTAGACACTAACTAAGTGGGTGGGGGAGAACAAAATTGTTCTTTTTGATCCAAGGAGAGGCCTTGATGATCAAGTTTTTAAAATTTAATTAAATAGAAAATGAATTAAGATCCAAGGATAAGCCTTGATGATCTTATTTTAAAATTAAGTGAATTTAAGTTTAAAATGGTTTAAATTTGTTTAAGAAAAGATTTAGTGTTTTAATGATATTAGTGAGCTTATGATTGCTGTTATGTTTTAGGTGATGAAGCTGAGACAACTGATGATTTTATGATTACTAACAGTTTATTGTCATGCTACTAATTTTTATTTTGATTTTCAATAAATATTTTCCAAACATGTTTTATATAATACTGCAGAATTTTAGGAAAACGATCTGAGATATTTTTATCAATCGTTATTGTATATTAATATTTTGTTAAGCGCCTGAAATGAGCATGAAGATTGACTTCAAGATTTAAGTTTGCAAATGAAAATCTAAATTCATTGCTATAATAAAATTCTAAATATAAAAGTTTGTGTTGGCTTTTGCCGTACTATCATATAACTATTTGGTAAGTTTCTATTTTGTCGTATGTCGTCTCTGGTTCGAGGTCTTCTTCCAATTCCGGGTAGTTCTCTTATCGTTCGGAATATTGGCTTTGATCTATTGAGTCGTAGAGACATATCTACTAAGTTTTTGTCATATAACGTTTTTGCAATGTTGTAGTTGTCTAGTTCTAATCTAATTTTTGTCTAAGTCTAGGTTAGTTAAGGTCTGTTCGAGACTTTTGGTCGCACCAGGTGAGTTATGTGATTTATACTATATCCAGAGTAATTTCAGATAAGGTACACAGTCTGCTCGTCACGATGTCTTATTTTCGGCTGGATAGATTCGTGCAACTTCTTAGTCTAATACCAATCTTAATCTTACTCTTATATCTACTAGTCTCAGGGTGTTTAACTAGTCTCTGCTAGGCTCAATAGATCTAGAGTATACTGGCTTATTGCAACTGCTGAAGTTCTCTTGGAGAGGCAACTAATTTCTAAGTTAAATTCAAATCTCTCTGGTGCTGAAATTACAAGTAATTCCAGCACTTACAAATAAGTGGGTTGTTAGTTAGATGGATCATGATTGGTTAATATTAAATACTTTACAGTGGTAAAATATCTAATTTATCCAATCATAAAATGTAGTTTAGATCAGGTTCCAGTTTTCAGGCACTTTTTAGAGAATTTTGACCAAAAAATTGTGTGTTTTCGGCGCGCGCTCCCCTCTCAAAGTTAGTATATAATGGCGTCTTTACAAAAAATTTACGGTCAACCAACCAAAAATTGATGTCTCAAAATAGTACAAAGGGGGGAGCCTTTGGGTCGGCAAGAAGTCGCCCCACTCACACCCCCCCCCCCCCTAAATCCGCTGGTGGTTAAAATACTTTTATTTGCCCCAAAGAAACTAACATTTTAAAAGGAAGTTTTAACGTTTCGAAGTGCCTTTAAAGTTCAATTTTGTTCTGATGTCCCTTTGGCATGAAACCATGTCTGCCTTATGTCCGAGTGCCCGGATGATGTGTTTCAGTCTCAGTCTACAAGAGATCGATCAGCTCTGACCCTCGATTCATAGTTCGCGTGTCAAGAGTGAATCAACAAATGTACAACTGTTCCAATATGACCAGAGAAGGTAATTTTTGACCAAAATCTTCACTCAATAAAACTTATTGAATGAGTGCCATAAAGCAAAAGTGTAACCTGTCCTTGAATCTTTCAGATTACTCTGGCTTAACATTCAGGTTCGTTTTTGCATTCATTTTGTTCCGTTTATGGCTGAACATTTTGTCTAAACAAATAATGGATGTAAGCAATTAAAGCCGGCTGCTGATTAAGTATCACAAAAAATTAAGTATGATTAAGTATCACATCTATCAGAGCAGGAAACCAAATTGTGACGTCAAAGAAAAGGGGCGAGCGGGGGGGGGGGGGAGCTTCCAAAAAGATCGTTAGGGGAGAAAAATGGCTACCCAAATCAAAAATTTCAGGTCTGTTTTCTCGACTCTGTGGAGTGCGTCACTGATCTTTTTGGTCAAGACGGAGAGAGCTGAACCGGTGTCCAAATAAAAATTGACTCGCTGGAGTTAAATAGGTTGCCGTAATTTCTCAGTAGATTCGGCAACCTAATCGACAGTCGGGCCACTTTTCCACTGTGTGGTATAGCTGGGATCTTAAGTACAAACATATCTGTTCATTACAAGTTCCGAATATTCAAGTCCAATCTAACAATTATTCCTTGTAATTTATGTTGAGAAGATATGTGGCTTTGAAAGTTGTAAAAAGTGCGGCCCATTACACTGAAACTGCAATCGACGAAATATTTCTTCTTGTCGCGGCAAAAGAAAAAAAATGATTTATTCATCAAATAATTACAAATTCATATCGAATAATGTTTTTTTTGTCTGATAATCATAAGTGAGAGACGGAGAGCTAGAGGATTCGTTCCGCAGCTGAGTAGTATCTCTTTTCCGCGATACTACTCTGCTGCGGAACGAATCCTCCGGGTCTCCGTCTCTCACCTATGAAAATCAGACAAAAGAACAATATGATTTTCGATATGATTTTGTAATTATATCATGAATAAATCATTTTTAAAATTTTTACCGCGACAAGAAGAGATATTTCGTCGATTGCAGTTTCAGTGTAATGTGCCGCACTCTTTACAACATTCAAAGCCACATATCTTCTCAACATAAATTACGATAAATAATTGTTAGATTGAACTTGAATATTCGGAACTTGTAATGAACAGATATCCCAGCTAAACCACAGTCGAAAAGTGGCCCCACCCTAGTTTGCGTGTAAAATTGTTGATGCGAAATTCCTCTGATAAATTATTTTAGAATGAGGAGCACATTTCATGTTTAGACTTTCAAAACAGAGCACAATTTTAGTGCTGGGCCAAAAAAAAAAATCAATGCAGGTTTGAGCCGAGCCCCTTTTCAAAATATACGGCAAGCACGGTCAAACATATCAAAATAAATTTAAGTTTAGTTTTAGTTAAATAAGTGATTGTTTCCAAACAGAATAAGCCTGGATAATAAAGACCAAAAAACAGTTTGACAAAGAGAAACAGAGTCATGAGACTATTTTAAGAAGTTGAAACATTCAACTTTGAAGCACTAACTTGAGAAAGTTACTCAACTTCTAATAAATGGCGTAAAAAGTATGCGGTATTTCTCTTCTATGAGCACAAAATAGATTTTGCGACAAAAGCTGTGTCTAGCATAACCTTTGGCTCCAATCTATTCAGGAGAAAAAAGTAACGCAACTAAAGAAATTAAACGTTTGTTAACTTGATAATTAAAAAAAACTACCAAGTATTAGCCAGTATTGCCTCTTTCTATTGTGATGCATAAAGTCAAGCTTCGCCGCATAGATTATTTTATGACATTCATCACTTCGGGGCTGAAGGTGCCACGAGACGCAATAATTACATGAGCCAAAACATCCCACGCAAGCTCAAAACATCCCACGCAAGCTCAAAACATTCCACTCTTTTCAAAACATAC
Source organism: Symsagittifera roscoffensis (assembly GCF_963678635.1). Taxonomy (NCBI): domain Eukaryota; kingdom Metazoa; phylum Xenacoelomorpha; order Acoela; family Convolutidae; genus Symsagittifera; species Symsagittifera roscoffensis. The sequence continues at coordinate 31,745,590 of NC_087067.1, read as the reverse complement.
CACGCAAGCTCAATTGGGTTTAGATCGGGCTGCGAGAAGGTCAGGGCAACACGGGAACAACATTTTTTGCTAGAAATTGATATAAAAATTGTGCTGAGCGGCATGAACAGTGTCATGCAAAAAAATGGTAATTTTGCCTAAAAACCAGATCGCAATGGCTCTGGGAGAAAAAAGGAGAAAAAAGTATCGCAACTAAAGGAATTAAGCGTTTGTTAACTTGAAAAATTAAAAAAAATCTCCCAAAAATCTTGTTAACTTAAAAAAAAAGATATTAGCCAGTATTGCCTGTTTATATTGTGATGCATAAAGTCAAGCTTCGCCGCATAGGTTCTATTATGACTTTCATCACTTCGGTGCTGTGCTGAAGGTGCCCCGAGACGCAATAATTACATGAGCCAGAACATCCCACGCAAGCATAAAACATCCCACGCAAGCTGAAAACATCCCACTCGTTTCAAAACATCCCACGCAAGCTCCGTTGGGTTTAGATCGGGCTGCGAGAAGGTCAGGGCAACACGGGAATAATCTTTGTTGGTAGAAATTGATATATAATTTGTGCTGACTGGCGTGAGCAGTGTCCTGCAAAAAATTGGTAATTCTGCCCTAAAAACCAGATCGCAATAAGCTGCCGCATTCAGTGTGCTGTTTATCAAAACAAAACGTGTTCGGTAGCTTGCTGAAAGTCCCCAACATATCATCAAACTTTTGCTGGCTGTTCTTTCAGACTTTTGAATGATTTCTTTCACAATTCAGCAATTTTGTGTCTGTAAACGAGATAAAGCTTGTCGTCTGAGTTCATAGAAAAATGACACTCCAAACTGAAAAAAAATTTTTGCAGTCACGATATATCCAAATATCTTATGACAAAATCCTAGCAAGACGTTTTGGAGATGTCCGTGCAGAGGAGTTGGGCCTCGAAACCGTAGTCTACATTGGAGACCCTCCCGATACCCCAATTTTTCTAATAGTAAAAGCTTTAAATCCAAACTGCTGTGCTAACTAATGTAGCTGTGCTAATGTGCTGAATAGGCATTTCGTTGTCGGCAATGTGTTGTCTAATAACCCTCCAAACCAATCTCACGCTCAAGGCCATTGGTCTGGCTGCCTTGAAAGTTAGAAATTTCTCTCATTGAAAAGTCACATCTTTGATTGCTTATCTTGATTGCGATTTGATTTGGATCTTTGAGTTGCTTCAAACTTACATGCGACGTGCGAAAAAATTTCACTGCTTTTGGAAAACTAAATGAGAACATCTTCAATTTGGGTATAAGCATGTTTCGTTGCGTTACTTTTTTCTCCAATCTATATACATATACAGGGGCGGATTTAGGGGGGGGGGGGCGGACGCCCCCCCCCCCCCCTCAGGGATTCGAACCCCTGCCAACCCAAAGGGTCCCCCCTTTGGTACTTTTTAAGAAATCCATTTTTGGCCGACCGACCCTAAAGTTTTTCTAAAGGCGCCTTGGGCGCCAATATATACTAATTTTGAGGGGGAGCGCGCGCCAAAAAAACGCGTTTTGTTTGTTAAAATTTTCCAAAAAGTGCCCAAAAACGGCTTTTTTGACCTGTTTTTTCAAAAAATTGTTTGCGGCGCAGAAAATTTGGCCAAAACATGGTATTTTTATTGCTCGGAAAATCAATCTGATCGACTTAAAAAAAAGTCGTCCAAATTTTCGAAAATTTTTTTTGAAAATCCGCCTCCCCGTCGAGAAAATCCTAGATCCGCCCCTGTATATATATGGGAATTGTTTTCCCTCAAAAAATGAATAAAAAACTGTCGAAAAAATACGAAAAAAAAATAAGAAGCGGCGCCATAAACAGCCACCGATTACCGAAAACAAGCAATATTGATCGTTCTAGCCAAATACCTGGGTTTATTAAGTTACCCGTGGGGGGCCTGTGCTATGCTCATGTATACAGAGTGCGCTACTATCGCTGGTTGGCCGACATCAAAACTGAAGCACTCTTCAATGACCTGCTATTCTGTGCTCCCCTCAACCCACTGCTGGGGGACGGTAACTTATTGATCTCTACTTTACAATGATGACCCTCCTGATGTTTTAAATATCTGCTCAACTTTTAGGTCATTAAGTTTTTCTTTTGACCTTTCCACTATAGATGCGAACAAGGCTAATATGCTTCATGTTCTTTAAAAAATTCACGAATAGATAGAGACCATATTTGTTTTGTAATGGTCACTTGCACATTTAAGGGGAGTTTTAACTGGGAACGCTTTTGCTATAGCGTGCAAACAACCCCCCCCCCCCTAGGGGCCGCTCTAGGGTTCTTTCGAGGAGAGGTAAATGGAAAATAGAATTTGAAGAAAAATAACATCAAAAAAATATCAAAAGGATTTTTTGATCCTTGGTTTAGACAGAGAATCCAATTCCTCTCCCCTCCCCATTAACCTTCATCCGTCTGCTTCAGAGTCTTCAATGTTGGGCAAAGTAGAGTTCGATTCTTCTAGCCCGTCCTTCGACCAAGTGTCTCTCTTCTTCTTTTGTGGGGACTTGCCTGCAGTCAAAGGAGCTGTTTATGTTTACACTATCAGCTGCATTCAGTGTCCACAAACTGAACTGAAGTACACAAGTAAGTAAAGAGACTCTCGAGAGCCAAAAAACTGAACCTGTAAAATAGTTTCCCCAATTACTTTCACATATTGATTTGTTTTCGGTCTCCGAATTCTAAAATTTTACGCGGAACAATTTTGCACTGGTTTCCGACAAATCTGTTTCTCCATTCACCTCGTCCAGACTGTTTTGACGTTGACTTATATCGTTTGACAACTATCCCAAATTTGGCAAGATAACTCTTTTTGATAGCTTCTATCTACCCACGAACTGTTTTCCGACAGTTTTTCCAGCCATATATTTTTTCAGGCAGCTCCGCCGCACCCAAACATCTTTTTCCGACATACTTTCATTCCTTTGCTTTTTTAAACAAGCTTTACCTTGAAATTAAAAAAAAAAGAATTTGTTTGAGATGAACACAACCTCCATTACGAGGCGAACCTTGTATTTTGTGAACTAAAAACGGATTCTGCAATTTGTCGAGAAGTCTACGAAAAATAGTTAAAACTTCGCTCAAAATTTCTTCAAAAGCAGCCGAAATTGCAGAATCCGCAACACTATTTTCGGAACTCAGAACACTTTGATGAAATCGCAAAAAAAAACAAGGATTATTAAATCAAACTCAAGTTTTTTCACAAACATTTTTCGAAGAAAGGCAAGCTTAAATTATTCTATATAATTATTAATTTTGGTCTTCAATTTCAGTACAGGCTCCACAACCAAAGCAGCTTCTATCCAGCAACAAAAAATGTAAGCCAATTTATGTTCCGTTTTCCTGTTTGTACTGAAGAAAATATTCGTTTTCAAGCCTTTCCGGGCCGAGGTGCTCGTTTTATGTTTCCACTCTCTCAACACAAATTTGGTACGTCTCCAACAGTTTCATGTATAGACCAGCTTTGACCGTCTCGACTGAATTCGGAATATTCTTCGACCAAACCTAGATGTTTTGAGAGCATCAACTGAACTCCTGTATGCTTTGACTGTCTCGACCAGAATTTGATTTGTTTCGACTGTATCCACCAATTTTGCTCATTTTTCTACTATCTCGAGTAAATTTGGATAGTTTTTTGCCCCGAATACGATATCTTTTTCACAGCCTCGACTGAATTTGTTTATAATTCGATTTGCTCAAACAAAAAAAAGCTGCCTTCTGTAGATTTGACTTGGCCGATCCAATCAATTTTCTATATTTTTAAGAGTCGATGGAAGTATATCAGACATTTATATAAGTTGGAATGATTTTTGTCCTCTTGTTTCCAGAAAAAATCATAAAGTATGTTCAGGCTCAAATTTAATTTTTTTTGCTGTTTAAAAACATCGGATTAAAATCATTTTATTTCATTGGTTGAGACAAAGACAAAATCCACTATCGAACTGCAAAAGTGTAAAAATAATGGAAAACGTGATTCACTTCTGGTTTCTAAAATGGATTTCAGTTTTTAGATTTCTCAGCAGAAATAAAAACTTACATTTTGATCTAGTTCTCGGTAATTGGACTATTTCTATCATACAAGTGTCATTCGTAAACTAATCATGAAATCCAAAGAGCTTTGAATCCTTTTACTTTTTCTTTTAGAAGTTCACTTTTTTAAAGTTTTGTTTTCAAAAAAACAAGTCAGTATTTTTTTTGTTTAATTGCGTTCTTTGACTCTTTTCCAATTGTCTGTTGACATTTTTTAATGAAATTCGAAATTTGAGATTTTTTATGAAAAACAGGCCATTCATTTTCTTTGCGTTCATTGACTGTTGTCCAACTGTCTGTTGGCTATGTTTTCTGAATTTCATCTAACGATGTTTGTGTTCTTTGGTTTTGTGGGGAAAAGAACTTTGTTCCTTCTTTCTGTTCTTAGGAGCAAAAAAACATCGATACTAAAGTTTAACTGCTTTAAAATGGGATTTTTATCTACTCCTTAACATATCTTTTTAAAAGTCGATGAAAGTAGTCAGACTCTTATGGAGGTCGTGCTAATTTTTCTCAGGAAAAATCTTAAAATGATCTGATAACAAAATAAGTGCATTTATTTTTATAAAGCACATATGAAGGCTTTACGTTTCTATGCGATTTTTGAGTTCAAATAAACCTCATAGGCTAAAAAGTAGCCAAAATGCACTCTCAAAGTTTGAAAGTTGACATGACGCGAAAAAAACATGATCGGTTCCTAGTTTCTAAAATGGAATTTCAGTTTTAGATTTCGCAGCGGGATAAAAAATATATTTTGATACATTTTTCTCAAATTGGGCTAATTTTACCAAAAAGTGTCAATCATAAACTAACCTTGAAATTCAAACATCTTTCAAACCATACTTTTTAATTTTAAATTTCGAAGTTTGTATATTTGTCTGTTTACGAGCGTTAATTGACTCTTTTTCAATTTTCCCGGCCGAACAAAACAACGCTCGGTTCTTCTTGGCCCAAGCCAGATATGTTTTGACCGGCTCGACCAAAGTCGGGTATGTTTTGACCTTCTTGACCAACGGAAAGCGCAAATGTCTTCTTTTTTTTCAAAACAAGTGGTCGAAGTACGTTTCCACGATTGAAGAAGTTTGATTGATTGTACTGGAGGTGTGCCTCAAACTTGACGTGCCGAGTTTGTTAAAGTTTCGAACTCAGTCGAAATATGTTTGGACTGTGCACGAACTGTCTTTCAATCGTGCTAGAGGTATCTTTCAGTAGTCTCAATTGAGTTCGGGTTTGTTTTGACTTCCAGTTTAGTCTGAAGTTATTCAAATTGAATATATAATAAATGTGGTTCAGGTAACAAATCAGGATGATAATTGATTAAAAAGATATGATCATAACCATCTGTAAAAAGAATGAGTCGCAGAGAACAAATTTTCTGTGATCTGCGTTTTCTATCTTATAAGTTTTTTGTTTATCAGTTTGCTTCAAAAAAACGAAATTTGAATGTTAAAATAGTATTCATGTTTATGTAAGAAAATTTTAAATGTGAAAAGTTAAATGAAAAGTAAAACAAAATTGTCAGAAAAACCCATATTTTTCTCAGTCTTACCGAGGCAACCATTAAATTGCATTAAATCCATGGAATTGACCTTGAAAACCATCTCAAACTGAAGATGTTGTTTTTTTTTACAGCAGACGGAGATGTTTCCTAAAGCATCAGCTCCATTGCCCAATACATCAATTTTATGATAACATTTGTTATTATCACGGGTTTTGAATAAATGTTGCATTCGTTTAAAACTCCCTGTGTCCATGAGCGTTCTGAGTTAGTCGTTCATGGAATTTCTAAAGCCGTCATAATCTTTCATGTCCCTGCTATTGATTTTTTCTGGCGCATATACATCTGCATATACATTTTAACTTGCATTCTTATATAAGTTATGTACCTACAGATTATCCACAGATTGTATGCAGACTAAATATACCTTTTTTCAAAAAAAATTTCTGAATATTTGCAGAATATTTACAAATTATTTACAGGTTGTAAATATTAGAAAAATTGATTATATTGTCAATAAACCACTTATTTTAGATAGAAAAAATTTGACTCTATGAGTATAAATTTGATTGTCGTTCGCTTGCAAATAAGTCGATTCTATGCGTACCTTTATCTCTAGACTTTTTTATATAACCAATTTTTATCCATTTTTTGTCACTGCGGGAAATCTCCAGCAATTTTAATCAGAAAAAATCAGTTAATCAGAATATGAAAATTTGCTTGCTAATTATAAGCGCTAGTATTGTCCAAATTGAGAAACAAAACCTGTCTTTTTAATTTATCCAATGATTTTGATAATTAGCAGACCCGGTTCTAGGTAGAACTCTATAATTTGACCGAAAAAGCGTACTTGAAGCAGGGGTTTGGGTCACGCATAAACTCGTACAACACCGCAAGCACATTCAAAAAACAATGAAACACGGCCGAGTAGTTTTATACTGGTGCATATACAAAGCAATCTCATACGAAGCAGCCCAAAACAAAACAATCTGACAAAAGTTTAAGAACGAACGAAAAAACTGTTCGTTTTTAACAGTCGCCGGTGGATAACTGACAGCTTTGCGGCGATAACTGTCTCTACTTTTCAGATCGAAACCTACCCTCTATTGACAATCTCGCATTGCGTTGACAAGACAGCGACGGTCAGTTTTTTGTTATTTATGTTGTTTGAGCAAAGGATAGTTCTCGGCCTACCAGCTTTTGAAAAAAAAAATTATATAAGACTGTTTTCGGAATGTTTTATATTGGACTGTTTTGTACAAATATCTTTTTAAATCAGCGATAAGCTCTTACAGTCGAGCATTACAATTAATTTTTGTTTTCAAATCGTTTGCAATATCCCCTGTGCTATTACAGTTGCTTTAATTTCACTATCGCTTGGTTGCGTTTAGCAAGCAATCTTAAAAATGTAACTTAATTTCAAATAATCTTAGAATGTTATCCATGAATAATGAAACACTATATAATTAGTCTAAAAACTATAGGGGTTGTAAGAATTTTAGTTTTTTGTCACAAATTTTAGGAAAGAATTTTATCTGGGAAAAGTTTTTAGTATGATAGTGAGCTGAACTCACTGGAGGAGAGTTGTTTACCGCAAACTACAAGTTTGAAAAGATCCCACTAAATTTTCGCAAATGAAGAGTTCCCGCGGTACACAAGTACTTTTGTGCAGAACTTTTTCAAACGCCGTTTATAAGATCAACATTTTAGGCCTAATTTTTGTGGAAAACACCTTGACAAAAAATTAAAATTTAGTTTAATTAGTTTTTGCTGGAAAAACTTTCCCTTTTTGTTTCAATATTTTTTTCAGCTCAAAAATTTGCTGAAGCGCCTGCATTATAATTTTTTTTTACAAAAAATTCATTTTGACTGACGGACGATTATGTTGAGAAATCCAGCATATATTTTGTATATAATATGTACATTTCAAGAGTAAGGTCTGAATATAATCAGTGGACAATCTGTATAAAATCTGTAAAAATATAAATCATATAAGCCTTGTATATATAATGCAGTATATAAAAATGCATTATTATCCTTTATTAAACTTTATAATCGAAACTTACTCTAAAAACTTACAACAGATCTGAAATTTGTGAAATTTTCTGTAGATGATGGATTTTTAATATTTTTGTCTCTGCGGTTCCTGTTGTGCGGATAATGTAGCATTTTCTTACCAAGTTTAGCCAAATTCTAAAGAGAACCCTTCCATTTCTGTAGATATTCCTGGGGAGTTGATTTCTACACAATTGAACCGCAGCTGCGCCAATAGAGTGAAAGCACTCGCCCCTATAATGACGAAGATACAGGGGTAAGTGATTTACGCAAAAATTTGAGCACAATGTCAAGCCGCAGCCCTTTCAGTCGCTAATAAACTGTTATTCGAATCGGTAGTAAAAAAAAATCCAAATAACTGTTTCTTGCATCCGAATTTATCTGAAGTTTAATTTTTTAGGCTTGCCTAAGACCAAGAAATGTAGTTTTTAGTCGTGATTTGAACGGCATTAAAAACATTTTTAAAAAAATACTGATTTTTGGTCTAGTTTGAGCAAATAAGGTGAGCGAGCAGTCTTAAAGTAGCTTATTTATGCTTAATTTAAGCCGCGTATACTTAGTTTTACTTTAATAAAGTTAGTATTTGGAGTTTGTTTTAATTGCCCCACTTTGGGTATCAACAATTTTTTAAAATCAAAACGTTTCTTCAAAAAAAAATTTTTTTTTCTCGTTTTTTTAAGATTATGGTCGGAACATTCTAAACTACTTTCCTAGTAACCGGCTATCCTTGTTGTTCCCACTTTCATAACAAAAATAGCGGAATATTTGTGATCGGGGTGGGTTTTTTTTCTTCAGACAAATTTCGACTTTTTAACTAGTCGTTTTTGACTGAATTTTTTTATATCATTCAAAAGGTAGTGTTGTCCAGAGCTTCAATTTGAAAAGATATTTCACCTGTGATCTTTTTTCAAAACGTTATGAGGGTTTAAAGGTTGCCATTTTGGCCATTTTAGCCAATTTGGGACAATTAACGCGCGATACATTTCGCTCTATTAACGCATAAGCGGAGATTTAATCTATCTTTGAAATTGTTCCAAATTGGTTCAAGGAAGCTTTTATACCAGAATTGATTTGTTTATAGGAGCAAAGTCTATCACTCTCTTTTTAATACGACGTGTGGGGGTATGTTTTTACAAAAAATTCCCAAATTTAAAAAAATATTTTTTTTTTTACAATTAAATTTTCCATGTCATTTTTGCTCTATAGACCTTAAAAGGCAGTTGGAACATTCAGGGCTTCGCCCTGATACGAGCAGTGTTGTTAGTGTTTGTCTTTGATGTTTGTCTTTGATGCAAGACAGCAAAAAACGTGATCGAACGTGGATTTTAATTGTTTGCTTCAAAAACGAAAAATCATGATCGAATGTGGAGTTTGACAATCAAGGTCACATTGGTTTTAATAATAACAACTCCCAGAGAATGAACCACAGCCTGACCAATTTCGGCTGCAAAAGTGGTACCACGTGAAAGTTGGTCGACCTTGAGTCGCAAAAAGAAGAGCTTCAGTTATCAAAATTTTTCTGTCTGGAGTGTGGGAAATAAGAGAAACGGACTATGCTTAGACAGACTGGGTGGCCTTTCATAGATCCTCTGCGAATCGCAGAAACTACAATTATTATGATTATTATCATTACTATTATGATTATTATTATGATTTTTATTATGATTATTAATATTGTTATTATAAAATTTGAAAAAGCAATAATTTTTCATTGATTTTTTTTGTAATGAAGATGAAAATTAGGTCTTCTTTTTTGGTCTCCACGTTTTTTCCATCTGGATGTTGTCTGAACTTTCATTATAAAACAAAAGAGGTCAACGTCTTTTTACGTCGCTTGCATCAAAACCGAGAATAATTTATTTTTTGATATGATAAAACAGTAAGTTTTGCTTAAAATATGAATTGAAAGAATCTTGAATACGCTGTTTCAGTAAACAACTTGTTTGTATTTTTTTTAATTCCAAAATTGGACAAAATCCTGTTTTCATAATCTGAGCTTTTCTAACAAGTCAGTTTTATTTTGTTTTACTGAATAATAACCCTCTGGATATTTTCAGAGGTCCTGTGAGCAACCCGACCTTAATTGACCCCACAAGTTCTCTCAATTTTGAAGTCACAGCCACCACCAAATACAGAATGGGTAGGTCATTATTCAACTCGTACTATTAATGCTGATAAACTAACGACATAACTAAAATTGCTTATCAAAAAACTATGGCCAGTATCCCAGATATTATCGTGAATTACCTTCCCAAACTATTGCAAAAAAATTTCCTCGGGTTCAAAGAAAAAGTGTTCATTTCTTAATTTTCAGTTTTTCGTGCCTATCCTCCAGCAAAACCTCTCTACGTGCAGGCAATTTGAGAAAAGTTTCTAATCTACTCATATTCAGTAGCTGAATTCTATTTCTTTGTGTCATTTTAGACGCTCCACATTTGAAAATTGAGGTATGTCAACTGTGTAGTCTAAAAGGTAGTGGAGCATTAAACCTTCATTCCAAGAAATCTATCTCTGATTTCTAATACCTCCCAGTTACCAAAACTTTTAAACGAGAATCCTAATAAAGACTATAAATCAATTTCTTGCTGCGCCTTCATCGAATTGGTCAAATTTGCAGCTACAAATGTTCCAGTTAACACTTTTTGGTTCGTAGGTGACTGGCATAATGCCTCCCCAATATATCTACTACTACATGCTGGTCAAACAGCAGTTCCAGTCCCAGGGCAGCTGGTCAGACCAACTCAGATTCCACGTCAATTATATCCGTTTGGAGATCAGCCGCATCCAGGGATCCACCGTCATCTGGCAAGCATGATATCCAGTCTCCTTTATAGCAGTGTTTTTAACCTATTGTTTTGCAACAAATCTGATATTTAATCTATTTTAACAAATATGGTGGTTTTCTAAAAAAAAATTCTTCAAAACATTAAGTTCAACACAATTCTCCTCCCATATTTTTTTCTAACTGAGTGTTATGTTTAATGCAAGAAAAAATATCCAAATGAAGACCAGTTTTTTGTTTTGATCGGTATATACGGAAAAAAGATCAAGGTATTTACGAGCGCAAGGAAAACAGAGCCAGTGACGGCAACTAGTATTTATGCACGATTCCTCTTGAATGCGTTTTGAGTAGCTTCATTGTAGAAAAAAATGCTCGGTTGATCACAAAACGACCGTCAAATTGGGGCCGGGGAACAAAAACCTATTATAATCAATTTTTATCCATAAAACTTCGGTGCGGGTTACAGCTTAGAATCAGAGATTTTAAGAATTGACTGAGGGCTTTCTTGAACACCGAGAGAACGGTTCCGTTTTTAAGCCCAGCCTTTGACCAGATTCAAAGTTTGAGCTAGAAAAAAACTATCAATAGTGACTAGAGGCCAAGCGGTTGCTGGAAATTGATTAAAACTCTCCAACCAATATTGTAATTAGGTTAAGCTGGTAAAGTACTGAGATTAAATCATTTTGAAGCGACACACTTTTTTCGCTGGCTACCAGAAATTTCAACAATTGGCGAATAAGTCTGGCCGTTAGTTGTCCACTGCTGATTTTTGTTCGCCGTCTGCTGTAAAATAGCTCGACTGGGCAAAAAAAACTGAAACCATGTATAATTTAGCAAAAAGAAGCCCTATCCTGATTTTTATCGACACTTGATTTTAACAACATAAAACTACATAAAGATTTTAACGACTCAAAAATGCAGATACACTTATGCACTTCTGAAGTTTGATTTCTGGGGTTTGCGAAACTTGAAATCTTTTTATTTCCAAGTGCGTGGTTCACAGTCCACATGGACCGAAAGCACTCAGTATGGGTTTGTGAAGCGATGAAGGAAATGAAGTCCGCAGCAGCATGGTTACCTCGCCAGCTGATGATGTCTTGAATTGAGTGTGCAGTAGAGGGCAGCACTTATCGGTACTGTTTTTAGGGCTAGTGTCGTTGAATAACAAGCAAACATCTATAGCTTTAGAAGTGCTTTTCACCTCTGACCAAGCAGCGATCGTTTCCCATGAGTCATGCGTAGCGGGTACATCATTTGGTGATAAACTGCGCTGATGAGAGCTTTCGATTTGTGCTAAAAGGGATACACATCCTTCGTGCCATCTTTTAGAAGTGCTCCAATGTCAAGAACCTAAAAATGAAATTGTAGCTCAGTCTATTTAAATAGCATTTTATTCCTGTAGCCGTTTTTGACGTCTGGTTAGTACCTTCCACAAGCTGGATCTTTTTCTTGATCGGGATTTTACTTCGAACCAAACGGTAGCGGCCAGCAAAGACGAGAGCCAACATTAAGTCAACATCGACAGAGAAGTGAAACTGCTGACATTTATCAAACAGAAAAAAAAAGAGTTTTAAGAGCATAATTTGATATTGAAGCAAGGGTATTGTGGGAGTCGGTATGAGTTTGTCCCAAAGCATGTAGGTTTTTGTTAGAATCAGGTTTTGTTAATTATTTAATATACTGTCTATTTTGAAAGATGTAATTAGACATAAAACTGCGAGCTCTATGATTAACTATAATGTTTTTTTTTCCTACTGTTGTGAACGTTTTATTTCGTAATAAAACACAACTGCATTAGGCCTCAAAAGTTTTCCAAAGACGAAAATGTACCAAAAAAAGAATTTTTACAAAACTCACTGCGCTATTGAGGGGGTGGTCTAACGCACTTCAACCCCAACATCTTTTGTAAATCTACCGAAGGTCAGTGGCTCAAAAAGTCATACAACTGGGCAGTTTTATCAATGATTGAAGTAGCGTTGTTTTTGACTCGATTGCTTCTGAATTTAGCGAAGCCCCCTCAACCTTTGTGGACCCTAATGCATCTGCTCCTCCGGGGGTGTACGAGTACAAAAAGACAGACACGGCACAAGGGATCCAATGCATAGACCAGGACTGGGACGAGTGTGCGGGAAATAACGAACTAACGGGCATAAATAAACTCTCTTATATTCCTGAGTCGATGTCTTTTGCATCTGTGCTCTGTTTCAAACTGACATTCGCAACGTATGATCCAAAAGCAAAGACACTCGTCTCCGACTGCAGTAAGCTATAAGATATAGATAAGTTTACAGTAAAAATGTCACAAAAAGTGGCATAATCCATCCACAAAAGTAACCTTTTGTTTCAACTGGACTTTACCTCAGGTCATTTTTATTATTAATGAACTTGATATTTGATTAATGCATTTTAACAATAGGTTTCGATAAGAGACAAAATTTGATCAAGAGTTCATTTGATACGTTGTGATTGAATTAGCAGGTGCAAGTACTATTCGACAAAGTTAGCAGAAACTCTCTTCATCCAGCAACACCTCTTGATGTTATAACAAACAAATGTTCGTTTCTTCAGATGAATGCCGAAAAGACAGTGTGAAAAATCAAGGCAGTTGTCTCAACTGCAGATTTGAAGTTGCAGCCACTACGTTCAATGCACGTTAGTGCAAATAGGAATTTGATAGCCAACATTTTGTCATACTCATTAGCGGGCAATATACGCTAAAATTAAAGGGAGAGCGCCAATTTTTTTTTGGTCTAAAAATGGCAATTTGGAAGTTATTTTGATGTTTCGAGACAGCTCAAAAGATCAGTATGTTCGAGCTAAATAACTGTTGATAAACTTTTTGAAAATCTTCAAATTTGTCTAGACATGAATCGAATGAGGAGTCGAAATAGGATTAGTGATGTGGTGTTTTAGCCAGCCCGAAGATCATCTTTTTGGAGTGCAAGGAGTGGGATATGGAGGAGGGTGTGGTGTTCATCTCATTCAACATCACCCACTTCCTCCAGGGAACCACCATCCTGTACTACTCGCTCAGTCAGTGTCATTATCACATTGTATTAAATAAAAACTAAATTGAATAAAATATTTCTTCAGCAACAAAAATCTTATGCTAAAAAATTGGGAGGTAGCAGTCCAAATCTCGCAAGCAGATTATAAAATTGTAGCCACAATTGAGCAGGCATTCAAATTTAACCATATTATCGGTACGTTTTGGGCAATCTTAGCTGATGAAATTGGCGTGGTAAATTTGATTCGGTTGTCTATATTAAATGTAAAAAACTAATTTTTTCAGTTTGTTCAAGGAAAGACCTAATGATTCGAGGACAGATTTTTGACAAAACTCTAAATTAATGTGTCGCAACATTTTTTCGATTTATGTATTTATCCGAAAATCAGTCCTGTTTTCCTGAGAAGATTATCAAGTGACTCCCACTAGTTTGGCGTCTTAAGTGCAAAAACTATATTTCTGTGTTTTGGAAATAAGTTAGGAACCAATTTATATACACCGAGTTATCAACTACAAAATCACTCATTTTACACTATTCATTCAGTCAGAAGCCGTATTTGCATTTTCAAGTTTCAGTAGCCGCTTTGAATTTGATATCATCATGGTGTTTCACGTTGAAAGATCACGTTTTTAAGTTTTTTTTTGGGTTTTCAATCAAACTATTTGTATTTTCTATCAGAAGTTAATCCTTAGGTTTTTCTTGAAATAGTTTACTTGAAAAAGCCTGAAAAAATTATAACACATAAATTACCGAAAATTAAATGAAAAATTGTTTTGAAGAAAACACTTTTTCACACAACGCCGTCATTTGTCATTTAAAAGTAGTCCTTTGATTTCGATATTTTGGAATGACCGCTTTCCGACTTCCTTGTGAAATGAGATATGGTTATGTTGCAGGATGGGTTTTTAAGTACCTAAAAAGAGCGCGGCTGGCTTAAACTACTTCACAATAAATTGACAGGGAATCAAATCTGTTCTCATATCAAAACATTTTCAGTCATGATTCAGATTGGAGAAAACATTGCAGCAATTTTTTTCCATTTTGTTTAATCGGGTTTGGTTTTTTGCTAATGTGTGCTCAATTTTTTGTGAAAACTCTGAATTTTGTCATTTCAACGATGATCAGTTACTTTTCTAGTTCAACGATTACGTGAAATAATGAAAGGACATACTAGGACTTGCAATTTTGCCATCTCACCTTGAAAAAAAAACATTTTTGTAAAAAAAACGTTAGTTTTTTGATTTTTTTTGTGCAATGATAAGAAGTAACCGGCTTATCTCATTTTCGTAATTCTAATAGTCGAGGACTCTATTACGGAGACCGTCTTCTCAAAACTGGAAGATTACACCTCTATGGGGGGCTGTGACGATGTGAAGAGTTACCCCGACAACATCTGCTCCATCCCCTGGGCCATCAAGACCAACGTCACCCAGGACTCCCAGGGATTGGACATCATCCCTGGAAAGGGCTACAAGCTGTCCATCAAGATACGAGTGGATGTAGTGAATTATGAGTACTTGGTAAACCGACGATGGACGATTCTTTTGATTCTTTTATTTTCAAGCATTCGAGTATGAAGACAAAATAATGATTACAATAGAACACTTTTTGGGGCCAATTCGAGAAATTTAACTATTTAAATACTCTGAGGCTATTGGATGGACAAAAAAATTGAAAAAAAAAACGAGGCGTTGCTTCAGCGCGACATCGCAAACTGCTTATTAGACGAGGATAGTGATTTACATTAAGTACAGGACAATGGGTCACTTGCATAGAGTAGCAAAAAATGCAAAAAATGTCTTTGAACAAACGTTTGAAAACGCTACAAGTTAAAGCCTACATTGATCCGTTTCAGCAAACTGCTCCCATGGTATGTGAATCATACATGTCCCCGCCCACCCTGATGGAGGATTTTAGGTGTGTGGTGAACAAACT